>NC_062214.1:83457237-84788070 GCF_902686445.1 Sciurus carolinensis
CCTTGCCTATGTTTAGTTGAGGGAGGTTGGACTCCAGGCTTTGGGTCAAGTCTGCTTTCCATGTCTTCATCATTCTGGGACAAACTGCCTGCCTGAGACATATTCTTCCCATGGTGGATGTCAGAAGCACAAGAGAGGTGAGAAAGCCCTCTCTTGTTAAGGCCTCAACTCAGGATTGTTATGGTCACTTCTTCTTACATTCCATTTGCCAAAGCTTACCATACTACACCCAGCAGAGAAGTATATACACCAACTGTAGTGGTAGGTTTTGCAGAGTCACATGGTAAAGGACCTGGATGTATAATTTTAATATTTTGATGGAGGCAGTAAACAATAGAGAACAAAGATCTAATATACCATAAAGAAGTGTTGAAGATAGAAAAGTAAGTTAATATATACCAAATATAAAAGCAAAGTTAAGAGCATAGAGAATGAAGAGATGGAGTAAACTTTTAGATAGGGTGGTCAGGGAAGGCTTTTATGAAAAGGTAGCATTTGAGCAAAGTCTGAGAAAAGTGAGGAAGCAAGATTAGTAGATTTCTGGAGTAAGAAGATTCTAAGAAGACACAGAAGTGAATGAAAAGGCCCCAAGATGGTATTATTTGAAGGGATCAAGGAATCGCAAGGATGCCAGATAGTGGAAACAAATGAGCAAGAGGGAAAACAGTAGGAAATGAAACCCATTCTTTTGTTGATGGATATTTGTTTCTCTTTTCACTGTAACATAATGCTATACTGACACTTCTTATCTATGCCTCTTTCGTTATATGATAAAAATTTCTACAGTTATAAATATTAATATCTAGAGTTGTAATTATTAAAACAGAATATATGTTTCATATTACTAATTAATAGCAAGTTATTTTCCAAAGTGCTTTTTAACCAGTTTACACTCCTACCAGCAGTGCATAAAAATTTTATAGTCATTATTTTAGTTAATGATGTCAGACTTTTTTATACAATAGCAATTTATGATAAATTATATTAATATTTTTACCACAGTATGTATTATAACATTTTATTATTACTGTTTTATTTTATATTTCCCTGATTATTAGTAAAGTTGAACATCTTTCTCATGTTATTAGCCACTTGAGTTTCCTTTTTTTTTTTTCCTATGCTAGGGCTCAAATCCAGGAACTCTTTTTTTGCTAGGCAAGTGTTCTACCACAGAGCTACACCCCCAGCCCACTTATGTATTTCCTTTGTTTTCACCTATGGGTTTTTTTTTTTTTTCTTTTTTTGGCTGATGCTGGGGATTGAACCCAGGTCCAAGGCAAGCACTCTACCAACTGAACTATATCCCCAGCCCCGTCATTTAGTTCTAAATCCTTGTTTTAGGACTCATTTTTCCAATGCCAAAAATATAGGGTACCAGGGCTGGGGTTGTGGCTCAGTGTTAGAGCACTTGCCTAACACAAGTGAGACTCTGGGTTCAATCCTCAGCAGCACATAAAAAGTCAATAAATAAAGGTATTTAAAAATATATAGGGTACTTTTTAAAAATCATTCTTGTAATTAAATTGTAACTTAATTTTATTATGTCAGGATACAAAGACTGATTGATAACCTTTAACTTTTAATGCAACTTTATTCCATATAGAATATCTGGTCAATTTTTAGGAATGTTCTAGGAATATCTGAAAATAAACTATTTTCTCTCTCTTTTTTTTTTTGAGTGTGCTATCTAGATTGTATCTTATCCTTTAAACCTTTTATTCTAATGCCTAGTTCTTCATTTCCATGATTTCTAATTGTCCCTTTTTCACATAGTTATTCTTGTCTTATTTCTACCTATTTTTCACATAGTATTTTTTTTAAATCTGTGATTATCATATATCTGTTGGTGTATTCTGATAATACTTAAAATCTTTATTTAGTTTACTATCTCCTCAAATTACTTTAATCAGAAATGAGTATTCTGAATTGTTGAGTCTTAGGGTTTTTTTCTAAACTTTTTTTGTTTTACATGTTTGGAATTCTTATTTACAGACAGAAACATTTTTTGTTTTTCTTTCTTATTTTATGCCCATTCTTTCATACCTGGCTATTTTAGCATTTCCTTACTTACACTGGCCAAAGGTCACACTCTAGAGTCAGATCTTATATTGTGGTACTTTAGATTTCTTCTTCTGTTATACTATCAAGGAATGTCACACATAACAGTTAATGAACCATCAAGCTATTTGGTTTAGCAAAGTTGTACTTGTGTCTTTCTGCTTCTTTAGGTCCACAGTTCCAAATAAATTATAATCCCAATCAGTACTTAGCAACAGCTTGTTCAATCTCTTTACTAGAGTTCCTTTTTTAGTTAGAACTGTGAACCTGGCTCTAATCTGTTTTAAGAACACTTTTGGTCCCTTTCACCCCCCAGCAGCTATCTTCCTGTTCATCTCTACTTATTTTTGGACTTAAGCCAATCAGATCTAGGCCTTGGCTCAAACTGTAGCTTCATGCTTTTTTTTTTTCTGGTGCGTGAAATTGTTCACCTGTTTTGACTGGACTCTGTCTCTCTCCCACTTCATCAAATACATTATGAAATGTATTTGGAGCACAGGGAGTGTATCAAAGGGTAATTTATTGAGCAACCTAACTAGAAATCCACTTGGACTTCTTTAGGAATTCTCTATAAGCAAAGAAAAGAGAGAAGAAAAATAGAGAATACATTCAGTTTTTAAAGGAGGAATGAAAAGTCATCTCAGTTTATAACTCTTAGCTGGAAAAGTGGAAAAGTTATTTATAGGGCCCTGTTGTTCCTTTCTTAGTGTCTAGTTTTTACTATCACTCAGTCCTGCATCCTTTTCCTTACCCATTTAAAACCTCTGTTTCCTCAGGAGTCATCAGTGTTTACCATCCTGTCAATTTAGTCATGTAATTAAATTATTCAAATTAAATTATAAATAAGGATTGTGAACACAATGGATACTTAAGTAGTCAATCTACAGTATAAAGTTTGCATGTGATTGGTAATAAGAAGAGGTCTGCATGTCTACATGTCTTCTTACCACCAAAGGCTCAGGAAGAGACTAAAGAGCCTCTGAAATAAGGTCACTTGAATTAAGGAGGTATCAATAATTCTGCCAAGGGAGAAGTACTGGTTTTATATAATAGACTGTAAGGGTTTAAGTATCAACCCTCAAGGAAGTGGAATCTGTGGATTCTGAGGAATCCACCTAGCACCTTTCAACTCCTTTGGGTAGTTAATATCTCCTTTGGTGTTCACTTTATTTATGGTTGTGATCTTCAGTTCATATTCAGTATTACACTCCACGTGCCTTTCATCCTGAGCATACCCAAAGTCATGTATAATAAAGGAAATTCCCAACAGAATGAGTTGACATTCTTCATCAAGGGCCACTCTGGTTCATGAGATCACTGATGCCCAAAGAGAACTCTGATCCACAGACTGCATCTATCTCTAGTTTCTTTTATTTATAACCTTAAACATTGATTTCTTCTTTTCAAAATTTTCTTAAGTGCATTTTCATTACTTCATTTATGAATATCATTCATATTTTTGATTCAGAGCACACAAAAGACATTTAATTAGCTTTAATGCTATCTCCTTCAATAACATGGACATGATATAAGGGAGGTTTCCTAGAATTTTCACAATCATTCCCAACTTAACTTCTCCCTGTTTTTAGGACGTCATTCCAGTCCTGCATTTGGTAGTTTTCTCTCAGTTAGAGATTTCATGTTAGATCTTGTCATTTCATCTTCAGCAGGCCAAAATGTTGTTGACAGTGGACCAATCCCCAGTCTTGACCTCTCTTTCGGAGTCACAGTGGAACTTATACCAGGGGGAACATATTTGAAAGTTACATAGTTGAGAAAAGAGAGGATCCCTAGGGGAAGAGAAAAATTTGAGGTGAGATTCAATAGACAAATGCTCTTTTACCTTTTAAAATTCTTACTCATTTTTAAATACCTGGTTCAATAGGTTTCTTTTCAGTGAATCCTTCTCTCTTCCCAGCAGGGTTACTTTACCTTCTATGCTCCATTGCATAGTATTTCTCAGACTTGTTAGAGTAAGCTTTGAACCTCTTGGATTCAAGTAATTGTTCTATTCTTTTCTGTGTGATCTTCTAATGTTTTCTGTGTAATCTTATTCAACCTGTCCATTTCTCACTTAGTGAAAGAAGAGGTTATTAATTCTAGGTTTTCACACTTCAAAATCTATTCTTTCTCCACCATCCCACAATGCCCTCTCCCTCTATTTTTCTTAGATTATACCTCCCTTTCTATCATTGATTTCCTTCTCCATCCTTCTAGCACAGAGCAGTGGCTAACTCACCAGCACACACATATAAGAAGTCACACCACCAATTCATATGATAGGTCCACAGGAAAGCTGACTCCATGATATTCCTAGTATGCCAGCGAACCTGTGCCAGAAACAGGTTGAGGCAGAGGAGCAAGAAGACAGCTGTGACCAGAAGAAAAGATGTCACAACCCATCAGCATCTTTAATCTACCTTGACTGCCACCCCCATCTATTCTTCTGCCTCCAGAAGCAAGGATCAAAAGATAAAAACTTGGGGCTTGCCCAAGACGAGAGAGAGAAAGAAGCCTCCACCTGGGCTAATAAGATAGGGCAGTAACTGGCAACTTCATATGTTACCAGGAACAAAGGGACAAGAAAAAGAGTATGAAAGTCCCACAGAGAAACTTTGCCACCTTGACTATTTTACCATGGTATTAACTGCCAGTCTAGGTCTGTACCTGAGATGAAGCTGAGCATGGATACCTTCGGATCCAAGTTGCTGATCATGCTTGCTCTTCCAGGAAGGCAAGAGTTGAAAAGCAAGCCAAGGTTAATAAGCATGATGAGGATAGAGATGATGAAGAATGCCCTGGAATACTGAAGATAATCTGCAAGAAGAAAAGGAAAGGAAAGGCTTGGTTAGTCCAGTGAGAGAAAAGTCTTAGAGTATTTTTTAATACTTGTTTTAGTTGTTGATGGACCTAGTGCCTCCCACATGCTAGGCAAGTGCTCTACCACTGAGCCACAACCGTAGCCCCAGAGAGTCTTGGGGAAGGGGAGTAAGGACAAAGGAGACTGAAGAGGAGCTTGCAGTGTGTCATCTGGGGCACTAATAAGGATCTTCTTTCCTAGTTCTTCATTGTCACTTGGAATTTCTTTACTGTGAAGTTTAACAAAGCCTTCATTGTTAACCTAAGAATAATAAACAAATACTTCTGGGCACATTCACTTAGATGTAAACTAGCTCAAAAGAAGTGTAATATCACAAAACCAATGAAAACTTTTCCTTTTTTCCCCTAATTCTAATTCTAAAAGCAATGCATGTTCAGTCAGGCATGGTGGCACATGCCTTTAATCCCAGTGAGGATCCCAAGTTCAAGGCCAGCCTGGACCTCTTAGTGAGACTCTGTCTCAATATAAAAACTAGAAAGGGCTAAGGATGTAGCTTAGTGGTAGAGCATCCCTGAGTTCAGTTCCAAGTACTGCAAAAATAAATCAGTAAATAAAATAGAAGTAATACATGTTCAATGTGAATATTGGAATGAAAATAAAAGTTCAAAGAAGCAGGAAGAAAATCAGCCACAATTATACTAATTCAAAGCAGTCCTTGTTAACATTTTATTTCTTTCTGTTATTTTTCTACCCTCTTCACATAGTGGATAGGATACTAGATACCATGTGGAGTTTTTGTGGAAGATTATAGAATAGGATTTCCCCCAGGTACCTGTTATAAGCATCATTTTGTAATGGCTGCAAAATAGCTTGTCATATTCACTTCAGTGTTTAATGATTTATCCATTGTTGGATTTGGAGTTTGATTCTATTTGTTTTTTCTTTTCTGATGTATCTGGCATGCACAGGCCTTGTCAGCCTGTGACTACAAAATGAAATCATATTTACTTTAACTCCTATATTGTAATGATTTTAAGCCCCAAGTTACCAGGTTATAGTTTTTAAACACTGCAAAAAGTCTCTTATTTTTTTCTGAGAGTCCCCCAAGTTCTTATCTCACATTTGTTCAAGAAGAGGTCTGCTAGAGTTCTTTTGCTCTGATGCCCTTATCCAAGTGCCACGCCATTTCTTCTACACTTTTTTCTTGACTCCAGGCCTCTGCCCTGTCATTATAGATTAGATGTTGGTAAGTGGCAGGGGTGGGGGGCATCCTAAACCTTACTTTTTACTATTACATCTCCAACATAGAATGGATCTTTCCCTTTGGCTTCCCCATCAATAGTTTACTGAAGATTAAGAAATACGTGGTAATTTACAATTGCAAGTAGTTGTAGCTTTTCTGAGATACCACAGATCCAGTAATCTCTTCAATATCCTTTATAGGGTACCTCCCTATTTAGCTTCTTTTCCTATCTCGTTGTAGCTCATCCCCACCACTGAAAGTTCTCTAAGCACTTCTATGCGCAAGAATCCGAGTAGCCCAGAAAAAAGAAGTTATGAATCAAGTCAATTCCAGTCTAAGATTTATCATAAATTTTCTTTTATCCTCTAGAATATGCTGCTTATGATCAATAACAGTCATTTCCATTGAAAGAAACCATATCCCTATCCATGGAGGCAAGTTGCTCTGAAACCCCCAACAAGTTAGCCAAATTAAAATAATTCAAAAGCGGCACATTTTCACTGAATCAGCACTATATGTAGCCAGTCACAAACATCAGCCTAGATTGAGCACATAAAGCCCAGTGCAATCAGCTTCTTTTGTAATATTTAGCCTACAATCCCCCAGGGGTCCCAGCAAGTCTCTACTATAGCCCTGGACCCTTGCTTATAGTCCCAACTGTAGCTAACTGGACCAAGAAAGGGAACCTGATGCAGGTGGGATCAACGTGATTATTATGCATGGAAATTTATACTTCCTCTTTTGCTTGCTTTAAGAAAATGTAAGGGTAGACTAGTATAACACTTTGGGGGCACTTACTAATAAACAGGAAAAACTGAGCATAAACTAAGGTGAGTGACAGAGTGACTTTTTTTTTTTAATATATTTTTTAGTTGTCAATGGACCTTTACTTTATTTGTTTATATGTGGTGCTGAGGATCGAACCCAGTGCTTCACACATGCTAGGCAAGTGTTCTTCCACTGAGTCACAACCCCAGCCTGACAGAGTGACTTTAAAGAGACTGAGTAACTGGTTGGCTTAGTTTTCTTTGAGATCCCAGTCTGGAATCCCTTCAGGCCCAGAAAATTTCCTGCCATTGTGAATCTATGAGATTCTTCTGAATTCTTTTTTTTTTTTTTTGCGGTGCTGGGGATGGAACCCTGGTTTCTGTGCTTGCAAGGCGAACACTTTACCGACTGAGCTATCTCCCCAGCCCCTGAATTCTTAAATGAATTCTCTCTTTAGCTAGTTCAAATGATTCTGACATTCACTCTTTTGGTGTGGTACTAGGAATCAAACCCAGGGCCTCACATGTGCCAGGCAAGCACTCTACCACTGAGCCACATCCCCCACTGGATTCTGATATTCAAAAAATGAAGGAGTATTGTTTAAGAGTATCTCTTCTCCAATTCTTGCCTAAGATATAAAGTCCAGTTCCTCTTCCACTATGGAGGAACTTCATATGTAACTTCATATCCATTTTAAAATCTTCTCTGGCTTCACTCCTCATCTTCTGGAAAACTACATAAACAAGATCCTCATGGCTTCATAGGAACAACTACAGACTGACAGCATAAAAGAGTCTAATCTCAAAATAACCAAGTCTACTAGTAACCATCATATATAACATTGATAACCAATCAAAACATTTAGCTTAGTCTAAAATATATGCATTTGGTTAATTTTATTTTTTTTAATTCACATAACTCTCTCTCTCTCTCTCTCTCTCTCTCTCTCTCTCTCTCTCTCAGAGAATATTCCAAAGCTGAACTCAAGTCTCCATTTCCTGTAAGACGAAAATTGATTTCAGCATTTAAATGGCAGTTTTTATAGCAACTTACCCATCAAAGTTTCAGAACTCTTAGGATCTAAATTACAAAAGATCCTACTTATGTTTCAATAAGAAACCTTGGTCCAGAAAGAGAAGTGCCCTAAATTAAAGGAGCACCCATGTGGATCACTTGTATCCAAACATTTCTGAAGTTTGCATAGGAACACCTTTTAAATGACTAAAAAGTTCTTTCCAGGGAGTATCAACTCATTATCTGGGACAAGAAACAACCTGGAATAGGAAGAGAGGGTATGCTGAGGACACCAACAGAAAGGGTGACTCTATTCACAATTTGGCTGAGATCCATGTTGGAATGGAGAGGTGAAGGCCAAAAGATCTTGGAGGAAGAAAAATGAAAGGCTAAAATGTAGAACACAGATCTGGAACTGTGGAGACCGTGGCATTTAATTTCATGGCACTCACAGGGTGGCTTGGGTGTGTGGTTCCAGCACAGCTCATGGTTGCATAAGGTCCAGAGTCCTGCGTAGAGTTCAAGGCCACTCTTGGTCACCAGAAACTGCACCCAGTTCAATGGGGACGAAGAAATCAGCATCAGGAAGCTAAAGGTACAGAGGCTGCCACAGAACATTCGAATGTAGGACCGGGTCTGATTCATATGCAGCTGCCGCTTCTGGGAGGAACTCAGATGTTTGTCCGTAGGGAGGGTGGGCTACAAGGATGAGGGAAATATTGCCTACCTGAAAAGATAACTCCTGGTCCCCAAGATCTCCTACTCTTTTCTACCTTGAGTATCCCCATGTGGGTTTGATTTTTGGATATTTTTCACTACCCTTTCTATTAAAAAAAATTATTTCTGTCTTGAGGATGCTCTCCCTAACCCCCGAGTAAGTCTTCTTCCTCTCTCTGATCTGTGATTAGTGTCTCCTCACCCTTTGGTATTGCCGGTCCCCCTTCACTTTGGGGACATTAGGAATGTAGAAGTTCAAGGTTGACTGTTCCCTCCTATCCATCTTGGCAGCCAGTTCATTTTCTAACTGCCACGGAATTTATCTCAACACCTCCTCACACGTGCTGGCAGAACCAAGGGTATAGGACCCATGGCACAGATCCCATTCCTATTTCGTATTTTCCATCTGGTTAAACCAGGAAAAAATCATAACGTTTTATGATGGTCCCCACCCTCCTTCTCCAACTTATTTATTTATTTATTTATTTATTTTGGTGCTGGGGATTGAACCCAGGGCCTTGTGCCTGTGAGACAAGCACTCTACTGAGTTATATCTCCAGCCCCTCCAACTAATTTATTAAATAAATCTGCAAATACCTTTTCAGTTGCCATGAGTCAGGCTTCGTGTTAGGTCCTACCCTCAGACACGAAAGATAAAGAAGACAGTTCCCTTGGAGCAAATAAAGTGTAATTCAAATTTCTCCAGGACTAAATTTCTTGGGGTTATAATTCAAGACTATAAATGTATCAGTAGCCTGTAACCTGGAGTTCAAGGTCTTGCCCCACCTCTAAGGGGAAGGTCCATGTATGTGTCAATAGGCACATGAACCAGTCTGTCAGTCCATTTTTTGTTGTGTGTGTGAGTTTTTTGGGAAAGGGGGGTGGGTCCTGGGGATTGAACCCAGGGGCACTCTACCACTAAGCTACATTGCTAGCCTTTTTTAATTTTTATTTTGAGACAGGGTCTTGCTAAATTTCTGAGATTGGCCTTGAACTTGTGATTCTCCTGCCTCAGCCTCCCAAGTTGCTGGGCTTATAGGCATGTGCCTCTGCACCTGGCTTGTCAGTCAGTTTATTAGGTGGCATTTACCCACTTCTCCCTTTCTTGCTCTAGTTCCCTCTTTTCAATGCCCTCTACTTTCTGTAAGGGTGCTCTACTACTGCCATTGCCACTGCTGCTTGGGCCCACTCTGACAATGCTGGTCTCCATAGCCCTATTCACTGAAAGCTACCACTCCTCAAGCTACTGCTGCTGTGCTGGGTTCTATATGAAATGAGGACAGTGGCCTTTCCCAACTACCCTGACATGTTGGAACCTGTTCTTTATTTCCAGCTGGTGAGAACTACTGGCAGTACCTAGTATATGTCCATGCTTAACTCTGTCTCCCAGGATTTAGCTCAATGCCTGGAAGCATAGTATTTAAGGTTGAATGAGTGAGTAAAGGATATGTTTTATTTATGTATTTAATTTTTATTTATTTATTTATTTATTTATTTATTTATTTATTTATTTATTTAATGCTGGGAGAACCAGGAATGCTTTACCACTGAGCAATATCCCTAGCCCTTTTTATTTTTCATTTGGATACAGGTTCTTGCTAAGTTGCTTAGGGCCTCACTAAGTTGCCCAGTCTAGTCTTGAACGTGTGATCCTTCTGCCTCAGCCTTTTCAGTTGCTGGGATTACAGTCGTGGGCCACCGTGCCTGGATAACAATACATTTGGGGGGGCGGTGCCAGAAATTGAACTCAGGGGTACTAGACCACTGAGATACATCCCCAATCCTATTCTGTATTTTATTTAGAGACAGGGTCCCACTGAGCTGCTTAGCGCTTTGCTTTTCTGAGGCTGGCTTTGAATTCATGATCCTTGATTACAGGCGTGCACCACCGTGCCCAGCAGCAATACATTTTTAAACAAAGTACAGAGGTTGATGCAGAAGACAGAATGGTTAACAATATTAGAAGAAAATTAAGGTAGGTTCACTGTAGAGGTATCTTAGCTGAATTTTAAAATAATTACCCAGGTATCCAGGTAAGGACATTTGAGGCAAAAAGAATAGCATATCCCAATGTAGGAAGTTATGAATGGCATGAGATTCTCAGGACACTAGAAACAGTGTGATTTTGCAAGGTATAAAATAAAAGGTAAGGGTTGAGGGTTGCTGATAAATGCAAGGAATAGTTCACAAGGAGTCTTTTATGCCATGCCATGCAACTATAGTGTGGAATCTCAGTTGCTGGAGTACTCTAGCCTTACTGGCATGACTATAAGGCTCTTCCATCTGCAGCAAACTGGTTTGGACAGCATAACTGTTTGATATACATGTATGGTTAGAGAGCTAGATATAGGATTTGAACAGACAGGTTTGCATTTCAATCTTGGTTCCTACACTTACTTAATTCCCATATTTTCTGATCAGATTCCTTTGTTAAATGTCCTTACCCTCACTGAAGCTTAACTTACTAATCTCTAAAACTGGGGTAATAGTGATTCCTGCTTCATAGAATTATTATAATATTATTACTATTTGTGTATGTATTTCTGTGGTGCTGGGGATCAAATCTGGGGACTTGAACATGATGGGCAAGTGCTCTACCACTGAGTTACACCCCAAACCCTATTATTATTATTATTATTATTATTATTATTATTTCGAAAGAGTTTTGCTATATACACCAGGCTAATCTCCAATTAATTGAATCAAGCATTCCTCTCACCTCATCTTCCCACATAAACGGAACTATAGGCAACTGCTGCTGCATTGACTTTTCATAGAATTATTATGAATATAAAATGAGTTAATACATTAGCACAATGCCTTAATAAATGCTCAATAAATGCCATCTATTATTGATAAATATATTATCTATGATGAGCACTTAATAAGGGTTCAATAAATCATTTATATTAGTTTTCAAGCTGATTATCTCTTCAAGCTGGCTTGAATATGGTCTTGGCACAGGCTACTCTAAGACAGATGAAATAGTAATACTAATGGAAAGGACATGTCACCCCTCATCACTTCTCTACTGGTACTAAACCTGCACATCAACAGATGATAATTTGTGTAAGGTGGAGATAATATTATGTTATCTGGCCATTTGTGAACAGTGTCTAATTTGGTAAACAATGTAACCCTCTAACCATTAAAGGAACAGGTTGGCACCATTCAACTCTCAGGCCTGCTTCAAGGACTGCTTCAGGCCTCCTAAAGGGTAGGATGTTTTGACCAGGTAGGAACTTGCTACAGCCTGTGATGCACATGACAAAACAAGCATATATTATATTGGGTGACTGTGTATATTCTCATTTACCTACTTTAAAAAGCAATTTGGGGGCTGGGGTTGTAGCTCAATGGTAGAGAGCTTGCCTATCATGTGTGAGGCACTGGGTTTGATCCTCAGCACCACATAAAAATAAATAAAAAATAAAATAAAAGTATTGTGAAAAAAAGAAACAATTTTGTTGGAAGAAAAACAGAGTAACATCTTTGTGACTTTGAAGTAAGCGGAGATTTTTATTTAAAGCAGGCAAAAAAAAAAAAAAGAAAGAAGGAAAGGAAGGGAAAAAAGAAAGAAAACAGGTGTGGTGGCATGTGCTTATAATCCAAATTACTTGGGAGATTGAGGCAGGAGGTTCACAAGTTCAAAGCCAGCCTGGCCAACATAGACTCTATCTCAAAATAAAAAATAAAGAGCTGAGGACGAGGCTCAGTGGTAGAATACCCTTAAGTTCAATCCCCAATATTGCAAAAATTTCTGTATTTTTTATTTTAAAATAAAATAAAATAAATTTGTTTAAATTTAAAAAGTAGATTATGAGTTTTAAGGACACCTTTTTAATTTCAAATATACACCAAATTCTCTAGTTTGTTTCCATGGCTGCAAAATATCCACTATATATACACCACTTAAAAATACTTTTTATTTTTGGCCAGGCAATGTGGTGTTTGTCTGTAATTCTAGCTACACAGGAGGCTGAGGCAAGAGGATCTTGAGTTTGAAGCCAGCCTGGGCAACTTAACTAGACCCTGTCTTAAAATGAAAAATAAGAAGTGGTGGGGCTGGGCTCCATGGCATATACCTGTAATCCCAGCAGCTCAGGAGGGTAAGGCAGGAGGACTGCAAGGTCAAAATCAGCCTCAGCAATGGTGAGGTGCTAAGCAGACCTGTCTCCAAATAAAATGCAAAAAAAGGCTGGGGATGTGGCCTAAATGGTTCCCCTAAATTCAATCCCTGGTATATATATAAAAAAAAAAGAACAAAGTGCTTAATTGATACTTCACAAAAGAGGAGACCCAAGTGGCCAACAAATATAGTGAAAGATGTCTAATCTAGTTAGGGTAATGGAAATTAAAATTATAATGAACTTTCACTATACACCCACCAGAATGGCTCAAATGAAAAGAGGTTGGCAAGTATGTGAAACAATTGGAAACCTCATGTACTTCTGTTGAACACGTAAACTGGTATAACTACTTAAAAAGTTGCCTAAAAGTATCTACAGACGTTGAATAAGCACATGCCCTTTTCACTCTAGGTAGATATACAACAGAGAAGGGTTCCATGTGTCCACCAAAAGACATGTGTTAGTATCCTCACGGCAGAACTCTTCATAGTAGTCTCAAACTGGAAATGACCCAAATGCCCAACAGAAGAATGGAAAATTGTAGTACATTCATATAATGAAATACTATACAGCAGTGTGTTCAATCAACAGTCTCATAAGCAAGATGGTGAATATTGTAAACCTAATGCTATGTGAAAGAAGCCAGACACAAAAGAGTCCATGGAAATGATTCTATTCTTATGAAGTATAAAATAGGCAAAACCCATCTGTGTCGTTAGAAGTCAGAAATACTGTTTAGAGGAAAGTGCCTAGGAACTAGAAAGGGATGTGTAAGGGCTTTTTTCCAGTACTGGGGATTGAACTCAGAGTCTCATGCATATTAAGCAAATCCTCTGCCACTGAGTTACATCCCCAGCAAGGGGTTCTTGAGGAGCTGGACATGTTCTATTTCTCTATCTGGGATTGATACTGTGTGTGTGTACACACACATACACACAAATATACTTCAGTGAAAAGTTAAAAGGATAATTTGAATATATGAATCAAGAATTTTACCCAGGCACAGTGGTGCATGACTAATCCCAGCAACTTGGGAAGCTGAGGCAGGAGGATAGCAAGTCAAAGCCAAACTGGACATCTTAGCAAGACCCTATCCTGTTTCAAAACAAAATAAAAAGGGCTGGGGATGTAGCACAGTGGTAGAGTGTCCCTGGTTTCAATCCCCAAAACTGAAAAAAAAAAAACTTAAAAAAATATTTGTCTCTTGTTTCAGTATTTTTATCCCTAGGAATCTATAAAATCATAACTAGTGTTATTACAGATTATTTAAATATCCTCCTCTTTACCTATCCTACCTATCTTTGGTTCTGTCATGTTAATAACACCTTCTTTGTTCTCTTTTTGTTTGCTCTCCTTAAATCATCAATCATTCTTTTACTGTCAACATTTTGGTATTGTTTTAAATCTCTCTCTCTCTCTTTTTTTTTTTTTTTTTTTTTTTTTTGCAGTGCTGGGGATTGAACCCAGGGCCTTGTGCTTGACAGGCAAGCACTCTAGCAACTGAGCTAAATCCCCAGCTCCTTTAAATCTCTCTTGAAAGAACATTTAGACTTTGTTCTTTGCTCAATCCGAAGGTCAAATTTTTAATGGGGAATTTTGACCAATGTGATAGTTTGGATATATTAGTCTTATTTCTGTCATCTTGTCTTTTGTGTTTGCAGTCCCCAGTACTTCCTTCTACTTTCTTATTTTAAATGAATGATCCAGTTTTCTTTGATCTTTTTCTTTATTTGGTACTGGGGATTGAACCCAGGGATGCTTTACCACTGAGTTCTATCTCCAGCTCTTTTTATTTTGAGACAGGGCCTTGCTAAGTTGCTGAGGCTGACCTTGAACTTGGGATCTTCTTACCTTGGCCTCCCCAGTTCCTGGGATGACAGGTGTTTGCCTCCTTACTTGATTGGGCCTTTTCTTTTTTCTTTTTTTGTAATTATGTAGAAGTCATGTATCCTGTTTCTGTCTTGATAGAGTGTATCTAAGAATTTTTTGGATGCGCCTTTTTTTTTTTTATAACGAAAGAGGTATATTTTGGCTCACAGCTCTGGAAGTCTAAAAGCATGGTGCGGGCATTTGCTTGGCATCTGGTGAGGGCCTTCCTGCTGAATTAGAACATGATGTGGATGCATCTTCTAAAAAATGAATTCTAAGACTTCAACAGTAGCAATGAAAAGACAATACCTAATGTTGGAAGATGGCAATAAATGGGCATTTTTATTCATTATTGTTGGGAATGTAAAATTCCACCCCACATTTCCAAGTGTTTATAGCAAGGAGGTGAGAAAAGCAGCTCTGATTACAAGGCTTAACTTAGGGTAGGCCTATAGCTATGGTCAATCCCATTCAAACCACAAAACTCAAAGAGGAATTTCCAAGTGAAAAGTAAGGGATTAATGGTGAGAAAGGATGAATACAGATTCTGGCAATCAATATCCTCTTTAATGGTCATTTTTGTATTATGTATAACTTAAAAAACATGGAAGCAATCTAAATATTTATAATAGGGACTTGGTAAATAAATTATGGAACATCTTCACTATTCTCACTTTCAATGTAATTTTTTTTTTTGGTACCAGGGATTGAACCCAAGGGAGCTTAAGCACTGAGCCACATCCCCAGCCCTTTTTATTTTTTATTTTGAGACGGTCTTGCTAGGTTGCTTAGGGCTTCGCTAAGTTGCAAGGCCCTGTCTCAAAAAAAAAAGAGAGAGAAATGTTGACAGTAAAAGAATGATTGATCCTCTTGCCTCAGCCTCCTAAGCTGCTGGGATTTCAAGTATGCACACTATGTCTGGCTCTATGTAATCCTGACCAAGTTATTTAACCCCTCAGTTCTAAGTTTCTTGTTTCTAAAATGGGAATATGAAGAACACCTACAACAATCATAAAGTTGTTGTGAGGCTTAAACAAGTTGACACATGGATTGACCTTAGATAGTGCCTGGTACATAAGAAGTACACAATAACTTCTAGCTAACATTTTGTTATTATTCATATTATTCAGCTTTTAAAAACAGATTTTTAGCTCTATACTATGCACATGAAGTGTGCCTATAACATATTGTCAACTAAAAAATTTCCAAAATAGGGGTTATAGCATGCTATGATTTTTTATTTTGAAGATTATGAATATGTCTATAGAAAATGACATCATACATACACACACAGAGAAGTAGGTGCTAAAATGCCATTAGTCTCTTTCTTTCTGGGTGTTATGTGACCACCTGGCACTGTAAAAGGCTCAAGGGGTGAAAAAAGCTTAGGGAAGGATATGAACATCAGGAAGGACTATGGTGACGTTATGGAGCAAGAGCTTAGCCAATGCCATGTCACTGGTTTGTGCAAAAAGATAAAGCATTATCATAAGGCTGACCAACAATGAACAGGAGCTATAAGCTCAAATCTCTCTACCTGATTGGTTGATAATGGGGGAATTTATAGGAAGGAGAGGGGAGAAGTTGCTTACTATTGGATAGCATACTTCTTTACAGGTTGCATATTTATTTTTAAGGGGAGTTATTCTCTGTGCAGGGGATTTTGAGTTTGTGACCCATTGACAGATCACCTAGCTGCTGTTGCTTGTGTCCATTCTTGAAATGCAGGTTCCATCCAGGTCCCATGGCACACACCTGTAATCCCAATGACTTGGGAGGCAGGACTGCAAGCTCAAGGTCAGATACAGCAATTTATCAAGAACTTGCCTCAAAATAAAAAGGGTCGGGGATGTAGCTCAGGGATAGAGGGCTCCTGGGTTCAATTCCCAGTACCCCCCCTGAAATGACCTCTCTTCCTAGTGGGGCCAATCAGGAATCATGTTCTTTCTCTTGGAACACTAACACTGGAACACTGAGGAAATGATTAGGAAGAGCAAAAGGATAAAGCAGATGTGAAGTCAGGGCTGAGAGAGAATGGGTCCTGAGACACCAAGGAATAGCCTATGTTCCTAGTAGGCATTCTGGACCATTTGACCATGGCTGTACTTAGTTTTTTAAAAATCTGTAAATGATTAGAAGATAATTCCCCACTGCTGAGCTAGTTGGAGTTCTCTTTCTTGCAACTAAAAGATCTATGACATGAATATCAAATATTTAACCTTCCACCAACCAGAATACAAAGAATATTTTTCATTTATGGGCCATCCTTATATTACATATCATCACTTACAGTAATGGGAAGACTAAGTTTCTTTGACATTGTTTCCATGTTTAGAGTTATAATTACTTCAACACTGCCTGGATGTTTACTTGTTGGCTCAATAATGCTTTATCCTTGCTGGCCTCCTGCCACTGTCTGGCTTATATAGTCTCAAGGAAGTTTAATAGATTTGAATAATTTCCAAAGTAAACTAACTTTGTCTCTTGGCCTCTGTGTGTGTGTGTGTGTGTGTGTGTGTGTGTGTGTGCATGTGCGCGTTAGTTATCGATCCCAGAGGCACTCTACCACTGAGTTATACCTGAGCCCTTTTTATTTTTTTGACAGGATCTTAATACATTGCCTAGGCTGACCTGGAACTTGTGATCCTCCTTTCTTAGTCTCCCAAATAGCTGGGATTACAGTGCCTACCTATCCTCTTCGATGGCAGTAGACTTTCTTTAAAAAAGATAAATCAGGGCTAGGGGTGTAGCTCAGTGATAGAGTGCTTGCCTTGCAAGAGTGGGGCACTGGGCTCAAAGCTCAACACCACATAAAAATAAATAAAGATATTGTGTCCATCTACAACTAAAATTTTTTTTGAAAAGATAAATCAACTACTACACAAAGGGGAAACAGTACTGAACAAACACAGTGGTTCCTAGATTATTTGTATCATTGCTTCTTTCTAGTTCTAGGGTTTATTGAAAGTTGGTTGTGCATATTCAAATTCAGTTATCACTCCTTTCTAGAATAAAGCAGTGGACTAACAGTAGGATGCAGGCACAGTGGACTCCACAGTCAAACTGCACTCAATACCAAGGAGACTAGATATTTGTAGGCATTTCCAGATGCATACTTCCAGGGTGGGTAGAAAGAGTTCCTGTTAGGGAGGCCACACAGTTATGGCCTAATTCCAGCCCTGCCACCATCAGGATGTATGTGACCTTAGTAGAATAATTTCAGTTAAAAAATGTACTGGCCTGTCTACTTCTGGCTAAGCACTGTGCTATGTGCAGCAAGGGATGAATTTACTAATCTGACAAACATTTACTGAGCACAAACATTTACCTGGTACTGTGCTAAGGAATGGAATTATCCCTATGAATAAGATCCTTGTCTTGCTCTTGAGAAATGGCACTTCACCTCTCTTCAAAGAGAGATGTAAATTAGGTATTTTCAAAGATCACATCTAGTTCTAAACATTTAAGTTTTTTTCAAAATTATTCCCTAGACCTCTGTACTTCTTTTGAAAGGGAAGGAGTTTTTTTATTTATACAAGCAGACATATACAACAGGGGATTAAATAAATCCCTTATTTTCAACATATATTGCAAAGAGTATATACTGAGTAGCATAATGATTTTACCTAAATCTTTGTTAGGGCTCAATTCTTTTTCTATGGAATTTTTTGGAGGCATGATCTTCATTCAGGATAGCATGAGGTCAGGAATAGAACCTTCAAACCATGAATTTTGACCAGTTGCCCCATGAGACTATGACTCTACCAGGTTCCTGAGGAAGAGACTCATTAAGGACACTCCAGGCCAAGGAAAACTATAGCTGGGCTCTTGACCCAAATCTCTAATGAATACTCTATACCATTGAACCACCTTATCGCGCTCCCTCTGCCCGCAGAGAGAGACACGACAAATGTCTGAAGCTTTGGAAGTTTATTATGCACAGTCCCTCTCCTACACTTCTCTTACTCCCGGCTTCCGCGCACTTCCAGCTTCTCTTCTCTCGGCTTCTTCTTACTCCCAGCTTCCGCGCACTCCCAGCTTCCCGCTCAGCTTCAGCCTTCGCCTCCGCCGCTTCTTCTGCTTCTGCCTCTCTACTCTCCCACCCACCAGGCTTATATACACTTCAACCAATCAGGGGAGAGTACACGAGGTAAACGCGGACAGCTGCAAGCATAGGATAGGTACACGCTGGGGGCATGCTCTAGTCACATCGTTAACTAGCCAATCATTGGAATTCGCTGGTTGTTTACTGTATAGTTGGCCGCTTTTGGCTCAGCGTCAGGCGCCATCTTGACCATGCCCAAGGCTGGGGGGTCCTGGAAACCCCGACACCACCTATCACTATCAGGGTCTCCTTTGGCCTGCTCAAGGGTTTTCTCCTTAGACACTGTTTGAGTCAGCTTTTTTGCCTCTATGATCAAAAGACCTGACAAGAACAAGTCTAGAGGAGGAAAAGTTTATTTGGAGCTAATGCTTTCAGAGGTCTCAGTCCATACATGGTTGACTCTGTTGCTCTGGACCTGAAGTGAGACAGAAAATCATGATGGAGAGGTGTGGAGGAGGAAAGCAGCTCAGGATGTGGCAATTAGGAAGCAGAGAAAGTCTGCTTAAGTCACACACATTATCTGTTCAAACTATATAAAATTGACTATTTTTTTTTTTGTCTAAAAACCCCAACATCAGACATCCTGGAAAGTTGGTCTAACCCTATATGGAATTTCTGGCATTCTTCCATGAGTTTATCTGACCTACATATAAGGTTACAGGGAGCAAGAGCCTTAATCAAATAGTTTCGGTGGTGTAAGAGATACTAACAATATCTTCCTCTTGGCATTACTGTGAGGATGAGAGGAAATGACAGTTCAATAACAACAATAAAGCCCGAAAACTAAAAAAAATTTATAGGTGGTGCACATTTACATGGGATACACAAAAGATACGAAAGGATATAGAGGGGAAAGTCTCCTCCCATCCTATGCCTTAGCCACCCTATGTCTCTTTTTGGCAACAACCAGTATACATGCTTCAAGACACATTCTATGCATATACTGATAAATAAACACACCATAGTTTCCACCCCCCTTTAGCATTTTCTTTCTTTTAAAGCCTGATAGGAATTTTGTAATTTATTACTGTTAAATTGCCTTGCTCAGCACCATGCCCAATTAGATGCCTACTCAATGCATCCTCATAAAGATGCTGAGGACATCACCCAGTGTGGTCTGATGGCACTTGTAAGGTTTCCAAGCCTTGAATTACTTGTTATTATTTTTCTTCAAAGTGGAGGTTTTTCAAAGGCCAAATGCTCTCTCTGATATATGGATGCTAACACACAGTAAAGGGGAAATAATAGGTCATTGGATTAGACGAAGAGGAATGAAGGGAAGGGAGGAAGGATGGGAATGGGAAAGAAAGTAGAATGAATTGGACATGACTTTCCTGTGTTCATATATGAAACTCCACATCACGTATAACTGTAAGAATAGGATCGTAGTTAGAATAAGTTATACTCCATGCATATCAATATGTCAAAATACACTCTATTATCATGTAGATCTAAAAAGAACAAATTTAAAAAGTGGAGGTTTTTATTACTTTTGATCCACAATGGGTATTATACATTATTTCATGGTCCTAGGTCCCTAGTGGGAGGTTCCCACGTAGTAACTGATAGGTCAACACTGGGGAGGAGACAGAGCATTACAGTTTGTCAAGCCCAGAAGGCCATTTTTACATACTGAGTAGAATTTTGTGTTTCTAAAAACTGGTCCATTCCTGTTGTCCATTGTTTGTAAAAGGTTTAAGATCCTCCAATGGCAGCAGTTTCATACAAACTACTATTATTACTGTTTGTATTCTACTGGTCTGTTATGGAGATGTGAATATAAACATCTCTGAAGTTTTTTTTTTGTTTTTGTTCTTGTTTTTGGTGGGGACAAATGAACCCAGGAGCACTCTACCACTGAGCTACATCCCCAGCCCTTTTTAAACATTTTGAATTGTCCAGACTAGCTTCAAAGTTTTAGCCTTCCATTTTCCCATTTTCCCTTGACTATTTCACATATTTTCATGACTTCAGTTATCATCTCTGGGCAGATGACTTCCAAAGCTCTCTTGTGAGCTCCCAGTCTTGGATCTGCTGGACATCACAACTTTCTGCGTTTCAAATCCCTCAAAAGCAGCATGTCTTGCTGGGCGCAGTGGGGCATGCCTATAATCCCAGTGACTGGGAAGGCTGAGGCAAAAGGATCCCATGTTCAAAGCCAGCCTCAGCAATTTAGCAAGGCCCTCAGCAACTTAGTGACACCATCTCAAAAGCAAAAATAAAAAAGGTTGGGGATGGCTCAGTAGTTGAGAGTACCTGGTTTCAATCCCCAGTCAAAAAAAAAAAAAAAAAATCTTAGAGCTCATCTTTTCCAAAATCTGCTCTTTTGTGTTCAGTCAGTGCTCTATCATTAGTCAGGAAACCAAGCTGATATGCCCTCATATCTTTTTCTTTCTCCTTTTCCTTGTTTCTATCCCTACTCTGATGAGTTCTATCTTTCTGGGTCTGAACTGTTACTGTATTTTGCCAGCCCCCCATATCCTCCTTTCCACTGACACTTCTTTAACACAAATCTACTGAAGGCCCCCCTTGGGGCTCTGGTTTTTCTAGTTTCCTAACCATAAAAAAATCCCTGTGTATATCTGGACCTCTTTGAACTTAAATTTAAGCAGAGAAACTAGGAAAGTTACATTGACTGTAAAGTCAAAGAAGTATTTAAAACAGAGATACCAAAGTGAAATTAAAGTAATTTTGGACCCTTTCTGTGATCAAAGACAATTGTTTCACAGATTTCCTTGTTGAAGTGCATCTCAGTTTGGTATACATGCAAGTGTTTTCCAAGCTACAAACTCTTTGACAGCAGGAATACATTTTCTTTATATCTCCTTGGTCCGATGAGGTTTGGAGAGTGTGAATGACAAGTGTAAATTAAGTTGTATGGATAGTTATTTAATTATTATGTAGTTTCATGCCAGACGTTCAAAAGTTCTGAATAAATGGGCAGGCAAAACACCACGTCTAAAAAAATTATGCCATAAAGAAGTCTATGTGTGGTGCAGGACTGAAAGATATAGGGCAAGGCCAATTATTACAAGGACTATGTGTTTAGATTTGGGAAGGACTGCCAAGAATTATAGAGTAAACCTGAATGAGATAACTGATATGATTATATGACTAGGAAGGAATAGTGAATTGAGCTAAAAAAGGAAAAATGCAACACAGAATACTTTTAGTAACAACACAAAGAAATTGTACATGTTCAGTAGTGGGAAACTGGGTAGGGTTTTGTAAATCTGGTAATAGGAAGGGAGGAGCTTGGAGGTAACAGAGTACTACAGTAGAGGCAGAGATGCTCCCCTGTGAAATGGAATGGGTTTAAAGAAAGTCAGGAAGCAAAGACAATTTTGGCACTCTCTACTTAAATATGATAAAGTTTAAAGTCTTGATCTAGTTGACCAGTGTGATAAAAGAGAAATGAAACCATCAATCCCAAGTGAATTGGCGTCTACAATTTCTGAATCCTATAGCACACAGCGATGTTCAAGTTGTTTAGAAATTTCTTAGCCACCAGGCTCAGAGATAATTATTCTTGAACTTGGCTTTCTCCATTCAATCTACCATATATATGCTAGGCAAAGTTATCTTAGTGAATCTTAGTTCTGGCCTTGTTGCTTCTCCACTAAAGACATTTGTTTTCCCATGGACTCAAGAGTAAAATTTCAATGTAACATGCAGTCCAGCTTTTAAAGAAGTATGATAGACATATAAGGAAACAGACTTTGGAATGAAAGATCTGGGTCCAAATATTGGTTCTGAACTTTCTATGGCAATTTGAGGTCTATGGTCAAGTTATTTTAATTCTGAGAGCTAGTTTCCCCATCTGTAAAAGGTAGATAATACTCAATTTCACCCTGTTGTGAGAAAAAATAATATATGTTTGGTACAAAGCATCTCATTTGATAGTTTTCTACTTCCCTTATTGACTCAGATTCAACCTACTTTCTAAGATTATTTTTGTCAGTATTTCTCTTCATGCACTATTCATTCTAACCAAATAGAGTAGTTTCCTGGAATTCCTCCAGATTTTTCAGTGATCTCCACTTAGGTTTGTTCATCTTATTCATCCAGAACATATTCATCAAATTTCTGCTATGTGCCAGGTGGATCCTAGAATGAACAAGTCAGAGTCCTTTTTCTAGATTATAGTCTTTCTCCATGGACTGCCCTTTTCATCTACATATCAAAATTCTGACTTTAAAAGTTAACACAAATGCTTCCTCATTCATTCATTCAACAAATACTTGTTGAAAATTTCCTATGTGCAGAGTCCTGACTTAAGAAGTAAGGATACTCATTCATATGAGATCTTCAGGGGTCACGAAAAAGTGAAAAGGCTAAAATGAGGGTGCTCTGTAAAAGCCCAAGAGGAGGGGATGCTTTGCAGTTTCTTGCATCACAGCACATATGGAAAGTGTTCTTCACTAGCCACCCCACATGCAAGGGTTAAGGAGATCACTGTCTCAGCACCTATACTCCACTCACAGCATCATTGTTGGTCTGGTGTAGGCTGAGACCTAAAGAATAAGTAGATAATAAAAAGAAGAGATAGTCAGGCTCCTCAGTCATTCATTTAACAAGTTACTTATTGAGCTTGTACTGTGTGCCAGATACGGTGCCAGGGGCTAGAAGAACAACAGGGAACCCAGAACCTACTTTTAAAGAGCATTTCCTCAGGTGGAAGAGATAGACAAATGGACACATGCTTACAATAGTATGAGATCAGTGCTTTGAAGGAGATAAGCTCAGAGAATTATGGGATCTCAGAGGGGGATCTTAGCCAGGTTTGAGAAGTCATGATTTCCAGAGCAGTAAAATGTAAGTTTAGACCTTTGAGTAAGTGGTGGGATGTGGGAGGTAGGAAAGGCATTCCAAGAAGGGAGGGCTAGGAAGTAAGGTAATTAGGGGACATCTTTTCTGTTCCAAAAACCCTATATTCAATATGCTATCTTCTTTTAGACCTCTATGCCTTGCCCATGATCCTCTTCCCTGCTTGGTTAACTCATACTTTAGGAGCCAGTCCAAAGTCACCTTTGTAAAAGACCTTCCCAAACAAAATTAATCATTTTGCTCTCTGTTTCTGCAGTGATGATTCTTAATTTGTGAGTCAAATATCTGTAATATTGTCTGATGGTAAATTCTTTTTCTAATATCTATATTGATTTTATTAGAAGCTATCATTAAAAAATTAGTTTTTATAAATTTTACAAGCTGCCTTCAATAAAAGGAAAAATATGGAAAACAACCAAATATATATTATATTATTAGTGTCATTATTTTTATTATTAATCTACTTTCAAAATCTGTAATTGTACTGACTCAAGTGGCTGAGGCAGGAGGATTGCAAGTTTGAGGCCTGCCTCAGCAATTTAGGGAGACCCAGTCTTGAAATAAAAATTAAAAAGGGTTGGGGTATAGCTCAGTGTTGAGTGTCTCTGGGTTAAATCTACATACACACAAAACAAATTGATGATAACACTGTAAATATGGTAATTTAAAGAATTTATATTATTAAGAACTGCTTACTCATTTAACAGCCTCCCCCCCTTTTTTTTTTTACTGAGGATTAAACCCAGGGGCACTTGACCAATGAGTCACATCCCCAGCCCTTTTTTGTATTTTATTTAGAGATAGTGTCTTACTGAGTTACTTTGAACTCGAAATCCTCCTGCCTCAGCCTCCTGAGATGTACCAGGCTAAATTTTCACTCTTTTATTCTAGGCTCTGAACATTTATTTAGGTTATAACATTTTAGAAAAATTAAGTCATTCATTTACTTTCTGATGTACTGGTGAGAGGATGAAATCTTTGAAATATTGTCTCAAAAAATCTGTAAGTACTTTCACTAGTAGTTTTATAATTTCTTCAAGTCTGGCTCTTTAATCTTGTGTGACTAAGTGATTCCTCTTTCCTGGTATGGTCTGAATATCACAGAAGAGGGTGCTTTGGCACACACTCCTGAAACCTCTTGCTTTCACCTTTGAACCTGCTCTGAATCCTCCTCAATTTTTGATCCTGTGAACCTGATTATAAACTTGGCTCTTCTGACAATAACTCTGGAATTCTCTATGTTGTTAATTTGGGTATGCTCTCTCTTTTGACTGAAGAAGTACCCATTTATTAGTATTGATGAAAATTTAGATTTATGCAGTGGAGAAATTAGTGTTAAGAATGCAAGTATTAGCACTGTGGTATGTCTGTAATCCCAGAGACTTGGGAGGCTGAGGTAAAAGGATCAAAAGTTCAACAGCAGCCTGAGCAATTTAGCAAGAACTTTTCTGAAAATAAAAATATAAAAGGGCTGGAAATGCAGCTCAGCAGTGTGCCTGGGTTTGATTCCCCAATACTGAAAAAATCAATTATTAAAAATTTGTAAACTACTTACCAGTCAAGTGATGGCAAACCATAGCATGGTTTTCATTATCTTTTTAAAAAATATTATTTTTTAGTTGTCAATGGATCTTTTATTTATTTTTATGTGGTACCGAGTATTGAACCCAGTGCCTCACACATGCCAGGCAAGTACTCTACCATTGAGCCACAGTTCCAGCCTCAGCTTCCATTTCCTTTTGCAGTGAGGATTTGACTATGCTGTATGATTAAATTTTTGATATTTCTAAGGTACTGTTAATTTTCAGGGCCTGGATGGACTCTGTTTCAAGTTTTGGAACCCAAAGACTGTAGAGACAATCTTGTATATGACTTGGCAGCACTCAATTATGCTGTAATAATACAGTGGTGAACAAGGAAGACAGGATGTCTGACTTAACCTTTATCTGTGGAATTCTCACTGACCACTCCTCAAGCCTCTATTCTGAATACCTATTTCCTGGACCTACAGCTTTCTTCCTTTCCCACTGCTGTAGTTCAGGCTCTCTTTATTCTCTACCTCCAATAAAAAAGGGTCTCCTAACTGGTTTCTTATCCATCCAACTATTCAGCATACAATTTCTAAAACACAGATCTTTGGGATGGCTTTTAAGGGCCCACAGAATTGAGTTCTGGTTCTTGGACTTTCTATGTTAGTTCCCCCAGCAAGAGGCCTCTATCATTACTTCCGGGCATTCTCCATCCTGCACCCAAAGTCTCAGCAATATCTTGTGGCTTGCAGTAAATACACACTAGGGTGTGTAGAATTTGATCTGGAGGAAGGGGATTTGAGGGCAGTCAACTAGGAGATTCATAATTAACCATGAAGGGAAGATCACCACGTGGGGACAGGCAATAGTTGCCTCAAGTTTGCTCTGAAAATACACATTTTTTCCGGTCATAAGTAAATCACATTGTTGTGACCTTGTGATCCCTTCTCTAGCAGAACACTCCAGACCACCGAATTCCAGCTTCTTGTGGCCACCCAGCATTTTACGGAACGACGTGTGGATTTAATCCTCGGTTCCTCTGCTCGTTAAGTTACCTTGGACTGGAACGCCCCTGAAGCCTGGCACGCGCTTACTATGGTTCAAGACGCGCCTTAGCTGGGCCCTTTCCCTTCCGCCCCCCAGCCTGGGTCCTGCGCTTCCGCAGTCGGGCGCGCTCCGTAATTCCAGTATGGAGGCGCAGCCTCGGTGGCCATTCGCCATTCTCTGCTTCCCCAGGCCGTGAGTCGCCAGGCCCGGGGAGCCGTGGCCGATGTCGCGCACCATCGGTCATAAGCAGTTGGAGCTCCACGACCAAGCCGCGAGTCTGTCCTCCCGCTGTGGGGGGAAGAGCCTTCCCGGTCACGTGACACGCCGATTGTCACGCGGGCGCCGCTCACCTGACCAGGATCTCACGTGGCTCAGTCGGCTGTAGGGAGAGGTCGCCGGCGAGCCATGGCAGGCCCCAGGCTTTGGTTTCCGCTGCTGCTGGCGGCAGCGTTCGCGGCCTGGGCGACGGCCCTATGGCCTTGGCCCCAGTACATCCAAACCTCCCACCGGCACTACAGCCTTTCCCCCTACAAATTCCAATTTCGGTATCATGTCAGGTCCGCCGCGCAGCCGGGCTGCGCTGTCCTGGATGAGGCCTTTCAACGCTACCGTAAAGTGCTCTTCGGTTCCGGGCCTTGGCCCAGTCCTAAATTATCAGGTGAGTCACACCTGCCCCGCCTTGTTTTCCCGCCCTGGAAGAGGTACCTTGGGACAGCCCCAAATCTCTTGGGATATCCACCTTTTGTTTTTGCCCAGCACTCTGAACACACACACTCCATTTCCTCTTGCCCTTCTGCAGCGATCCTCAGGGGCACTCCGGGGTTAGTCCATTCACTCCTTCACTGAGCTGACTTCTAGGGCCAGGCTTGTTGGAATCCTTCCCTTGGCTATGTTAGGTGTTCATCCAAAAAATGCCTACTGTAGAACTGCAGTTCAACAAGGATATCAGATTGTTGAAAATACTGTGCCAGTAGACATCTAAGGTGACCATTCTTACCATGTTCGAGTGACGCTGGGCCCCAATGAAGCTGTGGCCAGTGCTGGGTAGAGGAGACCAGAGAAGACCCTCAAAATTGGTGAGACAAGATTCAAGAACCTCTGCCAAATTACACTAATATATCTGGCACAGCATGTTCCGTAAATGTTTAAACTGAGAGAAATCATAGAACACTTCCACAAGGAAGTGTTTCTGTCAGCCTCTCAAAATGAGGTGGTAGGTGTAATTAGCTGGGATTGAGAGTATTTCAGGCTGGGATAACCCTTGAGCAAAGGGTTATGACTGAGCACAAAGTTCTGGCCTGGTGAATGGGAAAGGATGGGGTTAGGGAAAGTATTCACACATGCATCCCTACCAAAATACTTAGGACATCATTGTTCTTGAACAGAGTAATCCCACCTTTTCTCCCAGGCCTTTTATTTTAAAATGGAAGATTATCATGAGTATCTGGTTCCTTCTGCAGCATTATCAGCATTTGCATTGCTTATCCTTAGGTATTAAATAAGTGACTAAGTTAATAAGTGGCATTTAACCAATCTCCTAAAATACCTCCTTTGGCCATTCCCTCTATAACTGTGCCTGCAACTAGCAGATACTTTGTAATTTTTTATTGGATATATTAACATTAAAGGGCTACTTTGTGTAAAAGTTGTTAAGAGGCCATTAATATTTTTGTTTATTTTTGAGGTCATCAAAAAGAATATGATTTGGGCTGGGGGTGTTGCTCAGTGGTAGAATGCTTCTATAGCACACGCAAGGCCCCAGATTCATTCCCCAGCACTGAAAAAAAAAAAAAAAAAAGACTTATGGGTTTTATTTAGTTTTGCCTCAATTTTCAAATTTGGAGCATTAGCATGTGACTCCAGGAAAAGGAAAATCATGATTCCAACTCATAACCCAAACTCATTCATCACAGAATTGTGGCTGCATTGAGATTGTATCTGGGGGATGCAGGAGAGAAACAGATAAGTTCAGGCATCTGGGCTTGGGAGAAGGAAGAATGCTGGTTAGTTTGCTCCACTCTAATTGGGCTAAGTACACATCAAGTATCCCCTGGCAAAGATAAGACTGCATAAGACTGAGTTGCCAGTAAGTTTATTATTTTAAAAGGAAAAAGGAAGAAAGGTATGTAGTAGAATTATTTTTCTTGTGAAAGGGATATAAAGAGAATTAAAGGAGACCTAGGGAGGAGTCATGAATAGACGGTCTTTGGAAAGGAGGTAAGTAGTAGGAACACAGTTTTTAGCTGAGGGGCAAAATAATTGTTGTATTTCATTTTGAATCCTAGGGCTTGGATTCACTTAGCCAGGAGTCCTCAACTGACCTTTTTTACTTGTAGCCCTGTTTTTTTTTTTTCCTTTATTACCTAAATCATAATACTTTTCCAATAATCCTGGATAATTGGAAGTTGAGCCCAAGAAGCTTAACTTTTAAGGCATGTTTGTGTGTGGGCAGGGGAGGTAATTTGAATCTTGTATATAAGAAAAGCTGAGTCTTACTTCTTTGGGCTCCCCCTGGCTTGGATATTCTGCTCTTAAGACTGTACCTTGGAGGATCCAAGGTCTGAAACATGACTTATTCAGGAGGCAGACAGAGAAGATGTATCACTTGTTTATTTATCATTTGTGTATGTGCTCTCATGCACATTGCCTAATTTCCAAGATTTTGCTGTTGCTACTACTTTTTTTTCATATTTTTTATTGGTGCATTATAATTGTACACAATGATAGGATTATCAGTGTTACATATTTGTGCAGGCACACAACGTAGCAATATAATTTGGCTAATATCGTTCCCCAGTTCCTCCTTTTTTAAAAAATCTGCCTGTAGTCCAGGCATTTCTGGGCATAATAAGAAAATAGTTATGAATGTCATTGCAGTCTTTGAAGTATGTTACAACAGAGAGAACTGGTGATTTTAAAAATAAAACAGGGAGGTAGGGGAATAGCTCAACAACTGAGCACTTGCCTAGCATCTGAGAGACTCCGGGGTTGTTCCCTAGTATCCACAAAAAATAAAAATAAGTAAAAATTAAAACAGTCTGAACCCCAGAGATACCCTTTCTTCCCCACCCCTCTTTCTCACTTCCAAACAGAAGAGTGAAGTAGGGCATTGGTGGGATTTTGCCAGTTAATGTCTTGTTGGGTTTGTTTTTAACAGCAGGTGTGGACATTTGAGCTACAGAGTCTCATGCTAGGGCATGTTGTTGATCTCTTATCCTGTCAAAGGTGTAAATGTCAATCCCCATCATCCTCAAGAAAAGGTCTACTCAAAAAAAAAAAAAAAAAAAAAAAAGGTTTAGCAAGTTCTTAACTTTCCCACTTTTGTGGGGCCACTGACAATAAGAGCAGCCAAAGAGAGAAGGTTGAGTCTGTAGAGGTGAGAAAGGTGTATGTGTGAAGAGTTTTCTCAACCTCAAGGTTTATGGGTCTTTAGTCCATTGTCAAAGAGAAATAGATTTGATTTTATTCCCTCTTTCTATGTTCAGTGCTTCTGTCATAAGCTATGGCATTGCTTAAATTTCAGCAAACGGTGGTGTGCTGGCTTTGTGTCCACCTCTGGATGTTGACTGGGCTTGGGCATGGTTTGAGCTCCTTCCTGCAGAAGTGTGTGCTCAGATGCAGGAAGTGGGGCTGCTTGTTAGTTCAACTGTCAGTGAGCAACTTCCTTTTTTTTTTTTTTTTTAACAGACGGCTTTTTGATTCATTGTACACAAATGGGGTACAACGTTTCATTTCTATGGCTGTACACAATGTAGATTCACACCATTCATGTAATCATACATGAATCGCCTTCTTTTGTAAAGTTTTTGGGGTTGGGGTGAGAAGGATGCTTACAGGTGAAAAGTATAACTACTGTACTGTTCAGCCTGGTAGTAACTGGTGCTAGGGTGTCACAATAGTGACTTTCTTCTTTTGACTGGGGCTGTAGCCCTAGATTGGGGTGGATTTAGAATTCAAGCACATGTTCTTTTATACGTTAGGATGTCAACTTGTTGGTCATATAGGGTGGTATCCCACACCAGTGGAACCTTCAGTCTCCTGTAAGACATTTATGAAAAATTCTTCACGGAAGCTGCTCCTTTGCTGCTCTTATACTGAAAGGCAGCCTGCCCTGGGGCTACTCCAGCTAAGTGATACACAGTGGAGGTTTGCTCTGGAAAAACTTCTCATTAGAAAAAAGGGAAGTAGGGCTGGGGAGATAGCTCAGCTGGTAGAGTACTTGCTCACAAGCACAAGGCCCTGAGTTCTATCCGCAGCACCGCAAAAAAAAAAAAAAAAAAAAAAAAAAAGAAAGAAAAGAAAAAGAAAAAAGGGAAGTAGAAAATGAAAGGGAACTATCATATATTGAATGCCTGGCACTCAATGTTTGTTATGCCCTTTAATTCTCATAACATCTCCTTGAAGTCAGTGTTATCCCCATATGTTAGGACGGGGGGTCTCACAAAGTGACATGCCCAAGGTTACACAGCTAGTAGTGGTGGGGCAGAAATTCCAATCAGAACTGTTTGTCCACAAAGATTTTTGTTCTTTTCGCTGTGCAGTCTTGGGGTAGAATCATAAATATCTTTGTCAAGCCAATTAGTAATTTGGAAAACTACTGGCCTCTGGTAGGGTTAAGCTCTGATCATACCTTAATGCTAATTGCTTCAAATAATAACCTCTAATATCTAATTGCTTCTTAATGCTCAGGTGGTGAGTGTGTTTATCCCTGCCCCATTGTTATCAGATTCCAGTAGCATTTCTGACTTCCTTCCTTTTATTCCTCCTTAGTATAAATAGTATTTATTAACCAACCATAATTTGTCAATAGCACTAGGTCCAAATATATATATATATATATATATATATATATATATGTTTGTGACTACAAAGTTTTTTTTTTTTTTTAAAGGATGTTAGATAACTTAGAAGATTCTTGGGGTTTACATCATCATTTGTAATTATAAGAAAATGAAAATCTTACCCAGTAGGTTTTTTGGCATTGTTCAAGTTTGAGTCCCTGAAAAGTTGGAGCCCAAAAAATATTAATGGAACTAGCCTCATCTTTAAAGAATTCATAGTCCCTGGAAGTAGAGATACAGACATACAATGAAGCGTGATTTTGTTCTGTGACAATTGAAGTACAGGGTGCTTTGAGGGTATAGAAGAGGATACCTGACCCAAGAGAGGGGAGTGTGGGAGGAAGGTGCATTTTGAATGGTTTTCACAAAGTAAGAGTTCACATGGATGGAGGAAGTGTTCTCTATAGACAGAACAACTTATGAAAAGCCTTCAGATGAGAAGCCTTTCAGTATATTCAAGAAACCAAAGGTCAGAGTATAGCTCTAGGGTGGACCAGCAAGTTCTGAAGCTAGAGACGTAATAGATAAAAGACCATGGAAAGGACTAGTCAGTAAAGGCCATTAAATAGGAAAAGTGGTGAGACTAAACTGGTTGCATTGGGGATTTGTGGGAATAGGACTTGAGGAAAGCCCACTAAAGACCTGTTACAGTGACCTGGGTAAGAGGTAGTAGTGACTGGAGTAGGTTGATAGCTGGAGTAGGGACAGAGAAAGATCGAAGTAGTATGCTTGCAAGTGGTGAGTTAGTTTGGAGGGGGAGATGCTGAGGATGAATCCCATATTTCTACTTTAGCAGTTTGAACATTCTCATTCACACGTTGCTGCCTCACAAAGATGGAGGAAGGGATGGAGTCAAAAGAGAAAGATTGATTAAGAGGTTGAGAAGTGGATTGCATATGATAAAAAGTAAGTTGGTTTTGGATGTGTCAAGGGAGGCATATCATAGCAAATATGGTACCAAAGCTTGGGAAATGAGTTAGAACACTTCCAGAGGACAGGTCCAAAGGTGACAATGGAAAGGTGGTTGAGGAGGAATAGGATGTTGTTGGAAAACTGCTAAGCCAGAATGTGGGTTAGTTCTTCCTCCGGGGTTTTGAAGTCATCTAACATGATAGCCTTGGGGTGGAGAGGAAGACTTGGCATCAGAAACCAAACTGTTGAGTAAATAATGAAGTGACAAGGAAGTCACAGAGTGTTGTGATAAGGAGAGGCTCCAGATTCAACAGCTGGATTGCATGAGACACAAAGGAGAGCTTTGTTTTTCACTTGATGGTGGAGGTTGGATGACCTAGAAATAGCACCAAAACTCAGTCCTTCTGTATGAAAAGACGCTGCCTCTCAGAGAAAATTGTAGGGGAAGCAGTGTGTAGTGTCTCGAGAGAGAGCTGGTCTTCAGTTAGGGAGAAAGCAAAAAGGACCGAGAATGGTTGGTAGTTAAATAACCACACATCAAAAGTTCAAGATTTTTCAAGGGCGGGTAGTGTGGTCAGTAAAGAGGAAACATTTTAGGAATGGGAGTATGGGACCAGAAATGAGCAGAGGGACTTATATATTGACCAGAGTAACAAAAGATGTTAGAGATTGGAAATAGATTTCCCTGACTTTAAGACTGCCAAAAAAACTCAGTTCCAGAGACCAATCATGTAAGGGTAGTTATCCATTTGGAAAAAAATTAAATTCTTATATCAAACACAAAGTAAATTCCAAGTAGATTAAAGATCTAAAGATTTAGGATATACCATTAGAAGGAAATCCTAGAAATTATTCTTCTAATCCCAGGAGTAGAAGAGGCCTTTCTAAGCAAGCAAATAAAGAAAGTCATAAAGGAAAAGACAAACATATTTAACTACATAAAAATTAAAGCAAAAGAAACCACAAGATTAAAAAGATAAAGGTCAATATGGGGCAAATAGTTGGAGTCTTAAAAAATGATGCTAAAATCTAGAAGAACTCCACAAATCAGTAAAAGAAAATTAACCCCAAAAAAGTACAAAAAATTTAGTTAGTAATTGAAAAACAATGCATAAATTCAGTCATTATTAAATGAAAGCTAATTAAATCCATGTTCTTGTTTTGTTTTTTAGCCAGGCTGGCAAAGATGAAAAAGAATTGAGATGATTAGAAGGATGTGGAGAAATGGGCTCAGATATGTAGGTTTGGGTAAAAATTAGCACAATAATTTGAAGAGTAATTTGGCAGTGTCATGACCAAACTTTTCACATCTTTGGCCTAGTATTTCTATCCCTAAGAATTTGTCCTGTGGAAATCTTTCATAACTGCACATACACACGGATATGTGTTTATTAGAACATTGCTTGTAATATTAAAAATTCAGAAACCTTACCAGATGTTCACAAATCAGAGAGAAGTTAGTTAAGGACTTTTCATCAATAGAATTTTATTTAGTATTTATAAATAATGATGTGAATCTCTAGATATTGGCATTGAAAGATCTACAAATCATTTTGGTAAATGGAAAAAAAGTTATAAGCTAGTATGTATTTGAATTCCATTTTTGTTCCAAAAATTAATATCAATGTATTTAAAAAATTGGAAGACTTCAAAATAATAACTGAAGTTACCTCCTGGGATCTAGAATTATAGGGAGATTTTCTAATAGGAGTAGGGTAAGGAGGGACAGATCAGATTTTTTAAGTAGGGAGGGAAAGGGGCTGAAAATGTAGCTCAGTGGTGAAGTACTTGCCTAGTAAGTATGAGGCCCTGTGTTCAATATGGGGGTGGTGACATAGAGAAAGTTGGGGGGGGAAATGTCTTTTTGAAGGGGGTACTGGGGATGAACCTAGGGGCATTTAACCACATTTCCAGCCCTCTTTTTTATTTTATATAGATACAGGGTCTCACTGAGTTGCTTCAAGTCTTGCTAAGTTGCTGAGACTGACTTTGAATGGAAATAGGTCTAAATTACAACTTTTACTTAAAAAAATAAAAGGGCAAGATGGGAATGAGAGGAAGGGGGACATTCAGCATTCACCTGTGGACTGGAGAGAGTGGCACTTTGAGTAGCTGTTGGTCTCTGAAAAGTGAAGAATCTTAGGACTCATGGGCAACTGCACCATGGTCTAGATTGAATTCAGCAGCACGAAGGAGAAGACACAGGCTCAGGACAGTCATCTCATCTCCCACTTTACTGGATAAGTTTCACAGGGATGGCTTTGCCTCCAACCCTAGCCACACTGATGTGTTTCCCATGCTTAGAATATATTTTCCCCTATTGGTGCTTAGCAAACACAACACAGGGTTCAGGATCTTACTCAGGTTAAGCTTTCTTTCCTTCTGGGAGGAAGCTACAGTATCTACCACAGCCCTCATCCCGCTGTTTAGTAATTGTTGTTTGTATTTGTCTCTCCCACTAGACTGTGAGCTCCTCAAGGGCAGGGACCAGGGCTTGTTTTTCTTTTTAACTGCCCCAGCACCTAGCACAGTTCCTGATGCACAGTAAGTGCTCAACATATCTTGGTTGGAATGAAGAAATGAGTGGGCATGCATGATTTCCAGGGCTCTCATTTGGCTGAGTGTGGGGAGGTAAAGCCTGCTTGGGTGTATGAAGCTCTGTGTGTGTGGAGGTGGGGAGACAGCTAAGTGGGTTTGGGAACAAACTTCTGCATAGCCTAGGAGAAGACCAGGTCTATTGGGACAGGGAAGGCATTAGAGTGGTAAGGTGTCAGTGGTTGAGTTGACTTTCCTAGTGTTCAGTCCAGAAGCCAAGCCAAATGCCAGTTTATAACCAAATCCAACGTGTTTTCTCCAATCGGCTAGGCCTCTGTGAGTTAAGTGCATTAATAAAGTGGTAGTGTTTTGATTCAAGGAGGAACAGGGCTGGTGGAGGGAGAGGCTATTGTACATTTGGCACATGAGGTAAAGATATATAGTTTCCAGATACCCTAATGCAGCAAAGAATTCTCCCTTCCATAGAAGTGGAGATACCCAAATCTTTGGATTTATGGACTCAGAGGTCTTTAGAACAGTGTTTGAAAAGCCTGGGTTTCTTTTTAGCATCCCCTACCCTAATCATAAGACTTCAGAAAAGTTCTAGGTTTGGGTGTATAAAAGTGATCTTTATGTTAACCATGTTTGCCATTTATGCCTGATTATTATGTAGCATAATCATTATGCATATGTAGCATTAAATGCTCTTTTTTAATTCTAGCATCATTCATTTTTTCAGCAAACATTTATTGAATGACTACCGTGTGTCAGGCACTGGGAATACAGAGACACTGAGATTGGTCCCTGCTGTTGAGGAACTCACAGCCTAGGTGAGGAGATAGACAAATAGCATATATTAAAATACGTGTTATGAAAAATGTATATGTACATTGCTTCATGATCACATAGAAAGGTTTCTTAGGAAAAGGTGGGGAATGACAGAAAAGTTTTACAGAAGGAAAGCCAGAGTTACTTCTTAATGAGGAGTGGTATGGAGAGAATGCAAAGTTTGTTTCAATAGGAGGAAGCAATATATGGAAAGAAAAGTATAGAGAGAACGCGGCATCCTCAAGGGTCTGAAAGAGCTCATTGTGTTGTAGTGAGAGTTTCTGTACAGGAGCAGGGAAAGACAAAAGTCTTTTCTGATGACTATCAGTGGCTTCTGGACTTCACCTCCGGAAAGCCATTTGTTTTTGTGGTACTGGGAATTGAACCCAGGCGCTTTACTGCTGAGCCATATCCCCAACCCTTTTTTATATTTTATTTAGAAACAGGGTCTTGCCAAGTTGCTTAGGGCCTTGCTAAGTTACTGAGGCTGACTTTAAACTCGAGTTCTTCCTGCCCCATCCTCCAGAACCACTGGGACTACAACCATATGCCTCTGCTCCCCACACCTCATGCTTGCTAGGGAAGTGTTGTACCACTGAGCTATACCCCCAGTCCTTTTCGTTTTATTTGGAGACAGGGTCTTCCCAGTCTAATCTGGAACTTGTGATCCTCCTGCCTCTGTCTCCCAAGTCCCTGGGATTATAGGCATGTGCTGCTGTGCCTGGCTCATTGGAGGGTTTAAGCAGAGGTTGTCATAATCTGATGTTCATATTGAAACACCCCAGAGAACAGTAGAGTGAATTGGGGTATAGATGGAGACAGAGAGAGATCACCTGGGATTGTTTTATGGTCATACAGGTGAGAAATTACAAGCAAGATGCCGAATTAAGGCTTTGACCCAGAAGGGGTGGGTAAGTGGGTTGTGCTGAGAAAATAAGGATTTGGTCTGAGCTATAGCTCAGTGGTAGAGTGCTTGGCTTGGCTAGCATGTGTGAGCCCTGGGTTCAATCCCTAGAACCACCAAAAAAAAAAAAAAAAAAGCAAATGAAAACAGATATAATAAGTATTTTGTAAACATGATTTGAGTCTTTTTTTACTATTGAAATCTTAGTGCTCAACAGAGTTTGAAACATTAGAAGACAGTCTGTAAATCCTATTTTGAGTGAATGAATTTGTGATCTACTTAGGTGGGAAGTGTGGTAAGAGGAGGAGGTTTCTTGTTTGGGTAAATAGATAATGCTGTTATCAAAGCAAGAGAGGAGATCAGCCAGGAAGAGGAAGAAAAGAAGAGTTTTGTATTTGTATTTAAGATTCAGGGTGCATTTAAGATATCTGAGCAGAAGCATACAAGAGCTCCAGAAAAACTGGCTAGAAAAGATAGACTTGAGTCTCTTGAGTTACTGTGGAAGTGGATGACAATGTCCAGGAAAGTGTAAGTAAGGAGAAAAAGAAATCTGGAACCCTAGAGACCCTGGAGAACACCAGCATAGTGGGGTTGGTAAAGGAAAAAGAGAATGAGGAAGCATATTCAAAGAGGTAGAAGGAAAACCAAGAGAGAACAGTGTTCCCTAGGGAAGTGAGTTTAGTTTCAATGTCAATAACTTGTCTGATGCTGCCAAGAGATCCCAGAAGAAGTGAGTGGTTTCTAAAATATTAGCTCTTTCACAGCAGAGATTTTTGTCTGTTTTAATTACTGCTGTATCCCCAGCACTTAAAAATAAGCTTGACACATAGTAAGCATTCAATAAATAGCTGTTGAGTGAATGACTGGATGAATTGGAAAGATCCCACAGAACCTTAGTGAAGCTATTTTCAGAGGAATGGTGGCAAGGGAAGTCAGGTTTTAACAGATTGAGGAGTACATAGGATGTGAAGAAATGACTATGAAGAGAGAATAAAGAATGGCCAAGTCCATGAGCACTTACCTTGTGCCTAACGCTGAACTAAGCACTTTACATATATTAACTCATCTAATCTCCCCAGCAACCTGGTAAGGTAGGTAAAAGTCCCATTTTACAGATGAGGAAACTGCAGCTCAGAGAGAGTAAATAACCTCTCCAGGGTTTCACAACCAGAAGTGTTAGGATCAAGATTTGATTCCAGATATGTGTCTCTTTGAAGTTCAGCTTCCAACAGCCCAGGCTACATTTCCTCTAGAGTTTCTTTGTGACTGGAAGGTGAGAGGAAGGATGGGTGTTTGAGATGACCGCAGTTGAGACCAGGAAGACTGCAAAGATTTTAATGCTGATGGGAAAGAATTGGTAGAAAGAAATAATTCAAAGACTTTGAGAAAAATAGAAATAATTTATACAAGAGGAACCTGAGGAGAGGTCCAGAGCAGAGATAAAAGGAAACCTCTTTCATCAAGATGGGGAGGAAAAGGTAAAGACGGTGTGTGTTGCAGATATTTGGGGGAAGAGAGAAGGTAAGCTGGATGGGAGTTCTCTTTTGATTATCTGCTAAGAGTAGGGAAATTTGTGATCAATTTATAGACTTGAGGAAAGTGGTACAAGCTTAAAATAGCTATTGTGGAGCCAAGATGGGAGACCATGATTTTACAGTGACCCAATCCTGTTCTGTTTTTTCCCTTCCCTCTAGTAGGGCATATGGTAGCAAGGATTGGGGGCACAGAAGGCAGATGTTAGATTGATCCAGGGTTGAGGGTTTTGCCCACTGGATGTGACTGAAACTCAGAGACAGGTTATTGATAGTATCGTCTAGATTGTATCAGAGGTGATAGATCTCCACATCTAGTCCAGCAGGAAGTGATGTGAGGCTGGGAGAGGACTGAAGACAGAAAGGACTTGGAGAGTCCTAGAACTACAGTTTGGAGAAAGTTCAGTAGGAATTTTAATAGTAAGAGGGTCCTTGTTCTCAGAATTCCATGTGTAGAGATGACCTGTCTATGATGAGGAAGGCAGAATTATGCCAAAAATGGAGAACAGACATAGAACAAACAGCATGTTATCTCTACCCTGAGAAGACTAATGAAGGGTGACAGAGAACTTTTATTTTATTGTAAATGCTTCTGAAGTGTTTTTCAACTGAGTACTGCCTTTTATAATTAAAAAAATACAAACTTTTCAATGTAAACTCTGCCTCTCCCCTCCCCGCAAAGAGAATAAGTTTAGATGAAAGCAGGGAGATGAGTGAGCTGCAGAGGTAGGAGGCTTTGATCATGAAATGGAACCTGGAGTCACGAGGTTTTTAGGATGGAATCTGGTCCCACCCTGCCATTGTTGATAGAACAGGAAATGGGAGCCCCGAGACTTGAGACTCGCTTAGCTTGGCAGTAGCAGAACCAGAACTTGACAACCTTTCCTAATTTTCCAGCCCACTAGTCTGTGTTCCTGAGCACGCAAGGCTTCAGAATTCCGTGCTGTCTCAGTGGGACCCATGGTGCACGTGCGCACATGATTGCCAGCTGAGCAGCCTGTTTGCCATACCTTGCTTCCCACATTTGAGTTCTTAGTGTAGAGGTGTGGGTGTGGGTGTGGGTGTGCAGAGAGGCAGCTGTACTGGCCCCTGCCTGTTTCCTGCTCTCTTCAGAGCTGCGCACAGTGGCATTGTGGAGGTGGAAAACCACAGTGATGATACTCTATTTACTTCCTTTCAGATGACCTAGTGTCCCTCCTGTTTTGCCACCTCCCCCAGATGTTCCCTCTCAGAGCTTGTTTGAGCATTTGTCCAGCCTCCAAACATGCTTCTTTAACAGCCAGATGAGTCACTGAGAGCATTTAGGACAAGATTCTTTACCATGAGATTGGTGGCAGTCCTTTGAGGGATTAAGAACTCTTAAGTTAGTGGCATAATTCTGGAAAAGAGTGTTTCATGTCCTTCAGATCTTCAAAGGAATCTGTAATCTAAGACTGTAGACTTAAGGAATGGAGTGCAGGTGTGTTTTAGAAAAAAATAAAAAAGATAATAACACAAAAATAAGTATTTTCCTGTCTTCGAAGTAATGGTTCAAATAATCCTGGTTTGTGCAGCCTCTCCTGTTTTGTCCTCAGGACAGTGACCATGGTAGTTGGATGTGGATGAGTTGTGATTTCTCTTCATTTGGCAGACAGCAGCCCAGAGGATTAACAGGAAAGCTCAGGACTTTTGCCCTCTTTGGGTGACTGTGAGGATAGATGTGCAGTTGAGTGCTCCACACAGTGATATTGGGGCAGTTGCAGCGGGGCCAAGAAGGCAGGGGGTACACTATAATTTAAGGAGAAGGATTCTTTTATAGTTTTCTTTACCCCTGCCTCTAGATTAATTCCTCTCCCGTTTTGAGAATGTATAGCAATGGATTTGGAGAGGTTGCCTGTCTGATTGGGGTGGTTAAGATGAACCTATGTATTCTGCCTTGGGAGCAGTCTCTGAGGCCTGAAAGCCTGGTTGTCCTTATATGTTGAGGGGATGTGTTTTTAGGATTAGAATGTAGATGAAAGTTGACCAGACCCATAGTTGCCTCAAATTCCTGTCTCCCTGCAGGGTTTAGGCAGGCATTGTTGTGGGGATCAGTGTTTTTAGTATAAGGGGAGAATCTATTCATTCATCATGGTAGGGAAGAATCTCTTATTGGCTTGATTCTTGGCAGATGTGAGAGCTGAGTTGAAGCCATGTGGTAATGCTTAGGAGCTTTAAGCCGGCTTCCTTGAGATGGTCTGAGGCTCTTGGGTTTCTTCTGCTTGAAGATGGGTAACATTGGGATTCTGGTTTGGTTCTGAAGTCTCTCTCCCTGCTTTCTGCCAACCATCTATCCCTTACTTTCCAGAGAAAGTCATGGATATTGTGCTACCAGTGGCGTACATATGACTTCAGGAAAGAATAGGGAGGGGACCTATTAAATTCAGTCTTGGGACAATAAAATCAGAAACACCCTGAAAGCCACAGAAAACTGGTAGGAGGGTAGAAAGAGATGCGCATTTTGACTTTGGCATTTTTTTTCTGCATAAACTGGGGTCTGTAGAGCTATGGTGTGTTGGTTCATGGGTGGCTTTCCTCTGTTGAGCAGAAGTCTGCCTTGGGTCGAGAACCAGTTTGGGAAGAGGAGGGAAGGAAGCAGGATGGGCTGGTGATCATGGGCCTTCCCTGAGGCATCAGCTGCGTTGTCTCTGTGCCCTCTGCATGGGAGGTCCTTCTGCGCCAATGTGAAGACCAATCGTTGAGTAGCGATTCCCTAGAGCTGTCTCTCAATGAGAAGCAGTTCTTGAGGTCTTGGAATTGTGTGCTTGCTAGGAGAAGCTAGAACGGCCACCTAAATCATTCCTATGTGGGTCAGGGTGGGTTACTGTGGAGGAAAGAAGCACAACCAGAAGGAAAGTTGAACATGACCAGGCAGGGCCAACACCAAGGGTAAACACCACATCTTCCCTTCCTTGTTGTCACGGCATGTGAGCTGAGGGACTAGAGCTAGGCACCCTTCTTCAGGGTCTTAGTTTTACCCGTTGTTTCTGCTAGCAAGTCAACCACACTGTTTACCCTGTTCTTGCAGGAAAAAAGCACAAAATGAAGAAGAACAAGTTGGTTGTCTCTGTGGTCACAGCAGGATGTAACCATTTTCCCACTTTGGAGTCGCTGGAGAACTGTAAGTACCACACTGCTCCCTGTCCTAAAGAGCAGGCACTAGTCTAGAGATGTCATTCCAGATATCCTGACCTAAGCTTCCATGACCAGAAGTGCCAAAAGCCATAGAAGATGAGTTTTTCCGATGCAGAAGCTCCAACCAGTACTTAAAGGTTGGCTATAGAACCTCACACTAGCTCTTTGCTGAGTCCCAGAGGACACTTACCTTTTGGACTGGGTACATTACTTTTTGAGGAATGTGCACACTTTTCCTATTTTCTCTTAAAAGACTTTACATTGGAGGACTGGGGTTGTGGCTCAGTATTAGAGTGCTTGCTTCGCCTGTGTGAGGCACTGAATTTGATCTTGAGCACCACATAAATAAATAAAGGTATTGTGTCCATCTACAACTAAAAATTTAAAAAAAAATCTTACATTGGAGAAAGAATTTTGGGTTGTTCATATTTAAACAGAGCTAAATCATTAATCCTATGACTGCCTCCTATCTTCCCTGAGCAGCAGATTTGGGGACCTCTCAGCCTCCAAAGTGAATATTTGAGTTTTTGCTTCTTTCTCACATTATTGGATGAAGTGGCTAAAGCTTAGAGAAAAAGGGAAAGAAAGGTAATTACAAAGACTTTGGGAGTGTTGGATGCTAGACTTGCCCCTCAAATAGTCCTATCCCCTTTGCTGATAGGAGATACCACACCTTCAGCTGGAAGATGATAGGACCTCATGTTTTTGGTAGGGGAAACTGACCTACAACCTCGGTGTGCTTGTAGAGGACTCTGCTCCAGGCTGACTGTCTTCATGCATCATCTGCCAGGACCTGCAGAGCCACTATAGTGACCAGTCTTTAATGACCCTGCCTGGGGCATTAGCACCTCTTTGCACGATTAAAAAAAGTGATCTTGCTGTTTTTGTTTGTCTTATCCAAGGATTTATATAGACCATCTTGTCTATAGTCTGACTAAACTTTAACCAAAGGAATCATTTTTGTCATTTCAGACACACTGACCGTAAATGATAAGCGGTTTTTACTCGTCTCTCAGAATGTCTGGGGAGCTCTCCGAGGTAACAAGGTGGGGCTGATGAGGAGGGAGAGAGTGATGTGGGAATACTGATATTGATGGGGTGGGAAGATAGGACTAGGGCCCACTGAACACTCCCAGTGTGACTTTCTTTATGGAAACAATTGGAATGTTTCCCCATCTTCTTGCTGCTGTGTCCAGAAGCTAATAGGCTTCATCCTGTGTGGCATAGTATAGTGGAGAATGTAGGGGACAGGTAGCTGCGGGAGCAGGCAATAGTACCACAAACTCTGCCTGTCCAGCTCTCACTCCAGGCATATGACTGGAAGAGGTCTTTAAAAAGGAAAACTAAGCCAGGTGCAGTGGCATGGGCCCATAATCCCAATGCTCAGGTGGCTGAGGTGGGAGGATCACTTGAGCCCAGGAGTTCTGGGCCAGCCTGTGCAACCTAGCCAGACCCCTTCTCTTAAAAAAAAAAAAAAAAGGAGGGGAGGGGGAAACTATAAGAAAAGAAGTAGATAGATACATACATATATTATTTTATATATATATATATATATATATATATATATATATATATATATATATTGCAAAAGGTTGTAGTAAAATATGTAGAACTATATTATTTCTGGAGAAAATGGAAAGCTTACCAGTCTACAGGTGATAGGCCCCTGCCCTTTCTCTAGATTTACTGAGGTGGTGTTTGGTCCCTAGATAAGACCTAGCCTGGTTCTTCTACTTTTGGTAAAGTCTCTACCAGGGAAGATGAGGTAATTTTCACTCAACTCTTTGTTTCGGTTTGCCTTTATCCACTGCCTTTTCTCTGTTCTTTGGAGAAGCAGCACACTGACTCCCTTCTCTTCCCTCTCCTACCTTTTTTACAGGTGCTCATTAGTCAGGTTGGGGAAGGGGCATGTGGGATTCTAGATTGCTAAGTGTCAGAGTCAGAGTAGGGAGGGGTCCACTTCTTAGACTCCAGAGAGCTTCACATTAGGTCCACTAAGGTCTCATAGATTCTTTCATTTCAAAATTTTGGGTCCCTGGAGATCCTTCCTAGGGCTTCTGGTGAGTTTATGGGTGGGGCCCTAGCTATTGAGAACATGTGCTTGCACCTTGATGGGCTCTAAGAGACTGTGTCAGGGCAATCCTTTGGGGGCAGTTGCCACCCACCTCACCTCAGCTGGTCTGCTCTCAAGTGCTAAAGAGTAGTGATTCCTTGTGTTCCAGATCCAGCCTCAGTCTCCTTAGAAGCTCAATCTTATGATTACTTTTTCATAATTCAATCTGAGAGAAGGCCTGTGGACCTTCCTAGGTCCCCCTTTCTTTACTCTCTTAGCTCCCAATGGGCTTTATCCATGGAAAGCCTTAATCCCTTGCAGTCTAGCTTGGCCATAAGTTAGCTATCTTACATTTTATTGTAACTTCAAGGCTCAGGAAACATGGATAAGAGATGGTGTGTGGGTTTTGACAGTTAGTATTGCATGGAAGGGCACTGAAACCCCTTATATTGCTACCTCCCAAAATAAAATACAGAAGCAAAATGGAAACTGGCTTCTTGGTATTTCCTTTTCATAAGTGTTGAGAATCATCAAATCTACGCTATATCCATTTTCACCCTGTGCCCATACATCATGTTCTACCTCATTTAGATCTTTCCAAGATTCCCCAAATTTTCATTCTGTTTCTCCATTTCTCCAGGCTTGGAGACTTTTAGCCAGCTGGTTTGGAAATCATCTGAGGGCACAGTGAGTATGGCCCTCAAAAGGGCTCCTTTATAAATTCTGAGGTTTTCTCAAAAATCCTTGAAAATAATGAGAGTCCTGGGAAAATCTTGTTTTGCTTTAGGTGGGGTCCTGCTGTTTTTTTTTTTTGTTTTTTTGTTTTTTTGTTTTTTTTTTTAATATTTTTAGTTGTAGATGGATACAATACCTTTATTTATTTATTTTTATGTGATGCTGAGGATTGAACCCAGTGCCTCACACATGCTAGGCAAGTGCTTTACCACTGAGTTACAACTCCAGCCTGATCCGGTGGTTTTTGATAATCCCTATAAGAGTATAGGAAGAGATGTGGATAGAGAACTTGTTTGGTAGATTTGGTCTGTTTAGAGTCACTATAATGTGGCTATTCTGAGTCATTTAGTAGTGACCTTGATACCACATTACTTTAAGAAAATAAACATGTAACAGTCAGGAAAATCCAGTCTGTATGGGACAGTTTTATTTGGCCAGGCAAGATGTTTGCCCTCTGGGAAGGTGGTATAGAGGTTGGTGGAGGGTAGTGTTTAGGGACAGAGTTATCCTGCAGAACATTCACAATTTGACTTTTAGGGATTTTGGAGTAATCCCTTTGAATTCTGACATGTTCTATGCTTGGTCTGCACAGTTCTTTATCAACAAGACGAAGATTGAGGACTTCCCTCGCTTCCCTCACCGGGGTTTGCTGTTGGATACTTCTCGACATTACCTGCCACTGTTTAGCATACTGGACACACTGGTACCCAGGCCTTAAGGCCTTTTTCATGCATAGAGTTCTGGGGCCATGGGGCAAGGGATATATGTAATTCTCCAAGCCCCTGGGGAAAATGTAGAAGATGACCTGCTCCAAGACTCAAAAAATAACCCGAGTGGTTTAAATCTATGCCACTGATTACTGTGGACCTATGTCAGGCTGTTTCCAGGGGTACAGTGAGGGTTTTGGGGAATTGGCTCCTCAGCCAGGCCCAGCTTACTTTAATTAGGGTGAGGTCATAGGAAAGATGTGTTTGAAGTCTCATCCGAGGAAGTTCTTAACTCTCTTCAGTTTAAGGTGGAGTCTTAGACAACAGTTACTCATCCAGCTTGTGGGTCTACCTTTTCCTTTGCTCCTCTGGTAGAACCCCAGGAGTTTACACGTAGTTCAGAAGCCTCAACCTCGAAACTCAACCTGAGTTTGAGGGCAACTAAATTCCTAGCAGCTCTCATGATTTGATAAACATTGGTCAGATAACCCAGTGCATATGGTAGGAAGAAGTGTAGATCTTAAGACTATTTGGTGACTTTTGGAAGATAACAGGCTACCATAGTAGTTACAGTGTTCTTCTCTATGTGGCCAGAATTTTTCTCTTTTGGCTGTCTTTGGATGTGTCCTGGGAAAAGAAGAAATGTGCTGGCCTTCTCTGCCAGGCCCCCTCTGATGGGGAGGTTTGATAAGCTATATAAGTCCTTCACTGCAAGCTGGGGCTGGTTGAGCCTTGTTGGGGTGTGTGGAGCAGCCTGCCAACTTGCCCAGTTTGAGGCTGAAATTGGAGAGGCTATGATGGATTCATGGTGTGTGCTCTGACCTACAGGATGTCATGGCATACAATAAATTCAATGTGTTCCACTGGCATATTGTAGATGACTCTTCCTTCCCATATGAGAGCATCACTTTTCCAGAGCTCACCAGAAAGGTATGTCTTGTCTCACTCACCTAAGCTTATAATAGGTTCCTGTCTGAGCCTGGCTGGAACCCCTGCTGGCAAGGACAATAGCTCTTTTCCTAACCAGCCACACCGACAGAGGAAAAGGACTGTAGCTTTGGAATCAGGACACTTGGATTCAAGTGCAGACTTTGCCATTAATTTGCTCCATGACCTTCAGGATCAAAATAATCTCCTGTCCTCATTTTCTTTTATTTATATTTATTCTGTTAAGTGGAAATAATCTCTACTTTGTTTATCTCACTGGCATTATGATGCTCAGATAAAACAGTACATGTGGTAATGTGGGAGATTATTATAAAGATACTTGAAGATAGTCTCTGATACCCAAGGGTTATGGCAAGTGTTCTGATATTTGGGGAGTACTAGAAGCATTTTGAGTATCTTCTACTCTGATAGCCTTCAGAAAATGAGATCTGAAGGGTACCTTGTATCTTCCAGGGGTCCTACAACCCTGTCACCCACATCTACACAGCACAGGATGTGAAGGAGGTAATTGAATATGCTCGGCTTCGGGGTATCCGTGTGCTGGTAGAATTTGACACTCCTGGCCACACTTTGTCCTGGGGACCAGGTAAGAATAATGTCTGGGATTGGAGGGAGTCTTCTGATGGTTCTTAGAGTAGGGATTCAGGGTGTTGGCTCTAGGATGTAGCATGTTCCACCTATGTACCTTGGAAGAATGTTTTCCAGAAACTTTTCCTACCTGGGAATTTAGATGAGAAGAACTTATTTTTGGACAAAGGAAGCCACTTTTTACTCTTAAAATACTGGCAGATTCATCTTAGATGCCCATGCAGATTTTTGTGAGGAATCTGATCCACAGGGTAGAATCTGATAGAAAGAAGCTTGGGGTGGCCTCCAGAGGTCAATCAGACAGCCACTACTCCTGCTTACCCTCTTTCTTCTATATACCTCCAGACCCTATTGAGAGTGCCCCAAACTAAAACCCAGAACTAGTTAAAGGAAGATTGAAAGAGGCTGCCACCTGGTCTCAACCACAGGTGGGGAAGCCTCTGGGCCAAGAGAAATGCCCCTTAGGAAGTATAGAATTCTGGGCGATGGCTGATCCCACAAAGAGGAGGAGATAGGAAAGATTGTGCCAAATTGGCTACATCAGGTTCTCTGTCCTTTACCGCTTAAGGCTACTTGAGGAGAGGGTCCTTTTGGAGCAAGGGTGAATTCTGCTGGAAGCAATGTGTCAGGGCAAGAGTGTATCCATTGACAGTTGGCTGGTTGTAACCCAGCCTGTCTCTGATTGTGGACATACTTATATTTCTTTGATTGTGACTGAAGAGGTGGTTACAGTTCCTGTGAATGCCTGTGTGTGATGTTTATGAACATGGGTGTCTCAGTTTATGAGACTTAATGTCCTTACATGTAGGACTGTACATGGGTCTTTTTCTTTTCTTTTGAGGCAGGGTCTCACTAAGTTGCCCAGGCCATTCTCAAACTTGTGATCCTCCTGCCTCAGTCTCCCAAGTATCTGAGATTATAAGCATGTGCCACTGTGCCTGGATGGGTCTGACATTTATGTGGGGTTCTCTGTTGACTTAGGTATCCCTGGGTTATTGACTCCTTGCTACTCTGAGTCTCAGCCCTCTGGCACCTTTGGACCAGTGAACCCCAGTCTCAACAATACCTATGAGTTCATGAGCTCATTCTTCCTGGAGATCAGCTCTGTCTTCCCAGATTTTTATCTTCACCTTGGAGGAGATGAGGTTGATTTCACCTGCTGGTATGAGCCCTTTGATCTTCGCACCCCGCCTGATGAATTGTTTACTCAGAGTAGAGGTCGGCCCTGCATAGCTGCCTGGGTCAGCTGCTGCTGCTCAGAGCCTAACCTCCAGGACAGCAGTCTGTCTCATCCGAGAGGCCCTACCTGACTTTGGCAGGGCTGTCAATGTGAACCGCTCTCTTCCTCTTTTTTTTTTCAGATCCTTGAGATATTTGTGGAATAAGTAGCTCCAAACTCAGAATTATCCTGGAAGAATCTAGTATAGAGAAAAATAATCCCCATTTACATAGGCTTGAAATAGTCTGATTGAAGAATAAAGAAACAGAATTCAAGATTAATAGATGACAGTGTCCAATTGATATTAAATCATAAAGTCCAAACCCTCAGATCTTGTGAGCTTAAAAGAGGCTGTGGGAGCTTCATCCAGAATTAGGCACTAGAGTTGGATCCAGGGAAATAGTTTGGCTTTGGGGGACATGAGGAATGGAAAATATTCCTGCAGAAGAACAATGTGAGCAAGCAGATGTTATGGGGCAAGGGATCTGCAGCAGGTGACAGACAGCAAGTCTTGGCTCCTGCTGGAACAGTAGCAGATAGGGAAGTCAGAATCCAGTGTGCTGGAGCTCCCAGCTGAGCCTTGGACCCTGAGTATGAATATGAATTCTGTTTGGGAGTTTGGATTTTTTAGACTCTTTAAGGTCCAAATTCATCCTTTATCAGTCTGTGTCAGCATCCCCTTCTCATAGCTTTGCTTGGTCACACTTTGCACATTTAGGACTTTTGAGATCCTCAGTGGTTTGGTTTTTTTAAAAGTGAAAAAAGGTAGTTGTAAGAGGCCAGGTCACTAATTGCCAGGCTGTAGGCTTTCAGGGTGGTGAAAGAATTAACTTTTTATTTTCTCTTGGGATTCAGGAAGTCCAACCCAGATATCCAAGCCTTCATGAAGAAGAAGGGCTTTGGCGATGACTTCAAGCAACTGGAGTCTTTCTACATCCAGACGTGAGGAAGGAAGGAGGGTGGGGTGTGTTTGGGGGTTACTGCGTATGGGGCCTCCACTTTCCACATAAGAGCTGGGCCCTGCTTGACAACTCTCTGGGCACCTGAAGGTTCACCATGTCCTATCTTCTGGTTTGGAGTGATTGGGAACCAGTCTTGGGGAAGATACCTTCCAGTCAGGGATGGGCCCCCTGGCTAGGCTCAAGCCCCAGAGTGTTGGCACACAGCTGAGCAGATATTTCTTGACACTTCTCTCATTCCCAGGCTGCTGGACATCGTCTCTGCTTATGGCAAGGGCTATGTGGTGTGGCAGGAGGTGTTTGATAATAAAGTAAAGGTGAGCCAGGGGCAGAGAAGAAAAGGAGCCTCTAATGACATCTCCCTCTGGTCTCCCTACTCCTCCCTTGCCTCTGCAGGGACTGATCCTCCAGTTTGGACAAAATTTTTAAAGTTCCAAGCACATGGGCCATCTCTCCTTCCTCCTCTAGAAAGACCTCACAGGTGTAAGCCCCAGGTTTAGGTGTCAGAATCATTGTCTTCCTGCACTGTAGACTAATCACTGGTTACTTAGGATTCCTGACTTGATGGGCTGGATTTTCCTTCCTGAATCAGAGACTAGGGTCTGGCATAGAGAACAGGACTGCTTTCTCCTTCATTATTGATCAGTAAGATCTCAGCCCTTGTCCTACCCCCAGAAACATCTGGAGACTCTTGGACATGGTGTCTCCTGAGCTCCACTGCTTGCCTCCCTCTGTGGCCAGACAGTATTACTATCTCTATATTGGGGAGGAGAGCAGCGGGGAGCTGTCTTAGGGTGCGTGGACTCCTTGGCTCTGCAGTGGGGTGTGAGCTCAGAAATATCCTTTGCTGCTGGGAAACAGAAGGCATACACATACATCCTTAGGCCTGGGTTGCTCGCCTAAGAAAGAGTTCAATGAAACTTCTTGGTTCTATGCCATTAATGCCCTTTGATCTTTTGCAACAGGTTCGGCCAGACACTATCATACAGGTATGGCAAGAAGAGTTACCAGTAGACTACATGAAGGAGATGGAACTGATCACTAAGGCTGGCTTCAGGGCCCTGCTTTCTGCCCCCTGGTACCTTAACCGTATAACCTATGGCCCTGACTGGAAGGACTTCTATAAAGTGGAGCCCCTGGGCTTTAAAGGTGAAAGCAGGGCATTATCCTTGATGACCAAAGAAGACTGGTCTGGGACTCAGGAGGGAGGCAGGAGCATCTGGGCTAGATATTTCAGGTTAAGAAATGAAATGGCCTGTTTGGGGAGAGGGCCACATTGGGACAGTGGTGGAAAAGGAAACCTAGAGTTATACCTCTCACTGGCTCTTTGTGGTTTCCCCTCAGGTACCCCTGAGCAGAAGGCTCTGGTGATTGGTGGAGAGGCCTGTATGTGGGGAGAGTATGTGGACAGTACAAACCTAGTCCCCAGGCTCTGGTAAGGGCTTTCTGGGAGATAATGGAAGGTTGGGCTTGAGGGCAGGGGCCCTCCTTTTCAGATTCAATTCCATTCCAGCCACTTCCACACTAATAACCCCCTGAGAGAGTGAGGGCATTGCATTATATTCTGTTTGCATGTAATACTTCCCACATATGACTTCCATATATGTCCCTCTAGCAACCCATTAGGTAATCACTACCCCTATCACCACTTCCCAAATACAGAGATAGGGATGCATGGAGAACATAGGTGAGTTGCTCAGGTTCCAAAATTGAGGGTCCATGATACCTATAAGATTCCCCTCTGCTATTTCCTCAGTAGCCTTACCAAGCATGGTCAGGTGTACTGAGTTTACATTTTCAGACCATCTGCTGTTGTCAGTACCAACTAATGATGCCTTTAAGGTTTACTCTTGTTTCCAATTCTTTGGGAGAGGGGGAACGCTGAATCACTATCCACATTTTAACAAAAAATGGAGCTGAGCCCTAGAACTTCCTTGGAGCCAGTCAGCCAGGCTCTCACTTGAAACAAGTTGTCTGTCACATTCTTTGGTCCTGAACTACTCTGTGACCTGAACAAAAGTTAGTAGGCTGTGTATCCAGCACGTTTCCAGGGAACACAGGTCTAATCTGCTACACGCCATCTTTCCTCCAGGCCCAGAGCAGGGGCTGTTGCCGAGAGGCTATGGAGCAAGAATTCGCTGACTGATGTGAAGTTTGCCTATCAACGTTTATCACACTTCCGCTGTGAATTGCTGAGGTAAGCAGGCTGTGGGTCCTTCCCAAAGTGGGTGAGGCAGATTCAGAGCTTGGAATCTCTTACTGAGAAGAACATAATGATAATAGCTAACACTTGTAGAGGCTTACTTTGTGGCAAGACAGTGTACCCTGACTCACTGGGTTTTTACCATTGTCCCTAAGATAGATAATTTTTTACCTCCATTTCAAAAATATATGATTGAGGGACTGAAGGTATAGTGTAGATCAGTGGCAGAGTGTTCACCTAGCATGCACAAGGCCCTGGGTTCCATCCCCAACACTGCAAAAATAAAGCAAGTAAATAAATAAAAATAGACAACTAAAGCACAGAGAAGTTAAGTACCTTGCCCATAGTCACTCAGAAGCAGGATTTGAACCAAATTGGCTTTTATGAGCTCTCATGATACCCATGTCTTGGGCCTTGTGAGAGTCATTTCTTGTCAGTCACTGACAAGTTTTGAGAACTGAGGGGACATAGCCTAGTGTAGAGCCAACTTTTGGGCTGAGAGTCAAACATCCTAGGATCTAAGACTCAACTGTCTGTAATATACTGGGTGACTTTGAGCAGGTTCCTTGCCATCTGTGAGCACGTTGTCCCTGAAAGAGATTGTCAGGGCTTCAAACTAGTGAGTCTAAAACCTAAGGACAGGAGTTCATGCCCAGTACCTGGACTGGACAGCACCTCAGGCCCCACCACCACTGCTTTAAGCATATTAGAATAGAACCAAGAATGGATGGTTAACCAAGAACATTGAGCACCTCTTAAGCATCTACCTTTTCCAAAGGGACTAAGTTATCTAGGACTGAGGTGCAAATACAGGCTGACTAGAAATAGGTGTTTACCAAATCACCAGGGTACCTATTCAGAATGCAGATTCTTGCCAACACTTTGTCCCACTCCAAGTGAGAATTTCTGGAAGTGAGATCCACAAGTAATTTTGGTATACAGCGACCATTTGAGATTCACTGAAATGGGGGGAAAAGAGGCTGTTGACTGTGGTGGAGGTGTTACTGGGGTCTAAGACTATGGGGCTCACCTTGTCATTTCTTCATGTCCTCTTGCAGGCGAGGTGTCCAGGCCCAGCCCCTCAACATAGGCTACTGTGAACAGGAGTTTGAGTAGACCTCAGCCAGCAGCCCCAGGCACCACGGAGGGTGCTGGCCCTAGGAGAGCAGTAGTGGGCCCGGCTTCCACTGCATCCTGGCCGGGGGAAAGAGCCCCTTGCCCACGTGCCCCTGTGCCTGGAGAGAAGGGGGCCAGTGCTGGCACTGGTGTTCAATAAAGAGTGATGTGGCATTTTTCTATATGGAATTTGGATTTCCTGTGTATAAATAAAAGAAAAAATGTGAATGACTCAAGGGTAAGGGAGCATCTAGGACTGGCCTCTTGAGAGCAATAGAGTTCAGCAGGTTGGGGTCAAGACCTGCCCTTGAAGGGTCCTATGGGTTGAGGGCTGGGAATGAAATCTGTGCCTTTCTACTGATCTGCTTAACCTGTGAGTTGTCACTGCACCCCCATCCTTAGCCTGGTCACTTCACTTCTGTGTCACACCTCCAAGATTGTAATATATGGGGCCTGAAGGAGATGTGGGCAGAAGCAAGGGCTCCAACCCTAGCCATACCCCTGGCTGACTCACACTTCCCTCTCCTGGAGCTGCTACTCTCCCTTGGGTTTCTTGCTACTTCAGTTTCATTTAACCACTATTTAATATTACGGAGCCCATATCGTAGTCCAAACACTTAGAAAAGTTACTGAATTTGAAGGATTTGTTCCTCAGAGGCCCTCATCAACTCTGAAATGATGTAGTTTCCAACTCCCTCCTTCCTATTTTTAGCCCATAGTACAGCCAATGCCACGAGAGCAAAGCCCCTGACCCTAAGAGGCAAGAAGATGGGCATGTGGCTCTGGAAGAAGGTCTTTGCACATGTGACCTGTTTTTCCTCTAGTTGTCTCACTATGGACCAGACTGCCCACTGGTTGTTTCATGTACAGAATGACAATGTAACCTGAAGGCTGGGGCAATGATGGGCAGAAATCCTTGAGATTTCTTTGGACGTATTAACTTCTTTTGCCTGGTCCTGGGCTGGGAAGACAATGGAGAAGTCCCAGGCATTTCTCTCAGAAAGCTTCCAGTGTGGTGGATACAGAAGCTCAGGGAAGGCTGAACTAAGAAGGAATCTGAGCACCACCCTTTAATTCCTCAGTCATGTTCTTTGTGGGGGGACCTGGTTGGAGGTAAGCTAGTTCTGACTCTTGTGCTGTTTCTGTAGGGACAGGGTGAGCAAGTTCTACTAACATAATTCTCTTGGGATTTTCACAGTTCAGCCTAGCCAAGTCCAGGTTCTAGCCTAGAGATCCTAAAGGAGCATCCTTACTGCTAATATTCAGAAAACTGTGGGGTGGTCCCAGACAAGGACCCTGTAGAAATGCTGCTACCCTTCAAGTGCCCCTGCTTCTCTCCTGGTTATAACTTTAGTGCTCCTGTTATTTGGAATAATGTTCAATAAAGTGAGCAGATACTATTTTGTCAGTTGTAAGTGAAGAAAGAAACAATGAAAATACTTGAGCTACAGCACAAAGTTTCTGGGCTTTCTTATTCTAATTATAAACATTTTCTTTATTGTTATATTTACTATTAAAAAAAATGTGTCATGGTCAAGATTGTCAGTGGGGGCAGGGGGCTGCTATTCCCCAACCTCCACTCATTGCTTCCATGAAGGTGTTTACCTGAAGATCATCGTCAGACCTTGAACTTTCCACATGTCAAAAACAGTGGTCCACAGAGAGCATCCAGTATGTTCAATGGCACAAAAATCAGTGTTTCCCCACCTCAACCTCTCTTCACCTGGGTTCATTTAATCACCCATCTGCACAGACCTAGAGTACTTGGGCCAGCTAGTGTTCTCTCTGCACCACCAGGGGGCAGGAAGTGCTCAGATGGTTCCTTGACTTTGGTCATCCTAGGAAGTATCCTCACCCAGCCGGCTGCTGCTCTCCTGACTCTACTAAGGAGACAGAGTGGGCCTAGAAGAACAAAGGAAGGGAGCAGATGGGAGACCATTTGGCCTCCCCTCTCCTTGGTAGGAGTTGAGGCTGTGTGCCATGTATCGTCCTTTCCAGGACTGATAGAGTGGTGTCACTGATGTCTTCAGGGGTATGTCAGTGGATTCCTGTAGGGATGGGTTATCAGAGTATCAGAATTTAGGGAGCACAGGTGTCACTGTAGCATTAGTGATACTCTGTCATTGCCCCCAGACTTCTAGGTCTGCAGGGGTATGAGGAAAACTGCAATGATACTGGGAAAGGGTGAAATGAAGGATTTACACTGAATTTATGTTTTATTAATGTAGAGGCACATTTCTGTGGCAACATTCCTAGCACTTTTAATGTTTAAAGAGTTTTAATAGCTTTGGCATGATTAATACAGGACATAAGTATGTGTCATTTTCTTACACTAAGAAGTAAGAATTAGGTGCTTTGTTTATTAAAATAATTCTGTATTTTTCTTATTAATAAATAAACTCTGAAAGGTTGAAAATTAGTATCCTATACTGTTATACAGTATAACATAAGTACATGTAAATGCATATTAACTCATTTCAATGAAATGTGTATTTGTTGAATTTCTTCATTACTATTCACTCTAAATGAATTTATATACATATGCTATATATATGTGTGTATACCTATATGTACATACATATAGGATATACATAACGCATACACATACCTTTTCATAATTGTCTTAGTTGTTTCTAAAAATCCTTTTTGAAGGGCTGGAGTTGGGGCTTAGTGGTGTAGAGTGCTTGCCTGGCATGTGTGAAGCCCTATGTTTGATCTTAGCACCACATATAAATAAGTAAACAAATACATAAAATAAAAGACATATTACAACTAAAAAAAAAATTTTAAAAAATCCTTTTTGAAGCAGTCCATGGGTATGTTTCTGATTTTTCAATCAAAATGTAAATAAATGACTTTTTTCCACAGTAATTACTGAGCTCTAATCACATCCCTGTTATGTCTTTCTTAATCCTGTAAATAGTCTTATTTTTAAATTATTTTAAAAGGCACAAACAGAAAAGTGTAAAGGATAAAATAATACATAGTATAACCACTGAACTCTCTCATATCTCAGTATCTTGTTTCTGGATTGTATTTTTAAAGAGATGAAGCCTACATATGTCCCCCTTCTCAGTCCTATTTCCTTCTTCCAAAATAACTCCTTTTCAGAATTAAATCTCATTTTCTCTAGAGTATCTGATACTTAGGTGTGATTTTTCTTCATTGTTAACAAATTCTTTATGGCTCACTTTATAGCAAATCAGAAAGGGAGGTTTGAAAGTCACTCAAAAAAGGATGTGTGAGAGAGGAGTCAGCTGCTGCCAGGCAGATGTGGGTGGGAAAGGGGTTCTCTGCTCTGCTGTGCTGGAGTATGTGAGTGAGAGAGCATGTGGCCAGGTATCTGGATGATTGTTATGAAAGAGGATCTTTGTACGAATTCAGAGAAAACTCTGCTTATGTTTATTCTGACTCAAGTCAGAATTCTAAGTGGAGATAAAGGTGGAGATTCAGCTAGGAGAACAAAAATGCTTTGTCACTTTTATGAGTTTGCGTATCAGGCACTATTATAAGCACTTCAAAAACTGGTGCAGTTCAAATAGTAGAGCACAAGACCCTGAAACTGATCCCTAGCACTGTAAAAATACAATGGATGTTAACATCTCATTGCAACTGATGCGGCAGGTATCAATATTATCCTCATCTGACAGATAAGGGAACAGATGTAGGAAGGTTAAGTGACTAGTTTATGGTTACACAGCTACCCTGAGACAGGATTTATTCTCTGAGAATATAGCTCCAAGCTCAACTAGCTAACAACCAGAGCTGGCATCCATGGGCCGCTACCCCACTTCACACCAAATGTTTTCTTGCTCCAACACCACATACAGATGTACACATAAAGCCGGCTACTCTGCTGTATCTAGACTCAAGTCCATTTCCTCTCCCATCTTTAAATGAATAAAATTAAAATCTTAACTGCTTTCCTCAGTTAAGTTGCCTGAAACAAAATCAAAAGTTCATCTCCAGGGGCTGAGGTTGTAGCTCAGTGGTGGAGTGCTTGCCTCCATGTGTGAGGCACTGGGTTCCATCCTCAGCACCACATAAAAAAAGGTAGTGTGTCCATCTACAACAAAAATATATATATTTTTAAAGTTCTCCATTTCTCTACTTCCCATTCAGGTCTCAGGATCCTGAAGTTGGCTTTAATTCTCATTAGGGCCTCTCTCACTAAGGCCAGTAATAACCTATATGTTGCCAAAGCAAGGGGTATCTCTTAATAACAAATAACACATTATGTGTACTTTCTTCGGATTTTGAGATTTTGACCTCTTCTTTGAAATTCTTTCTTGCCAGACTTCTTTGGCACTCTTCTTTACTAAGTGTTCTCCTGCAGCTTTCATTGTTCTTTCCCAAACTCTGTTGCCATCTCCTTCAGCAAGCCCCCATCCCAACTAGTCAAGCCTTTTCTATTCTTTCTTCTATGCAGTCTGATTTATGCTTAGACAAATCTTCAGCCCTCTCTGTCATTTGTATCTACTTACCCTACCTACCTATATCTATCCATCCATCCTCTGAACTGCTGGTAGCCAACATCTATTTCATATCTCCTTAATGTCCATCACATATTTTAAGTTCATGTCCTAGGCAGAATTTACCTCTTTTTCATAGCTTCCCACTCTACTCTGTCACTATTCCAGTAGCTATTACAGCTGAAATCAAAGAATTATCTTTAATTTCTTCCTATCATGATTGTCACCAAGATGTGCCCACTCTATATCCATAACTCAGATTCATTTACTCCTCTCCATTTATACTGCCACCATCTTTGTTTAGGCCTATCAACTTTCTTCAGATCCTGACGGAACTGCCTCAAAATTTCCAGACTTACCATTCTACATTTTTAATTTTTCAAAATCACCCCATTGTCCAAATCACTCATCAGGATATGCCAGTTTTCTCCTTCAAGATGATATGTCTCCCTACTATGATATGTAGAGAATACATGCCCACCTCCGTGTGGGTGAAAGTGGACTATATTCAGGGGACACCCACAAGTTCATCTGTAGTCTTCTTTCTCCATTCACAACAGCTACACCAGTAATGGTATCCTTCCCAGGACGGGACTAAAAGGGACACAGTCCTTAAAACCTGACATGCTGGGCTGGGGAGATAGCTCAACTGGTAGAGTGCTTGCCTCACAAGCACTAAGGCCCTGAGTTCGATCCCCAGTACCGCAAAAAAAAAAAAAAAAAAAAACAACAACAACAAAAAAACCTGACATGCCACCAAAACCTGCCTTTGTTGCTCAAATCATGTCTGTCAGACCACTGAATAAATAACACTAGGAAAAAAAAAAACACGATGTCTCTTGAACTCTCCATAATCATTTCCTAACACTCTACCTGTATTAGCTACAAGGAAATAAATTAGCTTAGGCAAAAAAGATAACATTGCCTTATGCTATATATTTCCACATATACATTCAAATTTTTGAGTTATGGGAGTCTAGATAAAGCATCAGCATGCCTCATGTAACAGAAGTAGACAACTAAGCCGGGCACAGTGGCACATGCCTATAACCCCAGCAGCTTGGGAGCTGAGGCAGGAGGATTGTGAGTTCAAAGCCAGCCTCGGCAATTTAGCAAGACCCTAAGCAACTCAGCGAGACCCTGTCTCTAAATAAAATATAAAAAAAGGGCTGCAGATGTGGTTCAGTAGTTAAGCACCCCTGGTTCAATACCTGGCACCACCCCCCGAAAAAAGTAGACAATTATATGATCCTAGGAATAAACCTAATAAAAGATATATAATAACTTTATGGAGGAAGTTTTTAAACTTTTGAAAAGACATAAGAAGACCCAGATGTAGTATGCTCATGAGTGAGATGTCTCAATACTATCAGGATTTTAAATTGATCTGTAGATTCAATGTGATTCCAATTAAAATTCAATTTTATTTTTTAATTTTGGAACTTGAAGCTGACTTTAAAGGAAGTGGAATAAACAAAGGGTCAAGAATAACCAAGTCAATTCCCAAAAAGAGAAGTATTTGCAATATGAAATAGAGTTGACAACCAGCCAATACATACTTCTTACTGGTCTCATTTATGCTCAGATCTATTTCAAACTACAGATAATCAAAGACAAAAGAAAGTCTTGAAGTCAAAGGAAATATACCTTATAGAGGAACAAGGACAAGAATTACATTGTACTTCTCTTCAGAAAACATGTGAGCATGAAGAGAGTAGAGTGATATATTTAGGAAGGAAAGAAAAGAGACCACCAACCCAGAATGAAGAAATTAAATAAGATTCAAGTAAATGGAGAGACATTCCATGTGTGTGGATAGGAAGAGTTAACATTGATTAAGTAACAGTTATTTCCTAATGTGGTCATAGATTCAATTCAATCCCAGAAAGTTATTTTATGGGTATTGACAAGGTGATTCTAAAATATTTATAGAAAGGCAAAAGACCCAGACTATCCCATATGGTATCAAAGAAGAACAAAGTTGGAGAACTGACAATACTCAACTTTGAGTTTTACTATAAAGTTAACAATAATCAAGACAGTTTAGTGTTCGGTGAAAGAACAGAGGGGATAGATCAAGGGAACAGAACAGAGAGCTCAGAAATGAACTCACATAAATATACTGGACTTTAACAAAGGCACAAAGAAATTGATGTACAAGAAGATTCTATTTAATAAATGGTGCTTCAGCAAGTGGACATGCACATGTAAAAAATTAACAACGTTAAAATCAAAGAAATATATTGAGGACAAAAACCACATTCTCATCTCACTAGGCACAGAAAAACTATTTGATAAACTAGAAAAATTATTCATGATAAAACAGCATTGTAGAAACAGAAAGAAACTTCCACAACCCAATAAACAGTATCTTCAAATAAAACAAAACAAAACTCTACAGTTCATCTCATATTTAACAGTGAAAGACTGATTGTTATTAACATTGGAACAAAGCCAGATTTCCACCTTCACCTCTTGTATTCAAGATATACTGGAGGAAATCAAATGTTCTTGAGTTTTATAAGTTAAAGTTTGGTATACTTTACTAAAGTGATGTGCCGTAGACATTTATGCAATCATTAATAGCACAGTATGTATTAAAAACAAAAATTCCTAAGGTAGAGCTTATAGAATATACACAACTATTATGCCTATTTCATTATGTGGGGAAAAGAACTCTGGGGGGAGATCTGGATTCCACTGATGGCTTATTTTTCTATGTGTAAAAAGAGGAGAAAAATTTTTTTCCAGTGCTAGGGATCAATGCAGGGCCTTGGACATGCAAAGCAAGTGCTCTACTACTCTCAATCAGTAATAACGGAAACAACTTCCCCCCCATTCTTGGTGGTTTCAACAGAGACCTAGAGGAAACCAACTTCAGCACCCACCTGCCGATATTAAGAGTAAGGTGTATATTTCCCTACTATTGTGGGGTTACAAGAGGCTTATTAAACAAAAGATTTAAATAAGATCCAGAGCCTCATACTAACATAACCAAAATGTTCAGGAATCAAATTAAAAAATCACTCATCAGACCAAAAACAAGGAAAAAAAAATCTCAATTTGATAAGAAAAAATAATCGATGGTCACCAACACTAGGATGACCCAGATGTTGGAATTATCTGTCATGGTTTTAAAAGCAACCATCATAAAATGCATCAATCACCAATTACAAATATACTTGAATCAAATGAAAATATATGGTTTCAGAAAAGAAGTGAAAAATATAAATTAAGACAAAATGGAATTATTATCTGTGATGCTAGGAATCAAATCCAGAGTGTCATAAATGCTAGGCAAGTGCTCTACCTCAGCCCCAAATGGAAATTTTAGAACTGAAAAATACAACAAAATGGAAAATTCAATGGATGAGAACAACATCAGAATGGAGATGACAGAGGAAACAATCTGTGATTTTGAAGATAGAACATTAGAATTTACCCAATCCAAATAACAGAGAAAATAGACTTAAAACAATGAACAGAGGATGGGCAAGGTGGCACAAGCCTCTGATCCCAGTGGCTCAGGAGGCTGAGGCAGGAGGAATGCGGGTTCAAAGCCAGCCTCAGCAACTTAGTGAGGCCCTAAGGAACTCAGGGAGACCCTGTCTTTAAATAAAAAAAATATTTTAAAAGGCTGGAAATGTGGCCCAGGGGTTAATCGCCCCAGGGTTCATGGTACCCACTCCCCCCAAAAATTAACAGACTCTCGGCGACCTGCAATGTTAACAGAAAAGATCTAACATTATTGTTCTCATAGTCTTGGAGAGAAAGGATAAAAAGGATAGAGCCAAAGAAGTACTTGAAAAAATAATGACTGAAAACTATCCATATTTAGCAAAAGACCTAACTCTACAGATTAAAGAAGCACAGTGAAACCAAACAGGACAGAGCCAAAAATATGCACAACATAACACATACTAAACAAACTTCTTAAAGCTAAAGACAAAGATAGAATTGAGAAAGAGATGTCATCGGATTATAAGAGGAAAGTAATTTGAATGACAGCAGATTTCTTATCACACTAAGAAAGCCAGAAGGAAGTGGCACCTTTTCAAGTACTGAAAGAAAAGAAACGTCAAGCCAAAATTCAATGTTCCTGCAAGAGTCCTTTAAGAATGAAGGGAAATCAAGACATTCTCAGACAAAGGAAAACTTAGAGAATCTGTCACCAACAGAACAACTCTAAAAGGATAACCGAAAGAAATTCTTAAAATGCAAAGAATATGGAAAAAAAGGAATTTTGGACTATTGGAAAGGAGGAAAGAACAATGAAAAGTGGAGATACAATAGACTTTAATTATTCTCTGAGGTTTTCTAATCGGTGTTTCAATAATATTGCCTGATGTGGTTCTCAAAGTATGTAGAGGAAATATTTAAATTTTAATATAAATGGGGGAGGCGAAAGGGACTTACATGTATGTAAGGTTTCTACACTTCACTCAAACTGATAAAATGTTAATGGCAGTAGACTACGATAAGCCAGATATGTACAATATACTTAGAACAATGAACAAGTTACTCACAGGAAGGTAGGAAAAAGGAAACAGAAAAGACAGAACAAAAAGGAAACAAAAAATTAAATGTCAGAAGAAGAGTGGGACCTGGGGAGATAGCTCAGTCGGTAGAGTGCTTGCCTTGCAAGCACAAGGCCCAGGGTTCGATCCCCAGCACCAAAAAAAAAAAAAAAAAAAAAAAAAAAAAAAAAAAATTAAATGTCAGAGATAGTCCTAAAATATTGATAATTAAGTGTAAGTGGTCTACATATACCAACTAAGACAAAGATTGTTAGTGTGTGTTGAATAAAAAGACCCAGTTATGTGATATTTATAAATGACTTTAATTATAACTATGGGCTGGCATATAACTCAGAGGTAGAGTACTTTGTAGCATGCATGTGATTCAATCCTCAGCACTGAAAGAAAAAATCACACACACACACACACACACACACACACACACACATGGCTACATAAGTAGGTTAAAAACAAACGATTAGAAAAAGTACTTTTCAAACACTAATCAAAAGAAAGCTTAAGTGCCTATGTTCACATCTGATCTTGGAGCAACAAGTTTACCAACAGAAAATGACAGAACATAATGATAAAAGGGTCAATCCACTAATAAGACATCACAATTTTACATGGAATACCCCCAAAATAGAGTTGCAAAATATGTGATGCAAAAACTAATAAAACCAAGAAGAGAATTAGACAAATCTAAAATTATAATTGGAGATATCAACACTTCTCTCTCAATAATTGATAAAACAACTAGAGACATAAACAAGCAAACACACAGAAAATCTCAACACCATGGTCTAACGGAATGTAATTAGTACATACAGAACACTCCGCCATGTGCCTGTAGTCCCAACACTTGGAAAGTTTGAGGCAGGAGGATTGCTTGAGTCCAGGAGTATGAGATGAGATCAGCTTGGGCAACATAAACCTCACCTCAAAAAACATAGCCTGGTGCAGTGGCACACGCTTGTAATCCCAGCAACTTGGGAGGCTGAGGCAGGAGGATTGTGAGTTCAGTCAGCCTCAGCAACTTAATGAGGTCCTAAGCAACTCAGCAAGACCCTGTCTATAAATAAAACATAAAAAAGGGCTGGGGGGCTGGGGATATAGCTCAGTCGGTAGAGTGCTTGCCTTGCAAGCACAAGGCCCTGGGTTCAAGCCCCAGCACTGCAAAAAAAAAAAAAAAAAAAAAAAAAAAAAAAAAAAAAAAAAGGGCTGGGAACGTGGCTCAGTGGTTAAGTGCCCCTAAATTCAATCCCCAGTACCAAAAGCAAAAACAAAAACAAACCAAGAAATACCCCAAACAACCCAACAACATTAGAAGCCACATTTTTTTCAATAATCAACAAAACATTTTCCAAAGAACATTATATTCTGTAGGCAATAAAAGAAAACTCAACAAATGTGAAAGAACTGAATTGTGTAAAAGAGAATAGCAGTAGGCTCAAACTAAAAATCAATAACAGAAAGAGAACAGGAATATCTCCAAATATCTGGAAACTAAACAATACATTTGTAAACAAAACAAAACAAAACAAAACAAAAAAAAAACCCATGGGTCAAAGAGTAAATCTCAGGGAGATTTTAAAAATACATGAAACCAAATGAAAGTAAAATGTTCTGTTAACCCATTTTATAATTAACTAATCATAAGGAGCAATGTTCTATTAAAGTCATGATTTCTGAATTTGAATATTGGTTTAAGTTTTTTTGATGATTCCAATCGCTACTGCTGCTCTTGGGCATTTCTTGAAGCAATGGACATATGTTGTGCTAAATCTCTATTAAAACAATACAATTAGCATTTTTTACTGAAAGAGGCAAGAAAAGACTTTCACAGAATAAATATAAAATTTGTAAACTTTTTTTTTATTGTACTGCTACTTTGTCCAAATCACTGGCCCATCAAGAAAATACCTGACCATGTGCAAGAGTAATAAAATTCTATCAGTACTGGTATTTTGCCAACCTTCTGTCATATTAAATTAAACACGGATTTACACGTTTTTATTTTTGTTTTTATAAAAGTGTATTTGTGAAAATAAAAGGCAAACATATTGTATTTAACAAACTGCAAATTGATTTATAGCTTTTCAATATTTAAACACGCATTACATCTATTTGTAAATCTTACTTGCTCTAGGCCCAGCAAATGTTAGGGGCAGATCTGGCATTAACCTCCTCGACCCTTAGAACCTCAGCTTCCTTTTCCGGAAAAGGAAGATAACACTCCTGAGCTCACAAAATTGGGATGAACCAGGTACCCAGTGCGTTAGTAACGGGTGCTGAAAAAATATGAGTAATATAAATGTAGTCACTCTCCTGAGGAGGAAATCAGTGTTCAAAGAGTGTTTGGAGGTTTCTGGTTTTGTTGTTGTTATTGTTGTTGTTTTGTTTTTTAATTCTTTCTTTCTTTTTGTTTTTAGGAATCAGGGGACACGGGCACTTTTGAGGTTCAGCGGTAAGGAAATAGTTGAAGACATCAGAGAGATGTGTAATGCGGAGGGATGGGATCGGCTCGGTAGGACTGGCTTAGGTAGTGGGAAAAAAGAAGAGGAATCCCCATCTAACCCAACAGAAAAGGCTCCAGCTTTTGGAGGTGTGTGTGCCTGCATTTGCCTGTGTGTGAGGAGGGGATTAGCTGCGACTCCCGCAGATACCACCACGCATGACGAAGCTACTTCCCCCTCACGCGGTCCAAGGCGCACACGCGCGATTCACTGCCACGCCCGCACACGCTCGACACATACAGGGCATCCGAGGGTCCTGTTGCCATAGCGAGCAGCAGCGCGTGAGCCCAGCCGCCCCTCCCGCCCCCGGCAGAGCCCGGTCAACTCCCACTCTGATTGGCCACTGCTTCCTCATTATGCAAATCATTTGCGTAGACTCAGCGGCCAGCTGCCTGACGTCACCAAGCACGGGGGCTGGGGCTCGGGGCTCGGCTCCCGGAGCTCGGGCGGGAGCCCAGAGAGCGCGGCGCTGGGACCTCAAGCCAGACCCCAGCGTCCCGCCGCCTCGGCTCCGGCCCGCCCCGCCCCAGCCCCGCCCCTTTTCAACCCGCTCCACCCCTTCTACGCCCCTCCACCCGGACCCCGCCCCCTGGGCAGCCCCCCTCCCTCAGCACCCGGGCCCCGCCCCCTCCCCCCTGGCCCTCGCCACCGGTCCAGGGAGGGGACGGCGGGACAGGCGGGACCGGTGGGACCGGCCGGAGGGCGGACTGGGCGGGGATATGGCCGCGGCGCCCGGAGGGTCTGCGCCGGCCGCCGGCCCCGGCCCGCGCCTGGGTTTCAGCACCGTGGACAGCGGCGTCGGCATGAGCGGACTAAACCCAGGTCCCGCTGTGCCCATGAAGGACCACGACGCCATCAAGCTCTTCGTGGGGCAGATCCCGCGGGGCTTGGACGAACAGGACCTCAAGCCGCTGTTCGAGGAGTTCGGCCGCATCTACGAGCTGACGGTGCTGAAGGACCGGCTCACCGGCCTCCACAAAGGTGCGCGGGGTCAGCTCAGCCCAGCCCAGCCCAGCCCAGCCCAGCCCAGTCCAGCCCCGACCAGCCCAGACCCAATCCAGTTAGAGTGCAGCCCAGCCCAACCCCAGTCCCAACCGCAGCCCCAACCCTAACCCTATCTAGATCCAGTACAACACCTGCCCCCACCTCAGCCTTGTCCCCTCCCTAGATCACAAAACCCACAACCAAGAATTTTCCCTGTGATATCCTCCCTCTGATCATCACTGTGGTCTGCTAACATCTTCACATTTACCTCCAGATTCCTACCCTTTGCCTCTCATATCCCAATAGTCCCTGCTTTTCAGTTGAACCTCTTCACCAGCCATCCCACCAGACATCCCAAATCCTGGAATTTGGAAACTTATTCTACCTTCTAGCTCTCTAATACACTCAGTCTTCTGAAACCTGGGCCCAAGCATTCCTTAACCCTCCACTGGGTGCCACATCACTTAGGCCTAACCACTCACACACATATGTTGGATTTACACCCCTCCTGTGGCCTCAAACTCCAACCAACACCTAGAGCCTTCATTTGACTCTTAGACTGTCAACCTAAAACCTCGTGAACCCAAACTCTTCCCTTCTTCAGAACCCAGACCTAATTCACAAAATTCAATTCACCTTTCACCTCCCTGTTGGCTCTCAGTTCCAAATGCCCCCTTCAATGTTTGACGGTAATCCCAATCTCTCCTACCTTTGTCAGAATCCCAACACTCTACCTCTTCTGATTTGAGTCCACAACCCCAACCTCAGCTCTAAACACCCGTGTCCCCTTCATCTTAGGTTTCCCCTTAGCTGAATCCACACTTCTATTTTCCTCTAATCCCCCTTCCTATACTCTTCTTTGCTCCTTCCCAATCCTCTTGATGGTCTACTGCTTTCCTTCCCTCACAGGCTAGTCCCAGATCAGAGCACTCTCAAGGTGGGTGAGGCTGAAGAGGAAGAGGGAATATCTTCTCCCTGCCCTTGTTAGAAAGACAGAGCACCATGGTCCTGTATGGCCACACCTCTTTCTTCCTGTAGAGAGAGGGAGGAGGCTTGTTTACATGCAGAAAAGTCTGTCCAAGCTGGACTGGAGTAACAGAGCCAGAGTCATGTGTTATACATTGACAGGGGAAGGGGAGATAATTTAAGGGGAAACACTGTGGTTTCAAGATTTTGGTGAGGAAGGATCATTAATTATCCCCCATGATATTCCTAAGAGAGGAGTGGTGGGCCTTGGGTAACAGCTAAAAGTACATTCCTAAGGGCTGAGGGCTGGAATCAGATTGCCACCTCTTTTCAATTGAGAGACCTTGGGGGGGGGATCCTTAGCACATTAATGTAGGGACTTCAGGAAAATGCCTGTGGAAGGGCCAGGACCATCATCTGGGTGGGGGTATAGCTTCCACCCTTTGGGCTAGGGTTCTGTTAAAGAGGCCATAAAAGGACAATATTATACCATCCAGATTCCTTATAATATAACCTAATCGTCTATCTATTCACTTATATTAACTTATTTTCTTATTTTCTGGACATTGATTTCAGCATGTAAATACAAAGCTAATCTTTGTAGGCTATCTTTATAATAAAGGAAGTGTATAGAATACCTTTCATTCTCACTCTTCTCAAACATTACTGGAGTCTCTGAACTGTTTCCTCATCCTCTTTCCCCATTTGGCTTTAATTCTTTCTGGTCCCCACCCCCACACTCATCTGTTCCTCAAGCTATGCTTCTCTGGATTGCTACCCTTCCATTCTTCTACCTTCTACCCCAGGTAGTCCACATAGGCTCCTATAGGTGGCAGCTGAGCCCCCAAACCTTTCAGACAGCCTTCCCCTCCCCACTACCTGCTTCTGACATCAGATGATATGGTTTGGTGGCAGAAGATGGAGCCGTGATGTAAGTGGAATCAGGTGTTTGATGATTTATTCCCAAAAAACCCCGTATCTTTCCAAGGCATATGTTGCCTTGCAAGATGATTATGGAGGGTCTCCAAGTCAACATCTTCCCTATCTTCTCCACAGCGACAGTGACGTCTGAAAGCTAGAGTGACTCATTCTCCTTTTGATGGCTGGGTACCCATGGAAGCAGCCACAGTGTCTTGAAAACAACCCCAGTATAAGAGTTAGAAGATTCCAAACACTGGGTTGGGGATGTAGAGTGCTTGCCTAGCATCTGTGAGGTCCTTGTTCAATTCCCAGAACCAAAAAAAAAAAAAAGAAGAAGAAGAAGAAATAAAATTCCAAATGCTGCCCTACTGACACATTCTTTCACAGTGGGGGGATTCATTTCCCCCACTGATGTGATAAGAGATTGGCCAGGAATTCTCTGGAGACCTGTTGAATGGCAGATAACTCACCCATCTTAAGGAGAGAGCCCCACAGAAGTCCCCAGAAAGAAAAGGTTCCCATTTACTTTTCTAGTCTACTGAGGACTAAATGGAAAACTACATTAAGCTCCTAATTGCTTCCCACATCCACTTTCTCTTCCTTCAGTCCTTCTCCTTCCTATACTCAAAAGGCTTTAAAAAAAAAAAGTAGATCTTTTCATGTCACTACCTGCTTAAAACCTGTTAGTGGTTTTCTGTTGCTCTCAGGAAAAGTTCAAAATCTGATTGAGGCCTGTAAAGCTATATATTACTTGATTCCTGCATACCTCACTAGCCACTGTCCCCATTCACCAGCCCCCAACCATACTAGCCTCCTGTCCATTTCCCCAGCACTGTAAATGCTTGGCTGAGACTTCATATATGATTCTTCTCTGCCAGAAATAATCACCATTCTCTTATCAGTTGGTTCAAGGGCTCAGTGTTCTTGTTTATGAGGACTCAGTGTCTTCTTTGAGACATTTCCTAACCCTTTGGTCTCAGTTTTCTCTCGTGATTTGTTGTCTTATCCCCACGAGAGAAGGGAATGTGTCTATCTTGTTGCCTCTCTCTTCCCTAACCCATCATAATACTCTACCTTAATAAGTAAGTATTCAGTATTTTCCTGAATGGATGAGTTCTCATGAATGTTTAAAAGGAAAAGATGCCTACCTCAGTGCTTCTTAATAGGCTATTGAACAAATGGGGGTAGGCCTGTTCCTTTGACTCATTCCAGACTCTTTCCTGCCCTATATCTCTTGACCCTTTTAGAGGAGTCAGATTGGTGTACAGTAACCCTTTGAGAGACCCTCTCTTGAAGCCCTGAGAGAATTGACAGATCAAGTTCCTTGGATAGGATTAGGGGGTCCCTGAAATCTCCCACTAACACAAAGCCCTTAAACCAGAACTATCTTCCAAGCCTCAAATTAGCCCATTCCCAGCCTCAAATTTAGGGGAGGGAGGTGTTGGGAAGGAGTTGTGATGTCCTAGGCTTAGCCACAACCCTGCTCTTCCTTTTCTGCCTCCTCTTATCTGAAACTGAGTTGAGATGAAATTGAGGTTGATCCTGGGAGACTCTGTGAGCCTGTATCCAAAAAGAAGGGGAAGTCTGGGTTAAAGATGAAGGCAAAGCTGCTTATGGAGGTTTAACCCCAACAGGACTTACAGTTGGAGTGGGGAGGGGAGCTGTGGGATTGTATGAGCATGTGACAGAGTGTGGATACATATGTTCCCTGGGCAGGAGGTCAGGAGCTAATGAGAGGGAGCCAGAGCCTGATTATCAGTCCCCAGGCATGTGAAGACCCTCCCTCCAGAGAAAGTGGGAGACAGAAAAGTCCACTCAGAAGTAGTGTTCTTGTTAAAAGGAGAGTGGACTTAAGTTTGTTGACTTAATGGGGTATTTCCAAGAAGACTATTTGGGGTTTTAGGAAACACCCTTAGCCAGCCTCTTCCTCCTCAGGCTGTGCCTTCCTCACCTACTGCGCCCGGGACTCTGCTCTCAAGGCCCAGAGTGCACTGCACGAGCAGAAGACCCTTCCAGGGGTAAGTTCACCAAGATATTGGGGGTGGGAATCACCTCAGGCTGGGGACAGTGCCCTATGTGCATGCCAAACCAGCATGTGGAGCTGATTTGGGACAAAGGACTAGAAGCAGAATCTTCTTTCTAAGAGAGGGCTTACCTATGCCCTAAACAACTGTGTTAAACACTCAGCCTTCTGGCTTGAAAATGGGCTCCAAATATTCCACCCCATCTGTTACGAGAGGAATCAGTGTTGTGGGCTAAACTAGAATATGTTCATACTGGCCAAAATCATGGCTTCACAGCATATACTTTGTCACTGGAGTGAGAATGTATATAGTTACATGGGAGCAAGACTTTGCTGGACTGGTATCCCATTTTCTTCAGTTCTAGGATCCCTGATGGTACTTCCCTCTGGTCCTCTTCCTTCAATGGTTTTTGGGGTGCCTTGACTCACCTTGACTGTCTTTGCTACACACTTCAAACTCTTGGCTAAAGTTAGGGGATATCTGATTTTATAGGCAGCTAGGCTTATGGGCACCAATCACAACTTTTATTAGCTAATGGATAATCACTGGACAAAAGCAAAGTGGACCATGTATGTATGATATGTCAAAATACATTCTACTGTCATGTATAACTAAAAAGAATAAATAAAAAGCAAAGTGGAATCTACTGCCCATATGTAGAAATAAGAAGTAACCACTTAGAACCAGCATGGGGTTACCAAGATCAAGTCATCGTGCTAAGCTTCATTTTCTCTTATCCCATGAGTGGTATGTCTAGAACAAGAGAACTATTTAAATGCCACGGGTAGACCAAACCTGGGACTTATGTCCATTCGAGGTCTCAAAGTTAAGAGAGTTATTATCTTACCAGGAAGAGATCAGGGTGGAGTGAAGGCATAAAACATACCTTGGGGTGATAATTTGAAGGAATTGAGGATATGTAGCAGGGAAGATAGTTTAACTGATACTTTAATAGGGAGGCATCACAACACAATAAGTAAGAATACTGGTTTTCAAGTCTTACAGACCTAGATTGCAATTGCTCTGCCATTTACTTACTTTTTTTTTTTTTTTTTTTTTTTGCGGTGCTGGGGATCGAACCCAGGGCCTTGTGCTTGCAAGGCAAGCCCTCTACCGACTGAGCTATCTCCCCAGCCCCACTTACACTCTTGAGCTTCAGTGTCCTCATTGATAAGGAATGAGTACTAACACCTCGTTCACTGGACTATAGTGAGAATAAATTGAGGCTTAGCAAGTGCAGATTGATATCTCAAGAAGTGTGACTGCTGCAGTGGGCAGGTGACTGCCTTCAGATTCTGAAGAGGGATTTGGTTTTCTACATGTGCCCCAGATGTCAGGATCAGAATCAGGGAGTATAAGGAGCAGATACTAGTGTTAGTTCAGTATAATGAAGTCACATCTATGAACTGAAGCTGTCCAGCAATGGAACAAGCTTTACCAAGAACCGATTGAGCTGTTGGTGGGATGTCAGATCCTAGAACCAATCTTAGTAACTGAAGCAATTTGAGCTTCATTCCTGGGGATTCAGTGCCAAGTAACACCAACCCAACACCATCACCAGTGCTCTGTATGCAGACTGTAGAGTCAGACAGCCCTGTGACCTTGGCAAGTCTCTACTGTTATGTCTAAGTTTCTTTATCTGTAAGATTGAACTCATAGGGTTATAATGGTTATGTGAGCTAAATCATATAAAGTGCTTAACACAATTATTGGCAGAAAATAAGCTCTCGATACAGGCTAGCTGGTGTTAGTAGTAGCACTAACAGTAACAGCAGCATTAGTTGAAGTAGGAGAAGTCATCATGTATCTTACTGTGGGAGGAAATGACTTCTGCTGCTAGAACTCAGAGTCAGTGAGACAAACTAACATCCATGTGAGCAACAGCATGGTAAAGGTGCAGAGACAGAAGGAACAGGTGGATGTGAAATGGAGTGGGACCATGGGAGTATGGGCCAGGCTGGAGAGATCTGCAGAGGGCATCAGTTGAAGAGGAAACTTTGAGTGCCAGGCTGAAGGATTTGGACTTTACCCTAAAATTCAATGGGAGGCATACACACACAAAAATAGTAAGATGAACTTTTGGATAAAAATCTTCTCAACAGCTGGGCACAGTGGCACATGCCTGTAACCCCAGCAGCTCAGGAGGCTGAGGCAGGAGGATCATGAGTTAAAAGTCAGCCTCAGCAACTCAGCAAGACCCTGTCTCAAAATAAAATATAAAAAAGGACTGGGAATGTAGCTCAGTGGTTTAAGTATCCCTGGGTTTAGTCCTGGTAAAAGAGGAGTGGGAGGGAGAAAAGAAAAGAAAAGAAATCAACAAGCCACAGGGCTCCACTAGGTGAAAGGTGCCTGGAGAGCTCTATAAAGATGAGAGCAACTGAGATAAGGACTATGAAGCCTGAGAATACTGAGAGAACTGCTGGGGAGGCAAACAATGATAACAATTACCAGTTATTGATATGGGTGTTTATGGTGCTTTACATGTTCTAAGTCATATAATCCTCTGTGTATAAAGTATTGTTATTGGCATTTCCATTTCACACACAAAAAAGGAAACTGAATCTTAAAGATCAAGTGACTTGCCCAAGGTCTTGTAACTACTAATGGGAAGATCTGGGCTCTGAGCAGTTAGTTTGGTTCCACAACTCATTCACTTAACTTCTGCACTGTTACGGGAGTCAACCTAGTGGCAGACAGGAATCTTAGGTATTGAGAGAATGCCAGCTGAGGACATCCTCTCACACCCGTCACACACCCTCTCACACCTCGCACACTGCAGGCCTCTAGTGTGCCTCAGCTTCCTCTAGTTCTGCTAGGATTGGCTTTATTCATCTCCCCTCCACTTAACAAAGTGAAAATTAATATTTGATTATTCTCCTAAATGAAAATCAATGGCTGTGTTGGCCAGCCCCAGCAAGGTCCAGGCCATCAGTCTTTCCTCCCAACCTGTCAGGGGCAGCAGCAACTTTAGTCACCTGGATTCAGGCCCGCCAGCTTGAGAAAAAAATGGGTGCCCAGCTTTCTAGAGGCACTGGGTCCTGGGCACAGCTGCCATCTGCTGGAGAAGTAGGGACAAGACTTCAATCTGGGCTCTTGCTGGAGTTAGGCAGAACTGTCCACATGGAAGGAGGAAAAGCTGAATCAACCCCCAAAGAGAAAGCCTGGATCTTCAGGGGTGATTTCATGGAGTCTGTTGGACTGAGACCTCCTCTTTGCTTCCTTCCACTTTCCCACTGCCAATTTCTATCACCTATCGAAGCTTGGTTCCCTACTCAGGACTTCTGTCAAACCTTAGTGATATGTCACACCTGGCCCCATCTCTGGTAACCTCTTCCCCATGAACCTGGAGCTACTTCTGGCAGTCTCACTTTAGGCTTCAGAATCCACCCAAAGAGAGTGAGGCCAATTTCAGCCCTACTTTCTGGGATTCCAAGAGTTCCCCCTTATTTATCTATCTTTCTGCCCATGATCTCCCTTCCTTGGGATACCAGTCCCTTCAAACACTGTGCAGGAGATAGACATAACTAAGTAGGGGAGTACACTTGCTTGTACAGGTTGTGCCCTGCACTAAACAGCTTGGGTGGAGAAGAAAAATGTAAACTAAAATTCAGCCATGGTTGATTGGCCAAACCATACATATTACTATTGCAAGGCTGTGTCCACCCAAAGGAAGGGGAACTCTTTTTCTTATTTATTCCTCTGGATTGGGAGTGCTATTTTGTAATTCATACAGAGGCACTGTATGTGCCAGTAATCACTCAGAGAAGGAGTCATTCAGTGAGGGCCTTTGCCCTCAAGGAGCTTCTAGCCCAGGAATAGCTCAACATGTCTCATTGGGATTTACATTAGACATGTAAAAGAGGCATCAGGAGTGGAGAGGAAAGAGAAAATTTGCAAAGGATATGCATTCATTATGTGATTCATTATGTTTGAGGGTCTAAAGACCTAAAAGACAAAGAAATGCTGGGGAAAATATGAGAAGGGACAGGAAGATGTTCAGCAAAGAGGACTGAAACTGCCTGTGAATGGAGAGCATTGTGAATGAATTTTGACAGTCAATCAAAGATCTTGGGCTTTATCAGGAGGCTTACAAGGGAGGATGATAGTTGAATTTAAGAAAGGAAGAGTTAGGGACTGATATTTAAAAGATTTCTCTAGCTACAGTGTGCAGGTTGAGTTAAAGAAGGAGTAATACTGGAAGCAAGATGACCCTTTCAGACAGTGTCACTTGAACGAAGGCTAACAATGATGTATGCTGGCCTAGAACTGGGAATAAGGCAGGAACATGGAGGACAGGGTGGACTTGAAAGCTATAAGACATCCTTACATATAGTAGATCCAATGGGACTGGGCAGTGAATTGAATTAGAGGAGTGAATGAGGAAAAAATAAGTACAAAAAGTGATGAAATTTGTGTTTGTTTTCTGATCTACTTTTTCCTGCTTCTCATGACCCTTCTCCCAGACTCAGCAATGGTCTCTTCTCTGGAGAGTTTCTGATAAACTCTCTTTTATGGGAGGAAGGACCACTGAGGGTACAAATGCTGAGTGGAGAAGGAATAGTTGGCAGCAGGACAGAAAAATCAGAAGGGCTGAAGAGGGCATGCTGAGCACAAAGGCAGGAATTTTAGATAAGTCAAGCGATGAGTTGAGGTAAACTCTTGCTTTCCCTTCTACTTTCTGGATCAGAAGCACCAGGACCTTGTGCACGTCTGTGCCACCCTCGACCTTCCCCTTCCATTGCCTGGAGTAGGTTGTTCTCTCCTCTCTGCCTTGATTTCCAAAGCAGACATGGGCCTGGACTCCGCCTGGGAAACTCTCAGGGGAATAGGTGTCCAGCTAGGGAAAGAACTCATCTGAAGTCCCACAGCAAGTTCTTGGCTGATGAGCTAATGCCCTCTTTTCCTCAAAGGAGAATCCAGATTACCTCATCAACTCCCAGATTCCTCCTTTGATGATGGCAGGAAGAAAGGCAGGTTAGAGTTGCCCAGGAAGCTCATGTGGGCAACTCTCTTTCTCTTGTAGCTATACACAGAGTACCTAAATTCTGGCTGTCCTCCACAACCATTGTTCTATGGGGACTGGGGCTTAGAGCCCTGGGGAGCATTACTCTCTCCAATTATGTAACTCATCGTCTTGGGCTCATGTCCTTGGGACTTTTCTGCACTCCAAACTCCCAAGCAGTCAACTTCCCCATAAACTAAGCCATAAACTTGAGTCAGCCTCACTCCTTTTCTCCCTTTGTCCTACATTCTAAAGAGCTATATAGACTATAGAATTTGTCCATGTACTTCTACTCTGGTCCAAATCCCCTCACCTTTTACCTTTATTGCTTATTTTCCTATTTCTAAGCGTTCCCTTTCCAAGTCTTTCTCTGTATAGTGACAACTTATGGTATGCTCCATAAGACAAAATTGACAAAAATCATTCCCCTTCTTAAAGTCCTCCCCTGGATCCCTATTGCTTTTGAAATACAACAAAATCAAAATTCCTTGACATACTTTTCAGAGCCCTGACCTGGCCCCTGCCTGCATTTCAGTTTCCATCAAAACACACACACAGACACACACACACACACACACACACACACACACACATACACACCAAATAAATGAACAAACAAAACTGATCATATATGATGTAACTGCTAATATCTAGCCATTGTCATTTTCACCACAATCCTGAGAGACAGGACCATGATCCCGCTCTTTACAACTGGGGAAACTGAAGCTCAGAGACCTTGAAGAAGTTGCCAGTAATGTCCCCAGGATTTAAATCCACATCTGACTCAGAAGCAATTTGCCCTACCCTGGCTTTGTCTGTGCCAGATGCCAGGAACCTTGCTCCTTCAGACTTGCACTCCATATTCCAGACAGCTAGAGTGCTCACCTGTCAACCCTATCTCTCCAATTATCTCCACATGGCCAGTGACCCTAGTCCTGCAAGACCCATGTCAAAACTGCTTCCTCAAGGAGCTCTTCCTGAGTTGAGTGAGCCTTTCCAGCTGGAGTCAGTGTAGTCCACAGCTCTTCACCTTGCAGTCAAGGCCCTGATCTCTCTATTCTTCATTATTTGTGTTCCTGTCTTAAGAATGGAGTTGAGCAGCACAATACAAAATCCTGGACTTCCCTTGTCAGACTCAAAACTGGGAGAAAATCTCAGCTCTACATTCACTCGTCACGTGATATCAGACAAGCGATTTAATTTCCTCAGCCTCAGTTTTCTCATCTGCAATATGGGGACAATGGTATTACCTTACTGAACAGTTGAAAAGATATGGAGACAATATATGTAAAGTGCCAAAAAAAGGGTCTGACACATGATAGGTTCAGAAATGGTAATGTTATCTTTCTCTCTCTGAGCCGCTGAGGAGAGGGTCCCCATCTAGGTCATCACTGTTTCCCCTGAAGAGTTCAACCTGGGACTTATCACAGAGTTCAGGACATGCTGGTAGCATGCCTATGTGTTGAAGAGAGGCTTCCAGCCTGAAGACCTGGACCCTGCCAGGCCCATGAGGGAATGTGTATGAACTACTCAATGCCCACTCTTCATCAAAGGGTGGTAAAGTGGGTGGGAGGAGGGAAAGGGGCGTCCCCCAGAGCACCAGTGAGCACCATCTCCCAGGAAACCCAGCCTGGGAGGCAGCTGCCATGGAAACTACTGCTGTCACATGTGCTCATCACTCTAGGCTCCAGAGAGAAATTCTCAAGATCTATTTAAGAACTAATAAAATAATGATGGTCTTGCTCACCCTCACTGCCCTCCACCTAGACTTCTACCCTTCTCCTTCCCTACCAAGCTTCTCCCTGCCCCTCCTGCATCCTCTTCCTGCCCCTTCATCCCTTCATTTCCTTCCCATGCCCACCAGTAATTCTCTTTCCTTGCCCCTTTCTAGGTCTGTCTCTTACTTTCTTTCATAATTTCTGTCTTTCTGTGTTTCTTCATCTCTCCCTGTGTTTCTGCTTTCCATGGCTCTGTCTCTTGGTCTCTCCTCCACAATCACAGGTGGTCATGCTCAGGGACGGGTCCTGTCCTCCTGGTCCCTGGTCCAGGCCAGTCCAGACCTGTCCAGCTCGCCCTGATCTGCTTGGATTGATCTGTCATCCCCTCTAGACTGCAACCTGAGTCCTGTCGGTGTCTCGGCCCCCACCCACAGCCTGGTACACTGCAGGTGCTATACCACCAGCGGGTGGGTGTGTCAGAGCCCTGGGTGGGAGGGGGATTGCGCTGGTTCAGGCTTGGCCTGTTTTCCTTTCCTTTCCTATTTTTTTTTTTTAAATAAATCCTCCCCACCCTCCTACCTCCAAATTTGATCCAAAGGAAATTGCTCAACTGTGACTGCCAGGGCGTTACCATGGTTACTGGGTAGCACTTGTGGCTATGGTAACAGGAAGCTGCCTGTTGTCTCGGCAACAAGCACATTGATAGGGGATGGAGTGGCCCCTGATTGGTGCAGAAGCAGTGCATTTCCTGAGGGGAGGGGGTCAGATCATCACCTTCTCAGGCCAGATGGGCATCAGTACCCCTTCCTCCATGAACTGGAAGGCTGCTGTTCTTTCCTCCCGGCACTCAGCTGTCTTCCCCCCAACAATAATTCCTCACATCCCACGCACCCAACTCTTGGCAGTTTACCAAGACCTTTTGCATCCCCATTACCTCATGTGATCCCCACAACACCCATGAGAGGAAGGTGAGATGGGGATTCAATCATGAATTCACTTAGGGTGGTTGGGGGATGGGAATGTGGGGGGTATATATTCAAATCACTGAGGAGTTTTTTCAAAGTATAAAATCCCCTAACTTACGAGTCTAATATGGTTCCCAGGTGATTTTTAACCACCTGTATAATCAGGGAACCCTTGAATTAAAAGGTGAAACTGGTTGGAGGGGGGAAAGCGATGGGATGGAGAAGTCAAGCTGCTTTCCAAATTTAGAGCTTGGGTGACTCGGAGGATCAGGTTTGGGTTAAAAAGATGAACTTTGGTTTGGGTATGTTGAGTGGAAAATGCCAGTGGACCTTCCTAGTTAGGATGTCCAGCAGGATATTAAGCAGCTGGGAACATGGGTCTGAGGCTCAGGAGAAAATGTGGGCTGTCGATGCGGAGCTCTGAGTCATCCTTGTACGGATAGTAGCTGAGGCTGTGGGTGTGGTTGGGACTATCTAGGAAACACAGGGAGAGTGAGACAGGCAAGGGCCCAGCAGAGTGCCTTCGTGAACTCCACCATCTTCAGGAGAAGAGAAGCCCAGGCAGGGGATGGAGCGGGTGAATTCAGAGACTATGGTGACACAAAAGCTTGGGAATGTTTTCTTTATTTGATGAATTGAATTTGAGAGAGAGGCTTACATAAAGACAACCATGAAATGGCAGAGTTGGGGGTAGATAGCACTAAATATGACTCCCATCTTGTTAAATAATACATAGCATTTTTGTCTCAGTTTTATACATAAAACACAAATGTGCAGTTTCAATTAAACCTTCTCACCCAATTCCTCTCACTCAAAGTCTTTGAGTCTAGGAGCCACGCAGACAGGCCTCACGTAGCCCAGCCCAGAAACCAAAGCAGGGGAATCTCTCTAATTGCCCCATTCTACTCTATGCTTGTCACCAAGCTTCCTCCCACTCATCCCTTCAGGTTTCAGCACTTTCTAAATTTCCGAATTTAAGGAAGGGATCTTGGAGAAAATCTACAATCCTAGTAGGAGTGGGGGAGTGTAGAGTTGAAAGGCACTAGGGCTCAGATCCTGAGGAGTCCAGGGAAAGAGAAATGGGGCCCCAGCACCAGGCAGTCATACTGAATGGGTGTGTTGGTCCAATGTCTTTCAGATGAATCGTCCGATCCAAGTGAAGCCTGCTGCCAGTGAGGGCCGAGGAGGTAACTTTCCTGTCTGCTGAACCTCAGGGTATCACCCATGTAAGGGATGGTGGGCCCACTCCTAGAGTCAGTCCTACCCACGGCTTATTAATAAATCCCCCCTAGGTCAGGGGCCCAGAGTTGCTCAGCACCAGAAACTATCCCTGTTTAGACTGAGGAGGAAATGGCGTTCTGGGGAGCCCAAACCAGAAGAGGCAGAAAAGGCAAAATCAGATGCTGGGGACAGAGGAAGGGAGTTTTTGCCACCTTATCTTTGGAGAGCAGTCACTCCTGTTTTGCCAGGTAGAAATTACATGTTTGTTTGAAAAATCAGGCTGGGGTTGTTCTGCATTTCCAGATTCTTCTGATTCCAGAGAATCAGTCCATTCTGGGTTGAGGCCATTTATTCCTTCACAGTAATTGCCTGGTTAATCATGGTAAAAGATGAGGCTGGGCTGGGATGACAGGCCTTTGAAGCCATGGTAAGGAACTTGACTCTATACTGAGGACCACAGAAAATCTGAGAAAGTTTTTTGGCTGCTGTATTTCCTGGTAGAGAGATTACCTCTCCTTATGAATGGGAGTGGTAGAGATACAGACTACCAGCTGGATTCCGGTCAGCTGCCTTGCTGGAAGGCAGTGTTGACTTCTTTTGTTAGTTCCTGGTGTCTTTCTCACCCTTCAGTCTTGTATCATCCCAGGATATCTGCCTATAGCATAACCCTTATTGATGTCTGCTGCCTCTGCCTTGAGTAAGACTCTCTCCATGTCTTGCTCAAATCAACCTTGGCTTTATTAGATGAAAGAAGCTGCCCAAGATCAGGAAGAGAACAGAACTCAATTGAGATAAACATTTATTGACCCCTACTAATTCTTGACACCTTCTCAGACTTCAGTTCAATGTCCACACCCACAAGGGGCTCTAGTAGTTTCATGGTTCCATTGTGGAATATTGCCTTCATCTATTTAGATTCTCTGGTCTTTACTCTCTTATTCTTGATCTCTGATCAAGATGCTACACCCCCCACTTTGTCTTGGAGAAATATTTTCAAGTCTCCTCTCCTCTCCTTCCCCCACCTCTCTTTCTACACACACACACACACACACACACACACACACACACATCCTCCTTTCCATATCATTCTTGCCAGTCAGATTTTTGAGATGTTCTAGACTGTATAAAAATCCTGTGAATCACATGCCTTAAGAATTTCTGCTCCTTGGGAAACTCTGTTAGGCATCAAGGACATTGTTGGCCATATTCTAAGCCCCACCTGCAAAAACACAAGATAGTCCCACAGATAAGTCACCTAAAAGTAAATTAGTAAGCTGAGAAGCAGACGGTTGATCTGTAGTTCATCTAAACATCCAACCAACATCTTCTGAGTAACTTCCTACACATAAAGAATACAAAGTGAGCAAGGCAGTCCTGGCACTTGACCTCATGGAGGTCCAAGGCTATGAGGACAAATAAACAAGGGGTCACAATTGGGTGTGATCAATGTTTCTCAAGGGAAAGTGCAAGGGGGATTATGGGATTACAAACAAGGTGTACTTAACCCCCTCTGGGAGGTCAAGATGAGCTCTCAGAGGTCATAAAATTTAGTAACTAGTTAGAGAAAGGAAGAGTAAGGGAGCATCAAGCAGAGGATGTTCAAAGGCTTCGGAACTTGAGGCAACTTGGGAGTCTTCTTCAGGAACTGAATCTACAGTGGCAGGACACTCTCACTGTATGGAGTCCCACACATCCATCAGCATTACAGCAGTTGAACAAAGGAGATCTCCATGCCAATAATGCTTCTTATTGACCTCATGGCATCAGTCAGGGTGCTATAATTTTCTTCCTCCTTTTTGTACATATTACTGACAAATTCTATACATGTGGCATCCCACCTATATACCTATTCAGATTCAAAGCAGATCAAGAGAGCAGGAAAAGGAAATCTAGCTGAACAGAGGGCTATCTTGCAGTTGAATTCATAACTTTAGAATTTATGTGTTATACAGATTTTGTGGGGGGTGGTTAATGGGGATTGAAGCCAGGAGTGCTCTACTACTAAGCCAAATACCCAACCCTTTTTAAAAATTTTATTTTGACAAAGGTTCTCACTAAATTGCCCAGAAGTTCTTGAACTTGAGATTCCCTTTCCTCAACCTCCCAAATTGCTAGGATTTACAGTTTACACACATATGTCTTGACAAGTAATGCCTCTTTAAGTAGTATGCATTCTAAATGTATCCATAAATAATCCTTACAAGTTTACGTGGCCAGATATCTCAATTCCTCTAGAGGAGGTATATAATTAAGTCTTGTAGAATAGTTGGGCTTTTATAATTTAAAAGTATTTTATTACTAACTGATCTGTTATATAATCTTTTTACTAATCAAAATGTGTTTCTTCAGTGCTATCATATACCTCTTCTAACATGAGTTCAAAATCTGCTGAATTTTAACACAACTTAATACTTGAGAAACTCAATTTTTAAGATGATCTTAAATTTTTGCTTTTGAAATGTAACAATTGACACAAGTGTGGGACAGCCTATCCCATTCAAGTCCTACTTATGTACCCCAAACATTCTATAAACTTAGAATTAATGGTCACACCCATGCTGATATTTTTAAGCCAGGGAACCTGCATATTTTTATTATCCCTTAAATTAAAGCCATTAGTTTACAGATTATTAATAATGGATTCTATATCTGATGAGGATAGTGGTATCAATGAAACCTTAACTTAAGGAATATCAAAACAAATATAATCTTCCAAAATTCCATCATGTTCTTCTGGAAGGGATTATTGTATAATTTTTTTCTTTCCATAAAACAGGGACCAACAACTCAAGTACTACAGGAGCCCAGGTAGGTAACCCAAATGGGTGAGATTCTCATGACATAATAAAAATTTATATTTTAATTACATTAAATGTTGGCAACTATTTCAGCTTTTAAAATGAACTAGTATAGTGAGAGCCTAACCAAACCTATTGAATATCTTTCTTTGACCCAAAGACTGCTATTTTTCCCCATCTGCCATAAAGGAGTATTCCATCTTGCACACGTGAGCTTTTGAATAAAAATAGTTATCTTCTGTCTCTTGAATTTCAATGCCAATGCAAAAGAGTAGCAGTGTTCATATTTTAATCAATAAACATGAGATTTGTCATAGAATAACTATCATACATGCCATATTTGAATTACTTTTAGAAATTATTGGTAACTCTTGGGAATTCAATGCCTACCACCCAATAACAACAGTATCTGCTCAGTGGAAGGTACGATGTTATTATTCTTCCATGGCTGTCCCCCTACAGCCTTGGTGGTATTTTTCTCAGAGCCAGATGTGCACCCAGGCCTTCATAGACCATATTATTTTAATGTATCCCAGCCAGTTCATATAAATTCTGCAGCTAAATTTCATACTGTTCAGATATTCTGTACTGTGTGCCCAAATTTTGCATTCTGTAGCAGTTATATGTTGAACCATACTTTTTTTTTTCATACCAGGGATTGAACTTAGGGGCACTTAACCACTGAGACACATCCCCAACCCTGTTTTGCATTTTATTTAGAAACAGGGTCTCACTGAGTTGCTTAGTCCCTCACTTTTGCTGAGGCTGGCTTTGAACACTCAATCCTCCTGCCTCAGTCTCCCAAGCTGCTGGGATTACAGGTGTGTGCCACTGCACACAGCTGAACAACATACTATTAAAGAAAAATGAATCTTATTTTCTAAAATGAATCCGATTTTTTCCTAACACAATAATGGTGCCCGTTTTTACATTAAACATACATAGTATCAAAAACTTTTTCCTCAACATTTGGATGCATTTAAAGATGAATATTAAAATGTTTGGTTAGGCTGAGTGCAGTGGTACACCCATTGTCCTAGCTAGTTGGGAGACTGAGGCAGGAAGATCACTTGAGCCCACGAGTTGGAGACCAGCCTGGGCAACAGCAAGATTCCATCTCAAAATTAAATAAGTAGCTGGATGCGGTGGCGCAAGCCTGTAATCCCAGTGGCTCGGGAGGCTGAGGCAGAAGGATCCCAAGTTCAAAGCCAGCCTCAGCAAAAGTGAGGCTCTAAACAACCCAGTGAGACCCTGTCTCTAAATAAAATACAAAATAGAACTGAGGATGTGGCTCAGTGGTTGAGTGCCCAAGTTCAATCCCTGGTATCCCCCCACTTCAAATTAAATAAGTAAATAAATATCTGTCTACACAAAAATCCAAGATTCATGTATTTCAAAATATTAACCTCAGATTATCTGAGGGCAGAAGTTAGGATTGCCAAATTCCTCAGACAATGGTAACTAAATGAGTCTGTTTTATTTGCTTTCAGCATGGGATATGTTGTTGATTTTTCTTAACTTACATTACTTTGGAAACACTAATAATATGTTAAACTGTAAATACAGTATTACAGGAAAAGTATTTTTTAGTCATAAGGCAAAATCTTCACAATAATCGAATGCCTATATATTTTTCCTCTCATTCAGATTTCATAACATAGAATCAATAAATTCATAAATCACATTGGTGATTGCTCTGCTTGTTCCACTTTCCAACTTGGCTGCATTTTTTATCCAATGAATGTATCCAAGATGCCTAAGATATAGAAATAGGTTAAGTAATCAATTGGTGTACTCTTTCCACTTTAGATTTTTTATTTTTAATTATTTTTAAGTACTAGTAGTACTACTAATACTGGGGATTGAACCCAAAGCCTGGTACATGCTAGGCAAGCACTGTACCTCTGAACTATATCCCCAGTTCTATTTATTTATTTATTCACTTATTCATTCATTCATTTATTGGTACTGAGGATTGAACCCTGGGACACTCAACCACTGGGCCACATCCCCAGCCCTTTTTTGTATTTTATTTAGATACAGGGTTTCACTGAGTTGCTTAGGGCTTTGCTAAGTTGTTGAGGATGGCTTGGAACCACGATCCTCCTGCCTCAGCCTCTTGAGCTGCTGGGATTATAGGCATGCGCCACCATGCCCAGTTCCCAACCCTATTTATTTTATTTTGAGACATGGTCTCCCTAAATTGTCCAGGCTAGCCTCCAACTTGGGATCTTCCTGCCTCAGCTTCCCAGGTCACTGGAATTACAGGTGTGTCACTGGGCTCAGTTATTTTTTTTTTTTTACCTTCAAATTTAAAACATTCTCTGAGGATATTAAAATATACTTAGAGGCATTTCTTTTTCATTTCTATTTGTTTATTTATTTTTATTTATTTATTTTGTGGTGCTGGGGATTGAACCCAGGACCTTGTGCTTGCAAGGCAAGCACTCTACCAACTGAATTATATCCCTAGCTCTATTTGTTTATTTTTTGAGATGGGTCTCATTATGTTGCCTAGACTGGCCTTGAACTTGTGATCCTCTTACCTCAGTCTCCCAAGTAGCTGGGATTACAGGTGTGCACCATACCACCTGAATTTTGCATCTCTTTTTTAATCCTGAAATTTGATTTAACTCAAAAGTCAATTATGTGTTTTCACATTATCCCTCCTATCAACATCCTATAATTAAATAATTTCTGCCTGAATTTGCAAGGAGTTGCTTATGTATCAGTCTTGATTTTTTAATAATAAGCATATATTATTGTCTATCTTTTCTAAATTCTTTCTAGGATTCCACTTTGTTTATTGTCTAACAATGTAGCTTAGTGGTAGAGCACTTATCTAGTACGTGTGAGGCCATGGGTTCAATCCCTAGTACCACCCGCCAAAAATCAACAACAACAACAACAACATAAAATTAATGTAACTAATGTAATGTAATGTTTGAATTAAATTGATTATTTTTCTCTTTTTTTGTGGTTCTGAGGATTGAATTCAGGGCCTTGCTATAGCCCCAACCCTAAAGTTGAATTGTGAGGTAGAATTTTCAGAGTTTTATAATACTGGAACGTATTATCTGACTTAAATAAGACATGGACCTTAGCAACAACCATTTTATACAGTTGGTTGACAGACATATCTATCTTTGGTCTTAATATTTAATTCTAGAAAGTACTTTTTCCAGGAAGACCTGACAAGGTGGGTTTCACAGGAATGCTTGAGACTTTGCTCAAGTTAACTCTTCACTTCCTGAAATATGTTCTGCCTCAGGCGGTAAAGAGAGGCGCTCTTCTGCAGTTTTAAAGCAGGTCACCCAAAGCTGATTGTGGTAACTCTTTTAAGTCAAGGCCTTGGGAAACTCTGGCAAGCCTTCTATAATGATACTATCTTTCAGGTATAGATGTGCAGCCTGCAAAAGGAAAATGCATCTCTAGAAGCTAAGATTTTTTTCTTTTAAGGGGAACAAGGTAGGATTAGTCCATCTTTTTCACCTCCTGACTTTCCTTGATCAGGATGAAAGGACAGTGGAATCTCTTGTTCTGTTTCTTGCTCCAGGACTCTTTGTGGCAGCCTTCCTTAAAACCTGTCTTTATTTTTTATTTTTATTTTTTTGGTAATGGAGACCAAACTCAGAGGCATTTTGCCACTGAGCCATATCCCCAGTCCTTCTTATTTTTTATTTTGAGGCAGGATCTCATGAAGTTGCTTAGGGCTTTGTTTGGTTGCTGAGGTTGGCTTTGAACTTGAGATCCTCCTTCCTTAGCCACTTGAGTTGCTGGGATTACTGGTATATGCCACTGTGCCTGGCTCCTTCTTTATTTTTTAATAGTACAATACACATAGTGTGAAATTTACTGTCAGTCACTTTAAGTGTACATTTTTAAGTGTGTTAAGTATATTCACAATTTTGTGCTATCAGTCCCTGGAACTTTTTCATCTTGCAAAACTGAAACCCTATACTCATTAAACAACTCCCCATTTCTCCCTCTAGCCTCTGGTGATCACTACTCTGCTTTCTGTTTCTATGAGTTTAACTTCTCTAGATACCTCACATACTTAAATTGTACAGTATTTGTCTTTTTTGACTATCTTATTTCACTTAGTATAATGTCTTCAAGGTTCAGTCTTGTAATAGGATGTGCAAGATTTCCCTTTCCTTTGTTGTTGTTGTAGATGGAAACCATATCTTTATTCTATTTATTTATTTTTATGTGATGCCAAGGATGGAACCCAGTTCCTCACACATGCTAGGCAAGTGCTCTACCACTGAGCTACAACCCCAGCCCTCCCTTCTTTCTTAAAGCTGAGTAATAGTCCATTGTATGTGTTTATCACATTTTGTTTATTCATTGTTGGTGAACATTTGGGTTGCTTTTCCCCTTTGGTTATTGTGAAAAATGCTATTATGAGCAGGAGTATGCAAATATTTCATTAAGACCCTGATATCTCAGAAGTCAAATATTGCATGATCTCATCTAGGAGTGGAATTCATAGAAGTAGAGACTAAAATGGTGGTCAACAGAAGTGGGTGGGAGGGGAGAATGGAGAAGAGAAGATGTTGGTCAAAGGGTGAAAGTTTCAGTTAAACAGGAAGAAAAAGTTTGGGTGATCTATTGCACAGCATTGCAACCATAATTAATAATAATGTACAGTACATTTCAGAATTAGAATTTAATCATTTTCACTATAGAAGAGTTGAGTAGTTGAGGCAATGAATATGTTAAGTAGCTTGATTTAATAATTCCACTATATATATATATACATATATACATACATACATATATATATAAAACATATATATAAACATCACATAGTATCCCATAAGTATATAAAATTATTACTTTTTTTTGTGGTGCTGGGGATTGAACCCAGGGTCTTGTACTTGCAAAAAATTATTACTTTTTTAAAGTTCTAAAAAAGACTTTGCTTTTAATACTTTGGGACATATACCCAAAAAAGTTATTGATGAATTATATAGTAATTATATTTTTATTTTTTGAGGAACTGCTATACTGTTTTCCATTTTGATTTCCCAACAACAGTGCACAAAGGTTCCAATTTCTCAACATCCTTACTAATATTTGTTATTTTTTTCTATTTTTTAATAGCAGTTACTCTAATGAGTGTGAAATGATACCTCATTATAGTTTTAAAAAATTTTTTAGTTGTAGATGGACACAATCCCTTTATTTTATTTATTCACTTTATGTGGTGCTGAGGATTGAACCCAGTACCTCACACATACAAGGCAACTGCCCTACCTCTAAGCCACGATCTCAATCCTCATTATAGTTTTGATTTTGCATTTCTCTAATGATTAGTGATGTTTAGCATCTTTTCATATGTTTGTTGCTCATTCATACATCATCTTTAAAGAAATGTCAAGTACTTTGCCTATTTTTAATCACATTTTTTGTTATTGTTATGATTGAGTTTTAGGAGTTCTTTACATATTCTGGATATTAAAACTTTCAGATATATTATTTGTAAATGTTTTTCTCATTTCATAAGTTGCCTTTTCACCCCACTAATGGTGTCCTTTTATGCACAGAAGCTTTTGATATTGATGTAGCCCAAGTTGCCTGTGCTTTTTTTGTTGTTGCCATGTCCAGAAAATAATTGCCAAATCCAACAACATGAAATTTTCCACTGGTTTTAAGTGTTCTATGTTTTTAGCTCTTATATTTAGGACTTTGATACTTTTAAGTTAATTTTTGTATATGATGTAAGGTAAGGGTTTAACTTCATTCTTTTGCATGTGGATATCCAGTTTTCACATCCCCATTTATTGAAAGACTGTTCTTTCTTCATTGAATTGTCTTGGCATACTTGTTAAAAACCATTTGGCCATATATATGAGAATTTATGGGTTCTCTCTTCTATTCTCGTGGTCTATATTGGCTGTCTTTATGCAGTACCATAGTTTCAATTACTGTAGCTTTGTAGTAAGTTTTGAAATTAGGGAATTATTCTTCTTTTTCAATATTTTTTGACATTTGGGGTTCCTTGATATTATGTATAAATTTTAGGATGGATTTTTCTATTTCTGAAAGAAAGGTCATTTGGATTTTGGAAGGGATTACATTAAACTTATAAATTGTTTGTAGTGGTATTGCTACCTTAACAATATTAGGTCTTCCAATCCATGAACATGGGATGTCTTTCCATTTATTTTTGTCTTCTTTAATTCATTCCAGCAAGTTTGTAGTTTCAGTGTACACATGTTTATAAATATTCTTCATGCTATTGTAAATGGAATTGTTTATTTAATTTTCATTTCAGATTGTTAATGTATACAAATGCAACAGATTTTTGAGCATTGATTTTGTATCTTGCAACTTAGATGAATTCATTTATTTATTCTAATAGGCTTTGGATTATTTGTTTTTAAAATTAAGGTCCTTTTTTATCTTTATCATATCAGGAGACTCTGCCTGTCCTGGATATTCCTTCATTCATTTTCTTTGTTTTCCTTGGCTTCTTCTACTGCACTCATCACTAATAACACCAGAGGAGAGGTTCTTTGCTGCCACCAGCAGGACTTTATGAGATGGTATTTGGACTGAAAGGTGGACTAGTATTTTCAGGATAGGTTTGATGGTTGATACTCAAAGGCTGAGACCTTTTCCTACTCTGTCCCTACAATCATGAAACCAAATCAACATGGAGGTGAGTGGTCATAAGGGGGTTTAAAAACCAGAAACTTGGACACCTCAGGCACAAACCTCCTTTCTTGAACATCATCCTGGTGCTCTTTCTAAGGAAGATGAACTAGACTGACTTGACTTGGATTTACGGACTCTTGAGCCTATCATTTTCTGCATTATAATTCCTGACCCACATGACCATGATGAAAGGCATTTTCATGGAGTAGTCTGTGTGAGTCTAAGCTACTTGTTTAGGTTTTAAAAATGATTTTAGAGAGGAACAAGGAGTACACATTAATTGAAAACAGGAAAATGCAGTTATACCATTCAACTGTATGGCTTTCCAACTATGTCTCATCTCCAGACTGATAGTGCCTTCTAATTCCTTCCACTCAAGGAAGGTTGAACCTCCATGTTTGATATTCCCATTTTTTTAGGGACCTACCCACAACCCATGGGATGCTCCTATTCAGATTTTTCTGACTTGCCCCTTGTAGCATCCTCCTCTGCCCTCCCCTGGTACTGGATTGAACCCAGGGCCTTGCACATGCTAGGCAATATTGAGCCATATCCTTAACCCTTTTTATTTTGAGACAGCATCTCACTACGTTGCCCAGACTGGCCTTGAACTTGCAATCTTCCTGCCTCAGCCTCCAGAGTAGCTGGGATTACAGGCATGGACCATAATGCCATGCTTGTTATATTCTCTTTTTACCAAACTGGTAGAGTTTGACCTAGAGGAGATTGTACATCTCTCTAGGTAGGCATCAATCAGTCCCACATCTTCAGGAATGTGAATTTGGAGGTTACTTTCAGGGATAGCCTGTACGTTCTTTGATCAGGTCTCTTGAGAAATTTATCTCACTATTTCTGGATTACCTGAGGCTCGTGGTCACTGTGACCCAGCTCATGCTCCTGGCAAACATTATCAAATTTCTGTAAAGTAGAAAAGACAATACTACATCCAAGGTAATATCTAGGAAATAGGTAACATAGATTCTAGCCCATTATAGGTGATCATTTCAGTGTCAAGTCCTGTGTAGCCCAGTGGTCCAGAAACATAGGGTCAGTACTTTGACATGAAAATGGAAATTCTTAATTCAATGTAGTCTCATTGGGGAAAAAGGATCAGAGAATTTCATGGGCTATGACATGAGCTTCAGCTGACCATCATAAGCAGAAACAGCAACAAGGGGAAGCACAAATGAAGGATCAGATTGTTATTTTCCATACAAACTTGTTTCTTGTGTTGGGAGCTTCATCTCAGCCTGTGATCTCTCTCCTTACATATGGGCTAATAGGATTCTGGTCCACATGGCATGACATCTTATCTTATCTGGGAGCCATCAATATCTTATAGACCCTATCCAATAACACATCCTATAGCTAAATTAGGACTCTGTGAACACTCTCATGACTGTGGAGGTCCCCAAGATCTTCTCTAGTCCCTTCTAGGACTCTTGCTGTTACACTGTCATATTTTAGTGTCATAGCTCAGAACAGACCTGTTCCCCAATGTCAAGGCAAAATCATGAACATTAGATTGGCTGAGATTCATGAAAGCCTTTTCCTGTTCTCTCAGGTTTCTGAACAGGATGATCTCAGATCCCCCTGAACACTATCTGGACCTCTATTCTTTATCATCTATGTTAATGGTTTCAAAGGGCTTTCCTTTGAGCCCCCTCTATGGGGTAATAGGGAAAGATTAAGCAGGAGGGACTTCAGTCCTCCTTTTCTGGCTTCAGTCAGAGAAGGTCTACTTTCCCCCTACATTTTGAGCCTCATCCTAATATTTTTATTGGAACAATGTATTCCACCACTTAAAAAAAGTTTGAGAAATCAAAGATCCATTCCAAGGGCACTATTCTGTGGCTAACACCCCCAGAAGCAAAGAACACCCACTGATTGTACTCTCACCACAAAAAGGTACATTCAGAATTTCAACCACAAGTGCATTATCCATCCCCTTCCATGCAGGATCACTGGGAAGTACCTCTTTGGACAGAGGGTGGATTCTGCTGGAACACATTCTACCTGCCACATATGCACTGCAACCTCTGCCCACCACACAGACACAGCACTGACAAACATTTCAGGATCCCCAGGGCAGCTAAGGCCAAATCCCAAACAAACCACTTGAAATATGGACACACACCTAACCTTGTTGGGCTTCCCTCCATTGCTAACTTTGTTTAGTCTATACTTCCATTTCACTGTCATTGGGACTTCAGTTTGTGTCCCCCACCAGACTTGTTTTCCCTGTACACAGAATTCAAGGACCCCCATCTGCCTAACCAAGCTTGTCAAAGAGTAAAGGAGTTTACTATGTATTTTTTTTTCTGAGCTCTAAGATCTTGAAGATGATGCCTGAAGCCATATTTCCCCCACCCCTTCTCTTCTAACATGTATCACTCCATACATGGGCAAGCCCCACCCCAAATTCAGAGTGCAAAGAGGAGCTAGACTTAACCAGCAAGGTCAGTAGGCTGTACCTTCTATCCCAGGATCCTGGCTAGTGTTGTAGAGGCCTAACTTGCTAGATATGCAGTTAATACCTGGTTTCTAACCCTAACTCTCCAGTTTTCTTCAGGGGAACACAGACTTAGCTTACAGTCTCTTTCCTGCAACTCTGCCACTCCCACAGCAAGTACACAGAGGGATCAGACTTGTTTTAAGATGGTCATCTAGGTCTCTGGGCAGAATTTGTTTTTCCATAGTATGAACACTTGGGGAAAAGATCAGGGTAAGAGGACAAGGGAAGTCATGGAGGAGTTAACAGGTTTCAGAGAGGGTCCTGGAAGCTAGAGGATGGGATGTGTTGGTAGAAGTGGGAATTAAGGAAAGGGATTAGAGATTCATCAAGTATAAAGGGGAAAATGGTAATGTTGGCAGCTCAGAAACCCAAGCTCCTTCTATAGGCCTTTGGGAAACAACACCAGGTTGGATTTGGTGCTGGTGGTGAGGATTCATCATTCCACAATTCAGTGTCTGAGGATGAGGCAGTAGAATAAAACAACTGTTTTCTGCTCTCTTAATTCCGAACTCTTCTTGATTTGAGCAGGAAGGGACATTAATTCTAGCCACTACTACCAGGCTGACCAGCAAAGGTGTACTTCTCTGGGCCCAGTCTGAATACAAAGGCCTTCTCTGAGCACCCCTCCTCTAATACCTCCAGGAAGGTCTGAAACAGCATTTCTCAAACTAACAACAGAAAGGCTAAACATAAAATGATGCATATAGGGATCTACTGGCTCAAAGGTATCAAGACAGTATCACTCCCCACAAGAGCAACAATGAATCTTTCTGGGTTTCTCCAGGAACCAGGTTTTCCTGATGGAAATCTGAGCTGAGTTCCTTTCCTCTAGATCTACCTATAAGTCATCTTGCCCCTCAGAGACCCAACCTGGGAGCCCCAGGGCCTTCTCATTTCCAACACTTCTTCCATAAAAGCTAGACTGGTGAGCTACTTTCCCAAGCTCTTCAGTCTACTCTGGGGAGTCCAGGAAGACTTGGAGTCTCAGGTCATTCATGGCTTTGTCCCCAGAGGACCGGAAGCTGTTCGTGGGGATGCTGGGCAAGCAGCAGGGTGAGGAGGATGTCCGACGCCTGTTCCAGCCCTTCGGTCATATTGAGGAGTGCACAGTCCTGCGGAGTCCTGACGGCACCAGTAAAGGTGACCTGAACTGCTCACTGGGATTACCTGGTGACGTTTTCACAGTCTGGGCCACATGATCCTTTGGCCCTTGTGGCCTGAGCCACCCATCCCTCTATCCTGCCCCAGGCTGTGCTTTTGTCAAGTTCGGGAGTCAAGGGGAAGCTCAGGCGGCCATCCAGGGTCTGCACGGCAGCCGGACTATGGCGGTGAGGGCGGGTGCCTGGGCCAAGGGTGAGGTCAGTGGGGTGGGGATGGGTTTCTCCTCCTATATGTGCTCGGTACCCTGGGCCAAGGGCCTGATGGGAAAGGCGCTTGACCCAGAGTCCGGGCTGGGGTCAGGACCAGTCACTGCGGCCTACCCTGCCCTACCCGTCCAGGGCGCCTCGTCCAGTCTCGTGGTCAAGCTGGCGGACACAGACCGCGAGCGAGCACTGCGGCGGATGCAGCAGATGGCTGGCCAGCTGGGCGCCTTCCACCCGGCACCACTGCCGCTTGGGGCCTGTGGCGCCTACACCACGGCGGTAGGTGCCTGGCCTAGGCAGCACCAGTGGGCAGGTGGCTGGGCCAGATTAGGGATTTGAGAGCCAACGCAGCTGCCGGTTGCGAAACCCTCCAACACGCCCTTGTTCTTTCCCAAAGATCCTGCAGCACCAGGCGGCCCTGCTGGCAGCTGCACAGGGCCCAGGCCTAGGCCCAGTGGCCGCAGTGGCAGCCCAGATGCAGCACGTGGCGGCTTTCAGCCTGGTGGCTGCGCCACTGTTGCCTGCAACAGGTATGACTCCAGCACCCTGAAGCAGCAGCTGGGGAGGGGAGGGTGGCCCACAGCCTGACTCACACCTCTTTCACCACCAACAGCCAACTCTCAGCCTGGCAGCGGTCCTGGCGCTCTGGCCGGCCTTCCAGCAACAATTGGGGTCAATGGATTCGGCCCATTGACTCCCCAGACCAACGGGCAGCCAGGCTCCGACACTCTCTACAATAATGGGCTCTCCCCTTATCCAGGTGGGCCACCCCAACCCACCCCTCTCTGCCCAAATCTCCCTTCACTGGAGTAGTGAGCAGGGAATGGGGGGCAGGGCTCTGCTTTGGGGAAGGGACTCCCCCATCATCCCTGCTGCCTCTCACAACAGCCCACCACCTCCCACACTCCCTGTCTCTCACCTGACCCTGCCCACCCGCCTTCACCATGGGCCTCGCGCCCCTCTCTCCCCAGCCCAGAGCCCTGGTGTGGCTGACCCCCTGCAGCAGGCCTACGCTGGGATGCACCACTATGCAGGTTTCACTTGGCGCTACGCGGCCTGGGGGGTTGAAGGGCCCCAGAAAGAAATAGGGAGATTTGTGGGGAGGTTTAGTCTCTGTTCTGAGGAGTCAACCCTCCCATCCAACTCACCCCATACCCCAAAAAGCTCTCTTGGGACAAGGGTTATGGTGGACTGGTTTGAACTGATCAAAAATGGCCTGGGTCCTGTTTGGGGGATGGCTCCTGGGGATCATTGCCCACTCCCACCTCTGTCTCCAGCAGCCTATCCGTCGGCCTATGCCCCAGTGAGCACAGCTTTTCCCCAGCAGCCTTCAGCCCTGCCCCAGCAGCAAAGAGAAGGTGAGGGACTGGGGGCTGGAGATCAGAGCCTGGTGGGGTTGGACTCGGGGTCCCTTCCCTGAACCAGCCTGCTACTGTTCCTGCAGGCCCCGAAGGCTGTAATCTCTTCATCTATCACCTGCCTCAGGAGTTTGGTGATGCAGAACTCATACAGACATTCCTGCCCTTTGGAGCTGTTGTCTCTGCCAAAGTCTTTGTGGATCGAGCCACCAACCAGAGCAAATGTTTTGGTGAGCTGAGCCCTATACCTTGACTTCTCCCACTCCTGGCCCCAGAATCCCCTTACAGACCCTACAATAAGGCAGTGGTTTCCAGCAACTGCATGTGTGGCACAAAGTGGGATCACAGACCAGAGATGGGGCTAAGCCTAGACCAAGAACAAGCCTTCTTTCATGTTCACTTAGGAAACTCAGGTGTCTAAGGTATTCAATCAAGACAGAGCTTTGGAGTTTGACCAGAGCCAAAGTCATCTGTCTGGGACCAGAGATGCCCTCCAACTCCAGCTGCAATTCTGAAGATTAGAATGGGAGTAGTAGAGGGCAACAGCCAACCCAAGCCAGGGAAAGACAGAGAAAGACCCAACCAACACCCTACCCTGCTCCTCCCACAGAGTTACCTCCCATCCTTCCAAGAATCACAGACCATCTGCCCTTATGAGTGTGCTTCTTCTGTGTATGCATGTATACACATAAAAATGGGGGGGGGTAAATATTTGGTGGAACTGGCCTGAGGAACTTGGGAAATGAGGGGGTCAGTCAAATAGAAAGGAGGCCCTGCTAGGCAGGTTCACAGCTAACTTCTCTGCCCACCCTCATGCCTAGGGTTTGTTAGTTTTGACAATCCAACCAGTGCCCAGACTGCTATTCAGGCCATGAATGGCTTTCAAATTGGCATGAAGAGGCTCAAGGTCCAGCTAAAGAGGCCTAAGGATGCCAACCGGCCTTACTGATCTGCTCTTACTAACCAGCCACAGAAAGGTGAGTATCAGATGGATGCCAGGCAAATAGGATAAAAAGAGGAGCCAGGACTAGAAGGAATCCTTGAATGGAGACTTTGTGCTTTTCCTTCATTGTGAGGAATGAGATAAATGAGACAACATTCCTGTCTCCACAGGAGATACAGGAAAGGCCCTGGAGAGGGTCCTGGGAGTGAGATTTGGGCTAGTTTTTGAAGAGTCTTTTAGCCTCTTGTAGTCTTATAGTCTCTAGGTGGTGGAGAACCATTGAGTTTGAACGAAGAAGAGATAAGATATGAGGGCTGAGGTAATGACAGTGAACTCGGAGATGAGGGGAGAGAAGCAAATATACTTAAGAGGCAGGGCCTGGTGGGTGATGGACAGAGGTGACAAGTTCTAGTCTCTGACTAGGTAATGGGTCCTTAGAAGGCTGCCTGCAACTTTTAGAGATGTGCTCACTATCCCTGAAGGTTCACCTGGCCTTGCATCACTTAAACTGCCCCAGTAACCCTTTGCAGGGGCATTGGCTGGAGTCATCTGCCTAGGACCCAGGATCTGGCTTTAGTGTACCAGGCTGCTGCCAGGAAGAGAGACCCTGCTAGGCATCGGCATTGTCACTAAGCGGGCAGGCTGCTCTTGTCTTTCCCTCTAGGGTGATTTTTACCTCCCCCCTCTCTCCTTATCAATTAATACCCAACAACAGAAACTGAAGAGTGAGAAGAAAGGGAAGAAAAAGCACAGAAACGCTGGAGCAGCCCTTCCGGAAGGAGCAGCTGCAGATGGAAGTGGATCAGACCCGAGGCTGGTGCCTGGGGCTCAGGCCACTCAAGGATTGTTCTTATCAAGTGGGTTGTTCTGCACCTGTGGCAGAGAGCTCAGGCTGTCAGGGCAGCTAGGGCTGGTTGAGGACTGACTGGGGAACCAGCAGAAGGCCTTGGGGGTGCCAAGGGCTTCTCCACAAGGGAAGCCCAGATTAACTTCTTTCAAAATCATATCATTCCTTAGAGTTTAGGGACCAAAGGACTATTGCTTTTTTAAGAATATATATATATCTATATCTATATAAACTAAAACAAACAAGAAAAAACACAAGAGAAATAAAAAAGACAGTATAGAGTCTCATAAAAGCTGCCTTTAAATATCCCTAGGAGACAGGGTGAAGGAGACCTTCGATAGCCTCAGCCTAGGCAGTGGGAGGCTGTGGAAAGATTGTCTTGTGTCTTATCCCCTCTTAAACCACTCCCACCTTCCCTTTTAAAGATAATTAAGGACCTGAGGTCCAGGTAACAAGAGGGTTATGGAAGCAGTGAACACACAATCTCCAATCTCCAGCCTCAGAGGTCATCCCTGAGGAGATCCCAAGAGGAATTCAGGCCTACCCTGGTTTTGTCATCCTACAAGGCCTCCTGGGCAGCAGAAGTGGTAATCTTCCTTTCCTTATCAATGGTTTTCCCCTGGAACCACTGTTTCTCCAGACAGGAAGAAAGAGGGAGTTTTGGTCACGTGAATTTTTTCATCCCAGTCAGTCCAGATAGACAGAGGCCTTGCCTTTGGCTGAACTGAGACATCTCCTATTTCTCCTCCCCTTGAACCAGCCCCAGTGTCCCCTTGCTCCAGGCCACCTTCTGTCTCTTAGTCTAAGTTTGCCTACCTGTAAAGTAGATTCAAGATATATGTAGAGGGCTGTGACAACAGACTTGGAAGGTTTGCTACTGTATATACTGCCATTGAGAAGGGGATAATTTTCAATATGTAGAAGCTTCAGAATTAGGGGTCCCTTTTTACCCAGGACCTAGGAGGGAAGTAGATGTTTTGCCAAAATACTTCTTCATTCCTTTAAAAAGTACATCTTTCCTATGCAAGAGTGTCTCATATGTGCTTATCCAAGGTGCTTTTAGACGGTGAGCAGTGTTCAGCTTAGAAGTGGTGTGTGCTCTGTCTGTCCGTCTTTGTCTGTCCGTTGTATCCAGTGGGTGCCATATAAAGCTGATCAATGGTGGTGCTTCCTGCCTGCTTCTGTGAGATGGGCAAAAGATTCCGCTTAGAACACCGTGATTCACCTTGCCTTGGTCAGCCTTTCCTGTGCCCACAGGGCCTTGCACATTCTTTTTTCCAGGGGGATGATTTCCCCTCCACCCCATAGAAATGAATAAGCCTAGTCTGAGGCCCCAGCTGTTTGTGGGGGCTCTGTAGTCCCCAGATGTTGCTGAGGCTGGAGGTCTCTGATATGATAACATTCAGACAGTAATGGATGTGGGGTGGGGTCAGAAGATTCTTCCTGCATAATGGTTTCTAAGAAAACTTGTTCCCACCTGTTCCTCTTGTCTTTGACTCATTTTTGGAGGGAATGGGAATCAAAAATAACATTACCAGGTAAGGCAGAGTGTACATCCACCAGTAATTTTCAACTGAGAGAGGAACCACTCTTGAGGGGATGTGTATACCAGCATAATGCTGACACATAATTGGAGCACCCCAAACACACGTAGCCCCTGTACACTTGAACAGATCCTCACCTATAGGCATAGGGTGCTCTCAGTGTTAGGTGCTAAACATGGCGCTGGGTGCTGGGACCTAGGTGCAGGTCACATACCTGGAGTAAGGGGAAAGATAGGCCATGAATGCAGTTACAATGAAGAGCCACGGAGGGTCTGTGCCAGCAAGAAGAAGAAAACTAAACTCAGGCTTATTGGCAGGGGAGATTAGAGAAAGTCTCCCAAAGGATATTAAGAACGGCGAGTATGCTGGGTATGTTGACACACACCTGTAATCCCACCAGCTCAGGAGGCTGAGGCAGGAGGATCATGAGTTCTAGGCCAGCCTCAGCAACTTAGCAAGGCCCTAAGCAGCTTAGCAAGACCCTATCTCAAAATAAAATATAAAAAAGGGGCTGGAATGTGGCTCAGTGGTTAAACACCCCTAGGTTCAACCCCTGGCATCAGAAACAAACAAACAAAAGAAGTAGGAGTGTCACCAAGGATGAACTGAGACAAATTTGGACAAAGCCTTTGGACAGCTGCATCATTTTGAAAAATTATCTTTATTTACCAAGAAATAATAATGATTACCATTTATTTCTGTCATATTATTCTACCATGTTTCAGATAATGGGTACAAGATAAGATTTACCCCTTTCAAACTCTACCCTGAATCTTAACTCATTACTGAGTCATGTTGAGATACTTGCACCAAAATGACATTTAGGGTATTTTGCTTCATACTTTAGGGTTTGAACTATGAACTGGCCAACTAACTCCATAGCATCAGAGGTTGCTGTGCTCTAGACCAGGGGTCAGCAAACTATGGACCTGTGGGCCAAATCTGGCCTATGGCCTATTTTATATTATATACAAACTAATGGGTTTTATATTTTTAAAGTGTTTTCTAAACAAAGAAAAATAAAATGAGACAAAGGCCATATGTGGCTCACAAAGCCTAAAATAGTTATTTTGTCCTTTAGACAAAAAGTTTGCCGACCCCTAATAAGATTGTGGAAGACTTGTATAATGTTCAAATTTGAACACATGGTATTTGTGTCTCTGTTTGTGTGTACATGTATTAGTCTGAACTTTTTCTGTTGCAAGTGTCAAAAACTCAAACATGCTTAAGCCAATAGGAAATTAATTGGTGTGCAAAACTGATAAATCAAAGGATGTGTCTGCCTTCAGACATAAATGTCTAGAGGTTCAAATGATGATTACTCTATCTCTTGACTTTACTTCCTTCTCTTTGGTCTAACTAGCTCTAGCTCTGAAATCCTAGGGAAGACTTTGGCCAGTTTTGGACATGCACCTACCTCTAGGATGGAAGACTGGGCCACCATAATTCACAGCTTCACCAGGACTATGAGAAGGAAGAGAAATGGGTCCCCAAAGGAAGGAATGATGGGAAGATAAGCAAAATGTGTCCATTATATTTCACCCTTTATTTCATCCACCTAAACTTTTCTTAATGAGCATACAATTTCAAAAATGTGCCTACCTAACAATGCAGTGATCCTAAACTCAACCAAAAACATACTCACCCACTTCTCAATTGTAGAGAAAACGGTATCATATCTAGTTGCTTTACTCAGTTCAGGGTCTCTTAGTGATGTGAAATTCTTGATCAGGTATGGATGTGACTTATTAAGATTTTGCAATCTATAGATAAAAGATAAATTTAGCTACACCTATGTAACCAAGATGGAATACAGTTTAAAAAAACTCTTCCATTTGGAATAAGCGAGAAGAGAAAACAATCTATTCTAATCTACAGCATATAGCACATCCTTCTAGACGGTGGAGTCAATTTCTTGATCAATAAAATCAATTGCTCTTGGTCCTTTCCATGGGGGAAATATTTCCTTTATTATCCATTGTTCTTTATGGACATCCCTAAGATGACCCATCTATAACTGTAATATCCCACCTCCCTTTGACATGGTTTTGGGATAAAGATTGCCTTAGAAATCCAGCATTCCCTGATCTCTCTTTACCTGATATGTGGATTCTCTGATTCCTGGGTTCTCTGTGAACTAGTAACCATCATCAAGAATCTTGCTGAGTCTTCTTCCTAGAGTCTTTTTGTAGCCTTCAGAAATGTGGTTTACATCTCTAGTATCACACTTTAACCATTCCCCTCCCTTCAACTTCATAGCTTCCATAGTGGCCTGTTTATGGTGGTGCTCATACAGTCAGAATTCCTATTTGACTCATGGCCCATTCATCCTCCAGTGACCTTGGCCCTCACCAGACAGTCAAAATCCTTGAGTGGAACCAAGTGCAGTGGTGCACACCTGTAATTCCAGTGGTTCAAGAGCCTGAGGCAGAAAGATCACAAGTTCAAAGCCAGCCTCAGCAATTTAGCAAGGCCCTAAGTAACTTAGCGAAACCCTGTCTCAAAATAAAAATATACAAGAAGGACTGGAGATGTGGCTAAGTGGTTAAATCCCCCTGGGTTCAATCCCAGATACATATATATATATATATATATATATATATATATATATATATATGTAAATAATAATAATAAAATCCCTGAGTTGTACTGGCTCCTGGGTCTCAGCCCCAAGGAGATTCTTAGGACAGTACTGAGGCAACCAAGAATACGCTCATTCTGTCCAGCAATAGGCAGCTTGCTTCACTCCTTTCCCTCCAGATATGACCTGTATCACACTGAGGTCAATCACCAAAGGATGCCTGAGGAGAATCTTTCAGTTGACACTGAATATGGGGCTCTCTGATAACCTCCAGAGCTTAGGGACTGTCAGGAGAGTCTTTAGCCTTCAGCAGGGCTCCTAGAATGAATTTCTCTCCTTGGATGCAACCTGGGTGTCCTGGATATGAGGAGCAAAGACTTTTGGTCTGAGATGGGTTTGGTGACCTCTGACCTTGGAAATGGCTCTGGTTCTGCTGTGTGCTCTGACCAGACCTGGAGGCTCACCCCTGTCTCAGGGCAGCAGAACATGCATGCAATACCTCCAAAAGAGGGTGCTATGGATGTGAAGATCACTGAATCTCCTTGATCCTTTCGGGCTTCAGTTGTGATCCTTGAACATCTACTCTTCTGACTGTGCTGGCTTCCATTGTGATGTGAGGAACTCCAGCAGGGACTCAGAGGCTGTTTGTAGCCTCTGGGTCTCCTTGCATGGCTGGTATATTTTATATTCCATTACATAGCCTGGAATTCTTCAGGAGAGCCAGTGAAGGAGGAAATCTGTTGGGCTTAGGGAGCTTAGAGCCTGTGCAGGCCATGCAGCTACCTTTCAGTCTAAGGCCTGATTTGGATTTTCCATCTAGCCCATATCCTGGAAGGGCTGACTGGGTGACTAAGTCTGTCTGAGTGCAAACTCAAAAGGGCAGAGGGTCCCTCTTTTTCTCCCTATCCCTTCCTTCAGACACAGTTATTAAAATATCTTCCACCTTGTAGCAGCCTGAACTGACCAAAGCCTTTAAATGGCCATCTGTCGATGGAACTTTGAACCTTCAACCTCTGCTCTTCTGCCCTCCAGCTGCCTAAGAGCACAGAGACCCAGAAGGCAGACTGCAGGTCTGGGTAGTGCTTTTCCCAAGGGATGTCTTAGATGCTCATCAGAAAATGCAGGGGATCATGAAGAAAGTCTGTAGAATGAGCCTCAGCTTCTTGGAAATTAGCCCAGAAATGGCTTGACCTAGTGACCTTGGCACTGGGCCTCTGAGAAAAAGCCAGAGGTTGGGGCTAAGTTCCCTGCAGCTAAGTAGGAAAAATCAGCTGTGTCCTCAGGCTTTTTTTTACTACCTATTAGGACTCTGTGTTGATTTGGGGACTGATTATTTCTGTCTGAACCTAGTCCTTTAGAAAGCAGTCTCTGAGGCAAGGATTAAAATGATGACTATTTTGGGAGGTGGAAATCCAGGATAGTGGCAGGGGAAGGAGTGCAGAGAATGCAAGACAATGTATTACTGTGTTGACCACTGATTTGCATGAGCCATGAAGAAAAGCAGGTCACATGACAGTGAAAGGCATGTTTGCTAGGCACATGGTGTTTGCAAAGAGAAGTTACACCTTGGAGCAGTTCCCCAATAGAAGATTTTGGAAGGAATTTATCCATCTGTTGTCCTCTCATCTGTTTTCCATCAGCCAAGGTACACCTCACAGACAGCTAATTCCCTTTATCAGTTGTGTCATTTGTTGCCCAGATGGCTGCTGGGGAAGTCAGCTCCATGGCCTGCCACATGGAATTTCTACCAAAGATATGAAAGTAGAGAGGCTACATGGCTTAGGCATGGTGCTAACCAAGAGAAAAGAAGGGAGGTAACTGAGAGAATCCAAGAAAGTGCATGAGGTTTATGCCCAGAATATTCCACCCTCTTCCATAGGATTCACAGTCAAGGACCCCAGAAACTAGGCACCAGGAACTGTCTAAATTCCAAGCCAAATAAATCTTATTTAACTTGCGGGTAGGGGAGAAGCATTCAGAAGCATTCAATAACCCCCTTTCTGGAACTTCACAAGCCCTAAACTCTAGCCCCTCCTGGATCTTCCACCTCTGTGCTTTTGTTCTTACTCACTTTAGCTTAGAGAGGAGAATTTGACTTCACAATATACAAGACACATGATTATCTGGCCCTTGGCATAAGGCAGAAAATGCAACTCTAAACAAAGCTGTATAGTGTTCTAATTCTGCCGCATGGAGGAAAGCTGAACTGCAGGATCTTATAAAAAATCTCAAGAAGAGGCTAACACACTCCAACATCTAGATATTTTTTTTCTAGTGTGTCCCCGAAATCTACATCTCTGATGGATGCATGATCTGCATCTCAATATAAAGTAGAGTTTAACCAGATAATGTGTGTGTGTGTGTGTGTGTGTTACTGGTAGATTGAACCCTGGAGTGCTCTGCCACTGAGCTACATTGCCAACCCTTTTACTTTATTTATTATTTATTTTTTTTGTTTGTTTGTTTTTGTTTTTTTTTTGGGTGCTGGGGATCGAACCCAGGGCCTTGTGCTTGCGAGGCAAGCACTCTACCGACTGAGCTATCTCCCCAGCCCCCGCTTTTACTTTATTTTGGAACAGGGTCTTGTTAAATTGCCAGCCTAGCCTCAAACTTGCAGTCCTCCTGTCTCGAGCTCCCAAGTCATTGGAATCACAAGTGTGTGCCACTGCATCCAGCTAACCAGCTAACTTAACATCGCACAACAGGGATTTCTAACTTCCCGAGATCCTCACTGACTTCATTTGACTCCAGTTCCAGCAATTACACATTCTAGAGTCCATTGTTTGCATACCCCATTCCATTTCTATAATAATACTCATTTAATTACAAATGATAGGAACTAATATAAAACAGCTTAAAGCAAGATGGGAACTGAGAAGTGTAGTAGCATTACTGACCTCAGGCAGGGTTGAACTGGAGGGCTCAAAAAATATCACCAGGTCTCTTGATCCATCTCTCAGGGTTCTGCTTCCCTTTAAGCTGTGGCTCTACTCTTTTTCCTATTAGAGAACTACTCTCCATATGGCAGAGAGAGCTGGGTGCCAGAAGTTTCAATCTCATATTCCTTTAACACCATGGCCTCCAAAGCAAGAGAGCTTTGAGGGGGAATTTTATGATTGGCTCTACTTAGGTCACACACCTGTACCTGAACTAATCTCTTTGATTGAAATGATGAACTCCTCTGCCTGACCTGATGGGTCATGTATCCATCTCCATGGGGACAAAAGGGGGCAGAGATAAAAGTGGCATTGTGACTTTCAGTCCCACCAAGTACTTATGAAATGTAAATACATGCCCTGCATGACCTATAAGAATGTATAATTTGGCTGGAGGATAGGATGCATGTAAGAGGGAAGTGAGAGTCAAGCAGGGACTAGATTCATAGAAAGCATATAAATTTTAGGCTGGGGGCATTAGGGAGCCATTGGAGGGTTTAAATAGAGCAGTGAAGCTAAGTGGAGAATAGATTTGAGCAGTACATACTAGATAAGGAGTCTTGTTAGGTGGCTCTTGCAATAATTCTAGTGATGAGGAGTCATAAAGAAGGGATTAATTTAAGATGTATTGAGATTAAATTTAAGATGTTTAGGGAACTGAGTCAAGCTGGTCAGGATGATCATGGATGTGCAGCTTGTTGTGTTTACCAACATGCTGAGCACATTGCTTTTCTATCTTGTTATCCACTATCACTACCTAGCCATCAGCAATCCCAAAAGTAGGAATGAAAGTGGCGTTTTCTTCACGCCAGGGTTTCAGGACATAGTGTGAAGCAAGATGGAGGGTAGGAGGGGCCTTCAGACTTCACTTCATCCCTCTACCCATCATAGCATGCCAGCAATTACACCTGAATTTTTCCAAACAACTTTTATTTCCTCAAAGTTATTCCTTACTCATGGAACAAGAAGCTGTAACTGAATAGGGGCCAGTTTAGGGGCTGTTTTTTTCTATTCTCTCCCCCTCAATAAAAAAGTAAACATATTGGGGCTGAGGAGGTAGCTCAGTGATAAAGCACTTGCCTAGCAAGTGTGAGGACCTGGGTTCAGTATTCAGTTCAACAAAAAAATAAAAATTTTAAGATGTTTATAAGGTAAAATTTATTCAGTTTAAATGAGGATAGAAGTCTAAAATGCTTCCTTCTCAGGGTTCAGGCTGAATAAATCACAGGTGATATTTACTAAGGAACATGAAAGAAATGCAGAGTGAGAAAATGAGTCTGCCTGTGATGTAGCCAAGTGGAGCTGTGTCAAAGGCAATTAATCCAAAAGGCAACTTGAAATACAGGGAGTATAGGATGGAGCTACAGAATTTGGAGGTCCAGTTCATAAGTGTGTATCTCTCAGGATGATGTAAACAGAAAACATTTGTTGGAAGGGCACTAGTTTGGGTCCCATGATTCAGGTAGGAGACCCAAGATTAGAAAATAGGTAGGAACAATGGAAGTTCGGTTCACCAGAACAAAGGCCAGAATCACATACCAGAACCAGTCCAGTGAGAATACTGCTGCTGTTGTTAGCCTCAGACAGTGGATGTTACTACCACTAATACCCACACCAATATAGCTGCTGGGCATGAGAGAAACTGAGCCTGCTGTGGCAACTGCCACTGGAATAAATTCTCCATGGTTCTATTTCTCTGAATCATTCCAGAATCTCCATTTCTGGGTGCTGCTTGGCTAAGCCTAGGTCATATGCTTCTTCTGTCTTACTTGCTGAAGATCTGGGAAAGTAAACATCTAAACTTTTGATGTCTGTCATGGAAGGGTGGCTCTATTTATCTATAGGACTTGTAATATAGGAAGGGGATTCAGATTCTGAGAAGCCGAAAATGACCAAGGTCTGCTTCACCAGGGTGCTGTTGAGATCACTGGAAAGTGTGATAAGAGAAGAATAGGATTTATGCTGGCCTGTTTTCATATTTAAATAGTAATGAAAGAAAGGGAATCTATTATGGATGCTGTGAAGGAGCCATATGAAAAAGAAATTGGAAGAGGTTATTTTGAAGGAGCCAACAGAGTCAAGGGTTGAGAGGATAGCATGATCAACAATGCCGAATGACATCAAGTGGTTTAACAAGCCTGAATATTTTCAGTGGACTTGGCAGTTCAGAAATCATTTGTAACTTTGGTGAAAGTATTTTTAGTGGAGATTCTGAGAGGAGTCAGATGGCACCAGATTTAAGAATACCTAGAAATGTAGATGTAGAATGTACACTACTCCTAGAAGCTTGGCTGAAGGCAAAAAACCCAGTAGTATATAGGATTAAAACTGGATTTTTTAAAAAAGGTTAGGCTAATTGATTATAATTTTGTGCTGAGATCAAGAGTAGGAGAGAGGAAAGAGTTGAATATACACGAAGTAAAGGGTAAGTAAAAGAGCAGTTACTGAAGAGGCAAAAAGGAGTGAAATACAGATCACAATGAAAGGATTAACCTTGGATTTGAAGGGAGACCCCCTCCTTTGTGAAATATAAAAGATGGGAGAAAGCCAATGTCAGGGACAGAAAGTCAAGGCAGCAACCCCATGGAGTTATTTTTTCTGTGAAGCAAAATGAAAGATGGTGTGAGAAACTGATATGTGGAAGGAATGCTTGTTACACCGAGGGCTCAGCTGATGAGGCTGCATTGGGTACAAGTGGAGTGAGTTTTTGCAATTTGTTGTAGAAAAAGAGTGATTCACAGACCCCCAAGTTCAGAGGGTCTCACAAAGTGTCTCAGAAGCTGCCAGGTGCTAGAGAATAATCTCATCACTTCTAGTTTCTGCCTCTCCATGATTCATTCTTTGTCCTAGGCTGTCTTTCTCCATTCTCATTTCTAATAGTAGATGGGAGGTGGATGGAGTCCAGTTAGAATCATAATCTCCTGGCCCTATCTCAGATTCCCAGGAGGGAACATTAGTTCAGTACAGATTAAATCAGGAATCCATTTATATCTCAATAAAATACTACCAGGGTGCCAGGGGTCACATAATACAAAAATGGCCCTGGAGTGTGTGGATTTGGAGTGTGAACGTGGGGAATATAATTCCCAAAGAATGGGCTATAGGCTGGACTAACCTAAAATGGTTTCTACCTACAAGTTCAAGTCTGTAGGACTGAGTGGTTTCCTTCATCCTAGTTTAGATGGCAGAATAGAGAAGATAGATAGCTAAAATGATCTGTGAGTGTGTTTTTTAAAGAGTAAAGTCAATCATTCTAACAAAAATGTAATTAAAGTGACTGAATTAAAGATCTGGAATGGAGGGGCTGTGGTGTAGCTCAGTAGTAGAGTGCTTACCTAGCACATGTGAGGCACTGGGTTGATCCTCAGCAACACATAAAAATAAATGAAATAAAGGTATTTAGAAACATTTAAAAAAAATGATCTGGAATGGATAGGAAAATAAGCAAGGCCAGGAAGATCCTGAAAAACTATGAGGCAGTTGAGATTCACCATAAATGAGTGGTGGTGTGAGATGGAAAGGGTTGCGGAGGGGGAATCCTGGAAGGTTATGGAATCCTGAAAGGTTATAGAATTCTGGAGTTGAACATTTCACTGAAGGACACAGAACTCTTGAGCCTACCTATAAGCCCTGTATTCACATTCCCATACACATGTGGCTCTCAGAGTTGTTAAGGGACCCTTGATTATGAATTGCTTTCAGGAGTAGGACCAACTCTTTCCCCAACTACTCTAAACTCTGCATTCTGCATTTGGGCTATATTCATTACTTTTTTCATTTATTATATGCAATGGGTGTGTCAAACTGAGATGCTGTAGCCCAGGCTGAGTGGCAAGGTGAACAGAGGTGGGCATCAAAATGAAAAGGAGTCAGAATGGAGAGGCTGAAGACATACACGTGTAAAAGAGAATCCTTACTGGGAAAATCCTGACATTAGTCAGTTCAGAAGCAATAGATATGGCATGTATTTTTTTTCACTTAGGGTCAAGGCCTTCCTTGTATGTGGTGTGTCCATCCAAAAAGAGGAAGTGAGGAAGGAAAGTTATGTCCAACATGAACCTTTTCACATGAGTGCTGATGGAAAAAAAGGGCATATGGGAGTCCCAAGACCAATAAATATGAGAGGAAGTCTGACCATATCTAGGGTTAATAACTATAACAACTAAAATTACAGCTTTCATTTATGGACTACAGATGCTCCTCAACTTACAATGGGGTTATGCCCCAATTAACCCATTGTAGACTGAAATATGGAGAATCACAAATGCATTTAGTACACCTAACCTACTGAATGAATATTATAGCTTAGCAACAGGGCACTGTAAGGTATCAGTTATTAACCCTCCTAATCCTGTGGCTGACTGGGCACTTCGATCAGATGCTTCTGCCCCACTGGGAAAGACTGCAGTGTATAATGCTACGTGTAGGGAAAATTCAGAGTTTAAAGTTCTGAGTATAGTTTCTACTAAATAAGTATTGTATTTGGGCCATCATAAATTTAGAACGATCTTACGTTGAACCATGTAAATTCCGACATCTGTACTTACTAGTGTAAGGATTATGCTAGTTACTTTTTGTGTGTGTGGTACTGGGGATTGAACCCAGGGCTTCACACATACTTAAGCATTCTACTACTGAACTACATCCCCAGGCCTCTTTATTTCATTTTTTATAGCTTTATTTATTTTTATGTGGTGCTGAGGATTGAACCCAATGCTTCACACATGCTAAGCAAGCACTCTACCACTGAGCTATAACTGCAGTCCCTTTATTTTATCTTTGAGACAGCATCTATCTAAATTGCCTAGGCTGGCCTCAATTTGGTATCCTCCTGTCTCAGCCTCCTGAGTGATGCGCTCCTGAGTTCAGCTTGCTGGTTACTTCAAATGTATTAGTCTTTTTTTGTGGGGGGAGGTACTGGGGCTTGAACTCAGGGGCACTCAACCACTGAGCCACATCCCCAGCCCTATATTGTTGCTTAGTGCCTCACTATTGCTGAGGCTGGCTTTGAACCCTCTATATTCCTGCCTCAGTCTCCTGAACCACTGGGATTACAAGTGTACTGAACTTTCAGGTATCCGAGCTCCCTTGGGCAGCACATATACTAAAATTGCAACGATACAGAGAAGATTAGCATCCCCTGCGCAAATTGTGAAGCATTCCACATTAAAAAAAAAAAAAAAAAAGAAATTACAGATATTTATGTCCTACAAAAATGGTTCATGCTAATACATATGTTTATGCTAAAACTATCTCATTTTACCTTCAATACGACAGCCCTATGAAATAGGCATGATTGTCTTCACTACAAAAATGAGAAAATAGTTACACAACAGCTACTAGGGAGGCGGAGACAGGAGGATCACAAATTCAAAACCAGCCTGGGCAATTCAGGGAGACCCTGTCTCAAAATAAAAAATAAAAAGGACTGGGGATGTTAACTCAGCCATAGAAAGCTTGCCTTAGTAAATGTGAGGCCTTGGATTCAAGCCCCAGTACTGAAGGGACAGGGAGAGAGAGAGAGAGAGAGAGAGAGAGGGAGAGAGAGAGAGAGAGAGAGGGGAGAGAGAGAGAGAGAGAGAGAGAGAGAGGAGAGAGAGAGAGAGAGAGAGAGAGAGAGAGAGAGAGAGAGAGAGAGAAAATGGTGAATAAAGACTCAGAAAATGAAGTCTTTTTTTTAGGGTGCATAATCAAGTGCTGAAACCAGGCTTTGAACCCACCTTGACTCTGAAGGCCAGGGTACTTTCCATACTTGCAGCTACCAGGGGAACAGAATAGACAAACTAAGAATTTAAAGATCCTGAGATATATGACTCTCACTTTCGAAGCAAATTCTTGGGAGTCAGCAATATCTGGGGGGAGAACGGAGTTCTAGGCCTCTGTGGGCCGACCGGCAGCGTTCAGTAAGGAGGTTCCCTCCCAGGCTACAAGTAAGCAATCTGGATTGCCTTACCCGCACATTCCTCCCAACCACAGGGGGCGCCAAACACAAACATCCTCCTTTGGCGAGCACGCCGCCCACTCCCCGGAGCCTCTCTTCTTTCTCCGCGCTCCCTCTCCGACCCACTGCGCAGGCGCCACCTTCTTGCTCCGTGCCCCCTCCCAACTGGCGACCATTGGGCAAGCGCCCTAAGGCTGGCGTCCGGGGCGAAGGCGCGCCGGGATGCAGACCGCGCGGCGGTTGGTCAGGAGTGAGCCACGTGACCATGGTGTCGCGGCGCGAGCGTGCGCAGAGTGGCCCAGCGCGCCCGTGACGGAACGACGAGGCGTGGGGTGCGCGACCTCGCCCGCCCGGCCCGGTCCCCGCCCCTTGGCCTGCTGCTCCGCCCCCGCGGGGCGTCCCGGGCCGCTCGTCCCCTCAGCGGCGGCCGCGCGCGGCCCGGGGTCGCCGTGAGTACTAGCGGGGCTGGCCTGTGGGGCGGCCACCACGGGGATGGGCGCGGGGCGGCCAGACAGCTGGAAGGGTGTGGGGTCCGCCCCGCCTCAGCGGCGGGGGATGAAGTGAGGGGCTTGAACCAGGTGGTTCTGAGGGTGGCTCCTAGACTTGGGTTTCGCTCAGGCCGGGCGGCTGAGGCAGAGAACCGGCCAGAGCATCCCTGGGGAGACAAGTGTTGGGTGTCTGGGGCTCCAGAGGAACCTGGAAAACTGTAACTGCTGCCTCAAGGGAGGCCCTCGGGCCTGCCGTGGAAGCGCGGGTGGCAGGGTGTTTTCAGGACTAGCCGGGTCCTGTCCTTACGGGGGCTACCTGGGGTTGCGCTATCCTGCGGGAATTGCCACTCCCTGGCTCTTCCCTTCGCTCTTTGTTTAATGGCCTAGCCTTTCTGAGACAGGAATCCTCGGTATGGAGGGAAGTTTTTTTTTTCCTTGCCCAAGACCACAAAGCTGGGAGTCAAGCCCAAAGTTTAAATGAGGAGATTGGAGGCGTTTCTGACTAGGCGTAGAAGGTCCCTATGTATCTCGGGGAAAAGACCTTTGTGATCTGGACTTGAGGTTTATTTGCATTTGGTTTTCCCCTTGGAAATACATGAAGCATTCCATGGTAGTTATCATCATTCAAAATAAACACTAAGGTTAACACCCTTCTTTGGACACTCTTCATATAGTCGGTATTTGACCCAACTTCTTGTGAAATCCTCCTCCTTTACCTAATTTTGATAAATCAGACATGTCTTTCTTAATTTATGAACAACTCCCTCAATTAATTATATCCTCATCACATGAATATTGGTTATAATTAGGACCTGTCAAATGATATAGTTCACCTATACTTCTAACCTTAAGCAAGTTGCATGACCTCCATATACCTGAGTGTCTATGCATAACATGAAAGCTTTGAATTAGGTCAACTTTCAACCTTATTCCTTTCTAAAATGATTTCTGTAAATTCTATTAAAATGATTCTGTGAATTCTGTGACCCACCACTGTTTTTTTTTTCTTTCTTTCCACTCTCTATCTTGTCTTTCCATCCTGGGGATCAGTCTACTCTTCATCTTTTAAACACTCACCTCTCTGAGGAGGGCATTGAGAGTAGCAGGTGCAAGTCCCTTACACTACATTAGCCTGGTCTGAAAATGCTAGTAATTTCTGAACTGTCTCTTCCTGGACAGGAAACTCCCTCTGAACCCTTTTTTTTTTTTTTTTTTTTTTCCCCTCTCTCTCTCCTTGTGATAGCAGCAGACACCAAGCAGCAACAGCCCTTGGAAAGATGCTGAGTTTTTCTTGACTTCCACAGTGTTAAAGACCTTGAAATGCTACTTCTGGCCTGTGAGGCCATCATCCTACCACTCTCCCCCAAGACAGCCCAGCCTGGACATTAGTGCCTCCCTCTTTATTCCTCTGTGATCATCCAGATCAGCACTTGACTGTTTATTTTCAAAGTTCACAAGCCCAACCCCAGATCTTCTTATTCTGGTTCTCAGCTGCTCTTGAAGGTGAATGAAGGCTTGCTTTTTAAAATCATTTTTTTTGTGTGTGATTTTGTGTGTATGGAAGTGTGTTAGGTTCTTGTGTGAATGTCCTGTTTCACTTAGTTATAGAGCAGAGAGCTCATTATTTAGTTAATATGTTAAGGAACTGTGAACATAGTGAAAACAGTCAAAGTCTCTGCTATAGAGCTTACATTCTGATGGGAAATAAATGTATGTTATACTGTGATAAATGCTTTGGAAGGAGAGAAATAGTGCTTGTATTTGTTGAGTTGTTGCTATTTTATATAGGATGGTCAAGGTGACCTTTGAGCAGAATATGGACATGTGCATTGAAATAGATTCCAAGAACAGCAGAGGCAGCAGAACACTTTTTTAGCCAGCTGTTAGGATAGCTTTGCTACCCTCTACCATTTAACCCTTCATAGTTTAACAGATGAGTGTTTTGTTTTGTTTTTCCCTACTGCATATGGAGGCTTCAGTGGGGCTTAAAGTTGCTTGGTATATGGTTAGGGGTCTTCAGGATTAGAAATAAGCAGAAAGAAAGGCTAGGGGTTAGTTTTTTTTATGCATGCATTGGGATCACTGTTGGATTTTGCTGGGGGGGTATGAATAGGTTCCAAGATGACCCCAGGGCATTATTTTGGCCATAACAGTTCAGACCATGTTTATTAGAGGATATTCATTGTTGTTGAGGACTTTGTTAGATGTGATTGTCGTATAACGGCTTATGTAGTAATATTGATGTTGTAAAAAAGATAATGGCTCACTATGGAGAAATGACTGAGAAAAGAGTCTAGAAAGAGTCTAATTCTGGCTCTTAACTCAGGTGAGGATTGGTATAGTGAAGAATATTCCAAAATGAACTGGTTAGACAGGATAGTGTAAGCATTTGCTCTGCCACCATCACATTTGGCTTTGAGGTTGTTGTATCATTATGAACTAGAATAGGTCCTTGTTCCAATCACAACTCTCCATGAATGAAATGGCAGTACCTTATGTTCGTATAATGTTTTCATGGTTCATTATCTTTATTTGTTTTGTTTTTGGTACCAGGGATTGAACCCAGGAGCGCTTAACTACTGAACCACATCCCCAGCCCTTTAAAAAAAATTTTAAAGGGTCCCGCTGAGTTGCTTAGGGCCTTGATGAGTTGTTGAGACTGGCTTTGAATTTGCAATCCTACTGCCTCAGCCTCCTTGGATGCTGGGATTAAAGGTGTGCACCACCATGCCCAGCATCCCCAGCCCTTTTTATTTTTTGAGATAGGACTCGCTAGGTTGCTTAGGGCTCATCAAGTTGCTGAGACTGGCTTCAAACTTGTGGTCCTTCTGCCTCAGCCTCCCAAGTCGCTGGGATCACAGGCCTACACCACTGCACCCAGCATGGTTCATTACCGTTAAAGAAGGACACATAAAAGTGAATGTGTATACATGTAAGTACATCTCTTTACTCGTAAGTATCTGCATATATGCATAATAAAAGTGTGCCTGTATATATGCCATCCAGCTATTAAGTGGTAATGTAACCAATTGTTATCTGCTTTCCACAGAACAGTGACCTGTTACCACAGTAGCAGAGCCTGATATCCCCAGCAGATCTCCAGTTGCTCCTAACATCACCTCCCTCCCTTGTCTCTCTTTGTGGCCTCCTAAATGCCCATCTTGTTGGTCTGGGTTCAGCTGGTGGTATGGAGGGGTGCTGCCTAGCACTGACCTGGAAGTGTGTGTGACCTACTGACCCAATGGTGAGAACTGACTGCGTGGCTTCTTTCACTTAATCATCCAAGGGGTAGATGAAACAATATGCTGACCTTATCTTTCCCCAGTATTTTCTCTCTTGTCCTTTTGTAAGATAGAGTAGTATCTGAAGTTAAAGAAAGGAGAAAGGGCATGGAAATAATTTTACTTGGGGAAGGAGTATGTGTGTGTGTGGGGGGGTGTTTTCTTAGTGAGGAAAGGGAGAGTTAAATACATTAATGGATAGAAACAGAATGATGAGATAAGAGAGCTTAGGTATGCTTGGATGCTGCTTTGGGTAATGATCCCAGAAGAGGCCAGCTTATACTACAATCCAGATATGCTTAGGAATTGACCTTAGCATTGAAGTCTTTTCTGTCCCTCTGCAATTGGCTACCAGAACCTCAATCATACTGAGACATAAGAAGGCCAAAATTCCTCACTGTTTTCCTCTTTCCCTCCAAGTTAGAGCTAAGCCTTGGATATGATCAGATTCCGGAAGAGAGAAACTGCCTAAGAGTGAAGTGAAAGGTGTAAAGGAATTAAGGTTTCTTTTATTCTATGCCAGGGAACCTTTTCCCGTCGTATTACCCCACAATATTCCATGGAATAACAAGGACTTAAGAAAGAATTATATTTTATTTCTCATCATTAGGACATCAAAGGCCAGTTCTGGAATGATGATGATTCAGAAGGAGATAATGAATCAGAGGAATTTCTCTATGGAGTTCAGGTGAGGTTATATTCTTTATGATTCAGTGTTGAATGGTCTTAATTTTACTCTCTGGATACATCAAGAGTGAAAGAAGTTGTCCTGGAGCAGAGATGAGATGAGTATATAATGTTCATATAGTCCGATCATGGTCTTGTTAAAACTTATCCCATGTCTTTGCTCCTGCTTGGAACTCGTACCTGTTGCTGAGTAAACTACATTCTCTGTATATGAAGGCCATACATATTTTCTTAGAAACCTTTTTCTGACTTACTTCACTAGCCAGTGAGGATCATTCATTGGAGTCAAGTCTTAAAAGGACACAGTCATAAGCAAAAATGCTCACACTCTGAGAATGCTCTTCAGGTAGAACTGATTTGAGTTAAAATCTGTACCCTTTATCCTATTCTGAGTTATAGTAGGTCAAAACCTGAGAGGAAAAGCTAAAGATTTAAAGGGTGTGAACTCCTTAAGAAAGGCCTAGGGACTGGGGAGATAGCTCAGTCAGTAGAGTGCTTGTCTTCTAAGCACAAGGCCCTGGGTTCGATCCCCAGCACCCCTGCCCCCCCCCCAAAAAAAGGGGGGGCTAATTTGGTCTGCTGAAACTTCCTTAGAGTGATGATGCAGGGGGAAGGAATTTGTCAATGAAATCCCTAGCAGGGCCACCACCAAGAATCCCTTTTTTTTTTTTTTTTTTTTTTTGCGGTGCTGGGGATCGAACCCAGGGCCTTGTGCTTGCAAGGCAAGCACTTTACCGACTAAGCTATCTCCCCAGCCCAAGAATCTCTTTATAAAAGTAGCTTTCACTTCCCCTGTACGCTGCTGTTTGTTTCCCTCATTTTCTGGTGTATCTTCATGTTCTTTTTGTTTTTGTCTCTCTTTCCCTGTTTGTCTATCCTTTTCTACCCCTCCTACCACCAACATTTTTGCTGGTATCTTAGGGGAGCTGTGCTGCTGACCTGTATCGACACCCACAGCTCGATGCAGACATTGAAGCTGTGAAGGAGATCTACAGTGAGAACTCTGTATCCATCAGGTGGGACTCCACTTTGGAATGGCAGGGGAGCGAGTCACTTATTTTCTGAGTTGTTAAAAGGCTAAAGGTTTTTTTTTTTCTTTTTATGTTGTAATAAGGGGACAGATGATAAGCTTAATGATAGAAGTTGCTCAAAATACTGAATCTTGGCTAATAGAGGTATTAGGAGTAAAGCTACTTTTCTTAGAAGTTCACTCTTAGCCAGGTGTACCTACAATTCCAGTTATTGGGAAGATGAAGGAGGATGGCAAGTTCAAGGTCAGCCTTGGTAACTTAGTGAGACCCTGTCTTAAAAAAATAATAATAAAAATAAGAAGGACTAGGTACTCCTGGGTTTAGTCTCCAGAGTGGCCAAAAAAAAAAAAAAAAAAATTCCTCTTATCCTAAATCCCTACAAGTCACTAATTTTACCTATGAGGTAAGAGTTTCTGTCCTACAGAGGGCCCTGATCATGTAAGTGGCTTGAGGTCATCCAACTAACCCTATATACAGACTGCCTTCTAGCCTTCCCTCTCTCCTGTCCCCAGATTCAGTTCTCCTCTATCTCAGTCTCTGTTCCCTTGTTGAGACTCACTTATGGTTGCCTGTATCTCTGTAGAGAATATGGAACTATCGATGACGTGGACATTGATCTCCACATCAACATCAGCTTCCTCGATGTAAGTGGTGCTAGTACCTGCCAACAACATGTCTATCTGGACTTGTGGATTTTGTCATGTAGGCCAGGAGTCTTGTTCCTGAGTGCTGTATTTGGAGCACAGGTTCTTCATCTCTGTCTTTCCTAGACCATCAGCAGACAGTGGTGTGTACTGTCATGTGCACGTGTGTTGCATAGGGGACATTTCAAGTCCATTCCAGTTGTAAACTGGAAACTATTTCCCTTATTCTTTTAGGAGGAAGTATCTACAGCCTGGAAGGTCCTCCGGACAGAACCTATTGTGTTAAGGCTGCGATTTTCTCTCTCCCAGTACCTTGATGGACCAGGTAAAAGCAGTGATTGGGGCAAGTGGGTACTCTGGTATGGTCTACTCTAAAGTCCTAAGTTAACTGAAGTAGAGAAAAACTAGGAGTAAGGCTCTTGGGCTCAGTCTACAGGCCATTGATAGGAACTTTTCAATTTCATGTCACTGATGTCTTCATTTTCAGTCACCTGATAGCTATCATTTGAAGGCCTTATTGGTTAATGAAATTGCTTTCTGGTTCCAAGGTATCATTTATTCTTCCCTTTCCCTCAACTTCCTATTGAGAATATTTGAAATAGATTAGAGAGCTTCCACAGTCTACCCTCTACCTAGGACATTTTCCTCTTCCACATTATTGTTTAGAATATGCAGCAGCTTCTGTTTTTAGACTCTGAGGAAACCATTCCACTGAACTGTGGCTTTGAACTCCAAGGAGGATAGAGATATGTATATGCTAGGAACTTTCTCTTCTCTTTGCAGAACCATCAATTGAGGTTTTCCAGCCATCAAATAAGGAAGGGTTTGGACTGGGTCTTCAGTTGAAAAAGTAAGAACTTTGGTCTTTATTGATCATGGACATGTGAGGAAAAGAGAGATGGATATATGTGCTAGTCAGCTTTTTGTATCTGTGACAAAATACCTGAGATATTCAACTTGAAAATAGGAAAAATTTATTTTGGCATACAGTGTTAGAGATTTCAGCCCTTGATTACTTGGACCTGTTGCTTTGGGTCTGTGGTGGCATAGTACAGCATGATGGGAGTGCATGGTAGAGGAGGACTGTTCACCTAATGGTAGATAGGAAGAAGGAAAAAAAAGGGAAAATGAAGGTCTAGGGTTCCAGTGTCCCTCCAGGGGCATGCTCTCTGACCCTAACTTCCTCCCACTAGGCCCCACTTTCACCAACTTTAAATAACCCCACAGGCTGGGACCAAGCCTTCAACAGATGAATCTTTGGGGGACATTCAAGAACTGTAGCAACACATGTGCATGGACAGACAGAGGCTTGGATTGAATGTTTCCTTTTAAAAAAATACCCTTTTAAAATAAGCCCAGGAAAAGCTAAAAAATAATTTGGTAGCAAAATGATCTTGGGCTTTGTCCTTTAGACAGTGATAACAGTGAAGGGTTTTAAGCAAAGAAAGGACATGGTCAGATTTAGTTTCAGAAAAACTGTTCTGGTAACTTTCTACAAAATGGGTAGGAGGGGATGAGGAGGATGAGATAAGACCAGAACTAGTTTAGTGTGAAACTTAAACATGAAATGATGAAGACCTGAGCTAAAATGTGACTGTAGATTAGAATAGAGGTGAGAGCTGGAGTTATAGTTCAATGGTAGAGCACTTGCCTAGTCACAAGTCCAAGTTCAGTTTCCAGTAGTGCAAAATAAATAAATAAAGAAGGAAAGAATTGCAAGAATGGAGATGAGAGAGAGAATGATTTGGGGGGTATAAAGTCAATAAGACTGGGCTGATTTGGATATTTTGTAGACAAGAGCAATAGTGGAAAATTACCTTAGGTTTCAGCCCACATGTCTAGGTAAATTGTGATGCCACCAATTTAAACAGGGTATAAGAACCACAGGAACATGAACTGTAATGTTACTCACTGGTAATGTACTTTCCTAGCACATACCAGACCCAGGTCCCCAACACTTCAAGGAAAAAAAAAAATAGCAGGTTTGTAGCATGAGAATATATAATTTCTTTACCCCCCCCCCATTTATTTATTTATTTATTTGAAACTGGGGGAGCTGGGGAGATAGCTCAGTTGGTAGAGTGCTTGCCTTGTAAGCATAAGGCCCTGGGTTCGATCCCCGGCACCCCCCCCAAAAAAAAAAAAAAAAAAAAAAGAAAAGAAACTGGGGATTGAACCCAGGACACTTAACCACCAAGTCACAGCCCTAGCCCCCCTCCACTCCACCCCCCCCCCTTTTTTTTTTTTTTTTGGTACCGGGGATTGAACTCAGGGGCACTCCACCACTGAGCCACATCCCCAGCCCTATTTTGTATTTTATTTAGAGACAGTTTTGCTGGGTTACTTAGCACCTCACTTTTGCTGAGGCTGGCTTTGAACTCAAGATCTTCCTGCCTCAGTCTCTGAGTCACTAGGATTACAGGCACGTGCCACCATGCCTGGGTTGTAATCCCATTTTAGACATATTAAAGGTAATTTTAAGTTATGTAAGTGGTGATGCTTTACATATAGTATGTCAGTTTGGTACTTAAAGGAGAGGTTAGGGTTGAAGATAGGCATCAGTGTATGGATAGAAATTAAAGCCAGTGAATATGAGATAGCTAAAGGAGAGCATAATAGAGTGAAAAGAAAATAGAATCAAAGGTAACTTAAAACACCTGGACAGAATACCCAGGAAACCACAAAGGAAGAAGAAACACTAAAGGTGGATCAGAGAAGAAGAGAGAGAATGGTGTCACAGAAAACAAGGCAAGACAGCTTCTTTATGAAGGGTCAGATGCTAGAGATCTGTAAGAGGAGAATTTCAAAGTTTCTATTGTATTTAGCATAAAGATGAGAGCAATTTTAATGGAGTGGTGAAGGTAGGAACCATAGTAATTTGAGAAGTGAATGATTATCAAGGAGGTAGAAACGATAATTATGAATTGAGAAACTTAGGTGAGTTTAGAAGAGGAAAAGTCTAAAGTACTTAGACCGAGGTGTAGAAAGTCGAAATTTTTTGTAGACTGTGGTAAAGGAACCAACAAGAGACAGGAATGATTGATAGATTGAGGTTCTTAAAGAGGCAAGAAAGGGCTGAGATAGAGCACAAATAGAGAAATTGTCTTAACTAGGGGATCACTTTGTGTCCAGAGAGTGGAGGGATTGAGGTCAGGGTGGAAATAGATATTATAATAGTGTTAGAAAAATTAAAGAAGCTGATATCTGATGGCTTTCTCTAATAAGAAGGGGAATTGTTGGTTATAAGTTAGAAACTTGAGAAGTCGAATATTTAGACTGTATCAGAGAAATGATAGAACTGATCCATGACAAGTGAAAGAACTGACAATCATAATTCTAATATTTATTTATTTATTTGCAATACTTGGGATTAAACCTGGGACCTTAAACATGCTAGACATTACATCCCTAGTCTTTTTAAATTTGATTTTGAGACAGGGTCTTGTGAAGTTGCTGATGCTGGCCTCAAATTGTGATCCTCCTGCCTCAGCCTTCCAAGTTGCTGGCATTATAGGCATGTGCCACCACAACTGTCTGGAACTAAATTTTGGGATGCAATTTTTCACCTAACAGTGTCACTACCTTCTATGTCCCTAGTCCTTTTCTTCACTCTTTACAAGGCAGAGTGTGGTACTTACCTCTGTCCTACCATCTCTTTTCTCTCAGTATAGTCATTCTTGGTAGTAAATCTCAAGGTTCACAGCCTTTGAGATCTCCCTCTAAGTGCAAAGCATTTCAGAATTTTTCTGGTCCATTAGCCTAGGTAATGGGAGTGGGTAATCACCCCCTTGGATTCAGAAAGTATTTTAGAATGGTGGATTTCCATGTGCTAAGGTCATCAAGGAGTGTCTTCAAGCACACATTCCCCTAACACAATTAGTTTTACAGTCTTTGGATCCAAATTTCAGATTATTGCCCTTGCTGAGTCCCTATTTCTTACCCTATTCCTTTGCCTGATCTTGCCTACACCTGTTCTCTTTGATTTTTCAGGATCCTGGGTATGTTCACATCCCAACAATGGAAACATCTGAGCAACGATTTCTTGAAGACCCAGCAGGAGAAGAGGCACAGTTGGTTCAAGGCAAGTGGTACCATCAAGAAGTTCCGAGCTGGCCTCAGCATCTTCTCACCCATCCCCAAGTAAGAACCCCATTAGCTGATCATCTGTAATCACCTCAGTTTTGTCTTAGCCTCATGCCCATCTTCTGGAATACCTGAATTAATCTTTTCTGTCCTTTTTCTGGGTCCTCCAAATTCTGTACCTTTAACTACTAACAGTGCTCACATGGTCCTGTCCCCTTTGTGTCCTTACTTTTCTGTTCCTAGTTCAACATTCATACCTCATTCTGTATATAAAATACAATATTTCTGAGCTCATGGTAATGTATTTGTAAATGTGCATGCTGATTTTTCCATCTTTTTTTCCTTTGATTCTCATCCTTATTCCTGTCCTAAGGAAGCAGAGTTAGAGAATAGGCACCAACTCCTGGCTGTTATGCAAGGGTACAATGATATATTATCTAGGCTGGAAATAAATATTGTTCCATCCTTTGACCCCAGATATACTTTGTTTCCTTCTCAGGTATCTTCTGATATTTCCAAAGGCAGTCACAAACTTAGTTTTGTAGCTTTTCAGGCACTGTTATTGACAGATAGTTAACATTAGGCTCTTTAGGATGCAACTACTTCTTGCTAGTGTGTAGCAGTTAATCCTTTCCTCTCACAACAGAGAGTGAAATGAACAGGCGTCCTCTCCAAGGGATCATTCCGTACCTAGCCTCAATGCCATGACCTAGGTTCTGCCTCTACCTCCCCTTCCATATCCCAATCTGAAAAATGTACAGATAATGACATAAAAATCAATTCATTTAGTTGATGTGGTGGTGCATGCCTATAATCCCAGCTGTTCGGGAGGCCGAGACAGGAGAATTGCAAGTTTGAAGCAGCTTCAGCAACTTAATTAGCAAGACCTTGTCTCAAAAATAAAAAGACTTTGAGTGTAACTCTGGTAGAATACCCCTGGTTTCAATTCCCAGTACCAAAAAAATATAAATTTAATAGTGTTTTCTGTCAGTGTTTAAGATCCAGTGGAAGTTCCCTCATCTTTGAGTTTGTCTTTGGCTTAGACTTTTGGCCTAGGACCTACTTCTCTCCAGTCCCCTTCTAGGGCTTATACCAAGTCTCCAGTTTTATCAATTTTCTTTGCCTTCATTCTCCAGGTCTCCCAGTTTCCCCATCATACAGGACTCCATGCTGAAAGGCAAACTGGGTGTACCAGAGCTTCGAGTTGGGCGCCTCATGAACCGTTCCATCTCCTGTACTATGAAGAACCCCAAAGTGGAGGTGTTTGGCTACCCTCCCAGCCCCCAGGCAGGTCTCCTGTGCCCTCAGCACGTGGGCCTCCCTCCCCCAGCACGGACCTCTCCTTTGGTACATGGGCTGGGGAGGGTTTGACTTGGGTATGAGGAGGGTGGGATTGGAAATGTGGGAGTGTAGCTTTTCAAAATGGGGTGGGGTTATTAAGGTAATTTAAGCCTGGACATGTATCTTGAGTGGGTAGAATGGAACACATTTTTAATAGCTGAAAACATTTCTAAATTGTCTAACTGCCTTCTATGGTAATAGGCCATAAAGTAGAGAGTCTGAAGATGGGCAAGTCATGTTTGATTTTATTAGACTATGGTTAGAACTCAGTAGTTAACTGCTATACTAACTTATCCCATCTGCTTTGAAGAGGGTTAAAGACAGGTGAGCACTATTCTAGAATCTTCAGCAAAAATGTCTAAAAAATCTATCCGGAGAGCTTTGAGGTTGCTGTTCTGAGATAGGACTTAGTAATTAGGAGAATTGTGGGTGACAGGGGTCAGTGAGATCTTTAGAGGTCCCTGCTTCATAGGAGAGTTATGGGGTCTTGTCTTTTACTTTCACCAGGTCAGTGGTCACTGCAAGAACATTCCCACTCTGGAGTATGGATTCCTTGTCCAGGTAATCAGGTCCAAAACTTCATTCCAAAGCTCTTATTGTCTGACCCATCTGATCCTCTAATATCTCCTCACTCCTTTAGTCAGTTAAGTATTTCCTGAGTTACTCTGCTCCAGGAGCTATAAGTATTGAATGGATAAGAAAGAAGGAGGTATAGTTTTCCCATCCTTATGTATTCACAGCATGGGTTTGATCCCCAGTATCAGGACCCCTCCAAAAAAAAGCTTTCAACATTATTGGGAACACTTGGGATCAGGTACAAATGTGGCACTGCGAATTTTATGTATATAGGTGTCAAGATAAGAGAGGTACTAACACTAATTTTCTTGCAACCCACAAATCCCTTGCTTAAGTGATCTTCAGTTTTCCCTAAAGATCTTTTTCACTGCTAAGCCAATGCTGATCATTTGTGTTCTTTTAACATCTCTTTATTCCTTTGATGAGCTTTCGCTTTTATATTTCTTTTACCTTTTTTCATGTTATTCCCTCCACTGGCCTTCCCATATCTGCCTGTTGCAGTCAAGGCTCAGAAGTTCCTTTTCCTTATAATTGTCATTACTCAATTGTATCATCCTTTTTGTTTTACGTAGCACCTTTGTGTCACACGCTGCCTTGGATTGTAAGTAATTTGTGTACAGATCACATCTCCCCTATAGAAGTTTAGCATCTGAAACAATCTTTCATGACTACATAGTCAAAGAGATCTTTTAAAGAGCTGGGTACATCGTAGGCATTCAAAAAAATCTGCATTAAATGAATTAATAAAACCCCTTCCATCTCCAATTACCAGGTCATGTGAAATAGGAAAACCTGATTTATACATAGATACCCGTGCTAAGAAAAACACATTAGGATATTGCTGCATGAATTCTCAATTTATACCACCTTCCCAGCAGAGAATTCTGTTTTATTTTTGGGGGGTGTGTAATGGGGATTTAACCCAGAGGCACTCTACCACTAAGCTACATCCCCAACCCATTTTTATTTTGAGACATGTCTTGCTAAGTTGTTGAGGGCTGCCCTAAGTTGCTGAAGCTGGCATCAGATTTGCAATCCTGTCTCAATGTCCCAAGTTGCTGGGATTACAGGCATTTGTGACTGTGCCTGACCCCAGCACAGAATTTGTCTGTGTGCTTCTTTTTTTAATATTGTTTTTAGTTGTTGATGAACCTTTATTTAATGTATTTATTTATATGCGGTGCCAAGAATTGAACTCAGTGCCTCACACAGGCTAAGCAAGTGCTCTAGCACTGAGCTACAACCCCAACCCTTGTCTGTGTTTTCGACTAGTGAATTGGCTAATTGTTCTAGGTAGTTGAAGTGTCATCTCAGGTACACTTGCAATCTGATCTTGAATACTCACCTATCCTAAAGGACAGTCTGTAGTTACTACAACTACTGTTAGTAGTTTGATTAGCACTTGCTTATGCTTATAAAATGCTTTCATGTAGATAACCTTACTTCTTGCAATATCCTTATGAGGTGAATATCCTATTTTTTAAATGAAGAAACCAAGGCACAGGTTAACTGACATACAGTTATATTTCACACTAAGTAGTAGAGGTGGGTTTTTAATCCAGGACTTTAAATCAAAGGTCATGACAAGTTTTATTTTTGTAATAATCTACAGATTTAACTCTGTAGTCAAGGCATCAGTTGAACTAAGTGCAGTATCCAAGAATAGATTCTGCTTTAGGCAAATGACTGGAAGGGAGGAGGATAGCTGGAAATGAAGTGTAAATTATTTCCTATATCTAAAAAGAAATTTTCCTATATCTGTGCCCTCCAAAATATGTAGACATCTTTTCTCTCTCCAGATCATGAAGTATGCAGAGCAGAGGATTCCAACATTGAATGAGTATTGTGTGGTGTGTGATGAGCAGCATGTCTTCCAGAATGGTTCCATGCTCAAGGTATAGGCCCCTATTCTTTGATCCTCTTCCTCTACCAAGACCCCTTCATTGACTTTTCATCTCTCTTTTCTTCCTGAGCCTATAGTTAAAAAGGGATTCTGTCCCCAGAGACTCAAGAATTGTTTTTCTCAGAAAAGAAATCTGATCTTGTTTGGAGAGATGAGGATATGATAGTAACTTTGAAGACGTAGTTCCCATGCAGCTTTTAAAAATAGGGATCAGATACTGACAAGATGATTAGATACAGTGCTGTCCTCTGGTACTCCCAAGTCTAGATGGATAGATAGACAATTATAAATCACAACACATGTTAAGTGTATAGAAAAGATATGAACAGTGTCATGGAAACTTGGAAGAATTACCTGACTACCTCACAGGTCAGGGAATGCTTCATAGGTAGATGACTTAACTCTCAAACTTTTTAGTGAGGTAAAGATATACTTTTTGATGGTATTCTTCTGACATGGAGGACCTCAAATTTCTACCTTGTTCTAGAGTGGTCTAAGCTTAGATCTGTCTTTCCCTACATCTTATTGCATAACTTTTACCTCCATTGTCTTGTTTAATATGTTTATTCAGCCAGCTGTCTGCACTCGTGAACTGTGCGTCTTCTCCTTCTACACACTGGGGGTCATGTCTGGAGCTGCAGAGGAGGTGGCTACTGGAGCAGAGGTACGAGGGGAATTGGGATCCAGAAAATGAAGGGAACCCATCAGTTTCACTCCTTGGAATTTAACTTCCAAAAATTATTTCCTATGTAAGGATGTTTACTAATTTATAAAGCTTATAAGAAAAACTGAATATAGCACCAACTGTAGAAAGTTCAGTTAAAGAAATTGTGATGGGGGCTGGGGAGATAGCTCAGTCGGTAGAGTACTTGCCTTGTAAGCACAAGGCCCTGGGTTCGATCCCCAGCACCCAAAAAAAAAAAAAAAAAAAAGAAATTGTGGTATGTTCTTATAGTTGAAATACTCTACACTTAATAATGGATAGAAAGATGTAACATAGAGTTATATAAAAAAGCAGATATAAAGCTAGGCATGGTAATAATGTGCCTATAGTCTCAGCTGCATGGCAAACTTTGGCAGGAGGATTCCTTGAGCTTAGGAGTTGCTCATGCTTGGCTTGCATGAGGCCCTGGGTTTAATCTTACCAAAAAAAAAAAAAAAGAAAAGAAAGGAAAAAAGAAAATATTTCCATAGTAATATCTGAAATGATATACATCAAACTTAATCAGTACTTACCTGTTAGGAAATGAGATTTGTTTGTGGTGGATATTTATCTTTAATCATTTTGCTGTTACTTGAATTTTTTCATATTTTTATTACTTGAATCTATATAATAAGTTTGCATTGTCTAATTAAAACAGCAGGAATTTTTTTTTTTTTTTTTTAAAGAACAGAAGGGAGAAATGCTAGATACTGTGTACTCTAAGAAATGAGCAATGGTTTAGCTTTGCCCTTTTTTCGTTTACTTTCAGGTAGTGGATCTGCTGGTGGCCATGTGTAGGGCAGCTTTGGAATCCCCTAGAAAGAGTATCATCTTTGAGCCTTACCCCTCTGTGGTGGATCCCACTGATCCCAAGACTCTGGCCTTTAACCCTAAGGTATAGTTGCTTGGGGAGAAAGTCAGGTCTAAAGAAGAGAAATGGTAAGAGACAGTGGGAGACTATGGACTGTCATTCCAGTGTGTTACACAACAGCTTGGACTAAGGGACAAAAGAGATGGAACAACTGATTCTTGGGAACTCTTGAATCCTAGGATTTAGCTATGTCAGTGAGTAAATAGCTGAGTTCCTCAGAAGAATTCATATTAGATACATCATAGTGGGAAGAATATAAACTTTGGAGCCAGACAGACATGATTTCCATTTGACATTCTACTGCCCCCTAGGTGAATGGTGTTAGGGAAGGCACTAATATTTCCTTACCTATAAAAGGGAACAATATTTACTTTGTGGATGGATTGTCATAAAAATGAGAAAAAAAAATGTATGTAAAGTACCCTATTTAGGTTCTTCAGAGAGAACCTAATATATATAATAAGAGAATGAGAGAAAGAATGATTTATTATAAGGAATTGCCCCACATGATTACAGAGACTGAGAAGTCACAACATCCATAGTCAACATGCTGCAGACTCCAAAAAACCTGTCACATAGGTGGTTGCAGTCTTAGACCAGAGGCCCAAGAGCTAGCAGATTTAAGACTCAATAAAAGCCAATTTTATAGTTCAAATCTGAAATCAGGAAAGATTGTTATCCCAACTGAAAGAGGAAGATGATACTTTTATTCAAAATGTGGAGTGGGCAAAAGTTAGCCTTTTTGTTTTATTGATGTTTTAGTTACCTGATTGAGATTTACATTTGGAAAGTCAGTCTGCTTTACTCAGTCTACTGATTCATTTAACAACTCTTGCATACCCAAAAATCCTGTTTAATCAAATGTTTACTACCCCATAGTCTATAGTCAAGTTGACTCATAAAATTAACCATTTCTCATTATTGCTATTATTACTATGTCAGGCACTATACTTGGTTCTCTTTTTTTTTTTTTTTTTGCGGTGCTGAGGATTGAACCCAGGGCCTCGTGCATTGCAAGGCAAGCACTCTTCCGACTGAGCTATCTCCCCAGTCTATACTTGCTTCTGTACATATGTTATTTAATCCTCAAAACATCTGTGTAAGATAGTAGGAATTGCTATTTTTTTTTTTTTTAAATAGGGGCCAGGGGTGTCGCTTGGTGGTAGAGGGTTTCCCTAGCATGTGTGAGGCCCTGGGGTCCATCCCCAGCATCACAAAATTTTAAAAAAATAGAAAAAAACAGGCAAAACACACATGCACTGAAAAAGCATCATTTTCAAACAGGGATACTACGATTCTAAGAGGTTAAGTACTTACTATTATTTTGAACTAATGTGATTTCAGAACTGATATTAAACTTACATTGTTTAATAGCATACTAGCATACTAATCTATATCCTTAAGCCTAGAGTTTTTTTGTATATCGTACTTTGCCTTTCTATGCTTTTCTCTCTCCTCTACTTTTCTTCATCTGATTTTTCTCTTCCCATTGATTCTCCACAGAAGAAAAATTATGAGCGGCTTCAGAAAGCTCTGGATAGTGTAATGTCCATCCGGGAGATGACCCAGGTATTCTGCCCTCTGTCTGTTCTCTGCCTGTCCAGTTTAAGTCCCCTATTCTGCTTGTATTTCATAGGAGTGGGGGTAAAGATTTAGAGAAGCTACTCAAATTCATGTATTTTCTCTACTATTCCTTCTGTAACCTTCCCAATTCTTGTTCTGTGTTTTATTAGATCTCTTACTCTTTATTCTTTTCACTCCTGATGTCTCTCTTAACTTTTATCTTTGCTGTTAAGTCCTCACAAGTTGTTCAAAATTAATGTTTTTTGAAAATTCTTAAGGAATTAGAAAAGTGAGGGAAAGACCTCTGCCCAAGGTTGGGAGGGTGAGGAGGGGGGCTTGGAGGTAAGGAACTAGACCCAGGGGCCTACATCTTCTGTCCTTCTAGGGGTGGGGCAGCCACATGGAGCAGTGACCATCCTTTGACTCAAGGCTGTCCCTCACCAGATTTCCCCACCCCTCGTCTGCAGTCTCTGCATGAATAGACATTCATTTGTACTCACATTTACAGGTGGGCCTCTTCTCAGCAAATCCTATATATCACAGTTGAGATTAACACAGAATGTACATCTAGGGGGGATGATTTACTTATCAGAATGACTTTGCTTTATGTAAAGATTTACTACAGGATTCCTTAGCCTGATCTTTCTGGGACATTGATTTTATTTATTTTTTGATTTACAATCAGCTTTTTAGGGCTGTAGGAATTGCATAAAATGAGGGAGACCCACCTGCATGTTGTTTTGTAAGCATCTTCAGTCATTTTCATATTTATTTATGAGTCTTCCCAATCTGACTGGGGCTCTGTGAGGGTGGGAACTCCCATGTCCTCTTTCCTCTATGTGGCCTTCAGTGCCCTTGCCCTGGGTCCTGATAGTCAGTCTATGGAAAGTGGGAGGGCTCCCATCTCTCCTGGGAGATAATCTTATGACCATTGTCTTACAGGGCTCATATTTAGAAATCAAGAAGCAGATGGACAAGTTGGACCCCCTGGCTCATCCTCTCCTGCAGTGGTATGGATAGAGTGACTCACCCTTCCTAGGGCAATAGGATGAGGGAGGATGGTTTCAGATATAGAGCCTGTACCTCTTAGAGGTGATTTTAGTATCCTTTACAAGATTTAAGACAGTACGAATGCTTTTATTTTTGGAGTTTTACTATAGACATACCTTGCCATGAGAAGAACTTAGATCCTACATAGAGCTCGCAAATTCTGTTCCATGTTTTCCAAAAGATTTGTTTTCTTAACTTTTTTTTTTCTTTTGGTACTAGAGCTTGAACCCAGAGATGCTTTACCACTGAGATAAATCCCCTGCTCTTTTAAAAAATTTAAAAATTTTTTGAGACAGGGTCTCACTAAGTTGCTGAGGCTGGCTTCAAATATTTGCTCCTTCTACCTCAGCCTCCTGAGCCACTTGAATTAAAGATGTGCACACTACACATGGCTAAGTTTTTTTAAATCTTTATTTTTATTTATTTATTTATTTATTTTTTACTTGCTTTGTTCTTGTGGTGGCTGTGTGCTCAAGTACAGATAACTCTGCCTAGGATAAAGGAGAGAGGTTAATCCTATTTCCTTGGAGATTAAGGAAAGATTAGGGAGAGGGAAGGATCGAGGAAGAGAAAGAGACATGTACCCAGTGTGGTGGCACACCCCTGTAATCCCAGTGTCTTGGGAGGCTGAGGCAGGAGGACTGTGAGTCCAAAACCAGCCTCAGCAAGTGAGGTGCTAAGCAATTCAATGAGACCGTCTCTAAATAAAATACAAAATAGGACTGGGGACGTGGTTCAGTGCCCCTGAGTTCAATCCCCAGTACCCCCTACCAAAAAAAGAAAGAAAGAAAGAAAGAAGCATATCCATTTTTAAACTAAAACACAGCCAAGTATGGTGACACACACCTGTAATCCCAGCAACTCAGGATGCTGAGGCAGGAGGATCACAAGTTTGTGACCAGCCTCAGCAACTTAGCCAGACTCTAAATAACTTAGACCCTGACTCAAAATAAAATATAAAAAGTTAACCTTTATTATTAATTTATTTATATGTGGTTCTGAGGATTGAACCCAGTGCTTCACACATGCCAGTGCTCCACCACTGAGCCACAACCCAATTATTTGTCAATTCTTAGTTGACAAATAAAAATTATATATTTGTCATGTACAACATGATGTTTTGAAGTATGTGTACATTGTGGAGAGACTCAGTAGACCCATTAACATACTCATTACCTCACGTAGTTATTTTTTGTGGTGGTAATACTTAAAAATCTCTCGGTAATTTTCAATGCATTGTTATTAAATTTTGTCATTACTTGTAGATTCTTGAGTGTTTCTTGCATGTAGGAATTAGCAGTGTTCTTTTCAGCTAAGTTTCCTGTGCATCCAGGGAGGTCTGTCTCTTCTGTCTCCTTTCCCTGTCCCAGCATGTTCCCTGATGATATTCAGTGTCTAGAGTCTGAGGCACTGTTCTTAATTCACTTCTACTACAAAGATTCTGATTATTCCCTACTGCCATCCCTCCCTGACCATGATTGCTGTTTTGTTTTCTTGACTTCTTTCTCTTTCTAGCTTGCCTTCCTCTTACTAGTCAGCCTTTGACATCCGCTCCTCTCAGTGCAACAGTTTCCTCCCTCTTGCCATAAGGAATGCCCAGGCATAGGGCTGGCATCATAAGAATATGGATGAGGCAAAAAAACTGTCTCCACTGTTCGAGAGTACTCTCTTGCTGAGGCCTCAAATGTTTTGTGCCTTTGTTCTCTCTTGTTCTGAGTACAGCCTGTGCACAGCCTACTCTGTCCATGACTTCTCAGGAAGTTCATTCTAGTTTATTTTGTTTCTTTCTTCAGTCTAGTTACTAACTTTCTCTCCATTTTCTCCATATCTGAGAGCCTTCAGCCTTCTTGAATTCAGGCAGGATGGCTCCTGAGCCCCAGTTTTGAGACTTTAACTCTCTGGTGTAAGTTGTCACCATCCTAACTCAGATCTCTCTTTTTGTTTCTCTCTTTTTTAAAAATAGGTGACTTCTTGCTGGGTGCGGTGGCGCACACCTGTAATCCCAGCAGCTTGGGAGGCTGAGGCAGGAGGATCATGAGTTCAAAGCCAGCCTCAGCAAAAGCAAGGCGCTAAGCAACTCATGGAGACCCTGTCTCTAGATGAAATACAAAAAAGGGCTGGGGATGTGGCTCAGTGATTGAGTGCTCCTGGGTTCAATCCCCAGTACCAATAAAAATAAAAATAAAAATAGGATGGGGCTGGGGATATAGCTCAGTTGGTAGAGTGCTTGCCTAGCATGCACAGGGCCGTGGGTTCAATCCCCAGCACCACCAAAAAAGAAAAAAATAAATAAAAATGAAAATAAAAATAGATGACTTCTTATAGGTTTTCTTTTGTTATAGCCTTTTCTTTCTCCCTGGATGTAGCAACCTACTTCAGAGGCCTTTCCTTTCTTTATCCATTGTTTAACTTCCAATAAGTAAATGGTCTCTGGCCAGTGAACTTCCCTTTTAAATTTTTATACATGAGCATTGTCATTCAGAAGGAGTATCCAGGTAGTGACCTGGACATATCACACAATTCAGATAATGCTTTAATCCTTGTTTGTTCTCCCATGGTCAGAGGAAGACTGTTCAGGATAACCTAACCCCATACTTATTCTATCCTTTTTCTTTTTTCTATGTTTCTTCCCAGGATCATCTCTAGCAACAGGTCACACATTGTCAAACTACCTCTCAGCAGGGTAAGTGATCATTCTCCCTCTAAACCCTTCAAATTTGTGGTGATGGGCAGCAGGGATTCCAAGTCAACTGACCACCTTAGCCAAATTGGCTCTGTATATCAACATAATCTTTGGGCCTAAGCATATTTCCCTTGTTTGGGGTCAGTGCAAGCCTAATTTGTTCCCTATCCCTAATCCTTCCCTCCCTGATCTCCATTTCTGCTCTGTTTTCCTGACCGCACCCCCACCCTGGGCAGCAGCTGAAGTTCATGCACACCTCACACCAGTTCCTCCTGCTGAGCAGTCCTCCTGCCAAGGAGGCTCGGTTCCGGACCGCCAAGAAGCTCTATGGCAGCACCTTTGCCTTCCAGTGAGGAGGGTAGAGGGTGGGCAATAGTGGTCCAGGGTGGAAGGGTAGGGGTGGGGTGCCCTTGAGGTATATGAGTTTGTGTTACCTATGTCCCTCAACTAGTTAGCAAATATTTGTTAAATGCTATTTGCTAGATTCTGTAGAGGATAATATGAAACATGACATGGTTATGTTATCAAACTGTTTATGATACAGTTGAAGAGAAATGACACTTGTAAAAAGATGTAGTTGAAGGAACCAAATGGAAGGGATAGATATGAAAACTTTGAAAGGAAATCCACAATTTATGCCTAATAGTGGGAGGGAAGAAAGAAGGAAGACATAAAAACAAATTTTGAGGGAGTGCTAGTATTCTTTTCTTAAAATAGTCTGGACTGGAAGGTACGTCTACAATCAGTAATAAGTTTGATGAGTTTGAGATGAATTTGTTGAATTTGAAATATTAGAATATGCAAGTAAAAATATTGAACCATCAGTTTAGTATTGAGGGTTTAGTATGTGATTAGCTAAAGAGCAGAGGAGAGGATAGGACTGAAAATGAAGACGTAGTGTTTAACCACAAACATCCATCTTACTGCCTATGACTGTATCCATGTGCATGGCCATCTCTAGGTGTGTTTGTGCCCAACTTCATGTTTCATGTGGGTAACAGTGGGTAGGGATGGCACTCTTGAAAGTGCTCCTGGAAACCTCATGCCCTGAGGAAATATGTATTCTATCCTGCTTTACAGTGGGTCCCACATCGAGAACTGGCATTCAATCCTGCGCAATGGGCTGGTCAATGCATCCTACACCAAACTGCAGGTGAGGCAGTGTCCCTTTTTTTTTCTTTCCATCTCCTACCTACCCATTCAGTTTTGGGGAAGGCTACTCTAGAATACTTAAGTGTTTTTACCTCAACATCCTCAAGCTTAGTCTGTTTGGGGAGCTTCTCTAGAAGGGAAGTTGAAATTGTATGTATAGAATGAATGTGACTGTTGTCTGTTTGCTCTTGGGCTGTGTTTTTTGGTGGTTTTGGGAATGAGAATATACCTATAAGTAGGAATGTGAAATTGCTGATTTCAGCCACTGTGATGGATTCACATTAGATAGAACTTCTCAATTTATGTGGCTATTTAGGAGTTGATAAGAAGATTTGTTTCTTTGTCCTGAGAAACTTCAGGGAGTGGTTGTTGTTCCTCCTCCTGGCAACCTCTTCTGTAATTTCTTTTTGGAGTCTGCCTGTATGCCAAGGCCTGAGGATAGGACTGTGATTGTTGAGGGACTGACTCAGGTGACTCTACCACTCCCCACTTTCCAAGACATTGATATTTAATATATTTTAGGCAAACAGTTAATCTGAATCCACTTTTCAGCTTATCAGTTTTATAAGAGTAGTGTTAATTTGAATGTGTGAGAAGGTAGATGGAGGGACAGGTCTGAATAAGCCTTGTGGATGCCTAATATATAGCCATGGGAGGGCCCAGGCTCATATGTTCATCCTGGTGTTTCCCTGCAAGCTGCATGGAGCAGCCTATGGCAAAGGCATCTACCTGAGCCCCATCTCCAGTATTTCCTTTGGATACTCAGGTAAGAAATATTCTCTGGCCACCTTGACTCTATTTACATTGTATCCATTTGTGACGACATGATCTGTGCTGTCCTTTTCTCCCCCATTGTTGATATTTGGTCTATGTCAGCTCTTTCCCCAATCATGGACACATAATCTGTCTCTACTTTCTTTCATTAGAATTTTAAATTCTATGTGAGGTAAGGTCAGTTATTATTAAAAATAGTTTTATTAATTGTAGGAACTTTGGCCTTCAGAATGGGTTAAGGAATAACTGGGAAGTGAAAGAAAGGTTTTTGTAGACCACGGTTTTCATGTTTATAGTTACAGATTGTGTGCATTTGTGCACGTGACTTTATGTGTGAGTACACCCAAAGGCTTGAATTCTTTGCATTGGCTTATAATTCTGGAGACATTGTGCTGTCAACCACCTTTTAAAAGTTGAACTGTTCAAAATCACACATTAATATACATTGACTACAAGAGAGAATGCATGTTATTCCAAAGGTAACACATGAATGAGATCTAGAGTCTGGTGAGGGAATGAGTCTAGTGTTGTCTAGCTCAGAGAAAGAATATGTCTTAGAACTCTTATCCTTCCAGGTTCATGTCTTAGTTCCTTTTCAGACTGCTTTTTTTAAAATTTTCTTGCTTTTATTCTTGATCAGTGTAATCTCTATAAAGGATGGCTATTGTGTTATTGCATGTATACTATTTGAAGGCAGTTGTACTAAATTGTTATTCAGTATCCTGCAGTGATAATAACTATTATAAAGGTAAGAAAATGAATGATTAGAATCTTAGAACTGGAAAACTCTTCTAACAACAGAATAAGTCAAAGAAGAAGAACAGAGACAATATAGGTAAAAATCAAAATCAGTCATGAAAGAGATATAGTACATAGGATTAAAAGAGCCAGAAGATGACTCTTTTATAGAACTAAAAACAAATAAACAAACAACAACAAAAAAGAACCAGATAAAACCTGGTTAGAAGAAAGGAGCACAGATAAATATTATGAACAAAAAAGCAATATAATTCTAGATATAACAATTTTAAAGCTAATAAGAGAATTCTGAGTTGGGGATCGTGGTACATACCTTTAATCCCAACTACTTTTGAGTTTGAGGCAGGAGGATTCCCATTTCAAGGCCAGACTTGGCAATTTAGCAAGACCCTGTCCCAAAATAAAATAAAAAGAGTTGGGGTATAGCTCAGTTGTAGAGTGCTTGCCTAGAATGCATGAGGTCCTGGGTTGGTACCCATCACTGCAAAACGAACTCTGTAAACTTTATATCAATAATTTGACAACTGACAGAATAGATGAACTCCTAGAAAAATATAACAGTAAAATTGACTCAAAAAGAAATCAAAAGCCTAAGTGGCCATAAAACTATAGAAGTTATTTACATTTTTCACAAAAGAGAAACATAGACACCAAGCCCAGATTTTTGTCTTTTCTGTCTTTTTTTGTTCAGGGCATTAAACCCAGGGTTCCATCATGCTAGGTAAGTGCTCTACTACAGACATATACCCCCCAACTTCCAGATAGTTTTTTGTTTTTTTTTCACCCTCCTTCTCTTCTTCCTCTTCCTTCTCTTCTTCTTCCTCCTCCTCTTCCTGCTGTTCTTCCTCCTCTTCTTCCTTCCTCTCCTCTTCCTTCTTCCCCTCCTCTTCCTGCACTTTCCTCCTCTCCTTCCTCCTCTTCCTCCTCCTTTTCCTGCTATTCCTCCTCCTGTTCTTGCTCTTCTTTTTCGCAGTTCTGAGGCTTAAATCCAGGGGTGCTCTACTAGTAAGCTGGCCTCAAACTTGGGAGTCTTCCTGCCTCAGTCTCCTGAGTTGCTGCAATTACAGGTGTGCAACATCACGCCAAGCTCCCTGATAGTTTTACAAGTAGGTTTTTTTGTTTTGTTTTGTTTGTACTAGTGATTGAACCTGGGCCACTTTGCCACTGAGTTACATCCCCAGTCCCTTTTATTTTTTACTTTGAGACAGGGTCTTGCTTAATTAATGAGATTGACCTCAAACTTGGGATCTTCCTGCCACAACCTCAGGTTGCTGAGATTATAGACCTGTGTTGCTGCACTCAGCTATAAATGAGTCTCAAACCCAAATTTCAGGGACCAAATTATTCTAATCTTTTACAAAGTGTTCCAGAGAATAGAAAAAGATGGAATTACAAATCATTAAAGATGAGTAAATTTGACTTCATTAAAACTAAAAATTTCCATTTGTCAAGGAAGACAAAAGAAAGTGAAAAGAGTACATAGCAGGAGAAGACTCTTGCAACACATGTTGCCATGTAAGATTAGTAATAAAGTGTAACTTAGAGACTGAGGTAAGCTCAGTGGTAGAGCACTTACCTAACCCTGGATTCAGTCTCCAGCACTACAAAAAAAAGGGGGTAGTATTTTAAAAATTCTTAAAAATCCACAAGAAAAATCCTGTTGAAAAACAGGCAAATGACATAAACAGGCATTTCACTGAAAAAGTGACTTCAAAATACGAAAAGTTACTCACCTGCAATTTATGAGAAGTTAAATCAAGATCAGAATGACTTATTTAGTACCCATGTCAATTGGCAAATATTAAGAAATCTGATACTATCTTTCATTGTCCTGATGATTGTAAATCAGCAGACTTTCCTTTAATAGTCTATGGGGATATAAATTGGTGTGACCATTTTAGAAAGCAATTTTGTGTTATTTCATAAATCTGGAGAGATTTATCACTGTGACCCAGCATTTTCATTTCTACATATGCACACACAAAGATATATAGGGAATGTGTAAAGTGATACTGTTTACAACAGCAAATCTTGGAAACAGCCCCAAAGCTCATCAGAATAATGGATAAATACATTCTAGTGTAGTATTACAATGGATTATTATTCAGCAATGAAAATAAATGACATCATTAACAGCATGGAAAAAGTAATGTGTTGAATAAAGAAATGCAAGTTCCAAAAGACTACTGCCTTTTTAATATTGTCCAAAAGCAGACAATATTAAACACTGTCTAGGGATGTATGTATATGAGATAAAACTAAATAAAAGAGGGAAGAAGGGGCAGGGAGAAGGAAAGGAATAATAATCCTGAATGTAACTCAGTAAAACAGTGGTTTCGTAGCACGTATGAGGACCTGGTTTTGATACCAGCACCACAAAATAATAATACCCCAAATCTCAGGACTGTGGTTACCCTTAGATATACATCACTTGGAGTCCTAGTTCCTGGACCAGGTCTCTACCTATTTATTATCCTGTTATAAACAATGTGTCATGAAACAAAGATTGTGATTAATTCACACAGTGAAAGTGCCTGATACATAGTTATTGAATATATGAATGAATCTTATTATGTGTGACTGAGGTCCAAAGTGGGGATAGAGTTGAGATAATCTTTTTGACGTGTCTGGATTCCTCAGTTTTTACCTTTGTCCCATCCTGAGGAGCTGATTAAGCTCTTATTACTTTCTGAGTAATGAGATTCTTTTGGGGCTTAATGCCCATAGTTCTCCTTCCTGTCCGAGTGTGGTGGCACATGCCTGTAATCCCAACTTTTTAGGAGGCTGAGATAGAAGGATTGCAAGTTTGAGGCACCCTGGGCAACTTAGCAAGACCCTGTCTCAAAATGTCTCAAAAAATAAAAAGTGCTGGAGAGTAGCTCAGTGGCTGAGTGCTTTTGGGTTCAATCCCCAGTTCCTCAAAAAGAGAAGAAAAGTTTTTCCTGTTTTCTATTTCCTCTCTTTTCCTTCTCTCTTCTCCCAGTGACCTTTGTTTACCAATAATTACCTGAATACCTTTAGTTACCAGATGGAGTCAGAAATCTCTATGGACTTCTTGTCTTTCCTTACCACTTTACTAATTGCATAGAAACATCCTATGACTGTCCTTTTTTCCTCTCAAAGAATGGTGATTACATAGCCACACTATTGTAGGATTTAATTACTAGAATTATAGGTCATCTAGTCTAATTCCTTATTACTTTACAGATAAGAATGCTGATACACAGAAAAGTTAGATGACTTTCTGAGGGTCATACAGCTATGAGTAGCAGAATTAGGACTGGAATCCAAGTCTCCTAACATGTAGACTATATTATTACTATATTGGACTGATAAAGGTGGGCTTTGCTTGAAACACTGGGTCTCTGAGATCCCTGTAGATAATGGTTGAATCTATATATAACTTTGAGTGAAGTGTGTGCATATGTCTTGCTTACCATAGTTATTCTGGCATTTGACCAACTATTTATGTTTCCTTCTTCCCTGTTCTCAGGTTTTTTGTTTTTTCTTCCTTAGGGTACCTTTAGCCTGGTGACATTAGGTACCCCCTGGAGAGGGAACAACCATTTTATCAAAGGAGCCTTAGATGATTTGACCATAATGTGCAGGTTGAAATGAGAGACAATTTGAAAGGAGTAGGTAAACTCCATCTGTTTAAGTCTTGTTTAGGGACTTCTGATAAGTACATACTCTGAACACCAAGTATCCAGAGATTATTTTAAACACTATATTGTCAGGGGCTGGTGTTAGACACAGAAGAAAGTTCATGGGGTCATAGATAGGACTGCACAGGATTGGGATAGGACAAAATTGATGTCATATCATAAGGCCCATCTCTAAAATCCACTGTAGAAGTTATCTTATTCTTCCTTATCCTCCTGTCTTCTTCCTCTGGTTTAGAACTTGAATGGGAATTTCTCTTGGAACTTTGTCACTGAAATAGCCAGGCTGAGGTGGTAGTGATGTTTTGATGCAGAACTGAACCTCGTGGCAATGGTAGAAATTGAGGGAAGGTAAATATACTGTAGAAGGAAGGAATTGGCAGTTCAAGCTGAGAAGTTTTCATTGTCCTGAATTTTGTTCAGGCCATGAATCTTTTATAAGTCTTCAATGTGAATGCATGATGAGTTGACATCCTGATCAGTGAAGTATGTCAGTCCAGTGGTCATCACCCTGCTTCTACACCATGGCGATCACAAAACCAAGAATTGAAGCAGAGTGGAGCTAGTACTAATAAAATGGTGAAATAGGAGCTCTGCTATGATTTTGTAATGATGGCATTGTTTTCATCTTTGTCAGTCTCCTTCTTGGTCACACACACATTCATACACATACACTCTTATCCCTGCCTGGGCCTGTGATGAAGCTAAGCACAGAGACTGAAGGCCTATCCTAAGTCCAAAAAGATTTGGGAGTAGAGACACACAGGCATTGTTTCATATCTAAATAAAAATTCTGGTTGTTAACGTTATAAACAGGAACTCTTTATTGTGGGGTAAGGATAATAGAGGATTTACGATTTTAGATAATGTGTAAACCAGAGGGAATTGGCACTTATTTCTCAAATCTAAAAACTTGAAAATGAAGGTAGAATTCATTGTAGTTGCCATTGTGATCACCTGTGGAAATTTATCATGTAAGTGCTCTGTTTTCTCCTTTTTCCTGAATGACTGAACAGAAGTTTTCATATAACTTTGAAATGAGAACAGATGTGAATTGCTCTGCTAGCTTCCTCTCCATTCATTTCATTCAGTCTGTTGTTTGATACTGATGTATTGATATCCCACTCTTCTGGGCCCTTAATTCCTGGCTCATTTCTGGTGTTACTCTACTATGAGTAGACCCCTTCAGTGGTTCCCTGGTGCTCTGAGGAGAATTCCAGTTGCCTTAATATGGCCTACAAGGCTAGCTTACCTTTTCCACATATTTCTTGCAATTCCTCTGCCATTCACTCTACTCTGTACAAACTAAGGCACATGTCTTTATTGCAAGCTTTCCATATCTATTACTTCTGCCCAGAATACTTGCTCCTTTTAACTAACTCTTCCCAGTCCTGTGGGTCTCAGCTTCACTGTCACCAGGATAACTTCTTCAAATCTCTGGGCTAGGCAGTTCCCCTTCTCTGGCTCACATAGTGTTCTATAATCTCCCCATCACACCCCTTACCATACTGTGTTGTAATTACTTGTTTGTTATCTGTAATTTCCACCAGACTAAATTCTTGTTTTATTTGCTACTATATTGCCAAGTGTCTATCTCAGTAACTGATACTTACTAGGCATTTTGGTAAATATTGATTAAGGAATGGATAATTGAACAGAGCTTCTTGTTCTGTGACAGGAATGGGAAAAGGACAGCACAGGATGCCCTCCAAGGATGAGCTGGTCCAGAGATATAACAGGATGAATACCATCCCCCAGGTATTATTAGTTGGCCCTGCTCTAAGGAGGTAGGATTCTTTCCTGGGACTAGTTTAGACTAAAGATGAGTGGGAAAAGAGTGGATCTGGGGTGATTTGAAGCTCATTTAAAGGAATCAGATATGCCTTCAGGTGGACATGCTTCCCAAGTTTTATGTGGTTTCTGTCATAAGTATGAAAGCAGAGACTCAGTTTAAATAAAAATGTAAAGATTGGGCACAGTGACTCATGCCTGTAATCTGAGTGACTTGACAGGCTGAGGCAGGACCTTCCTCCCCAACTTAGTGAGCCCCTAAGCAACTTAACAAGACCCTGTCTCAAAAAATAAAAAAGACTGGGGATATAACTCAGTTGGTAGAGTGCTTGCCTGGCATGCACAAGGCCCTGGGTTCTATCCCCAGCACCACAAAAAAATAAAATTAAATTGAATTAAAAAATAAAAAAGGCCAGGCTGGGGTTGTGAACTTAGTGGTAGAGTGCTTGCCTAGCGTGTGTGAGGCACTGGGTTGATTCTCACCACCACATATAAATAAATAAAATAAATGTCATCAAAAAAAAATATATATATATATATGGCCTGGGGATGTGGCTCAGTGGTTAAGTGCCCTTGGGTTAAAAAAAAAGGAAAGAGGAAGCCTTGGGCCCATCCAGACTGATTATGGAAAAGCAAACTTTTGGAGGGTGGTTGAAAACTTAGAAGATCCCTGATCCTACCCGCATTATCACCGGCTAATGAACCTGTTTGGGGAAAGTACTAACAGACTACTTGATTCCGTTCTCCTTTGCCGCCTTCTTTTTCAGACTCGATCCATTCAGTCAAGGTTCCTGCAGAGTCGGAATCTAAATTGTATAGCACTTTGTGAAGGTAGGTAGCTTGTCCAGTCCTTGTTTAATTGGTCCCCAACCATTTCTTCTGATTCATCTTTGATATGTGATCCAGCCAAAGGTGATGTTGAAGCATCATGTCTTCCCTCCATTGCCTGGACTTCATACCTTAAGCATTTAATTAGATCTATAATTTTTGACCCCCTTTTCCCCAGTGATTACATCTAAGGACCTCCAGAAGCATGGGAACATTTGGGTGTGCCCTGTGTCCGACCATGTCTGCACAAGGTTCTTCTTTGTGTAAGTCTAGGAGGGACCCTACATATTACTTGAGTGAGGGTGGTGTGGTGGTATGGTAGTGTGTGATTACTGGGAAAAGTCCTTTTCTGTTATTTGAGATTTGTCTCCTGCTGCATGAGTAGAACTGGCTCTGAGACTTTGACCTTGGAGGATGGGGATGAGTACAGAACATTGGGATCTGTTTGGAGGAAACCCAATAAGCTGAATCGCTGAATACCTTTCATCTTTAAAAGTAGCAAGAAAGGGTTTTGACTTTGGGGTGGGATGTCTACACCCTGAAATACAGTTCTGCGTGACATTATCCGAGTATTCTTCCTTATGCTCACACTCACCCTATCTTTGGCAGATATGAGGATGGTCAGGTGGGCGATGCCAACATTAATACTCAGGACCCCAAGATACAGAAGGAAATCATGCGAGTGATCGGAACTCAGGTTTACACAAACTGAGGGGGCCCCAGCCCTCATACCACCCTGTTCCCCAGGATCCATCCGCCCTCATTAAAGGGCTCAGGAGCAGCAGGTGAGACTGCCCTGAGGAATCAAGGGGCCATTGTTAAGGGACAGGAAAAGGATAGAAGAGACAGCCTTCATGGTGGAGACTGACCCAGGAACCACTCCACATTTGGATGGCCCAGACTGATTCCAACCCCTGATTTGCCCAATTGACTTCACTCTGTTTGTAAATAAAACAATAAAATGGAAGGTGCTGTGGACTGGATATGATCACTGTGGTCTCACTAGCTTTCGCCCAGCACCTACCCCAAGGTCCTGGATACAGATGGTGGGGAGAGTGGAGTATTCCCAGAGTCAGGACTATTTGTGTTGCATGAAGTCAAAGCTGAGTCCTTTTAATGTTGTATTGTACAGATCATTTTTATCAATGGGTAAAGAAGGAAAATCTGCAATCATGCAGATGAAACAACTGAGAATAGAGAATACCATTAGTGACTGTTATTCAAGATTTAAAAGAGCCTTTGAGGCCAGAGCAACTCACATTTCTAATAAGTGTGGTTTGGGAAGAGCTGGCAAGTGCAGGACAGTGTATTGGTCTCTAACTTGAAATCTTTAAAGACCCAAAGCTGTATACAGTGACACATAATTGTAATTCCAGCTTCTTAGAAGGTTGAGACAGGAGGATAAATTTGAGGCCAGCCTCAGTAAGTCAGCAAAACTGCCCCAAAATAAAATTTTTAAAAAGAACTGGGGTTGTAACAGGTTGTAGCCCTGGATTCAAATCCCCAATGCTGAGGGAGAAAAAAGGCGTGTGGTAGTTATAAGAAGGTTTGCAATGGGAATCTCTGTAGGGAGAAGATGAAACTCATTGCAACAGTTATCCTGAAACAACTGCTTTCCTTCACCACCTTGCTAATCTTGGAAAATTGGGGTTTTGTTTAAGAAAGTCTGCTGGTCTTTCAAGCTGTGCTCCATGTTGTAGTTCTAAGCATTTCTGAGACATTGTTGGATGTTTCTGAATATTTTATGAAATATTAATGAAGAAAAATGGGAATATAAGCACAGAAAATACAAAAGTCATTTTTAAAAGCCTGACTTTTCAAAGATAGATTTTAAATTCTGTTATAGTTCTTGATTTATAATACCTACTCTAGACTAGGTATTGTCTTTTCATTATCTCTGTTGTAGAGTTACTTTATTACTTAGATACCCTATGCTATTTTTTTGGTACTGGGATACTTAACCACTGAGCCACACAGGGTCTCACTAAGTTGTTTAGGGGCTCACTAAGTTGCTGAGACTGGCTTTGAACTTTAAATCCTCTTGCCTTAGCCTCCTGAGCTGCTGGGATTACAGGTGTGCTTCATTGTGCCTGACTCTTTACCCCTTCTTCTTCTTCTTTTTTTTTTTAACATTTTTTAGTTGTAGATGGACACAATACCTTTATTTTATTTATTTATTTGATGTGTTGAGGATCAAACCCAGTAGCTCACCTGTGCTGGGTGAGCACATTACCACTGAGCCACAACCCCAGCCCTCTTTACCCCTTCTTGATCAAGACTACTATGTTCTAGCCAGATGTGGTGGTGCTCTTCTGTAGTACCAGATACTTGGGAAGCTGAGGCAGAAGGATCACTTGAGCCTGTTGGAGGCCAGCCTGGGCAACCCAGTGAGACATACATAACCCCATCTCAGGGGGTTGGAATGGAAATCTAGTACCTCTGACACTATAAGTTTCCTAAGGCTCTCAGTTTAGGAGAAATACCTCTTTTCACCAAGTAAAATGACCTATCAGTGGCCCACACTAACTGAAATTCCTCTCTCCTGGAAGGACATTTGCAACCCATTTGTACAGTAAATCAGAGTGCTAACACTTTGGTTCTTACTGGGTAAGTGTTGGGTATTATGCTAACTAAGCACTTTAACAGTTTGTTAACATTTTATATTACTTGTGTTTGACATTGGTGTAAGCTCTCTACATGTATTGACTCATCAAAGCCTATGTTGCTATTAGGTGGTATTGATATTTTGTAGGTGAGAAAACAGGCACAGAGGACAAGTAATTTATCGTATCCCACAGCTAGTGACAATAGCCCGACTCCTGAACTAATGTTCTGTTTCTGTGCTACAGAGCCTTTCAAGCTTTTATAGATATTTTTTCACTTAATTGTAACAGGAAAGGTGGAAGACAGGTTTTCTTTAGAGATCTTAATGTGTATAGGGTCTCATAGCGGGCTAAACTGGGTTTTTAACCAGTGTAACCAATTCTAGAACCTGAGCTCTTAACTACTCTTTTACTTCCTTGGAGGTTCTCAAAGAGTTCTCAGTGGTGTTCCAGGAACTGGATATAGGTAACAACATGTTTTGTTCAATTTCAGAAATTGTTAATAGATTTTTCTCAATTGTAAGCATTTCAGCATGTGATATGCAAGTACTAGCAAGTGATGGGACGAGAAGGAATGAACTAGAGTATACCAGAAAAACAACTGAGCTAGCCTCATGGTGTCTCTTAAAAAATAGCATATTTATAATTATAATCTTTTTATGCCAATAAAATTATAACAAAGTTAATACACAATTTCATAATGTTCCACAGAAAAGCAGCAGGACTGTGGATCTGAGAAGTTTGTAAACCACAGGTAATTGTATATGATAAAATTCAAAACATATGAGATAAAACAAATCTAATTAAAACCTCACAAACACAAAAATGCCTTAATTGCAGGGAAACTTTCTGGGTAAAGCTCTGGGTTTCTGTAGAGGAATCTTCCCAAGCCTGGAGGGGATGTTGAGTGGATTTTCCCCTTTCCCCAACCTGTCCTTGGCTCCCTTGGAGGTGAGGGAACTGGAGGTCTGTGAAAGCCAGGTGTGAACAACAATGCATCATCCTTCACAGAGGCCAGGACTGTTGCAAGTACTACACACACTGGTGGACAGCGGCCTTCTCTACCTTTCAAATAGTCCTGGGCTCAAGCAGTATTGCTTCTTTTCAGACCTGGACATGGTTAGGGATAGAGGCAGGATAAGGACTGTTTTCCTCAATTAGTTCCAGGTGGAGAATAGATGACTGTGATTCTGGACTGAGAATTCAAAAACTGAGTTTAACCTTCTTGTCCTTCCTCTCCTGGTAATTTTCCATTCAGGCTGGGTGTGACCGTGACTTAGTTTGTGGTGAGGATGTGGCCATCCATTGGGGAGGAGCCTACTTGCTTCTGTCTTTCATTCTGGCTGGGGAGAGGGAGAAGAATCTGGTGCTGAGTCATGACTGGGTTACATACCAGTTTCTCACAGGAGGATTATGGTTGGAGGTTCGGGGATGTTTCAACTTCTGGTACCAGTTTTGGCGGACGTGGAGAAGAAGTTTCATGTGTCACACAATGCTGCTAGAGCCCTCTGTCCCCAGGAATAAGAGACTTCAGTTCATCTGAAGGGACATTAGACTCCCTAGAGCACAGGACTTTCCACAAATTGAGTTTCAGACCACCCCACTTCCCCAAGATGGGGCCAGAGCTGCCACCTGTTAAATTAAAAGCATTGCCTTGACTTTTGAGGAGGACTCAAAGTCTCCTTAATCCTAGCTGTCCTTGGGATAAATAGGTCAGGTAGCTAGCTGGCAGACTGCACACAGGATATACACATGGGTGGAGAGTGTCCAGGGAAAAAGAACTGCAGCAGGAGAATGTAAGGAGGGTGGGGAACCTGATGCCTTCCCTGGTTTTCCAAATCTCAATTGTTGTCCGTCCCTCCCTGCCCCCCCCCCCAATCTTATTATGCATCCTGTGTGTCAGGATCTTTTAGTCTCTGCCTTCTCCTCAGGCAAAGAGTGACAAAGTATACCCAGGCATATTGCTTTTAGGGGATAGGGTCTACTTACACTTCCACGTACAACTTCGTACACTTCTGGCTACACTTGTAGGGACAAAGGAGAGCCCAGGATGAGATCCAAGGGAGCGATTTGGTAGGTAGGTAGGTTTAGATTGCCATACATGTGCTCTCACTTTTTCCAGTAAGCCCTAACAGTTCTGGGCTTCAGAAAGATTGCTGGAGGTCATTAGGCTGACAGCCTCATTAGTTGAGACAGTACTCCATTAGACTGAATAAGGACTCCACACTTCTCCCTGCTTCCAGTGCTTAAGTATTTTACAGGATCCTTAGAAAACGGATTAAAAAACAAAACAAACAAACAAAAAAACCTTGCCAGGTGCAGTAGTGCATGCCTGTTATCACAGCAGTTCTGGAGGCAGGAGGATTGCAAGTTCAAAGCCGCCTTCAGCAATTTAGCAAGGTCCTAAGCAACTTAGCAAGACCCTGTCTCAAGATTAAAAAAATAAAAAGGGCTGCAGGTGTGGATCAGTGGTTAAGCTGCCCTGGGATCAGTTCTCGGTACCAAACAAAACAAAAACTGGCAGTATTAATTTATTCTTCCTTCTTGGAATGGCCCTCCTATGCCCATCTCTATCCTAACCCATGTTCCTTGTGTAGCTCCGATGTTTCCTCCATAAAGCCTCTCTCTCCCACACAGACAGCCTGTTTTTTTCTTTATCTCCAACAACAAAAAGCCAATTTTTTCTTTCTTCCAGGGTTTGTCTGGGAAACTTCTGATATACCACACTCATATGCCTGAAAAGATTTTAGGATTCTGAGGAGAGCATGAAATAAATTTAAAAGTTCACCTGTTCTGGCTCTAGTAAAGGTAGATAAAAGTCCATAGTAATACATATTTCTGCTTTAAACCTGACATACAAGGCTTGTGGGCTGTCCTGGTTATCTGTTGTCCTGGGAGAAATAACTCTGCTATATCAGGCAGAGGCCAAGATGTCACATAATCAGTGAAAAAGCCTGTAATCTTATCCTCTTCACCAGGGCCAAAGTTTGTCTTTGGGCTTGGGACTGGGTCCAGTATGGTTTGCAGACACACCTATCCCTCAACCCCAAAGACTCCCTCCCTTTAGAGAGTTAAACCATTAGATTCTCAGGTTCTGTGGTCAACAATACAAACCAAACAGCAATCTACACCCCTAGTCCAGTGAAACTAAGAGCTCCCTCTCCCATTCTGACCAGATCAGTGAACACAGTGGAAGGGCTTGTTCTGGGGTGAAGAGCTTATGTCCTTCAGCAACTTTGTTCTCTATAGCACTAGGATTGTTACTGGTGAAGAGTCAGAAGGCTGGCCAAGAGAAGGACAAGCTAGAATTCAGAATGACTGTTCTAGCACTGGTCATCAGGACATTTGTCCAAGACTAGTCAATTCCCAGAGAAAGGTTGAATTCATTCACATTATATCATCTCATCAGATCCCACTCAATGAAGCAGGAATTGCCCTCAACTTGCTTTTAAGGAACTGGATTCCTAAGGTAAGTTATAGGACATGGTCATAGGACTAGTGAGTGGAATTAGAACAAAGATATACTGTGCTGCTTCTCAGCAAAAAGGAAGACAATTACCTTAAAGACTATGTGACATTTTCATTGTACATTTAATGTGAGCAAGGATATGCTGGATTAGTCTTCCAGATTCTTATGGAAAGCATTTTTATAACTGTCAGATGATCAAAATCTGCAACTGAAGGGCAATAGTTTGTCATCAGATTAATGCATATACACTTCAATCATGGGAATAAAACCAATCTCTTTGGACTGGGAAGGATCTGAGTCTCCTCAAGAGCAGGGATTTATTCCCTTGCAACTTTATGTCTTCTCATCACCTTAATTACCAAGCATTTACTTCCTACCTACTAGTAAGGGGACCAGAAAAGGTTTACAAAGAAAAAGGCTTTATATCGTTACAAACAAATTTACTTGTAGGCTGTCACTTTCTCCTCCCAGCTTATCTAAGAGGAAGTGCAATGAAGGCCTGTGATTCAGTGCAGGCAAGGGTGTCTGCCTGAGTAGGTCACACCCATTGGGATGATTTTCCAGGAAAGGGGAAAAAAGAACCTAAGAGAACAGATTCCACATTGTGAATCAGGCAACACTGTATCTGCTCTCAAAACTTGGCTGAGTAGAGTCAAGAATGAAAGCTGTTTAACTGATAATTGCCATCACTGGTTGTTGAGACCATGACTGGGAAATTCCAAAATGCCTTGTAGAAAAATGTAAGAAGAGCTTCAACAATATTGACTTAAGTACGACTGGGTTGAAAACGACTGCTGACTCCTGCAAAGATTATTGGCTCTAATGTCCTGACAATGTTTCCTGATAGTCAGTTCTGCACTAATATCAACACCTTTGATTAGCTTTCTACTTTTGTTCTGCAGGGTTCCCAACCCTTCTAAAATATTCACAAGGTCCCAACCTGTGATTGCGTTCCAATCTAGACACACTCCCCTTATCTTAGTTCTCCCTACCCCCAGTTTGTGCCTGAGCTCCTCCGAAGGCGGCCCAGATCTCAAACCATCCTCGACTCTTAACTCTCCTTAACTTGCCCATTCAGCTCAGAAGGGCACCCAAAGTGGTGGGAAGTCCTAGGGCGGGGTCGGAGGAACACTGCCTAGGGACCTATAAATCTGGGCACCGCCCGGGCAGGCCAGGACAGCTGGGGCGGCCTGGGCCCAGCGCCAAGAGAAGAACCCCAGTCCATTCGCCCAAGTCCGCGGCAACAGGTGGCCTTGGCGCCTGGGGGTCTGGAAGGGAGGTATCCGCGGATCCGAGGGCGGGTCCTGCAGTTTCACCACTTCCCCATTGGCCACCGCAGTCTGTCAACTCGACTTTTTTTATCACGTATCCTTCCGCTACTGAATGTAGTCCTCCCCAAATGGAGAACCTGCCCGTTCCGCCTCCCCCGCTTTCCTTCTGAAGGTGCCTACGGCCGGCGAGGACGCCGCGGGGCGGGGCACAGTCAGCCGGGAGCTGGGATTGGGTGAGGGGCGGGGCTGCGGAGGGATTGCATCTCCGCAGCAGGGTTAACCTTGAGGCGAAGGCAGTGGATTCCCGCATAGGAGCTGCGCGTCAGTAGACTTCAGACTTCTCTGCTTTTGCAGCGCAGCGGGAGCCGGAGCACGCCGGAGGTGAGCGGGGCGAGAGGCTAGGCCGACGGTCCCCACCTGGGGCCCATCCGCCTGGCAAGTGCGGAATATCGGCCTTCCAGCCCACTCAGGTCACTCAGACTGGGGACGACGCAGCATTCTGGGGATCCGGTCGGGATTGGGAGAGAGGAGAAAGGCTACTCGTGCCCAAGGCCTGCTTTTCAAACCCCCCGCTCCCGCTGCTTCCAAAGTCAGACGGGTTCAGCAGTCTTTCCCCCCACCCACTCATTTTGGTCCCATCATCATCATCGTCATCATCTCTCTCTAAATCTGGTTCCATCTTCGCCTCTTGTTTTTTCATAATTGGTTCCATCCTTGACTCTTTCCCTCCCGCTCGGCTCCTAAATTCGTCTACGTTCCCTCTCCCTTAATCTTAGTTCTTTCATCCACAGCCTCCACGTCCCCCGCATTCGGATGCTTTCCTTATAACGTCTCCTTGAAACAAGTCCTTGGGTTCTTTTCCCTGTCCATCCTCCATTCAGGTTCGTCGGCCCTTCCCGCGCCCGAGTCCCCTCCTCATGTCTGCCCCTCCCCCCCTCCATTCTAGTCACGTCGGCTTCTCTGCATCCCTCTTACTCTTTCACGCTGCCTGGGTCCCCGCCCCTCCTCCTCTGTTCAGGTCACGTCCCCGCCCCTCGTTTCTAGTCACGTCCGCTGGCTTCCGTCCCCCCGCCCCGCCTTGCATTGAAGTCCCGTCCCGCTTCTCCATCATTGCTGGAGTCCCAGGCCCCAGTTCTGGGCGGACACTGGGCCAGCGTCCAACGTGCAGTAGTCTGCACTGAGACCGGTGAGGATGCAATACAACCCGAGGGGATGCAGCAACTGCTCTGGGCGCCGCTAGCGGGTTATGTAATGTTGGTCTGCCCAGCTGCAGGAGGGAAGGAACGAGGGCTGCTCTTGTGGCGAGTCCCTGTTTTGTGCAACTGGGGATTTCTCCGGCGGCCTGTGAATCCCATGATCTCGGTCCTGGCCCTACAGGGTGGCCACTGCACTGCGCACCCTGCGAAGACTCACGCACTCCATCCGGTGGCAGCGAGGCTGCACGTAGCGGCTGGTGTCCGGATCCGCCCCATGTCTCAGGCAGCATTGACTTCCTTCAGCTATGTTTCACTTTTCTTACCACATGCGCCCTGATGGTAGAAAGCGAAGGCCTCGGCGTGGGTTTGGGGAATGTTATGGGGAGGGTAGGTAATCTAGTCACTCCAAACAGGTATGGGTCAAGGACTGTTGCAGGGAGCGGGTTGGAGACCAGGAAGACTAGAAGGTTCATAACCCACAAAGATTACAGTCTAGGGAAACAAAATTTTGTCTCTGATCAGTGCTATAACAAAGATCTGAGTTTCTTATTGGGAGAGGCAGAATCTCACAACTACCTAAAAGTTGGCATGCACCACACTAGGTTTGAAGAAGCAGAAAAGCATCTTCTACTCTGAAAGCTATTTTAAAATGCAATCGTAGAGACATGTCTTGACTGCTTAAACCCAGGGTATCTATCCTGTTATTTATTCTAAAGTGAACCTGATAGTATAGACCCAGGTCTGGTGGACAGACACATTCTGTAGTTGAAACAGTAATTGGAGTCAGGTGCAACTCATTAATTTACTGAGGTGACTGATGGAAGAATTCAGCCTCTGGGCCTTTTTCCTGTTTGAAAACTGGGAGTAACATTTTCCTCAAGAATGCTGAAAGCACATCCCTCCAAGAATGTGGAGTTAAGTGTCTAATCTCTGATGAGGTGTCCAGAAGAAATGATTGCATGCATATATTATTTTGGACACTGTGCATAATTAGTTAATTTGCAATTGAGCTTGAGGATCTAAACTTGTCATTATCTCCCAGCTATCCCCACACACATACAGTTGACCTCCCGCCCCCACCCCATACTGGGGATTGAACCCAGGGCGAGGCAAGCACTCCTCCAACTGAGCTATATCCCCAGACTCCTTTATTTTTAAGTGGTACTGAGGATCAAACCCACCTTGGGGTAGGCAAGCACTCTACACTGAGCTACAACCCCAGCTCCATACAGTTAATCTTTGGGAGTTAGGCTCTTTGAATACCAAATAGCTCCTGGAAACCATTCTCCTGAGGGATCTTGGTAGAATGTTTACAAAGTAACTAATAATATTACTTTGCAACTCACTTGGAATAGGAGTTCTTTGATCTCCTGAGAAAGGAGACCTTTAGATAAAGAAAGGAATGGGGTTCAGCCTATGTTGTTGGACTATAAGGGTAGAATCAAACTTGTACCGTAGGAAGACTAAAATCTTCCATTCAGGTCCCTAATTGCTCCAAATAGTTTCTAGGACTTGCTCAGCTTGCTGGTTAGCGTGATGTTAGGATGGGAGGCAGGGGAAATTCCCCCCCTGTTGGCACAACTGAGGGTGTTAGGATGGGAGGCAGGGAAACCCCCCCCCCTTGTTGGCACAACTGAGGGTGTGGCCACTTCCCAGGGTACTGAGGAGGCCCTACGTCAAGACCCCTGGGGCAGCATTGTTAGCAAATAATTTGCCCTCTGGTGGCCAGAGGATGCTGTTGGTAATGCATTAGGGCTGTTCTGTGGGGAAGGGTAATGTAACTCATCACCACATCTGTGGGGGAGAGGATGCTGTGTGGGCAAGATGACTCAACCTTTCAAATTATCTGCTTTTGAGAGAATTCTCTACCTTGAGTAAGTGGGGAAACTGCATTGTGGTTTTTGCAGGCTTAAGAAGTCCCCTCTCCCCTTTCAGTGAGTCAAATAATGAAATAGCATGCATTTCCCCAATTAAAAATGTCTCACTAAAATGCAAAATGGTTGGTCCAGGTGTCAGCAGGTTCTCTGGACTGCCCTAAGAGATTAGGTGAATGATCATTGGGCCCTGTGCCCAGGTCATGCAGTCTGAGTCTCTTCTGTGTTGGGCCAAGCAGCTTCCCGTGGAACATGAATGACAAATAATTTCTGTGAACTCATTTCTGAATTATTGTACTTGGCCAAAATATATGGGTATTAGTCTTATGTCTAGTACAGCTGCTTTCATTAGAAGCGTTACATTAGAAATGAATAATTTTAGTGTCAAATTCATAGTTTTACAAATAGCATTAAGAACTGCATCTCTGGTGTCTTAGCACATTTGATAGTTGACTTCAAACAGTAGCTTACAGAATTTGCTTGTCTACCTTCAATATTGTGACATTAAGGTGGGGTCACAGGAAAAACCATTTTATTTCTTAAAACTATTTCTTAATGTTGAGGCAGCAAAATAAATGAGGAAATGGCTTTGAGCAGGAAGGTAGGAAATAAAAAAACAGCTCTTGCAGCTTTTATAAGTTATAAACTAACATTACTTGCATTTTACTTTGCTTCAGCTTTATAAAAGCAAGTCAGGATATGTTATCTTGGCCAAAACTAAAACAGATCAGGTTAGAGGAAAATGACTCATTTGACAATAACCTCAATATCTGAATCACTCCAAACACTCAGTCAAATCCTAGTTAACTGGTATGCCACAAGAATGAGTCACCCCTGTGAGCAGTTTTATTGCAACCTTGTTGAGGGTTTTTGTGAGTTTTATTTGATTAAAAACTTAAAGGACATTGAGTTGTCATTTTTCATCAATTGTGGTACAGATAGAAATAAAACTAAATGATAGAATGCATTAAGATCATTCTTAATACCATATTAGTTTCTGCAATACCCATTTTTCACTAATAGACTGAATAATTGAGTAGTCTGAGTACTTGGGTCTCTTAAAGGAGCTGTTTGGGAGAGGTTGAGCTGGGGTGGGTGGTGGTGTGCAGCCTCTGCTGGCTCTTACTGCCTGCTAGTGTGCTCAGCTCAGAGGTGGGGGCCCTGGTAGGGCCACAAAGCAGTGCCATGAGACCACGCCCCTGCAGTGGTTTGTGCTGGTCTGCACGTAGGAGGGAGAGCTGGACTGCAATACCTCTGGTGGCCTCTGAGACTCTCCCCACTTTTGTCCATAGGCAAAACTCCTGGGAAGCTCTAAGCCTCTCTTTCCTGACAGCCAGGGATAGTGTTTGGAATACAGCCTAGGGCCCTGGGACTCTGGTTGGGAGATGCGTCAACCAGCAGCTATACTGGGGCAGTAAGGTTGCTGGTTATAGCTTTTCAGAGCATGGACCAGCTTGGCTGAACTCTGCTGGATGAATTCTGCAGTCAGAAAAATTTCTCTGAAGGGAGTCCTAACCCTTCCAAACATCTTTAATTGACTCACAGTTCATATTTCTTAAACTTTAAACAATTTTTAAACTCTGGCAATGACTGCAAGAAGATTTGCCTCAGCAGTCAGTCACAGCACTTAAAGTGCAAAGTGTGCCATACCCATTTTGGAGGAGCCCAGGAGTTTTGATGAAGAAGTAGAGAAGCAGAGACTTTAATTTTGAAACTATCCTGCTATCCTCCTTTGGTAATTAACATTAGACAGCAGACTAACAAATATCACTTATCAGATGGGCAAACATTTTTAAAGTCTGACAATATCAAGTATTGGCAAACATGTGGGAAGGCAGGAACTCACGGTACTGGTTGGTTGGTAGAAAGTTGATATATAACAGACAGTATGTAGTGCAATCAGCAGTATTTAGCAAAATAGAAATTAACATGTCCCATAACCCAAGAATTCCATTTCTGGGATATATAGAAGCTCACACATGTACAGGAGACATACTATTAATAGGGGAAAATTGGTTTTATGTGGGGGGTGGTTAGCTACCAGTAAGGGAATACATAAATAAATGACCTATTTGTACAATAAACTAGTATAGTAGTTCACATGAACTAGCTAAAGCCATATCACGACTGGATAGACCTTAAATGTGGTGCTGAGTGAGAAAATTTATTCAGTGATATGCACAGCATACACTTAGGGCATTCAAAATGGTCAACAATCCCATAGGGTTTGGTATATGGATAAACGGTACATAGACTTAAATGAGCTAGAAATATAAGAATTTATGATTGTGGTTTGGGTGCCAAAATTGACAATAAGGAGTGGGGAATGGTAAGTGGAGAAGGTTGGAGGAAACGGGGGGGGGGTGAATTATATAAAATTATTTTTATAAAGTATAATTTGCTATTAATGGTCAGTTCTGGGTGGTAGAAATACAGATGTTAGGGTTTTTTTCTTCTAATTCAAAAAATTAATTTAAAAATTCAAAAGTAAAACAATACATGCAAACCTATGAAAGCTGCTGTAGGGAGACTCTGATACTATGGCAGTGCTCTTGGACAGCTGTCACTGCTTTTCCTCCCTAGTCCTGTACCCGACCCCAACTATGGTACAGGGAATCCCCTTTAAAAGCTGAACCTCAGTTTACTCAGGTCATTACCCATCCTGGTTGTGCCTGACTTTAGAGGTCCCTAAATCGAGGACCCAGTGTCCTGGCAGCTTCCAGAGTTTGGAAATCTTGCCCAGAAGCACTACCCCATTGCTTAAACTTACTGAGAAGGCACCATGTGCCAACACAGCAAAAGCTTCTCCCACATTTCCTCCTTGAGACTGAAACTGGTTCTCTGCTCTGAGCATCTGGGATACAAACCAGGAAATCCTTAGCATCTGAGGGCATCAAGGGTTCTCTAACTCAGGACTTCCTGCCTGAAAACTGAGAGGTCTTTCACTTAGCATGAGTTTTTTTTTTTTTTTTTTGTTTTGTTTTGTTTTGTTTTGTTTTGTTTTGTTTTTACCCTATTCCACACTGCAGTTCCAAATAGGGCCTTATGCTGATAAGGTTCATGTCACTTAGTTCTAGTTCAGAAGAACAAAAGCACATTGTGTCCCCCCACCCAACAAGAGAATTTTTGTTGACTCTACAGATGGGCTCATTTTTTGTTTAGCCTGGTAACACTGGACATTGCCTTCTGTTACAGGGCCTGCTTGAGGTAAAGTATAGACTTCAGACTCAGATCTCTTAGCTAAAGAAGATTTTTTTGTCTGTACCCCACCCCCATATACAAATGCGCTGCTGCCGTTATTCTTGTGTTTAGGATGAACACGTTTTGCTCCAGACCTTACTAGGTTCCCATGGCTAGCTTATCACTGAATTTGTGTTTCTATAGTCCACTTAGGGCCAGTCTTGGAAGCTCTTCTTCCCTTTTCCATCTTGAGAAAAGAGCTGCTAGAGAGGCTGACCCGAATGCCAGCATATGGTGGTATAGACCTTTCTGATGGATGCTGGAGTTCTGAAGAGTTCAGAATTAAATGCCCTTCATGTTAGCTTGGAAACTGTGAGGAGCAAATGGATATCAGAACAAGGAACTCACTCTTGGACCTCCCAGCAATATTTGAGGAAGAAAGTGAGCATGAAGTGCCATCATTATTGGTTTAGTCTGTGTGATGAGGTTGGTATCAAAGCATAATTGGTACAGAGAACCCTGCTGATTAAAGATTGGCTGAAACAGATGCATACTCACAGGCCAAGTTAGTTTATTAGGGCAGAATGATTTGAACCTTTGTGAAATATAGAATTGGTGGAGTGAAGCATGAATTTTTCCCAGCATGAACTGACAATAGTGCTGGCTCTAAGAAGCAGAGCGTTTGATATTTTTTATATGATTCCACCCTCCTCTGGTTTTTGAGAATGGTCAAAGAATTGTGTCTGGCACAAAGGAAATTAAATAAAGTGCCGGGACCCAACTGAGATGAGATGAGATGGGAAAGGGTAGAATTGGGCACCTGAGGTTGAGCCATGCTGTGCCTGCTACCACCTGTCAGCCCAGACTAAGGCCTCGGATTATGTCTTGTTTCTCACAGAGGAGAAATGGCTCTGCGGAAGATCCTACTACAGGGGCTCAGGCTCAAGAGTAAGGCTTCTCCTGTACCTGGGCATGGTGTTTGCTGCTATCAGTGGACACGCCAGGCTTCCACTCCTGACTGGAGGTTGGCTCTGCATGTCTGTGCCTCCTGAGGAGGAGGATGCAGTAGTGAGTCAGGCTGGCATGGGTGGGGCCACATGTCCTGGCAGGCACTGTCCAGGCAGCTGGGCACACAGAAGGGAAACATTTCCCAGAAGTACACCCTAAGAAGTCAGGCTGCTTTCTGGGCCCAGGGGAGATCCCAGAAGATGTTTTATGGACAACTTTAGGTGAGAAGTGGAAGGGATGGGCAGCTTGTGTTGGGGAGCATAAGAATTTTTGGAGGAGGGCCTCAAGCAAGCTCTTCTTGACTACTGGTGTGTAAATCCACTGAAATTCCAAACACATTTTCATTTGTCATTTTTGTACTAAATAGCAAAAAAGTAGAGCCTGTAGACTTCAGATTTAAATTTGAGGTGGTGAAATAGGGTCTGTTTGAGGCCAATATGTAGTTGCTGATGGCATTTCCTGGTCCTGGAGACAACCTTGCTGTACCAGAACATCCTTGTCACAAAGGTTTTACTGTGAAGCTTGGGAGTAACTAAACAGGAAAAGTAATTTGCTGGATTTGGGCATGGAACTAACAGACTTTTGGCATGGAATTGTCTTTTGGACTTATTAAACTTTTTTTTTTCCCCCTCAGTGGATCAAGGTTGACCTTCCTAAGTCATTGAAAGTCGTTTGCAATGCATCTGTGGTCTAGGACCCAAGGCACATCATCTTGCCTCTGTCACATTTAAGCAGAGTGTTTTTGAAGGGTAGAGCAGCAGTTAATACCTGGCACTTCATATTTCATTCAACTCCAACAGTTTACAGGATGCTTGTACCTGTAAATTTTCAAAAAAAGCATACTTGTAATTTTTCTTTTTAAAATATTTCATGTTAGAAATTTTATTAATAAGGAAAAGAAAAAAAATTTGCTGTAGTTCTGCCACTTGGATAATATACTGTTAAAAAATTTGGTATATATGTCCTCTAGACCTTTCATGCATGTTTAACTTGGTATTCCTTTCCCAAACTGGGGGACCAAGTTCCTCCATAGAATAGGTGGGGTGTTAGTAAATCACAGGCTAAAGAAACTTCAGGGGAAGGCAATCTTTGGGTGTTGGGAGTATAGCACCACAGGGGAGCCAGTGAGAACCCCCACTCTTAACTTGTGAATTTTCTTTTAACAGTTCTTGGTATTTTCTTGGGATGCTTCTGTAGTTTTCTCTGTATCATAGTTAAACCTTTAGGAGCAGCTTCTACTCAGACACCTGATTATTAAGGTAACTTTTCCTTTACTACTAAGAGCTTTAGTTACACTCAGCTTTTACCTTAATCCTTGTACAGTTCTCCAGGGCAAACCTTATTCAGCTCTGAGCGATGTATGCAAGTGGGGCCAAGAAGCGGCCAAGGTGCTGAGCCAAAAAAAGAGCATTATATCACCGGAAACCCAAGCCCAGGGAACCAGAGGTATGACCTGATAATGCAGTGGCTCCAAGCTAACCTTTGAAGGAAGACCCAAGTTCTCAGGTCTTGAGAAGAGCCAGTTGATGGTTTTTCAGAAGAATGGAATTAGTGACTCTATCGCACTCGTCCAGATCTTGTGTTCTTCACAGTACAGTCTTGACTGGAAGACATTCTCTGGTGGAGGCCACAGCAAAGCCTTTGTGTTCTGGTTGGCCTAATGTGCCAACTCAGTAACATTCCCTTAACAGCCAGACTTACCTACGCCCAACTGGGAACCCTGAGGGTTTTTGAGCCATGCCTCAACCATGAGTGTAGGTAAAGGAGTTCCTCAGACTTAAATTAGACAGAAGGTCATTTAGCAGACACTGAACTGCCTCCAAGTACTAGGTGCTGGAAGAACCAAAACCAGTTAGTCCTGGAGGAGAGGACTGACTTTCATTTTGGTACCTAGAATTACTTGAAATCAACAGTATATTTGCCACCAGGAATAGTTGGCCAGTATCTTAGTCTCCCTTTAAGAGTCTTCAATTCTGAACTGAGCATGGTGACTCACACCTGTAATCCCAGCCACTTGGGAGACTGAGGCAGAAGGATCACAAGTATGAGATAAACCTCAGAAATTTGGTGAAACTGTCTCAAAATAGAAAAAAGAAGTGTAGAAGTAGCTCAGTGGTAGAGTGCCACTGGGTTCAGTCCCCAGTACCACACCAAATAAAGGGTAAAATTTAAAATTCAGTTCTGTAGTTAAGGGCTTGTAGCCATCAGTTTTCCATAGCCGGTAGACTGTTTGCTCACAGTCTACAAAGCTCCTTGGAGATGGCAGAGGTGATTTAGATGCATGCTGTTCTGGAGCCACCCAGAAAAGCTGCAAAGTCAGGGATGGAGTAAGGGTCCTTAATTTGAGGACCTGAGATTTGGAGAGCGGTGGAGCCAGGGCTAAGCTTGGGCCAGAGCCTTTTTTAGAAGGAATAGCCCTTGGTCTGAGGACTTTGATGAGAACGATGTCCGGTTTCTGGTTCACATCCTTCCCTGATAGTTCTTCAAATGCTGCCCAAAAGCTTCTCCTGGGTCTTTGTTCTCTAATCAGCTAACCAAACACTGGAAGCTTCAGAATTCTTCGGACTCTAATCAGCTAACTCACTGGCTCAGTGAGTTTAGTTGTAGGTCAGTAATAAAGTAAAACAAAGGTCAGGGCAATTGTAGGAATTGTGACCTGGGCTGGTTAATTACCTGGAACAGATGGTCCTGTTGTTGAGAGGTAGCGCACTTGTCAGACTTAGAAATCCCTAAGATGGAACACTAAAAATTAGTTGGGAAAACATAATTTCCTTGTATTAGAACTGTTTTGTTAATGTAGTTATAATAATTTGACATTACTTTGTGTGTGTGTTACTAGGGATTGAACCCAGGGCCTCACACGTGCCAGGCAAGTGCTCTGCCACTTAGCTATGCCTCCAACCCAGTTTTAGTGACTTTTCCTATTTCTTTATTTTTTGGTACCAGGGACTTAACCACTTTATCAGGGGCACTTAACCACTGAGCCACATCCCCAGCCCTTTTTTTATTTTTGAGACGGGATCTTGCTAAATTATTGAGGCTGACCTCAAACTTGCAGTCCTCCTGCCTCCTGCATTGGGATTACAGGCATGCACCACTGTGCCCAGCTTGTAGTGATTTTAAAACCGTACCAGTACCATTGTGATTATCCTTGATTGTGTGTAAATTGCTTTGCATGTCTTAAACTTCTCTCACCAAAACTTAGGGTGGGGTGTGTCTGTGTGTGTTTCTTTAGAATCCTGGATTGAAAGATTTTGCATTCAGAGTTGTGTGTATGTATGAGAGACAGACAGACAGACAGTGTTTCTGAGACAGTAGGGCCCATGGAAAGAACATTCATCCTTAAGTCAGACAACTCTGAAACTCTGGGTCCTGGATTTGAAATCTTAGTAGGCTGCCTGCCAGTTTTATGACCTAGATGAGGCATCCGATCTCTCTGAGCCTTGTTTCTTCATCTGTAAAATGGAGACATGAAGAATAAAACAAAATAATGTCACATAGAACTTTGCTTCCTATTGATGGATTACATTTTGTTACCTATTCTCTTGTAGGAGTTGAAGAATAAACTTAGGTGGTGCTTTGGAATAGTGAAAGCCGCTAGGATTCTGGAACTAAGACTTACTGGGCAGTGGTTGTTTCCACAACCAGGGAATCACTTGGGTTTGGGTGAGGACTGTAAAGAGGCCATGTGGGTGCTCCACACCAAAACAGATGTTTGTAGCATTGAGACAGCTTGTCATACAAAGATCTAGACTTACTAAGGAACTAAGGTATGAAGTACAAACAAGTTATTTGTATCACTGGAAGATTGGTTACTACTTCCTTTTTGTGGAAGCTTCTTCAGTATGTGTAAAATGGTGTTATTTATAGGGTTGGTGGGAGAGCTGTCAAAAGTAAATATAAGCCAAGTATAAAAGAGACTTGCTTGCTCTGAGTCTTCGGGAAGGACATGGATTTGGTAGGAGATTTGAATTTGTTCATTAAGATTCTCACAGTTGCTCACAGTTGTGGGAACCCTTTGCCCAATTTGAAAAAAAATGCCCATATAACCAGAGCTTGTCTGACCTCCTTGTGGCTTGTGCACAGAGCGTGCTTATTGAGTTAATCTGTAAGCAGGAGACAGCCTCCTGTGCCAAGTGGCATATTAACCACGTCTCAATCTAATTGCTCTCTATTTAATTCCCTTGGACCCAGGACCTCAGAAGCCATGCCGAAGCCCCATAGTGAAGCCGGGACTGCCTTCATTCAGACTCAGCAGCTGCATGCAGCCATGGCTGACACGTTCCTGGAGCACATGTGCCGCCTGGACATTGACTCTCCTCCCATCACCGCCCGGAACACGGGCATCATTTGTACCATTGGTACGTGGGCTTGCCCCTCCCCGAAACACAGGCTTTATGTGATAGTGGCTAGTTCTCTCCTGAAGAGATTAAATCAATGTCATAGCAAGTAGGTGCTCAGTAAGATGTGACAGGTTTTTGTTTTTTTTTTTTCCTCCAATTTTTTTAGTTGTTGATGGGCCTTTATTTTATTGATTTATTTTTTTATTTATAAGACATGCTGAGAGTTGAACCCAGTGCCTCACAAACGCTAGGCAAACACTCAACCACTGAGCTACAACTCCAGCCTTCTATAGAGGTTCTTATGGGATCTGGGGTCAAAAGAAGCTGCAATAAAGAATTGGAATCCTTTATATTTTCTGCTATAGGCAAAATGTAGAGGGTGTCCTTTCTTTTATAACTTTTTTACATGATACCATTATTTTATTTTTGTGTGGTGCTGAGGATCGAACTCAGGGCTTCACATGTGTTAGGCAAGCGCTGTACCACTGAGCTACAACCCCAGCCCAAGGGTGTCCTTTCTTAGCCAATCTTTATAGGAACATCTCAGAGACCTGGGAACATCATTTTGACATGCTCTGTGCTACCATCATACTGTGGTTGGACATCCGACTGAGCTTCAGGACAAAGAGAGGCTGGCCAAGTCTTCCCTAGGTTTTTCTTATTAGCTAGGAGCCTGAAGAATCTGAAGGAAATGGGAGGAGTGTCCTCCAAAGTCAAGAAAGTAGGCTAGCACAGTAGTAGTCTTTTTTGTACTTTTGAAAGACTTTTGTGCTGTCTGGGGAAGGAAACATTTAGAGGGGGAAAAAAAATAAAAGATCAAGACTTTTTAAAACTTAAGCAAACTTACTGTATTTTCCTACTTGAATATCATTTTTCCTACTGTGACTTTAAATTTTTTTTCTGATAGGCCCAGCTTCCCGATCAGTGGAGATGTTGAAGGAGATGATTAAGTCTGGAATGAATGTGGCTCGTCTTAACTTCTCTCACGGGACTCATGAGGTGAGGCTTAGCTGGATAGTGTGGTTCCGGGACAGCTTGTAGGAAGCAGGGAGGGAATGCCACATTTGTTTAGCTACAGTGGGCCAGGCATGTATGAGTCTGAGTTTTACTGTGAATGAGACATTGTCTTTACTTGCCCATCCCTACTCTCCTCCTTCCTGCCTTCTACCTCCACTGGCCAAGTCTCCTTAAGCAGAGAAGACCTGCTTTGTCACTGACCATAATTCTCCCATGCACCTGGGCTACCAGTAGCACTCTCAAAGGAAGGCATGGAAGGGTGCTGTTGGAATGAATCTCCTCTCCTGTGCTGAGCTGTGGTGTTTGGCTGTAGCACTCCATACTCCTGCCTCAGGGTTTTTGCAAGGCTCTTATTGTTGTGTTGAACCAGAAGATCCTCTAACAGGTTAATTCTGGCCTCCTTGAGACCCAGGATAACCAGACAGTCCAGGAGAAGTGTTTCCACTGTTGCAAGTTAGGAGCAAACTCTCAAGCACTGACACTGTTTGGTTGTGCTACCATACTCCACTAGCACTATATATCCAGCTACCCTCTTCCAGGGGTTCTGGAGTATTAGAGTAATCAGTGGGTACTCCTCAAGAGCCTGGTGGGAATGTGTTTGACCTGGAACTTTACCCAGGACCAGGTGGCAGCTGTTGGGAGGGCTCTGTTCTCAAGTTTGGAAGAAACACATTCTGAGCAGTGGGGGGTGGGAAGGGTGTGGTGGGATGGGCTGCTCCCTGAGGGATTGTGCCTTTAAAAAAAACCTTCAGACTTGACCATGAGGATTTCCCATAGACCATAGGATCAACTACTGGCATTGATGGACCAGTGATAAAAGAGGGAAGGGAAACTTTCCCCTGTCTTGACTTCTCTACTTCCATTCAGAGTAAAGAAAATGCTACCCTGTGAGGTCAAGTGGTAAGGGGTTGCCCTCTGGCCTTTGGAAGTTGGTATTAAGTTTGGACTAAAAATAAATCCTCAAGAACAGCAATCCAAGAAGTGAATTCCTCCTTTCTGGGAACATGAGACTCTTCATAGACTCCCTAACCCATGTTCCATAAACAGCCTATGGCGTGGCAGGAGGATGGCCCCCAAATGTCATGGGGGCCTGACCTAGTCCAGCAGTCACCTAGGCAGGCTAAGCATAACACTACTCTTAACATTCTGTAATTTTTCAAAAGGAGAGGACTTTCAGCAAATCATGAGAAATTAACTACAAGTGGTACCTTAGCTTAAAGATAATGCAAAAGACAATAGTGACTGGGCATGGTGGCATAAGCCTGTAATCACAGTGACTCGGGAGACTGGGGCAAAAGGATAGCGAGTTCAGGCCAGCCTCAGAAGCTTAGCAAGGCCCTAAGAAACTGGCAGAAATAAGCTGGGCACAGTGGCGCTTGCCTGTAATCCCAGCAGCTCCCAGTGACTCAGGAGGCCGAGATAGGAGATTGAAAAAGCCAGCCTCAGCAGTAGGAGAGGTGCCAAGCATCTCAGTGAGACCCTCTCTCTAAATAAATAACAAAATAGGGCTGGGGATGTGGCTTAGTGGTCCAGTGCCCCTGAGTTCAATCCCTGATACCCAAATATTAAAAAAAAAAAACGTGTAAGGAACTGAGGATATGGATCAGTGGTTAAGTGCCCCTGGGTTCTATCCTCGTTGCAAAAATAACGGAGTGGGGGGCAACAGTAAAGATCTGCTTACCATTGATCCCCACTGCTGGAGTCTGCCACTGTCTCCCCTGTGCAGAGGAAGGAACAGAAATAGATTTTGAGAGTTGACCTTTGATGGGACTTTATGGCTCTTTCCATCCAGTAAAATAATACCACCCAGCTCTGAAATGGCAATGGCAAGTGGTATCTGCTTCATCTGCAGGACAGGGTGTGGCTTGGATTTTAATGTCTTTAAACTAGAAAAGAGGTATTTGGAAATTATCTGTACTTTAACTCTTAATCTAAGATTAGAATTTTTTTTTAAGTCCTTTTAATTTTAGGTTTTAGATGAAGTTGAGGTTTTTCCCTGAGATTGGAGTTTTGGAAACAGATCTGAAACTTTCTAGTATTGTGTAGTGACATGTAAGCATTTTTAGTTTGACTGCATTTCAGGACTTATTTCATACGCACCTTCAACTAGGAACTGGGACATATTTTTCTGCTGCTTGACAAGTTTGAGTACTCTTCAGAGAACTTTGAAATTGCTTTCTCTGTCTTGCTCTGACAGAGGGACTTCTTGTGTCTAGTTATCTTCTGGCAGCTTTGGCAGTGTCTCTAGCCCCCACTTTTGGCAGTTCACAGGGGCAAGATGTGTACTTGCTGAATATACGCTTCCATGATGCCATGTTGGCCGGAAAATACTGACTTTTAAACAACCTAAATTTAGAGCCTTCTACAAGGACAGCACTGATGGCTGGCTCTTTGCCATTTGATAACATGCCAGCCAAACCATAGCTGTCCACAGTGGCTGACACAGTGCACCTCCCAGAAATGTACTAAAGATAACCATATGGGTGATTTAAATGATCCCTAATAATCTAATCATTAATATAATATACTATTTTACATCCCCAGATCAAAAATGCATATTTATTTAAGACTCAGTTACAAAAAATGTCACCAAAAAGTATTTAAGTTTTATAAAATAGAAATTATATATATAGACACATTGTCTGACATAATTCTTTAATGAAAACTAGGAACAAAATCTAAAGTGTAGTCAAGAAAACTTAAACTTATAATTGCACTTATTCTAGAAAGCAGAGATCTTAAGGTAAATGAAATATTTATCTCAAAACATTAGGAAAAATAACCGAAGAAGGGCAGCAAGACGGAATTGATCTTATAAAGGCATAGCCTAATACAAAAGAAAATAAATTTGTCAGATTAAAAGTTGATGCTATGTGGGGAAATGGATAAACAGACCTCTGGAAAGCCTATGCTGGACTGGAAATGTGCCTCAGTGGTGGAGTGCTTACCTGACATGTGAGGCCCTATGTTGATCTCCTCCAACACAGAAAAGGGAATAGTTCATATACATTAGAAGGAATTTTTAAGGTCAAGTAAGAGTTTTAATTTGATTTCTATAAATATAGGTGACTATTTTCCAAGAAAATATAAATATTCAAAAAGATAGAGAATATGAGTATACCAGTCTCCTTAAGTTGGAATAGTGACTGACATTTAGCTTCCTTACAAATGTTAAGGGCCAAGTGATTTTTTTTTTTTTTTTTTTTTTTTTTTTTTTTTTTCTTTTTTTGAAGCATTGAAGAGCAAACCCAGTGCGTTATACATGCTAGGCAAGTGCTCTACCACTCAGTTCCACCCTTAGCTCAAAGCCAAATGATTTTAATGGCTGAATTTTGTATCCTTCAAGGGATAGTTTAATCCTTCATTGTGCTGTTCCAGAGGTTAATAGAAGCACAGAAAACTCCCCATCATGTTCTTTTGAAATCAGTTCACCCTGATACTAAGGTCCGGCAGGAGACAGGGACAGTATCAAAACCAGACTAACCAGGTTAGTACTCTGGACCAACCAGTCTTACTTAGAAAGATGCACAAAGCGTGACTAAAATTTAGAAATTCAAATCCCGTAGTGTGTTAAAAGAATTTCACGACCCATGATCGAGAAAATTTTATTGTAAGAGCATAGAGTTCCACATTGGGTTAAATAGTCATAATGTATAGTGATGATAATAGCTAACATTTATTAAATGATGACCATCTTTTGCTCATATCAACTCTGAGGAAAAGGCATTTGACACCAGGTGCAATGGCACATACCTGTATTCTCAGCAATCTGGGAGGCTGAGGCAGGAGGATTGCAAGTTCAAGGCCAGCCTCAGCAACTTACTGAGACCTTGTCTCAAAATAAAAAATAAGAAAAAGGACTGGTGGTAACCCTGGGTTTAACCTATATGGAAAAAGAAAAAGGCATTTAACAATATTCAGCACCCATTCCTTTATTTCTGTGATGTTGGGGTCAAACCAGGACCTTTTTACGTTCTAGGCAAGTGTGCTAACACTGAGCTACACCCTAAGCCCCCAGTACCTATCCTTTAATTAAAAAAAATTCTATTTCTCTGTTCTATATTCTATCTTGTACTATTATTGACTTGCAATAGAAATAAATATTCATAACTTACTTTAAGAACCTCTTCAAAACAAAACACACCAGTGGTCCTTCCATTAGAGTATGTAAATTCCAAACTGAGGGTTTCAGACACAACTTTTTAGGCAGCATGGCCCTTGGAGATTAGGTTATGGCTTCAACTCTCACCAACCACCTGCAAATAGCAAGCAAGCCTGCTTGCAGTTGCTGCCCTCGTGAACGAGGTGTGATTAAAGGACAAGGACCATAAAGTGCTCAGTTAAGTACCCCTATTATCAGCAACATCCCAAGGATTGTAGTCTCTTTTGACATCTTATCTTGGTTGAGTCTTTCTTTAATCTTAACAGTAGTGGGAAAGGGCTTTAAGGGAAGAGTCAAGCCAGGATTTGTTGAAAGTGAATAACTAAGGGAAATTCCTTCAGAAGAAAGCATCTGACCACCTTTCCCTATTCCTCCCTAATTAGAACTCTAGAAAGTGATTATGTAACCAGGTCCATGTGACCTTAGTAATGAATTATTTAGCTTGGGCCACTTTGAGCTTAAGTCAACAACTTTCAGTTTGAATTGTAGTTGGGATCAATAGAGAAAAAGCACAGAACCTGATGCTAATAGCCAGGGAAGTCTTATCCAAACACAAGTCCTGAGTTCTTTGCCCCAGTTTTCTGCTTTATTTGTTTGGGGAGCTCATTGAGTCCTAGGGACAAGAGAACAGTCGAAGGGTGAGACATATTTATACCCAGGCTTTAATGGGTTTTGGTGACAATATTATGAATGTTCCCAAGACTTGTGCTTAGAGTAAACTGGTGCTGTGCTAGCTTGGTTTAAAGCTAAGGAGGTTAAAGGGAGTGTATAGAGGGATGCCCAGTGCATGAACAGTAGTAAGGTTAGAGCCTGGTGGTAGAGGTCTAGAACTCCCACAGGCTTTTCTAGGTGAGCAGTTTAAGCTCTGGGGCAGGAATGGGTATTGGATCCATGCGTAGGAGGACATTAACCTTCCTCCTTTCCCTCAGTACCATGCAGAGACCATCAAGAATGTGCGTGCAGCCACGGAAAGCTTTGCTTCTGACCCCATTCTCTATCGGCCAATTGCTGTGGCTCTGGACACTAAAGGACCTGAGATCCGAACTGGGCTCATCAAGGGCGTGAGTATCTTGGGAGGAAAGTAGCCCCAGTGATTCCTCCTTGATATTCTCTTGCTGCCTGGATGCCCTGTTTTAGAGTTGAGGGCTACAAATGAAGGTCTTACTTTCATCACTATGAAAAAAAAATGTTAATTTGATCTAGTTTGCTTGAAAATGGTACCACAAAGGAACTGATTTTTACTCTCAAATCCACTCCCAAGTCTCTCTCACTTTGGGGAGCAATTTCTTCGTATCTTTCTCCCCCTCATCATTGAGTAGCATAACTGAACATAGTTCTTTCCCTGGATATTCCCTTGAAATATATAAAGCTAGGGAATAGGAGCTTTTATTCGCAAAAGAAAAGGTTTTCTTATTTGATCTGGGATTTGAACATTGTTCCTTGGGGGAAAGAATTTTTCCTTTCCTTGTCAGGTGGTTGGGTTACTGGTCATCTCCAGTCTGGACTCTTATATTCCCTCTGTTCCACAGAGTGGCACTGCAGAGGTGGAACTGAAGAAAGGAGCCACTCTTAAGATCACTCTGGATAATGCCTACATGGAGAAGTGTGACGAGAACATCCTGTGGCTGGACTACAAGAACATTTGCAAAGTGGTGGAAGTGGGTAGCAAGATCTATGTGGATGATGGACTTATTTCTCTGAAGGTGAAGGAGAAAGGTATGTGTGGGGGTCAGATCTAAAAAACATCCTTGACACAAGAAAGGAAGCAAGATTAAATCAATACCTTCTCAGAAATGCCTTCCATAATCCATTTATCCTCAAAAACCACTCAGCCGGACCTAATTGTACTCCTGAAACATGAGCTTTATTTTTTATCCATCCTTGATACTTATTTAGTATCTTCTTGCTTGCTTCCTTCAATATGGTGTGTATAGGACTGTGTGTGCTTGGGAATGGTAGCTAAAATAAAAAAATTATTTGGTAATGTATTTAAATTTTAAAATTTCATGAGTAGGTATTAATGTCCTTAGAGGTGAGGAAACTGAGACACACAGAAGCTAATTGACCTGACAAGGTCACATAGTTAGTAGACTTGGGGTTTGAACTCTGGTTATGGCTCTAGTGCCCTCCATGTGCCACTTTGTAGGTCACTGAACCAGAGAGAAAACCTTGCTGCTTGCTACTTGCCTTCCAGCTAGGGTGTACTCTCATTGCTCTGCCTCTCCTCCCTACTCTGTTTTGCACAGGTGCTGACTTCCTGGTGACAGAGGTAGAAAATGGTGGCTCCTTAGGCAGCAAGAAGGGTGTGAACCTTCCTGGGGCTGCTGTGGACTTGCCTGCTGTGTCAGAAAAGGACATCCAGGATCTGAAGTTTGGGGTTGAGCAGGATGTAGATATGGTGTTTGCATCTTTCATTCGCAAGGCATCTGATGTCCATGAAGTTAGGAAGGTCCTGGGAGAGAAAGGAAAGAACATCAAGATTATCAGCAAAATTGAGAATCATGAAGGAGTTCGGAGGTAAGTTCCCATCTTCCCCACTTCAGTTCCACCTCAGCAATAATCTGAAGGGCAAGATATATCCTGTGACTACCTGATTACCTAACTTGGCCACTTGCCTGTCAGAATGCAGCCTCCCAAGATTGGTCCAGACTCACTGATTCAAAGTGTCTTAGGGAATAGAATATATTGGTATTTAAAAAAAAAAAAAAAAGTTTCTCATGGTTTCTCAGGTGATTGAGATGCTGGAAGCTTGACATTGTTCCATGGGCCTGGGGACAAGCAGTTGAGTACACTAGGTCACCAGGACCAGGGCCTTCATGCTCTACTTCTGAGCAAGAGCACTACCAGTGTTTGCTAGAATTAGGGAGACAGCAGGTACTTAGAATGGGGCTCCTTTTGACCCTTACTGTGAGTCATGTGCAAGCTTAGGGCCTTTTGGATTTCACCTAGAAAACAGCATGCCCAGTGATCAGGCTAGCTCTGGTCTGGTTTGTTCAGCTCCTATTAGGGAAACATGGGTCCTCTCCAGGTTCACATTGCTCTAGCTCAGCTTAAACCATCTTCCCAGTGCTCACAGTGTCAGATGAATATGACCAGCTTAGTAACATCTGTTCCGCTTTGGATTCCTGCTAGAAACACGACTTGGCACTGCTAAAAATGGAGACCTACTCATGTGGTTAGGAGTGTGTCTGGGGAGGGTAGGAGGAGCAACTTCTAAGCCCACTGTTGTGACCTTTCTGTCCTTACCTTTGTATAGGTGTTCTTTATACCAGGCAGTTTGGAATTCTCTTTGCCATTCTGATAAGCCATGGGTGCTAGATGACTTTGGCTCCATATCAGGCAAAACCATATTAGAAGGAAACGTCATAAGGAGCAGTCCTCAAATGTCCTTGACTAAATGAGGCCATGCACTTTTGTGTCAGAAGTAATCAGCAGACCTTGGGTTTACTTCTTCCTTGGAAGTGCTGATCAGAGAGTAGATATTATAGGGTTATACCCTAAGAGGGGCCTTTTAAGAGGCAGATGGAGAGGGAAAAGGAGCCCATGGGACTTTGGAGGAGACCTTCCCCTTTCTTCCCCTCAGTGAAGTATCCATACTGGTGTTGAAGAAGCCCAGCAGAATTGTTGGCCCATTCTGTGTGGCTACGGTTGCAGGAATGTTTTGCCAACTCCACGCACCTAATGATGACATTATTCATGAGTATCTGTCAGGGAATCCCAGGAAATCTTCTGTCAATAGTTGTACTTGTGGCCCATGCTCAGCATAACCTCTCTTTGTCTCTTCCCTATTTCCCCCTCAGGTTTGATGAGATCCTAGAGGCCAGTGATGGGATTATGGTGGCTCGTGGTGATCTAGGCATTGAGATTCCTGCAGAGAAGGTCTTCCTCGCTCAAAAGATGATGATTGGGCGGTGCAACCGAGCTGGGAAGCCTGTCATCTGCGCTACACAGGCACGTCCCCCTCCCCATGTTCTGTGCACTTTCACACGCTTGGATGGGAAAGCTGTAGGGCCTAGCCAGTCTCTTCCCATGCACCCTGTGGCACTTAACATATACACACTCATATCCCTACCCCATAGTGCATTTACACACTATGTCCCAGGGTACAGCTTACAGTTATTTGTCTCTGAAGGTGGTGCAGGCCGAGTCTCACCAGTGCTCTGTCCTTTCCCAGATGCTGGAGAGCATGATCAAGAAGCCCCGTCCCACCCGGGCTGAGGGCAGTGATGTGGCCAATGCAGTCCTGGATGGAGCTGACTGCATCATGCTGTCTGGAGAAACAGCCAAAGGGGACTACCCTCTGGAGGCTGTTCGCATGCAGCACCTGGTGAGTTCTTAGGGCCTGTCCTGTGCCCCTGGTCTTCCGGCTGGGATGGAGGCAAGCTCTAGCACAGAGCTTGTTAGGCTTCTGCATCCTCTTAACCAGGGTTGTCCATGGTCCTCCAAGTCACTGCAACAAGAGCGAGGGGGTGGGGTGCAGGATGCCTCGGGTTTTTTGTTTGTTTTGTCTTCCCTTCACACACCCTATCATTTCCTTCTGCTCTGGAGGCATCCTCCATCAGACATCACACAGTTCACTTCTGTGACTCCTTTCCTTGACTTGAGTCCTGGGGTACTGATGTAGTCAAAGGTTGTCTTGTACTTCTAAACTCTGGACAGTCCAGAGGGCCTGGCCTGTTCTGAAAAAGGCCATGGGCTTGTGCTCCCAGCTGTCCTTATGATTGCCTTCTGATTTGATTCCCCACCTGTGGGCCTGCACTGGCAGATGTTGCCTGCACTGAGCTGCCTGAGCTGGCCTTGCATGGTGCCTGCAGCATGGGACGGATGTACCTTGATGTGCTAGACCAAAAAGTGGCGTCAAGTGACTGGTGAAAGGACTACAAATAGAGTTGGGTAGAAGGGCACTGAACCGGTGGGCTCTGGACTGAGAACATCTAGAGGGATATAGGTGTTCTTTCTCCCTGAGAATGAGTTCTATGTCCTTCAGCCTCTCTGCTTTTCAGAGATGGAATTCCAGTTCCTCTGTCCTGCCTGTTCCCTCCCTTAGAACCTTCTGAAGAGTTAACTCAGGGATTAGTTCTCAGGGCTGCTTGTGCCTAATAATATAAGTGCTATGAATTAGTTTCTTCCTGGTAGTTCTAGGTCAGTCTCTCTAACATAACCTCAGTGAACTTGCCCTGTATCTTTTTCTTTCTATACCCTTTCTAGCCAACAAAGGAACCTTGCCCTTTAGCCCTTTTGTGACCCCAGTTCCATCAGGTCCCCAATTTAAAATAACTGAAAAAACAAAGTAACCAACCTCCTTTATGTTCTATGTATCCTGTTACTGGGCTCAAGCAGCTTCTGGTGGTGAAGGAGTTCCTACCCAGGGTTTCAGCCCTTGAGGCTATTGTCAACTTTCTGGTGAATTTCCCCATATTGAAATGGGTAGAGACCCCATCCCCTTTTCCAGGGATGTTTCTGTATCCTGGCCCTGGGCAATATATCACCCCATTTGTGTGATAATGATTGCTGTTCCAGTGGTTCGATACTCTTGGCACATCCTCAAAGCTGCCCTGTGGCAGATAGGTGCTTGCAAGTCCGTCCCAGGTGACAATGCACCTCAAACTGTCACCTCTGGAGCAGTCGCCTTCCTGAGTCTCTCTACATGTCTCTCCTCTGTAATTGCCTTGCTTAGTTGTGTGACTTTCTGACCTCAGAGGTTGGAGGCTTTGAACTATGAAACCAGATAGACTGGACAAGTCACTTAATCTTTCAAGACCCTGTCCTAAAATGGATTAGCTGAAATATTTATTATAGCCTTAACATTAAATATTCCCTGCTATTATAATTAAATACCATATCAATCCCTGTGTCTGCATAATCTTCATATCTCCCATTACTTCCATTTATAGTTGTGAATTACATGAATATAGAGCCTGGGATTGAGCCCAGGTCTGCTGACTCCGAAACCAGCCTTCCCTCCTGCAGCATTGTGCTTTTAACAGCACATGAGGACAGGTCTTATCTTGGGGTCTGTAGTCAGACTAAGATTCATCTCTGGGTTCTGATTCCATGTCCTTTCTTCCATGCCCTGGTCTTTCTATGAATGGACAGTCACCTTAGAACTGCAAGGTTTGGATTGCATGGCACTGCTCAGAAGATAAGTTATGGGGTCTGGGCCAAGTAGTAGCTGCCCCTCTAGGTGGTGTGGAGGCTTCTCCTTTGTCATCAGTTAACACTGACCACAGCTTCTCCCCTTAACAATTCATGACTTTCTCCTGTGTCTTAACTGATGCAGTTCATGATCCATAATTAAGAGCTAGGCAGTACCAGGTATGACCCTGTTTCCTGTTCATGTCTGCTGTCCTTTGGGCTGCATGCATTCCATTCTTACAGAATACTTTTAACCTAGTATATCCTGGCACGCATCTGTTAATACTGCCAAATTAATAAAATGGTGTTACTCCTATCTACCATTCACTAAGGTACTGGTATTGGCATTATAATCCTCTAAAGCTTTAATTCTTTCTTAGTCTTACCTGAGCAGGCAGTCTGTGAATAACTTTTTGGCTTCTCCTGACCATTTTAATCATTAGATTTTAATCAAATGTCCTGTTAAACATGTCTGCATGCTTTCACAGGCCTCCATCTCTTCACATGGCTGTTCAAAGTGCCCCTCACAAGTTAACCAGTTTCCTATTCTCCTGCTTAGAGAATTCAGCTGCATAGCTTTGGCTTTGTATTGACCCCAGCTTTGAGCACTGCTCAGTTTGTTTCCATGACAGGCCATGGGAAATGCCTAGAGCACCCCATGCCTGAAGCTAAGAAAGCACTTCATCCATGTGTGCTTGCAAACTGGAAAGACACCCTCCCTCATCCAGACAGCCATGTGAGGACAGAGGGCCTGTTCCTTGTTGTAAGCTGTGTCATGAGGCAGCATGGTCAAGTCCTCTGCCAGGGAGTAGTGTGAGCTCAGCCTAGGCATGTCTTTGTGCCAAGCTGCTAGAGCCTACCTACCATATTGTTATGGCTCCAACCAAAAACAAAAAAATCCTTCCAGGATGGAAGTCCCAGTTTCCCCTGTATTAGAGGGGAAGAAACATCAGTTGAAGCCCAAAATTCTCTATATCTCCTGGAGCATGTGGACTTCCACCACTCTGCCTCTGTGTCTGCCTGAAGGATAGATTTAACCTAAGGTTATCTTACCTTCCTCTCTTATTAATTCCCTGTTCTGGTCTTTCCATGTGTTGTCTCTCTCTCTCTTTTTTTTTTTTCCTTTCTTTATCCCTCTTCCTTGCCCTTCCCTCTCCTAAACCTTACAGATAGCTCGGGAGGCTGAGGCAGCCATGTTCCACCGCCTGCTGTTTGAAGAACTTGTGCGAGCCTCCTATCACTCCTCAGACCCTATGGAGGCCATGGCCATGGGCAGCGTGGAGGCTTCTTTTAAGTGTTTAGCAGCAGCTTTGATAGTTCTGACGGAGTCTGGCAGGTAGGGCCCTAAGGGCAGGTACCACTGTAGGATAACCAACTGCTCCAGAAGGCAGCCAGGCCAGCCCTGCACCTGGCCCAGACACACAGCCTCTTCTCATCTGCAGGAAGGCAGCCAGGGAGGTCATGATAGGATAGGACAAAAGGGTCCTTTGTCTCAGTGGACATGAAAGTCACAGGCACCTGGTGAAGGACTGCTTCCTGTGGAGTTTTGCTCTTGCCCAGCTCTAAACCTCTAGTGACTGTGCTCCTCTTGGCCTTTGTGCCCAGGGACATGTTCTTTATCAGCTGTCTGTAACTCTTTCCCCACCCTTTCCCTTTGTGACAAAGCTCTGTCCCCTTCGTCCCTCTGGACGGATATTACTCCCCTAGATTGCCCGCGAGGCAGAGGCTGCCATCTACCACTTGCAATTATTTGAGGAGCTCCGCCGCCTGGCGCCCATTACCAGCGACCCCACAGAAGCTGCCGCCGTGGGTGCTGTGGAGGCCTCCTTCAAGTGCTGCAGTGGGGCCATTATCGTCCTCACCAAGTCTGGCAGGTAGGAGGCGGCAGTGGCTCAACTGAGGATACCTTGCTCTGTGGTACCTCTCCTTGGGGGTCCTGGGAGCAGTGCATTGAACAGTGCTCAAATGGTACTGAGCCAAGGTAAGACCCTCCTGGCTGCCACCTTTCCTGTAGGGAAGAAGCTCCCCAGCTCCCTCAGGTCAAGATCCCAGCATGGGTGGGGTTCCTTTCTTGTGCCTGGAGGACTGTAGGCAGCAAATGTGTTAAATCATTTGGATCCAAAGCAAATTTAAGGCCTCACGGTGAACTGTTACTGATTGCATAATGATGGATAGGCTCTAAATACCAACTGCAAATGGTTATTTGATATTTAAAAGCTGGTCTTCTAGCTTTTAAATGGTACATGCCAATAATCTCAGCAATTTAGTGAAGTAATAAATAATTTAGCAAGACCCTGTTTCAAATTAAAAAGAAAAAAATGGAGGTATAGCTCAATGGTAAATGGTCCCTGAGTTCAATCCCCAGTACCCTCCCTGCAAAAGTTGGTGTATTTAAAAATAGTTTGGAAAATTAATACTGTTCACTGTCCTATTTGATGCATTGGTTCCTATTTGTCCGAACCCCAAAGACAAGTCTGTCCAGTCTAGAAAAGGTTGCTATGCCGTCTTGCTGGTATTCTTTGTGGCTAAGGTATACATGGCCTGTGGTTGGCATTGGATTTGAGGTTTCTTCCTAGCTGGGACATTGACATTGTCTTCTAGTCTGCGGAGTGTGCTACTTGACCTTGACAACAGGGTGGCAAGGGTTTTCTAGAGGACAAGGTAGAGAGGAGAGACCTGCAATGCCCATGCACTGAGGAGTGGCAGGTGGACTCCCCAAAGCACCAGGACACAGTCTGTGTGGATTTCCTCTGCAGAAGCCTCATGCTTTTCGCTAAATAACCATTAGGGTTGACCTTTGTGGAAAGGGCCAACCCTTGCTATTTGGCTATTTTTACTTCTAGTCTTCTGGGATTTCACTCAGCCGGTCTGGACTTAAGCAGCTGTTCTCCCTGAAGGCTGTGTATGGAAGCCAAGCTCAAAGCAGGGTGTTTTCTGCTGATCAGGCTAAATTTCCCTGACACCTGTTGTGTGTCCTCAGAGCTTGCTTGCCAGGGCCCAGTTCTTTCCCCAATTTCTGAGACACATCTGCAGCTCTAAATGTATAGTATCAGTGTTCAAGGAAGCTGTTGGCAGAAAATTTCAGAGGCATCCCCTCCCTTCCAGAGGCCCCGGGACAGGCAGAATGCTTCCACACCACCATTCTGTTTTTGCCTCTTGTATAGCACCTAGAGTTGTATAATCGTTGAAATTCTAAGATGTCTTTTGACTCAGGTTTGACCTTGGGGCTCTGAAGCCCAGTTGCTGGGACAGTTTGGGGGACCTGGGAATCGTGTGTGTGTGTGTGTGTGTGTGTGTGTGTGTGTGTGTGTGTTGGGGGATATAACAGTTGAGAAGCCTCATGTTGATTCCCAGCGGCTGGTCACTGTTGTTCTTTGCAGTTATCAAGAATCAGGTGCTCTTCACATGCTGCTTGGCTTGTAGTTGTTGCTGGCAGCAAGAGCAATGGGTGCTAGTGAGATTGGGCCAGGGCTGCCTTTCTGTGCCAAATGGAAGAGTTTAGGGATTCTGCCAACTATGGGCCATGTGGGGTAAATGGGTAAGAGTGAGACTCCAGGGTCAGGATGATCAACCAATGGGAGGGGATGGAATAGAGGGCAAATGGCAGTATAGCGTTCTGGGGAGAGGTACAAGATATGAGGTGCTTCCCAGCCTTGGGAGGCAGCTCCCTGCTTAGGGGGCCCAGCTTTTTCAACCTGGCAAAATGAGTTGGGTTAGAGAGTGAGCTACTACCAAAGGCCATGTCGTGCTTCCTGAGAGGCTCCTGAGACACTGTTTAATGGTCTCTTCCTGTTCTCATTGCACCTCAGGTCTGCTCACCAGGTGGCCAGATACCGCCCACGTGCTCCCATCATTGCCGTGACACGCAATCACCAGACAGCTCGCCAGGCCCATCTGTACCGTGGCATCTTCCCTGTGGTGTGTAAGGACCCAGTCCAGGATGCCTGGGCTGAGGATGTGGACCTGCGAGTGAACTTGGCCATGAATGTTGGTGCGTAGCTGGGAGCAAGGGCTATTGCCTAGAGGGGATGGAGTTCTTGAGCTCTGGTTTTTCAACAAGAGGCCCAGTTCACCGCTCTTCGTCTCACTGAAAATGTTTTCTCACAATCCTCTCCCATTATCTGAAGAGAATGTAAGGGAAGAGAGGTCTTTGAGTTGTGGGACTGAGCAGCTTAGTCCCTCTCTTCAGTCTCCCACTTTGGGGTACAAGGTAAAATGCATTGTCTTTTCTTTGGCATCAGCTTATTATGGAGGTTTTCTTTCTTTTTTTTTTTTTTTTGGTGCTGGGGATCGAACCCAGGGCCTTGTGCTTATAAGGCAAGCACTCTACACACTGAACTATCTCCCCAGCCCCGAGGTTTTCTTTATATAAAATTGACTAGAGCTACTGTATGGGAGTGGCACACACAGATCATGTGCTGATGAGGCCTTTGTCCCTATATAAGCTAGGATGTCATGGGGTGAGATGAAGCAGTTAGCTCTGACCTTGGGCAAGTCTCCATCCTCTAGAGTATAAACTGAATGATGTCCCAAGTTTCATGCCAGCTCTGCCGTCAGACCAGATCTTACCCTGGTCCCCTTTCCCAGGGCTGTGAGGCTGGCACCACCTTGTGGTATGAGGGAGTAATGATCAGCTTGTCCTGCCAAGCTACTGTTGCTTCTTTTTTTTTTTCTTCTTTTTTTTGGGGGAGGGGGTGTTGGGGATTGAACCTAGGGCGTTTTTGTTTGTTTGTTTGTATTTTATTCACCAATCTCTTTTCTTCAGGCAAGGCTCGAGGCTTCTTCAAGAAGGGAGATGTGGTCATTGTCCTGACTGGATGGCGCCCTGGCTCTGGTTTCACCAACACCATGCGTGTAGTGCCTGTGCCATGATGATCCTTGGATCCCCTCTACCCCTGTCCTATCCCCTTCCCCACCCCATCCATTAGGCCAGCAATGCTTGTAGTGCTCACTCTGGGCTGTAGTGTGGCACTGGTGGGCTGGGACACCAGGGAAGATTAATACCTCTGTGAAACATGGCTGTTTTTAGACCCTGCTGGGGTGGAATAGCCCAGAGCCTGGCTGCATCATGTGACCCCACCCAAGAAGGGGCAAAAGAGGAATGCAAGACTGGAGGCCCCCAGAGCTATTAAAAGAAGGTGACAACTCCACCTTTTGTGTACTTCGTTTAGTTCCTGTAGAAAGTGGATGCCCAGAGAACTCCCAACCTTGGCTTGGGGTCAGGAGACAACCAGCAGGAGTAGGGGCTTAGAGTGTAGGTCAGTGGTTCCAGTGTAGGCAGACTGGCCCTGACCCTTACTTGTTTCCCCAACTGCCTCAGCCTCCCCATTCCACCTTGTGCACTGCGCTCTTCTCCTGCACTCCACTCAGCTGACGCTGCAGACAAACACTCCACCCTCTACCTTCCATTTTCCCCACACTGCAGCCACCTCCAGGCCTGTTGCTATAGAGCCTACCTGAATGTCAATAAACAACGACTGAAGCACCTGTTTCTTCTTTCTTCGCTCGGTTTTGGGTGGAGGGAATCTGAACCCTGTCTGAGCAGATGGAAATGGCAACAGCCCCATGCCCTGTGAGGTACTATAGTCTTGCCCATCTGCAAAGTGCAGAGGTGCTAGGGAGGTAGTAGCTGACTACCTTGTATCTGGGGACTGGGCTGGTTGTGTCTAAAACTTCCAACCACTGGGTAATGCCTTATTTGGGCCAAAGATGGGAGGGCAGGGACAAAATCCCCTCCTGAGACTACACCCGTGGATAATCCTAAAGAGTGTAGTAGCCCTTGCCCTCGTCAGCCTTCCATTTTGGTCTTCCTGTAGTAGAATCCTCTTAAGGGAACTGTAGGATGAGTCCCAGCTTTAAGAAGCAGATTTGCCCCCAGGTCCAGAATATTTGTAGGCAGGCTCCCCTTTGGGTCCCTCCTGTATGTGAATGGCTCTCCCCATGATACAGCAGGATTAAGGTGGGTAGGTAGGGTTGAGAATGGGGTTGAGGTTGGCCTGTGCCTTCCCTCTCTTGAAACTCCATGAACCAAATGGATGGGGAAAGGGGCTTGCAGACCAACAATTTTGAAAAATAAGACCTCTTGAGTCCATAATTGCCCAGTTCAATCCAGTTTGTCACAGTTCCACTGATCACGGAACTCTAGTTAATAGTACTTCCCAACCCTATCTGGTCATCTTAAGTCCCAATGCAGCTTCTGTACATAAATAATGCTGGAGGTGTGGGGGTTGTGGCTCAGTGGTAGAGCAGTTGCCTAGCATGTGTGAGGCACTGGGTTCGATTCTCAGCTCCGCATAGAAAAGTCCACCCACTACTGAAAAATATTTTAAAAGATGCTGGGCCCTGCGTTCTCCGTGGGTGACCTGGATTTCTGACTGTCATGTTCAAAATCCTAGGGTCAGAAATTAAAATAACCTAGAGTTAAATGTTTGGAGGGGTTGTAGGAGGGCAGGAATCAATTGCTGCAGAGGGCACCGGGCTTCAAAATTAGGAATACAAAAAAAGCCCAGAGGGGACTCAAAACCTTCAATGTGAAGAAGGCCCCATAGGTATGTAGACCTAGTCGCTGGCTTCCAGGACCTTGCATTCTGGGGAATCAGGAGTCAGGGTCCGTGTAGAGTTAGTGGCCTCACCTGGGCGGTCTGAAGAGGGGAAGGCTCGGCCAATGGGCTGGCCCGGCCTGCAGAGCAGCCAGTGGGCGGGCGGAGGCGGGCTCTCCTCGGGGTGGGCGGGGTCCCGCGGGCTCTGTGTCCTGAGAGCGGTCCAGAGTGCTTGAGTAGGCTTGGCGATGACCGCTCTGAGCCTGAGCGAGGCTGCGGAGACGGGCAGGTAAGGGGGTTACAGCCCACAGGCCGGGTCTGGGACCCTGGAAACCACTGTGGGGAGCTCGCTGCCTCGCGGAGTGGAGCCTCTCCGGGGGCCCGTAGCGCCTCCCTCAGTGCATTCTGCCCCCGGGGCAGGCACTTTCCGGCCGCGGGAAAGCGGGGTCGGGTCGAGAGCAGCTCCGCGCCCGGGCCGGGCGCCTCCCGGGGCTGCTAGGTGTTAGTGTGGGTACAGGATGTTTCTGAGGGTGCCGAACCTGGGAACTGAGGTTCGGTCCCGGCGGCATTAGAGCTGTGGAGGGCACACTCTTAAGAGTCCACCACACCCGCCCGGCCACCATCACCGTTCGTTCATTCATTCATTTATTCATTACCCGCCATATCGACCAGTCCTGCTAGCCCTCTATCCCAACTGACGCTTCCCTGCTGGCCCCTGCAGGGTCTTACCGTGTCCTCTGTCTGCGGGATCCACACTTGTAGCGCGGCCCGCAGCGGCCCCGGAGTCAGCGCGGAGCTGTCCCAGCACGACTCGGCCGCACCCGTGCGCCAGGCCCGGGCGGGCTGGGGCTGGTCTCCAAGCCTGGAAAGCTGGTCCAAAGTCGACCTGAGAGAGAGGAAAGTTTTTCCAATTGGGGAAGAGTAGAGTAGACAGCAGGTGGCATTGTAGAGGACATCAAGAATTGTGGGTTTTGATCCGTGAAGTTTTGTGTACATGGGAATGGGATTATATAGGGGAAAACGGAGAGGGTGAATGAAACTGTAAATTCCTGCCTCTGCTCAGGTCCCAAGATCAGTCTGAGCTTTGGTGGACAGCGCTGCATCCCTTGCCAGCTAGCCTGGGGCCAGGTAGGGTGAATGTGTGAGTCTGTGCCCAAATCAGTCCTAGATACACAGGGGTGTGGATCTTGTGGATAGTCTAGGGGCCTGCCTCTGCTCTGTCCTTAAAGGGCTTTGGAGGGCTTCTAGCCAGCTGTCATTTTTCCCTGCTTTGCCTGTCCCCTGCCTAACCACACATGCTTGTTCAAAGGTGCCTCTCCTTGCAGAGGTCAGACTCCTAGGGAATGAGAGAGGGTACTCTGACAATTTGTGCTGTCTCCCTACCCCTGTACACCTCTAGCTGGCATTGAATTCAGTTCTTTTCAGAATAAAGACAAGGTAGGGTGGGAGAGGTGGAGAGGAAAGTGTCCCTCCCATCATGCAGTGAGGGGGTCAATTTGTCCCTTCCACAGTCTTCTGGTCAGGTTGGCCAGAGTCCAGTCCATGCTGCAGTCACTCACAGGTTTGAAGTTATAGATGGCAAGCATTGATGGTCGCCTCAGTGGGCATCTCTGAGACAAATGGGCAGATCCAGAGGGCAAGGCTGACAAAGGCTGCCCCTGAACTTCCAGGAGAGTTTCTGTTGGGACCAAATGGGATTTCTTCCCAACTTCTAGTTGAGAGGACTTTCTAAATAATCCAGAAAGGTCAGTCTAGGTCCCATCCATTCCTTAATGTTGCTGGTTGCTTTTCAAATTTTTGAGCTTAGATTGAGTCCTCAAAGCTAAAATTTAGCACAGGCTAGAAAGACCCATATTGTAATTAATCTTCCTAGGATGCAGCCTTCACCCACTAGTAACCCTAGGGTCACCACATCCAAGATGATTTATGCTGCTCCCCTGCAAACCCCCCACCCCCACTTCCTGAGCTGTTAGTGCCTTCTTGGTTGGCTTCACCCACTCACTCCTTAAGCTGGTTAAGCTTTTGTTTGGCCCTTGAATACCACTTTCCATATTTATAGATTGGCATGAGGAGCCTTACTCTGGGAATCAGTTGTAAACCTCGCAGTGTTCCTGTTTTGCTGTGACTTGGAGCAAATTGCTTCCCTCTCTGCCTTCCCTACCTGCATTACGATAAGGTAAGGAGATGGGGCTGTAGGTTCCCTGACAGCATTCTCCATGCAATTGTTTAGGGATTCTGTCAACTAGTGTATTTTCTCCTCTGTTTCTGAAGGTGTTTCATTTCTCCCCATTGTTTCCCCTTTGCCACAATTGCCCATGGAGAAAGTCCATGTCATCAAGAAGTGCAGAATTCTACTTTGGTGTCTATTGTCTCAGTCTGAATGTAATTTGTTTTCTCCTTTCTGAGAAAGGAAAATAAACTCTCCCGATCCTGCAACCATCTCTGATGCAAATGTGAATTTGACATGAAGTCAGTGTTGGCCACTGTGCCACTGCTCACCTGAACTGCAGTGCATCAATCTGTCTTAACCTGTTATCACCAACCTGTGCACCTTTGATTAAGTTCCCAGCTGTTTATGAGTGAAGGAGAGGAAGGAAGAGGGGCAGAGCAGAAACTCCTGGGAATGGAGCTTCCTGCATAATTAAGAAGTAACAGCCTCCCTGAGGTGTATCTGTCTGCTATGGCGCAGATTCCAAAGGAAGGCATTGTTCTCCAGAATATAGCTTCTGAGGGACAAAGTGTTTCCTCTCCCCTTCTCCCACGACTACATATTTTTATTCGTTGGGAAATGAATGGTTAGAATTTCGGACTGGAATGTTTTAATAAACTGTGGCAGTTGAACCAGTCTTGAAATCCTTGTCCTAAATTAGTGTTCCTCAGTGATGTTTAAAATTATATCATTAATTTTTTATTTATTTGTTGACTTATTTACACTGTTAATTTTTTAAGCAGACATGAGTTTTTGGCTGGCACTATTTTTTAAACCTGAAATCCGGAGTACTTAAAGAATTAGTTTAAATCAAACATAAATTGCTTTTCTTCCTCATGTATTGACATAGCATGTGAAGTATATATTTAGTAATTTCAATATCCTTCTGGTATTTTTTTTTCTCTGACTGAGGGTCAAAGCCTCAGTGTGAATGATTTGCCTGAGTCAGCAGCTGTTCCTGGTTATAACAATTTTTTCCCTCTGCAATAGGAAAAAAATTAAGTATTTCTAATAATGTTCCATTTAACCAAATTACCTAAAACTTGCTGATGATCACTCATACCACACAAAACAATTCAATTTTTTTTAGTAGTGTTGGGGATCTAACCAATGACCCTGTACATTCTAAGCACCTGCTGATGAAATACATCCCCGGTCCCTAAAAGAATTTTTGAAATTTTTTATGAAATCATTTTTATTGATACATTATAATTATACCTTACAGTAGTATTTGTTGTTACATATTCATACATGCACATAATTTGGTATAATTTTTGAATTTTGAAGGACCTATTCAGAAATTTTATTTTAAAATAGCCCAGTGAAACCATCTCGGAATATCTATGAACGTCAGAAACGATGTTCATACAGGGCTGCCTTCATTACCAAATGGAAAAATTATTACATTTTTAATTGCTAACTCCTTTCATTGTGGAAAGTCTCAAACATATACACAGAAGGAGAGAAAATAATGTAATAGTGGCATGTGTCCATCACCCAGCTTCAACGACGATCAAGTCACAGGCCAAGTTGTCTCACATATACCTCCCATCTCCATCCTTCTTTTCTGGATCGTTTTGAAGCATACCTAAGCTATTATATTATTTCATCCACAGATATTTCAAGTGACCTATAAGAAGTAAGATCTTTTAAAAATATTTTGACAATACCATTATTATACCTTAAAAAATGATACTAACTCCAGAAAGTAAGCATTTAAATTTCCTCATTGTCTCCTAAATGTCTTTGTACTATTTGTTTAATAGGGATCCAAATCCAAATGTGGTTTACATAATTAGTTGGCACTTTGAATATCTGTTAAATTTTAAACTATAGATTCCCCTTCCATTTCTTCCTTTTTCCTTGCAGAAACTCTAGGTTATTAGTCCCATACCACTTCCCAGTTTCTTGATGGTGTTTAAAATGTTCCCTGACTCCTGAATTTCATATAAATTGGGAGTTGGATCTCGATTCCTGGTCCAATTTGGGGAATATTGTACACTTCAGGAAACTCACAATGTTTGTTTCTTTCTGTTTGGGGGGTGTGAGTAGCCGTTGATGATTATTTCATTTAGACCCATTATTTCATTAGGAATTGAAAATGGTGTTAATGTAATTCTATTGGTCTTTCTTCATTTATTACCCAGAATCTTTCTATAAAAAGAAGTGTTCCTTTTTCAACTCTGTGGTTACTCTGAAGTATAGCTAGTACTAGAAAAGCAGAATAAATACTTGACTTTTCCTCATATTTAAAAATCATGAAATAGTTTTCAAAATCATGAAATAGGTCCCTAGTATCTACTAAAGGTGACCAGTGAGTCATTTTATATTATTTTGGAATCATGGTTTTAAACATGTTTGAATATTTGATGCATATATTTGATATATATTTAAGATATATGTTTCAGTTCTTTGTAGACATCATTTTTATTGATGCTCAATAAAAATGATTTTTTTTCCCTTTTGGTGCTGGAGATTGTACCCAGGGCTTTGTGTATGCTAAGTGTCTATTATGCCACTGAGTTCACTCCCAGCCCTCAATTTTTCCCATCGTTTTTTTGGGCAGGGGAGGTAACCGGGGATTGAACTCAGGGGCACTGGACCACTGAGCCACATTCCCAGCCCTTTTTTATATTTTATTTAGAGACAGGGTCCCACTGAGTTGCTTAGTGCCTCATTCTTGCTGAGGCTGACTTTGAACTCATGATCCTCCTGCCTTAGCCTCCCCAGCTGCTGGGATTGCAGGCATGCACCACCTCACCCGGCTCAATTTTCCCGTCTTTAAATTGGCCCCTAAGTCCTTGTGCCACAGGGCTGTACTTTAATGGCTTCCTTTCTTTCTGGTATGATTAGATGTTTAGGCTCATTTGTGCATTTCCTGCCTCTACTGGAGTCAGCTCTATCTCCAAGGATCCCAGTTTCTTTTAGTGGAAATGCTATTTAGAGATCACAGATGAAGAACCAGGGATGTTCCTTGCTAGCTGTTTATTATTTCTAAGTGATTAGTTTTGAAGTTTCCATTTTAAGCCCAGTTTGTTACTGATTAAAGAAATAGTTTCTATCATTTTGGGGTTTATAAGTTACATTGAAAATCTAATAAAAGTGAAAGGCTGTCTTTCCAGAAACATACCCTTTTATTCAGACCCAACTATTTGGTCCAAAACCCTAGGCGTTCACCCTTACCTGGCCCCCAGGGATGTGATTTACCTTAGGCTGTCAGCTGGGTCCATAATGATGGAAGAAGACTTTAGAGGATTGGCAATAACCAGTTGGCCTGATATAAAAGCAGAAAGTGGGAAAGCTAATGGACCTTGCAGATAAAGCCAAGAGAAGAAATGGTAGGAGCGGTCATGGCCCTAACTGCACTGATCACACTAGGAGAGATCAAGTTTTATCAAAGAAGGAACACAAAGATAAAGGTTCGTTCTTTGGTGAAGGATCACTAAATAGAGCACAGTCCACTTGGTTGTTGGAAAGAACTTTCTGATAATCAAGGCCTCAGTGACATACCTAAGGGATGATATTCACATATATGCTTACACTTAAAAACTCTTGTTATCTAAATATAACGCCATCATTTTTTATACTCACCAAATAGTTCTTTCTTTATACCAAGTTCTTTGATACAGGTAACCCTGAAGTAGGTTTTTGTTATGTTTTCTTGTGTCTTTAAGTCATTCTCAGATATGTAGTCAATGTGATACAGCAGGAAGCACCTGAGCTTTCAGACAGACCTGGCTCCAATCCTTGCTCCCTAAGTTAGTGCTGGCTTACTTCTTCCTCTGAGCTACCTTTTCTTCATAAAACAGACTCATTCCTGGCCTCCTTCAAAGGTCGTTGGACTGTGTAGTGGCCTGATACACAGTGTGTGCTCACCAAAAGCTACTTTCACAGCAGTGCCTCCCAGCTTGGAAAATCTCTGTGATGATTTTAACCCCATGTGACCCTAAAAGGAGCTTCCTTTTTCTTTCTTTTTTTTTTTTTTTTTCCTTTCAAGATGCAAAGTTCATTCTGATTTTATTTATTTATTAATTATTGGTGCTGAGAATCAAACCCAGCACCTTGTGCATGCTGGGCAAGGACTCTATCACTGAACTACAACCCAAACTTCATTTTTAAAAATAAACTTTTTATTTGGAGATCATTGTAGATTTATGTGAAATTTTATGAAATAATACAGGGAGATCCCATGTACTTTTCACCCAATTCCCCCAAAGGTAACATCCCACATAGCAATAGAACCATATCACAACCAAAAAATTGACATTGAGATAATCTGTTGATACATAGGCCTTATTCACATTTTTCCAGTTTTACCTTCATGTTTGTGTGTTTAGTTTTAATCAATTTTATCACAGGTAAATTTGGCCAAGTTAATTTTTAAAACCGATTTTCTCTATAATTTACATTAACCTAGTACATATTTTATAAATAGACAAGAGGAGCTCAAAGTCTCCAAATACAAAGTAATGAAAAGGAGATGGAAATGTTAATTACCCTGTTTGATCAGCACATATTATATACAGGTATCAAAATATCACAATGTATCCCCATCAATATGTGCAGTTATTACATGTTAATCAAAATAATTTTTTAAAGTTTTGGAGATAGGTTAACTACCATGATTTAATCAGTACACACTGTATATATGTATCAAGTTATCACACTGTATCCCATAAATTTGTACAATTAAGATAATTTTTAAAAATCAGAATAAAAAGTAACATCTAAAAACATGCCAGTCATCTGCAAAACAGAATGAAACAAAACCCAAAATAAAACCACATTTCTTTTTGCCTTTGAGTCTGGAGGGTTTCCACATAGTAAAGGGGGAGATTTTAGGAATGTGGAATTTCAGAGGTATTTATTAATTAATATTGCTACTGGGATCAAACCCAGGGACGCTGTCTTACTGAGCTACACCCCCAGCCCTTATTTTATTTTGAGACAGAGTCTGGCTATATTGCCCATGCTGGGATCCTCCTATTTCAGTCTCCCACATCACTGGAATTATAGGTGTGAATCACCATGCTTGGCATCTTCTTTTCCATTTTTTAATTTATCTTTTTAATTTTCTTTTTCTTATTTCTTTGTGCTTTTAAAAAGTTCTTTTTGTCAAATGAAACTGGTGGGTTTATTCCGATCATAAAATATAGGCCAAGTATATAGAAGAATATAAGAAGAAAATAAAAAGCATGTAAAATCCCAACTCATGCAGAAAAACATTGTGGAATTTTCATGAGTATACTCCTGTACATGTTTTATTATGCATGCTGTTCTATATAGTGTTTTCCCAATATTATATAATGCTCTCCTTCCTTGTCAATATAGACTTATTTTTAATAAATTTTAATAATTGTTGGTAAATATTTTTGATGCTTGCGTCACCTTCATTTTTTAAAGTCTTTTTTTTTAAAGTTGTAGATAAATACAACACCTTTTCATTTATATGGGGTGCTGAGGATTGAACCCAGTGCCTCACAAGTGCCAGGCAGGCACTCCACCGCTGAGCCACAACCCCAGCCCCTTATGTAGCCTTCTGTTTCATGAATAAACCATAATTTGTGCCCTATTAATGGACTTTTATATGATTTCCTTTTTTCTCTTCTAATTGCACTTTAGTGAACATTCTTATTATATAGTCAAATTTTTGTACAATTATTTCCTAACAATAAGTTGTTAGAAATGGAACTTAGGGGTCAGATAAGCATTTACACACAAAACTTATGTACCTTTTCCACACTGCCTTACCATGGAGTCATGTGACTGCCCCTTTGTCGATACATTGATGAGCATTAGATATTATTATACTTTTAAACCTTTGAAATCTAATAATTAAAAAATGCTATTTCTACCTTTTATTTTACAATCTTTGTTCTTTTTTCAAAGTATTACCCATCTGTTAGCATAAGTTCCAACAAAACAAAACAGAAAGAGAAAATATTACCCCATAATTCTCTTTATTTTTTTATAGATTTTGCAACATGTTTTTTTATAACTTTTTTTAATGTGCTGAGGATCAAACCTAGTTCTTCACATGTGCTAGGCAAGCACTCTACCACTGCACTGAGCCATGACCCCAGCCTATAATTCTCTCTCTCGATAGTCACTATTGTTAATGTATACACTTAAGTGTAATTTTTTATTTATAAATTACATCATACTTACTGATCTGTACCTACTTTTCACTTAAACAATACATTTGAACTTTTTTCCATATTAGCACATGGAGCCATATGCTATTCTTTTAGTCAATTGCACAGGAATTCATCATATTAATTAAATACTATTTTGGTATTTATACTTTTTTCCTATAATTGTTAACCTTCTAATATACATTTTACATATTTATTTATTTCCTTATGCCAAGATTCTTAAAATGGAGTTGTTGGATTAAAGTATTTACATTTCTTTTTTTAAAATTTATTTTTATTGTAAACAAATGGGATACATGTTGTTTCTCTGTACATGGAGTAAAGGCGTACCATTTGTGTAATCATACACTAAGTATTTGCATTTCTTAAGACATTTTATATATATGAGAAAGTTAACCTAGTTTTCAGTTTTATTGTAGGTATAAAGAATGCCTGTTTTGCCAGGTGCAGTGGTGCATGCCTGTAAACCCAGCAGCTCAGGAATCTGAGGCAGGAGGATCACAAATTCAAGGCCAGTCTCAGCAACTTAGGTCCTAAGCAAGTTAGTGAGTCTCAAAATAAAAAAATAAAAATAAAAAGGGTTGGGATCTAGTTCAGTGGTAAGGCGCCCCTAGTTTCAATCTCTAGTAAACAACAACAACAACAACAACAACAACAAAACACCTAGGATTTATCTCTCTATTCAAGCCTTCTTTTTGTCATTTAAAAATATTTATGAGTTAACTTTTCATAGGTTTTTTGAATAATATTCCCCCAAAGATATCAGTTTTATATATATATATATATAAAACTGATATATATAAACTGTGTACTACAGATCAACAGGGAAACTACTGAATTGTAAGTTGATCTTGTAACCAGTGGAATATTAATTAACTTGAAGTCTTAATTATGTATCTATCCCCACCATAGCTCTTCCTAGCCCGGTGCCCAAATATAAAATCTCTGAGCCTCATTCTAATGGTTTATCAGTTGACTATGTGTCATCTAGGTTGTTTGACTTACAGTCTTCAAATAATTTTGTTTCTTTTTAATGTATAAGCCTTTTACTCATTTTTCTCGCCTTTGTGAAATGGCTAAAACCTCCAGAGCAGTGTTGAAGAATGGTGGAGAGCGGGTTTCCATCGGTTACACAATCCGGGGTTCTCCCTGGAGGAAGAGGCCCCAGGACACAGCAAGCTCCTTAAGATAGATCATCGGTCAGGAATCTGAACCCTCAGCCCATGCAAAGCTTGGGGAGCCGCGAGGTCTGGAGCCTGCGGCAGGGCGTGGAGCCCAGCCCTGCTTGGGCGTGCACAATGGGGACAGCTACCAGCTTTGGAGCTGGGCACCGCTCCAGAAGGGGGGCTCGGAGGAGGTGCGGGCTTCCTTTCTGCCGAAGCCAGCAGGTGGGGGCGCGGCCGCTGCATTCCTGTCACTGCTTTCCCGTCAGGTCTCCGGGTCTGTGCAAGCTTTGGCTCTGACGCCTGAGGACCAACCAGTCCCCGACAAAGGGTTGGCCGCGCCAGGCCGGCGGGTTCCGTGTTACTTCAGGCGACGCCTTGGGAGCCACTAAGTGTGGCGCTGGAATTCTGGGTGTGGCTGCCTTAGCTGGACCCAAGATCCTTGGGCTTCTCAGCCCTTTTCAAGGCAGGAGCACAAAATAGATTTGTGGTTGATGCCTGAACGTCCGAGAGGTGGAGGTAGGGCAGATGAGGGTGGCTTGAAGAAAGACGGAGGACGGCCCCCACCCTCTGCCCCACTGCGAAAAACACCCTGTGGAAACCAGAAAGGAAATGCACAATCCCATCACTTGTCTGTGGTATGTGTGGGTTTTTTTGTTTTGTTTTGTTTTTTGTTGTTGTTGTCGTGTGTGTGTGTGTGTGTGTGTGTGTGTGCATGCGCGCGCACTCTGGAGGTTGAACCCAGGTTTGCTGTACCACTGAACTACACACCCAACCCTTTTTTGTTTTACTTTATGACAGGATCTCACTAAGTTGCTGAGGCTGGTCTAGAACTTGCAACTCTCCTGCCTCAGCCTCCTGAACATCTGGGAGTTCAGGTGTGCCCCACCGGGCCAGGCAACACCAATGGTCTTTTACTGGGAAGAAGGGAGGCAGGTTCTGAGGTTGGTGTGGCACTGAGGTGGCTTGTGACTGATTTTACTGGGCAGTATCCTCACTTGTGGTCAGAGGCTTGTCCTCACTGTCCATCCCAGGAGGCAGTCCCTACCTGGGAGGAAGGAAGGAAGAGTTGTCTTTGCTAAAATTATCCATCCATGTAGCTAAATTCAGTGACCGCCTTTCACTCCTGCTATTACTTGGCCACAGCAAACTTCCACACTGCTTTCCCACTCCCACTTTTAAACACTCCTTTGGTTTCCATGACAACCCATACAGCTGAATTTGTTGCTACTTCTTAGGCCACTCTGTACTAATCTCTTCCATACAATCTCTAAGCCTTGTGGTTCTTCTGGCCTCAGTTTTCTGTCCTCCTCCTCCTCATTTTCAGTGAGATATAATTCATACACCATATAATATAATTCACTTCTCTCGTTTTATTTATTTATTTGCTTATTTAGCTGTGCTAGGAATGGAACCCAGGTCCTTGCACATGCTGTGCCCAAATTCTTCCCATGAACCCCTCCCTCAGCCTCTCATCTTTTTGAAGTGGCCATTTCAGTGGTGCTTAGTATATTCGCAAAGTTGTGCAACCATGATTGCTCATTCCAGAACAGTTTTGTCATCCCCCAAAAGAAACTATATGTTCTATTGGAAGTCACTCCCCATTTTCCCCTTCCTTCAGTCAGCAACCACCAATCTACTTTCTGTCTGGATTTGCTTGTTTTCATTTTTTCTATATATGCAACCGTATGATATGTAGTCATTTGTGATTGGCTTCTTTCACTTCCTTAATGTTTTTAAGATTTGTTCATGTTGTAACATGGGTCAGTACTTCACTTCTTTTATGACTGGATAGAAATAACACATTTTGTTTATCTGTTCAGCAATTGAGATGAGTGTTTGAGTTGTTTCTCCTTTTTGGCTATTATGTATAATGCTACAATGTGCATAATTTTTACTTTCTTAATTTTCCTTTTTTCGTTCTTTCTTTCTTTTTTTTTTTTGCAAAGGGGTCCTGGGAAATGAACCCATGGGTGCTCTACCATTGAGCTACATCCCCAGAACTTTTTAGTTTTATTTTAAGACAGGGTTTTGCTAAGTTGACGAGACTGGACTCGGTCTCCCAAGTCACTGGAATCACAGACCTGTGATACCATGCCCAGCTGTGCATAATTTTGTGGACATATGTTAATTCTCTTCTATAAATACTTAGGGGTGGAATTGTGGGTCATGTAGTAACCCTGTTTAATTATTTGAGGGACCAATGAACTGTTTTTCAAAGCAACTGCGCCATTTTACATTCCTTCCAGCAATGTATAAGGGTTCCAATTTCTTCACAGTCTCACCTGGGGTTGATGATGGTCTTCGAGGAGGAGGTACAGAGAGGCATCTCCTTGTGGTTTTGACTTACTTTCCCAACATCATTAGTGATGTTGAACATCATTTTATGTGTTTATTGACCGTTTAATATCTTCTTTGAAGAAATGTTCATTCAAACATGTTCATTTTTAATTGGATTATTTGTTTTTATTTTGAGTTGTCAGAGTTCTTTTAAAATTGTGGTTTAAAACCAGATATAACAAAGTTTACCATCTTAACCCTTAACACATTTTTTTTAAGATGTTGATAGACCTTTATTTTATTCATTTATTTATATGTGGTGCTGAGAATCGAACCCAGTGCCTCACACATGCTAGGCAAGCGCTCTACCACTGAGCCACAACCACAGCCCAACCCTTAACACTTTTAAATATGCATTTTAGGGTTAAATACATTCACATTGTTGTGCATCCAGTCTCCAGAACATTTTCATCTTGCAAATCTGAAATTCTATACCCATAAACAACTTCTCATTTCCCTCCTCCCCCCTCCCCTTGGCATCCGCATTCTTTTGATTTCTATGAATTTGACTACTTCAGGTACCTGAAAGTGAAATCATACAGTATCTATCTTTTTTTTTTTTTTTTTTTTTTTTTTTTTTTTTGCGGTGCTGGGGATTGAACCCAGGGCGTAGTGCTTGCAAGGCAAGCACTTTACCAACTGAGCTATCTCCCCAGCTCTCTCTTTTTTTTTTTTTTGTACCTGACATTAAACCCAGGGGCACCTACCCACTGAATCACATCCCCAGCCCTTTTTCATATTTTATTTAGTGATAGGATCTTGCTGAGTTGCTCAGAGTCTCACTAAGTTGCTGAGGCTGGCTTTTAACTTGCAATTCTCCTGCCTCAGCCTTCCAAACCGCTGGAATTACAGGCATGTGCCATAGTGCTAAGCTATATTTTTCTTTTTGTGGGTAGTTTATTCACATAACGCCCATAATGCCATAACGCCCTCAAGGTTATAAGAGTTTTCTATATATTTTGGATATTAGTCTCTTATCAGACATATGATTTGCAGATATTTTCTTCCATTCTTTGTTATCTTTTCACTTTTAATGATATCATTAGCAGCAAAAAAAGTTTCTAATTCTGATGAGGTCCAATTTATCTGCTCTTTTCTTCCATTTCTTGTGCTTTTGGTGTCATATCAAAGACACCATTGCCTGACGTCTCAAAGACTCACACCTGTTTTTTTCTAAGAACTTTATAGTTTTAGCTTTGACATTTTGGTGGTAATTTTTCTATAAAGTGTAAGATAAGGGCCTACCTTCATTCTCTTGCATGTGAATGTCCAGCTGTCCCAGTACCATTTGTTGAAAGACTATTCTTTTCCACTATTGTCTGTGCATTCTTGTAGACAGCTTCTCTTCTCTGTGCCTACTTTCCCTGGGAGAATCTTACTAGTTCCTGTTCCCATTGGGGCCAATAACTCAGGAATCTGTCCCTCTAGCCTAGACTTTTCTCTGGAGCTCTTCAGTCATATATGACTTGACATCCATATAAGTGCTGTCTCCACTTCAATATCGCTCACACTTGTTCAAAACTGAGATTGTGATTCTTTCCTCCACACATACTCCTCCTCCAGTGTATTTCCCACTGTTTTATCTCTGCAAAATGGCCAAGTACCCTACTTGCTTAAGCCAGAAATCTTCTAGAGTCATACTTAACACCTTCTCCCTCTCACCCCACATCCAATTGATCACTCAGTTAGGTAGATTCCATTAGGAAATACATATCCTTAATCCACTCCTGGCCCTTTATCCCAACTGCTACCCATTCCTAGACATCACCTCTCTGCTAAGCTACAGCCTCCTAACTGATTTGTCTCCATGGAAACAAAGGATGAGAGAGTTACACAGTGGATCCCACATATCCATCACCTGTCTATAGTAACCTGCAACTTCAGGTCATTCCTGTTTTATCCATATTCACCCTCCCTTCCTCCTTCCCACTTCTGTTGGATTACTTTTATTTGTTTATTTTTGTGCTACTGGGAATCAAACCCTGGGCACTCTCACTGAGCTACATCCCTAATTCTTTATAGTTTCTCTTGAGACAGGGTCTAAGTTGCCCAGGCTGGTCTCCAACTTGTGATCCTCCTACCTCAGCCTCCCAAGTTGCTAGGACCATAGGCATGTGCCATTGGCCTGACCTCTGTGGATTACTTTGAAGCAAATCTGTATATCAGTGCATTTTTAACATACAAAGTTGATACTGCACTTCCCTGTTTAAATCCATCTCTTCACTGATTCCCTGTTACTTGTAAGATAATAACCAAACCCTTACCTGGGGCCCCAGCAGCCTCTCCAACCTCATTGTTCACTGCTTCACTACTTACCTCTCCCCTTCTAACACCACAAAGGCATTGTTTATGGCCCTCATACATGTCCTGCACCTTTGGCCTCAGGGCCTTTTTGCATAACCCTCTACAGTGATATTCTTCAACTGTCATCCTCCGTCTGGTTAGCATTTATTGGATATCAGTTCAAATACTATTCTTTAGGAAAGTCTTTCTGCTTCTCATGGTTGAGTCAGGACTCTGCTAGAAGTCCTGTGCTTTTCCTTCGTTGTATATGTTACACCATTATAATTATGCTTTGGTTTATGTAAATATTTGCTTCATGTCTGCCTTTCTCAGCAGACATGTTACAGAGAGTACCTTGCCTTACCTCCTAGTACACAACACTTGCCCAGATCTGAAAGAATAGCAGTCATTCAGTTGCTATTTGTAGAAGGAAGGGAGAAAGGAGAGAGGTTGGCAGTTCTCTGAGGACCATGCTCCTGCCAGCCTCTCCCGGGATAGAGGTTCTTTCTGACTACAGAGGTCTGGTGGCCATATGTGGTTCACTCAGTTCCTGGCCTCTGCTTTTTTCCCTTGGACTTTTGTTTTCCCTCCTGTGCTGAGACTTTCTTCCCTCTTTGCAAAGGAGTAACTGAGGCCCAGAAAGAAAGAACGGCTTACTCAGGGCCCCTCAGCCAGCGAGACATCATTCCAAGCCTGCCTCCCTGTCTTCCACCCCTACCCCTGGGCTCTTTCAGGACCCAAGAGCATTGTACTTGCCTGTGGTCCCGAGGACAGCCTGGTGGTCCACAGAGCCACAGTAATTCTGAGGTGGGTGTCCTAGGGTGGTTGGGGTGGGGTGTGCTGGATGGCATCCACTGTGGACAGAGCTGACTTGTCCCCAGAGTCACCACACCCCCTGGCAGCCCTGAGTAGGGGTGTCTGAGCACTGGAGGCTGTCTGTGGGTCTCCCCCCCCAACAGAGTGGACACCAGGAGCACAGGGGTGCTCTGTTTCTTATTGAATGCAAGTCTGTTTTTAGACCTGAATGACAGGCTTCTTGTGTAGAAATGGCCAGGCCCCAAGTGGCCTGCCAAGAAAAAGTGGTCTGTCACCATGCCTGGGGGTGCCAGCTCAGACAGACATTGCACTGTGGGCGAGGCCAGCCACAGGCAGGGCACTCTGCAGACCAACTGCCTGCTTGTCGATGTGCCTGGACGCTGGAGGAAATCCTGGCTATCCCCTGGAGTAAAGCTTCCCGCTTTCGGCTGTTTGTCCCTGTCTGTCTCCCTGGTGACTGTTCTCATTCTGCAGGCCTTCGAGCTCTGGGCAGGAGGGAGAGTCAGCAATTGCTGACCTCAAACCTCCAGCGGAGGGAGGAGAAGGGAGGGGTCCTGAGCATGGCTGGGTCCAAGCTGTGCGGGTGCCTCCAGGCCCAGGGGGTGGGAGGAAGTTCGCCGGTGTGACAGGTATGAAGAGGGCCTTCTCGGGCTGGTTGCTGCTTCCCTGGGTTGTAGTCTCCAGGGAATGCAGAGCAAGTGTGGAGTTTTGTGGGTACAATTGGGACTCAGTGGTGCTCTGTTCCTTGCATCCCATGGGGAGATGCACCTCTAGGTACCCTTCTAGGGCATGATGGGATGCGAGGCTCTTGACTCTCAGTGGTGCTGGTGGGGATGTGCAGTGTGAAGCTCATGGTCTGCCCCAGACTGGACCATGACCTCTCTCAGATCCTCACAGCAGTCCTGAAGATCTGAAGATCAGATCGGGCAGCTCCCTCCCCAGCCCCAGTTTTTAGAGACACAGACTCAGAGTCAGGGAGCTAGAAGCAAACCTGAGTGAGTTGTTCCCGTTCCAGGTCTTATGTCCATGTCATGAGGGCCCTTTGCGTCTGAACAAATTACATGGAGGAACTTTTCAACTGGGAGAGTTTGATTAGTCCATAAGTGGTTATCAAGCACTTACTGAATGCCTGAAATTGTGTGAGGTTTGGGGGAATGAGAGGCGAATATGACATAATCTAGTGTGGACATAGCTACCAAGCTGGCAGTACGGCCCAAGGCAGATATCGTGTGGATTGCAAGGGAGGGGTCAAATCTGGGGAAAGAGGGGTCTGCTCTCTTACTTGCTTGAGGGAGGAGGTGCTGGGGTTGAGAACAGTGGTCCCTTCTTGGGCAAGAACAGCTAGCTGTGCAGAACCTGAGCACCTCAGCACCCGCCCCCAGAATTCCATTCCCACAAGGAGCTGGGACTTTCTAGTGTGTTTTGAGAACCCACACCTGAGTAGGGAGGTCAAGGAGCAGGGAAAAAGGGGATTGGAGCCCATTATCTAGGAGTGCTCTAGTCATCCAAGCAGCAAATGGCTGAGTGGACAATATCTCACCTGCCAAGGATGGGAGGTGAGGTCAACTTTGCTCTCATCTCCCCCACCATCCACTAGACAGAAGGACCCAAAGGTTTCTAAGACCCCCTGTAGGGAGGAGCTCTTGTTAGCACAAGAGCTCAAAGGGATCTTTGTTCAGCCGAATCTCCCTCTCCAAGGACTGAGCCAACCCACACCTACTCCAGAGTCACTATCTCTTCCAATTTGTTTGATTTGATTGGAGAAGAGAAAACTGGGAGAAGGGGTCTGATGTAGGGAACCCTAAACCCCAGAAGGGCCCCTGCATGGTCATCTCAGCCTGAGAGGCATCCCTTTTGTCTCTTTGAAACTCCCTCTGCTGGGGTCTTTGGGGAGAGCTAGGGCCTTGCCAGGGAAAGCCACAGGAAGGGTAGAATTCCAGGTCCCTCAAATCATCCAGACTGTGCTACAGTGGAAAGAGTACTTTCTGCCAGTCTGGAGTATGAATTAGAGCTCCACAAGTTTCCAGGTGTGTGCTTGGGAGCAAGGTACTTTACCTCTCTGGGCCTGTTTTTTCATCTGTGTAACAGGATGATGCCATCTCCCTTACAGAATGAGAGCTGAACTGAGGGGAGAGGGAATCACAAGCTATATGGAGTCACCTTCCTTCTCTCTATGGGCCCAGGAAGGAACATGGCTCCCTAGCTAATGGGGCTTGTCTTGGTCTGAACACTTTCCTGAGTCCTTTGCTTTTCCTGGCCCTCAAGGCTCATGTGAACTTTTTAAATTTATATTTTTGGTGCTGGGACTGGAACCCAAGACCTCATGCCTGCCAGGCAAGTGCTCTACTGCTGAACCACATCCCCAGCCCTCATGGTGGCTATGGCTATGGCTTGGGTGTCAGACAGACCTCCTTGGAGCCCTGGCCCTGTATGAAAGAGTCAGAGCCTCTGCTGCTTCCATTCTCCTCCATGGAATGTGGGTGGTACCACTTGCTCATGTGCCTGCATGATGTCATCTGTAGTGTGCCCTAGTTTGCAGTCTTTGGGCAAACTAGGTGTAGAGGTTTCTTGTTGGCTGCAAGTGCTGGGGCGCTGGAAGAAGAATTGGAAGCTAATGGGCAGCCAAGGGAAGCAGACCCTTTGCTGTCTCCCAGACTCCAGCCCAGTCCCTGGCTTTTATCTGCCTCTTGCCTCTGAGTGTCTCCAGAGGTTCTGCTCCAGCATCCACACAGCTAGGCCCCCTGCCACGCTCTCTCCTGCCTGTTCACCTTGGCTGCACATCTCTGCATCTTGTGTTTTCCAGTTAGGATTCATTAAGAGGGAATCTGATGGGCCAGCTCTTCTCACAGGAGGCCACTGGTCAGCATGCAGATGACTTGGTTTGGAGCACACCTGTGGTTCTGTCCACAGTGGTCAGGGTCATTTATTAGGTCTTGGGATAAAGGGTCTCTGGTCCTCCATATATATCCTTCATCTCAAAGCTGCTCCAGGTAGTAAAGGAAACAAATTATATTCCAGTCTAGGTGTCCTCAGGCCTCTCCCTAGGAAGTCAGGATTATGACTACACAGAGCACCTGCCCCTTCCTGAGCCCTTTGTGAGGGGGGCTGAACAGAATATTTGAATTGGGACCCAGTGAGTATCCCCCCTGAATACCCCATAGCTGCTCACTAGCCCAACCCCCCTGCATTCAGTAAGAGATTCAACTATGGGAATTTCTCCCCTTTTTTAGTCAGTGGAAAGGGTGTAGCAGTTCTCTGAGATATGAAATGCCACCTTAGGAAATAAAAATTGAAGTGCAATTTCTGTATAAGTACAGAGACAGCAATTATAGGATTATTTTTGCAAAAGAAGGAAATTGCTTTTTACCCTCAATTTTTGGCATGTTAATAAACCTGACTCCATCCACATTATGCAAGCTAGTCCTCAGAAGAGGTTTATCAACCAGTTCCTGGCCTGTGACTTTGAAAGAACACAGTGTGGTTCAGAATTGGCCTCTGACACATGGGAAATCTGTCTTGTCACTTTCTTAGCACAACCCAGGACATGGACCATGTGGGCTTAACAGTCAAAGGAAATCTGTATTCATAAGAGGATGCCCTGCCTGACCACAATGGAAGGCTCAGGATGATCGGATCTGAGGTCCTGAGCCCAGGCAGGTGGACTGGCCTGGTATGCTTCTCCCTCTGAGCCACAAAGGAGGAAGTGGGCAGGATTTTTCCAGTGATTTCTTAACACTTGTGGGCTTCAGATCACCTGGGAGTCTTTAAAATCCTGAAGCTAATCATATATCTGCCTTGTGACCCAGCAATTCCAGCCCAAAATGTTTGCCCAGAAGAATGAACACTTGTGTTCACAAGAGTGGTACTAGAGTTTTCATTGAGTTTTGTAACAGGCAAAAACTGGAAACTGCTCATGCACATCAGTGGCAAACTAAAAATATAAATCATATATCCATACACAGGAATTGTAAATGCTAGTGAAAACACACACCTCACTGTCACACAACACTGTGATTCTTTCAAACATTGCCGAGTCAAAACAGCCACATAAAAGAGTATGTATGGTATAATTCTGTTCATATAAAGTCCCTAAAGAGGCGAAGGCAATCTCTGTTGGAAATCAGGATGATGGTTTTTCTCTGGAATGAGAGGGGACAGGCAGTGAAACTAGAAGGAGCAGGATGAGATTCTGGGGGACTGGTCCCCAGGTATGTGTTCATTTTTGAAGTGCATCAAATTAATATGCACTTTATGTGCTCTTTTCTATATTTATATTTAACTTTAATAGCAACTAAAAATATATATCACAAATACTACCCCCAGAGATTCTGCTATAACTGGTTGGAAAGAGGGCTTAGGCATCTTTTTTTTTTTTTTCTTCTAAAAAGTCTTGCAGGTGATTCTAATGTGAACCTAGCTAGCTCCACATTAGTGCTAACAGGACAGTGGGTTGCTTTTCTCTGTGAGGAAGGAGGTGAGCTGTGTGCTCAGTGGGAGGTAAGGGAGGAATGAGGAGACCTGGGGGGATTTGGACCACCGCCAGAGGGAGGAGCCCCAGATCTAGACAGCTGAACCTCAGCTTACGAAGCTCTATTCTTGTCTCTAGATGGCTGCTTCTGTTGTTTATGGGTTTGTAATCTCTGGGGTCTCTGCTAAAATGCATTTTATTTTTGTTTTGTTTTGTTGTACTTGGGATTGAACCAGGGTGCATAACGACTGAGTTATATCCAAGACATTTTTATTTTTTATTTTGAGACAGAGTCTCACTAAGCTGCTTAGGGCCTCGCTAAATTGCTGAGGCTGGCCTGGAACTTGCAATCCTCCTGCCTCAGCCTGCTGAGCTGCTGGGATTACAGGCATGCACCACTGTGCCTAGCAAAGATGCATTTTTTGTTTGGAGGAGGACAGTGCTGTTTTCACATCTCACCCTGGAGATCACAGAGGCCTAATGTCCTGGCTGGCTGCAGGAGAGGTGGAGCTGGCCCTGGGTATGACCTATAAGATGCTATTGTATCTCAGACGTCCATGAGAAGTCTGGGAGAGTGTGGGCACCTCTCTGTGGGAGGAGACACTGCAGGGGATGACCTGCTGCCAGTTGTGGAGAAGGCGACACCTGTGACCACTCAGGCCCAACTCAGGCTGCCAGGCCTGACTGGGGTTTTTGCTTCGGTGTCAGCCACAGGCATTGCTACTGCCAGAGGCAGCCTGGGTCCTGGAGAGAGGTCTGTCCTGTGGTGGGGAGCAGGCTGGGCACAGACAGCGGCAGTGGATGCCAGAGGGGCCCAACCTGCACTTTCACCCAAATACCTCAGCCCAGCCCATCTGGACCACTTTCTTCTTCTACCTCCCACCTGAGTTTCCCCTTTGATCCATCAGTCATTGCGGGTTGAGTGTCTCATGGTGCCAGGCCAGTGCTGTCTGCCTTCCCTACAGACCAGGGCTCTTGGAGGGAAGAGTCCAGTTGTGGTGACCCCTACTGGCTCCTGTCCATTTCTCTCTCCTTTCTTGCTGGGTGTCAGCCATTCTCTGTGCTCCTTTCACTCTTACTGCCTTGCTTTTCTCTCTTTTGGGTACTATCATCTCTCTTTCTCTGTCTATCCTTCGTTCCTTCCTTCATTTTGCAAACACTGGCTGTGGGCTGGGGATGCCGAGATGTAGCAGACATGCCCCTGCAGGAGCTCAGAGTCTGGGGGAGGCAGAAGAGTAAGAAGACAAGCACAGTTGGGCCTGGTAAGTGCTTGGGCGGAAGCATGCAGGAGGGACAAGGGACCACAGAGGAGGGAATGCACGGCAGCTTTGCCGGAAGAAACCAAGGAAGGTTTCACAGAGGAGGTAACATTTGAACTGGGGCTTCCAATATGACCAGGAATTCCTCAGGTAGATAAGCATGGTAAGGGATTCCAGGCAGAGCCGTGGAAGGGCTGCAGGGGTGATGAAGGTGAGGTGCTCAGCTGCGTGGGACGGGTGGCAAGATGGTGAGGAAGTGGTGGGGAACTGCAGGGCAGTCGGCAGGAGAAGGTGGGTCAGATCTGACTCAGAAGGCCCCGTTGGCAGTGTGGATGTACCTGAGAGAGAGGCAGGTGTGTAAGAGCGAGGTGTGTTGAGCAGGTGTGGTTAGGAAGCTAACCCAGGAAAAGACAAGAGTGGCCTGGGCTTGCCTGGTGTAGCAGGACGGAGAAACAAAGATGATCCTGTGGTTAAGGAGGGGCAAGGCTCTGGAGGCCAGGTGGGGATTGGAGAGAGATGAATGAGGATTCTGGCTGGTTATCTGTGTGGACGGTAGAGTCTTTCATGGGTATTAGGTGCTCAGAAGGAAGCAGGTTTGGGGGATGAGGCTGAGGCCACTTTGATTGTTGCATCTAGACAGCAGAGGATAAAGTATCAAGGTTGGAGATGGAGATTTGGGGGTGTCTGCCCAGTGGCAGTATTGTGAGCCTGGGGGAGGCATGGAGAGCAGTGTGCATATGGCAGGTGCCCATGCAGTCTGGTCCACGAGGTCTGCGGGAGACTTGCATCTCTCCTGCCATCACAGTGGCTCCCTTTTCTTGACATCTCCCTGTGCTTGCTGCCTGTCTCCACCCCTTCGTGTAGGGCGGGCCCCAAACCAGGCTCATGGTGTGATAAGCTCAGTAAGTATTTATGGAGGAATGGAGTGGGCAGGTGGCCCCGGTTCCACACCAGCCAGTGGGGCTTGGGGGAAGCAGATTCTGCTGTGCCCTCCAATAGGCTTTCCTGCCCTTGGACCAGGCTCAGCAGGGGAAAGAACCTCATTTGAGTTTCCCAATCTTGGGTACTTCCTTTCAGGTTAAAAAGACTGCCATTGGGGCTGGGGTTGTGGCTCAGTGGTAGAGCGCTTGCCTTGCACTGGGTTCCATCCTCAGCACCATACAAAAATAATTAAATAAAATAAAGGTATCGTGTCCATCTACAACTAAATATATATATATATATATATATATATATATATATATATATATAAGACTGCCATTCCCCTGCCACATCCCCCTCATGACTGTAATTACATGACTGTGTTTTTTTTTTTTAATTTTTAGACTTCTTTTAGTTGTAGATGGATACAATGCCTTTATTTCATTTATTTGTTTACTTTTTATGTGGTGCTGAGGATTGAACCCAGTGCCTCACACATGCTAGGAGAGTGCCCTATCCTGAACCACAACCCCAGTCCACTTTTGTGGTTTTGATTAAAAAAATAAGTAATTTTAGGACCCCACACCCTGATATTAACTCCACAGTTTGAACATGGGGTTGGGTTGGAATGGGATGGATCAGTAGGAGCTATGGTTTATGACCACGTAGGTATAAGCAACTGGCTATGGCAGCAATATTTATGGGGGTAAGGGCAATGTTAGCATCGGGGTCAAATTGTTAGGATAATTTGTCATTTCACAAGATTCAGTAAACACAGTCATATGTTTTTTAACAGTGGAGAAATGTTAAATGTCCTGAGAAATGCATTGTTGGGTGATTTTGTTGTGCAAACCTTTGTGGAATACTTTCACAGACTTAACATAGTGATGATGTCACAATGTCATATAATCTTATGGGATCACCATCATATATGTGGTCTGCCCGTCACTGACCAAAATGACTTGTATATGTTGATGAAAATACCAAGCTTTCTATAAGTTTGATGACAGAGACTGATTTATGGGTGGGGTTTCCTGGTTCTTCATAGAGTAATAGTGGGCAGGGCGTGTTCCTTGGTGAATCTCAATATCCTGATCCTTGCAATAATATGGTGGGAAGGACCCAGACTAAATGCTTTCTCAGGGTCTCCTGGCAGATCTTGGACTGAATTAGTAATTTTTTTTTTTTTAATACTGGGGATTGAACCCAGAGGTGCTTTATCCCTAAACCTTTTTATTTCTTATTTATTTTTTAAGTCAGAGTCTTGCTAAGTTGCTTAGGACCTCATTAAATTACTGAGACTATCCTTTAATCTGTGATTCTTCTGCCTCAGCCTTCCAAGTTGTTGTGATTACAGGCATGTGCCACTGTGCCTGACCCTGACTTAGTCATTCTGATCTTGAGAATTTAAGTTTGTCCCAATCACAGAGCTGAGTGTAACTATGTGTTGGGATTTTCAGGTTTCATATTCTAGTTCCTTTATAGTGGGGGACCACTACATAGGACCTTGTTATCTATTCTGGACCTCTACACTGCTCTATTTTGTCCCTGCTTCTTGGCCACCATCTCTTCCTGCTCAGTCCTTGGGACCCCTCAGTCAGGGCTAGTTTGACTGCTCAGGCTTTACCGTTGCCAAGTGTGAGAAGGCAGGAATGGGGAATCCTATACTTTGCAACTGCAGGAGCTCAAAGGCTGCTAGGGAACCCCACCTATCCAGGGAGAGTATCTCTTTCCTCCTGGGACATTTAAAAAATATATTTTTAGTTGTAGTTGGACATAATACCTTTTATTTATTTATATGTAGTGCTAAGGATCAAACCCAGTGTCTCATACATGCTAGGCAAGCACTCTACCACTGAGCTGCAAGGCCTGGGACATTTTTGAAATGATTTGGCTGTCATGGTTGATGCCTCCTGACGGTCTGGTGACTGAGGCCACTTCCTAGTATGGGATAGCTCCACCCCTCCCAGCCACTCTCACCTGTGGCTTGACTGGAGTCCAGTTCCAATGTTGTCAGCTGCATCAGCTCCTTACCTTTGATAAGGCCACCCGTGCTCAGTGATTTTTCCCAGAACCTGACAGTTTATAGTAGTGCTGCCCAGGCACTTTAGAAACTTTTGCTTTTAGTCACGAACAAGTCTCAAAGTCTCCCCTGCCAAGGTGCCTCCTCTAGGGTGGGGCTGGAGATCCAACTTTTCTGCTTCTAGCAGCTGCCTCGCACTCAAAATGAGATGGACGGATTGATTTTCCTTCTGGTTCAGGCATTAACTAAACCTCAGGCTTCCAGGAAAGATCCTGTGTGAGAAGCCCCACTCTGTCATTGCTACCTCTGAACTGTGATGTCTTCAACCTCACCCTGGATATTAGGGCCAGTCTTGGGTGGGGGACAGAGGTAGGTGTCAAGGGCATGGTGTCCCCCAAATGCCCCACTTCCTGATATGGGCCTGTTTCTCCGTAGCAACCAACAAATGCATGGAAAGACAGCATCTCTGAAGAGCCCTGCATCCTACACGGAGACACCAGACAGGGTTCAGGAACCCCCAGAATACAGGTGAGCCCCCCTATCTCCACTCCCAATCAGAGGTACATGCAGATTGAGGAATGGGAAGTCCTTGGGAGGTGACCTTTTAGAAAGGGGACCTGAAGGCTGGCCAGGGCCCCTTAGTAAGTCTGTTACATTGGGCACAGGCTGCCCAGGGCTCTTCTCCCACCCCTCCAGCTTGTTCCAGTGCATTGAGACCTAGTAGAGTCTAGGCTTCTCGGGTTACCAACTGCCTCCGTGCCCACCTGTCCTCTGGCCAGTCTGGTCAGGGCAAAATTTTTCCTTTCAACACCACCTCTTCCCCTAGACTGGTAGCCTCGGTCAATCTGAATGAGCTTGTGCTGAGCCCCGAACTGCGCAGCTCTAGGCCACTGGGAGGAGGTGGCAAAGAGGGCAGGCCTGCCAGATCATAGCCCATGGCCTGGTCGCAGAGCTGTGAGTCTCATGTCTCCACATCAAGCCCCCCCGCCAATGACCCCATCCCTACACTGTTCCTTTGCTTACCTCTTAGCCAAAGAAATGGGAGAGGTCTTTAACACACATGGAGGGCAGCTCCTAAGCATCTTGGGAGACTAAGGCTCAGGCTGAGCACTCTCCTGTGGTTTGTGCTCATACCTGTCTGGGAAGGAGGACTCTCAGCACCCACTCCCTGCCCTTCCCCAGGAATGAGCTGTGTGCTTGCTGTACTTAGAATTTTGCTATGTCCCCTTGAGAAGGGCTCTAGTTTCCAATCTCTGCCCCAACCTTCTGGCTCAAAGCCAGGCAGAATTGGCTCTGAGGATGCATGGGCAGGACTCAAGGGTTCTTTGTTCCTGGAATGGAATGTCTCCTTTGCAGTCTGTACTGGCCAGAAAGCTTGAAGGGCGAAGAGATAAAGAAGTATGGCCGGGAAGGGGTAAGTGGAGAGACTGACTTCCTACTGTTCACCAGGGGAGGTGCCCTGGGCTGTCTGAATTCAGTAATGACTCCTTGGCCACTAGGCTTATCAGCAGGAATCCAGGAGACCTAAGTGGGTGTCCCTGTCTGGGTGGGAGTGGTATGTCTCCCCTCCATTCACAGGCTGCCTGTCAGGACTCAGCATTATCAGGAGACCACCTGTGCTTGGAACTCAGCACTCCATACCCACTGGCTGTTTATTGGCCTCTTCATTTGAAGTTCCTGGGCAGGGGGCTGTGGCATTATTTCTTGGTGATTGGAGAAGGGTCCTTTTGGTGGTTTGATCTCCCTGGGCTTCTCAGATCCAGCCCATGTGTTTGCAGACACCACTGAGTAAATACAACCAGCAATACCACAAGCTGTTTAAGGACATCCCCTTGGAGGAAATGGTTCTAAAAGGTGAGCTGTCTCCCTGATGTGGCTGCCAGGTGCCTGCAGTGCCTGGGTCCCAGGCACTCTACTCTGGAGCATCCAATTCACAATTTAGATATAGGAACTGGTTGCCCTTTGGATTCGATTGGTGCTTCTTCCTTCAAAAGTGTGAAAAGACTGGGCTGGTTTGGGATATGAAGTTGAATTTATGAAGTTTTTCTTGAAGAAATATAGGCTTCCACATTTCTTTCTTTTATCAGGAACTGTTGTTTCCTGCTCACACCCCTCACTGAGCATGTGCACAGTCAAGGTCCTCTCCCCAGGGCAGGGCAAGAGTGGGGCCCAGCAAGGGGTTCTGCCGGGAGGTAGTAGAAATCCAGGCTTCGAGGCCCTAGGCAGGAACCTGCTTGGATCTAGCAGTCTACTGCAATGAATGGGGCAGGCAGGATTCTCAGGAGAAGGACTCTTGGATCACCTAGGCAGATGTACTGCTTGGGGCCTGGGATGGAGACAGGGGAGTCTGAGGAGGGCAGGCGCTGAGACTGGACTCTAGACTCTTGAGTGTGAAGACTCAGGCCTGAGGCTTCTTGGGCTGACCTTGCTCATGGCAGTCTTCTCTTCTGTGACTTCCTAGTATGCTCCTGTGCACTCCAGAGGGACCTCCTTCTCCAGGGCCGGCTCTACATCTCCCCCAACTGGCTCTGCTTTCATGCCAGCCTCTTTGGCAAGGATATCAAGGTAGTGATGGGTGGTAAGGCTGCTATGTCCCAGCAAGGCCCCAGCCCCAGCCCAAGGAAGAGGCAGCTCCTGCCCTGTGGGCATGCCTTTAGTCATCCCTTTCCTCTGCATGCTGGACACTTGGTGAAGCCTTTCACTGGTTGGATAAGCAGCATCAAGGTATCTCATCGGGTATCCAGGGAAGTAGTCCTGCCCTTTCTAACAGAGGTCCCAATCTTGACCCCACATGTAGCTTGCACAATTCACAGCCAAATTATTCTGTCTCTGGGTATCTCAGAAATGCCTTCAGAATCAGAGATGGATATCACATTTAGAGGGATCATATTTAGGTCAAGAGAGAGTATAGGGAACTCTAGAAAACTCCATAACCCAACTGTGGGATCTATCAGAAATCTACCTACCAAGATGGTTGTATCCTTGGTCTCTTGAATAAAGAGATCATACCTAGATGAGTCCAGAATGGCATGTGCAGCCAAGATGGGGCAAAGTGTTGGGAATAACTGGAAGAGGAGCCTGGGTGTTTCCCCACATGAGGCCAGCCTTCTCCAGGGTCTCCATGCTTAGATCATTGCCAACTATGGCTGCAACCCTATGCAGGTAGAAAAGGGACTATGTCCTTGGGACTGGGTCCTGAGAGAAGTATGCCTCTCCCTCTCAGGTGGTCATTCCTGTGGTATCTGTGCAAATGATAAAGAAACACAAGATGGCGCGACTTCTTCCCAATGGACTGGCCATCACCACCAACACCAGCCAGAAGGTCAGTGAGTATTTGGGCCAGCACTTCCTTGTCAGTTTCCACGCCCCAGACTCAGGAGGCCACTGCTTGACTCTGGCCCACTCCCAGGGCTTTATTTCTCCCTACCCTGAAACTCTCCAGTGGATATTTTAGGCCATATAACAAGCTGGAAGAGACAGTCCTGGGTGGGGGCTTTTTATTGAGTCTCAGTCCATATCCCTATTGGCCTGCCCCCAATCCATGGAGGTGGCCTGCTGGCACAGCAATCTAACTACTTCTATTTTTTCTCTATGTCCCAGTATGTCTTTGTGTCACTTCTCTCCCGGGACAATGTATATGACTTGCTGAGGAGGGTCTGCACACACTTACAGGTATGGAGCCAAGGAGCAGAAATTGGGTCAGGGAGACTGTTCATAACTGGACCCAGGTTGTGGGACAAGGCTGTTTGGGGAGGTCACCTGTCTGTCTAGCTCAGGAAACAGGAGAAGGAAGTGTGAGTAAATGCTCAGACTCAGTGTACCAGGGGCTGTACTTGAACTGCGCATCTGTGAGCATGTCTGTTTAAGACCAGTGGGCCCTCGAATGTCCTCGTGTACACATCCATACTCACTTACGTAAAAATAGGAGTATGTGGCTGCTTCCCAATATGACCTGCAATCCTCTCTGGCCTGTGGTGAGGATGGGAGTGGGGAGGGGTTGGCAGCATTGGAGGTTAAGTTGCCTGGGACTTGCCCTTCTGCTCTAGTATGGAATAGGGGGCCCCTGCAAACCCTGGGAGCTGAGCTTCACCTGAGACAACATGACTTATTTGGAGGTAAATTATCTTGAAGGATATCAAGGCCTCCCTATGTCCAACTTTCCTGTTTCCTTTCCTCCTCAGCCTTCCAGCAAGAAGAGTCTGAGTGTAAGAAAATTTCCAGAGGAACCGGAGTGTGAGTCTCCGGTGAGAACTGAGGCTGGGAGCAAACGCTACTGAGAGTACTTGTGGCTCTGAGGCTTTAGGGTCTCCCAGGACCTTAGGCACCAGGTTCAAGAGCCAGTGACCAGACCGTGCCAGAGGGTCCCCTAGACTCCATGCCACACAGAGCTACTTAATGCCTTTTCTGTTCTGAGCAGAACAGAAGTCTAGGCCCTGGAACACCATTTAGTTTGAGTCCCACACCTGTATGGATGCAGGGTCAGTGATCCATCCTCTTTCCTTTGATAGTCAAGAGGACTTTTGTGGAGACAGACATGTCTCTGGAGAAGAACTGCAAAGACTGTCACTTTACAACTCACACAGAATTTAGGTTTGCTGAGGTGCCAGCAGTTCACTTTGGTATTTAGGGACCTGGGTGGGCAGAGCTGAGTTTTTAGCGCAGAGATAGGGGTAGAAATGACCCCAGGGTGTTTGAAGCCTGCTCAGTAACTATTAAGCATTCAGCCAAGTATGCAATATGCATAACATTGTGCAGGGGATAGAAGATGATGTTCCCATTTCTGTTGATACAGACCCTAAGTCTCTCCTGTCAATGTCAGTGATTTGTTCAGGGTTAGAGACTGGATTAGAAGGAGCCATGATTTATGCCATCTAAGGCCAGCTGTGCCAATCTCAGACTCAGATCTGAGCATGTACCAGGATTGGCTTATCTAAGAACCGCTGTAGTTCTAAGCAGTGACCCTCAAAGACTGTTTCTTGGCAGAGGTGTTGTTGCCACAGCAAGGGGAGCAGATAGGAGAGATATATGACTGAGCTATGGCAATTGTCCCCACCTGTGAATTTGCTTCCATCTCTGGCTAAGCATCGAGGGATAAAGGTCCCTAAGTGACTCCCATACTGGAATATCTGGAGAAAGCCTTGATAAACCCTTAGGGCAAGAGAGAGCCCAAAGGCAGTGGTGAGACAACTTCTATCTTTTTTGTAGGAAGTCCTCATTCCTGAGATGAAGTGGAGAAAAGTGTGCCCTGCCTCCAGATCCCTGTCACTCCCAGACAACATCCCTTATATCCCTCAGGCATCCATGGACTGCACAGACAGCTTCTTCCCTTCCAGGAAGCCTCCAGGTTCTGGTGAGTTCAGGGGACTTCTCTGTGACAAACACTTGCAGAGGCCAGACTTCCTTCTAGTTCTGTGAAAAAGGTTTAGCATAGTCAGCAGGGCTTCTGAGAGATGTTTCTTTCTTTCTCCAAATCAATATGAAAAAGTCAGGGGCCCAAGTAGCTTCAGCAAAGGAGGAGAGGGAGGCACGCCCCATGCTGGCTGGGGTCCTGCCTGCCTTAAGAAGATGCCTAACTGCTCTCCCATTGCAGAGAGTGCAGCCTGTGAGGACAGGGAGCTGGAGGAGGAGCCCACAAGTGACCAGGAGCTGAGGCTCTGGGATTCTCGCCTCCTCAAGGTCGTCTTCCTGCTGTAGGTGACTGTGCTGGGGGAGGAGGACAGACTCACCTGGGAGGGTCTGGATATTTGGAACAGGGGTCTTGGAGGGTGGAGAGGTCACTATCTAGAGCCAGGGGAAGATTTAAAGCAAATGCCGAGCCTTGGGCAGTGCCTGAAGGTCCATTGACTTGCCCTTCTATAGCAAGAGAAAGTTTTGCTCCTGAAATCCTGTAATTTAGGCATAAGGCTGTGCAGTGGGGAGGGGCAGGATATGACACTATTGAGAAAAGGAAAACCGCTGCTCAGGATTGGGGAGAGGAGAGAGTTGGCAGAATTGGAGAGAGCCATCAGATAGTTAGGGAGAAGTACTGACCCAGGGAAAAGCATGCTTTCCCCACTGCCCATTAGGGAAGTTTCTAGACCCCCTGACTTGTTTGTACCTCTTTCTAAGGACCAGTAGAGTAGTAGTGGGAGGTTACATGCACAGCCAGCCCCTGGTTTTCCCTCATCTTGCCTCATCTGCTTCTTCTGACTCTGCGGGCTAGGTGGTTGTCAACCTCAGCACCTGCAGGGGGGATGGGCCTGCCACCTTAGGGAATCTTAATGGCTTCCTAGGGGAGGCCCAGGAAGGACCAAGGTGACTGGTCAGAGGGGGAAGATGGGACAACAGACAGAGCTCAGCTGAAGGGCCCGGAATTCCTGCCAGGCTGTGAGGACATTTCCATGGGGATGGGCCTCAGGACTCCATGCAGCCTCTGGGAAGAATGATGCCCAGGCCTGAACATGGCTGCAGGGCAAAGGGTTCATTAATTACTCAGTTGCAGGAGTAGCTTAGTCCACATACCTATTTCCAGTGAGCTTCCCCAAATACCCTTTTTCTAGAAGAAATGTTCAACTCCATTTTGCCCATTTCTCTAGGATCTGCTTCTTGGTCATGTCCTCATCCTATCTGGCATTCCGCATCTCCCAACTGGAACAACGGTTATGCTCCTTAAATTGGGATGCTCCAGTCCCTGGGCACAGGTGAGATCCTCTCTCTTCCTAAAACCTTTAGGATTGAGGGCTAAGGTTAGGAGCCCAGTCTTCCCATTACTCTGGGTGGACTTGGCCATGTTGTCTGCTGGTTTGATGACCCTAAGCGAGTTTGGGTAATAGTGTGTGCAAGGTATACAGATCCTACTGTGGACTACTTTCAAGGGGGAAAGAAGACTTCACTGGCCCTTATGCTCACATCTGTCCACCTTCTGGGCACTTTCTCTAATCTGAGCATTCATCTCTCCTGTGTGCAGGTAACAGCCATTTGGCCTTTGTCCTCGTACCTTCTCCAAGAAGAATGCTCTGGGTGCTAAACTTCCAATGATACCTTTGATTTATGCTGCTGCTATGCTGAGACTGAATATGAAGGAAAATATTCTAGATCCCTCTGCTCCCCCAAGTCTTCTTCCTCCCTCAATGGGTGATCTGAAGTACCTATTTACAAATTAACTGGATCCTACAAATTTTGGACTCAAACAAAAAGCTAGATTTTTGGAACCAGCAGAGGAATTCTGTACACTAAACTTCAGCAAGCACTTAATGAAACAAAAAATTAAACTTGCTCCTTTAAAACAGTTCTGGCACACAAGCAGAGCCCTGGGGGCTACCTCAAGGGCCAAAGGCCATGTTTGATGCCTGGAACATGGCTTTCTATCACATGACCCACTCCAGTGTAGGCGGGGAGGAAGAGGCCAGTACATAAATCCTGTGTGTGTGTGCTCTGCTCTCTTCTAACACACTGCTCTTGCTTGGGACACTGAGGGTCTCTGCCCTGGAGATTCCAGAAAGACATTTCTTGTTCCGAGCCAAAGTTCTGTGCTGGCCCCTAATGAGGATCCAGTCGAATCCAGAAAAAATTTTATCAACAGCAAGGGATGGTGGCAAGGGCTGTGAAGGAGAATGGAGGTCCCAGAATTCCATATCCCCTGCTGTTATTTTCTGATGAGACAGGTGAAGCAGGACCTCTGATTACCTGTGGTCACCTACCTGGTATTAGGTCTATCCCTGGTATGCTCAAACATTTCCAAGGTGTCCCAGGCCCTGGAAGCAGGTGAGGGGGAGGGTGGAAGCTTTGATTTGAGTTCTTTCTGGGTACTTCCTGCCTGACGGCCCAGATCTCAGGCATGACCAACAGCAGTCTGCTGGGGAGACCTGCCTGGGCAGCCAAATGCAATGGTGTTAGGCCACCACAGGGCAGATTTCACTTATGTCACTTGCAGTCAGCAGGCCATGGGGGACAGTCATTTACTCCATAGGATCTGTTCCCCATGAATAAGGTGCAGGTGTCCTAGCGGGGCCTAGTTCAATGCAGACTAGGTGTTTAGTCTGATACATTTGGGCACAAGAAATGTAAGGGACAAGATGGGTAGATACAATGATGGTTTTGCCTTGGAGAGTCTTCCTCTCTCTGCCTTCTCTGTTCTGAAAAGAACTCAGGCCTGATCTTCCTAGGACTCTCATTTGCTAAGACAGTACCTGTGGAGGTTCCAGAAAGGACTTAGTAAGGAGACCACAGATGTCAGAGAAAGGCACTTGTGATATGTGGGCAGTGTCAGAAACAGCCACTGTGTTCCCCTCTCTGATACCAAGAGGTTAATCAGGGGAGGAAATCCACATGGAAATTATTTATCACAGACCAGAGATCATCTGTTCTGTTCATGACAAATCCAAATGAGGACTGGAAGGACTGATAGTAGGTGACAATCCCAGTTCAGACCAGAGAGCTCTTTATCCTCTCCACATACCACTTTCCCAGACTGAGTGTAGAGCCTGGCCTTGTGTGTGGTTTGCACCGAATCTGGACGTCTCAGGTGAAACTCACTGCTGATTCCTCTCACAGTGCCACACTGGATGCATGCCCATCTTTTTTCTTTCTTTACTTTTGGATACAGCCCCATTCATCACTCTTTTTCACCATATTTTCAGGGAAACAATGCTTCTTGCTCCAGTTCATTTCCTCCCTGGTCCGTGCTAAAAGGCAGGGAGAACAAATCCATTCTCTGAGCCTTGCCAGGTTGAACCAGAGACCATGAGAGATGCCAAGTCACAGTTGGATGTGCCGCAATGCTGGTCTCCTGCCAGACCCTGGACTCAGAAAGGGCTGGAGGTGTGCTGTAGGGTAGGTGGTTTTGGAGACATGCTTGTGGCCCAGGGCTCTGAGTGGCTTGGGTGTGCCTGTTCCTCTGGACCATCCTTTCTCCATTTCTCCCTTTGTTCCCCACCCTGGTCCTCTGGGGCTACTCTATTTTCTACTGGGCTCATTCATAAACTGTTAAAGTATTCACACATTCCTGCTTGTGTTGGCTAATGCTCCTCTAATTGAGAGTTTGGGATCAAACACCCTAGGGTTGTTCCACTGTGGCATTAGCCTTTGAATATTGTTTAAAATAATAAAAAATCTTGATTTTTCTAGTGTTCTGTGATGTGGAAAGTTCATTTTTATCTTTTGACTACTCACTAGAGGTCCTTTTACTCAGCACCAAGGAGACTAATGGAACCCAAGTCCATTCCCAGAATCCTAAGTATTCTGCAAATCTCAAATGATTTCACTGAGCTGACTGAGACCTCAGGCATATGGGGGAAGGATGAAGATGATCACAGAAAACCACTAAAGCCTTTCCCTTCTGTTGGGTGGACACGGGCAATTCTTCCTCATTTCTCCAGGGCACTCCAAAGCGATGTCCCTTACTCAAATAGTTCTAAATTCAGGAAAATCTGTGGAGTTCAAAGCCAGAAAAATCTTGTGGACTTTTCTGTGACTTACAGCCTAGGAAGACTAAATTCCAGTTTGGTCATATTACCCTTTTCTTTCTCCCAACAATGCCCCCTTCTAGTAGTATATTCATTCGATAAATATTATTGAGCCCAGATCTGTACCAGCTGTGATGATGGGCACTGGAGGCACAGCAGTGTACATGGCACATGGTGTCTGTTTCCCAAAGGCACTTAAGTTACATCCCATGTGCAGGTAAGTTCCGAGTACATATGTAGACAATCAAGGGAGCTAAAGATTGTGATGGGGTTCCATGAAGGAAAAAAATGTGATATGAGTTAGGCATAGTGACACATGCCTATAATCCTAGCCACTCGGGAGGCTGAGGCAGGAAGATTGCAAGTTTGAGGCCAGTCTCAGCAATTTAGCAAGGCCCTAAGCAACTTAGTGAAACCGTTTCTCAATATCAAAAATAAAAAGGGTTGGGGATGTAGCTCAGTGGTAAAAGCACTCCTGGGTTTAATCCCTAGTCCAAAGACAGGGAGAAGAGAAGAGAAATGAAGATGCGGGGCTGGGGGGAGATTGGTGAAGTAGGCAGGGGAAGAAAGTTTGTATACTCCCTGGCTATCATAGCTCAGATATGAAAATTTGAGACTAGTAGGTTGTTTTAGTGTTTGCTGAAACCTAGTGCTTTCCCTGGATAAAGGAAATAAACATCTGGAGGCAAAATACAGGAAAATATGGTTGGTGATCTACATACTTCTGAAGGACATAGAGAAACCAATCCAAAAAAATTCTTTAAAACATGCCCTCCTCACTCTTTTCAGGAACTGCTTCATGGTAACACCATCACAGAGAGGGCATATAATCACATATTTATAGTTTTTAAGTTGAATGAGCTAACTTTATAAGGGAGAAATAACTACCTTAAATTTGGAGGAGTAGAGAGAAATATGTACACATGGGCAATGCCTCAGTTCTGCAATGTGGGACCTAGTCAGAGGACAAGTGTCAGAAGGCGCAGGAGTTCTAGTGAAAAGCAAATGTGGGAATGAAGGGAGCCCAGGGAGGACTTTTGTCCCTCAGAACTGGTACTTAAACTGCCCTCCCTCAGGAGCCTGGCTCTCCCATCTGGTTGCCATGTCATTAGAAGACCCACTGGTGAGTTCTGGAAGCCCTTGCTCGTCCTCTTAGCTGCTGGGCCACAGAATCAGGGAGCCCTAGGCCAGAAACACATTTCCGGGAAGGATCTCTGGTTTGCCTTAAGACTGGATTGAGGCCAGATCCCCAGCTAAACGCAAGGCTGGATTTCTTTCTGAGCAGGAAGAGAGGAAAACTGACCCACTAGGTGGCAGCAAAGTCCGGTAAGAACACCTAGAGCCAAAGAGGTAACAGACTTGAGTCTCCTTTCTCAGAGCAAGGTCCCTGCTGCCTCCTTGCTGGGTTTTTCAGGGCCCAGACTTCTTCCAAGTCCAGCATGCCCGCCTGTACAATGGAAGAAGGGAATCTCCAGGCCTGCTCATGTGGCCATTTAGTTCCCGAGGAATAGTGCTATCCCTTTCCCCTTTGCTCCTCCCGACCCCAAGCCTGGGGAAAGGCCAGCAGTGATTCTGAAGGGAAAGCATTTCCAAGGGTTCTTCAGACTTTCTGAAGGTCTGTCTGGTGGGAAGACGAAACCCGCAGGTATGAAGAACACTTTGTGTGTATGTGTGTGTGTGTGTGTGTGTGTGTGGCACGCGCGTGTGTGTGAAAACACGAGTGTCTGGGCTGCAAGGGTGGAGGCGCAAGGGTGAAGAGCTCAGCTTCTAGGGCACAATACCCCTGGCTCTTCCCGGAGCTGCCCTTGCTGTGAGTAGCATTCTCTCTCACTCGGCACGAACGAAAGAAATCCGGCTCCCATGCAGTGTGGTTTCAGGACGGTGGTGGCACTATCTCCTCCTACTTAGCAGGAGTTGAACCCCAAAGCAGAGAGGTTGAAGCTGAATGGTTACGTATGCTTCATCCACTAGATGCGAGAGGGAGGGAGGCATTTAAGCCTCTGAAAGGATAATCCAGAGAAACTGGAGTTCATCCCTCTGTGTGCCTGACCTCCACAGAGACAAGGAGCACCTGGCGCCCAGCAGGGCTCTGCCTGCTGGGCTGCCTTCATGTTGGCAGGGCTCCTTGCCTTCCCGGAATGTGTTCCTTCTTGTTTGCCACTCAGTGCCTGGCCCGACGCCAAACCTAGGCTGCTGGGAATGTGATGCCCCCACTCACTGCTCCTCTCACAGGATCTGAGACGAGGTCCTCTTTCGTCTGGGGGAAGGCCAAGCCCACACTACAGCCTCACCCCACTGATATGACTTCCCTAAGGACAACAGACCCTCCATGGCTTAAAGCAGAAGCACTTGTGGGGAACAGAGCTGGGTCCCCAGCGAAGCAGAGAATTTGGCATGCTGATATTCTATTGGCAGCCTTCTAAATTGGGCCCGAGTGGGGTGGGCAAAGAATTACTCACAAGCTGTTCATTAACTTGCTAAATGTAGAAAGGTTGGCTTAGGCACCACTTTGGGAAAATGTGACCCCCACTGCTCCTGGATTCGGTCTAGCATGAAGGCGTGTTAATTGGTGTAGGATTTCTGATGGAAGTTTTTCTTTGCTGCTAGTTCCAAATACCAGGCTAATCTGAATGTTGTGTTATCTTTAGCACATAACTCTATTTGAGCAATCTATTAAGCACTTTCTATGGACTCCTGCATGTATGCTTTTATAGATGCTATGACACTACCATTTTCTGAGCACCTGTGTACCAGGGGACTTTTTATGTTCATTATCTCATTTAACTCTCAATAATACAGTTTTTGTACTTTACACTGTGGAAACAGATCAATAGGCCAGAAATACAGTACTGACTGACCCCTTGAGAAAGTTTAGTGAGGGCCACCTAGAAGGATTAGCTGTGTAACAGTATAAGACCAGTGAGCCCATGGTAAGTACAGACTGACTCAGTGGCACAGGGGTGTGCAGCATGTGTGGGCTTCAAAGAATGAGTAAGATTTGGATCAGAGGAGCGATGTGGGGAGGATCCTCCCATTTGTGTTTGGGGGTAGCATCAGCAAAAGGATGGTGGGTGCAGAGGGTGGTACAAGTGACAACTTCAGAGAAGTAGAGTTCCTGCTGCAGGACAGAAATATAAGTGGGCAAAATCCCTTAGGATCTAAATACCAGGATGAAAAAGAGATACTTGGTCTTTCAGGCAGGGAGTGAAGAGCTACTGGAGCTATTGCAGCTTAGGTGGGATGAGTGTATTTGATGGCTTAGGAAGATTGGTTTGGCAGTAGAATACAAGGTGATTTAAAAGTCCCATAGAATAATCTAGATTGTGGTTTCAACTTCAGCACTACTGACATTTTGGGCTGAGTAATTCCTTGTCATAGAGGGTTATCCTATGTATGAACACTTAGCTACATCCCTACCTCTGCCCACCTGATGCCAGTGTAGCCCCCACCTCTGGCTGCGCCAAACAAAAATATCTTCAGACATTGCCAGATATCTCCAGGGTGAGGGTGCGGGTAGAACGAAACTGTCCCTGATTGAGAATCATTAGCCTGAATGGCAGGAAATTAGGACCTGGACCTTGGAAGATTTTTTTTTTTGTTTGGTAGGTATGGTGGTTTTTGTTGTTGTTATTGTTGTTGTTGTCATGCTGGGGATTGAACCCAGAGCCTCATGCTCTAGTACTGAGATATGTCTCCAGCCCCTGAGTCATACCTCTGGCACAGCAAGTATTTTCTTAACACACTGCATCAGTCTATTGACTTTTAGAATTGCTGATAAAAGTAAAAATGGTTTACTTGCCACAGGAAATTTCTCATCAATACCAAAGAACTTAATGGTTTTAGAAAAGAGCCTTCAGAAGTAGATTATTCTGCATATTAGAAACCTCTAGAGGATGATCCAGAGTCACAGATAATGTATTCTGGACTCATTAGCAAGAAAGTGACCAATGCCAGGATTTCTTTTCCTGCCCAACCCCCTAAATCACATCTCACTCAACAACGACTTTGAGTAAGGAATGCCCAATCTGCCTGCACACAGAGAAGCTACTGATCTGTAACTTTTCTAGGTTGGCATTCACCCTTCTAGAATTTTGTTTTTGGCAACTGTTAGAGCCTGGCCTGTCAGTGAGAAAACCTGATTTACCAAGATGTGTTTTTGTCTAAAACAGAAATCAGTGAAAGATAGCCTACTGGCCAGTTTATTTTTGTAAATAGTTTTATTGAAACACAGTCACATCAATTTGTTTATGTGTTGTCTCTAGATGCTCAGGAGCTCTAAGGGCAGAAATGAGTAGTTAGAATAAATACCATATGACCTATAAGCCTAAAATATATACTATTTGAACTTTTAAGGGAAAGTTTTTCAATTTCTGATCCAGAGGAAAATGACTGTGTTGTACAAAGTTGTGGCTCCTCATTCTGTTGGTAGGGGGGCAGATTTTCATTCAAAAACTTACAATTGAGTGCCTACCACAGGCTAGCACTGTGCTAAGTGCTTGGGATATATTATTGAAAAAGGCAAATAAAGATTTTTCTCTTCATGGAGCTTATATATTACAGTGCCAGGGGAGGGAGACAGATAATAATCAATGAAGATAATAAGTTATACAGTATATTAAAAGGAGATAAATGCTAAAGGAAAAAGAAAAAAGGTAGACTAAAAGGAGGTACTGGAAAAGTTGGTAGGAGACTGCCATTTGAAGAGCATGGTCAGTGAGGGTTCAATTGATAAACTGATATTTAAGCAAAGATTTAAAGGAAGTGAGAGAAGATGCTTTGTGGAATTTTCCAGAGAGAGTGAACAGCAAATGCACAAGATCTAAGGTGGGAGGATACCTGGCTTGTTCAGGAAGAGAAGGGTGCAGGCAGAGCTGGAAGAGAGAAAAGAGAGACAGGGTGATGAGCTCAAAGTCAGGGAGGGGAGGAAGAGCATATAAGACACTAACAGAACTCTGGCTTTGACTCCAAATGAAATAGGGAGCAGATGAATGAATAGTTCATAAGATTTTATTACATAAATCTTAAAGGATCATCCTTGGCTGCTAGAGAGGAAGCAGGGAGATCAGTTAGGAGAGTTCTGTAATAATTTAAGTAAGTGATGATGGTGGTTCTGACTAGGATGGTAGAAGTGGAGATGGTAGAAATGGGCAGGTTTTGGATATATTTTGAAGGTAAAAGCAGTAGGATTGCCTGTTACACTGGATATGGCATCATTACAGAAAAAGTATATTAAGGAAGAGTCCATGAGTTTTGGCCTAAAAGGATGGAGATGGGGAAAGTTAGGAGTGGTACATACAGCTTTGGGGAGAAAGATCAGAAATATAATATCATATGTGAAGTTTGAGATGAGTGTTAGGCATTCAAGTGGGCATGGTAAATGGTCAATGGGTTATATGAGTCTGGACAGGAGAGAAGACTGCAGGATAGAAATTTGGAAGCTGTCAACATATGAATGGTATTTAAAAGCATAAGACTGAATGAGACACCAGGGGACTGAGTATCTGTTGAAATAGGAAAGGCTGGGAGACTCAGTCCTGAGGTACGCTGTATATGAGATCAGAGGGGGCAAAAAAAAAAAAAAGAAGGACTGGCAAAGGAAACAGCAGAACCTGATGAGGAAGGAGAAGATCCAGAAGGGTTTGGTGTCCTGAAAGCAGGGCAGAGTCTGTGACAAATGTTGCTAATAAATCAAATTTATTTTACTGTGGCTCAATAAATGCTCTTTCTTACTTGAACGTAACCCAGAAGTTTCCAACCTGGTTAACCTCAAATAATTTAACATTTACAGTCATTCTTTCAATATAAAAGTGGCCCAAGGTTCATTTTTAATCACCTGGGAAGTCCTGGACCTCAAGTTTTCCAAAGATTTCCAAGGTGGCTTCTGTATCTCTTGGGTCAGAACACAATGTGTGTGCTTGCCTATTGTCCCCTGTTCCTTTGGCTATTGCCTTTTTAAAAAAAAATTTTGGGGGGCTGGGGATATAGCTCAGTTGTTAGAGTGCTTGCCTTGCAAGCACAAGGCCCTGGGTTCTAATCCCCAGCACTGCAAAAAAAAAATTTTTTTATTTTTTTAGTTTTAGATGGACACAATACCTTTATTTTATTTATTTATTATTTTTATGTGGTGCTGGGGCTTGAACCCAGTGCCTCACATATGCTAGGCAAGCGTTCTACTACTGAACTACCACCCAAGCCCTGTCTATTGCCTTTTGCCTCATGATGTGCCAACTTCTCATTCTTCATTTCTCCAAATGCTCTGCCACAAAGATTGTTGGATGTCTCCAAATTGTCTGAAAGATCTAGAGTTAATGAAGGCTATACCACAAAGCAGAAAACTTTAAATTCGACATGCAGCTATCTGGTTATAGAAATTTTTAAGGGGGAAAGGTTATCAGGTTTTGAACTCAGAGGCACTCAACCACCGAGCAACATCCCCAGTCCTATTTTGTGTATATATATATATATATATATATACATACATACATATATATATACACATATATATATACATATATATACATATATATACATACATGTATATATATATATATATTTTTTTTTGCACTGTTTTTGTGCTTTTCTTCCTAAGTATTTCAAGTCTTTTCAAAACAAGGCTCTTGGGACCTCCAGATTCAAGTATGCTCCTGGACTTGGTCAACTGCTACAAGTCTTAGGGAGCCTTGTATACATGCTTGGGTTATTCATTCACCAACATTAAACCCCTGACAAAGCAGGACTTTTTTCTCCATGGCATGTGTTGACTTCAGAGACAGAGGTTGTCAATGTAGGAAACAATGGAATTTTCCTTGGAACTGGTCTATGATGACAAGTGCCTACCACGATCATAACTACTGTCTCTTCCTCAATTCCTTCCTTCCAGTTTCTTAAGGCAGAAAATAATCTTCTCTGAAGATACTTGATAACAATTCCATCAAACAAAAACATGCTTCCAACGCACTGCTTTCAGATATTCGGGATTTAGTTTAGCTGGTGGATGAGCCGATTGATGTGTTCACCCTGATAGACAGGTGCCATCTCCCTGAGGAAGCCCTCTCTATTTTTGGTAGCATTATGGGCCACAGAGAGATGGAAAGGGCACAAGAACCTAGTGATCTCCCAGAAATACTTTCCCATGAAGGCAATTTCATGAATGAGATCTTCCAGACAAATGACATCAAACCTCCTCAGGTGCTCCTCAATCACTGTGTTGTCTGTCAGGGGGATGCTCTTATTCTTGACCTTTGCTTGTCCACGTTTCAAGATGAGCTCCTGGACAGACTTTAGATTTGGAAATCCCCAAGTCACATAAGGTTCTACTATCCGTAGCGTTTTTAGGCGTTGCGGAATGAGTTTAACAGACACCACTAAATATTTTCTTCAGATGAAGTCTTGCAATGGTCCTCTGCATCAGCAAACTCACCCCACTAATCCTTTGGATGCATACAACAAAGGCCAAGGAATGTTTATCAGGTATCTCTAGTCTCTGATGTGCACTTGGTCACGTTTCTTCTGCCAGGAATCATGTAGGAATGATTCCAGTTGCTTAAATCGGAACTGTTTTCCTTTTCTCTCCTTCCTTGACAAAAGCGCTTGCTTTGCCTGGGTAGCTTTGAGGGCCTGATAAGCCTTCCTCTTTTTCAGGAGATTTTCTGGAACCAGAGGGATATTTTTTCTTTGCTCTTCCTCTGCCATCTTCCCAGAGCTGCGATTACTGTTTGTGTGTACTTCCCTATTTTGTATTTTATTTAGAGACAGGGTTGCTGAGGCTGGCTTTGAACTCATGATCCTCCTGCCTCAGCCTCCCAAGCTGCTGGGATTACAAGTGTGCACCACCATGCCCAGCTGGTTATAGAAATGTAATAGCCATTCTTTATGATAGTAGGAGACTTCTCAGTGACCATGCCCTCCAATAGGCCCCCCTCTTCTGCCCTCTTTCTGGGATGTGTCCCATCAGTTCTCTTCTCTGATCCTCCTCCTACTTCTTTCTTTTCTAGGCCCCATTTTCCTTCTCTAGGGTATACAATGAAAAAAATCCAGATTTTTTTTCCATATTATTATTCGGAATAACTGATATCTCCTGAATCCTCCTTAGGTAGGCTAAACCCAAGGGGCTGACTTTTCTTAACCATAAAGGTCCATCTAGATGTTTACTGCAACAAAACAATAAACTCTCTGGAAAAGATTATGTCACATTCATAGAAATGAGTGTCTATCTCTAAATTTTTATTTTTAATAGCATTTTTTTTATGTTTATGAACTAAAACAGGAAAAATATTACCAGTAAAAATTAAGATAGAGTTCAGCATTTTGGTTAGGAGTTTGGTTCTGGAATCAAGAGTATCTGCATTTAGACTTCTTTTATATATATGTTATATATGTATATTTTAGACAATTCCCTAGCTATGAAAGGAATATAAATCATTCATATGCTTGGGTGTCTTAAAAAAATTGACAAATTGTGCTGGTCATGGTGGTACACATCTGTATTCCCAGAGACTAGGGAGGCTGAAGCAGGAGGATCACAAGTTCAAGGCCAGCCTCAGCAACCTAGCAAGACCCTATCTCAAAAAAAAATCAATAAATAAAGGGCTGGAGATGTTACTCAGTGGTTAAAGCACCCCTGGGTTCAGTCCAGGGCATCTTCCACCCAGTTGACACCTTGAACCTACATATGGAATATTGATTTCATGTCTATCCCTGTTTTGCATTCCTCAAGGAGAAAATTTGAAATAAAAAGTTGTTAATGGCTGATACGGTGGCGCATGCCTGTAATTCCAGTGGCTTGGGAGGCTGAGGCAGGAGGATCAAAGAGTTTAAAGCCAGCCTCGGGAAAAGCAAGGCACTAAGCACCTGAGACCCTGTCTCTAAACAAAATACAAAATAGGGCTGTAATGTAGCTCAGTGGTTGAGTGACCCTTAAGTTCAATCTCTGGTACCAAAAAAAAAAAAAAGTTATTAATGAAGAGTGTTTGTAGTGCTACTATTCATAACAACCTCAAATAAGAGCTAACTGAAAATCCCAAAACTGTGGACATGCCTAAGAAAATCAGTCTACGAACTTGATGTGACCCCATGTTACCTTTAAGATAATGCTTGCACACGATTACAACTAAGCAAAATGATTACAACTAAGAAAATCTCTAAGAAATTAGCACATCAGTTGAAGAGCTGTTCATGGCTAGATTTACATAGTGATTTTCTTATTTTCTGTGAGGTGGCATAAGTCCATCAACTCCTTCCCCCATAGCTTGCTGTTAATCAAGCTTGAAAAGTTACACTAATTAACGTGACATTTGGATTTCTGCTGCTATACCACGGAAGGAAGATGGACTGTTTTTCTTTAATAAATAACTTCTATATCATTTATCCATTTGACAAATAATAATGAGTGTCAATATGCCAGGCACTATATTAAGCAGCAGGATAAAGATGTCAGACCCGATCCATGGCCTCCTTGGCTCTCCCTTTTTTTTTAACAGTTGTAGATGGACACAATACCTTTATTTATTTTGATCTGGTGCTGAGGATCGAACCCAGTGCCTCACACATGCTAGGCAAGTGCTCTACCACCAAGCCATAACCCCAGCTCCCTCCTTGACGTTGTTTTTTTTTTTTTTCCGCGGTGCTGGGGATTGAACTCAGGGCCTCGTGCTTGCGAGGCAAGCACCCAACGACTGAGCTATATCCCCAGTCCCCTCCTTGACTCTTAACAGTAGAGTGGGAAAGAGATACAATACCAAAAAGTATAAATGACTTGGACATATTGAGAGGATTCATGATTCAACAAGAAAGAAAACTGATCTGGTACATCAAGCAAGATTTCGCAGAGGGCCCAGTGCGGTGGAGTACACCTGTAATCCCTGTGGCTCTGGAGGTCGAGGCAGGAGGATCACAAGCTCAAAGACAGTCTTAGCAACTTTGTGAGGCCCTAAGCAACTAGGTGAGACCCTGCCTCAAAATAAAAAATAAAAATGGCTGGGGATGTGGCTCAGTGGTTAAATGCCCCTAGGTTCAATCCCTGGTACCAAAATAAATAAATAAATAAAATAAAAATTTCCCTGAGACTACATGTGTTTTCCTGTTGAGGAATATGAAAAACAGATTTGGGAACAGAATAACAAATAGGAAAAGGGAATAACGGCACCAAAACCTGAGGCAAGAGTGAGGTGACTTAAAAAGAAGCAGCAGAAGAGAGGGACCAGATGATGCTTTATTGAAGGTACTGGCAGAATGTAGAGTGGGTGGGGAATGGAGAGGTGAGCAAACCCTGGGAGACCACTTTAAAACTGCTGTGGTAGTACAGAAAAAAGAGAATGGCTGTTTGGGTTCAAGTGGTGGCACTGAACAGAGAAATACATGGATTTAAAGGATACTTGTGCTGTGTAGGTGTGGTGGCACACACCTGAGACTTGGGAGGCTGGGGCAGGAGGATCAAAAGTTCAAAGACAGCCTTAGTAATTTAGCAAAGCCCTAAGCAACTTGGTGAGACCCTGTCTCGGAATAAAAAATAAAACGGGCTGGGGATGTGGCTTAGGGGTAAAGTACCCTTGGGTTCAATCCCTAGTACCAAAAATAAACAAATAAAGGATCAACAGGACTATGAGGATGATAGATATGAAGTCTGTGAGAGAAAAAGCGAAGGACAACTTCTAGATTCCTATCTAGAACTAGAAGGGGCAGTGGTGCCATATCCTGAGGTAGGGAAAACTGATGGAGCAGGTTTGGTGGAGGAAGATGAGTTGAGTTTGGGGATTTGTTGTTTGAGAATCCTATGAAATACCCAAGTGAGGGTGTCCAGTATGCAGGTAAATGGATGTACAGATTGAAGTTGGGGAGAGTTCAGGAGAGAAGGTTGGAAGTACCTAATCCGTCATTGACCATGGGAGTGAGTGGGAAGACCTAGGAAGTGGGTACAGTGAGAAGAGAACTACAGCATATGAAGAAGAAACCGAAGCTGGCAAACTGATCAGGGAAGGAAGACAAAACTAGGTTTCACATCAGCTAAAGGAAGAGTTGTTTGAAAAGGAGGGTTTAATGTTGCTAGGAGACCTAATAAAATAAGAACTAGTGATCTTACTGAGAATTTTTGTGTGTGGAGTAATGGGGGCAGAATCCAGATTAAAGTGGGTTGAGAAGTGGGAGGGAGGTGAGGCATTGTAAGACTATAGACACTTTAGATCTGACTATGAAGAGAAGGAAGCCAAAGGCCAGCAAGGGAGACATGGGGAAAGATGGGGAGACTTTACACATTTAAATGCTCATGGAAAGGAGCCAGTTGAGGCTGTTGACAGATGTGTGAAGGAGTTGTTTACACAAGATCCCCGAGCACAGATGGAAGAATTAGCTTTAACTCTGAGGGTTATTAGAATAGAAGTGAAGGCTTAAAGATCAGTATAAATACAGGTAAGTTTGTGTATCTGGTGTCAGGAAAATTTGAGTTCATCTCTGGTGGCTTCTTTTTCTTTTTGAAGTGGGAGAGCGAGAGTGGGGTGAGGACTTTGCAGGTTTGAGGAGGAAGTCTGAGGGAGAGGCTGTGGAGAACTGGAGTGTGAGCTGAGGAAGAGGCAAAGCCTGGTACAGAATGTGTCTGAACTTGCACCATGGGAAAGGATGTTCCTTCTAAATGCAGGTTGCTTGGTTTTGGTACACGGGGGTAAAGATCCAGAAAGTTGCCCCTTTCTTGTCTTTTAAACTAAACTGCAGGATCTAAGAGTAATTTTTTTTCTGGAATAATAACTCTTCCCTACTGTAGGCATTGAATATGGCGCTACTTCCTTTGACACTCTGGAATGTTAGTTTTTCCCTGCATTAGAACACTTCATTTAAGTACATTTAGCACTTCATTTTTCCTTAGTGGAATTTCAGCCTCATTTGGAATTTACCAATTTTTCCACTTTTGTGCAGAGCACTCTATTCTTTGCTTAGTCCTAATTTTTTTGATGCAATTCCCCAAGGCTTATCTTTTTTTTTTTTTAATAAGATTCTCCAGACTGCTGCTTTTGTTTTACTTCCCATCTTTCATATACATGGAATATGAAAGGTGATTTAATACAGGAAATACAATGTAGGGCTTTTAAAGTGCCTTAGACCAGTAGTTCGATACAAAGATCTGATCCAAAAATGACCTAATGTATAAAACAAAGCCAGTTATTATATAGGTTCTGCTGCTTAGCAGTTGAAAAGACAGTTTTTCATTATTGGTTTCTTTAATGTGCCAGAATATATGAAATTTAGAAAGTGAAGCAAGATTACGTCAAAAATGTTCAACTGAGGAGTTCTTGCCACCATATTCTTAGAGGAGAAAGGAACAGGTGGAAAGTGTGAGAAGGGGAGATGGAAGCCATGTGACTGTTTCTTATTTATAAATTGAGAATAACTAGGAAAACAAGATAATTTAATGAGATTGTTTATGTATAACCTTTACAATGTTTAAGGTATTTTATATATCTAAAGATGCACTGATGTATGGGTGCATGTGTGCACACACATGCAGTACCCTACATATTATAGAGTGATATAAACGTTAGTTGTTGCTATTCACCATCCCTGAATAAATTTCTCTTTTGTACCTAACAGTATTTTTATCAGGCCATTAGCTGCATGGTAATGTAAAACTGAGTTTTCAAACTTGCTGTAAAATAGAACTGGAGAGTAGGACAAAAGGGAAATAAGACTTGAGTGTTTATCATATGCTTCACATATGATATTTAACCTATAGTACCTGCATAAATAGACTATCCTTATTTTGCAGATGAGGCTCTTAATCTCAAACTTGCCTGAGGTTTTAAGTTTATAACTGACAGAACTTAGGTTTGATTAAAACATTCACTGTTTCTAATACCATAGCATGTAAATTTCTGTATTTTCTCCTTTTCTGCGAAAGAATGCATTTCAATATGATTAAATAACCATGTGACTGAGACATCCTACTTTGCTATTTCAATGGAATGCCTATAACTAAAACATAAGTCAATATGAATATAGTAAAAATTATGGTATAGTAAAAATAAGGTACATGTCAGAAATATAATCCACTTGTAATTTTAAAATTATTCTGAGCTAGTTAGGACCAATGCTTGTGAATTTCAACATATAACTAGCCAAGGGCAGAGATATTTGTAGACAGTAATAGAAAACACACCAGTGTGTGTGTGTTTGTGTGTATATGAAATAATTAAAAAATATTTTTTAACCACTGTTTATAGCTGAGTTTACGCATGGTGACTGTTTTCAATTTTATACTGAAATCCAGATTTGGACAAATGTAAATATATTCATGGTACAATACAAAAGAATATTTGGAAGCTTAGCCTGGTTTTGAATAACCTGCTTTCCTTTTGAATATTCTGAAGCTGAATTTTGCATTGTGGATCATTTTGATTCTAAGAATGAAGGGAGCACAATACTAGCCTGTTTGGTATCACATAACATTTAATGGTTTATGACCAAGCTGGTGCATAATTTCTGGGCTTTTATAGTTATATAGTGAAATACAAGTCAATTCTTAAATTTTCCTGTGATTTATAATGTTAATATTTACAAAAGATGGTCCCAAAAGTTTTACAGGAGACTCACCTGTGACATAGTCCAACATTGCTGGGTATTTATGAAAGGAGACCTTAGATTTATTTTTTTAAAAAGACTTATTGGTGCAGTTCAAAAATAATTTATTTCTGGAATGAATCTTAGAGAATTAGGAAGAGTGCTCCCATTATATATCAACTCTCAAATGGAAGACAGTCTGACATTTAAGCAAACATATTTTGCTTTATCAGAAAGATGACAACTTTTCTCAAAGATTTAACTCTTTCATAGTCTAGACCACTTTCTTAACAGTCACTAAAATAACGTTATTTTGTAACTACACTTACAAGTGTTGCCTATCAGCAACTTATGTTATTCTTCTTGTCTCCATTTTACTATATGGCTGGCAGCCGGTTCCTAATCTTTTTGCTGTTCTCATCTTCTATTAGTTCTCCCTTTTATCCAACACATAATGACCTGAAGTAGAAACATTTTTTTGTAGTTTTCTCTTGACTTTTAGTCTCAACTCCTACTCACTCTGGCAAGCTATGAAACTTCTATGTATATACAATTACTGTTTTCCCCTTCCTGGCTAAAAGGAACTGAATTACTGCCTCTGTGGTCACTGGGTGGTGAGGTTATTTTGGGCCAGGGCTTGGGGCAGGGTAAGGCTAGGGAGGTAGTTGAAAGACATTTCATGCTGAAGCTAATCTTTGGTTTGAGTTCCACAGGTACTGCAATCTAATTCTCATAAGGAACAGAATTAATGTGTCTTCAATTAATCATCTGATCATTAATTGTTTGAAACAAGTGAAAAAAACACATCAGTGGTTTTGGGTGGACAGTATTTCTTTTTGCTTTTGGTTCCACATTTAAAAAATTACATTGTCTGCAGTTTGAATTAAGTGCCTGTGGTTTAGAAAGGTCACTTTTCTTCCTATTTAAAAAAACAAATCAACTTTAAATTTCAGACATGATAATAGTTCTGAAATCACTATAATATAACTGAAAACAGTTCTGTGAGATTAAGGATAGAGTAAAAACCACAACTATCAAAAATCAGAAATATTTATCTGAAATAACAGATATCTTTGGGAGTTATCAGCTGAATTTTAGAACCAGAGATCTTTGGACATAAGGAGGAAGTGTGTACATGGCTGACAAGGCAAAGAAAAGCTGTTATCAACCTACAGTAGCAAGTCTACTGAGCAAACTAACATGTCCACCACAGCCACTTATTTTAATGAAGTTACTCAAGATTTCCCTTTTCTTACAGCATTCCAAGAATCAGATGGAGCAAGATGGGCTCATATCATCTTTATCAAATGTTTGCAAAGATTATGCTGATAGCTAGGAAAGTCTTTGCATAGTGAATGGAAGACAGCCCTGAAATGAATAACTGATTCTCATAATACTTAGGTCTTAATGAAGTTAGGCCTTGATCTGTTTCTAGCAAATGGAACTTTTTAATTATGTAGGCCAGGCAACAAGTTTTTGGTTCTTCTATAGTTCTCTTCTTGCATTCCTCTAGATTTCATACATACTTGATTTGTTTTACAGATCACTAGTTTTCCTTTGAAATAAGCCAATGTGGATAAGGGAGACCAAAAGTGAATTCACTTTATACCAATAAAAACACGTCTTATTTGAACCTCGTGTATATTAAATGTTGTTTGTTTTAAGGTTTTGGTGTGTAACTTTTAAGACATTTTCACAGAACATATTGCTCTCAAGTCAGGGTTAAAGTGAAACTTTCTATTAGAATAATGCAGAGGATAACATTCTTCTTCTTCTTCTTTTTTTTTTTTTTTAAATTAAGCTTCCTCTACCAAGCATCTTCCCTCAGGCACTGAGACGGGTCATCGAAAGTATGGGGAAGGGCAGAAAGAGGAGACTTCAAAAGTCACAGATATTCTTCAGTAACTAATTTTTAGCAAGTCTGGCAATTAGATTTTTCCATTCTTCCCTCTTCTTTGTGATGTATGTAGGGGTAAGTAGCTGCAGTAGTGATTCTGGCTGTTGCCTAAAGAAGTTCTGACACAAAGCCTCAGTGTTACATATCACATACATCCCACAGTCATAGCTGTTTTGTTGAGCAGGGGCTTTCTCTTCCACAAAGACCAGTTTGTCTCCTTTTCTGCCTAAGAAAGCCTCTAGTTTCTTTGCTACCTGCTTTGCATGAAATGAGTTGCTTCGGCTATGGGAATCATAATGAAAAAAGCTATTTTTATCTTGGAGATAAACTAACAAACTCCAGTGGGTTCCCCCAGCTGCCTCATTAGAGTTATCATTGATGGCTAAAAATACAACTTTCTTGTGTGGAAGTTCCAAGGGTTCAAGGAACATGGCAATTTCTGATGGGCTGCTAGTGCATTTGATGAACTGGGTGACTTCGGGGCTGATGAAGCAGACGTGGTCAGAACAGTCACGAAACTGACTGTTGGCAAAGTACTCAAAGGCAAATCCAATAATATGGTCATTGAGCCAGCTTGGAGGATCTAATAGAGAGACATCTGATTGTCGCAGTAGACTGTCCATATAACTCAAGACTACAGGGTCCATTTTGTACTGTCCAAGGCTGCTCAGAAAATCCAGGAGCTGAAGGAGAGACAGAAGACAATATTTACTGTTGAATATAATGCCAGAATGTAAAATAGTTGCTTTAAAGGGTTGTGGTAAACATTGTGTTTAGCAATAATGCCTGGATAAGAGTAAACACTCAAGAAACTCTAGCTTGTATTGTATATGAACAATTAGAATGAAGACTGGCATTTTTCCATGCAGACAGAAGTATGAAATTTTAGTTTTTATTTTAATGCAAATATTGGTTAAATTCATAGCTTATGTTTTACCAAAACACCAGAACAGTGGCTCTTCAGTAAATATGCATAATAAAAACAAGTTAATTTTCTATTAAAGATGACTTTAAAGGGTCTGAAGAAAAAAATTAGTAATCATCAAGGGAAACAGTTTTTATTTCAACATTATTTTTCAAGAGATAAAATATTGCTTCTTACTTCCATAATGGAAAACGACAGTGATTAGAGTTCTAGTTAAAAAAGGAACAGTAATTTCAAGAACAGAAAATAATGAGAGTAATGAAATTCATCCCCGATTCTGCCCAGCTATAAGTTAGAAATTCTTTGGACATTTTGAAAGGTAGTATAGCATGGGAATCAGGAGATCTGAGTCTAGTCCTAGTTTTACCATTGATTTCCTAGTATTATTTTGAACAATTAAATGATTTTGTCCTTGTTTCTGTCATCAGTAAAAAGGGCATCTACTTGCCTTACACTCCTCAGATAATTGTAGAGAAGGACAAAAAAATTTACTTGATAATATCAAAAGAGTTAAAAAAGTGATACATATAACATTTATATTATCAATCGGATAATATTAGTAAGATAATCAGAAAATCCAGACAGAAGTTCAAACCAATCAAAGCAAATGTGGTTTGGGAACAAATATTTGTCCATATCATCTTGTACAAATGACAGAATGATTAACAGCAAAAGCAAGACAAGTTGTCTGATGGGATTAATATGCTTGACTCAAGTCAGGGAGCAAAACAAAGGCAAGAAGTCTGAAAATGTAGGTGATGACATAATATTTGAATTTACAGACTCAATAGAATTAACAGTTAACTGCTATGCATTGACCTGGCAGTACAAACCCCCACTCCCCCACTTATTGTTGGTAGGATTTGTTGTTACATCATCACATCATCATACGTGCATACAATATAGCAATATAATTTGGCCAACATCACTTCCCAGCACTTCCTCCTTTCTTCCCCACCGTCCACCTTTTGGTCCCTTTCCTTTATGGATCTCCCTTTGAATTTTAGGAGATCTGCCCCACCTTTGTTTTCCTTTTTCCTCTCTAGTTTCTGCATAATGAGAGAAAATATATGATCCCTAACTTTCTGAGTTTGCCTTATTTTGCTTGACATGATGGTCTCTAGATCTATTCACTTCCCTGCAAATGCCATAATTTCAATTTTCTTTAGAGCTGAATACAATTCCATTGTGTACATATACCACATTTTAAGAAATTCATTCATCTGTTGATAGACATCTAGGCTGGTTCCATAGTTTGGCTATTGTGAAATGTGCTACTATAAACATGGGTATGCATGTATCACTGTAGTATGATGACCTTAATTATTTAGGATAAATACTGAGGAGTGGTACAGCTGGGTCATATGGTGATTCCATGTCTAGTCTTTTGGGGGAAACTTCATACTGATTCTCATAGTGGCTGTACTAATTTACAATCTCACCAAAAGTGTAAGTGTTCCTTTTTCTCCAGATCATATCCTCTCTAGCACTGATTATTCTTTTATTCTTTTTTGAACAGATTTTATTCTCCATTTTCTCCAAACACTAAAACAGCACATGGCATAGTAATTTAGCACACAATATAAACTGCTATGTGCAATACAAATTGATATATGCAACCAGTTATCCCCTAAATGACTGTTTTAAGTGTCGCTCTGGAAGTCCTCACACTCTTAAATGACCTTTATTAATAAAATTATCAATGAACAACAAAAGGAATCACTTCAGAAAAATCTTAATGTAAAACACCTCAACTCTTAGGACTTTTGTAAAGGAAATTCTTGATTTGCCTCTCTACATCTAAGACAGAGCAGTCTCAAGTTCCTTTTTACTTAGGGTAACACTGCTATGGTTCCCAGTTTGAGATGATTAAATTTAATATTGCTACTTTCACCATAGGGCCTTCATTTAAACAGCATTTCAAGTGGAAGGCGTATGAGAAAAGAAATCAAATTTTGCGGCAGACCAAAATTATTCTATGAAATGCAGAAATGGCAAGAGTTTGCCAGGAGCTCAGCAAGGTTTAATAAAAATACAGTGGGTAGACTTTACAATTATACACTTTTCAGGAGGTGATCAGAGAAAAGCTGAGGAGAAAAGATGACATCTGGGACAGTAGCCCTTTAGAATGGGTAGACAACTAGAAATACATAAAGAATTTCATGTTACATCACCATGTGCTCATCTGATATTAAACTGGACATTATCAATAATCATCTGAAAGGGTTTTCCAATACTGAGGGTCTTTTAAACACAATTTAAAACACGCTAAAAATTTTCCTTCTGCTTCGATCCGCTTGTGGTTGTCCATGGCTCTGGACCTGCTTCTTAGCCAGTACCTCTCCAGAGCTTCCCCAATGCCAAGGAACAGTAAGATACTTTTCTGTAGGTGCAGAGAACAGAAGCATGGCCTTGGTTGGAACAGCTGTGGGAGGTAAATTTTTTCCCATCAATATGGAAGCTCTTTGTTGCCATTGTGAAGCAAGACATCAGTGTCACTCAGATTGTTTTTCATTTCCAGTGATAATGTCTTATTCTGTAAATTTCCATTTACATCAACTGCAGACTTATCCATCCAGAAAGGTCTATCTGCTGAGCAAGGGCTCCTCTTCTGTGTTCTTTTCTTAAGGCTACATAATTGTTTGTCCCAGTCATTTCCTCCCTCCCCCTTTGCTTGACAGGCAGGTGCTGTCTCTCATGCTTTGTGTTCTGTGATGCAGTGAGCCTGGGGTGACACCTTTGTCAATCAGGGGAAGGCCTTCAGTGTGTCTCAATATGAACCTGCAGTGCACGATGAGCATCATGGAAGCCACGATATAGAAGTAAAGGAAACTGATGCACAGTTGCCAGGTCAGGTCAAAGATAAGCAGTGTGTGGGTCAGCCCCTTGCAGAAGAGTGCAGAGCAGGCGGTGGCCATGGGGGAGAGCCAGACAGCAGGACTCACAGAGCTGCTGCTATATAGAGACTGGCGCTTCCACTGCCCACCCACCAGGGTCTCTCTTGGTGTCAGATCCCATTTTTGTATTCTTTTTTTTTTTTTTTTTTTTTTTTTTGGGTGCTGGTGATCGAACCCAGGGCCTTGTGCTTGCAAGGCAAGCACTCTACCGACTGAGCTATCTCCCCAGTCCCCCATTTTTGTATTCTTGAAGGCTACCATTCTGACTGGAGTGAGATGAAATCTCAGTGTAGTTTTGAGATTCATTTCCCTAACTGCTAATGATGTTGAACATTTTTTCATATATTTTTTGGTCATTTGTATTTATTCTTTTGAGAAGTATCTTTAATTAATTTGCCCATTTATTAATTGGGTTATTTGACTTTTTGGTATAAAGTTTTTGAGCTATTTATATATTCTAGATATTAATCCTCTGTCAGAAGAATAATAGCAAAGAGTTTCTCTCATTCTGTAAGTTCTCTCTTCACGTTCCTGTTTCCTTTGCTGTGCAGAAGCTTTTTGATTTGATGCTGTCTCATTTATTAACTTCCTTGGCATTATTTCCTGAGTTTTATGTGTCCTATTGAGAAACTCATTGCCTGTGCCTAAAAGCTGGAGTGTTGACCCTGTTTTCTTCTAGGAGTTGCATAGTTTCTGGTCTAATTCTAAAGTGTTAGATCCATTTTGAGTTGATTTTTGTGCAGGGTAAGAGATAATGGTCTAGTTTCATTCTTCTACATATGGATAAATCAGTTATCCCAGCACCATTTATTAAAAAGGCTCTTTATTCCTATGTATGTTTTTGGCATCTTTGTCAAGGATCAGATGACTGCATTTGTGTGGGTTTGTCTCTGTCTTCTATTCTGTACCATTGGCCTATGTGTTTGTTTTTATGCCAGTATCATGCAGTTTTTGTTACTATAGCTCTGTAGTATAATTTGAAGTTAGGTACTGTGATGCCTCCAGCATTGCTTTTGTGGTTTAAAGTTGCTTTGGCTATTCTGGGTCTTTTATTCTTCCAAATGAATTTTATGACTGTTTTTTCTAGTTCTGGTAAGAATGTCATTGGTATTTTGATGGGGTTCACATTAAATCTGTATATTGCTCTTGGTAGTATGGCCACTTTAACAATATTAATTCTGCCTATCCATGAACATGGGATGTCTTTCCATCTTCTGAGATCATCTTCAATTTCTTTCTTCAATGTTATATAGTTTTCATTGTAGAGGTCTTTCACTTCCTTGATTAGATTTATTCCTAGGTATCTTATTTTTCTTTGAGGCTATTGTGAATGGAATTGTTTTCCTGATTTATTTCTTAGCAGATTGGAGCACAACAACATTTCTAAAAATTGCACAGTAATAAAAATGTCATAGGCAGATTTAGAGTATAAAACAAAGAATATTATAAGATAACAACAGGACTCCTGTAAAAGACAGGGCTAGAATTATGATGTCAATTTAATTAATTCTACCATTAGACCAGTTATTTTACCACTTGGTTACACTATTAAAACATGCAATTTTGTGACAGAATTATTTTTATGTAATCAAAACCATGCAAAAACCTATTAAAATACCCACACACACACACCCTTTGAGGAAAAAAACTAGAGTAAATGAAGTAACTACAGGGTATCCAAGCTGGTTATGCATGGTTTATCATGGTTTGAACTACTGCAGAAATAATATACAGCTGTTAATATATTTATACATAATTAAGATGGTATGAATTAAAATTTTCTTAAGAAGGAATGAAGAAGGAATAACCAGAGTAGTGATATAAACTGGAGCCAGGAACAAAGTTAATGAGGCGTAGAGCATATTTGTTATGGGTGAGCCACAAATTTGGCTCTAAGCTTTTTGGCAACTAAGTAGAGAGAGTTAAGTTAAACATTCACAATGTCCATAAGGTAAAAACAAAGCAATTGCTTAGAAGAGGTAAAAGTATTCTTTGTATTAAGGTCATATAATTTTTTCTCAAGAAATTTTCATAATAGACAACATGGTATATCTTAACAAATATGCCCATAAATATGGAGCATGATAACCAAAATAGTGTTTTTTATAGTGGTCCTTAATATCTAGCCTGAGAGCAAATGGGCAAATGGCAATTCAGTAACAGCAATCTGGTAGAGATCAGGTACTCAGTTTGCTGATCTGTCTTAATCTAAGAGTATATGAATGCAAAGGGAAATGACTACATGTGGGTCAAGCAAGGCTCCTAGATACAGGACCCCACTCCCCATGCTTTCAATGAATACTATGTAGTGGTGAGTACCAGACTGCACAGCTTGGCAAATACCCAGGGATCTGTTCTCTATGCTGCCAGTTGAAATCAGATCTGTACCTTTACAGATCTGTACTTTTTGAAGAGAAGAGAGCCTGAGTACAATCATCTCATCTTGGAGGGAGTGTCCACAGGCAGAGACATTATTTTCAAAACCAAATTTTTTTGTGGGCTAGGATACAGCTCAGTGGCAATGTTTGCCTATTTTGTGAAGACCTGGGCTTGACCCCCAGCACCACACGCACACATAAAAAGTTACATTTTCTCTGAGTTTTAAAACATCTAGCACTCAGAGAAGGATTAATCAAACTCTAATTCTATTTCATACAGCATGAATATAATAATTAAACTCCCAAAACACTAAAGCAAAGAAAACTAGTCTTTGGCCAAACCACTCTCAGCCAAGAAAAAGAGCTCTAAACTTTCATCTAAAGACTTGAATTTTAGTTTCGATTCTGTTACTTGCTGGCTCTGTGACCATGAATAAACTACTGTATTTCCTCTTCAGTAAAGTGAGACTATTAATATACAACTTTTACTATAAGGTATTTGTCAATATAAAGTGAAGAAACAAGTAACTAAGATTTTTTTTAATCCCAAATGATTTCTAGATATCTATCATGCCATCAGGAAATTTAAACCCAATAACTGATAACTAACTGTATTTCATTCAACAAATATTTATTGAATGCTTCCTATGTGCTAGGCACTGAAAGTACAGAATGAGAATGAAATAACCACAGTTCTGAAACTCACTGGGTTTAAGTCTATTTTAAGGAACAAATATAGTATACACAATTCTTTTAGTCAATAAACACTTTCTGAGCACCTATAATATTAGGTGTTGTGGATGATACAAAGATGCTTACAGTCAATGATGGAGGAAACCAGTAAAAAGCAAAATAAAACATGGAAAACTTAGAAGGAAAAATTACTTCTGGCTAAGAGGGTTAAATAGAAGGAGTGCCCAGACTAGGAAAGGATTCAAGGAGAAAGTGGCATAAAAGTGAGTTCTTGAAGGGCAAGTGGAATTGGATGCATGGAGAAGGGCATTAAGGTGGCAGAGAACAAGGAAAGTGCCTCTGGTGTGGAGAGAATCTTGAGTAGTCCAGTGTGGCTGGAACGAAGTAGGATTAGGTTGAATGTATATAAGGGCGGAGTGTAGGTGAGGGTTAGAGGAAAATTATTAGAAGTTAAGTGATGCTGTACTCAATTCCGTGTGAAGGAATTTAGAATTTATACTGGAGGAAATAGGTGCTATAAATGGCTAGGTCAATGATTTAGGAAGATTAAGAATTCAGTTACAATATATAGAATTAATAGGAAGAGAAACTGAAGGGAGAGATCAATTGGATTTTTAAAAAAAGTATATATTTTTTAGTTATAGAGGGACATAATACCTTTATTTTATTTATTTATTTTTATATGGTGCCGAGGATTGAACCCAGTACCTAGGGTACATTCTAGGCGAGCACTCTACCACTAAGCCAAAGTCCCAAATTAGTTTTTTTTTTTTTAACTAGGGATTGAACTCTGAGTCACATCTCCAGCCCTTTGTTGTATTTTATTTAGAGACAGTGTCTCACTGAATTGCTTAGTGCCTTGCTACTGCTGAGGCTGGCTTTGAACTCGAAATCCTCCTGCCTCAGCCTCCCAAGATGCTGGGATTACAGGAATGAGCCACTGCACCTGGCTTCAGTTAGATTTTTACTAAAAGTAAAGGTGGGCTGGGTGCAGTGGAACATGCCTATAATCAATCTGAGCAGCTAGGGAGGCTGAGGCAGGAGGATCTCAAGTTCAAAGCCAGTCTCAGCAACTAAGCAATGCCCTAAGCAACTTAGTGAGAAAATAAATGTGGGATGTAATGACCTAAAACAGGGGAAGAAGTGGTAGGAATGAAAAGGCAAGGAGAAAGAGATGCTGCAGAGAATCACTAAGACAATACGTGATCAGAAGAGGGTAGAAAAGAAAGAACTAAGAAATGGTCTGGTGGTTTTTGCTGGGGTGACTGGGAGGCTGATGATATCATTATAAGTGGAATGGAATGGATAAGAACCTAGCAATTCCATTTTAGGAATCCTCCTTTCTATATCATGAGCATTGTGTGTGGCCTATCTGAGTTCCAACATGTTTGCCATATAAATGTAACATAAATAAAAGGGAGTCAGAAACTACAGATTAGGGGGAAAAAAGATAAATGAGGCCTCTTAAAATTTACTTGTCTGTACATTTCTACTATTACTTTGACTTTGTGCTTTCCTATGTTTGGTTAATAATAATTCCCTTTAGAATTAAAAGACCTGTGTGTTTGGTCTTGGTAAATGGTAAGTTAGACTGGGGCAATAGCAAGAAAGATGGCTGAATTGGGGGAGGGCAATGACTTCCTCATAATTCTATTAGTAAAATCCTGCAGTTCTGTTTTGAGGCTAGGAGGCTTTAGGTCTAGGCTTTGATTTTGCTACTTGCTATCTATGTGACCCTTGGCAAATAATTTATCCTCTTTCCAGGCTTTATATTCCCCATCTGTAATATGAGATAGTAATAAAACTTGTGTAGCATTGCAAGGTAAACTAAAAATATGAGCGAAAACACTCAGCATGTTGTCTGGTATATAGTAGGCTCTCATTTCCTCCCCCAAATATAGCATTTGTTTATATAAAGCCACAAAGTCATCAAAGATAGAAACAGGCATGGATGGCATGACTGTGCTCTTGTGCTTTATCTTTGGTATAAGAGTGAATGCTGGGCTGGTGGAGTGATAGAGTATATACTTAACATGCAGGAGGTCGTGGATATAATCCCCAGCACTAGAAAGAGAGAAAAAGAGTGGTAGGGGGAGGGGAGAGAAAGAAACAAATGCTAACTCCAGAGAAAACTATTCTTTCAGTCTGAGAGTAAATGATGTTAATGTTATCAGTATATACAAACCCTGTGGTTACAGGGTTTAGTTTATTGTATCTTTCAACATCTGTAGCTAAATGAAACTAATTTTAAATTTACAGTGTAGAACACTTCTCTAAACAAATCTAGTTTTAATAGGTGGAAGGGACTTTTTTTTTCATATTAATCTTGAAATCTTAAAATGTATACTACTTTAATATTTTTGTTGAAAAAGTAAGGTAACTAAATAAAAACTAAAAGGGAAAATTTACAATCCAATAGGAGCCATTCTGATTACCTGCTGATATAATTAAGGGAAGAAGCTGCTGGTTTGGTAAGAAAAACATTAGGTTAGGAGTTCAAAGACCTGGGATTCAGTTCAAATTTGCAATTAACTAGTTGTTTGTTTGACTCTGAATAAAACACTTGATCTAAGTCTCCTGTTCACTATCTGTAAACCAAAGGGTTTGGATCAGATAAATATTGGTTCTAGCCAAGGAAACAAAATATACTCATCAATGGGTATTTTAAAGAGCATATATGATATTTAACTAGGAGTAGAGGGGTTTTTTGTTTTGTTTTGTTTTTATTTTTGGTATCAGGGATTGAGCCCAGGGGCACTTAACCACTGAACCACATCTCCAGCCCTTTTTAATTTAGAGACATGGTCTTGTTGAGTTGCTTAGGGCCTTGATAAGCTGCTGAGGCTGGCTTGGAACTCATAATCTTCCTGCCTTGGCCTCCTGCAACACTAGGATTACAGGCATGGGCCACCATGCCTGGCAGTAGAGGGTATTTTAAAGACGTTCCCAAGTAATTCTACGATTTGTAAAATTGTCATCTAACTCTACATTTCACAACTCTAAGTCTAAGCTTTCATCTGTGTCATTTTTTTCTTTTAGCAGTATTGGGGATTGAATCAGTGGCATTCTACCCCTAATCTACATCCCCAGGCCTTTTAATTGCTTTTTGAGAAAGGGTTTTGCACAGTTGCAGAGGCTGGCTTGAATTTGCAATCCTCTTGCTAAAGCCTCCTGAGTTGCTGTGTTATAGGCATGCACCACCAGCATGGCCTGCTGTCCCATTTTTATAAAATCCTGAAGAATTCTAATTTTCTAGTCCAAGGGTTAGCAAACTATAGCCTGCAGGGCAAATTTGGGTCACTGACAGTTTTTGTGAATAAAGTTTTACTGGAACAAAATCCTCATTTGTTTACATATTGCCTTTGGCTGCTTTTGAGCTACCACGAAAGAGATGAGTTGCCTACAAAGTCTAAAATATTTACTGCTTCGCTTCTTAGAGAAAAATTTTGCTGATTCCTATTCTACACCACTGTTGTGCAATCAATTGTAATCTTCTAGGTTGAATTGATTTTAAGATATTTCAAAGACCTAATAATGCACTGGGGCTATTTACTAAAATATCTTAAAGTCAGTTTCCAGGGAGATGAAGTTACTATTATTTCTTGCTTTATTTATTTATTTATTTTTTGAGGTGGGGTAGTAGGGATTGAACACAGGGATGCTTTACTACTGAGCTATAACCCCAGTCCTTATTTTATTTTGAGACAGGGTCTCACTAAATTGCTTAGGGCCTCAATAATTTGCTGAGGCTGTCCTTGAATTTGTGACCCTCCTGCCTCTGCCTCTCCAGCTGCTGGGATTACAAGTGTGGCCCACAGTGCCCAGCACTATTATTTCAATCTGGAGTTTTTATGAATAAAAATGTTAAAAATACTAATTACAGTGGATATAAAAAAGAATTGTCTATTTTGTAGATGTATACATAAATATTTTCTAAGATTAAAAATTTATTAGGGGGCCAGGATTGTGGCTCAGTGGTAGAGCACTCCTCGCACTGGGTTCAATTCTCAGCAGTGCATATAAATAAATAAATAAATAAATAACCATAAACGTCCACTGACAATTAAAAAATACTTAAAAAATTATCAGCATCTTACATTAACAAGCATTTCCTAAGGTCTGTAGCAAGTTTCATAACTTCTGGGAAAAATCTGCCTATTGGTTGTTGAATGAAGTAGTAAAATCCAGATAACCTATTTTAGAGTAAAGCCCAACAAAAACATACTAACCCAGAACTGTAACCTTCATTCATTTTTTTCCCCATAATTATTCTCAAATGTTCCTTTAAAACAAATGGAACAGCATCATTTGGCATATTTTAAAAAACATACAGGGTGCAGTGTTTCTACTCATTTTAAGTGAATATTATAAAGGCTTCTAGTAGTTTCTAAACCCAATTCTCTTCTTCCTTCCTTGGTTACTGTTTCAAGTTGAATCAAACTTCAAATGCTCGCAAATGTGGTCTGTGCTTCTCTAAATGGATATGTGACTATGTGCCAGCAGGTATCAACAAACAAACTCACCATCAAGAAATAGACCAACCAGGACTGGGGTTGTGGCTCAGTGGTACAGCATCTGCCTATCATGTGTGAGGCACTGGGTTCAATTCTCAGCACCACATATAAATAAATGAATAAAATAAAGGTCTATCAACATCTTAAAAAAAAAAAAAAAAAAAAGACTAACTACAGTAACCACAGTGCATCTTCCTACAGGTTCAATTTTATCAGTTTGAGGGGCCAAGAGTTAAACAACTTAATTATTGACAAAATATTTTAATTAGTAACAAAGCATTTTAATTATTAACATAAACATGGACCTATTACAGTGTAACATGCAAAATCAACATGAATTGAAAAAAATAAGAGATTCCCATAGAACTCCAGCACCCATGGCAGGTAATTTTCTCTGTTTCAGTCTCTTCTGCTAGCTTGGATACTTCAATGGAACAGTCCAATTTTTGTTCACAGTTGATGTAACATAAACACCTAATTCTCAGGAACCAGATTCCTAATAATTATTCAAGGCATGAGCACAGCTTTTGCTTCTACAGCTTAAATGTCTATGAGAAAGATATTTACTAAAGCAAATTTATTCACTTGGTCAAAGTGTATTTAGTGGTGTCTTGTACCAATTTTGCATATAAGAATCAGCTTGGAAACTGAGCCTAGCACTGTATAATAAAATATGGACATCACCTCAGAGTTTCTATTTTCTTCATACCTTTATCCAATTGATAACAAATCCTCTTGATTCTATAGTCAAAATGTTCTAAATTTTTCTAATACGCTCCATTTTTGATCACCATTTCTTGTCTGACTTAGCTTAACAGGTCTCATTTCTACTAATTACACAGGAAATTCTTCATATAGCTGTCAGAACAACTGTTTAAAATTAATTTAGGTCATGTATGTCGCCTACTTGGGGTGCGGGGGAGCAAATTCCCTACTCTAGCTTACAAAATCCTATATACCCCATATGATAACATGGCTCCAGATACTCTCCCATTGTCATCTACCATTATTATTCTTCTTGCTCATATAACCCTAGTTATATCCGCATTTTTATTCCTCAAACACGCTGTACCATGCTTTTTCCCTCCAGAGAGCTGGTATACTATTATATGCGTGGAATTTCTAGTGGCTGACACCTTCTATTGGGTAGATCCCAGTTTATTTTGTTTTATTTTAAACATGGGGTCTCACTAAGTTGCTGAGGCTGGTCTGGAACTCACAATCTTCCTGCTTCAGCCTCCTGAGTAGCTGGGATTACAGGCATGGATCACTGCTCTTGGTTCTAGATCTTTTTAAATGCAGTTTACAGTCTGATCAGCCAGAATAAAGAGGCTACCAGTCACTCCTCTATCACTCTAATTTCAATTCCTTGTACAGCATTTGTGACTGAATAGTTTAATATATATATTCAATATATATTAAATGAATAAATATATTAAACATATTTAATATATATTTATATATATTCAAATATTGCTTATTGAATATTTTCTGCCCCCTTCTCTTTCTCCCTCCCTCTCTAAAGTAAGAATGTAGTCTCCATGAAAATAAGGGAATAAGGGCTGGGGTTGTGACTTAGTGGTAGAGCGCTTGCCTAGCATGTGTGAGGCACTGGGTTCTATTCTCAGCACCACATAAATAAAAAAAAAAAAAAAAGAAGAAGAAAATAAGGGAATAAGGGACCTTGTCTGCCATTCTAACCCTAGGACCTGAAACAGTGCTTGTCAGGCAGTATTCAGTAAATAATTGTAGAATAAATGAATAAATAATGGAGTATGGATCTCAATAACATAAATTCTAACAGACAAAGGCTTATATTTACAGAAATTTAGAAGTGTAATGACCTTTACTCTTCCTTCTTTTTTTTTTTTTTTTTTTTTTTTTACTGTACTGGGGATCGAACTCAGGGCCTTGTGCTTGCGAGGCAAGCACTCTACCAGCTGAGCTATCTCCCCAGCCCCTCTTCCTTCTAATCTAACTTCATACTCCATGTAAGAATTCTTTGGTTTTGTACCCAGGGGAAAAGGTATAGGAGCTTGACTCTCAATTAGCTGTGTGACATTGGAACAGAAATAGATAAGTCAAGGTACAATATAAAAACAAACCAAAGCAGAAAAAAAAAAAAGAATAAAAAAGTAAAAACAAACCAATGCATACATCAGAAATTTAAAATATGTTGGTGGAACCATTACAAATTAATGGGACAAATTATGGATTGCTTCAATGTTTTCAGTGAGTTCCACTGAATCCTATGTTCTATAGCATAGAAAGTCCATTAGGACTTCCTGTGAAAATGGAAATGTTCTTTATCTGCAATGTTCAATTTGAAAGGTGACCAGTGTGAATGAAGAACCTAATTATTTTATTTAATTAAAATTAAAAATTTAAATAGCCACGTGGATGGTTGTTGTGGTACATGCTTATAATACTAGCAACTCGGGAGGTTGAAGCAGGATCACAAGTTTAGGCCAACTTCAGCAACTTAGCGAGACCCTGTCTCAAAAAAAAAAAAATAAAAAGGACTAGGGACTTAGCTCAGTGGTAAAGCATCCCTGTTTTAAATCCCCAGTATCAAAACCAAACCAAACCACAACCAGACAAAAAACAAACCACATGTGACGAGTGGCCAATATACTGGACAGTTCAGTTGCATAGGTAAGAAAGAAAAAAGCAGATTACATAGTTAAAGAAGTTAGGGAAATGCTAAATCCTACAACTCTTTATTAGAGATTTATAATGAAGACAAGCACATTGGAAGCTAGAAAAGGTTTGAGAATAAAAAAAAATCATTTAACTGTTACAGGTTTGATTTTTCCCAAACTTTTTTGACCATGAAATTGATTTAGTTGGGTATCTATTAACAACTTGACTGTGCACTGAAGTTGAGGATATACTTGCTCGATTTTTAAATAAATGGCACTGGGATAACTCATTAACCACTTGACTGAAAAAAAGAATGCTAGAATGCTGCTTTATATCAAATTATATTCTAGAAAGATGTTTGTTAAAAAGTGAGAAACATGAGAAATATGAAACATTAGAAAATAGAAGTCAATGCATTTATATTACTGGTCAATAAGCACATGAAAAGAATTCAATACCATACTAATAATCAAAGAAATGCAAGTTTTAAAAAAAGGTAAGGCATGCAAATTAAAACTAGATATCCTTTTTCACCTATCAAATTAGCAAAGATGAGAAAACTACAAATAACTAGCATTGCTGAGACTAAGGGAAAATGAATACTCTCATTTTGATAGGAATGTAAACAAAAAAATGCAAGTTTTTTTTGGAGGGGTGTACCAGGCACTGAACCCAGGGGTGCTTTACCACTGAACTACATCCTTAGTACTTTTTATTTTTTGAGACAGCATCTTGTAAAATTGCTGAGAATGAACTTGAACTTGTGATCCTCCTGCCTCAGCCTCATGAATTGCTGGGATTATAGCTGTTGTGCCATTGCAAAAGCAAGCTTTTGAAGGGTAATTGGACATTACATTTAAATTTTTTTTTCCTGCTGTACAAAGGATTGAACACAAGGGTGCTCTACCATTGGGCTATATCCTTGGACTTTTCTATTTCTTAATTTTAGACAGGGTCTTGCCAAATTGCCCAGGCTAACCTCAAAACTGTGATCCTCCTGCCTCAATTTCCAGAGTAGCTGAGATTGTAGGTGTATACCACCATCCCAGCTGACATTACATTTCAATACGTTTGTATATATGGGCTTGGATTGTGGCTCAGCAGTAGAGTGCTTGCTTGACCTTTGTGGCACTTGGTTCAGTTCTCAGCACAGCACATAAATAAAATAAAGGTCTATTAACAATTTAAAAATATTTTACAAAATAAAAAAAGAAATGTACATATGCAGGGATTACACTTTTAAGCATTTATCTCAAGGGAAATGTTATATGTGAAAAAATGGTCACATCAATATTTATAATAGAAAAATTATAAACAACATGGAGTTCAAAAGATGACTGGTGTGTTTAAATAATGGGATTTCTACACAATGAAAGTTTTCAACTATTAAAGTTGTAGATGTTAATTAATTGACACAGAAAAATGTTCATAATATGCTGTGAAAATGGCACTTATATAAAATTTGTGTATAATAAAAATATGCACAAAATAAGAACAATATCCATCAAAATTTTTTTTAAGAAATAGGATTAATACTTTCTTGCTTCTTTTGACACTAGTCTTAATCTCCCTCCCCTTTTTCTGCAGTGCTGGGATTGAACATCCCTTTCTTTTCTTCTTTGGTACTAAGTGAACCCAGGGGTGCTTTACCACTGAGTTACATCCCCAGTTCTTTTTGAGATAGGGTCTCATTAAGTTGCCCAAGCTGGCCTTGAACTTGCCTCCCTCCTGCCTCAGCCTCCTGTGTAGCTGGGATTACAAGTGTGGGTCACTGCCCCCTTTCTTTTTAAAATGAACACAATAAATAAAACTATTTCCATTTTTTGGGAAAAAAATGTATCTCCTTCTAGTCTTACACTGACCTAAAATATGTCTGCTTCTTCAACTTACACATCTTACTTCTGTCCCTTGGAAAAAACAAAGTCTTATCTTTTACACAACCTTCAAACACAATGATTTAAATATACTTTGCTGTTTACAAAACAGAAGACTGTTGAATTTTTTAAACATATTTTTTGTTGTAGATGGACACAATACCTTTATTTTATTTATATTTATGTGGTGCTGTGGGTTGAACCCAGTTCTTCACACTTGTGAGGCAAGCGCTCTACCACTGAGCCACAAGCCCAGTTCTGTGTCCAAATTTTAATGTATGATTCCATTTGTACTTTCACAAAAACGAATCACATTTGAGACCAAATGTGTTTTTCATGGCAGCATAAGCAGAAATATTTTCAGGAAGGAAGTTCAAGTCTTGTTTTTGGGCTTCAATTTCCCCCAATTAAATACTTCCTTTTAGTACTAAGAGTAAACCATTGGAAATTTGTATAATGTGACATGTAAAAATTAACATCAAGATTTATATTATTCTCTTGAGTGCAGAGATTAGATTTTATTCACCCCTATATTTGCAGTGCCTGACAAACTAGAGAAATTTTAATATATGAATACTTTTCCTGAGCAGAATATAGAAATGACATTCTAGTTTGAAAAGCTCCTAAAAACATATAATTGTTACAAACAAAGGGAATGTTATTAATTTTAGGACTTACAAATTAAAATGACTTTTTTTTTTTTTTTTTGGTACTAGGGATTGAGCCAGGAGCACTTAACCACTGAGCCATATCACCAGCCCTCTTTTATATTTTACTTAGAGACAGGGTCTCACTGAGCTGCTTACGGCCTTGCTAAGTTGCTACGGCTGGCCTGGAACTTGCAATCCTCCTGCCTTAGCCTCCCAAGTTGGTGGTATTACAGGTGTGCACTATTGCACCAGCTTCTAAGTAAAAATTCTTAAAAAAGCTTTCTAAGTTTCAAGGACTATTGCTGAAAGCAGCAATAATTTTTTTTTATAGCAATAATCTTGATTTTTTTTTTCCCGTCTGTGTTGAACCACATTACCACCCAAGGCTTCCAATCATGCAATGGACAGACAGAAAGTCAACAGATTAGTTATGTTAAAGAAGGTGGCCTCTTAGAGAATCTGGTTCTGAAAGTTAAAAACTTTACTCTTTTTTTTTGGCGGTACCGGGGATTTGAACCCAGGGCCTTGTGCTTGCACTATATCCCCAGCCCAAAAACTTTACTCTTTTCGGTTAGTAATATTTAAACCCCAAATTCAATTTTTTGAATAATGTGATTAACAAGCACATAATTTCAGTACTAGCAGGGATTTCAGCAGTTAAGTTTTTAATACTCTAGTAGTGATCAGTTTTGAAAGAGATTATCTGGGCCTTGAGGACTTTCCTTTTTGATCTTCAGTGAGCTTAACTCACACAAAAGGTTTAAAGGATTGGTAAGGAGAGAGGAGTCCTGACTTAAAAAAAAAAAAAATCAGAAATGAAGGATTCATACAGATATAGATGGGATTTGATTAAGGAAGGCCTTACTAACATTTTGCAACCTATACATGTGGTAAGGCCATTGCTTTACAGAAGTGCTAACAATTCATTTATAAGACTAAAGAGTGGGCTTGCCTCTTGACCACATAAAATGCTAGTTGATCCCCCATTTGGGTGTATCGTCTATGTTTCTTTAGATAGGTCAGCCCATTGGGAAATAACATAATTCAGTAGACTCTTTAGCGATTACTTCGAGATTCGGTTTTTTACAATATAAATTAATTTACGGGTTTAGTCTCCTCAGTCCCCTCTTTTGGCAAGTAACCAAGACATTATTCTACATTAATTTTAAAAACAGAACTCTAGTCACATTATTCTTCAAAATTTTAACACTTTTCTACTGTCTATCAAATTAAGTACAAATAGTCTGGCATTCAGTGATTCCCACAAAAATTGCCACTGATTTATTTTCTAGTATTGTTCCTATATAAATGTATACCCACAAGATAATTTCTCATGTAGGCCCTGGTTATTAGGCAACAGTAGGTTAGTATTAAATTAGTGGCTTGTTGCCCCAGAAGTAAAGGAGAAGCAAAAGAAAATAACCAGCCCATCATTACTCCAACAGAAATGATGGGACAGGAAGTGAACACTGCACTATGATCTTTCTGAAACACAGATCTGTCATGCTGTTGATTAAAATCATTACACTGGGCTATTTTAAAACCTGGGATCTATAGACCAGGATGTGGCTAGAATTTCAGAGTTCTGTGAACTTGAACTTGGAAAAAAAAAAAGGCATCCTCACTTTTAATAATCTCTAGCTGAAATTCAGCATTTTCTTCAATAAGTGCAGGCAATAAATTATAGTAGTATTAACAGTTTCTATGTCTTTGTCATCAAAATATAATTTATATTCATCACTAATTTGAAATTACATAATTAGACTTGAGAAGTGCATGTATTACTATTCCATATGTTTAAAAATATTTTGAAGACTTTCAAAAACATTGTTTTCCTCTTTATTTCTATGTATTTTATTTTATACATTTGAAAACATTTTTGAGAGATCTGGTTTACAGGTCAGATGGACAAAGAGACCCCACTGTAAAAGAGGTTATTTGTTATTTTTCACTATTAAATGCTTATACTATATTATCTCAACTCTTGGGCATGGAATTCACCATCATAATCTGTTATACCCACTTTATCATCTTCATCTCTTCCCCACCCCTATCCTTTATACTATGCTGTAGTCATACTAGACAACAGTAACTCTTCTTATCTGGTGGCAGATAGACAAGTTTTTGGATTAACCCTAGTTAAGAGATCCATCATGCTGTTTTGCCCTTTACCTTACATAGCTCTTCTTTGCCAAGTGCATTCTTCTTTGATGATACTAATAGGGCTATATTTTAAATGTCTTTATATATATCTTGTTCCTAACTTAAACGATTAATAATAGAAGACACATTCTAAATTGTGTAATTTCCAGGTAAGGGAATGTTCCTCAACCCCAGAATCTCATAAATTGGCTTAACTCTGATTTCTGTTTTGAGAATAGAAAAGTGAATGGCCTTTACATTCTAGTCTGGAGACACAGCTGATTAACACATACAAGAAAGGGACAGGAAAGACAACAGTAACTGAGGCAGATTTCATTTAAGATTGAGAGATAGAACTAAGCTGAAGGGAAAGGCAGGAGTCGATCTTCTCAGTTCCCAGAGCAGTTATTCAAAACTTTTCATCTCTCTGCTCTCATTCTGTTCTCAAATGACCCCCGTATTTATGTTAACAGAGTCAACTCCCTCAATTTCCTACCCTTCCCTACCTTCCATTTTCTCTTCTCTAGTTTGTTGGATGGCACCCCTAACCTGGGGAGGTTTACAAAAATATGGTTGGCCCTTAATTGGTGTAGGGTGGGTAAATTAAAAACAAAACAAAACTTCCCGGCCGATTCTACAGAGTAACACAAGGTTTAGTTCACTACTGTTCTTGATACATTAGCTTCCTCCATCCTTGAATTGTTCACTTCACGGTTCCATGGTACACTTTAACTCTTAAAAATTTCCCGTCTTTAAATAAAACATTCTTGTGGCCCACATTCTGGTTCCTGATTTCTCTTCTTTAAAATAAATCTTGTAAAAGGGGTAGTTTAAAAGGAAATCTACCACAGTATGGTTTTCGCCAGGTATACTATTCCAGGCCTGTCACATGTTTTTCAGCTGTCATCCTCTCCACTTCTACCTCCTCCCCCCATTTCTTTTACAAGCTACTGCTCACTAGTCTTTTAACATAGTTCTCTGAGTTACCTAAAGGTCACTTGGGAAAGGTCCTTCCTCCTCCACAAACAGGAGTCCCTTATCTGTGCTCAGAGAGCATCCTGTATAATTTTACCGAGATATCACTGAGAAATCATCGTCTGCACTTCAAAAAGCTAAGTATTTCTTTCGCGTCTGACTTTCTGGAACTTAAGGCATGGAAACCAAAGAAAAGTCTGAGAAATGAATGGAAAGGAACAGAAGGAAAGGGAGGCTGGAGGCGGGGACAAATGGGGGAGGGGGCGTGCCTGTGTGGGGGGAGGCGGAGGCTATGAGGGGCGGCGCTGAGAATCCATCGGGAGCATAGGTAGAGGGGATACGCTACTCTGGGTGGGAGACAAAGCGATCCATAGCCGGGACAAACTGAGACAAAACGAAGTGGGGAGGAGGATTTCTTACCTGCCTCAGGCCTCACCACCCCAACCAGCCTTCAAGCACCTCAGTGTTGGCCGGAAAGCGAGAGCTAACGTCGCAAACCCAGAGTTTCTTTCCCCAGCCTTGCGACATTCCTCTCTAGTGGAGAGTGAATGTAACTCGGAGTTCCTAGTCCTGCCGTAAGGTGAGGAAGAAAAGTCTGGGCGGGGCCGCCAGGGGCGGGGAAATAGGGCGTGTCTGCGCAAGCGCAGTTGTGCGCTCTGGTGGCGTCACGTGCGGGGGCGGGGCCGGGCGAAGCCGGCCCAGGCTGGCAGTAGGGGGCGTGGGAGTTGAGTGCGCGCGCGCCTGATCGCCCGCAGCCGAGGAGTCGTGCGGGGTGGGGCCGCGTGCGCGGGGTCGGGGGCGCGCGGGCCGAAACGGACGCGGGAGGCGGCGGCGTTGGCGGTGACCTGCGGAGAGTTTTGCTCGGATTGTGAGAGGCGGCGGTGGAGGCATTCGTCGCACCGACAGAGGCGGCGACCCCGACTGAGGCGGCGACCCAACGCGTGCTCTCTGGGCGGGGTGAGGCGGGGGATGTGCCTGCCCCGGCCGGGCGGAGTCTTTCTGACAGGGCGGGGGATGCGCGGCGGCCGCTCTCCCAAACCCTGAGGCAGTGGGCCCACCCTCGCTCAACTGTCTGACCCTCGGTCGTCTCGGCCCCCGCTGCCTTCTCCGTTCAGACCCTGGGGCCGAGGGTGGGAGGCGGCTTCCGCTCAGGAGGAAGGAGCTGTGGTGGCCACCGCGGCGCAGCCCGAGGTAAGACCCGCCCCAGCGGCCCTGCAACCCTGCCCGGCCCACGTCCCAGTCTCGCTCTTTGGCTCCCGCCGGGCCGCCCCGCCCCAGCGGAGACGCCCCGCGAGCGGGTCTGTCTTGGAGCCTCCCAGACTCCCTAGCCTGACCGGGATTCCCCAGAGACCCCACCCCTCGTGTCTTCCATTGGCCAGACCCCGTTTGGTCCTCCAGCCTCAGCGGCGATTCTGTCACCGTCTCCCGTCCGCGGCAGACCCCGTCAGAACCTCCTTAAGACTTCCAAGGACTAAGTATTGTGTCTCCAGACTTCGTTACGCCTGACCCGATCGTAGTACCGGAGACACGGCCAATTCCTAATCCATTGCGACCCCTATCTCTTAGGATCTCCCAGATCGGTCGCTGCTCCCGTCCTCACTTCTTAATAGGACTTCCTCCGCCCCCGATCCCATCCACCCAGTACGCTGTCTAGCCGAGTAGCTCGTCCCCTATCCTTCGCGGCTTTTGGACAGCTTGTGTCAGGATGCTCTCACCTCTGGTAGATTTAGGGTCGGCCCCTCTAGACACCGTCACAGCTTTGGGTCTCTCCTCTACCCACTGTTGTGTCTCCCAGACCTTATCTTTCTCCCTGTTTGTGATCCTTTTTTGGGTTGAAAGTTCTTTGCCAAAAAATTCTGATTTAGTCTAGAATATTCCCCCTCAGTTGGGCTAAGGGAACCAACGTGAAACCCATGTTTGGAGGGTTTGTTCTGGCCGCTGAAAAAGGAGGGAGAGAGAATATTATGGAAGCACAGGACATGCTGTGTGTGCCATTATAAGGTCATTCAGCCTGCTCCTCATTTGTCTCTTGTAGAACGAATGAAGTAGTTCTTTATGGGCCTCTGTAAGGTTTAAGTCTTATTACACCAATGAATATAACTGTTTCCGTGTATCATTTACTTTACCTTCTTGTAGATTTCTTCAGATATTTTAATACTAGTTTTGAAAGATGTTAGAGGACTTTTTGTATTTTCTGTTTTTGAATTTGCTAGGAAAATATTTCTAGCCATCCTTAATCCCTTAATATTCCAATAATAATTTTCTGCTACCTGGCGCTGCTGTCTTCTCTAAGGAGCAAGTACAAAAATCATGCAGTGTTCATCGTATCATTACCAAAAAGCCTTATCAATAGTAAAATATTGAAGTTGTATTCATGAGGTGTCAAAAAGGAAATACAATGTTGCATCAAATGATCAGTGCATAATTTTAACTTCGATAAAGGGATAAGGGATAAAAAGCTCTTTGTAGTCACTACTTTAAAACTTTTTGTGTTTGTGGAACAGAGGAGGGAGGAAATTATAGGTAATAACTAGACATAGTATAAAAGAAGGTTCACAAGAGTTGTGTAGTAGAATGTTTCTCTTCTTCCTCCATTCTCTGTCAGTTTTCTCTTTAGAACAACCTATATTTCCAGCTTCTTGTTTATCCTTCTTGTGATATTTATGGCATTTATAAGTTCATATGGTTTATTAACACACAACACACATAAGTGATTGCATACTTTACACTTTGTATATAGTGTGTTTTTTTTTCACTTAATTACTGGATCCTAGAGATCATTTTATATATGGAAGTGCTTCATTTACTGACTGGATAGCATTCCATTTTGATGGACTTGAGGTCTCTTGCTTTTACAGACAATACTGCATACTTTTAAATATATTGGCTGTCATGTATGTTTTAATATTTTCATGATTTGAAAAAATTCTGATTCTTTTGTGTTGAACCTACATAAAAGGATGTAATTAAATAAATTTCCGATCGAACCTCTGAACTACAATAGTGTGACTAGTTTTGATAATATTTATAAATTATTGAAGAATTTAAAACTGGTGACTGAAATGATCAGATATGCATTTTTAAAAGTCACTGAGTGCAGTGATTAGGGTGAAATGAATAGTAGATAGACTTAAGCTTTAATATCAGGAGGGTAATCCAGACAAATGATGATAATGGGTCTGAATTTGGAACCTGGTGATTTAATTGGATTTCAGGTTGGGGAGAATGTGCTAGGATTTCTTTCTTTTTTTTTTTTTTTTTTTTGGGTGCTGGGGATCGAACCCAGGGCCTTGTGCTTACAAGGCAAGCACTCTACTGACTGAGCTATCTCCCCAGCCCCTTGTGCAAGGATTTCTAGCTGTGCCTTTCAGTGAGGTAGGGAGCCACGTAAAGGAGTGAGATTTTTATTTTATCAAAGAGGGATAGAGGACTGGGATTGTGGCTGAGTGGTAAGGTGCTTACCTATCATGTGTGAGGCACTGGGTTTGATTCTCAGCACAGCATATAAATAAATGAATAAAATAAAGGTCTATCAACATCTAAAAAAATATTTACAAAAAAGAGGGATAGAGGGGTTCAGATTGTGGCATGTTAGGTTTGGGTGACTGTGTATGTCCTTCAGTCTAGTAGGCAGGTAGACTTGTGGCTAAAACTTGAGTTAATGTGCTGAGTTGACAGTGATAAATTTTGGAGACAAAAGCTTATAGGTGAAAGGAGAAAAGAAAGGAGAAAAGATTTTAGGACAGAAACCTAACATTTAAATATATATGATTAAAATTTTTAAAAAGTGTTATTATAGTTTAAGCATCAATAGTATTGATCATATCATAATATATGATGTTTTATGATGTTTTAACATATTTTCCCCTTAGTTAATTTAGTGGTGTGTACTTCCTGAGGAAAGTGAAGGAAAAATCAGGGTTTTTCTTTTTTTAAATGGGAAGGGTGTCTTGCTGTGTTGTTGAGACTAGTCTTGAACTCCTGGGCTCAAGCTGTCCTCCTGCCTCAACCACCTATGGAACTGTGACTACCAGTGTATACCCCTGTGATTGGTTCAACTTAGATTTCTAAAAAAGTACAACCACCTTAGCAGAAATTAGTAACATAAACCCTTCTTTCCTAATCATTTGGATTATACTATGTAGTTGTCTAACTTTTAATCTTTGCAAAGAAGTGTAGGAAGTTTGAAAATAATTTGCCAAGAATATTAAGGTTTTTAATTTGAATGATGTTTTAGGTGTATTTAGTTTGAAATAAACATTGAAGACTTTTCCAACATCTTTAAATCACAACATTGACTTACGTCTAGGGCTGCTTGCTTCTGCTTTACACTTCTATAAATAACTGCCTAATGGACATCTTTTACCTGGTTTCACATTTCACAGGCACTTCGAAAAACTCTTTTTTTGTCTTTTTCTCTCCAAAGAGTTGTGCATGTATGGATGGGCACAGTGGACAGACAAAAAGTGCAACAAAATTTTTTCTTTCTCCTCATTTACTAACTTGATTAATATCCTCATGAAGCCTTGGTGGCTCAGTGGTAGAATGTTTGCCTAGCATTCATGATGCACTGGGTTTGATCCCCGGCACCACATAAAAATAAACAAATGAAAGGTATTATTACAACTAAAAATATATTTAAAAAAAAAAGCTGTGAATTATCTTTCACTCCACTTTGAACCTCAATACTAAGTTGACTTTGTTATTAAGTCTCGAATGTCTTTTCTCATGATATTTCCGATCATTCCTTATTACTCTTTTTGTTATCTCTACCTTATTTTAACTCAAAATGTCTGTTGGGCTTCCATAATGCTTTCTAAGTGGTCTTCTTGCCTTCAGTCTTCTGCCTTGTTTTGTCATACTCTTCATTCTTTGCACTACTGCCAAAGTAAGTGTTCTAAAATACTCTTTTATTAGGTCCTTTCAATGATAAGGAAGAAACAGGTTACTTTAAGTAATGGAATGCTTTTCGAAAGGAAATGTACATGCACAAGGGAACCTAGGAAAAGGCAAATAAATATGTTTAAGAAGAACAGAAACCTAATAAAGTTGGAAGCAGGAGAAGACAGATTTCACTTTATTTTTTGTGGTTGAACCCAGGGACTTGTGCATGCTAGGCAGGTGCTCTTACCACTGAGCTATATGGAGAACCTTACTTGTGTTTGTTTCCTAGCTATTCTTTCTTTTTGGCTTAATCTTTCTCTCTACTCCAATTTCCCCTTCTTTATTTTATTGCTCCCATTTATTCCTAGTTTCTATTCCTTAAAACCACTTTGTCACACCTGTGCCAACATCTTGTTTTTTGGCTGCCCTTTTTTTTTTTTTCTCCTAACTGCTAACATTTTAACTTCAGTTCCTGAGCTAACTTTTTCTCCTAGGCTTTTTTGATTTAAATTCTCAAGAAAATTTTGGTTAGTTCTTTTTCCTCATTGCTTTCGTACATGGATTATGTGACCACTTCTGGCCATTTAGTGTTTGCTGTGTGTTCATGTGTACATATGGATGTGGATGTGGGGCAGATCATAATGGTGAAGAGTATGGAGCATTTTGCAGGTGATAGCCTGCAAAGTGGGGCTGTAAACAGTCAGGCACCATAACAGACATGAACAAATTTAATCATCCTTTCCAGTTGAAAGATCTTCAGTGTTTTCTTATTGCTTTTAGGATAAAGTTTAAACAAGCATGGCAGGTATATAAGTTCTTCTTTTAACTTTTTGTACCAGGGATTGAATCCAAGGGCACTTAACCACTGATCCGCATCCCCGGCCCTTTTTATGGTTTATTTTGAGGCAGGGTTTTGCTATGTTGCTCAGGACCTCTCCAGATTGCTGAGGCTGGCTTTGAACTTGTGATCCTGCCTCAGCCTCCCAAGTCTCTGGGATAAGGGGCATGTGCCACCGAGCCCGGCATAAGGTTATTTATGATCCGACTGTTCTCTAGCTTTTTTTCCCTTTTTCCTTCAGATTCTTTGATGCACTTTCACTGAATGTAGACTTCCTCTCATTTAAATTGCTTTCTCTTGTCTTTACATTCAGCGTTTCTTTTCATCCTTTTCTTTGCTTGACTGATGCTTGTCTCAGATTTAGGACTCAGTTCAGGTGTGTGTTCTGGTTTTTGGTTCCAGAGGTGCTTAACCTCTGAACCACATCCCCAGCCCTTTTTTAAAAAATTTAATTTCGAATCAGGGTCTTATTAAGTTGCTTAGGGCCTTGCTGAGTTCCTGAGGCCGATTTGAACTTGTGATCCTCCTTCCTCAGCTGGGATTACAGGTGTGTACCACTGCACCTGGCTCAGGTATATCTTTAGGAAGCTTTCCTTTACCCTTTCTAGATTAAGATAGGTGCCATTCCCGTGTACTTATTTCTGTTATATCTCTCTGGTGATATTGCTCAATTACTTTTCTATTTTCCCTCTGGGGCCTTAACTTTTTGGTAAAAGAGATAGTATTGATATTTTATAGTAAGTTAAGTTTTTTTTTTTGCGGTACTGGGGATTGAACTCAGGGCCTTGTGCTTGTGAGGCAAGCACTCTACCAGCTGAGCTATCTCCCCAGTCCGTAAGTTAAGTTTTTAGATTAGGGATTTTAAAAAGTATAAGCCTTTTATAAATTGTAGATGATTCTCAACCTACCATGGGGTTATGTCCTAATAAATTCATTGTAAGTAGAAAACACATGTAACAACACTTAACCTACTGAACATCATGGCTTAGCAACACAGTATCCTATAGAGTATTAGTTGTTTACCCTTGTGATCCTGTGGCTGACTGGGAACTGCAGCTTGTCACTAGGTAGGATTGCAAGAGTATTGTACTGCATTTCACTAGCTTGGGAAGAGATCAAAATTCAAAATTTGAAGTACCGTATATACTGAATACATATTACTTTTGCACCATCATAAAGTTGAAAAATCTTAATTTGAACCATTTTAAGTCAGGGACTGACTCTATATAAGAAGTATACAAATGATGAAAATTCACCATAACCAAGATACAAAATATTAGAACTCTGTAAATACCTCTTCTAGTCATTAATTTCATTAATCCAGTTATAGATTTAATTTTAAATGGTATAACTTTTAAATTAATTTTTAATTGGTGCATTAATATAACAGGATACATTGTGACGTATTCATACATGCACATAACATAATTTGGTTCCCTTTTTTGGCAATTGTGAATTGTACCATTATAAACATGGGAACATATGCATTGCTATGTATGCTTACTATCTTATTCATCCTTTGAATTAATACCAAGAAGTGATATAACTGGGTCATATAGTGGTTTCATTCCTGGTTTTGGGGGGAACCTCTATACTGATTTCCATATTGGTTGTACTAATTTACAATCCCACCATTAGTGGGTAAGTGTTCTTTTTCTCCATGTCTTTGCCAGCATTATTATTTGTAAATGGTAAAACTCCTAAATTGTAGGTTTCTTGGCATATTTTGAATGTATCTTTAAATATACAAGGAGGCTAGGTAGTGGAATTTTGACCCTGTAGAAAGGACATAGATAACTTATGTTATAGATACTTAATTTTGGCATATTTAAATGCATTAGACAAGTCTAAAATCACATATTAGTAAGTATTTGTGAGATGTTTCTATTTAGAAGGGTTTTCTTGTTTAATATTTTAGAGTAGTAAAAAAGAATGTGATACATCAAAGTATATTTGCTGAAGTGTCCTATTAATTTTGAGTGGTGAGTGTGTTTGGGATAGGTATAGTAAACATGTAAAAGCACTTTCCAAATGGTGTTTGGCCTCTCAGTTTTAATGTGAATTATGTTGCTAGCATATTTTGTCAGTGGGGTCATCCAGCGGGCAACTGGAGTATAATTTTACAAGTACAGTGAGGAAAGCACTAGCTGTCCTTGTGTCATAGATAGCTGGTTTGCTAAAAATTGTTTCTTTTTTTACAACTAACGGTAATTTTAGAGTGTACTTTTTCTCAGTTTTGATTTTTCTTTAAGATTGTATATATTCTTTGAATATGAAGGTATTCTTTTAAAACATGCTTTTTTCTTGGTTAGGCTTTTTTGTCTGTTAATCTTAAATTCGTTATGCCCAGTTAAGTGGAAAGAATATGAACTTTCAAACCTAGATTTCCAACAGGTCTTGCTTGAAGTTCTAGGCTCATCACTTTTGATCTGTCATTTATGTTCATATATTATATGGAGATAGTATTTACCTTAAAGATAATTGTTAAACATTTTCATTTTTCTTTCCTTTTTTTTTTTTTTTTTTTTTTTGAGATAGGGTCTTGCTATATTACTCATGTGGTCTTGAAATCCTGGGCTCAAGTAACTTCCTTAGTATCCTGAATAGTTGGCACTACACGTGTGTACCACTGTACCTGACTTGAGTAAAACATCTTATGTAAAGCACCAACCATGTACTTGATACTTATAAATATTCTTTGCGCCTTGAATATGTCTGATTTTTATTATGTTTAAAAATTAGATCAAGAATTTTAAGAATTTTGTGTGGCTTAGAATAAATGGCTAATCAAAGTTTGTTGTTAATAAAAATAAATATTAGACTAGTTTACTATCTGTTCAATTCAAAATATTTCAAACACACTTCTGATTTTAGTAAGATTAATGAATGTCAAATGCATTTGATTCAGCATGAGATATAATAAGATGTACTTTGTTTGCCAATGACAAACATTCCTTAAATCATTGACAGATTTTAGTACTATTGCTATTTGTAGTGTGTTAAGTATTTGTTTGAAATCTGTTTACTTTTACTGATCGGATGATAGTGGGTTGAGTAATCTCTGGATTTTTTTTTAATTCTTCAGGTGACTCTGTAGACATTTGTAAATTATATTTGGTTCTCTTCCTGTCCCCCTGTACTTTTTTAATAATAAAAAATTTGAAAAATGTAGAAAAGTTGAAAGAAGATAGCAAAGAACATATATATGTCTGCAATCTGGATTCAAAAGTTAGGGTCTGAAGTGTAGTTCAGTCATAGAGTGCTTACCTAATATGTATGTAGCTCTGGGTTCAATCCCCAGCAAAAAGATGAAAATACTCTGCCATCCATGTTTGCTTTTATTGTTCTCTATGTGTATATGTATTTTTGCTGAACCTTTTGAAAATAACTTGTAAATATGACAAATTCACCTCAAAATTCTTTGGCATATATTTAAGAATTTTTTTCTTATCACTAGGAAACCATTACCAGCTAAGAAACATAATAATTCCCCAGTTGTCCTCTAAAATGATTGTTTTAAATCAGAATCCAATTTTTTTTGCATTCAATTTGTCTTTTAATCAAAAACAGCTCCTTCTTGCATTCCTTTTCCGATCATCCTGAAGTTGTAGAATGGCCTGTTTTCTAGAGTTATTTGATTGTTTTTTGTGCTATTGTTTAATTTGTTCTTCTGGTCTCTGTATAGCTTGTAAACTGGCAGTTATGTTATTAAGTCTTCATTATATTCATCCTAAAAATTTTTGGCAAGAATACTTCATCGGTGATTTTTTATATTATCCTGTATATTATGGAGGAACAAATCAAGGTGTCCCATTGTTAGTGATCCAGGTTTAATGAGGTTTTAGGTGGTATTTGATACATGTCTCCATTTTAAAAATGTTTCTTACTCTTACAATCAAATATATTTGTGGGAGTGATACTTTGGCACCATATGAATGTTCTGTTTCTCAATATTCTTATGATTTTAGAATCCGTTGATTCTTAGACACTTAGTTGAAGTTTACAATGATGGATTTTTCTAATTCTGTAATTCTTGCACATTTATTAGTGATAGTGTTTCAGTTAGCAAGAGCTTTATAACCTTGATTAATTAGAAGTGAACTACAGTTACTGTTAAAAGGCAAGAGTAAATGCTTAATTCCTTCCTCAGTTTTCAGAGTGAGGAGTTGTGTATTTGTCATCTATAGTGATGGCAAGTGAAATTTTGAATAGTCTCATGGAGTTTTATTTGTTGTATTACATGGTATTTTTACAGACATGGCCTTTTTATTTTTCTTTTCTTTCTTTCTTTCTTTTTTTTTTTTTTTTTTAAACCCAGGGCTTTACATATGCTTGACATCCCCAATCTTTCTAAAAAAAAAATGTTGAGTGGCTGAGGCTGTAGCTCAGTGGCAGAGTGCTTGACTAGCATGTGTGAAGCACTGGGTTCGGTTCTCAGCAGCACATAAAAATAAATGAATAAAATAAAGGCATTGGGTCCATCTCCAACTAAAAATATTAAAAAAAAAAATGTTGAGACAAAGTCTTGCTTAGTTGTCCAGGTGGTCTCCAATTTGAGTTCCTTCTGTCTCCCAAATAGCTGTGATTACAGGCATGCCAGTCACTGTGCTTGACAAGACAGTATTCTTTTTGATGCTTGAATTGTCTCAAATAAGGATAGTGGGAGCCTTTTCAAGCAGGCTTCTGGGCTTCTTTTGCCCAAATCAATTAGTCTTTGAGAGAATTCTTACTTTTATATACAAGATATTTTAGTTCACTGTGGACTTCTTTTGCTTTAGAATCAATAGTTTCTCCAAGGAACTTTGTCTCCTTATTGTGGAAGACTGTATTTGGAATCCAGTATCTAGATGCCTAGTGTGCTTATTCTTGTGCTATCTTTGCTTCTAGGTCCTTTTAAGAAGGGGTGGTGTGTTTGTGTGAAGCATGTGTCATATTGATAGTTAAAATTTAACATTCAGGTTTCTTTTTTGCTAGTTACTTTAGTTTTAATTTCTTTTATATTGAAAATCTTGGTTTTTATTAACATTAATGTATTTGATTTTTTTCTAAGTATATGGAAAATAGTTTCAAAATAAAACTACTTGGGGAAGTTTAAACTTTCTTTGCATTTCTTTCTTTTTTTTTTTTTTTTGGTACTCGGGATTGAATCCAGCGGTACTTTACCACTGAGCTACATCCCCAGCCCTTTTTATTTTTTATTTTGAGATAGGGTCTCACTAAGTTGTTTAGGATCTCACTAAGTTGCTGAGAGGCTGAACTTTAATATGTGATCTTCTTTTCTCAACCTTCTGAGTCTCTGGGATTACAAGTGTGTACCACTGCATCCGGCTCTGCATTTCTTTTTGACTTTAGATTGTACCCTACATATTTATAAGTATTATGTTGAGAAGTCATTTGAAAATCTTTCTTTGTGTAATTTTTACTAATTTGAGAAGCATCTAGCTCCACTTATTTTTCATTTTAGAATTTGCTTCCCTTGTTTTTTGTTTTAATTTTTTAGAGTATGTAAAGTATTTACTTAATTCAAAAGAAGAAACCAAATGAAAAGATAAAGTTAGGACTCTTATTTTCATCCCCATCTCTTCTCTACTTTCTGTTCCCCTATAGATAACCAATTTTGAAAGTTTTTGATTAATCATTCCAACATTATTCCTTCAAAAAATAAGATATGATATAGTTTCCATTTATACACCAAAGTTAAAATATGATATATACTGTTTTGTACCTATTTAAATTTTTTTTCTATTCCACTTAGTATATTCTGGAGAGCACTTCTTAGTTGTTGAGAGAATTTTAAGAGAAATAGCTATTTTTCACATGCTGTTGTATTTTCTTGCCTTTTAATATTAAGCTATGAATGATAGTGAATGTTAATTTGTTTTGTTTCATAGTACCAGGGTTTGAAGAGATAATAGATGATTTGCCTGCTTTTACTCTCAGTGCTTCACTGGCTCCTTGAAGCGTTGGACTAAAAACTTGATGTGTTAGATGTTTTTATGTGAGGATAGTTAAAAATATTCTGTCCTCACTGGGTTTCCTACAGCCTCCCCTCAATCTTTTTTCCTTTACTTCAACTCCCCCCTTCCTCTCTTCTGCCTTAAACCTCTCAGATTATAGTTCTAAGCATTCAGTGCACACTTACAGTGTAGTAAAACAGATAAAATGTGTAGTCTGAGTGTTAGGAGTAAAAGATTAGGAAAATTACCAAAGGGATGGGGGAGAGTACCTGTTGGATTACAAGTAATTCAAGCTCTGGGACTTGTGGACTAGAGATTGGAAATTAAAGAACCTAACCACTCTTATCTAAATCGTCTTTTTTTTCTTCCCAAAGTAACAGAATTTGTTAGAGTAATAGAAAGAAAAAAAGCAGAGCTCCCAAAGAGGAGGAGTCCCAAGAGAGGGATACCATAAATTTTTTTTATTCTAGTCACTGAATGGAATTTGTTTTATTTTTTGAACAAAATAGTTGAGCACCTACCATGAACATGTTGCTATAGTAGGCACTATGGAACCCACCACATTATTATGTATATTACATATATTATGTAATTAATGGTAGCTTTTTATTATTTTTAAAAATTGCATACTAGGTACCAGACTTGCTTATGTTGTCTTACTGTATCAAATTCCCATAGCAATCTTATGAAATTGTTATTTTTTTCCTTTACACTTACATTTACATGGGTATGTATAAAACACATACAGTTTAAAGAAAATTATGAAGTAAATATTTGTATTGTCATTGCCCAGGCCAACATATCAGAAGTACTCCCCTCTTCTCTTGCACTTCAACATTATTCCCCTTGTGGAAGTGACTATTCTCCTAATATTTGTGACCATCATTTTCATAATAATTTTAAATGCCAGGGGTGTACCCTTACATACCTTATATCCTTATGTATTTTTCCTTGTTTTTAAACTTTAAGTGGAATAATACTATGTATTTTATGTGTTTTAATTCTTGTAATTCAGCATTGTATTTGTGAAATTAATTACGGGTTGTTGTAGTTAGCCATAGTTCATCAGATCTCATTGAGGTAAAAAGATCCATAAACTGATCCAAGTCAGTTTATACATTCTAGTTTTGATGAACATTTGAATAGATTTCAATTTCTTGCTCTTATTATACAGACAATGCAGTGGGCAGTACTTTTTCATGTTTGCATGTGTGCAAATGTTTCTCTAGACTGCCTAGGAATGGAATTTCTGGGTCTCTACACATGCACATATTCAAACTTTAATAATGGCAAAGAGATTTTCAAAGTTTTTGTTTGTTTATACTTCCATCAGCACGGTGTGTTTTCATTGCTCTGCATCCTCCTGAACACTTGGTGTTAACTGACTCTAATTTTTGCCAGTCTGAAGGTTGTGATGATATTTCATGGTTTTAATTTACATTTCCACAGTTATTAATGAAGTGTAACATCTTTTCATAGTCATTTGAATTTCTTCTTGTGAAATATGCGATCAAGTTGTTTGCACAATTTTTGTGATTAGGAAGTCTATCTTACTGATTTATTAGAAATTCTTTATGTTTTGGATACTAGTGCTTTAGTCATATGTGTTACAAGTATCTTCTGTTTTGGCCTAATTCACTTTCTGTGGTGCCTTTTGATCAACAGGTCAATCACTCAGTTTTGTAATTGAATTTATCACCTTTCTTGAATCCTTTTCAAGAAAACCTTTTCTAATCTGAGGAAGCCTTAGAAGGTGTTTGTCTGTGTTGTCTTATGAGATTATTTTAGTTTTATCTTTTCATAAATTATTATCTGGAATAATGTTATGGATAGTGTGCAGTCAAGTTTCATTTACTTCCTCCTTACCCCCAATCAGTTTTGAAAAGGTCACCTTTTTTCCCACTGATTTGCTGTGCTACACCTATCTTTTTTTTTTTTTTAATATTTTTAGTTGTAGGTGGACACAGTACCTTCATTTCATTCATTAATTTTTTTTTTTTTTGCCACGAGGTGTTTTATTTTCATTAATCATACAAATAATTTTCTATAATATCCCAGGGCAAACCGGAGAATTTGGCAGTCTGATTGGGGGTCCCCTGAGGGACCAACAGGCCGGTGGCTTCGGCGCGGAGTGCCTGGGTTCACAGTGCAGCTTGTGGCTCGTGTCCATCTTGCAGGTGGCTCCTTCCTCCACATCACGACGAGGGTCTCGGAGATGATGGGGGTGGGGAATCCTCTAGGCTCTTAGGAAATTTCACTCCGCTTTTCCTGCTCAATGGTCTCTTTGGTCGGCAGGGTGTTCTTCTCCTGCGTCTCGGTTTTCTTCAGCTTGGCCTTACCGAAGCTGGCGATTTCCCCCATGTCCGGCTTGTCTGCCATTTTCTTAAAACAATACGTGGATCCTCGCTCCAAATCAAGCTCCAGATGCTCCCACTCCCGTTGCTGCAGCAAGAGACCTCATTCATTAATTTTTATGTGGTGCTGAGGATGGAACCCAGTGTCTCACACATGCTAGGCAAGAGCTGCTCCATTTCTAAGCCACAACTCCAGCCGTCCACACCTGTCTTATATAAAAGTATCCATACTTGTACAACTGTTTCTGGACTTGTAGTTCTTTTCATTTGTTTAGTCTGATACTTGTAACACACTGTCACCTATCACCTAAAACAACAATAACAACAAATAATCTATTAGGAAGATAACAGTTGGGATTTTGATTGGGAACGCATTGATTGTAGTTTAATTTGAGTAGAACTAACATTTTTCCAACATTGAGTCTGATAATATGTAATAAATTCTTTTTTTAATAGAAATTTTGTACATTTTTTGTTGGATTTATTCTTGAATACATTTTCTGATTCAGCTAAAAGTAGTGGTATCTTTAAAAAGTTATTTTCTGATTGTTTGTTGGTATGTAGAAGTATAAAAGTACATAGTTGCTTCTTTTAAAATGTAGAATTAATTACAGGTTATCTGTAGATTCTTCTGAATTTTCTAGCATATGCTTATGTCATATGCAAATAGTTTTGTTTAATCTAATCCTTTTAACTTTTTCCTGGTGCTGTGTTAATAGAAGTTGATAAGACTCATCCTTATATTGTTTCTCATCTTAAGTTGCCTTTAAGATAAGAAGCAAGACACAGTTTCTAAACAATTATACTTTCCCCTTAAGTATGCTGTAGGATTTTCTAGACACCTTCTATCAAATTAAGAAATTTTCCTTCTATTCTAGTTTTCTTTCTATTCATGACTTATTTTAAGACATGAATAAATACCGAATTTTTCTGGATGTCTTGAAATGTGGTTGATTACATTAATTGACTTTGTGATATTCTGTTATTTCTGGTATACTTCTTGCCTCCTTTTTCATGCCCAATCCCTTTCTCTTTTTTTTTATTCCTCATTGCCAAGTTTGCCAATTTATAATTTTTTTTCAAAAATCTGATTTCTGACTCTGTTGACCTTTTCTATTGTGCGTTTTCTCTTTCTCATTTCTATTTTTCTTTTGACTTCCCCCAGTCTTATTTTACTATTTTTTTATCTTCTCGAACAGATAGCTCCCAATTACTCTTATTAATAGTATGCCTATTAGGCTATAAATTTCTCTGTAAGGTATTACTTTAATTGCATCTTACATTTTAAAATGTAGTATTTTTGTAGTAAATGTAGTATTTTGTTACTTTGAAGTTTTTTTGTGTTTACTTATTTGGCACATGAATTATTTAAAATATATTTGTAAATTTCCAATTATTTGTGAATTTCTAGTGTGGTACTTATCCCTTGCTGCATAACAAGGTAAGTGTAAAATCTGGTATGATAATACTTTGTAAAAGCTTTTATGGGTTTGGAATTTAGAAGTGGTTCAGCTTGGCAGTTTTTTTACCTTTTCCCATGCTCATTTTCAGTGTAACTTTTTTTAGTGTTGTCAGAGTATAGTCAGTTACTGGAATTTCTAAGAACTTGCCAGGCAGAAGCCATGTTGCCATTTATGACCTAGCCTCAGAATCACACAGCTTTACTTCTACTGAATCCTGGTGGTTGAAACAGTTATAAAGGTCCATTCATGTTGGAAGAAGGGAATGTAGGTGACAGTGTCTATACCACATTGTAAAATGATAAGTGACATGGGATATATACTACTGTAGCCATCTTTGGAAAACACCATTTGTTAAACCCACTCATCTTTTTGTTACTGATTTTTATTTAATTGTTTTTAGAGAAAAGAGTTCTTCCTTTTTCTGGATCTCTAATTTAAATACATGTTAGATTGTTTCACTTTTTCTTTCCTTTTTTTTTCCCAACCTGGAGATTGAGCCCAGGGTTTCACATTATGAGCATGCACTCTTCCACATCCACATCCCTAGCCTTATTACTCTTTCTTATGTTTCTTTTCTTTTGTATTTTTCTTGTTTCACTATGGATTATTTCTTGAAATGTCTTTTAGTTTACTTATTCTTCTCTTTAGTGATTCCATTTTTAATTTCAGTAGTTTTACAATTTTAGAAATCTTTTATTTTTCATGTTTGCTGAGTCATTTTTTATGATTTTTTTCAGATATATATGAAAAAAATGCTTTCAATCTTAATTATTGCCTTAACAAGGTTAGTAAAGTTATTTCATATTCTATATGTGATTATTTTCCAAATCTGAAATGTTACAGATCTGTTTCTACTCTTTGCTTGCTCTCACTTGTGCTACTTTCTTTCTTTCTCATTTGGTTATTTGTTTTGGGATATTTGTGGGATTTGCACATATGTAGGTGACCTAGGTGTGATATGCATTAAGTTCTCAAATTGTGTGTGTGTGTGTGTGTTTGTATTTGTGTGTCTGTGTATGTATATGTATATAGGACAGTGGTGGCTCTAGTGTGCATCTTGTGGCTACAACTGAAGGCAAACAGTAAGCTAAGACTGATTTTATTCATTTTCAGATTGTTAGGGAAAAGATTAGTTATGTGAAATTTTTATTAGAACAACAGGGCTTCTACCTGAAAACTTTCTCTTGGAAATTCCAGTGACCATATTCTGAGAAGACTTGAAAAACTACATGGAAATGAGCTATCCTCTTTGGTTTATGTATCATTTATGATTATTTTCATGCTACAGTGATAAAGTTGAGTTGAAGGAGACCATTTGTTATGCCTACTCATCTTTTTGTTAATGAATTCAATTTAATTGTTTTCAGAGAACCTTATCTTAAGATTTCAGTGTCCTTTCAGAGATTTTTATGACATCTAAAATCTGTAGTATTTATTTATCCTTTTACAGAAAAAATTTGCTGACTCCCGTAAGTAACCTGTCAGAAACTCTCTTCCTTTCCCCTCTTCTTCTTTTCTGCTCAGTACCAAAACAACTTTGCTTGCAGTTTTTTTTTTTTTTTCTTTTTTATTTATTTATTTATTTTTTTTTTACGTTTACATAGGGTAATGATGTTTATTATATTTTTCCCCTCCCCCCCACCCCTCCCACCCCTCCCACCCCTCCCACCCCTCTTTTCCCTCTACACAGTCCTTCTTTCCTTCATTCTTACTGCTCTCCTTAGCCTAACTCTAAACCTAACCCTAAACCTAATGCTAGCCCGTCCCACCCCCCATTATATGTCCTCATCCGCTTATCAGCGAGATCATTCGTCCTTTAGTTTTTTGAGATTGGCTTATCTCACTTAGCATGATATTCTCCAATTTCGACCATTTGCCTACAAATGCCATAATTTTATCATTCTTCATTGCGGAGTAATATTCCATTGTATAAATATGCCACAGTTTCTTTATCCATTCATCAACCGAAGGACATCTAGGTTGGTTCCACAATCTGGCTATGGTGAATTGAGCAGCAATGAACATTGATGTGGCTGTATCTCTGTAGTATGCTGATTTTAAGTCCTTTGGGTATAGGCCAAGGAGTGGGATAGCTGGGTCAAATGGTGTTTCCATTCCAAGCTTTCTGAGGAATCTCCACACTGCTTTCCAGAGTGGTTGCACTAATTTGCAACCCCACCAGCAATGTATGAGTGTTCCTTTTTCACCACATCCTCGCCAACACCTATTGTTGCTTGTATTCTTGATAATCGCCATTCTAATTGGGGTGAGATGAAATCTTAGGGTAGTTTTGATTTGCATTTCCCTTATTACTAGGGATGTTGAACATTTTTTCATATATCTGGTGATTACTTGTACATCTTCTTCTGTGAAGTGTCTGTTCATTTCCTTAGCCCATTTGTTGATTGGATTATTTGTATTCTTCGTGTAGAGTTTTTTGAGTTCTTTATAGATTCTGGAAATTAGCGCTCTATCTGAGGTATGGTTGGCAAAGATATTCTCCCACTCTGTAGGCTCTCTCTTCACATTTCTGATAGTTTCCTTTGCTGAGAGAAAGCTTTTTAGTTTGAATCTATCCCAGTTGTTTATTCTTGCTTTTATTTCTTGTGCTATGGGAGTCCTGTTAAGGAAATCTGATCCTGAGCCAACAAGTTGAAGATTTGTACCTACTTTTTCTTCTATAAGATGCAGGGTCTCTGGTCTGATTCCGAGGTCCTTGATCCATTTTGAGTTGAGTTTTGTGTAGGGCGAGAGATAGGGGTTTAGTTTCATTCTATTGCATATAGTTTTCCAGTTTTCCCAGCACCATTTGTTGAAGAGGCTATCTTTTCTCCATTGCATATTGTTGGAACCTTTGTCTAGTATGAGAAAATTGTATTTATTTGGGTTTGTGTCCATGTCCTCTATTCTGTACCATTGATCTACCTGTCTATTTTGGTACCAATACCATGCCGTTTTTGTTACTATTGCTTTGTAGTAGAGTTGAAGATCTGGTATTGCAATACCCCCTGCTTCGCTCTTGCTACTGAGGATTGCTTTAGCTATTCTAGGTTTTTTATTCTTCCAGATGAATTTCATAATTGCTTGCTCTATTTCTGCGAGGTACGTCATTGGGATTTTAATTGGAATTGCATTGAATCTGTATAGAACTTTAGGTAGTATAGCCATTTTGACGATATTAATTCTGCCTATCCAGGAACATGGGAGATCTTTCCATCTTCTAAGGTTTTCTTGAATTTCTTTCTTTAGTGTTCTGTAGTTCTCATTGTGGAGGTCTTTCACCTCTTTTGTGAGATTGATTCCCAAGTATTTTATTTTTTTCGATGCTATTGTGAATGGAGTAGTTTTCCTAATTTCTCTTTCTGAAGATTCATCACTTATGTATAAAAATGCATTGGATTTATGAGCATTGATCTTGTAACCTGCTACTTTACTGAATTCACTTATGAGTTCTAAAAGTTTTCTGGTGGAATTTCCAGGTTCCTCTAAATATATAATCATGTCATCAGCGAACAGGGATAGTTTGAGTTCTTCTTTTCCTATTCGTATCCCTTTAATTTCTTTGGTTTGTCTGATTGCTCTGGCTAGAGTCTCAAGGACGATGTTGAATAGAAGCGGTGAAAGAGGGCATCCCTGCCTTGTTCCAGTTTTTAGGGGGAACGCTTTCAGTTTTTCACCATTTAGAATGATATTAGCCATGGGCTTAGCGTAGATGGCCTTTATAATGTTTAGGAATGTTCCCATTACCCCAATTTTTTCTAGTGTTTTGAGCATGAAGGGATGCTGTATTTTATCAAATGCTTTTTCTGCATCTATTGAAATAATCATGTGATTCTTAACTTTAAGTCTGTTGATATGGTGAATGACATTTATTGATTTCCGAATGTTGAACCAACCTTGCATCCCTGGGATAAAACCCACTTGATCGTGGTGCACTATCTTTTTAATATATATTTGTATGCGATTTGCTAAAATTTTGTTGAGAATTTTTGCATCGATGTTCATTAAGGATATTGGTCTGAAATTTTCTTTCCTTGATGTGTCTCTGTCTGGTTTAGGTATCAGGGTGATATTGGCTTCATAGAAAGAGTTTGGTAGGGTTCCCTCCTCTTCTATTTCATGGAATAATTTGAGGAGTATTGGAATGAGCTCTTCTTTAAAGGTTTTATAGAACTCGGCTGAGAATCCATCTGGTCCTGGACTTTTCTTTGTTGGTAGGCTTTTGATGACCTCTTCTATTTCATTGCTTGAAATTGGTTTATTTAAGTTGTGTATGTCCTCCTCGTTCAGTTTAGGTAGTTCATATGTCTCTAGAAATTTGTTGATGTCTTCAAGGTTTTCTGTTTTGTTGGAGTATAGATTTTCGAAATAGCTTCTAATTATGTTTTGTATTTCACTCGTGTCTGTTGTGATGTTTCCTTGTTCATTCCGAATTTTAGTAATTTGAGTTTTCTCCCTCTTTCTCTTTGTTAGTGTGGCTAAGGGTTTATCAATTTTATTTATTTTTTCAAAGAACCAACTATTTATTTTATTAATTTTTCCGATTGTTTCTTTTGTTTCGATTTCGTTGATTTCGGCTCTGATTTTAACTATTTCCTGTCTTCTACTACTTTTGGTATTGGTCTGCTCTTCTTTTTCTAGTGCTTTGAGCTGTAGTGTTAACTCGTTTATTTGTTGATTTCTACTTCTTTTTTGAATGCACCCCATGAAATAAATCTTCCTCTAAGTACTGCTTTCATAGTGTCCCAGAGATTTTGATATGATGTGTCTTTGTTCTCGTTTACTTCTAAGAATTTTTTATTTCCCTCCTGATGTCTTCTGTTATCCATTCATCATATAATAGTGTATTATTTAGTCTCCAGGTATTGGAGAAGTTTCTGTTTTTTATTCTGTCATTTATTTCTAATTTCAATCCATTATGATCTGATAGAGTGCAAGGTAGTATCTCTATCTTCTTGTATTTACTAACAGTAGCTTTGTGGCATAAAATATGGTCTATTTTAGAGAAGGATCCATGTGCTGCTGAGAAGAAAGTGTATTCATTCTTTGTTGGATGGTATATTCTATATATGTCCGTTAAGTCTAAATTGCTGATTGTGTTGTTGAGATCTATAGTTTCTTTATTCAATTTTTGTTTGGACGATCTATCCAGTGGTGAGAGAGGTGTGTTAAAATCGCCTAGTATTATTGTGTTGTGGTCTATTTGATTTCTGGAATTGAGAAGGATTTGTTTGACGTACGTGGATGAGCCAATGTTCGGGGCATAGATATTTATGATTGTTATGTCTTGCTGATTTATGCTTCCCTTAAGCAGCATGTAGTGTTCTTCTTTATCCCTTCTGACTAGTTTTGGTTTGAAGTCCACATTATCTGAGATGAGGATGGATACTCCAGCTTTTTTGCTGTGTCCGTGTGCATGGTATGTTTTTCCCCATCCTTTCACCTTTAGTCTATGGGTGTCTCTTTCTATGAGATGTGTCTCTTGCAGGCAGCATATTGTTGGATTTTTCTTTTTAATCCAATCTGCCAGTCTGTGTCTTTTGATTGATGAATTCAGGCCATTAACATTCAGGGTTATTATTGTGATATGATTTGTATTCCCAGTCAATTGACTCATATTTGTTTTTGACATGATTCGGTTTCTCCTTTATTTGGCTATTCCTTTAGGCTAGCGCCTCCTGTTGCTGATTTGCATCGTTGTTTTTCATCTCTTCCTCATGGAATATTTTGCTGAGAATGTTCTGTAATGCTGGCTTTCTTTTTGTAAATTCCTTTAGCTTTTGTTTATCATGGAAGGATCTTATTTCATCGTCAAATTTGAAGGTAAGTTTTGCTGGGTATAAGATTCTTGGTTGGCATCCATTTTCTTTCAGGGCTTGGTATATGTTGTTCCAGGCCCTTCTAGCTTTTAGGGTCTGGATTGAAAAATCTGCTGATATTCTTATTGGTTTCCCTCTGAATGTAATTTGATTCTTTTCTCTTGCGGCCTTTAAAATTCTGTCTTTATTTTGTATGTTAGGTATTTTCATAATAATGTGCCTTGGTGTGGGTCTGTTGTAATTTTGTATGTTTGGAGTTCTATAAGCCTCTTGTACTTGGTTTTCCATTTCGTTCTTCAGATTTGGGAAATTTTCTGTTATTATTTCATTGAATAGATTGTTCATTCCTTTGGTTTGTTTCTCTAAGCCTTCCTCAATCCCAATAATTCTCAAATTTGGCCTTTTCATGATATCCCATAGTTCTTGGAGATTCTGTTCATGATTTCTTACCATCTTCTCTGTTTGTTCCACTTTGTTTTCAAGGTTAAATATTTTGTCTTCAATGTCTGAGGTTCTGTCTTCCAGGTGTTCTATCCTATTGGTTATGCTTTCTATGGAGTTTTTAACTTGGTTTATTGTTTCCTTCATTTCAAGGATTTCAGTTTGGTTTTTTTTCAGTATCTCTGACTCTTTATTGAAATGATCTCTTGCTTCCCGTATTTGGTCTTTTAACTGTTGATTGGTGCGATCATTTAATGCCTGCATTTGCTCTTTCATCTCCTCCTTCAATGCCTGCATTTGCTCTTTCATCTCCTCATTAGCTTCCCTGATCGTTTTAATTACGTACATTCTGAACTCCCTTTCTGACATTTCTTCTGCTGTGCTGTCATTGGGTTTTATTGATGTAGTATCTAGGTTTGTTTGGGACATTTTCTTCCCTTGTTTTCTCATAATGGTCAGTTGTCAGTGGGACCCTGAGATATTGCAGTTTTCCACTATTGGCTTATAGTGTCCCAGTAGATTTCCAGTGTATCACCTCCCAGCCTTCAGTAGCCTGATGTCTTGGAGGAATCTGATAAAGCAGCTCATTCGAAGAATACTGCCCCTAGCCCCCTACTGGTTCCACGTTTTGGAACTGGCTCTGTGCGGAAATGCTCTCACTGTGGGCCTGCACCGTGCAGCTGGCCGTGTGGAAAGAGCCCACTGCCGGAGTGTGGAAGACTACCTTGGGAAGACTCAAGCTGCCCTGCCCGGCTCTGCTAAGCCACCTCTATCTGGGCCTGCCACCCGGGCTGAGCTTTACCCAGTGGGCAGACTCACCCGTGGCTCCACTTCAGTCCGAGTCTCTCAATGCCTCCCCTTCTTAACTCCTGGGTTCTGGAGCGACCGGGGGTGCAGTCTCCCTCTAGGCCGCCATCTTGGATCGCCTCGTGAAGAGAGCCCGCAGCCGGAGTGGGCAGAGCCGCCTGAAGAGGTCTCCGGCTGCCCTGCCCTTATCCCTGAGGCTAATTGCAGATCGAGGCTCTCCGCTGGTTTTTTGCAGGAGTACACTGCACTGCAGCAGCTCCGGGACTCGGAGCGTGCTCTGTTCAGACAGGCTCTCACTAGCGGGCCAGTTCCGTTCCGAGAACCTGGAGAAGCTGGCTGTGTGGGCGGGGCCCACCGCCGGAGTGCGCAGGACTGCCTGTGGATGACTCTAGCTGCCCTGCCCGGCTCCGATAAGCCACCTCTATCTGGGCCTGCCACCCGGGCCGAGCTTTACCCAGTGGGCAGACTCACCCGTGGCTCCACTTCAGTCCGAGTCTCTCAATGCCTCCCCTTCTTAACTCCTGGGTTCTGGAGCGACCGGAGGTGCAGTCTCCCTCTAGGCCGCCATCTTGGATCGCCTGCTTGCAGTTTTTAGGGGTTAGATTAGAACAAGACATATATATATATATATTTTTTTAAAGTTCCACACATGGTATCATGGCATAGGGTCTCTTGTTAGACTCACTGCCTGTGGTGGGCGCTGGGCTTGACTTCTATCAATATGAGATTGTGAAAACCAAAACCCAAAATGGACTTCTTTAGGAGCTAATTTGGCTTCAGTTCTCTGCTTACCTCTCTGGATTCCCGCCCTCTGTCATGTTTTAGCCTTATAATCTTTGCTATTTTATGAACCCTTTGATGTTTTTAAGAACATATATTTTCTATTTATTTAGTTTTAAAATTTGAGTGGTATTTTTGTTCTAAATAATTGGGCATATTATTGGAGATGAACATCTCCATTCCTTTTTTTTTTCCTTTGTAAAATTCAGTAAATTTGCCATGTTAACTATGAATCAAAGATGATAATGGGGATAAAAGTTGACTTTCTGTGCACCTGCTTTGTATCAATAAGTGTATTTTGTATATAATATTATATTTAATTTCTGTAGCTGCGAGTTAGGTGATGATGGTAATTTCGTTCAACAAGAATGCAAACTTTTAAGGACTTAAAATTAGCATACTATAGTGACTCAGCCACATCAGTGTTTATAGCAGCTCAATTCACAATAGCCAAGTTATGGAACTAAACTAGGTATCCTTCAACAGATGAATGGATACAGAATATGTGGCATATATATATACAACAGAATATTATTTAGCCATAAAGAAGAATGAAATTATTGCATTTGTTGGTAAATGGATGGAACTGGAGAATATCACGCTAAGTGAAATAAGCCAGTTCCAAAAAAACAAAGGCAGAAAGTTCTCTCTGATATGTGAATGCTAACCCATAACAAGGGAGGGTAGGGAGGGGAAGTATAGAAGTTCATTGGATTAGACAAAGGGGAATGAAGGAAAGGGAGGGGGAATAGGAATAGGAAAGACAGTAGAATGAATTGGATATAACTTTCCTGTGCTCATATATGAATACATGACCAGTAAATTTGCCATGTTATATCATGTACAGCCACAAGAATGGGATAAAAATTGGAGTGGTTTGCACTCCATGTATGTATAGCATGTCAAAATACACCCAACTGTATATCTAAAAACAATGAATAAAAAATAATACAAATATTTAGGGAAGGACCATTAGTATTTCCCTGGGATGACAGAGCAAGAACTGACAGTAGGATCTGAACCCCCACTGTGTGTGCCTATAAAACTCATGCTTTTCCTTTAAATTACATTGTCAAAAATGTCCCTAAATGGTTAATGAATATTTTATGAAAATAAATGGTTAACATTTCTATATGAGAGTCCCTCAGACTTGGATCTAGAAACGAGTTTGTGTGTGTGTGTGTGTGTGTGTGTGTGTATATATGTGTGTGGTATGAGGGAATCAAACCCAGGACCTCATGTACTGGGCAGGTGCTCTGAGCTATAGTCCACTGAGCTATAGTCCCCAGCTCATAGAGGCTATTTAGTTTTATTTTAGACAAATCAAATATGTATTTGGTTTCTGAGGTTGCAAAACTATGAAATAGCAAATGAGAACAAAAGGGTATTTGAAGGTTGTTAGCATGAAAAGCTTTTCTATACACTGTAAGTAAAGAAATCTGGTGATATCAAGAATACTTTGTCATATAAAAATTAACATTTATTATGAGCTTCTGAATTTGTAAGAAATGTCTAAGTCCTGTTTGGTGTGTTCTGCTTAGAAAGATCTGAAGTACTCAGTGTGGTGACCCATACCTGTGGTCCTAGCTACTGGCTTAGACAGGAGGATTGCTTGAGCCCAGGAATTTGAGGCCAGTGTGGGCAACATAGTGGAACCCCATCTCTTTAAAAAAAAATTAAGGTTAGAAATATGCTGGAAAAATAATTTAACCCAAAGTATTGAAAATAAAAACTTGTAATATTTAGAGAGCTGAGATTTCAGTTCACTGGAAGACTTGGATATTTAGAATGTTCAGAATAAAATTGCAGAATAGCTGAAATTTTACTAGTATGCTTATAAGTAATTTGTGACTTTCTATTTGATTATAATTACTCTGCAGTACAATAATGGTTAACTTCCACTTTTATTTTCTAAAATGATTCTAATTCATGCATAGTCTTCATAAGTTATTAATTTAGCATTTTTATCTCAGTTTTATCAAATAGAGTTAAAATTACATTTGAAGTCATTGACACAGTATAGTTTTTGACACAGTGAATAATGGCACCCCCCCCCCTTTTTTTTTTGAGATATTGTCTCCCTGTGTTGCCCATAGGATTCTTCTTTCCTAGCCTCCCAAGTTTCTGGGATTACAGGTGTGTGCCACCATGCCTGGTTAAGATTGAACTTTTCATTAAATGATCTGGCAGAAGTTGTATTGATAAGGTCAGGATCTTGAAGGAATAGAAATGACCCATAAAAGTAAGCCAATTCTACAATGTCTTGACTCTTGAAATAGTAAGGCAAAAATTTCATGAGTATTTTGAAGTATTAACTTAGTATTCAGTGTACTATTCTTTCTTCATTTTTTTGGTACTGCGAATTGAACCCAGGGGTGCTTAATCTGAGTCATATCCCCAGTCCTTTTAATTTTTTATTTTGAGGCAGGGTCTCTCTAAGGTGCTTATTAGGTCCTTGCCAAGTTGCTTTGAACTTGCAATCTTCCTGCATCAGCCTCCCAAACTGCTGGGATTATGGACATGCACTGCTGGACCTGGCTTCAATATACTATTCTAATGAGAACAGAACTTAAGACTTTATTTTCAAGTAAGTGGTTAGGGGATACTCTGTTGTCTAATGATATTCCTACTTTTAGAACACTGTTGCTTTGCACCAATGTGCGTCATTGACTCGAGAAGGATGACTAGATGTTTGAGTACAGGCATATCAATGTGAGTAGGAAAAGCTAACTGCATATATTTTGTTAATAGTGTATCAACTGAAACTATCTTTAAATAGTGTTTGAGCAATGTTTTTCACTTTCATAAACTACATAGAGTAATATTTGAATTTTCCCAACTCAAGGAACATCTCCAGTAGTCAGGAAAAAATACCACTAATGTGAGCTGTAAGATAAATATTTGATCGACACCAGAATATTATTGGATTGTTCATTGACTGGAAGTGCTCCTATTGGTCATTGTCTAGAAGTGCTCTCATTGGTTGGTTATGGTTCTGAATTCCTAATATTAGTAGAACCACTGCTGAGAAGCAGTTGGTAAAGTTGGAAGGGTATGTAGTTGTCAGAGTTGCAAGTGGCAAATACGTCAGATTACAAATCTGATGGTGTGTTGGAAAATGGCCCTCTGATGATGGTAGGTTTGTAAAAAAATAGAGATTAGAAGTGAAGGAGATTGGAAGAGAAGGAACTGCAGTAGTATATTTGAAACTTGTTGGAAAAAGAAAGCCAAACCCATATGACACTAGTCATAGCATTTCTGTTTTAAGTCAGTGACAGAAAACTACTTGGTGTCCTATAGATTTTATTATAATACAGTGTGAACTCATATTAATTATAGTGTGCCATAGATGTCTATACAGTTGTATCAGTTTGTTAGGGCTACCATAACAAAGTACCACAATCTAGGTGGCTTAAATGACAGTTTTGTGGGGTTTTTTTTTTTTTTTTTTGTTTAAATGGTTCCAGAGACTGGAAGTCCAACATCAAGTTTTCAGGTTTGGTTTCTCATGAATCTTCTCTCTTAGCTTGCAGATGACTACCTGTTCACTGTATTCTTACGTGACCTTTTCTCTCCATATGCTTGAATGTGTGGTGTTTCTTCCTCTTCAAGAGGACACCAGTTTTATTGGAATAGGATCCCACCCTTACGCCGTCAACCAACCTTATTTACTTCTTAAATGCCCTATATCCAAATGCGCTTACATTGTGGATTAGGGCTTCAATTTAATGATTAATTTTGAGGGAACACTGTGCAGTTCACAACAAAAGTAGTATAAACCCAAACAGCAGAACAGAATTGAAACTAAATTTCTAGAGAAAGGCATAGTGAAGAGAATACAAGAAGGAAATGGGATAATTTTGATGAATTGTACATTATTAGCTTATTCATGTCAAAAGAGTATGTCTTAGACAATATCTTGCCATATTCTGAAATCATGGGTGTTATTGAGTCTTACATGGCAACTTGTAGTACTGTAATATCTGTTGAGGTGTAAGATTCTATAGTGGGGTCTTTTTGTTTGTTTTTTTTAGAGTGAAGGTGTTAGCTGAGTAATGAAAGAACAGGGTACAATGGAAATACCATAGTCTTAAACTTAGTATCAGCAAATAAGTATTTGTTCCTTTGCCTAGTCAGTCACTATTGAGTGATTTAAAATTCCTTACAGGTGCAGAAATATTTACAAATAACGATCTGCCTCCACTGTCAGATGCTTATGCTGGCTATTTACCATTAAAGATACATAAAATATTTTGTATAGTGTAAAACCTTAGAATGTATAGCCAACCTAAAAAAATTAATGTAGATGCTTCTAAAACAGATTAAGGCATACATATTACCTGCTGCCCATCCTATTCTCTTCACAGTGGTTTTCTATATTGTTTCCTTTCTGGTGGTACTCCTTGCAGTTGGGTACATGCCATTTTAAATATTTATGCATTTCTTATATACATTTGTACTTATAGGACATGTATCACCTTGAAGTTTTTAATCATATTATATTATGTCCTTTGTTTTGTATTCATCTTCAACTTGAAGGTCTAAAGGACTGTAGGTATTTATTTTTTTAGAAAAATGTTTTTGGACTTTATTTATTTATATGTGGTGCTCAGAATTAAACCCAGTGCCTCGGACATGTCAGGCAAGTGCTCTACCACCAAGAAACAACCCCAGCCCAGGATTTCATTTTTATTTAAGGTATGGGTGGGGGGTATCACTCAGTGGTAGAAAGGCTTGCCTGTCATGTGTGAGGTCCTGGGTTCAATCCCCAACACCGTACATATACACATACACACAAAATTAAGGTGTAAATACATACAGTAAAATAACTACATTTAGAGTGTACAGTATTAATGACTGTGTAAAAAAATGTTTAAAAATTAGCTGAGTGCAATGATTCATGCCTGTAAATTTCAGTTACTTGAGAGGCTGATGCAGGAGGATCACAAGTTAGAGGCCAGCCTGGTCAACTTAGTGAGACCCTGTCTTAAAAAAGTTATTTTTTAAAATTAATAATAGACTCCCCCTTCCCTACCGTGATGGTACTGTATATATTGAGCTACATCACCAGCCCTTTAAAAAACAGATTTTTAAAAAAAATTTTTTGAAACAGGGTCTGGGTAACATGCTTATAATGGCTGGCCTTGAATTCAGACTTCCAATTCCCCTGTCTTAACCTCCTGAATAGCTGGGATTATAGGCATGTGTCATGGCACCTGGTATTAGACTTTATTTTTTATTTTTTTATTTATTTTTTATTATTTATTTAATTTTTTTATTATTGTACACAAATGGGATACATGTTGTTTCTCTATTTGTACATGGCGTAAAGGCATACCATTTGTGTAATCATAAATTTACATAGGGTAATGTTTGATTCATTGTTATTTTTTTCCCTTACCCCCACCCCTCCCACCCCTCTTTTCCCTCTATACACTCCTTCCTTCCTCCATTCTTGCCCCCCTCCCTAAACCTAACTCTAAACCTAATACTAACTCTTCCCACCCCACATTATGTGTCCTCATCCACTTATTAGCGATATCATTCTTCCTTTGGTTTTTTGAGATTGGCTTATCTCACTTAGCATGATATTCTCCAGTTTCATCCATTTGCCTGCAAATGCCATAATTTTATCATTCTTTATGGCAGAGTAATATTCCATTGTATATATATACCACAGTTTCTTTATCCATTCATCAATTGAAGGACATCTAGGTTGGTTCCACAATCTGGCTATTGTGAACTGAGCAGCTATGAACATTGATGTGGCTGTATCTCTGTAATATGCTGATTTTAAGTCCTTTGGGTATAGGCCAAGGCGTGGGATAGCTGGGTCAAATGGTGGTTCCATTCCAAGTTTTCTAAGGAGTCTCCATACTGCTTTCCAGAGTGGCTGCACTAATTTGCAGCCCCACCAGCAATGTATGAGTGTACCTTTCTCCCCACATCCTCGCCAACACCTGTTTTTGCTTGTATTCTTGATAATCGCCATTCTAATTGGGGTGAGATGGAATCTTAGGGTGGTTTTGATTTGCATTTCTCTTATTACTAGAGATGTTGAACATTTTTCCATATGTTTGTTGATTGCTTGTAGATCTTCTTCTGTGAAGTGTCTATTCATTTCCTTAGCCCATTTGTCGATTGGATTACTTGCATTCTTGGTGTAGAGTTTTTTGAGTTCTTTATAGATTCTGGAAATTAGCGCTCTATCTGAAGTATGATTGGCAAAGATTTTCTTCCACTCTGTACGCTCTTTCTTCGCATTGCTGATAGTTTCCTTTGCTGAGAGAAAGCTTTTTAGTTTGAATCTATCCCAGTTATTAATTCTTGCTTTTATTTCTTGTGCTATTGGAGTCCTGTTGAGGAAGTCTGGTCCTAAGCCGACATGTTGAAGCTCTGGACCTACTTTTTCTTGTATAAGATGCAAGGTCTCTGGTCTGATTCCGAGATCCTTAATCCATTTTGAGTTTAGTTTCGTGCATGGTGAGAGATATGGGTTTAGTTTCATTCTGTTGCATATGGATTTCCAATTCTCCCAGCACCATTTGTTGAACAGGCTATCTTTTCTCCATTGCATATTTTTGGCCCCTTTGTCTAGTATGAGAAAATTGTATTTATTTGGGTTTGTGTCCGTGTCCTCTATTCTGTACCATTGATCCACCTTTCTATTTTGGTACCAATACCATGCCATTTTTGTTACTATTGCTTTGTAGTAGAGTTGAAGATCTGGTATTGCGATACCCCCTACTTCACTCTTTCTGCCAAGGATTGCTTTAGCTATTCTGGGTTTTTTATTCTTCCAGATGAATTTCATAATTTCTTGCTCTATTTCTGTAAGGTACATCATTGGGATTTTAATTGGAATTGCATTAAATCTGTATAGCACTTTTGGTAGTATGGCCATTTTGACAATATTAATTCTTCCTATCCAAGAACATGGGAGATCTTTCCATCTTCTAAGGTGTTCTTTAATTTCTTTCTTTAGTGTTCTGTAGTTCTCATTGTAGAGGTCTTTCACCTCTTTTGTGAGATTGATTCCCAAGTATTTTATTTTTTTCGAAGCTATTGTGAATGGGATAGTTTTCCTAATTTCTCTTTCTGAAGATTCATCGCTTATGTTTAGAAATGCCTTAGATTTATGTGCATTGATCTTATATCCCGCTACTTTACTGAATTCACTTATGAGATCTAACAGTTTTCTGGTGGAATTTCCTGGTTCCTCTAAGTATACAATCATATCATCAGCAAATAGGGATAGTTTGAGTTCTTCTTTTCCTATTTGTATCCCTTTAATTTCTTTGGTCTGTCTAATTGCTCTGGCTAGAGTTTCAAGGACGATATTGAATAGAAGTGGTGAAAGAGGGCATCCCTGCCTTGTTCCAGTTTTTAGAGGGAATGCTTTCAGTTTTTCACCATTTAGAATAATATTAGCCATGGGCTTAGCGTAGATGGCCTTTACAATGTTAAGGAATGTTCCCACTATCCCTATTTTTTCTAGTGTTTTGAGCATGAAGGGATGCTGTATTTTATCAAATGCTTTTTCTGCATCTATCGAAATAATCATGTGATTCTTGACTTTAAGTCTATTGATATGATGAATGACATTTATTGATTTCCTGATGTTGAACCAACCTTGCATCCCTGGGATGAAACCCACTTGATCATGGTGCACTATCTTTTTAATATGTTTTTGTATGCGATTTGCTAAAATTTTGTTGAGAATTTTTGCGTCGATGTTCATTAAGGATATTGGTCTGAAATTTTCTTTCCTCGATGTGTCTCTGTCTGGTTTAGGTATCAGGGTAATATTGGCTTCATAGAATGAGTTTGGGAGGTTTCCTCCTCTTCTATTTTATGGAATACTTTGAGAAGTATTGGAATGAGCTCTTCTTTAAAAGTTTTGTAGAACTCGGCTGAGAACCCATCTGGTCCTGGACTTTTCTTTGTTGGTAGGCTATTGATGACTTCTTCTATTTCATTACTTGAAATTGGTCTATTTAAATTGTGTATGTCCTCCTCGTTTAGTTTAGGCAATTCATATGTCTCTAGAAACCTGTTGATGTCTTCGAAATTTTCTATTTTGATGGAGTATAGATTTTCAAAATAGCTTCTAATTATGTTTTGTATTTCAGTCGTGTCTGTTGTGATATTTCCTTGTTCATTCCGAATTTTAGTGATTTGGGTTTTCTCTCGTCTTCTCTTTGTTAGTGTGGCTAAGGGTTTATCAATTTTGTTTATTTTTTCGAAGAACGAACTATTTATTTTGTCAATTTTTTGTATTGTTTCTTTTGTTTCAATTTCATTGATTTCAGCTCTGAGTTTGACTATTTCCTGTCTTCTACTACTTTTGGTGTTGGTCTGTTCTTCTTTTTCTAGGGCTTTGAGCTGTAGTGTTAGGTCGTTTATTTTTTGAGTTTTACTTCTTTTATTAAATGCGCTCCATGAAATAAATCTTCCTCTAAGTACTGCTTTCATAGTGTCCCAGAGATTTTGATATGATGTTTCTTTGTTCTCATTTACTTCTAAGAATTTTTTAATTTCCTTCCTAATATCTTCTGTTATCCATTCATCATATAATAGCATATTGTTTAATCTCCAGGTGTTGGAGTAGTTTCTGTTTTTTACTCTTTCATTTATTTCTAACTTCAATCCATTATGATCTGATAGAATACAAGGTAGTGTCTCTATCTTCTTGTATTTGCTGACATTAGCTTTGTGGCATAATATATGGTCTATTTTAGAGAAGGATCCATGTGCTGCTGAAAAGAAAGTGTATTCGCTCTTGGTTGGATGGTATATTCTATAAATGTCTGTTAAGTCTAAATTATTGATTGTGTTATTGAGATCTATGGTTTCTTTGTTCAATTTTTGTTTGGAAGATCTGTCCAGTGGTGAGAGAGGGGTGTTAAAATCGCCTAGTATTATTGTGTTGTGGTCTATTTGGTTTCTAAAATTGAGAAGGATTTTTTTAACATACATGGATGAGCCACTGTTTGGGGCATAGATGTTTATGATTGTTATATCTTGCTGATTTGTGCTTCCCTTAAGCAGTATGAAATGTCCTTCCTTATCCCTTCTGACTGACATTGGCTTGAAGTCCACATTATCTGAAATGAGAATGGATACTCCAGCTTCTTTGCTGAGTCCATGTGCATGGTATGTTTTTCCCCATCCTTTCACCTTTAGTCTATGGGTATCTCTTTGTATGAGGTGAGTCTCTTGCAGGCAACATATTGTTGGATCTTTCTTTTTAATCCAATCCGCCAGTCTATGTCTTTTGATTGATGAGTTCAGGCCATTAACATTCAGGGTTATTATTGAGATATGATTTGTATTCCCGGTCATTTGGTTCATATTTAAAATTTTATTTATTTATTTATTTCTTTTTTGACACATCTTGGTTCCTCCTTTATTTGACAGTTCCTTTAGGATAATTCCTCCCTTTGCTGATTTGCTTCTTTATTTTTTATTTCTTCCTATTGAAATATTTTGCCAAGAATGTTCTGTAATGCTGGCTTTCTTTTTGTAAATTCTTTTAGCTTTTGTTTATCATGGAAAGATTTTATTTCATCGTCAAATTTGAAGGTAAGCTTTGCTGGGTATAAGATTCTTGGTTGGCATCCATTTTCTTTCAGAGCTTGAAAAATGTTGTTCCAGGCCCTTCTAGCTTTTACGGTCTGGATTGAAAAATCTGCTGATATCCGTATTGGTTTCCCCCTGAATGTAATTTGGTTCTTTTCTCTCACAGCCTTTAAAATTCTGTCTTTATTTTGTATGTTCGGTATTTTCATTATAATGTGCCTTGGTATGGGTCTGTTGTAATTTTGTGTATTTGGAGTCCTATAAGCCTCTTGAACTTGATTTTCCATTTCATTCTTCAGATTTGGGAAATTTTCTGATATTTTTTCATTGAATAGATTGTTCATTCCTTTGGTTTGTTTCTCTAAGCCTTCCTCAATCCCAATAATTCTCAAATTTGGCCTTTTCATGATATCCCATAGTTCTTGCAGATTCTGTTCATGATTTCTTACCATCTTCTTTGTTTGTTCAACTTTTTTTTCGAGGTTAAATATTTTTTCTTCAATATCTGAAGTTCTGTCTTCCAGGTGTTCTATCCTATTGGTTATGCTTTCTATGGAGTTCTTAATTTGGTTTATTGTTTCCTTCATTTCAAGGATTTCTGTTTGGTTTTTTTTTCAATATCTCTAACTCTTTATTGAAATGATCTTTTGCTTCCTGAATTTGCTCTGTTAACTGTCGATTGGTGCGATCATTCAATGCCTGCATTTGCTCTTTCATCTCATCATTCAATGCCTGCATTTGCTCTTTCATCTCATCGTTTGCTTCCCTAATCATTTTAATTATGTACATTCTGAACTCCCTTTCTGACATTTCTTCTGCCGTGCTGTCGTTGGATTCTATTGATGTAACATCTAGATTTGTTTGGGGCATTTTCTTCCCTTGTTTTCTCATATTGTTCAGGAATCAGTGGGTCATTAAGATATTGCAGATTTCCTCTATCGACTTATAATGTCCCTGAAGATTGCTAGTATATCCCCTCTTATCCTTCAGTGGCCTGAAGTCTTGGAGGAAGTTGATAATGCGGAGCTCCACGAAGAAGCTGCCTCTCTAGGGTGGTGACGCTCAGGTGGCGTATATTCCCTGCTAGTGGTCAGAGGTGTCTCCACTTGTTGACCAATGGTCACCCAACGGGGAACTAGGCTGCGGGCTGAGGCAAGGCCTATTTGTGCCTGTGTCTCTGGTTTAACCGTCCCTGTGGGAAAACCTCTCCCGGTAGGGAAGATTCACTCAGTGGGAACGTCTCGCTGGTCAGTTCCCCTCCTAGAGGTTCCCCTCAATCTACAACTACCACCTGGGCTGGGCTGTCTTCCTCTGCAGCGTTCCCAGGGGCCCGGACCTACCTCCTGGGCCTGGGAGCCTCACCCTCTGCAGGCGAGTCTCCTTAGGCTGCCTCTCCCAGATAATCTGCCCGCAGTCCTGGAAACTTCGCTCCTCCCCTAGGCGTGTCTCTGTGCGGCTCTTCCAGCAAGAAGCCACCTAGCTCCTGGGACCGTACTCTGCACCTAATCGCCTGGCTATGCGGCCCCTCCTCTGAACCGCCACCTGGAGCCCTGTACAATAGCTCCGATACCCGGAGACCCGCCACACACCTCCTCCACTGGACAGCAACCCGGTTTCTGACACAGTCACTAGGAGTCCAAGCAACTCACTTCGCGTCTCCTCCTCCCGTCAACCTCCCGTAGCCCTAGGCAGTCACTCCAAGCCCAAGTGACCCACCCTGTTCCTCCTCCTCCCCCTCAGGGTAGCCCCCCAGGTGTTCAGGGGCAGTGGCTCCGAGACCAAGTGACCCACCGCGCTCCTCCTCCAGGCAGGCCACCGGTGTTCAGGAGCGGTCTCTTTGAGTGCAATCAACTCACCACTCGCCTCCTCCTCTGGCAACTGCCTGTGGCTCTGATGCAATCACTCCTAGACCAAGCGACCCGCCACACTTCTCCTCTTCCTCTGGGCAACCCCCCAGTGTTCATGAGCAGTCGTTCTGAGTCCAAACAGCTCGCGATGCAGCTCCTCCTCTGGCAACCCCCTGTGGCTCTGATGCAGTCACTCCTAGACCAAGCGACCCGCCGCGCTCCTCTTCTTCCTCTGGTCAAACCCCCCCCCCCGTGTTCAGAAGCATCTAAACAGCTCACCACGCAGCTCCTCCTCAGGCAGCCACCCGGATCCCCAGTGGTTGCTCCGAGTCCAAGCGCTGGGCTGAGCCGCCTCCTCTACGATGATCCCAGTTGTCCGAGTTTAACGCTCCAGCGGGGGGAGGGGCGTCTCGCCGAGGAACTCCACTTCACAAATTCCCTGCATTCCTGGGCTACCGCCCCATCCGGGACCCCTCCCCAACGGGAGAGACTCACCCGGCGGCTTTGAGTTGGTCCCACGTCTCTCACTATATCCTCTTTTGAATCTTGCGTCCTGGAGCAACGTGAAATGCAGCCGCCCTCTAGGCTGCCATCTTGAAACTCCTAGACTTTATTATTAAAGCAGTTTTAGATTTACAGAAAAACAAAGCAGAATGTTCATAATTCCCAGTTACTTCCTCACTCCCTTCCACCCTTTTTTCTCTATTCTTTACATCTTGCTTTAGTGTGGTCCATTTGTTGTAGATCATGAGCCATATTAATACATTATTATTAATTGAATTATTTAGTTTATATTAGGGTTCATTTTTTGTTATACATTCCATATATTTTGACAAATGTGTCTACCATTATAGTTTCATACCAAGTAGTTTTACTGCTCTGAAAATATGTGCTTCATCTTTCCTTCCCTCTTTCACTCACCCTGGAGCTCTTGGAAATCACTTTTTTTTTTTTTTTTTGATGTTGCTATAGTTTTACCTTTTCTTGAATGTTACATATTTGGAATCATATAGTATGTCGGCTTTTCAGATTAGGTTCTTTTACTGAGCAGTATGTATTGTGTATTTAAGGTTTCATGACTTAAAAGCTAATTTCTCTTTATTAGTGAATGATATTCATTGTATGGTTGCTACTTTTTGAAGGATATAGTGATTGCTTTCAACTTTTGGCAATTATGAATAAAGCTGCTATAAGCATCCTTGTGCAGAGTTTTGTGAGGACCTAAGTTTTCAGCTTGTTTGGTTATAGTACCAAGGAGTGAAATTGTAGGATTACATGATAAGTGTATGTTTAGTTTTGTAAGAAGCTGCCATACTGTCTTTCAAAGTGGCTGTGATATTTTGCACTTCCACCAGCAGTGAACTGAGAGTTCCTGTTTTTCCACTTTCTCATCAGCGTTTGGTATTGTGATTGTTTTGGATTTTTGCCAGTCTAATGGGTATGTGGTACTAATTCATTGTTTTAATTTTTAATTCCCTAGTGACATCTGATTTCGAGTCTTTCATATCCTTATTTGCCACCTGTACATCTTTGGGGGAATGTCTTCAGATCTTTTTTTCTAATTTTGCCCATTTTAATTGGATTTTATTTTTTTAGTGAATGTTAAGAATTTGTATATTTTGAATACCAGTATGTTATCACATTTGTACTTTGGAAAGATGTTCTTTCGTTTTGTGACATGCTTTTTCATTCTCTTCAACAATATCTTTTGCTGAGCAGTTTTTAATTTTAATGGAGTCAAATGTGCCACTTATATCTCTCATGATTTGTGCTTTTGGTATCATATTGGGGGTTACCACAAAGCCTAGGGTTACCTAGATTACTCCTGTGTTCTTGTCTTCTGGGAGTGTATAGTTTTGTGATCCATTTTAAGTTACGTTTTGTGAAAGATGTAAGATTTGTGTCTAGATTCATTTATTTTACTTTTGCCTGTGACTGGCCATTTGTTTCAGCACCATTGCCTTTTTTATCAAAAATCATTTGACTCCATGTGTAGGTCTATTTCTGAGCTCTTTTTTTTTTTTTTTTTCTGTTCCATTGATCTATTTGGGTATTACATTTTTTTTTTTTTTCTAGTACCAATTCCCCACCTCCCATTACTGGAGATGGAACCAAGGGGCATTCAAACACTGAGCTACATCCATAGCCCTTTTTGCTTTTTATTTGAGACAGCGTTTTGTGAAGTTGCCTGTGCTTGCCTTGAATTTGACCTCCTACCTCAGCCTCCTCTGTAGCTGGATTAGAGGTGTGTGCCACTACTCCTGGCTTCCAGTACCTACTGTCTTGATTACTTTAAATTTATAGTAAGTTTGATATTATGTAGTGTCTGACCTTGTTTTTCTCTTTCAATATTATGTTAGCTATACTTGTTTTTTTTTTCGTTTTTACCTTTCCTTATAAAATTTATAATAAATTTGTCAGTATCATAAAGTAATTTTGCTAAAATTTGTATTGGTATTGTGTTAAATCTGTAGATCAATTTTGGGAAGTAAGTGTGTGTGTGTGTGTGTGTGTGTGTGTCTGTGTGTTTTGCAGGGGATTGAGCTCAGGACCTTGCACATACTAATCAAATGCTCTACCATTGAGCTATACCCGCAGCTCAGGAAAGTCACTTTTGAACCACCCAGATTATCAAAATTCCTTCTTCTGTAGGTTGAAACTCTGCATTTGGAACACAGATCCTGTGGGGCTGCAGTGGACATGGCCTTTTCCCAGGACACCCCTCCAGATATTTGAGTATTGTGGGTGTGATACACAAGCTGCAGGCCTTTAGGGGAGGCCATGGCCACCTCCCAAGTCTCAGGGTACTCCTGGGTAAGTGGTGCCCCTGGAAAGGGCTTTTCAAGTGTAAAAGCTTGCTCCATAACAGTAATGGTGCCACCTCTTTATACATCCATGGAGCAGGTAAGGCCAGAGTTTTATAATCCACGTTTACAACTATATGACCCAGTACTTGACTAGCACTAGTTTACTACTGGAAGAGGAACACAGAGGCTTAGAGAATTTAAGTCTGCCCATACTCATATTGCTTATAAGTCATGGAGGCTCACTGGAACCTAAGCAGATTTTCACAAATGAAATTTTGCATTTTAATGATACTGAATCTTCCTATTCTTGAACATGGTATATCTCTACATTCATGAAGATTATCATGAATTTCTTTCAAGAAAGTTCTATAGTGTTCAATTTAGAGTCCTTTCACTTTATTTTATTTATTTTTGGTACCAGGGGCACTTGACCACTGAGCCATATCCTCAGCCCTATTTTGCATTTTATTTAGACCCAGGATCTCACTGAGTTGCTTAGCTGAGACTTTTACTGAGACTAGCTTTGTACTCATGATCCTTCTGCCTCAGCCTCCTGAGCTGCTGGGTTTACAGGCCTGCACCACTGTGCCTGGCAGGTCTTTCACTTTTTGTTAATTTTATCACTAGGTATTCTGTTTTCGTTATATTGTAAATATTGCTGTTTAAATTTACCTTTGGGGCTGGGATTGTGGCTCAGTGGTAGAGCACTCATCTAGCATGTGTGAGGCACTGGGTTGGAGCCTCAGCACCACATAAAAATAAATAAAATAAAGGTATTGTGTCCATCTACAACTAAAAAAAAAATTAACTTTTCATTGTTTCATGTAGTGTTTAGAAATACATTCATTTTGTGTATATTGACTTTTTATCCTTTTTTTGGTGGGGGGGTCGTGGTCCTGGGATTGGACACTAGGGTGCTGTACCACTGAGCTGCATCCCTAGGTCTTTTTTATTTTTTATTTTTTAAATTTTGAGACAGGGTCTTGCTAAGTTGCTAAGGGTTGTCTCAAACTTTCTGTCTTCCTATCTCAGCCTGCCAAGTTACTGGGATTACAGACACACATGTGCTGTGCCACCATGCTGGGCTGACTTTATGTTCTTTGAACTTGCTGAATTCAGTCATTAGTTTTACTTGTCTGTTCCTTTGGGTCCTCTTATCTCTGAAGACATATTACCTGAGAATAAATATAATTATAATTCTGGCTTCCAGTCTTATCCCTTCAGTTTTTTTTTCCCCTTGCTTCATGGCCCTGGCTGTTACCTCTAGTACAATACCGAATAGAATTGATGAGAATGAACTCAGCTGTCTAGTTCCCAGTATTTTCTGGTACTCATTACTTCCTGCAGATTCAGACTTCCACCTGAGATTATTTTCCTTTGGTCTGAAGAAACTTCTTAAATGATATGTCTGCTGCTGAATTCTTTTAACTTTTGTCTGTCTGAAAACATACTTAACCTTCATGTATAAATGATAGTTTTGCTGGATTTAGAATATAAATTGGTCATCTTTTTTTCTTTTAATCCTAGCTTCTAATGTTTTTTCCCCCACTTTCCACATTTTTAAAATTAGTTGTACATGACAGTAAATGCATTTATACATTTTGATAAATCATATGTAAATGGAGTATAATTTCACATTTTTCTGATTATACATATTGTGGAATCACATCAGTCATGCAGTCATATATATATATGGTAACAATGTCCATTTAACTCTACTATCCTTATGTTTTATGAAAAGTCAATTGTCATTTTTCTTGTTTCCTTGAATATAAAGTGTCCTGTTTCTTTGGGTACTTTAAAAAAGTTTATCTTTGATTTCCAGCAGTTTTGACTGTGATGTAGTTGGGTGAAGTTTACTTTTCAATTTGTTTTGTTTTTGGTTTGCTTTTATTTTTAAAAAAATTTTTAAAAGTTTTAATACTTTTTAATATGTTGATAGACTTTTATTTTTATTCATTTATTTATATGCAGTGCTGAGAATCAAACCCAGTGTCTCACACATGCTAGGCAAGCGCTCTACCACTGAACTACAACCCCACTTGCTGAGTTTTTTTCACTGTGGATTTATGTATTGTCAGTTTTGGAAAAGAGTCTGCCATTTCTGTTGACTCATTTATCATTCAGTTGGTTTGGTATTGTCTCACAGCTCTGTCTCTGACTCTGATCCTGATCTTTTTTTCTTTTCATTCTTTTTCGTCTGTGCCTTACTTTGGATAATTTCTGTTGATTTTTCTGAATTCATCATCTATTCTATGTATTGCTAAGCCTATTTGGTGAATCTTTCATTTCAAATATCATATGTTTAAGTTGGATATTTACATTTGACTCATTTAAAAAAATTTCCATTTCTCTGCCAAAATATATTAAATCATCTCTCTACATGTGATTGTACACATTATATGTAAGATCTCAGACATTTTTATAAGATTTTAAAAGTTTTAGCACATTCCAATTTGAGTTCTCTGTTGACTTGTTTTGACTTTTTCTCTTGCCTGTGGGTCACATTTTCATGAATCCTTGAGAATATCTTAAAATTTTTATTGTGAATATCACATACAAAATGAATAGTGAGAATGAAGTTCTTAGTTGTTTCCTCCTGGAAAAAGACATGCCAATTCCTCAGACAGACCAAAAGGGTTAGGAGTTAATGTATGTATTCTGACATGAAATTGAATTATATCTGGACTGCAACTATAGTTAGTTTTGGTTCCAAGTTCTAAGTATTTTTTGTTGGTCTTCCTGCCGCTCCCACACTGCCCAGGGGGATTGAACCTAGGGTCACTTTGCCACTGAACTTCTTCCTTTTTATTTATTTTTTTATTTTGAGACATGGTCTCGCTTAGTTTCCAAGGTTATCCTCAAACTTGGGATCTGTCTGTCTCAGTCTCCTGAGTTGCTGGGATTACAGGAACGTGTCCCCATGCACCTCTTAAGTTTCAGGTGTTTTAAGGGTGGATTCAGTATCCACTCTACGACAGTAGGATTTAAGTATAGCTAGTTTCCAGAAATCTCTCTGCTTTTTAGCCCAGCACTTGGCTTTCCATTCTAGAATTTCTCACTTTGTCCTCCTAGTCTACACCTAGATTAATGCATATTAATGCAATTTGATGTACTCTACAAAAGCTCCAATGGGGAAGAATCTTTAGATCATGTTGAGTAGCTTTACTTCTGGGACTCCTCTGGTTTTCATTCTCTCATGTTGGTCTGTAGGATTGTTTACCCCTTTGCTCACAGCAGCGTTAGAATTGAAAGTAGTCATTTGTCTGTTTACCTAAAAAAGTTCCTGTATGGAATTGAGATTTTTTAAAATAATACTTCTGTGTATTCTCAGCTCTCTAGGTTTTAAAATTTTGATTTTTTTTTAGGTTTATCTTGCTTTTTCTTATTGCAAATAGTGGGAATGATTCTCTCTTGTGACCTATGTTTTGTCTGGTGGCAGAACTCTCAGTATTTTATTTTTTTTTCCTAATTTGTCCAGATTCAAAAAGTATTCTTTTAAGTCCTTAATAAATATGAACAAATTTGCTGGTATACTGAGATAACTTAAGCTTTGCTTTTCTTCTCATTTCCATTGAAAATGATATAAGCTGTAAGGAATGGTTAAATTTTTTTTTTGTTACTATAGTACAGTAATGCCTTGTCAACCTAACTTTCCATCACTGAATAGTTTTTTCCTGGATTTTACCTTTCATGAATAAAAGGTAGGTGATGTGATTAAGTTTTTGTCATAGCTGCTTTTATTCCACAAGGGTGGAGTTGAGTATTAGGGCATATGACACCATATGACCTGGAAAACCTAAAATATTAATTGTCCTATCCCTTACAGAAAAAATTTCCTGTTCCTGGCACTAGACCATGATAAAATGTCAGTGAATAGTATTTCAAGTTAATTAACTTGCCCTAGGTCACATAGCTATTTCTGTGTCCTTTCTTTCAAAATTCAGTGGAGTGTTTTACTTTTATTAAACAGTGGTACCAAATTCACATATTATTTGCCATAGCTGGCATTTCCTGCTGGTTTCTTTCTGTTAATAGACACTTCAATTTTTCTGTAAAAGTTGTTGAAATGGGAAAGATTATATCAGTGTTTTTTCTTTTTTTTCTAAACTCTCAAGGGACTTGCTATAAAATTATTGCTGGTATAGTTAGCTTTTTCACAGCTGTGACCCAAAAGACCTGACAAAAACAATTACAGGAGGAAAAGTTTATTTTGGAGCTTATAGTTTCAGACAACTCAGTTCATTGGTGGCTGACTCCATTCCTTGAGCCTGAGATGAGGCAGAACATCATGGCCAAAGTGTATGGGGTAGGAAAGCAGCTGGGGACCAGGAAGCAGAAGGTGTTCCCCTCACCACAGACAAAATATAAACCCCAAGGACATGCCCCTACAGTTACCATTTAGTCAGTCCCCATCAGTGGAATGATTGACTCCCACAACCCAATCATTCCACTTCTAAACCTTCTTGCATTTTCTCACATATGAACTTTTGGGGGCACTTCACATCCAAACTAACAATTGTCATGGTAAACTTTTGCTAAACAGCCAATTTCAGTTATCATTATGTTTTAAAGTATGACTCTTCCTAATGTAAATTTTTCTTTCATTTCTTATGAGATCATTCATTGACTATATTTTAAGTTAGATTCCATTGACATAGCGATAAAAGGATATGTTAGCTCCGGTGAAGCCAGTTTCCTAGAGCAGGTAGTATACTGAGATTTAATGGCTGTTGCAATATATATTATTAGGTTGTGATTTTTTTTTTCTTTTCCATGTATTCTGATAATTATTGATAGTTCATTGAGAATGATATACTTTGATTTTTCTGTTTTAGGAGTAACATACATGATTTTTAAGTTTCTAGGGCAAATGTTGCAAATTGTTGATTTTGATATAGGTCTTATGATCTTTAGAGATGAATATATAAATTTAATGGAAGATCATACTTGAAGAGTGGTAGGCAATGGCTTAACTTCAACACATGGGAAAAATGTTTGTTATAACCCCACAGTGCCCTAACATTTGTATTATTAGAGGGTGATACTATAAGAAGAGATTATTAACTATGAATGGTCTTTTTTTAAAGTTTACTTATTTATTTGCTTTGCTGGTGATCAAACTCTGGGCCTCACACATGCTATGCAAGTGCTGTACCACTGAGCTATACCCCCAGCCCTATGAATGGTTTTAAAAGGAAGGATAAGATATCTTAAGGAAGTAAGAAAATATTCAAATAATAAGAATCTTTGCTTGCCAAGTTTTGCCAACACTTACATGCTGCTTACTCCGTCTCAGATTTTATCACTAAGTTCTTTTTTTTTTTTTTTTTTTTTTTTTGCGGTGCTGGGGATCGAACCCAGGGCCTTGTGCTTGCAAGGCAAGCACTCTACCAACTGAGCTATCTCCCCAGCCCCTAAGTTCTTTTCATATCTTTATTTCTCTCACAGTAACACACTAGCCCCACTGGAAAACTGAGGTACAGGCTCACACTCAGTCATTTACAATCATAAATCAAACTGAAATGGTCACAAATGATTTCCATGTTTTTGAGTCCATAGTTAATTTATCACATTTTTTGCATCTTGAAATACAAATAGTTGTCTTTTTTTTTAATTAAGAAAAGAGGTTTATTTAGGCCACAATTTTTTTCTTTTGTCTTTTTTTTATTGTAAACAAATGGGATACATGTTGTTTCTCCATTTGTACATGGAGTCAAGGCATACCATTTGTGCAGTCATAAATTTACATAGGGTAATGTTGTTTGACTCATTCTGTTATTTTTTTCTCTTCCCCCCCACCCCTCCCACCCCTCTTTTCCCTCTATACAGTCCTTCCTTCCTCCATTCTTACCACCCTCCTTATCCCTAATCCTAAACCTAACCCTAACCCTAACGCTAACCCCTCCTACCCCCCATTATATGTCCTCATCCGCTTATCAGTGAGATCATTCGTCCTTTAGTTTTTTTGAGACTGGCTTATCTCACTTAGCATGATATTCTCCAATTTCATTCATTTGCCTGCAAATGCCATATAATCATTCTTCATGGTGGAGAAATATTCCATTGTATATATATGCCACAGTTTCTTTATCCATTCATCAGATGAAGGACATCTCGGTTGGTTCCACACTCTGGCTATGGTGAATTGAACAGCAGTGAACATTGATGTGGCTGTATCTCTGTAGTATGCTGATTTTAAGTCCTTTGGGTATAGGCCAAGGAGTGGGATAGTTGGGTCAAATGGTGGTTCCATTCCAAGCTTTCTGAGGAATCTCCATACTGCTTTCCAGAATAGCTGCACTAATTTGCAACCCCACCAACAATGTATGAGTGTACCTTTTTCCCCACATCCTCGCCAACACCTATTGTTGCTTGTGTTCTTGATAATCGCCATTCTAATTGGGGTGAGATGAAATCTCAGGGTAGTTTTGATTTGCATTTCTCTTATTACTAGAGATGTTGAGCATTTTTTCATATATCTGTTGATTGCTTGTACATCTTCTGTGAAGTGTCTGTTCATTTCCTTAGCCCATTTGTTGATTGAATTATTTGTATTCTTGGTGTAGAGTTTTTTGAGTTCTTTATAGATTCTGGAAATTAGCGCTCTATCTGAAGTATGAGTGGAAAAGATATTCTCCCACTCTGTAGGTTCTCTCTTCACATTACTGATAGTTTCCTTTGCTGAGAGAAAGCTTTTTAGTTTGAATCTATCCCAGTTGTTGATTCTTGCTTTTATTTCTTGTGCTATTGGAGTCCTGTTAAGGAAGTCTGATCCTAAGCCAACAAGTTGAAGGTTTGGACCTACTTTTTCTTCTATAAGATGCAGGGTCTCTGGTCTGATTCCAAGGTCGTTGATCCATTTTGAGTTGAGTTTTGTGCAGGGTGAGAGATAGGGGTTTAATTTCATTCTGTTGCATATGGATTTCCAATTTTCCCAGCACCATTTGTTGAACAGGCTATCTTTTCTCCATTGCATATATTTAGACCCTTTGTCTAGTATGAGAAAATTGTATTTATTTGGGTTTGTGTCCATGTCCTCTATTCTGTACCATTGATCCACCTTTCTATTTTGGTACCAATACCATGCCATTTTTGTTACTATTGCTTTGCAATAGAGTTGAAGATCTGGTATTGCGATACCCCCTGCTTCGCTCTTTCTACTGAGGATTGCTTTAGCTATTCTGGGTTTTTTATTCTTCCAGATAAATTTCATAATTGCTTGCTCTATTTCTGTAAGGTACGTCATTGGGATTTTAATTGGAATTGCATTGAATCTGTATAGCACTTTTGGTAGTATGGCCATTTTGACAATATTAATTCTGCCTATCCAGGAACATGGGAGATCTTTCCATCGTCTAATGTTTTCTTTAATTTCTTTCTTCAGTGTTCTGTAGTTCTCATTGTGGAGGTCTTTCACCTCTTTTGTGAGATTGATTCCCAAGTATTTTATTTTTTTCGAAGCTATTGTGAATGGGATAGTTTTCCTAATTTCTCTTTCTGAAGATTCATCGCTTATGTATAGAAATGCCTTAGATTTATGTGCATTGATCTTATATCCCGCTACTTTACTGAATTCACTTATGAGTTCTAAAAGTTTTCTGGTGGAATTTCCAGGTTCCTCTAAATATATAATCATGTCATCAGCGAACAGGGATAGTTTGAGTTCTTCTTTTCCTATTTGTATCCCTTTAATTTCTTTGGTTTGTCTAATTGCTATGGCTAGAGTTTCAAGAATGATGTTGAATAGAAGTGGTGAAAGAGGGCATCCCTGCCTTGTTCCAGTTTTTAGGGGGAATGCTTTCAGTTTTTCACCATTTAAATGATATTGGCCATGGGCTTAGAGTAGATGGCCTTTACAATGTTAAGGAATGTTCCCACTATCTCAATTTTTTCTAGTGTTTTCAGCATGAAGGGATGCTGTATTTTATCGAATGCTTTTTCTGCGTCTATCGAAATAATCATGTGATTCTTAACTTTAAGTCTGTTGATATGGTGAATGACATTTATTGATTTCCGGATGTCGAACCAACCTTGCATCCCTGGGATAAAACCCGCTTGATCGTGGTGCACTATCTTTTTAATATATTTTTGTATGCGATTTGCTAAAATTTTGTTGAGAATTTTTGCGTCGATGTTCATTAAGGATATTGGTCTGAAATTTTCTTTCCTCGATGTGTCTCTGTCTGGTTTAGGTATCAGGGTGATATTGGCTTCCTAGAACGAGTTTGGGAGGGTTCCCTCCTCTTCTATTTCATGGAATACTTTGAGGAGTATTGGAATGAGCTCTTCTTTAAAGGTTTTGTAGAACTTGACTGAGAACCCATCTGGTCCTGGACTTTTCTTTGTTGGTAGGCTTTTGATGACCTCTTCTATTTCATTGCTTGAAATTGGTTTATTTAAGTTGTGTATGTCCTCCTGATTCAGTTTAGGTAATTCATATGTCTCTAGAAACTTGTTGATGTCTTCGAGGTTTTCTGTTTTGTTGGAGTATAGATTTTCAAAATAGCTTCTAATTATGTTTCGTATTTCACTCGTGTCTGTCGTGATATTTCCTTGTTTATTCCAAATTTTAGTAATTTGAGTTTTCTCCCTCTTTCTCTTTGTTAGTGTGGCTAAGGGTTTATCAATTTTGTTTATTTTTTCAAAGAACCAACTCTTTATTTTGTTAATTTTTCCGATTGTTTCTTTTGTTTCAATTTCATTGATTTCCGCTCTGATTTTAACTATTTCCTGTGTTCTACTACTTTTGGTGTTGGTCTGTTCTTTTTCTAGGGCTTTGAGTTGTAGTGTTAAGTTGTTTATTTGTTGATTTCTACTTCTTTTGTTGAATGCGCCCCGTGAAATAAATCTTCCTCTAAGTACTGCTTTCATAGTGTCCCAGAGATTTTGATGTGATGTGTCTTTGTTCTCCTTTACTTCTAAGATTTTTTTTATTTCACTCCTGATATCTTCTGTTATCCATTCATCATATAATAGCGTATTATTTAATCTCCAGGTATTGGAGAAGTTTCTGTTTTTTGTTCTGTCTTTTATTTCTAATTTCAAGTCATTATGACCTGATAGAGTACAAGATAGTATCTCTATCTTCTTGTATTTGCTAACAGTAGCTTTGTGGCATAAAATATGATGTATTTTAGAGAAGGATCCATGTGCTGCTGAGAAGAAAGTGTATTCGTTCTTTGTTGGATGGCGTATTCTATATCTAAATTGTTGATTGTGTTATTGAGATCTATGGTTTCTTTATTCAATTTTTGTTTGGAAGATCTATCCAGTGGTGAGAGAGGTGTGTTAAAATCGCCTAGTATTATTGTGTTGTGGTCTATTTGATTTCTGGAATTGAGAAGGATTTGTTTGACGTACATGGACAAGCCAATGTTCGGGGCATAGATATTTATGATTGTTATGTCTTGCTGATTTATGCTTCCCTTAAGCAGTATGAAATGTCCTTCTTTATCCCTTCTGACTAGTTTTGGCTTGAAGTCCACATTATCTGAAATGAGGATGGATACTCCAGTTTTTTTGCTGTGTCCGTGTGTATGGTATGTTTTTTCCCATCCTTTCACCTTTAGTCTATGGGTATCTCTTTCTATGAGATGAGTCTCTTGCAGGCAGCATATTGTTGGATCTTTCTGTTTCATCCAATCTGCCAGTCTATGTCTTTTGATTGATGAGTTCAGGCCATTAACATTCAGGGTTATTATTGTGATATGATTTGTATTCCGTCTTTTGACTCCTTTTTGTTTTTTGACATGATTTGGTTTCTCCTTTATTTGGCCATTCATTTAGGCTAGTTCCTCCTGTTGCTGATTGGATTAAACAGAAAGATCCAACAATATGCTGCCTGCAAGAGACTCATCTCATAGAAAGAGATACCCATAGACTAAAGGTGAAAGGATGGGAAAAAAATATACCATGCACATGGACACAGCAAAAAACTGGTGTATCCATACTCATTTCAGTAGCCTGAAGTCTTGGAGGAACTTGATAATGCAGTGCTTCCGAAGAAAGCTGCTTCTAGCCAGCTACTGGTTCCGGCGCTTGGAGCTGGCTCTGTGCGGAAAGGCTCTCACTGGGGTGGTCTGCTCCAAGAAGCCGGAGGGAGCAGGGCTGCTTAGGGAAGTCCCTGGCTGTCCTGTCCTGGTCCCTGAAGCTGCCTGCCGGCCGGAGCTCACCACTGGGTCCGGGACTTGGAGCTGGTTCTGTGCAGAAAGGCTCTCACTGGGGGGCCTGCTCTGAGAAGCTGGCCGTGTGGGAGGAGCCCACCACCGGAGGGAGCAGGGCTACCTGGGGAAGACTCTAGCTGCCCTGCCCTGCTCTGATAAGCCACCTCTATCCAGACCTGCCACCCAGGCCGAGCTTCACCTTGTGGGGGAGACTCACCCCGTTCCTCTATTTTAGTCTGAGTCTCTCAATGCCTCCCCTTCTTGAATCCTGGTTTCTGGAGTGACAGGAGATGCAGTCACCCAGTAGTTCGCCATCTTGGATCGCCCCGTGGAAAGAGCCTGCAGCCAGAGGTGGCAGGGCTGCCTGGAGAAGTCTCTGGCTGCCCTGCCCTGGTCCCAGAGTCTGCTTGCAGGTCGGAGCTCTCCGTTGGCTCGGGGACTTGTGGTGACTGTGTAAAAAGGCTCTCACTGGGCGGTCTGCTCCGAGAAGCTAGCCTTGAAAGGCGTCTCCCGCCGGAGGGTGCAGGGCTGCTTGGGGAAGTCCCTGGCTACCCTGTCCTGGTCCCTGAAGCTGCCTGCGGGCTGGAGCTTGCCGCTGGCTCCGCGACTAGGAGTTGGTTCTGTCAATAGTTGTCTTTTGTGACCCTTGATTTTCTCATAATCTTATCCTGTTTAAATGTGTCATCTAGAGTAGCTGTTTATACTCTGTTCCTTTAGTTTCTTCATTTGAAAATTGTGATAATAATGGTTACCTACAGAAAATTGTTCTAAGATTTAATGACTGAAATGAATAGTTTGGCACATGGTAAATACTCTAATAATTAATCCTTATTACAGTTACTATTATTACTATTGCTACTACTATTACATGTTTTAAAGTCTTTGGTATTCCATTTTTGCCTTTTTTTTTTCTTCTGGACCAGTAAATGTTGTTAACCCCCAGGACTTGGCCATAATTCTTTTTTGTATCTACAGTCCCTGTATATGAGTTCATCTAGTCCAATTGCTTAAAATGTCATCCATATGCTGATGTTTATCACATGTGCATTATCTTTATTTAGTCCTTTCTTTGTTTTCTAGAATATATCTGATTGCTTGCACTATATTTCCACTTAGATGTCCCATGTGTATTTTGACACTAATAAGAAAAAAGATACATTAAACCATATTTCTCCCTCCCTCTTAAAAAATAATAAACATCAAGAAACGAAGGTAAACCTGTTCTTCTTCTAGTCTTCCCCATTTTAGTGCTCATCTGTTTTTTTTCAAAGAAACCTAGTTGTTGTGTTTGTTCACGTATCTGATCCATCATTGAGTCAAAAGAATATACACCCATCCAATCATTTTTAAATTAATTTATTTGGTACTAGGGATTGTACCAAGGGGTGCTTAACCACTGAGCCACATCCCTGGCCTTTTTTTTTTTTTCCATTTTGAGAGGGTCTCACTAAGTTGTTTAAGGTCCTTGCTAAGTTGTTGAGGCTGGCTTTGAACTTACGATCCTTCTGCTTCAGCCTCCTGAGCCTCTAGGATTACAGGTATGTACCACTGCCTGGCTCATCCATTCATTTATTTCTGCCACCACTACTGCCACTGTGTATAACAACCATTATCTTTTTTTTTTTTTTTTCTTTTTTTTGTGGTGCTGTGGGATGAACCTAGGGCCACATGCAGGTGAGGCAAGTACTCTACCACGGTTCTATCCCCCAACTCTTAATTCCTGGATTAGCAACAATCCACTAACTGGAGCATTTCTTCCATGTATTAGCATAATTGACTCCTACATGTCTTATAGATAGTCAACATCTTAGAGAAATTCACTGAGTACAATGGATAACTAGAAAAGCATATCTAAGCCTTGAAGTATAATGACAGGTGAACTACTACCCACAGGTAGTAGGAGGTAGCCTGGTTTTGTTTTGTCTACGAGCTCAAAATGGTTCTGACATTTTTAGAGTTCCAAAACCAAGCATAAACAAAGAGCCTGAATGTGGAACAGAGATATGTGGTCCCAAAGACTAAAATACTTACTTTCTGGCCCTTTACAGAAAAAGTATATTTCAGTCAGCTTTTTTGCTGCTGTGACTAAATGAACCGACCAGAACAACTGTAGAAGAGGAAAGGTTTATTTGAAGGCTCACGGTTTTAGAGGTCTGAGTCTGTAGAAGGCTGGTCCCATTCCTCGGAGCTGGAGGCGAGGTAGAACATTAGGGTGGAAGAGTGTGGTGGAAGGAAGCAGCTCACATGGTGATCAGGAAGCAGAATGAGACTCCACTCTCAAGATACAAAATGTATACTCATAGCCCCAACTGCAGTGAACCACTTCCTTCAGCCACAACCCACCTGCCTTCAGTTTCCACATAGTTAATCCCATCAGAGATTAATCCACTGATTAGGTTAGGGATGTGACCTAATCATTTCTTCTTTGAACCTTTTTGCATTGTCTCACACGTGAGCTTTTGGGGGACATTACATCTAAACCATAACAAAGTACTTGTAACTATCTTAAAATTATTTTGTTCATTTGTTTTCTTGGTGTCCTCCTGTGCCCCCACCCCCCTTCAGAATGCTTGCTTCTTGAAGAGTCTTGAATGTGGGTTGTCTGGAATGAAGGAATTGAGCAACAACAATTAATAAAAAGAACATTGGAATCATTATTAAAAGGTCAAACAAGACATAAAAAAATGTTAGTAGGGACAGAGACTGAAGAGTCCCCAATTGGACAAAGAAAGGCCATCTGTTTAAAGATCTGCTGACATGACTCTGAAAGCCCCTCGGAGTCATACATACTGAGGATTTAAATATGAACTTATATACCTGATAAACTCTTGAAGTGATCAGGAGTATACACATCTAAGAAACCACTAAGTACCTGAGAAATGTCACATTATGGAAGCATTTATTCCACAGAGAAAGTAGTTGAGTTGAAAGATATTCTTAGACCATGCTCCCAATTTAGCACTTTATTTTTGAGTATAATCTTAAGAATTTGGTAAGTGGAGTATCAGAATTTTGATGTGCTTTTTATTGTCTTTGAGTATATCTGTCTTGTCAACACTTCCTCCAAAATGTGTAGACATTTTTAGAGGTTGTTAGTGGATTAACCCATAGGCATGCTCCCCACATCTCCAATTCTTACGAAAAATCAAAAGAATAGATGCTTAAGTGACGGTGTATCCTGAAATAACTTGAAGGGATAGAAATTTATGAATATGTAAACTAAGTAAAAAAAAGGAATCATTTTTATTTTGCTTTGATTCCATATTTACTATTGGAGATAAGTAATCTGTTTCTCTCATTTATCACTATTTTTAATTTCTCTTTTTCTTTGATTCTGGGAATTGAACCCAGGGCCTTGAACATGTTAATAATTGTTTTGTACTACTGAGCTACACTTATGTCCCCCTCTTCTTTTGTGTACTTCAAAAACACCTAAATGTTTTACCACAAATTATTTAATTTCTTATGAATCTCTTCTTTTGTTGTTTGTTCTATTTAGTTCTACATGACAGCAGAATACATTTTGATTCATTGTACACAAATAGAGTCCAACATTTCATTTCTCTGATTGTACATGATGTAAAGTCACACCATTTGAATCTCTTTTACCTAAAATATCTCCCTCTCCCCCTCTTTGGCTACTGCGTATTGAACCCAAGGGCACTTATGCCACTGAACTACATCCCCAGGCCTTTTTATTGTTTATTTTGGAACAGGGTCTCACTGAGTTACTGAGGGCCCTTTGTTAAGCTGCTGAGGCTGGCCTTGAACTTGCAATCCTCCTGCCTCAGCCTCCCCAGTCACTGGTATTATAGGCAGGTGCTGTTATGCCAGTTTTAATTTGTAGATCTCTTATTGATTCTGTTGATAGTAGGGATTCTGAAGTATATACAACTGTTTGTAATAGAGTTTTACATATCCATTAATTTTTTTTGTGTGTATATATTTGACTTTTATACCTCTAGTCTATGTCTTGTCTTTAATAATAGAAGTTGTTAATTTAAATTCAAGTTGGTAGTAGTTCTTTTTTTTTTTTTTTTTTTTGGTACTAGGGATTGAACCCAGAGGCATGTGGTTTACCACTGAGCTAAGTTCCCCGATGTTTTTATTTTGAGACAGGGTTTGTTAACTTTCTGAGAGTCTTGCTGTTTCCCAGGTTATCTTTGAACTTGTGATCCTCCTGCCTTGGCCTCTTGAGTCTGTGGGATTCAAGCATGCCCCAGTATAGTTCTTTACTCTTAAAGTTAGTGGTTATTGGTTTCTCTTTTCTATTTAAGAAATTTTGCCTGCTCTAGGTTCATGAAAATATGATCTTTTCTAGAATGTTACCTTATTTCCTTTTATGGTCTATGAATTATATTAATTTTTGTCTGTGAATTAATTTTTCTGGATCTTCAATTGGTCCAGGATTGTGGATTTAAAAGGCTTTCCTTTTCCTAAGCTGAAGGGCAGTGTCTTGTTTTAAATTAGGACATTTGTCTATAGGGGATTTGTTTCTAGAATCTTTGTTTTCCTTTGTACCAAGTACTATACTGTCTTACTTGTAACTTTGTGTATGTCTCAATTTTTTGGTAGTGTAATTCCTCCAACTTTGTTCTTAAGATTGTCTCTGCTATTCTAGATCCATCAGATTTCCAATATACATCGAAAATCACCTTGTTGGTCTGTTTCAAAAAACCTACCAGAATTTTGTTTGTGATTGTATTTAATCTGTAGATCAGTTTTTCATTTAGTAGTATTCTTGAGGTTAAAGATAGCTGCCTAAACTTGTATTTCTAAACTTGACACTTCCATCTATCTTGCTAGGTATGTTTCCTGAATCAGCATCATCATTGATTACCTCCTTAGGAAGGAATTTTGATTACTTGCTGATTTTAAAAGCTAGACATTGTGAAGTTATTGTTTAAAACAGTTCTTGCAGTAAGCCAAATAAAATAGTGTGCACATATTATGCATGAAAATAAATGAAAGGTCTGTAGGAAAAAGGAAATAACTATAGGGAAACTGAACAAAATGATTATCTCAAGCATTAAAAATGATTGTTAAATACCTTAAAGTGTATATGAATTTGTTTATTCCTTCAACAAATATTTTTTTGAGCTGTGAATGCCTATGATAAAAAAGATGAACCCTTTTGCCTTTCAATGGGGATATTGTCTAATATTAAATCCTCAAATAATGATATAATTTTAGGTTAGTGTATCAAGTTCTCTGATTAAAAATAAATGAGGACAAGAGGAATAATGTGATGGGGGATGGAGATAGAGGCTTTCTTAAAGATATATCAGGGAGATCCAAGATGGTGGAATAGAGGGTGACTGCATCTCCCATCGCTCCAGAACCCAGGATTCAAGAAGGGGAGGCATTGAGAGACTTGGACTAACATAGAACCATGGGGTGAGTCTCTCCCACCGGGTAGGCCCGGACAGGGGCAGCTTCTCGGACCGGGTTAGGGTAGCCAGAGACTTCCCCAAGCAGCCCTGCTCCCTCTGGCGGCAGGCTCGTTCCACAGCCAGCTTCTCGGAGCGGGCCGCCCAGTGAGAGCCTTTCTGCACAGAGCCAGCTCCAAGCCCCGGACCCAGCGGCGGGTCCCGGCCCTCAGGGGGTTTCTGGGACCAGGTTAGGGCAGCCAGAGACTTCCCCAAGCAGCCCTGCTCCCTTGGGCGGCAGGCTCCATCCACAGTCAGCTTCTTGGTGCAGGCCGCCCAGTGAGAGCCTTTCTACACAGATCCAGCCCCAGCCCTGGAACCAGTAGCGGGCTAGGGGCAGCTTTCTTTGGAAGCACTGCATTATCAAGTTCCTCCAGTACTTCAGGCTACTGAAGGCTGGGAGGTGATACACTGGAAATCTACAGGGACACTATAAGTCAAAGAGGAAATCTGCAATATCTCAGAGTCCCACTGATATCTGACCAATATGAGAAAACAAGGGAAGAAAATGTCCCAAACAAACCTAGATACTATATCAATAAAACCCAATGACAGCACAGCAGAAGAAATGTCAGAAAGGGAGTTCAGAATGTACATAATTAAAACAATCAGAGAAGCAAATGAGGAGATGAAAGAGCAAATGCAGGCATTGAAGGAAGAGATGAAAGAGCAAATGCAGGCATTAAATGATTGCACCAATCAACAGTTAAAAGAGCAAATACGGGAAGTAAGAGATCATTTCAATAAAGAGAGATACTGAAAAAAAAAAAAACAAACAGAAATCCTTGAAATGAAAGAAACAATAAACCAAGTTAAAAACTCCATAGAAAGCATAACCAATAGGATAGAACACCTGGAAGACAGAACCTCAGACATTGAAGACAAAATATTTAATCTTGAAAACAAAGTTGGCCAAACAGAGAAGATGGTAAGAAATCATGAACAGAATCTACAAGAATTATGGGATATCATGTAAAGGCCAAATTTAAGAATTATTGGAATTGAGGAAGGCTTAGAGAAACAAACCAAAGGAATGAACAATCTATTCAATGAAATAATACAGAAAATTTCCCAAATCTGAAGAATGAAATGGAAAACCAGGTACAAGAGGCTTATAGGACTCCAAATATACAAAATTACAGCAGACCCACACCTAGGCAAATTATTATGAAAATACCTAACATACAAAATAAAGACAGAATTTTAAAGCCTGCGAGAGAAAAGAATCAAATTACATTCAGGGGGAAACCAATAAGAATATCAGCAGATTTTTCAATCCAGACCCTAAAAGCTAGAAGGGCCTGGAACAGCATTTACCAAGCCCTGAAAGAAAATGAATGCCAACCAAGAATCTTATACCCAGCAAAACTTACTTTCAGATTTGACGATGAAATAAGATCCTTCCATGATAAACAAAAGCTAAAAGAATTTACAAAAAGAAAGCCAGCATTATAGAACACTCTCAGCAAAATATTCCATGAGGAAGAGATGAAAAAGAAAGATGCAAATCAGCAAAGGGAGGAATTAGCCTAAAGGAACTGTCAAATAAAGGAGGAACCAAGTCGTGTCAAAAAAATAAATAAATAAATAAAATTTAAAAAATGAACCAAATGACCAGGAATACAAATCATATCTCAATAATAACCCTGAATGTTAATGGCCTGAACTCATCAATCAAAAGACATAGACTGGCAGATTGGATGAAACAGAAAGATCCAACAATATGCTGCCTGCAAGAGACTCATCTCATAGAAAGAGATACCCATAGACTAAAGGTGAAAGGATGGGAAAAAACATACCATACACACGGACACAGCAAAAAAACTGGAGTATCCATCCTCATTTCAGATAATGTGGACTTCAAGCCAAAACTAGTCAGAAGGAATAAAGAAGGACATTTCATACTGCTTAAGGGAAGCATAAATCAGCAAGACATAACAATCATAAATATCTATGCCCCGAACATTGGCTTGTCCATGTACGTCAAACAAATCCTTCTCAATTCCAGAAATCAAATAGACCACAACACAATAATACTAGGCGATTTTAACACACCTCTCTCACCACTGGATAGATCTTCCAAACAAAAATTGAATAAAGAAACCATAGATCTCAATAACACAATCAACAATTTAGACTTAATGGACATATATAGAATATACCATCCAACAAAGAACGAATACACTTTCTTCTCAGCAGCACATGGATCCTTCTCTAAAATAGATCATATTTTATGCCACAAAGCTACTGTTAGCAAATACAAGAAGATAGAGATACTACCTTGTATTCTATCAGATCATAATGGATTGAAATTAAAGATATATCAGTAATGAAAAGCTGGATATTTGAGCAGAGTCCTTAGTGACATGAAAAAAGGCCCAGGCAGAGAGACCAGGAAGGAAATATAAAGGTTCTAAAGCAGGAATAAACTTAAAAATGGAAAAAAGATCAGTGAGGCTGAAGTGGAGTGAGATGAAGATGAAATATGAGGGGTTCTTTTAGCAGGGCTTTTTAGGCCACAATAAGAGTTTTGTTTAATTGTAGGAAGAAGTAATTAAAGGCTTTGAACAGGAGAGTGGTGATAGATTTACCTTTAAAAGGGTGAATCTGGTATGTGAAAAATATACCTGGAGCAATGATAACAAACAATTCAAGTATGAGCACAGTAGTGGACTTGAACTAGGTGGTAGAGGTTGGATAGGAGTGGGATGAGAAGAAAGGTTAGGTTTAGGTTAAATTTTAAAGGCAGACCTGTAGTACTTACTGATGGATTGAATGGAAGAGGAATGTCCTTATGGAATTCTTCATAGGAGAGTGTTTGGAAAAATTTTATAGTAGTACATTATTAGGGTAGGTTAACTGCAATAACTAAACAGCTACCAGGGTTTCTACACAAAGTTTATTTCTCATTTATGTCATAATCCAGTGCAGTTATATGGGGTTACTGTTCTCCATGTGGTCATTTGATACCCAGTATCCTTTTATCCAGAGGCTCTGTTTCTCTTGGAGCTATCCCTGGATCCTCTTCATTATTCCAATAGACTAGAAAAGGCTGGTCCTGTTAAAGGCTTTTTTAACTCAGCCCAGAGGGAATGTATATCACTTCTGCCTGATATTCCATTGCACTTGGACTAGGTCACATGGCTACATGTAACTGTAAGGAAGACTAACATTCACCAGTACATCCCTGTGGTGAAGGAAGTCTAGCTATGTGTCTAGGAAGAGGAAGAAATTGGTTTGTAAAGAGTATTTGTGGCCTTTAGGGGGAAAAAAAAATCACATAGTTTGCAAAGTTTAAATGTCCAAATGTTTGCATATTTAAATAAGTTACATGTATGTTTATACATGTGCTCATACATTATTTTGGTAGTACTGTTGATTTGTGTAACATTTTTATTGTAAACAGCTGTAGGCAAGTCAGTAATGTTTTCTTAAGTGGGTCTTGCTTGATACTTGATATTTTCCCTCCTATATATATTAGTAAGGTTTTTTTCTGAGTTATTTTTTTCAACAGTAAAGTTAATTTTTTTTTGTTTTCTTTTCTTTTCTGATATTGGGGATTAAATCCTGGGGCGCTTAATCACAGTACTGCACCCCCAGCCCTTTTTGTTTTCTATTTTGAGACAGGATCTCACTAAGTTGCTTAGGGCCTTGCTGAGTTGTTGAGTCTGGCTTTGAACTTCATATCCTCATGCCTTAGCCTCCCCAAGTCACTGGGATTACAGGTGTATCTGCCTGGCAAGATTTTTGTTTTTTAAATGTTCATTTGCCTCATTTAGTCATTCTTCTCTTGCTACTGAAAGACAATGTATGATTCTACTTACTAACATCAACCTTATGAGAAAGCAAGTATAAAGAGAAAACTTTCATTTTCTTGGAAAATAACCTTGAAAACTTGAAAAAGAAGTAAACATAATATATTTTTTGAAAACTAAATTTTGCTAACAGACGCAGAACTCTCCATTAAAAACTTTAGTTACTTCGCTTTTGTCTTTAAACCATACTTCTAATTTAAAGGAAACTCATATTCACTGTTCTCATTTTACACCACAGTTTTCCCCTATAATTAGTCTGTCCTTACTCAGTCCAGTGAATAACATCATGAACTGGCCTACTCTGAACCACACCCTACTGACCACAGCAACTGTGTCATCACATTGTTTCCCTCTGTTAGCATATACTTTTGAAGTTACTTCATTGGGATAGGGACAGAAAAGAATATTTAATAGTTTTCTTTATAAAAGATACAGTAGAATGTGATTTCTATGTGTTAGTAATGGTCTTAATTTCTTATGTGCTTTGCTTTATTCTTTGAATAAATTCGTTATCCCACATCATTTTAATAATCTTTTTTCCTGTTGACTTGAAATGTCATCTTTTTCATAAAGTAAATCCTCATAGATTTTTTTTTTTTTTTCCTCTTCAGGCCTAAATTTTTGGATTTGGAATGTAATAATTCATTCTGTCCTGGGAAAATTGGTATTCAAATTAAATGAGGCAATGTATGTCAAACTTATTTTTGGTGAAAACTGTAGATGAGTTTCTAAAAGCCCAATCTTTTTACCCAGTATTAACATACTTATGCGTTTATATACAATTTTCTGTCTTTTTTTTGACATATGATCCTTTTCACATTTTTGCATGGTTGTCTTACAATTATCTCTCATTATCCAAATCTGTTTAATTCTTCAGTTTGGGTAATGAATTGAGATGTCAGGGGTTATTGTGTTACTTGAATCTATTTGACTCTCCAAGTTTGAACAGAAAGTAGCAAGATAATGAAGGAAATATTCAGAATTTTACTCAAGTATATTTGGTTCTTGAGTTTAAAATTGTGAGATTTTCGGAAATCAGGAATTTGGATAATAGGATACTTAGGTTCTCAAAGGGTATTACATGCCATGCTACCTGTTACATTGGGTTCTCTTTTGATTATAGAGATATCTATCTCACATTGGCTCAGGGAATAGAAAGGAATTGATTGGCATACTTACCAAGGAAGTTTAGTGGTTGAATTTATTTATATTGGCCCAAATATATTGATAAGTCTTAGTTCTGTGTCTTAGTTTCATTTTCTTTTATTACAGAGAAGCTTCTATTTATTCAGGATAGATGGATGCCATCATCGCAAGCCTTATTTCTCTAGCTTAGTAGCCCTAGTGGAAAAAATGCTGCTTTCCAAATAGTTGCAGGAAAAGTTCTAGTACAGAATTTTGGTGACCATCCACTGTGGCTAGGCAAAATGAAATAAAGTGATTGGCCCAGCCTGGATCACAGCTAATTTCCTCTATCTGGAGGATGAGGTCAGTACATTCAAACATTTGGAAGGATGTAAACTGTGTCATTTGACAAGGGAAGAGAAATAGTTTTTCAAAGGAAAATAGTACTTTTACTAGAAGGTTACTTACAGGGTAGACTGACCTGATATACCTGTGCTGTTGTGTCATATGATAATTTCTATTGTCACTTTTCTTCATTTGAAATCTGAAATGTGTTCTCATTCATCACCCATTTAGTTTTTGCTTGGCATTGATCTACTGTAGGTAGAACTTGGGCTTCTGTATCTTATCCAGTAATGAAGATCAGCTGATAGACACTCTTATCACATCTCAAAATCTGTTTCACCCCTCATTTTCTTTCTTTTTTTATTCTTTGAGTAAAAGGAATGGTCTTTTTTCTGAGAAGCATCTATCTATATTTGATCTGAATCTTACTTAGTCTTAAGTTACCAGAGAACATTAGCTCATCAGTTTAGATATTTTTCATTTTTAATTTTTGTTTCTCTATTCGATCTTGTGTGTGATCATACAGTTTTGTTCTTAGCCTCCTTACTAATAAGTATTTCACTAATACATCTTCTCCTTTTTTGGATAGTAGACTTGATCAGTAATTGCTAGTCTACTTATTTGCCACTCTGTCACTTCTGCCTTAACTTCTTATTATAGTTTTTCTCTGATTCCTAGTTCTTTCCAAGGCCACCAGTGATATCTAGAGACCTTTGTCTCAGACCCAAACCTTGAGTAATGGTATGTAAGGGCCAAAAGGGAATTATGGGATATTCAACTCAACTGTGGTTTTTTTTTTTTTTCTTTCTATTTTGCTTGATATTTCAATTATATCAACTTTTTTTTTTAGCTAGTTTTACATGGTATATTTCCTACTCTAGATTTTTCTGTCTTGTGCTGTACACGTGTCTGTTGACAGTGGCATATAGTTGGGTCAAAAAAATTTGGTCTGATAGTCTTTGTCTCTTAACTGGAGCATTTGCATTTAATATAATTATGGATACATTTAGTTTTTAAATTTATTTGTTTTACATTACATTGTTTCATCTGTTCTAACCCCCTTTCTTGCTTTATTTTAAGTAATTTTTACTTCATTTTTTTCACCCTAGTAATTATAAAGTTATTATTATCATTATTATTTTAATTAAATGACTTCTGCCATTGTAAATGCAAAATCATCTATAGATAATAAAGGGATGAATTACAGATAGAAGAACAGATAAAATCATTGAGGTAGAAGAACTCTTGGTTCCAACCAGATCCTTGTTAAATATTTTTACTTTCAAAATGAGGTAGTGGAAAAAGAGCTAAAATGTTCACCATCTCTAGCAATTAAAGAAGTGCAAATCAAAACTACTCTTAAGATTTTATCTCACTCCAATGAGATTGGTAATTATCAAGAATACAAGCAGCAATAAATGGTGGTGAGAATGTGAGGGAAAAGGTAAACTCATACATTACTGGTGGGAATGCAAAATGATGTAACCATTATGGAAAGCAGTATGGAGATTTCTCAGAAAACTTGGAATGGAGTCACCATTTGACCCAGTTTTCCCACTCCTTGGTATATCCCCAAAGGACTTAAGATCAGCATACTCCAGTGATGCAACCACATCAATGTTTATAGCAGCTCAACTCATAATAGCTCACCTATGGAACCAACCTAGGTGCCCTTCAGCAGATGAATGGATAAAGAAAATGTGGTGTGTATGTATACACACACACACACACACACACACACACACACTCACACACGATGGAATATTACTCAGCTTTAAAGAAGAATGAAATTCTGGCATTTACTAGTAAATGGATGTAGTTAGAGAATATCATGCTAAGTGAAATAAGCCAAACCCAAAAAAACCAGACCGAATGTTTTCTCTGATATGTGGAAGCTAATTCACAATAAGGGGGTTGGGATAGGGAAGAATGGTCACTTTATATTAGGTAGAGGGAAGTGAAAGGAGGAGAAGGGGTATGGGTTTTGGATAGTAGAATGAAACAGACATCATTACCTCATGTACATATATGACTGCATGACTGATGTGATCCTACAATATATATAATCAGAAAAATGAGAAATTATACTCCATTTATGTGTGATCCATCAAAATGTAGAAATGCATTCTACTGTCATGTACAACTAATTAGAACAAATAAAAAATTTTTAAAAATGATCAATTAAAAAAAAAGAGTAAATCAGAAGAGAAAGCCAATCAGAAAGATCACAAGAAAAATAATTGTCATGTGAGAGCAGTTCAAGAATGAGAAGTTGACTGCCTTAGTCATATACTATTTTGTGTGAAGATGAAGATGAAGAAAAGGCCTCTGGATTTAGCATCTCTTTGATAACTGGTGACCATTTCAAAGAACATTGTCAGTAGTTTGCTATGAGAATAATGGTTAGAAATAAAGTCATTCCCAAGTTGTACTATCTGGACCGTCAGTAACAGAATTGCCTCAATTTCCCCTGGAAATGGATATTTTTAAAAAGTTCTCCAGATGATGCTAATAAATGCTTATGCTCGGAAATTAAAAATACAGATTTTTTTTTTTTTTCAAGCAGCTTAGTCAAGGACTGGCTTGATATTAAGATGGATTTGTGAGTTATATTTTTAGGCAAACTCAAACACAAAGCCATGGCTTAATAACAAGAGAAAAGCATATTGACATAAGTGGGAATAGAAGTCTATGCAGTGAGTGTGGCTATAGCTGGAAACCTCCAGGTAAAGCCCCTGAGGTTTTGGCTTCTTGGACATAATGGATGTGTAATTGAAGCGGGTTTATTGTTTGAAATCACAGCTCAGGATAGAGCTCCTCTGTTGAAAAGAAGGTTCCGAGTTTAGTTTTAGGTTTCTTATATTATACAACTTTAGGAATCAGATTATGGAATCATTTGGTGTATTTCCTGAAGTAGTACAGAGCCCAGCCTCCCTGCTATAAGGAGTACTTTGCTTCTGACTGCTGCCAGAAGCCACAGCTTATATGAAGCCATATTCTTAGGGATTCAGGAGAACACAAGCATAGCAGAGCACACTCCTGATTCTACTCAAATAGCTTTAAAAAATATTTTTTGTGATAATTGGGGAACATTTAATATTGATTAATATTAAAAAGCATTAATTTAATTTTAAGTTGGATACAGTGGTGCCTGCCTGTAATCTCATCTACTTGGCAGGCTGAGACAGGCTGGGCTCAAGGTCAGCCTGGGCAACATAGTGAGATCCTGTCTCCAAAAAAAAAAAAAAAAAAAAAAAAAGTTACTTTTTAAAGGTTTGATTAGGTAATGTCATTGTTTGAAACAGATAGTAAATGGGTTCTCAGTGTTGGTGTGAAAAATTAGTTTCATCTGAAATATACCTCCAAATATAAATTCCGAAACATAAGAGGCCCCTCTAGGTGCTAAAGAAGATATAAAATAAAATCAACAATCAGAAGAGCAATTCAGTCTGGATGACATTAAAATGTTAGTCCTAAAAAAATATTAAATTTTATATTCATAATTTTCAAATAAATGAGTGTGAGAATAATAACCCTTATATTAAAATAGTTGTGAAATTTTAAGTAGGTAGAGAAAAGATCAGGTGGATATGAAAATGATAAACTTTAGAAGTGCAAGTTATTATAATTTAACAAAACAAATAACAGTGTTTGTGAGTGGAAAGAGTCAATAATACGTTAGTTCTTTCCAATATTAATCTATAAAAATGCAGTTGTAAAATGTCAAAAGATTTTTTTTATGGTAGTAAACATGCTCATGTTAAAATTATTATGGTAAGTGGCCAAAGTAAAGAACATCAAATTTTGGAGATATGTCTCTCATTTATCAATTTATTACAGAATTGTGATAATTAAGATGGACTCAGGGATAGAGAAATAGAATTATGGAACAGAATACAAAACCTAGAACACATTGTTAGGTACATGGAATTTGCTACCTGGCAAAAGTGGCATTATACATCATTGCAGAGAAGTAGACTGTTAGGTACTGGTTAATTGTTATTTTGAGTTGGAGTGAAAAATTAAGAGCCCTGTCTCACAATATTGTGAAAATAGATTATAAAAATTTAAAGACCTAAAAAATAATAACAAAAATCTTAGACCTTTAGTAAGAGAAAGTAGTATAACTTTATGTCCTCAGTATAAGGAAGTATTTAAAAAAAAAAAAACTACCAGGAGATAATAATAAGTAAACTTTAGAGCCAAACTGCCTGCTTCAAATCTTAATGTTATCATATTCTAGTTATGATTTTGGGCAAGTTATATAATCTTTCTGCATTTGTTCTATCATTTGTAAAGTGAGGATGACAATGATAAAAACTGTAAGGGAGGAATTATAAAGATTTATGTGAAGTAAAATGTCTAGTAAAACAAGCATGCATTAAGAATGAACTACAACTGTTTTTAATGTTGTTCATTAAAAAAGAAACAACCTGGGTGCAGAGGCTTTCGTTTGTAATCTCATCTGTTTGGGAGGTTTATGAAAGAACACTGAGGTCGAGGCCACCTTGGACCTTTTAGACTCCTGTCTCAAAAAATTGTGGGTGTAACTAAGTGGTATTATGTTTGCCTAACACGAGTGAGGCCTTAGGTTCAATTTCCAGTGCCTTGGGTGCAGTTGGAGAGAAAAAAGAAACAAAGCACAAGCAATAAATGATCAATAAATTTGCTCTTTAAAAACTTCTCTGTAACAAAATGTATTTTAAATAAAAGAGAAAGATAAGTCCCTGGTTGGTAGAAGATTTTGTCACACATTCAACTGAAAACTGATTAACATCAGGATATTAATATATGGAAACTCATTTAAACTGATAAGGAGAGGACAACTTTTTTAGCAACTTAGTCCAAATGGCAAATGAGAGGATTAGAGTTGTTAGTCCTCACTAGTAATTAAGGAGATACAAATTAAAGGATAATCTTTTGTTCTTTAGATTGGCAGAAACTCAGTATTCTGATAATATTGACTTTTAATAAGGAAACAAAAGTCTGAACTCTGTTGCACTTGTTTGAAATGAACATTGGAGTAACGTTTTTTGGAATGCTTTTTGTTAATATCTGGCAAAGTCAAAGATACTCCAAATGTAGTAATTTCACTTTTAAGTGTAAAGAGAAATTCTAGCAAAAATACATGAGGAGGCATGTATGAGAAGTGCAGCATTGTTTTCATAGTATAATTAAAAAAATTTTTTTAGTAGTCAATGGACCTTTTATTTTTATTTATTGATTTATATGTGGTGCTGAGAATTGAACCCAGTGCCTTCCACGTGCTAGGCAAGCGCCCTACACTGAGCTACAATACCAGCCCTTCATAGTGTAATGTCGGAGCCATTGAAATATTCACTAGGACGACAGTAAATAACTGGTAGAATCATAAAATGTGATGTTATTTAGCCATTATTGAACTTTACATCTGTTAGTAAAAAATATGATATTAAACTAAAGTGAAAAGTAGACTGTGTGATACCATTTCTTAGAGCTTAAAAAATAAAACTGTATTATATATAAATTATGGAGACTCACAGGTATTACAGATACAAAACCATGGAATAATAACAACTTCAGTTTAGTGATTATCTATGTAGGGCAAGGAGGGAGCTTTAACTGTTTTTAATACATGTGTTTATAAAAATGATCTTGAGCGATAGCTGTTTTCATACTTGTTGAATTTGAGTGGTAGATATATGGTTGCTTTTTATATGTTCCATAATCTGTGTGTTCGAAAGATCATCTAGGAAAAAGATCAACTAATTTTCTTGATTAGAGGATCTTGACAAATATTTGGTAGTGTGATATTGAAATAACTGAAGGTATTGTTTTGTTTTTAAAAATAGGACATATGTTAAAGGACGAAATAAGTAAAAAGAGGAAGATTGATAACAAATGAGAATGGTGTTTTAGTGGGACACAGTATTAATGGAGATAATAAGAAGTAGGTTTTGTTAGTTCTGGAAAGGATGTAGAACAATTTTTCTCTGTGCACAGGAACTGAAGGATAGAGATGAAATGAAAATAGGAATAAATTGAGGTAGAGGAACAATTTGAAGGTAATAATTTTCTCAGTGAGGTATAAAAGTGTGGTATATGGGGATTTTGAGAGGATTGGTAGGGTATGTGGAATGGGATGGGGTTAGAAATATAGAATAGTAACATCAAAAGACAAAAGGAAGTTGAATAAAACTTATAATGATGCCTACTTGTATAATCTTGTTGGTTTTCCTTAGTATATCCAGCAGAATCTTTTTCTTGCTCTTGTCAAACTCTGTCCTTCCACCTTGGGTGAAGGGGATAGTCACAGCCCAGAGTTCTTGGAAAATATGTCTATTTATATAACAGGTTTCTCTCATTGCTTTCTTGATTATAATGTTAATTTTAATTTTTCTCATTTCATCTTACTGTTCTTAATGCGGTTCACAGAATTTTTGCACCATTGAAGGCATTCTTTCTTATTTTTGTATCATCTTTAAGAGATTTGGTTGCAAGGTGACTAGCTTTGTGTAATTATTTTGTCCCTTAATCCAGTCTTTAGTGAATAAGGAACAAACTTGTTTTAAAAAAAATTATTTAAATTTGTTCTAATTTGTTGTACTCATTTGAAATACCAGGGGAAAATAAATTTCCATTTTACTTTTTGAATTCTGAATTGTTGATAAAACAAAACATTGAAATATATATTTTTTTCCAGTTACTATTTTAGAAAGCACTCTTATTTGGACAGTACAACAATATTATATGGTCTCAATGAGACTATTTACAATACTTGTTCCTGTATGGAGAGTTACAATTTTGTGTTGTAAAAGATGTATATAATGAATATATTTGTTAAATCTTTCTTTCTTGAGCATCAGAAAGCAATGTGTAATATGACTTGTAAATGTTTCACATCTTTTATGTTACAGTTCTTTTGCCAAGAAAATGATTTGCATGATCTTGAACAACACATACTATCTATGCTGATGGGACGGGATCCAATATGAATATAAGTGATGGAGGAAGACGACGCTTTGAGGATAATGAACATACATTACGTATATATCCTGGGACAATTTCAGAAGGGACAATCTACTGTCCAGTTCCTGCCAGAAAAAGCACCACAGCTGCTGAGGTGATTGACACTCTTATAAATAAACTTCATCTTGACAAAACAAAATGTTATGTTTTAGCAGAGGTAAAGGAATTTGGTGGAGAAGAATGGATACTCAATCCAACAGACTGTCCAGTTCAGCGAATGATGTTGTGGCCACGAATGGCTCTGGAAAATCGCTTAAGTGGAGAGGACTACCGCTTTCTTTTGCGAGAAAAAAACCTTGATGGATCAATCCATTATGGTAGCCTTCAGTCATGGCTTCAGGTAACGGAAGAACGACGCAGGATGATGGAGCGAGGTTTTCTTCCACAACCTCAACAGAAAGACTTTGATGACTTATGTAGCTTACCTGACTTGAGTGAGAAAACTCTCTTAGAAAACCTACGAAATCGCTTTAAGCATGAAAAAATCTATACCTACGTTGGCAGTATTCTAATAGTTATTAACCCATTCAAATTTCTTCCTATTTATAACCCCAAATATGTCAAAATGTATGATAACCACCAATTGGGAAAACTTGAGCCCCACATATATGCTGTGGCTGATGTAGCTTATCATGCTATGCTTCAGCGTAAAAAGAATCAGTGCATTGTGATTTCAGGAGAGAGTGGTTCTGGGAAGACTCAAAGCACAAACTTTCTTATTCACCACCTTACTGCTCTCAGTCAGAAAGGATTTGCCAGTGGAGTAGAACAGATTATTCTTGGAGCTGGACCAGTACTTGAGGTAAGTATATAGAAATAGTTTTCTTATCTTGAAACATTTTTAAAAAATACCTGGTACATGTGATGAAGATGAAATAAAACTAAATATAGATTAATTATCAAGGGAGACAGGAAGATGGCAAAGCAGAAAAGGTAATGATGAAAATTAAAGGGTGTGAGAGTAGTAAATTATTTTTTGGGAAGAGTATCTTTTGGTCAGTCATTAGTGATGCAAAGATAGATGACTGGAATGATATCTTTTCCTCAGAAAGGTAGAAAGCAGAGCAGGAGTACTGTAATTGGGTATGGAAGTAGATAGTTGGGGAAAACATTCTTGCCATTTTATTTATTAACCTCTTTAACCTTAATAAGTGTTTCTGGCATTCAAATTATTAAGGTTTTATTTGAGTTCTTAAGGATTCAAAAATATAGAGAATAGCCAGGCACAGTGGCACACACCTCTGATCCCAGCAACTCAGGTGGCTGAGGCAGGAGGATTGCAAGTTTGTAGCCAGTCTTTCAGTAAATCAGTGAGTCTGTAAGCAACTGAGTGAGACCCTGTATCAAAATGAAAAGATAGAAAGGGCTGGAGATGTAGCTCAGTGGTAAAGCACCCCTAGGTTCAAATTCCCCTTAACCACTGCCCCCATAATGTAGAGATTATTGGTGTGTGGGATGTTGTAGAAGTATTACTAAGTCATGTTGAAAGAGAATACAGAAAGACAATGCATTGATCTCACTGGTATATGTAATCTGAAAAAGTCAAATGCATAAAAACAGTAAAATAATGGTTATCAAAAACTAGGGATTGAAAAGATGTTGATCAAAGAGCATGAAATCTCATTTACACAAGATGAAAAAGTTCAAGAGATCTATTTCACAACATGGTGATTCCAGTTAATAACAATATATTGTGAACTTGAAAATTTGTAAGACAATAATTTAAATGTTCTTACCATAAAGAAATAAGTATATAAGATAATAAATATGTAAATAGTTCAATTTAACTATTCTACTGTGTATAGAAAATGAAAACATCATGTTGTGCACCTCAATATACAACTTTACTTGTCAATTAAAAAAAAAAGAGAGAGAATGTAAATTTTCTTTTAAACCTGAAAGGAAGGGATAATATTACTTTGTGTGTGCTAAGACTGGCTTTGAACTTGAATGATCCTCCTGCCTCAGCCACCTGAGCCACTTAACCTTCTCTTAATAGTATCTTTTGAAGAATACACTTGTAAATTTTGATATAATTGCATTTATTTTTTAGTGAATTGTGCTTTCAGTGTTATATTTAAGAAAACCTTGCCGAACTCATGGTTTCAAAGATTTTCTCCCATTTTTTTTGTAGTAGTTTTATAATTTTAGGTTTTACATATATGCCTGTGATACATTTTGAGTTGTTTTGTATAGTGTGAAGTATGGATCCATTGTTTGCATGTAAATATCAGCAAGTTTTCAGCACTTTTTCTTTTTAAAAAATTTTCTTTTAGTTATATGTGAACATAGTGACTTTATTTTTATGTGGCTCTGAGGATCGAACCCAGTGCCTCACATGTGTTAGACAAGCACTCTACCACTGAGCTACAACCCCAGCCCCTCAGTACTTTTTCTTGAGAGACTATTTTTTCTTCACTTTATTGCCTGAGAAAAAAATCATTTTTGGACAGTGTTTGTAAACCAGTTTGGTACAGTCTTCTTTCTAGCAGGTGAAGAGAATTTTCCAGGGCTAATTTATTTTCTCATTGAAAATGTCTTTATTTCTAGATGTCCTCTCCTCTGCTCAGGTGGTCCAAATTGCTCTGCTACAGAAGATCCATAGGGAGAATAGGATAGGTACCTTGAAAGCCAGGAAATATAGAGAGCAAAATGTCAAGTAGGGAGAGAAAAGGATGCTGGAGTATAACTAGTCAGCAACTCCTGACTCCTCCACAACCCAGAAAGGACGAGGTGAAGCAACAGCTGACCAGAGAGATCAGTGAGAGAGTAAATGCTCTAAGACTCAATATTGGACAGTATGAGACTTGAAGAGTTATCAGAAGGTTATCACAATGGAAAATAAGGACAGAGAGTTCCTTAACCTTGAACCTGGGCCAGGGTGGGATGAAGGGGGAGGGGCAATGGAGAAAAAGGGAGAGGAAAAGCATAAAAGCTCACTTCCTTAACAGCTGGAAAGAAAAACAAAGTTAAAACGTGACAGGAACAGGATTCAGTGAAGGGAGATAAAGCAGTTTAAATCCAGTTGTGGACTGAAAGCCATGCTGGCTATGGCATCCATTTTGTGGAGTCTGCAGGTGGTCAGCTTCTCTAAAATAAACCAACAGTGCTTCTCCCCATCTTCAGATAGCAACAAATAAAATTTGAGCGAGTACTTCTGTAGGAGGATGTCTCATTTATTTGTCTGGAAGGACCTTGAGGGATTGCTACTAGTCAAAAGTTGCTGAAACTCCTCCTTCATCACTGAAGACAGGGGGAGTGAGGTGGAGCAGACCCTAGAGTTGGTCATTCCCAGGAAGAGCTAACCTGACTCAGCTCTCCACATATCCTCCACAGGAGCTCAGGCAGAAACTGGAATGGATGCCCATGATTCACAGCCATGGGCAGTGAGAGCTTAGGCATAGGTGGAAAGGCTGTTTTATGTCCTGGACAGTTGTGGGGGGGGGGAGGTTGGCACCTGTGGTTTGCAACCATTTGGGGAACTTGGACCAACTAAACCAATTACTGGTGTATAGAGAGAGACATTGCCCCAGGATCTGTGTTGGTTTAGGGGAACACTTGTGCACTACAGACCAGCCACAAAGAACCCAGAACAACAGGTCAGGTGTTTGCAGACAACCACCAGGCTCTATGCTACTTGGAAGAGAGCCTATGGAGGGAAGTGGGTGTGTGGTGTCCTGCTACAGTCAGCGATAGCCCTGAGCTATGTGCCACGTGCTATTGGCACACAACAGAAACACCTAGCAGATGCAGCACAGCAACTCTCTGGAGTCTCTGGCCTTAGGCTCCTGAGTTGATAAAAGGAGAACTAGGTGGTAGAAGTTCCATAGCAAACAGGGACATGACTCCTGTGCCTTAGCACTTCTCCAGGGATCCAAAGGTGAAGAGTGTTGGGCATTCTCTAATGGTTCCAAATCCTGATAAAATCCAAACCAGGTTATTATAAACAGCTCTAACGCCAGCTTTGATCATACATATATTACTCATTTTGATTTGAGAGTTGTTACCCTAAAATTCGATATTGTGCCCTCAGCCCATTTGATTATATTTCTTCTGACGTTTTAAAGCATTTATTGGTGTCATTCTCTTTGTTTTCCTAGCTCAGATTTACATTTGCTCCTCTTAAGCCCTCTTTTCTCTCTCACATTACCTGCAACTGCCTTAAATCCCCTGCCCCATCTTTTTCTTCTTTTTACCTTGGTTTGTATGATTCTTTTCCTATCTTTTCTTTGTTTCTCTACTTTTGCCCAATTTTTCTCTTCTCCCCTTTTCAGCCCCTATATAGTAGTCATTTTACTATCATTAGCAACTAATTTGCCAACCTATTCCAGAACATTACTACAAGTTTATACCTGGGTCAGAGAAACTGTGGAGAATATTGTCAACAAGTTTTTGTTTTTTCTGAAGTTGATTAGTATGTAGCTTTGCTCTGAAGTAATTGTAGTAAATAGGGTTTAATGTCTTCTCTCAAAGTGGTGCTTATAGTGGGAATAGCAGAGTACACATAGTGAAAGTATTAGTACCTGGATGTTCACCCAGCCTGGGGCTCTTAAGAAAAGGAAACTCACAAGTCCCTTTTGTAACAGAAAAACAAACAAACAATAATCACCCCAACAGATGGGTAGACATACAAACAATGTGAGCAAGGACACAAGTCACCCAAAATAGCCCACGAACCTTCAACAACTGATCCCATTGACACCACAGTAGAGAATATGTTGGAGAAATAATTTAGAAAATTCAGTTTTATGTTCAGTGAGCTAAAAGAAGATGTAAGGAATGAACTTAGAAAATACAGAGTGTAAAAGATTATTTCAAAAAAAGAGGTTCTAAAAAAGAACCAAATGGATATTGTAGAATTGACTCAATAAATTTAAAAATTCAGTGGAAAGCATCACCTGTATATTAGACTGCTTAGAAGATATTTTCTCAGGCCTTGAAGACAAAAGTATATGATCTTGAAAAATAAAGGTGATAATATATAATATATAGGAAACCATGACCAGAATATTCGAGATATCTGGGATAATATTAAGAGACCAAATTTGAGACTCTTTGGTGTAGGGCAGGGGTTGCAGCTCAGTGGTAAAGCATTTGGCTAGCATATGTGAGGCACTGGGTTTGATTTTCAGCACTGCATATAAATAAATAATATTAACTAAATAATTATTAAATAATTATTAACTAAAAAAATTAAAAAAAAAGAATCATGGGAGTGGAAGTAAGCTCCAGAATACAAACCAAAGTAATGCACAATCTTTTCAATGAAATAATAACAAAAATATTCAAATATTAGGAATGAGATGGAAATCTAATTGTAAGAGGCCAACGTAACCTCAAACAAGCAAGATAGAAAAAGATCCTCTCCAAGACACATTATAATAAAAGTACCTAATATACAGAATAAGGATAGAATTTTAAAAACTGCAAGAGAAAGGTCACATTTAGAGGTGAGCCACTTTGGATTTCAACTGACTTCTCATCCCAGACCCTAAAGACCAGAAGAAAACAGGTACCAACCTAGATTGCTCTATCCAGCAAAACTATCCTTCATAATTAAAGATGAAATAAAAGCCTTTTTTGATAAGCGGAAACTAAAAGAATTCATAATCACGAAGCATGAATTATAAAACTTAATGAAATATTTCATGTAGAAGAAATGAAAAATAAAAATGGTTTATGGGTGAAATGTACCAGAAGAATAGTCAGTTAAAGGGGAATCAAGCCTGAATTAAGCATTAGAAATAAAATGGCAGGGCATAAAAAATCATATCTCTATAATAACATTGAATGTAAATTCTCCAATCAAAAGACATAGATTGGCAAATGGGATTGAAAAACAAGACCCAACCATATGGTATTTACAAGAGATTCAGTCTTTAAGACAGGGACATTCACAGACTGAAGATGAAAGAATGGGAAAAGATTTGTCATGCAAATGGAAACTGAAAGCAAGCAGGAGTAGCTATTCTTATATCAGACAAAGTAGCCTTCTAGCCAAAATTAATCAGAAGAGACAAAGGTGGTCATTTTCATAGTGGTTAAGAGAGTCATCCACAAGATGTAGTAATCATAAATATTTATTCCCAAAGATATAGTGATTGTAAATATTTATTCCCTACATAAATAAAACAAACCCCTCTCAATATAAAAAGTAGAACACATTACAGTAATAATGGTGATTTGAACACATCTCTCTCATCATTAGATAGAGGTCATCTAGATATAAACTCCATAAAGATTCTTCAGAACAACAAAAAAATACTATTAAATGTACCTAACAGATATCTATAGAATGTTTCATTCATCAACAGCTTTTTTTATCAGCAGTACAAGGAACTTTTCTTTAAAATAAATCATATTGTAGGGCACAAAGGAAATCTTAGCAAATACAAAAAAATGTAGAGAATTCCTTGCATTCATAATCAAATGAAATTAGAAATCAATGATAAGGTAAACAAACCATTCTAACATCTGGAGATTGAATAGTACACTTTTGAATGAGTGATGAATCACAAAAGAAGAGGAGAAATAAAATTCTTAAAAATGAATGAGAACAGAGATACAACATACCAAAATCTCTGGGACAGTATGAAGGCAGTTCTAAGAGGAAGTTTGTAGCACTGAGTTTCTATATTACGCCTAAAATCCCAGTGGCTCGGGAGGCTGACAGTAGGATCATGAGTTCAAAGCGAGCTTCAGTAGTGGCGTGGTGTTAAGCAACTTGGTGAGACCCTGCCTCTAAATAAAATACAAAATAGGGCTGGGGGATGTGGCTCAGTGGGCAAGGGCCCCTGAATTCAATCCCCAGTACCAAAAGAAAAAAAAATATATATGTATATACCAGATAAATAATCTGATGTTACATTTCAAGGCTGTAGAAAAAGAACAACAAACTACAAAATCAGTAAGACAGGAAATAATATTAGAGTCAAAATTCATGAAATTGAGAATTAAAAAAATACAAAGGATCAATGAAACAATTTGTTCTTTGAAAAGATAAAGAAGATTGATAAACCCTCAACCAAACTAATCAAAAGAAAGCAAAGACCCAATCAACAAAATTGGAAACGAATAGGGAAATATTACCACAACCACTTATGAAATCTAAGCATCATTAGTATTTTAAAACTCTATGCTACAATAAGCTAGAAAATCTAGAAGATATTCACAAATTCCTAGAGACAAATGACCTATGTATGAACCATGAGAATATGGAAAACAACAAAAACAAACAGACTAATATCAAGCAATGAAATTGAAGCAGCTATTAAAAACTTTACAGTAACAGAAAAAAGCCCAGGACCAGATGGATTCTCAGCTGAGTTCTTCAGACCTTTAAGGAAGATTATGTTAATTCTCTTCAAATTATCTCATGAAATAGAAAAGGAGGAAACACTGCCAAATTCATTCTATGAAGCCAGTGTTACCCTCATATCAAAACCAAACAAAGACACATCGAGGAAATAAAACTTCATACCCATATCCCTGATGAACATAGTTGCAAAAATCTTAATAAAATATTGACAAACTGCATTCAGAAATATACATACCAGATATCTATTAAGTAGATAGTGCACCATGATCAAATGGTTTTTATCCTAGGGATGCAAGGTTGTTTGAACATATGTGAATCGGTAAATGTAATTCACCACATAAATAGAATTAAGGACTAGAGTTACATGATTATTTCAATAGATACAGAAAAAGCATTTGTTAAAGTCCAAGACTCATTCATTTAAAAAAAAATTGAAAAATGTATGTTTTTTAAAAAAATTATTTAAAAAAATTTTTTTATACATGTGTATAGGGTAGTAATAGCTGTCTCATTCTACTGTCCTTCCAATCCCCACTGCTCCGTCCCTCCCCTCAGCATAATCCAAAGTTCCTTCATTTTTCTACTTATCAGAGAAAAACTTTAGTTTTTTGGGATTGGCTTATTTCACATAGTGTAATGTTCTCTAGTTTCATCCATTTACCTGCAAATGCTGTAATTTCTTTCTTCTTTAAGGCTGAGTAGTAGTTCATTGTATATATGTACCACATTTTCTTTATCAATTTATCTGTTGAAGGGCATCTAGGTTTGTTCCATAGTGTAGCTATTGTGAATTGAGCTGCTGTAAACATTGAGGTGGCTGTGTCACTGAAATATGCTGATTTTAAGTTCTTTGACTCTTGGCCAGGGAGTGGGATAACTGGGTAAAAGGTGGTTCCCATTCTAATTTCTGAGGAATCTCCATACTGCTTTCCAAAGTTGTTGCACTAATCTGCAGTTCCACCAACAATGTATGAGTGTACCTTTTTCCCTACATCCTTACCAACACTTATTATTGCTTATATTCTTGATAATTGCCATTCTGACTGGAGTGAGATGAAATCTTATAGTAGTTTTGATTTGCATTTCTCTAATTGCAAGAGATGAACATTTTTTCATATGTTTGTTGATCTATTGTATTTCTTCTCCTGTGAAGTGTCTGTTCAGTTCCTTAGCCCATTTATTGATTGGGTTATTTGTTTTTTTGGTGTTAAGTTTTTTGAGTTCTTTATATATCCTGGAGATTAGTGCTGTATCTGAGGTGCATGTGATAAAGATTTTTTTTCCCATTTTGTGGGCTCTTTGTTCATGTTATTGTTTCCTTTGCTGAGAAGAAGCTTTTTAGTTTGAATCCATCCCATTTATTGATTCTTAATTTTCTTGAACTTTAGGAGTCTTGTAAAAGAAGTCAGGACCTGCCATGATGAAGATTTGGGCCTGCTTTTTCTTCTATTAGATGCAGGGTCTCTGTTCTAGTGCCTAAGTCTTTGATCTATGTTGAGTTGAGTTTTGTTCAGGGTGAGAGAGAGAGAAGTTTAATTTCATTTTGTTACATATTGATTTCCAGTTTTCCCAGCACCATTTGTTGAATAGGCTATCTTTCCTCCAATGTGTATTTTGGGTATCTTTGTCTAGTGTGAGATAACTGTATTTATGTGGGTTTGTCTCTGTGTCTTCTATTTTGTACCATTAACACCTATTGATTTTTAAAGCACTAGAGAAATTAGGGATAGAAGTATCTTATTTCAACATTGTGAAGGCTATTTACATCAAACCCAAGACTAGCATACTGAACAGAGAAAAACTAAAAGCATTTCTCCATGACAGAAACAGTACATGGATGTCTACTTCCCTGCTCCTATTCAACATAGTCCTTTTAACTCTAGCCAGAACAATCAGGCAAGAGAAGAAATTAAAGAGATTCAAATAAGAAAATAATTCAGATTATCTTATTTGCTGTTATCATGATTCTGTATTTAGGAACCTCCCACCCCCAAAAAACTGTAGAAGACTTGTATTTTTTTAATTTATTTTTTGATACTTAGAAATGAACCCAGCCCCTTTTATTTTTTATTTTGAGACAGGGTCTCGCTCAGTGGTCTATTTATATAAAGTAATACATAAAATGATATAAAATACTAAAACATTCTACTCTGTGGGTGAACCTTGATAACATTACACTAAGTGAAACAAACCAGACACACAACTACATGTTGCAGGATTCCATTCACATGAAATATCCAGGATAGGTAAATCCTATGAAACAGAAAGAAAATTTAGTTTCCAGGAGTTGAGGGAAGGAGAGAAGGAGAGTGACAATGTAATAATTATGGTGTTTTCTTTTGGAATGAAAATGTTTTGTAAGTAGAAAGAGGTAATAGTTGTGCACAACATCGTGAACATACTAAATGCCACTGAATTCTCTACTTTAAATCGTTAATTTTATGTTTTGTGATTTTTACCTTAGAAAAAAATTAAAAGGACAGAAATAGAAATATGAAACCAGGAACATGGGAATATTAGAAAAGAAGATAGATTAAAAGGTAACCATGTCATCAAATGTAAATGACATAAAAATCCCAGTAGCAATCTAAAGATGGTTGTATTACATAAAAAAATAAAACCATAAGTTTGCTGCACATAGTTCTTTAAAAATAAAAGTAAACAAAAATGATGTTGTGCTAATATTAGTGAAAAGAAAGTTTGATCTTAAATCATTTAGATTATATACCACACTAAAATTAAAAAACAAAAGCAAATTAGATGTAAGGAAAAGTAAAAATAATAAAGACTAGCACTCAGTTAATGAAGCAGAAAACAAAAAAGTCAATGAAATCAAACTGTAGTGCTTCAGATAATAAAGGATATTATGTAAAACTTTAAGGCAATGTTACAGTTGATATTAAGCAAGTTCCTTGAAAGCTGCAAATTACCAAACGTTACTGGAGAATAAATGGAGACTTTTAAAAATACTTTTAAAATTGAAAATTTATTTAAAACCTTCCCACAAAAAGGACACTGGGTCCAGATGACTGCATTAATCATTCCCAACACTTGAGGCAGAAAAAAAATTTACAAATTCTATGCAAACTCTTTCAGAAATAGACGGGAAAATTTCCAAACTGAATCCATGAAATTTATCCTGAGGTGGGAGCAATTTACAGAAAACAATACCCCTCACGATAACAAATGCAAAAATTCTGAACAAAATTTTAGCAGTCTGAATCTAAGTATAGATTAAGATAGTACACTTAAACCAACTAATTTTATCCCAGAAATGTAAGGATGGTTTAACCTTTGAAGTCCATCAGTGGAATGTACCATAGTGACAAACTTTACACACACACACACACACACACACACACGAATGTCTCACATAGACCCAGAAAGAACATTTGACAATTCCAACGTCCATTCCTGATTAAAAACTCCAAGCAAATTAGAAATGAAAAGGACCACCCTCAATTTGATAAAGAAGATCTACACAAAACCCATACCTGTCATCACAATTAATGGTTAAAGACTGAACACTTTCTTTTAAGATAAAAAGAAAATACGGATGTTCCTTTTATCACTTCTGTTCAACATTATACTGAGGTAACCAGTGGAATAGGTGAGGAAGAAAGACAAAAGACATGCAGATTGGAAATAAAAAATACAAAACAAAACCCTTTACTATTATTCAAATCATGATCGCCTATATGGAAAATTCACTCATCAAAACCATATGTTTTAAATAATGTGGTACTTCTGGAAATGAGATTTTCCCATGATATTGTGATATTGTTTTTGTTACTGTTTGGTTGTTCCATGACTTCTCTGAACTAATTGTGTATTCTTTTTTTGCATGAAGCCATCAAATTACTTAAGACCATCAAAATTCTACTCAGTTGTCATAGTAGTCAGTCCTGATTAGACAGGGGTTTCTTTAAATGCCCAGAAGCATTAGTTTACATTCTTCCTTTGAAGTTACATGTGTTTATTGGGATATACTTGAGCACCCAGTCAGGCAATTGTCAATCTCCCTTTTTACTTCTTGCTAACACAAAGCCTAAAGTTCAAACATGGGTCTCAAGTCTTTCCTGAACAGGTACATATCTTGGGTATGTGGAGTCTTGTGCATGTACATGGCCTTCTGTGTGCCCAGGAATGTTTCAGATCTTTTCAAAATCCACTTCACACTTGTCACTTACCAGTTGTTCCTTTTAAACTGTTCGGTTAGCTTGTTTTCCCCACCGTCCCATCCTGTTATAACTTTTAGGCAGTTAGAGTGTTTAAAACTTTTACTTGCCTCTTGATTGTTTTTGACAGACACACATCATGGTATAGGGAGTATGGAGAGGCTGTTCTTAGTGAATTAGCTCAGATTTAGGTCAAAGAAAGACAACCCTTTGAGTTTTTCTGGGGAATTGCCAGACAGTTCAAATTATGGGAAATAGTCTTTGGGAAAGCTCCAAATATTGCGTTTTTTAAAAAAAACGACTATTATTGTAGGATGTTGGTTTTATTTTCAGTATTCAGCTAGGGAGAGAGAGATAGTAATAGTTCAAGTGAAAATACCACAATGCGTGTATTTTTTAAACCAACATTCAACTATTTTTCTTGATGACATGCTCCCCCCACCCAGGATTGTTACAAGCCATTGGCTAACTTCTGCAGTTCTTAAAAAGAATTCTTAAAAAGAATTGCAGTTTTTATCAGCATTCTTGTTTCTTTGATTCAGGAAAGAATTTTCAGAGGTCCTTACTTAGCTATTTTTGCTGATCTCACAATTGGAGTTGCTGGGTTGTTTTGTAACAGTATGTTAAACTTTGTGTGTGTGTGTGTGTGTGTATGTGTAAGAAATTGTCATATAGTTTTCCAGAGTTGCTATACCATTTTGCTTTCTCACTAGGAATGTTATTATGCTCTATATCCTCAGCAGCACTTGTCAATGTCTTTCTTCTCTCTCTTTTTTTAAAGCTGTCCTTACAAGGGTATAGTGGTGTTTTAGTGGGTGTGTTGTGGTCTTAGTTGGAATTTTCTAATAACTAGTGATGTTGAACCTGCTTTCTCATTGTTATTTGCCATCTAAACAACCTTGTGATGAAGTGTCTATTCTAAAGCTATTTCTTAGACTGTTACTAGATGACTTCACTAAGTGATAGAGTTGTATTGAGCAATTACATAGCAGGGAAAGCTTCCCAGTGGTAATGGCATTTTGTAGCATTTGGCAGGATGAAAAGCAGCATATGTGGAAATAAGAATGAATGGTAAATTGTCCATCCACGTTTGGATGTTTCCTAGACTCCATTTTCTCTTTCCATTAAGTCCCAAATTTCCAGTTCCACAAATATTTGAATAAAATTGACACAGGTGCCTTGTAATACATTGGAAATCAATCTAGAGCTCATATATTTTATTTACTATATTATTATAATGTGGTTATTTTCTTTTACTATTATATGTATACTATATTAATATATACTGTTTTTAAATGTAATTTAATAATATATACTATATGTAATATATACTATATTTAAGTTTTATATGTGTTCCCCATCTGGGATGATGGGATAAAATGGGTTAAATTTTGTCCAAATACACAGCATTTGACAAGTGAATTTTTCTTTGATGATAAACCATTTTATGGTTCTGTGCTCTTTTCCTAAATTCCTTGGAAAAAATGTTCTCTGGTGGAAAAGGAAAGGGAAGAATAGAGAAAACATTCTAGTCATTCAAAGCTCACCACTGCCAACCTTTTTTGTGTATACACAGAGGGTTTGGTGGTGTTTGAGAGCCTGAACTCTTCACATCACTGCTGATGCTTTTTAAATTTTATTGTTTGTTCTTTTTAGAAATATATGACAGTAGGTTTGATCCCCAGCACTGCAAAAAAAAAAAAAAAAAAAAAGAAAAAAGAGAAAAAAAAGAAATATATGACAGTAGAGTGTATTTTAACATATTATACATACATGGAGTATAACATTCTAATTTGATCCCATTTTTGTGGTTGAACATGATGTAGAGCACTGGTCGTATATTCATATATGAGCATAGGAAAGTTATGTCTGATTCATTCTACTGTCTTTTCTATTCCCATCCCCCTTCCCGTCATCCTCCTCTGTCTAATTCAATGAACTTTTTTTCTTCTCTCCCCTCCTTATTGTGTGTTAGCATCTGCATATCAGAACATTTGGCCTTTGGTCTTTTGGGACTGACTTATTTCACTTAGCATGATGGTCTCGAGTTCCATCCATTTACTGGCAAATGCCATAATTTCATTCTTTATGACTGAGTAATATTCCATTATGTATATATACCACATTTTCTTTAGTCATTCTTCTGTTGAAGGGCACCTAGGTTGGTTCCATAGCTTAGCTATTGTGAATTGAACTGCTATAAACATTGATGTGGCTGCATTACTGTAGTATGCTGATTTTAAGTCCTTTGGGTATATACCAAGGAGTGGGATAACTGGGTCCAATGGTGGTTCCATTCCCAGTTTTCTGAAGAATCTTCGTACTGCTTTCCACAGTGGTTGCACCAATTTGCAGTCCCACCAGCCATGTATGAGAATATTTTCCCCTATATCTCCTATAACATTTATTGTTACTTGTATTCTTGATAATTATCATTTTGACTGGGGTGAGATGGAATTTCACTGTAGTTTTAATTTGCATTTCTCTAATTGCTAGAGATGTTGAACATTTTTTCATATTTTTCTTTACCATTTGTATTTCTTCTTCTGTGAAGCACCTGTTCAGTTCCTTTGCTCATTTATTGATTGGGTTATTTGGTTTTTTGGTGTTAAGTTTTTTGAGTTCTTTATATATCCTGGAGATTAATGCTCTATCTGAGGTGCAGGTGGCCAAGATTTTCTCCCATTCTGTAGGACCTCTCTTCATTTAATTATTTTCTTTGCTGTGAAGAAGCTTTTTAATTTGATACCATGGCATTTATTGATTCTTGTTTTTAGTTCCTGCGCTTTAGGAGTTTGGTTGAAGAAGTTGGTTTGTAAATTGACCTGATGGAGAGTTGGGCCTGCATATTCTTCTAGTAGGCACAGGGTCTCTGGTCTAATGCCTGGGTTCTTGATCCACTTTGAGTTGAGTTTTGTGTAGGGTGAGAGATATGGGTTCAATTTCATTCTGCTACATATGGATTTCCAGTTTTCAAAGCACCATTTGTTGAAGAGGTTATCTTTTCTCCAATGCATGTTTATGGTGCTTTTGTCTAGTATGAGACAACTGTATTTGTGTGGATTTGTATCTGTGTCTTCTCTTTTGTTCCATTGGTCTTCATGTCTGTTTTGGTGCCATTATCATGCTGTTTTGTTACTATAACTGTAGTATAATTAAAGGTCTGGTATTGTGATGCCTCCTGCTTCACTTTTCTTGCTGAGGATTACTTTAGCTATTTTGGGCCTCTTATTTTTCCAAATGTATTTTATGACTACCTTTTCTGTTTCTATGAAGACCATCATTGGAATTTTAATAGAAATTATATTAAATATATATAGTGCTTTTGGTAATATGGCCATTTTGACAGTATTAATTCTGCCTATCCAAGAACATGGGAAATCTTTCCATTGTCTTAAGTCTTCTTCAGTTTCTTTCTTAAGTTTTCTATAGTTTTTATTTTAGTGGTCTTTCACCTCTTTTGTTAGATTGACTTCCAAGTTTTTTTTTTTTTTTTTTTTTTTTTTTTTTGAGGTTGTTGTGAATAGGATAGTTTTCCTAACTCCTTTTTCAGCTGATTCATCATTGGTGTATAGGAATGCAATTAATTTATGTGTATTAATTTTATATTCTGCTACTTTGATGAATTTGTTTATGAGTTCTAGAAATTTTCTAGTGGAGTTTTTTGGGTCTTCTAAATATAAAATTTTGTCATCACCAAATATGTGTAGTTTGAGTTTTTCTTTTCCTATTTGTATCCCTTTAATTTCTTTATTTTACCTAATTACTCTGGCCAGAGTTTCAAGAACTATGTTGAATAGGAGTGGTGAAAGAGGGCATCCTTGTCTTTTTGCAGTTTTTAGAGGGAATGCTTTAGTTTTTCTTCATTTAGAATGATGTTGACCTTGGGTTTAACATATATAGCTTTTACAATGTTGAGATATGTTCCTACCATCTCTAGTTTTTCTAGTGTTTTGAATATGAATGAATGCTATATTTTGTCAAATACTTTTTCTGCATCTATTGATGCAGAAAATAATTATGCGATTCTTGTCCTTAAGTCTATTAATACAATGAATTATGTTTATTGATTTCTGTATTGAACCAACCTTGTGATTCTTTGGGTCTTGACCACACTGGGAATGTAGTAGAAATGTAGTTATTAAGTAATCAGTTACTATTACCTCCTCAGCTTCTGTGTGTGTGTGTGTGTCCATGTGTGTGTACTCTACGTGGTTACAGTTCATACATGATTTTGTAATTAGTAGGTGTTCAGTAAATGGCTACTTTAGGTTTTTGAAGTTACAGGGTAGGTCATTCTAATGAGATTTTTAGAGTAGGAGAAAATCTGCAATGAATCATCTCTTAAATGTGTCTTTTCTAGTTTTGTTTTTCTACATATATTGTGAATCGATTACTCTAAGGCAGTGCCCTTTTTTTTTTTTTTGTCCCCTTCTAGGGCTTAGATTGGACCCCAGGCTTTGCTACTTTATGCTTAGGCAGGTACTCTACCACTGAGCTGTATCTCCAGCTTTTTTTTTAAATTTAAATTTTAATAATTTTTATTGAACTAAAACTTAGCAAAATCTATACATTCAAAATTTATAGTTCCATGGGTTTTGATAAGTATATTACATTCAAGTAACCAACGTTATGCGATCAAGCTCTAGAGTATCTTAATCACTCCTTGGGCTCCTTTGTAGACATTTCCTAATTCAACCCCCATTCCCAGATATGCTCTGATTCATTGTTCCCTGTTACTATTGTTTTGCCTTTTCTAGAATTTCAAATAGATGGATTATATAATATATACTCTATGTCTGGTTTCTTCTGATTAGGATAATATTACTAACTGATTGTATCATTAGTTTATATTTATTACTAAGCATTATTCCATTGCATAGTGTACTTTGGGTAACCATTTAGGGAGTTTATAATTTTTATTCTTTTGTTATAAATACTATAGCTTTGTTTTAAATGGATATAATAAAAGTAATATTTTAATGAAACTTTCATTTATACATTTCTAAAATTGTGTTTGTTTTAATGAAATTATTTTTTACTAACCTATTTCATCTTAATAGAATTTTCAGAAATTATAATACATTAAGATAATTTTGCTGACTTTGAAATGTGAAAAAGAAATTTATACTTTAATGATCTTTAGGTTTTTTTGTTTTTTGTTTGTTTTAAATGCTGAGGATTGAAATCAGGGGCACTCGACCACGGGGCCACATCCCCAACCCTATTTTGTATATTATTTAGAGACAGCGTCTCAAGTGCCTTGCTTTGCTGAGACTGGCTTGAGCCCTGGGATTACAGGCATGTACCACTGTGCCTGGCTGAGCATTAGGTTTTTAAAATTAAGATTTATTTTATTGAATAGCATAAAACAAAATCTTGGTCTTGTTTCAGTTATTAATTGCTTTCTTTTATTTATCTGATCTATGTATATTAATTGGAACATATAAAATGAATTGCCTTTCAATTATCTCTTTTATCTCTTTGAGCTGACCTAAAAGAGTATTTTAAAAAATTGTTTTGAAATGAAGTTAATGAGAGTGGTTCATTTTGACAGGCTTTTGGAAATGCAAAGACAGCTCATAACAACAATTCAAGTCGTTTTGGCAAGTTTATTCAAGTAAATTACCAGGAAACAGGCACTGTACTTGGGTAAGTATGGCTTTGGGTAATGTTTTTATTTTTGTCATTACTCCTTTATAAGCTGCGAATTGTGACATTGGTGTCTTCATTAAGGAAAAAAAAAAAACAAACCCCATGTATTTTTGGGAGAGTGTCCAGTACTGAGGGTTGAATAGCTTTACATATGTTAGGCATCCATTTTGTCCATAACATCCCCAGCCCTTTTAATTTTGCCTTAGGACCAGTTCTCACTGACTTGCCTAGACTGGCCTTGAACTTGAAGTCCTCCTACCTCAGCCTCCCAAGTGTCTGTGATGATAGGTGTGTGCAACATGCTGGGCTAAAACTTTTTCCTTTTTTTTTTTGCTTTTGGAAAAGTTCAAACTCTGGTTGTAAGAATATCTAACATTTATGCACCTTTAACTTACAATTATTATTAATTATTACTATTATTATTTGTTGCATTTACTTTTCTCTGTTGTATATACATGTATTCTTTGGAATTGTTTTCAGGTAAGTTGGTTATATAACTTTACCCCTTAATTACTGTATTTCCTAAAACAACCACACTTTTATACATGTTCATATTACTTTTCTTATAATCTACAGATTGAATTTTGTTATAGTAATAATTTTTATATAGTCTTAAGAACATAGTATTTTGTGCCAGCAACATTCTTTGTAGCTTTAAAAACTAATGGACTTGGGCTGGTGTTGTGTCTCCGTGGTAGAGTGCTTGCCTTGCACGTGTGAGGCTCTGGGTTCGATTCTCAGCACAACATAAAATAAATCAGTAAATAAACAAAATAAAGTTATTGTATTCATCTACAACTGAAAAAAAAAAAAAAAAACTAATGGACTCTGTTTTTTTTTGCGGTGCTGGGGATCGAACCCAGGGCTTTGTGCTTGCAAGGCAAGCACTCTACCAACTGAGCTATCTCCCCAGCCCTGGACTCTGTTTTTTTAATGCAGTTCTAGGTCAATAGCAAAAATTAGTGGAAAGTACAGAGAATCCCCTTATATCCCTTCAAACTATGTCCCATAACCCCATAATTTCCCCTAGTATAAACATCTTACATTAGTGGTTCATTTGTTAAAATGGATGAGCTAATGTTGTGATATATTCTTATTAACTCTAAAGTTAATAATTTGCTTTAAAGTTCACTGTGTTATACATTCTGTGGTTTTTGACAAATGTATGGAAGATATGTACTCACCATTACAGGGTAAAGCAATAGTTTCACCATCCTAAAAATCCTTTGTACTCTGCTTATCTAACCTTTTCTTCCTGGTAACCTTCGACAAGTACTAATCTTTTTACTGTTTCCATAGTTTTGGCTTTTTCAAAATGTCTTGTGTTTGGAATCATACAGTATATATTTTTCACATGAGGATCTTTAACTTACCAGTATGTATTTACTTGCACACATGTATTTAAGGTTTTTCCCTACCTCTCTTTGACTTGATATCATTGGATTAATCTTAAATTCATATATTAATTTAGAGATAATTGACACCTTTGTGCTATTTAGGAGTGATTTAAAATATTTTTCGTATATCTGGTTGTATTTATTCCCAATTTTATTGTAATTAAAATGTTTTAAGTGTGATTTTTCTCTTGCATTATATTTTCTAATTATATATTGTTTGCGTATATGAAGACTATTGATTTTTACATTAATTTTGTATCTAATTAACTTTCTGAATTATTTTGTTGTTTGCATTGGTTTATTATTGAGTCTCTTCTGGGTATATAATTATATATGCAAGTAGAGATAGTTTACTTTCTTTAGTTCCTATATATATGATTATTTTCTGTTTTATCTGATTTACCTCTAATACTGTGTTAGTTATCTTTCCATCAGTGTGGCAAAATACTTAAAGGAGGAGAAATTTTGGTTCATTGTTTCAGATGTTTCAGATCATGGTTGGTTGACTTTATTGTTTTGGGGCCTATGGCAAAGCAGGACATCCTGGAAGGGTGTGTGTGATGGAGCAAAGCTGGATACCTTGTGGAAGCTGGAAACAAGGAAGAGGGAGAGAAAGGGCCCATAGTCCCAGTTGCCCTAATGTTTGTAGTGCCCTAATTTCCTTCCCTAGGCTTTGTCTTCTGAAGGTTCTGCCATCTCCCAGTGGCATCACAGCCTGGCAGCCAAGCCTTTAACATATGGACCTTTGAGGGATATTTAATATCTAAAACATGGCAAATACTGTAATAGTACTATTTCTGTATTTTATATGAATGTCTTTACCTTTTCTCCATAAGTAAAATACTAGCTTTAGGACCTTTAATTATGTTAACCGATTAAGTGGCGATTTTAATTTTCTTCAGTGTTTTTGTCAGTAATGGGTATTATATTTTATCGGAGGCCTTTTTGGCATTTATGGAGATTAACATGTCTTCATCCTGAGATTTGTTATTATTGTCATTTCCCCCCCGGTATTGAACCATATCGCATTTCTGGGAAAGGAATTCCACTTTGGTAAATATACACACACAAATTGGCCGTTGTGTTTTGTTTGCTAGGTTTTTTTTTTTATAATTATTTTTAATTTTTTTGGTACTGAGGATTGAACCCAGGGGTGCTTTACCACTGAGCTACATCCCTAGTCCTTTTGTTTGTTTGTTTGTTTATTTATTTGGAGATAGGATCTTGCTAAGTTGCTAAGACTGACCCCAAATTTGTGCTTTGTGAGTTGCTGAGATTATGGCATGATCCCCTGCTCCTGGCTCTGTTCGTTTCCATTATGATACTTGCATCCCTTTTAGTAAGTGAGATTTATCTGTACTTTTCTTTTTCATGCAATTTTATTAAAATTTTATTCTTTCTGCCTAATATCCCAACTGCTGTGTGTATCTTTCCACCACCTGTAGAGAACCAAAACTAAAACCAGTTTAAGAAAAGCAAAAACAAAAACGAGATGTCTTTATTCAGTGGTAAGTTTGTTATCTCATCTCTTTTTCTGATTCTGAAGGCTAATCAGGTACATTTGGTACTTTTATTCATAAAAGTGGGATGTAGTCCAGTTGTCAGACTTTTCTTCCTTAGTTTTCCTGATTGTGCTGCAGGAGAGATTGATAATATGTGAAGTCATAGTGCTTTGTAACTTGTGAAATATTATTATTACGAAGTAATATTCATTGATTCTCAAGACAGTTTTGTAAGTTAGGAATAGCAGATATTTGTTTTCCCATCTTGTGAAGGAAATTCAGGCTTTTATGTGTTAAGTTAGTGCCTTAAAGATTAACCATTTTCTTTTCTTATGAATAATAATAATCTTCATTAATAAGCCAAGATATATATGTTAAATAGTTTTTACTCTTTCCTTATTTTATTTACTAAACAAGAGTTTATAGAATACATTTTGAGAACTAGGCAATGTGCTAAGTATGGAGAATATAAAAAGATGTAAAGTTTGCTGTTTTTAAAGGTCTCATAATCTCTTTGGTAAGACAGATATTTTTATAAGTTAATTACAGTAAATGAAATTAGTGTAATGATTGAAATATATGTCTGGAGGTGTTTACAGAAAAAGGTGGTTTCCATGTTGGATAATGAAAATTTGTCAAACAACTGGGAAATTACATTATCAGTTGAAATGATAATTATCAAACGAGTGGAATCATGACAACATGGTATATTTGAGGAGGTAAGATAAATGGTTATAGAACATGGTCATAGTGGTCAGTTGATGTCCAATTGTGAAAAAAGCTCCAATGTTTGTAATTATTCTGTTGATGTTGTGAAGCAGATTAAAGAATTTTATTACAAAAACAATCATACACAAATTAAATAGTACAAGAACTCCCGATAAGATTCAACAATGATGGGGCTGGGGTTGTAGCTCAGTGGTAGAGTGCTTGCCTAGCACATGTGAGGCAATATGCTAAGTATGGTGAATATAAAAAGATGTAAACAAGTTTTCTATTTTTAAAGGTCTCATAATCTCTTTGGTAAGACATTTTTATAAGTTAATTACAGTAAATGAGATCCCGAGCACCACATAAAAATAAATGAATAAAATAAAGGTTTTGTGCCCATCTACAACTAAAAAGAATCTTAAAAAGATTCAACAATGACTAGCCCTTTCTTCTTTTGCTGTGCTGATTTTTAAAAATCATAGACATAATATCAGTCCACCTCTACACATTTCAGAATGTTGAAGTGAAAGTAAAAGAGTAACATAACTAGATCTTTTGTTGTAGATTAGTAACTCTTGTACCAGTATAACCTGTGAGTTGAGGGAAGAAAAGAAGTAGTACTCCATAAAGTAGTTTGTTGGTTTAGTTGGAAGAGAGAACTTTTGCAGTTAAAATAGACATGGTTTATGTCATAGTTGTGCTGTTTACTAGTGTATGGTCTCAATATCTTTGAGCATCAGTTTCTACTTTGGTAAAATAAGGGAAGTAATATTTGCTATGAAGGATGGTTGTGAGAATTTAACATATTAGTTCATACCCTTTCTCACTTTTTAGACAGAATAAGAGCCTGTTGCAGCAGTTTAGACTAGAGGTGATAATGATACTTTGAAAGAAGTGTTAATTTAATTGGTGGTGGTAGTAGCAGTGGATTTGAAAAGAAGCTATATTTGAGCTTCATATTAATGAAGGAATGATATTCATTGAAATGAGAGTGGAAATAGATTAAGGAATTAGAAGTGGAAGGAAGAGTATGAGCAATGCAGTTGAGAGTGAATGATATGTTTGAGAAAATAGCCTGTATTTATAACTAATTAGAGAGCATGTGATGGGGAGGAATTGGGTTAAACACAGCTCACAAGTCAAAATTTAACCCAAAGGGCATTGTGTAATTTGGATAGAATAGTCTGAAGTTTTAAAATTTCAGATTATAGAACTCCTTTTCTAGAAAATTGAAATGTTAGCCAATTTTTCCTGTTTGGATGAGAGGTATTGAATACTTGAAGGGTACAGCCTGGACAGAGAGTGAAATATCACAACTAAAATTGATGGTTCAGTTCCTCATTTTTTTCAGGATAAAGTCCTTTTTGTGGCCTAGAGTATGTTCACTCTTCTTGATGTAGTCCAACTACCCATCTCATTCTTTTAGCTGTCTTAAGACTCATTAGTTTATGGACTTAACGTGGATAACACAGCATCTATAACAATTATAATGGTAAATGTACTGAAATGATCTGGAGAGTATTCTTTGTATTTTTGTATCATCTATATATAAATCTGCGTCTGCCTTATATTTATTACTTTTATCAACCAATTTTATTTTTCTTCCAGTGCCTACGTTGAAAAATATCTACTGGAGAAGTCCAGGCTTGTTTATCAAGAGCATAATGAACGGTACATATTTTTATTTCAACAATTAGATCAAGTTACCATTAGTAGTGTGCAGATGGACTTTTAGGTACTTTGTATATTGTGACCCTCTAATTCACTTAACACCATGCATAGTTTTATTATAATTGTTATTTCCTTCATGGACAGAATGCTGTGGTTTTTCATACACTGATAGGTGATTTTTAAAAAAAAATACATTGTTTAATTGTAGGTGGACACAGTACCTTTATCTTATTTATTTATGTGGTGCTGAGGATTGAACCCAGTGTCTCACACGTTCTAGGCAAATGCTCTGCCACTGAGCTACAACTTCAGCTCCCGTTAGGTGATTTTTATTGGATATGTAGAATTATTGCTCTTTCTAAATTCTTGGCAAACCATCAGAATAGGCAAATCATTTCTCAGGTGGTATAATGTTTCCTCCATTTCTAATTGTTCTTTTTCTAATTTGAAAAAAGATTCTCAGTAGAGCTCTTAACTCTGTAACAATATTTGAGGAATATGGTATTTTAGAGATGATGTATGAGTTATCATTCATATGAAGAAACCAAGTGTCAGAGAGATAAATGCTTTGCTTCACTACAGTGAGACAGAATACAGTTAAGATCAAAGTTTGAAGTTAAACAGACCTACATTAAAATCTTGATTATGTCGTGGGTATCTCTCTTGTCTCTGAGGCATTTATTCCTATTTTACACATGGAAAACCATTCTAGAGTTGTTTTGTGAATTAATTGAAATTTATAAAATGCTTAATGTCTGGCCCTTATATATAATAAAAATTCAGTAATTAATGGTTAACATTATAATGAATTATAGGCAAGATTAGGATAAGAAGTCTGGCTTTTCAGTTATTTTTGATTTTTCCATAACTAGCAGAAATAGAGGATATATGAATTAGAAATGTTTCAAAACAAAGAGGAATGAAAGTATAGCTCAGAGGTAAGAGCATATGTTTAGCTACGTACAAGGCTCTGACTTTAATCACTGACACCAAGCTGGAGTAAAAAGGAAGAAGTTTCAGAAAGAGAATAGCTTATGGGGCTTAGCAGGTGCTGCTTTTAGTAGGTTATTAGTAACTTTTTCTGATGAGCTCCATGATGGTGAATTTAACACCGTTGTTCATTCTATCATGCTCAATTAACATGTTGTCTGGCACACGATAGGAAGTGAAAATATCTGCTGAATGAATAAAATGATCCCGAAGGCCCCTGCCAGCTAAAAACAAGACAGTAATAGAACAAAAACATAACATTGTAAAGGGAGAGTCTTATTTATGAACTAAACTCTAAGTGTTGTTCACTATGATCAAACTAAACAAATGGGCTGCATTACAAGGAGTTTAGTTAGAACTTGGTTGATGTTAATCAATTAATTAGTAACCCCTGCTCCATCCTGTACTGAGGATTGAACTCAGGGTACTTTTACCGCTAAGCACATCCTATATTCCTCCCCACCACCTTTTTTTGGTTATTGTTGTCATCGGGAATTGAACCCAGGGGACCTTCACTGCTGAGCTATATCTCCAATCCTTTTTTTTTGTTTGTTTATTTGTTTGTTCTATTTAGTTATACATGACAGCAGAATGCTTTTTGATTCATCATACACAAATGGAGTACAACTTTTCATTTCTCTGGTTGTACACGATGTAGAGTCACACCATTTGTGCAGTCATACATATACGTAGGTAATGATATCTGTCTCATTCCACCATCTTTCCTATCCCTTTCCCCCTCCCCTCTCCTCATTCCCCTTTACACAATCCAGAGTTACTTCACCCGCCCCCCATTATGTATCAGCATCCACTTATCAGAGAGAACTTACTGTCTTTGGCTTTTTGGAATTGACTTCTCTCATCATGATAGTCTCCAGTTCCATCCATTTACCTGCACATGCCATAATTTTATTCTTCTTTATGGCTGAGTAATATTCCATTGTGTATATATACCAGTTTCTTTATCCATTCATCTATTGAAGGGCATCTAGGTTGGTTCCACAATTTAATTATTGTGAATTGAGCTGCTATAAACAATGATGTGGCTACATCACTGTAGTATGCTGATTTTAAGTTCTTTGAGTATAGGCCAAGGAGTAGGATTGCAGGGTCAAAAGGTAGTTATTCCATTCCACGTTTTCTGAGGAATCTCCATACTGCTCTCCAGAGTGGTTGCAGCAGTTTGCAATCCCATCAGCAATGTTTGAGTGGACCTTTTTCCCCATATCCTTGCCAACATTTATTGTTGCTTTTATTCTTGGTAATTGCCATTTTAAGTGGAGTGAGATGAAATCTTAGAGTAGTTTTGATTTGCATTTCTCTAATTACTGGAGATGTTGAGCATTTTTTTGTATGTTTGTTGATCTACTTTATATCTTTCTGTGAGGTGTCTGCTCAGTTCTTTAGGTCATTTATTAATTGGGTTATTTGTATTTTTGGTGTTAAGTTTTTTGAGTTTTTTATATATCCTGGAGATTAATGCTGTATCTGATGTGTGGATAGTAAAGATTTTCTCCCACTCTGTGTGCACTCTATTCATGTTTTTGATTGTTTCCTTTGCTGAGAAAAAACTTCTAGTTTGAATCCATCATATTTATTGATTCTTGATTTTATTTCTTGAACTTCAGGAGTCTTATAAAAGAAGTCAGGACTTGACATCATGAAGATTTGGGCCTGCTTTTTCTTCTATTAGGTGCAGGATTTCTCTGGTCTAATTTAGGTCTTTGATCATTTTGAGTTGAATTTTTTGCAGGTGAGAGATAGGGATTTAATTTCATTTTGTTGCCTGTGGATATTCAGTTTTCCCAGGACTATTTGTTGAAGAGGTTATCTTTTCTCCATTATATGTTTTTGGCACCTTTGTCTAATATGAGTTAACTGTTTTTATGTGAATTTGTCTCTGTGTCTTCTATTGTGTATTATTATTTATCTGCCTATTTTGGTGCTGATACTGTGCTGTTTTTTGTTTTTTTCCCCAGTACTGGGGATTAAACCCAGGACCTTGTGCTTGCAAGGCAAGCACTCTACCAACTGAGCTATATCCTCAGCCCACCTTGCCATTTTTGTTAGTATTGCTCTATAGTATAATTTAAGGTGTGTGGTATTGTGATACCTCCTGCTTCACTCTTCCTGCTTTGGCTATTCTGGGTCTCTTACTCTTCCAAATGAATTTCATGATGCATTCTCTATTTCTATGAGATATGTCATTGAAATTTTGATTGAAATTTCTTTGAATTTGTATAGCGCTTTTGGTAGTATGACCATTTTGACAATATTAATTCTGCCTATCAAGAACATGAGAGATCTTTCCATGTTCTAAGGTTTTCTTTCTTTCTTTAGTATTCTATAGTTTTCATTGTAAAGGTCTTTCAAGTGTTTTGTTAGATTGATTCCCAAGTATTTTATATTTTTTGAGGCGATTGTGAATGGGATAGATTTTCTAGTTTCTCTTTCAGAGGATTCATCACTTATGAGTAGAAGTGCATTAGATTTATGAGTGTTGATTTCATATCCTGCTACTTTGCTGAATTCATTTATTAGTTCTAGAAGTTTTCTGATGGAATTTTTTGGATCCTCTAAATACAGAATCATGTCCTTGGCAAATAGCGAGTTCTTTTCCTATTTGTATCCCTTTAATTTCTTTGGTCTGTCTAATTGCTCTGCTGGAGTTTCAAGGATGATTTTGAATAGAAGCGGTGAAAGAGGACATCCTTGTCTTGTTCCACTTTTTAGAGGGAAAGTTTTCAGTTTTTCTCCATTTAGAATGATGTTGGCCTTGAGCTTAGCATAGAAAACCTTTATAGTGTTGAGGTATGTTCCTACCATCCCTATTTTTTCTAGTGTTTTGAGCATGAAGGGGTGCTGTATTTTATAAAATGCTTTTTCTGTGTCTATTGAAATGATCATATGATTCTTTAAGTCTGTTGATATGATTAATTATATTTGTTGATTCTGGGTGTTGAACCAACCTTGCATCCCTGGGTTGAACCACACTTGATCATAGTACACTGTCTTTTTAATATGTTTTTGTGATTTGCCAGAATTTTGTTAAGATTTTTTGCATCTTTGTTAATCAGGGATATTGGTCTGAAGTTTTCTTTCCTTGATGTATCTTTGTCTAGTTTTGGTATCAGGGTGATACTAGCTTCATAGAATGAGTTTGGAAGGGTTCCCTCCTTTTCTATTTCATGGAATACTTTGAGGAGTATTGGTATTAGTTCTTTTTTTAAGGTCTTGTAGAACTCGACTGAAAGTCCATCTGGTCCCAAACTTTTCTTGGTTGGTAGGCTTTTGATGGCTTCTTCTATTTCATTGCTTGAAATTGATCTGTTCATATTGTGATCCTGATTCAGTTTGGGTGGATCATTTGTCTCTAGAAATTTGTCAATGTTTTTGGGATTTTCTATTTTGTTGGAGTATAGATTTTCAAAGTAGCTTCTAATTATGTTTTGTATTTCAGTAGCGCCCATTGTGATATTTCCTTTTTCATCATGAATTTTAGTAGAGTTTTCTCTCTCCTTCTCTTTGTTATTGTGGCTAAGGGTTTATGAATTTTGTATATTTTTTCATAGAATCAACTATGTGCTGTGTCAGTTTTTTTCAGTTGATTTTTTTTTGTTTCAGTTTCATTGATTTCAACTCTGGTTTTTAATTATTTCCTGTCTTCTATTTTTGGTGTTGATCTGTTCTTTTTCTAGGGCTTTGAGATGCAATATTTGGTCATTTATTTGTTGACTTTTTATTCTTTTAATGAATGAGCTCAGTGTATTGAACTTTCCTCTTAGTACTGCTTTCATAGTATCCCAGAGATGTTGATATGTTGTACTGGTGTTCTCATTTACCCTTACAAATTTTATTTATCTCCTCCCTAGTGTCTTCTGCTATCCATGCATCATTTAGTAGTGTACTATTTAGTTTCCAGGTGTTGGAGTAGTTTCTGTTTTTTATTTTATCATTGATTTCTAATTTCATTCCATTATCATCTAATAGAATGCAGGGTAGTATATCTATTTCTTTGCTAAGAGTTGTTTCGTGGCATAACTTATGGTCTATTTTAGAGGATTCATGTCCTGAGAAAAAAATGTATTCGCTTGTTGGATGGAATATTCTCTGTATGTCAGTTAAGTCTAAATTATTGATTGTTTTATTGAGCTCTGTGGTTTCCTTGTTCAGTTTTTTTTGAAAGATCTATCCAGTGGTGAGAGAGGTATGTTAAAGTCACCCCATATTATCGTGCTGTGGTGTGTTTGATTCCTGAAATTGAGAAGGGTTTGTTTGACGTGCACAGATGCTCCATTGTTTGGGACATAAATATTTATGATTGTTATGTCTTGTTGATTTTTGATTCCCTTAAGCAGTATGAAATGTCCTTCTTTATTCCTTCTGACTAACTTTGGCTTGAAGTCCACTTGACCTGATATGAGGATGGAAACCCCTGCTTTTTTACTGAGTCCATGTATGTGGTATATTTTTTCCCATCCTTTCACCTTTGGTCTGTGGATGTCTTTTCCTATGAGATGAATCCCCTGAAGGCAGCATATTATTGTTGTTGTTTTTTTTTCATTTCATTATTATTTTTTTTTTTCTATTTAATCCAATCTGCCAGTCTATGTCTTTTGATTAATGAGTTTAAGCCATTAACATTCAGGGTTAATTTTGAGATATGATTTGTATTCCCAGTCATTTTGGCTTATTTTTGTTTTTTAACATGACTTGGTTTCTCCTTTGATTGGCTTTGTGCAGTTCCTCCCTTTGTTGACTTTCATTGTTGTTTTTCATTTCCTCCTCATGAAATATTTTGCTGAGAGTGTTCTGTACTGCAGGCTTTCTATTTTTAAATTCTTTTGACTTTGTTTATCATGGAAGGATTTTATTTTGTCCTCAAATCTGAAGGTTAGTTTTGCTGGGTATGACTCTTTGTCGGCATCCATTTTCTTTCAGAGCTTGAAATATGTTGTTCTAGAACATCCTAGCTTTTACAGTCTGGCCGAGAAATCTGCTGATATCTGAATTGGCTTTCCCCTATATGTAATCTGATATTTTTCTCTCAGGGCCTTTAAAATTCTTTCTTTATTTTGTATATTGGGCATTTTCATTATAATGTGCCTTGGTGTGGTACATTTGTGTGTGTACATTTGGTATCCTGTAAGCCTCTTGTATTTGATATATATGTTGTTAGATTTGGCACCTTATCTTTTTGTTGTGGATTTTTCTGCTTGCCACTCTAAGGTTCTTTTATGGTGTCTGTTTCTGTGTTGGTATTAGGGTAATAGTATATTTGTTCATAGAATAAAATGGAAATTATACCTTCATAATATTCTGGAAAGGCTTGTGAAGAATTGGATTACTTCCTTAAATGTTGGGTAGAATTCACCAACAAAGTCATCTGGTTCTGGGCTTTTAATTGTGTAAAGTTTTGATTTCTAATTCAAACACTTTGGTTATAGATCTATTCAGATTTTAGTTTTTCTTTAGTCAGATTTGGTAGTTTGCATCTTTCTAGGAAATTGTCCTTTTTATCTAGGTTATCTAACTTGTTAACCACATAGTTCATAGGCAGCTGACTCCATCACTTGGGGCTTAAGGAGAGGCTGAACATCATGGCAGAAGAGTGTGGTGGAGGGAAGCAGCTCGTATGATGATCAAGAAGCAGAGAGAGAAAGACTCAACTCACCATATACAAAATATATACCCCAAAGGCATGTCCTCAGAGGCCTACCTCTTTCAGCTACACCCTACATGCCTATAGTTACCACTTAGTTAATCCTTCTAGGGGATTAATTCGTGGATTGGGTGAAGACTCATAATTCAATCATTTTTCCTCTAGACCTTCTTGCATTGTCTCACACATGAGCTTTGTGGGGGATACCTCATATCTAAACCATAAATGCACTGCTTTAGCTATTCCCCCTGTTGGCTCTCTGTATCCATGTGTTGTGCATCTGTGGATTCAACCAATCTCAGATTGAAAATATTTGGGAAAAATTTGCATTTGTACTGAAAATGTGCAGAATTTTTTTTTGTCATCATTCCTTAAATATTATAGAAATGCAACTGTTTACATACCATTTACATTGTATTAGGTATTATAAGTTATATAGAGATGATTTGAAAACATTTTGGAAGATGAGTGTAGGTTATGTGCAAATTCTGTGCCATTTTATTATATAAGATACTTGAACATCTTCAGATTTTGGTATCTGGAGGCAAGGGAGTGTCTTAGAACCAATTGTTGGTAGATACTGGGGGGTATTAATGTTTCTGTTTTTGTGCATTGGAAAGTATTTCCCATGGGATTTCTTTTTGAATGCATTTGTTATTTATGAGCGTGTTGTTGCATTTCCACATATTAGTGAATTTTAGAGATTTCTATTTTTGATTTCTAATTTTATTGTGAAGTGATTGAAGTGAGTGTTGAATGATTTCAGTTTCAGACTTGTTTTATGGTTTAACATGGTTTGTCCTGGAGAATGTTCCATGTGAACTTAAGAAAATGTATATCCTTCTGACATTGGACAGTGTTCTATAGAGGATGAGTTAAGCAGTACTTTTCAGTCTTTTTTCCTATTGATTTTTTTTCTAATTGTTCACCCATTATTGAAGTTGGAGTATTAAAGCCTCTGTATCATTGTTGAGTTGTCTATTTCTTCCTTTGGTTCTTTTAGTTTCTTGCTTCATCAATTTAGGGGTCACTTTTTAGACACATTTATATTTAGAATTATTTTATCTTGATGAATTTGCCTTTTCTCATGTGTCTAGGTACAAATTTTGTCTAGAAGTCTATTTTATCCAATATTAGTGAAGATATTCCTGCTTGCTTTTGGTTACTGTTTGCATGGTGTGTTGGCAATTTTGGAAATTTATATTTTATATGTATTTTCAACAACTTTATGTCCTTTTGCCAGTTATTTGCTTTTGGATGGAGTATATACTCTACTTCTATTTCCTGTAATCACTGTTATGGTTGGATTTCCTTATGCTGTTTGTTTTCTGTATGTATTCTTCATCTGTTCCCCTAGTACTGATCTTGTGTTAAGTAAATATTTTCTAAGGTACCATTTTATTTCTGTTGGCATTTGTTTTATCATTTTTTAGTAAATTTTTACTACAAAATATTACTGGGGCTGGGGATATAGCTCAGTTGGTAGAGTGCTTGCCTTGCAAGCACAAGGCCCTGGGTTCAAATCCCCAGCACCGCCAAAGAAAAAAAAAATATTACTAATTTGCTAATCCCTGGGGATTATAGTTATTATCTGAATTTGTAACAGTTTTGTTTGGATTAATAACAACTAAATTTTGATAGTATACAAAAAACTGTATTTCTGTAGATCTGTTTTTTCCCCTTCATTTGTTCTGTTATTTTCATGCAGATTACATATTTACAGCGATAACATTCATTAACATAGATTTCATAATTATTGCTCAGTGCAGTTTTTTAAGTCTAATAGAAAAAAAGTGTTATAAACAAAAAATATATTCTTTTAAATTTACCTATGTAGTTAGTTTTACCAGTGGTATTATTATTTCTTTATGTTTGGTTAAATCTTTCTTAATACCCTTTTAATTCAGCCAGAAAAACTCCCCTTACTATTCCTTGCAGGGCCAATAATTACCCTTCCAGGGCATGTCCCCATTGACCTACTTCCTTTAACTTTGCTCCAGCACCTATGTTTTCACCATGTTTATTCAGCTGTTAATAGATTAATCCACTGATGAAGTTGGAGCTCTCATGATCTGTTCATTTCCCAACAACCTCACCTGTGAACATGTGGCATTGGGGATCAAGCCTTCAAGATATCAGCCTTGGGGGGTACATTCAAGTTCCAAACCATAAGAGATGTGCAGATTGTTTTCCATCACATGGGGAGAATTTTTGGCAATTATTTTTCAAATATTGTTTCTGCTCCCTATTTTCTTCTTACTTTGGGCCTCTCATTATACAAATATTGTTCTTTTTAATGATAGTTCAAAAGTCTCTGAGGTTGTCCATTTTCTCATTCATTTCTGTTCTTGTTCTTTAGACTAGTCTGAATTAACTTGTCTTCCTTCAAGTTCAATGATTCTTTCAAGTTCACTGTTTCTTCTACCTATTCATATCCATTGTTGAACTCAACCATCTTACAACAATTTTTATTTCAATTATTGTATCTTTCAATTCCAGAATTTCTTTTTGATTATTTTCTTAAAAGTTCCATGTATTTGATAGAGTTATCATTGTTATACTTTAGTTCACTAAATAGGATTTCCTTCAGTCTTTGATTTTGTTTAAAATAGCCTTTTAACAGCACACTATAGTGATAAAACCACATCAATATTTGTAGCAGTGCAACTCACAGTAACCAAGGTATGGAACCATCCCAGGTGCCCATCAATAGATGAATAGACTAAGAAAATGTGGTATGTATACACAGTGGAGTTTTATTCAGCCATAAAAAGAATGAACTTATAGCATTTGGTGGTAAATGAATGGAACTGGAGAACATCATGCTAAGTGAAATAAACCAGACTCAGAAAATCAAGGGTTATGGTCTCTCTTATATGCAAAAGGTGGAGCAAAGTATAGGGAAGAGGTGTGTTGTGGTTGCATATCAGAACAACAGAGAGAGATCAGAGGAGTAGAAGGAAATTGAGGGGGAAGAGGAAGAATGGGAAAGGAGAGGAAATGCAGAAGGAATTTCAAAGAATTCTGCAGTGTGCATGTATAAATATATCATAGTGGATTTCATCTTTATGTATATCTCAAAAGCACTAATTAAAAAATATGTAAATGATTGCACATTAGACCAGCAGAGCAGAAAAGCAGAATAGAGGAGAGAGGAGGAAGGGTAAGGATGGAAATGCATTATTAAACTGGACACTGAAATGAAGTAAATGAAATTCCATGCATGTATGATTATGTAAAAATGAACCCAATATTATTTGCAACTATAAGAGGAAAAAATAGCTTATTGAAATTTTGTGGTAAGTGTAATGTCCGAGATTTCTCAGGGATAGTAACTAATGATTGTTTCTTCTCCTTTATCTGCTTTGCTGTATTTTCTTGTTCCTTTGCATGTGTCATAATTTGTTTTTTTTTTTAAATTGGACATTTTAAATCTCATCATGCAGCAACTCTGGGATGAATTTTTTTCCCCCTCAGGTTTTGTAATTGTTGTTTTTATTTCTGCTCTTGTTTCATGACTTTTCTAAACCAAGTTCATAAAGTCTGTATTCTTTTTTGAGTGTGACCATTGAAATATCTATCGACTTTTTTCACTTAGTTGTCAGGTATTGATTGAACAGAGATTTCTTTAAATGTTTGGAAACAGTAAGTCTTTGACTTTTTGCCACAAGACTCTCCATGTGTATTAGGCATTTTTAAAATCCAGCTTAGTCTTTACTTCCTGTTTGTCCAGACCTTCAAGGTTAGACAGGTGAGAGTTTGTACCTCATCTGGTCTTTGTGCATACAGTCCTGGTCTAGTGCACAGGCTTATGTGGTGTCTGTGTCCTCCTTGATTCCCAGAAATATATTGAAGTTTTTCACTACCTTTTCCTCTTAAGGCTTTTTTTTGTTGTTGTTGTTGTTGTTAACCTCTTGTTTGCCCCAACTGTGTGAACTGCGTCAGGTCACATAAAGTGAAAATTGAATATGGCTTTTTTCAGGGAACAACCAGACAGTTAGAATATTGGTATTTAAAGTTAGAGAATGAGTTCTTGATTAAGCTTCCATCCTGTTACATCCCTTCTGGTGATCGCAAGTCTTCTGGTGGCAACCATGATTGCAGGCTATGGGGTTTCAAGACTGCTGTTAAATTGGTGAACGGGGGATGGAACAGGACAAGTTAAAATGTTTTTACAAATTGTTTTTACTGAGATTTAGCAGTTTTTCTTGAGTAAACACAGAATAGATCACTGTAATTTAAAAAAAATTTTCAGAGTTCTGGAGAAATTAATTCTGACAAATTTGCAAGGTTTCTCATTTGTTACAACAGAATTTTTAGAGTCCTAACTTTGTCATTTTGCTACCTTAAAATAACTTTGTCATTTTAAGTACTTTTATATTCTGTACTTAAAACATCATTTTCTTTTGTAGGAAAACTTAAATATTGAATTTATTACATTTGTATTAAAAAGTGAAGCCGATCTAATTAATTTTACTAAATAATGTTTCCTTTTTTTTTTCTGTTTAAATGATTACTGTAAATTGTGTTCATTTTATAAAGTTTTACTTTTCTTGTTTCCAATAGGAACTATCATGTATTCTATTACCTTCTGGCAGGAGCAAGTGAAGAAGAGAGGTTAGCATTTCATCTTAAACAACCAGAGGAATATCATTATCTCAATCAGGTGAGACTTTCATGAAAAGCATTTTGAAATGTAGGACATGCTTAAATCTTCTTTCTTGAAGACAGCTTTTATCCCTAGTCCTTTCCTTCCCCAGTCCTTTCTTTTTTCTTTTTTTATATATATTTTTACATAGATACTATGGGTGGACACAGTACCTTTATTTTATTTTTATGTGGTGCTGAGGATCGAACCCAGGACCTCATGCGTGATAGGTGAGTGCTCTACCTCTGGGCTACACCCCAGTCCTCCAAGTTCTTTCTTTCCCAAACCTGATATAGGATATTAACTAGCATTTCCATATATGCAATTTAAAAATTTATATGATACAATACAATTTCAAATACAAAAATTATCACCACCCTTGTGTGTTAAAAAGTAGTTATATGTACACTTTGTGTTTTATGATGTTAAGAAAATAATAAGTTGGTACTTCCATGTGAGAAATGTGATCTTGCCAAAGTGATTTTACCCTTTACAGAGTATTACAGAGTAATGATTGTCCTTTACAAGGGATTACTTGAAACCTGATTTGCATGTTTTGCAGTCTTATTGTGCATACCTCTTTGTAGGATGTTATGACGCTGATTTAAGAGTATGATTTTATAATTTAATGAAAAAAAAATTTTTTTTTAAACATTCATTGTGAAATTCCTCTAATGGGGTGTGGCAGCATATACCTGCAATCTCAGCTACTCCAAAGACTGAGGCAGGAGGATCTCAAGTTCAACCCTGCTTGGGCAAAATAGTGAGACCCTGTCTTAGTTTTAAAATGAGACAAAAAAGAAAAAATCCTCAAAGGCAAATGACTTACAGAATTTGAATCTTTCCTTAAAATTCAATATTTACCCCTCAGCTTACAAAATAAGGAGTGATTCTCATAACTTCCATAATATTGATTTCTATAATTTTGTTCTTCACATTAACGAAAATTCTGAAACCATTTTAATGGAATCACTGTAACAGTGGATCATTTAATAGATTGTCTCTCCTTTTTGTTTGAAGCAAAAAGTAATGACTATGGAAAAAATTTATTTATGGCAATTAAAAAAAGTGTCAATTAATTGACACTTTGATGATGACTTAGAAGATCTTAGTTGTATTTATGGTTATGAAAGTAATACCTTAGATTTTTCCCAAGATACGGTGTTTACTATATAACTGATATTTCTTAATCTTGAAATTATATATTAATATAAATTTCCTTAACTTTATATTAATATATCAAGAATTTTAAAGTTATTCCAAATACCATTTTCTGATATAGATATTAATATATATTTTTACTGGACAGAATTAAGATTTTTTTAAAAATTGCCAATTCTTTTTCTGAGTTTTTTAAATTACTTGCTTTGTATTTGGGTGATTAAATATTTTCTTCTTTATAAGGTAGTAATCATTCATAAATGAGTCAATAGTTGTTAGTAATAGGAAATTCAGAGTTCTAATGTCTTTCAAATGTCAGTTTTAATAGCATATGGGATTCAACAATTAATAATTGTCAGACCCAGTGGACAATGGATTGGGCAGAATAATACATGATCTCCTAGAATCTGAATGTTTGTTTCTTATTTTATGTCGCTAAACAAAATAACTTCTTTTTGGATAGCAGCAGTGCTACTGCACATAACATCTAAGAGATTGTTAGAGAAGTATATCATTACTTAATAACTTCTGCCTAACTAATCTGCCTTACTTTCAGATAACAAAGAAACCCCTCAGACAGAGCTGGGATGATTATTGCTATGACTGTGAACCGGTCAGTACAAGTACCTAAGTATTATGTATTCCTGTTAAAAGGCTTGTTTACATACATCTTGAAAACAGTGCTAGGAAAAGACGATCAGTCAGTGATTTCTTTGAATGATTGATTTATATTTGTATGGTTTGATGAAAAACCAGTTTGGATATTTTTTAAAATTGCTAATGTTTAATTCTACATTTAGCATTTATTTTGACAATAAACTGCATTCCTGATTCTTTAGCATTGATATGGATCTGTATGAATTATGTTTCTTTTCTGAGATTTATTTTATTTTTTTAAATACTGTTTTAGTTGTTGATGAACTTTTATTTTATTTATTTATATATGGTCCTGAGAATTGAACCCATTGCCTCACCCATGCAAGGCAAGTGTTCTACCACTGAGTCGCAATCTCAGCCCCTTCTCTGAGATATAGTTTTTAAAATTTCTTCCTGCTTCATCTTTTCACAAAATGAAGGCATGCATATTTTTTCTTTGATTTTCTTTTTTTTTCAATTGCATGACAGGCTACATAGGCTTAATAATATTTTCAAAAAATGAAGTATTGGAATTCCTATAAGTAAGATTATTTTAGTGTTTAAATTGAATTATTTAAGGACATATATAATGTAAATAAAGGTGAGTACATTGAGCTTTACTTGTTTTATAAAGACAAGTTTCTAGCCATAAAACGAACACAAAAAAACTTGTTTCTTCATTTTTTAATTAGGTCAGATGTAAAGGCTGAAAACAGAGATACATCTACTATGTTTATTAATAACTAATGAATTAATTTATTAAGTTTCTTCCTGGAAGCATAACATGTCTTAGTCCTTGCTTTAAAGAGCTACAGCTTAATTCTCACTGCATGTGATTATAAATTCCACTAATTGCAAAACTAGCCTATTTTCGCTTGAGAATGATCAGTGTGTGTGGACGTTAATTTTTTTCTTCAGCTAAAGTTTAATTGCATTACCATTCCACAATCAAGAAAAGTTTGGTTTTCTTTCTTTTCTTTCTTTTTTTTTTTTTTTGCGGTGCTGGGGATCGAACCCAGGGTCTTGTGCTTGCAAGGCAAGCACTCTACCGACTGAGCTATCTCCCCAGCCCAAAGTTTGGTTTTTGATATAACATTTTGGGAAATAAATTCTAGACATTTAAGTTTATAGCTTCTGATAAATTTTAATAGAAAAATTTTACGTCGTTTTGCCACTCTTAAGATGCTGTTCCTGTTCATCTTTTACTTACTACATCAAGTAGATTGTGTCTCTTGGGAATGTAGACAGGACTTGAACTGATCTGCATTTGTTCAGAGATGGTCTAAGTAATGCTTAAGAATTTGGGCTCTGAGGTAGATTGACCTGACTTAAAATACTGACTCATCCACTTAACTAAGTTTGAGACTCTGAGCAGGTTGCTTAATTCTTCTGTTCTTGTCTTCTACTTAAGGGAAAATATTAACTTGAACAATACATATGAAGAGCTTGATAGAATGCTGAACACTAAGTGCAGAAAAACTGTGGTTGCTATTGTTTACTGCCATTTGAGATTGTTATCCATCTTTTTTCTTAAGATTTTTTTTTGACAGTGACATTTTATTTTGTTTTTTAAAATTTTTATTGTAGACAAATGGGATACATGTTGTTTCTCTGGTTGTACATGAAGTAAAGGCGTACCATTTATGTAATCATACATTTACATAGGGTTAAGATTTTTATAACCATAATCTCTAATCTTTTAATATTACTTTCATCAATATCCTCTTGCTTATTATATTTTCAGATCTGTTTTGGTTTGAAATTTGATTATGTTCTGATTCTTTTCCTATAAGTTAAGTTAATAAAATCAATCAGTCATTCTGAATATCCTTTAGTTCTTACTCTAGTACATTTCAGGATAATCTAAACTTTCTTTTGCTATGAGTTACTGGAATTTATGTGACTAACATTATAGTCTGAAAGGATTGTTAAAGGACAATCCTACTATTTGTACTACATGATTCATGTATTTTGTAGTGTTGTATAAATGGTCCCAAAAAAATTGATTTTTATGTGGTATCTATTGTTGACTGTTGAATGGTGATTTAATTCCTTGTAAGGGTTGTCCTATTAAATAAACTTAGGCAGCAGTGTTGTATGGAAGAGAGCCAGGATTTAGAAGTGGTTGTTGGTTTGACCAACTTTATTTATTATTGACAAGGTTTTTTGACCTTGGGCAAGTTTTTAATATTCTAAATTTTTTTATTTCCTATAAATGTATACATAATTATTTCTGTGTTTTGAGGATTTAGTGAGATAATATGTATCATGTAGATATTCAGTAAGTGCAGACTTTCCATATTCAAATGGTGGTAATCTATTTAAATGTAAGTTATTTTTATTGCTAGTAACGTCTTAATCTTTGTTTTCTCAGTTATAAAATGTGAAAAATGAATTAAATTCTGATAATATGTTGGTCAATGTGTACTGTTATTTTTCTTTAAAGCTGGTCTATCAATATAAATGGTCATCAATATAAATGGTCAATCTCACCCAATTCTTTTATTTATCTGAACCAAGTCTTGAATTTTAGGGTTGAAATACCAGGTAGAATTTTTAAGACAACTAAATGATTATATATTTACTTCAGGAATTCCTCAATGTATTCTTGGTGCTGACTTGATGCTTGAGATCCTGCAGTAAATAAGACAGGTTCATTGAGTTCTTGATGGAGCATAACCTAGGAAAATAGGCATTAAAAAGCACAAATGTAAGAGGTGTTTGATAATGTAAGTACAGAGTAGTGTGAGAACATGTAGTAAAAGGATTTTAAAGATTTAGATTACATCTACATTGTATTACTCTTTGACTGTTTTGGGAACTGAAATGCAAAGGTTAAAATAATGTTTTTTTACATTGATGCTCCATAAATTTTTTACTGACTCATACGACACTTATTTTTTTGAGAATTTCATAAAAACTTTTACATATATTTCTTTCTTTGCTTGAAAGCTATGTTATCTTTATTCTTTCATTAGGAACTATGAAATAATACAAGTATAGCTAATAACATAAAATCTATGATCTTAGCTACAGTACTGTCTGTTCTAAGATTTTTGTATCACCAGGATTTAGTTCAGTACCTTGAATATGGTGGGCACTTGTTAAATATTTGTTGAATAAATAACATTTGCTTGTAGACTTGAGCTCTCTTAAATGATATGAGTCTCTGACATTCTTTAGAACTACTTAAAATCAAACTTGTGACTTCGAGATCTTTGTCTTGATAATTGTGACAGGGGGAGGAAAGGTAACCTACTGGTATTTTGGTAGATATGTGTTTACTTTGCATTCCTCTGTAGTTAAGATAGGAAATATAATGAATCTGAGTATGTATAAATATTCTACAAGTTCGAATTTGCATTTTAAACATGTGTACTTATCTCAAATTACCATATTTCTGAATGGTCTACATTATTTAACAGTTAATTTGATTTTTTCCCTTTTTATCTAAAGCAGGATTGCTTCACAGTGGAGGGAGAAGATTTGAGACATGACTTTGAACGCTTACAACTTGCCATGGAAATGGTAGGATTTCTTCCGAAGACGAGAAGACAGTGAGTTTATTTCTTGTATTTTTATATCCCCAGTAGAGAACAAATCATTACATACTTATCTTTGAAAGATTTTTCTTTTTTTTCTTTTTGGTACTAGAGATTGAACCCTGAGGCACTTTACCACTAACTGCATCTCTATTCCTTTTTAATTTTTATTTTGAGACAGGGTCTCACTAAGTTGCTGAGGCTGATCTTAAATTTATAATCCTCCTGCCTCAGCCTCCCAAGTTTCTAGGATTACAGGCATGTGCCATCACTCCTGATTCTTTCCCTTGGTTCTTTCAGTTTTCTAACTGTCTGTTGCCTCATCTATTTTTTTTTTTTTTGGTTATAAGTTCTTTGAGAATCCACAAACATTTGCATACAAATGTAGTAATTCATGGTGCCCCTGAAGGCTATTTATGCACCTCACCTTAAAATACACACACACACACACACACACACACACACACACACACACACAATTACTGTATAATGCTACTTCTGTAACTCTTCATTTTCTGTATCAGTTATCTATTGTCATGCATACCTATCCACAAAACACAATTTTTAATATATTTCCTTCCTTGTATATTTAATTTATATGTGCATTATTAACAAATACTTTCTTCATGGTAAATGCATTAGAAATACAAAATGTTTGTGATAAAAGACAAATTATATTTAAGATAAATATGTAAAATTAAAGACAAACTTGGTGCACATCAGAAGAAAATAGTTTTTTATAACTTTTTTATATTTTCAGATTTTTGTTTGTTGCTCAGGTTGGCCTCAAACTCCTGAGCTCAAGGGATCCACTCTGCCTAAGTAGTCAGAGTAACTAGGACTGTAGGCATGCATCACTGTGTCTGGTCTACTTAGAACTATTTTTGAAGGGGAAATTAGTGTTGATGAATATGTCAGATCTAATTATGTTGTCAATTTTTAATCTCTTAAGTGATGAGCTCAAAGTCAGAGAAGAATAGCTTTCCTATTTTCTTATTTGTACTTGTCATTGGTATGATTCTTTAACATATTTCTTGCTAGACTCTTTTATGAGGAGTTAGTTTAAACCAAGTGATATAATATGTAATATGCAAACCCATTTAATTAGTGATATAAACTGCCATTCACTGAAAGTTAATAAATAAGAGTACCCATCTCAATTTCTCCACTTTGTATTACTTCCATTCTTCTATCAGCCCTGAATACCTTGTATACTGCATGTGAAACCTGACTGGGTAACATATGAACCAAGTGAAGTGTTGATAGATATACAGATCGAGTATCCTTAATCTGAAAATTCAAATTCTGAAATGCTTTGAAATCTGCAATTTTTAGTGTTGCCCTAATGCTCAAGGGCTGAAATGCTTGGGAAGAGAAGTTCCTAAGATTTTGGAGAATTTTTCACTCTGAATTTTCAGATAATCAGGGAAGCTCAGCTGTTAAAGTCTATGCAGATGTTCCAAAGTCTGAAATGATCCAAAATCTGAAGCACTTTTGGTCCCAAGCATGTCAGATAAAGTTTATTAAACCTGTATTAAATTAATAACAATGATAATTTTTTTGATAACACAATTGGGAATATGTTTTTTGCTTTTCATACACCAAGGGTTTGTCTTTCATCTTTTGCATTTTAAAATATGACTGAAACTACTGGGAGCAATATGTTTTTATTAGCCTGACCTTCAGTGTGTCCCTTCCCTATCATTCTACTGTTATCTTCCAAATATACCCTACCTAGCACGAACTTTGCATTTTAACTTGACTGGTCTTGTTCTCTAAAACACTATGTTGTATTCTGAACATTTCTTGTTTTCCCCATTTGCAATGATCTTCATCTCTTTTTTACTCAAATATTTTCAATATTTCTGATGGAAAACTTGTATATATGCCACTCCCCCATCCTATGACCCCCATCCTATGATAAACTAATAAATCATAATATTTTTTATTTTTTTGCGATGCTGGGGATTGAACCCGGGGCCTTAGTACAAGTACTTTACCAACTGAGCTATATCTCCAGCCCCATAACATTCTTTTGTCTGAACTTAGACCTAGTCTAGAATCTCTTTTCATAAACTTGTAGGCAGCCTTAAATTTTGGTATGCAAATTGAAACTTGTTTTCTTTAAAGCTCTTCATGTTCTACAATTTTTAAATGAAAATTTCCATAATCGTGCTTTGTTTTTACCTTCTGTGTTTTAAAAATACCTGTCCTATAGTATAGTTATTTACTGTCATTACCTAATAGAAGGTGTATACTTTTTGAAAACACAAGGATTCTTGTTCATATTTTAAGATCTTTTTTATATTAATTTATATGGCTTTGGATTATTTATATGACATTAATTATTGCTGAAGAGAATGTGTCACATATTTGTGGGGGATAACATAAATGTGCTGATTATTGAGCCCCAGATATGGAAACAGTGTATATTAACAACCATATAAACTACCACTAAAAATAATTTTTGAAAAAGTACATCATGAATTTGTCGTTTCTTGACATCAATTATTTTTTTCTATTGATACTGAGTTTACTTTCTAATTTACTTCAGAATACTTTAAGGAATATTCCTTTGCAATTTGTATTTTCTTTGAATTATGAGAGTGATTCTAACATTTAAAAATTTTGTTATTTGAAAAATTAGATCTGCGAATTAGATGTTGATTCAAAGTGTATCTGGTTCCTAAAGCAATATCTTTTGTTTTATTTAGAATATTTTCTTATTTTAGGAAGACAGGTAGTTGTTTTCAACTGATAAAGGTACAAAGTTGTGTGTATTTAAGAGATTCAAGAAAGGGCTTTTAAATGAGGTGTTTACCTGCATTAAATACCTCTGAAATGTCAGATAAGTTACAATCTGTTCCTAGCTGTGTGAAATCCTTGGTAACCTCTGAGATATACTAGTGGGTAGAAGATGCCAAATGTATACTAAGTAGAGTGATAAGGTGAAAACAAGCAGTTTAATATTTCAGTAAACTTATTTGTGAAGGGAAAAACATGTTGAATTTAGGAGATTTACTTAAGAGAAAGGTAAATATGAGAGTATTTTGATAGAAAGTTTTTCTGGTGAGTTTCTGAGTTAACTGGAGTTGATGGGATAATAGTGCACAAGTAGATGAATTGGTTATTGACTGGAGGGATGTGTTCCCCTGATATAGGAGAGAAGCACATGAGAGAGTTCCAGTTTTGAATATTTCACCATAGGGGTCTGATATTACATAATTACCACTCTGGTCTCATACTTAAAAAATAAAAAGCATTTACCAGTGGCACCATAATGTGATATAGGAAAGCATTTAAAAATATGATTAATCACAAAAAATAGCCCCAGATAACTGATAAAAATGTAAATTCTAAGGCCTTTCCTTTAGAGATTATGATTCAGTGTATCTGAAATAGTAGGGGAAAATGCATTATGGACAGGAAGAATAGTATTGTAAATACATGGATTTGTTAAAATAGTACAATTTCAGGCGAGAAATCCCTTGACACAACTACGTAACAAATGGTATAATACTGAAACTAAGGTTATGTATAGCACTTTGTGCAGTAAACAGTAACTTTTAATTTATTTATAATTATTCTCATGTTTCTTGTTTTTCTGAGGACTCTTGGTACTGGTTAGTTTGCTTAGTTAGAATTGTTGAATGAAGCAAGCTTTGAGAATACACATATTCAAGCTACTGTTAAGTTGTGCTTTTATTTTCACAGGATATTCTCTCTTCTCTCAGCAATACTACATTTGGGTAATATCTGCTATAAAAAGAAAACATACCGGGATGACTCCATTGATATCTGTAATCCTGAAGTTCTGCCTGTTGTATCAGAATTACTGGAAGTGAGTGAAGACGTTTTCAGTTCTTTTAGATACTTCTTTGTGTAACTGTTTTACAGATGCAAGTGGATTAATGCTTTTTATTAATGATATTATTAGATACTGTTTCTTAATAGTGTTTCCAGATAGAGGAGGTTCTCTTGACATCTGCCTTATTTTAACTATTGAGCATGCCAGAATCTTTAGACCATTCGTGTTTTCTCCTCTGTCTCCACTTGCTGCACACATTCAGAATTGCTCAGTTTGTTGGATCAGATGAACATTTCTACTTTAGACTGCATAATGTTATGGACTAATTTATGTTTATTCTGCCTTTTCCAAATTTGAGGTTTTTTTCTCATACTAAGATTTTGTTTAGGGACTAGGGCTGTAGCTCAGTGGTAGAGTGCTTGCCTAGCAAGGGTGTGATTCTGTGTTCAATCCTTAGAACCACATAAAAACAAATTGAAAAAATAAAGGTTAAATTCTCATAAAAAAAGATTTGGGTTAGATTATTTTATTTGAAAATGGGGTTTTTGGGGAGGTGGTGAGAAGAGATACTGCTTTTTTCCTTAATGGGTTGAATAGAATTTGTCCTCATCTTCTGCTCATCTTGCATATTTACCTTACAAGATGGAATGTTTCTTACAGACCCTCTCATCTGGCAGATCAAGAAAAAATATGTATATTCTAACCTGTGTATATACACATATCTATAAATATTTCTATATGTAATCATTTGTATCTATATAAAGTTAAACATGACTTCATACTTTAGTTTCTAAAAATTCTTTTCTTAATAGATCATTCTAGTCTCTCACTTTGCATGTCTGTTAGCTCCTACTCAAACAATGAGAAACCTTTCTTATACCCTCTGCCATCCATCTACATAAATGTTCAGTTACAGTGTTCTTCTATAGTAGTTATTTGTGGGAAATAACTTTCTCTACTTGAGTACAGTACTTATGGACAGCACTTTTTGTCTTTAGTCCTATAGATTCCATTAGTTTCCAGAGTTGCTTAGATTGTCATCTTTTCCTATCTCCTCTCTTGAGATTTTTTTCTTATATCTGTCATACAGTTAGTAAAGTCTCTGGTCATGATCTTTCCTGGAATTTCCTAATGTCTTGAATAATTAAAAAAATTCGCATACGTTCATTCTGTGCTCAGTGGGTTTGACAAAGGCATGAAGCCATGTGTTCCCATTATAATGTCATATATAGAATAGTTTTACTGGTCTAAAAATTTCTCTGTACTTTACCTGTTCAATTCTTCTCTCCAAGTTGCTAGCAACTTCTGATCATTTTCACGGTGGTATAAATGGTATAAATGTGCTTTTTCCAGAATGTAATAAAACGTAATTGCAATGTAATTGGAATGATAGAGCATTTAAGGTTTTCAGATTGATTTATTTTACTTATCAGTATGTATTTTAAGATTCATCCATGTCTCTTTGTGGCTTGGTAGCTCATTTCTTTTTACCTTTGGGTAATATTCCATTGTATGGGTGGGTGTACTGCAGTTTGTTTACCCATTCATCTTTTGATGGAAGTCTTCCTTGTTTCCAATTTTTGGCAATTAGAAACTATAGCTTGCTGTGCTTTTAGAAATTAAAACATTAATATCTTTCAAATCTTGTTTCCTTTGCTGCTTCATGGAATTTAAACTAAGTAGTCTAACCCAACTGCCTATGTATACATTTCCTTCTAGTTGGTATAATTTAATTTGGGTTTGGTAGTTTAAAGTTAATTGTTTTCTAGTTGTGTCCCTTACAAATCTGCAGTGCTCTTTGAGAACCTTGGATGTCTCTTTGTTTTTCTTTTTCTTTTCTTTTCTTTTCTCTCTCTTTCTTTTTTTTTTTTTTTTTTTCTGGGCTGGGGATTGAACCCAGGGGCCTTGTGCTTGACAGACAAGCACTCTACGAACTGAGCTATATCCCCAACACCCTCTTTCTTTTTTATCTAAGCACAGTGTTTATTTTTTCTCTATACATGATTGGGAATTGCTTATTAGTTATAATGAAATGACATCATAGCAAAAGGTGTAGACAAAGGGAGTATCTTGAATTGGAACTAGACTCACTCATTGGAAAGAATTTCCACCAGGAGATGGACTGTGGTATCAGACAATTATAATGTCGAAGGTTCTGAAGATTAGAGAAAAAAGAATATTTCAGTCAGGCATTTCAGGTGATATTTTAGTCATGCATTTGGTGGTGTTATTATACTGGACAATGTGACTGGTTGGTCTTATTTTATATCCAGGCCTTCAGCAAGTACCAAAGCTTCTGATCCTAGTGAATTATTCCTTTTCTGGTGAGACACTGATAGGAGTAGTTCAGGGAACTTAAGAGAAAAAGGAGAAATCAATATCTGAAAATTGGAGTTACCAGTATCAAAGTTAGACATAAGACAAATGTGATTTGATAGAAAATCTTATTTGAACCCAAACTACTTGAATTTCTTATTTTGTACAATTTGGACTGGTTCTAGGACTTAGGGTTGGTATTAAGTAGAAAGAAAATATCTAGCTTCAGGAGCTAGAGAAGATACCTACCATGATATCCTGCCTGTAGTTGGTTTTAGAAATTATTTTAAAAATTGGTTGCCTCTATTTGGTTAATATTGATAATAATAATTGTAGCCTTAAAGCTTTGGTGAACTGGTTTAACTAAAATTTAAACTCCTTAGTTAAAATTTAATGTAATTCCCTATCTTCCTAAAGTAATTCAGTTCAAGGATAAATATAGGTTTAATTTTGAAGAATAGTTTAAAAATAGTAATTTAATTTTACTTTTTTCTATTTTAATTTTTTTTATCTCATGCAGCAGTGAATATTTTTATTCTTTTGTTTACTAAATCCTATTTGGATGGATGCTGGTGAGATTAAGTGAAATGTGAAAAAGCTTCAAATAGATAGTAATTATGGAGGATGTGTTTTGAGATTTTTAGAACCATCACCCTTACCACAAGCTGTTCAGTTTTTAGCAAAGTTTGTATGTTGAATACATTTTAACATCTGTTCAAATAAAGAATGGGTTTTTAATTTACTTATCACTTTTCAATTAGATAAATATGTGAAACTTTGCATATTGGATAGTGAATTCACTGATGTTTGATTTGTTTAAAAGTTTTGAAAGTCAAATATGTATAATGAAATATTTAAAGAATTATAGAAGTAACTGATAAAAATATCATTAATTCATTAATATTTTCTTTAGGATGCTTACCAAATAAAATAAGTGTGCTTTATGTGGTTGTGCAGGTGTATAGATCTATGTATAATCTCTGTTACTCTTTAGTGCTGGCACGAAGCCAACTCCTCAAAATGACTTAGTTTTCATTCTTTTTCCTGTTTTTCTGATTTTAAAAGAAGGATCAATAGTGCGTTCTTGAAAGGTTTGATAGAGATCAACCTTATGAGAGCTTTATTGGATGCCTTTTCCATTTGTTCTTTGTTAATGAATTTTTTAGGATTTTTCAAAGCTGATGTGAATTATTTTAATAAATTTTGTTTTCCTAGGAAAGCATATTACATCTAAAATTCATTATTTTTGATTTTCTTATAAACATTTGATTAATTTGAATTTTTCTCTGTGGTGTTATCTTTGTTTCTCTTTAATTTTTTCTTTTGTGTGAAAATTTCAGACTTTATGATAAAAACTATACTGTATAAATCATTCTGAAATTTGACTTTAATTTCATATTACATTTTTGAGATTTTTTTTTCAATTCTGTTTATATATTCTAGGTTCTTTTAACTCTTGTGTAAGATTGCATTGTATGAGTAAAACACAATTTTTATTTTTTCCTGTTAGTGGGGATTGAGGTTCTTGTAATTTTCTGTTTATAAATATTTGTTCTTTAAAAAAAATTCTTGAGTCTATAACATAGATCCTTTATTTACATGCTAAGCTTGTGCTCTACCACTGTGCTATACTGCTACTTATTCTTAAATATTTACTTTTAATAATTGTAGAAATGTACCTCAATATACATTTGGTTTTTATTGCATATGTTTCTTTTCACTTTTCTTAGTTTTGTTATTTTTTTGAAATCCAGTATTATTTGCATTTTTAAAAGATTTTAAATGTATAAGGTTGAGGTGCTTTGTATTTAAACTTTATTGTGCATTTTTAGTTTTACTGTATTTTGTGAAGGTAACGTGCCTCAAATTATTTCCATTTTTTTTGCATTTAAGAATTGAGCAATGGATGCTATATTTACTAGATACTTTCCTGTTAACCTTTCATGGCCAGGTTTGGTGGTACATGCCTATAATTCCAGCAACTCAGGAGGCAGAAGCAGGAGGATTGCAAGTCCAAGGCCAGCCTCAGTAACTTAGCAAGACTTTGTTTTAAAAAATAAAATGGACTGGGGATGTGGCCTAGTGGTAAAGTGCCACCTGTGTTCAATCCCCAGTACTTAAATAGTTGTAAAAGGATTTTTTATTTTTAATGTGACAAATTGCTGATAGTGCAGTAATACCTCCATCTATTGTTTTATAACTCAGTCTTTTCTTACAGTCTAACATCTTTTGCTTGATATGGTTTAATATTATGTTGTCTACGTAAATTTTATGAATGTAAAATAATATATAAAATGTAAAAATATAATATATTTTTATTATATATGCATGCTTTTATAAGATGTCTTTGTTTTACCATTTTATCTTCATCAGTGTTGTAAAATTCAAAAGTCTAATAAAACCAAATATAGTGAAGGTTTCAGGAAATAAGAGCTTTCAGTGTTACTGCTCAGAGAACACATGGGTAAAAATTGCATATAGGAGTTTGATAATATCCTATAAAGCTGAAAATGTGTATCTTATAAACTGATAATTCTGTTTTTAACTTTGTTCATCACAGGAACTCTTGAACTCATATGCAAGAATATTTATTGTAGTTTATTTTCTAGTTGTGCAAAATTGAAAACAGTGTAAATGTGATTATAATTACTATAAATAGAAGACCGTATTTCACACAGGTTATCGTTACATATTGGGACACTTAATTTAAGTTATAAACATATTTATATCTCAAAAACATATGGCACTATGATACCATACAGAAGAGTTAAATATATTTGATAATATAATATCATGTTTATGAATACATTTAATACATATAAAAGTATAAAAACAGAAACCAAAATGGTACATGTCAAATTCATGATAGTATTTATATCTGGGGAAACAGAAAGAGTGAGAATAATGAAGTGTCAACTTTATTTTAAAGTTTAATATCATGGATAAAAATAAACATCTGAAACATAAATAAGTACGCACTGAGAGCATTCCTGAAATTCAAGAAGTACTGTCACTTTTTCTTCCTTGTCTTCAATTGTGGAATTATGATCAATTGTCTTAAATAAAAATGATTTTTGCTACTATTTTATATTTTCTGTATTCTGTATAATGAAAATATTTTCTATTATCCTTAGAAAGCAAACTTTAAAAAGATCTATTTATCTCATCTATCTTGTTTTGTTTTTGAGGGGGAGGAATTGGGGTGAGTGAGACAGTTAAATTCCACTTTGTAGTTGCCAGTATTTTTCTTGGGTTTCCCTTTTCTCTATTATATATTTGCTAATCTCATTATGTACTTTCCTCTGTTGGCTTTTCAATAAAATAATTCATCCTTTGTCATAAATATATATTGAATTTATTTCTCTACTATATAGGTTAAAGAAGAGATGCTATTTGAAGCATTAGTTACGAGAAAGACAGTGACAGTTGGAGAGAAGCTTATTTTACCATACAAGTTGGCAGAGGTATGCTTTTCTTTGAAATGAAAGTATTCTAGACATTCTTAGCAGTTTGTGTTTTTTCTCTTAACAAAATTAAAATGACAGTTTAAAAAAAGTGTTGATTGATATATTTTGTAGGCCCTTGAAATTTGATCATGAATTGTCCATTAACTTAGAAACTGAATGTGATTTTAAGCAGTAGGCTTGAAATTTTTTTCCCCAAGGATCTTTCTTCACTGTTCTTTTATTTTTTTCACCTTTTTAAAGTTTCATATTATTAATATGAGGTAGACAGTAGGTAGAATTATAAACCATCAGTGTTTGATCCCATTGATTAATCCCTCTTTTTAAAAAATGTTTCTTTAGTTGTTGAAGGATCTTTAATTTATTTACTTATGTGTGTTACTAAGGATCAAACCCAGTGCCTCACACATGCTCAAGCACTCTACCATGAGCCACAACCCCAACCAGTGATTATTCCTTCTTGAGACTTTTTCAGTTATATTCTAGCATATTTTACTTTGCTGGTTTACTTTTTTGTTGTTGGCCACATATTTGTAGTCCTTTTTGCTTGCTCTTTCTTTTTTTCTTAACATCCTAAAGGGTGGGTACACTCAGACACAACCTTTGTTTTCTCTATATTCTTTATCTGCATTATCTCACCCATTCTTGTGACTTTAAATATCATCTATATAGTTTGCCCGATGAAATTTGTATTTATTACTATACCAAGGTGTATAAGATAGTGTGTTAGTCTGCTTTTTGTTGCTATGACAAAATACTTGAGAAAAGCCACTTAGAGGACGAAAAAAAATTGTTGCTCAGGTCTTGGCACCCAGGAAGCACAGAGAAAGTGGAAGAAGCTTAAGACAAAATATATTCTTTCAGAACCTGCCTCTCATGACTTCCTCCAGCTAGCCCTTACCTCTTGCAGTTTCTACCATCTCCCAATAATGCCATCAAATTATGAATTTATCAGTGACTTAATCATTCAGTCTCTTTGCAGTAACCCCATCTCTGAACATTGCTACATTGTGAACTCAGCCTTCAACACATGAACCTTTAGGGGACCCTTCATATTAAATGATAACAAGTAAGAAAATTACTGAAAAGCCACTGATATAGAGCAGTTTATGAAAGTGATGAGAAATCAAACCATAAAATAGGATAGGAATGAGATGAGAAGTGAAAAAATTGTCATCGAGCCCTAGAGAATTACTTTTAGGCTAACATTGATCCATTTATCCTTCTTTTGGGTTCCTCTTAACTGTCTCCAAGTGCATCTTTCTTCTTGTGTCATATTATGGTTTCCCACTCTAAAACCTCTAAGAGTTTTACCTTTCTTTTATAAAATATTTGGTGCTTTTATATTTTATAACCTTTTTTATAACAAAAGATTTCTTTATCTTTTACTTTTAAATTCAACTTTTTGAGTTTTTCTTAACCCTTTTTTTTATTTATGCTTGTTTGGTGTATTTACTTTGTTCAATAAATATTTGAAAACACTCAGTTTCAGATATGTGCTGGCCATTAGTAGTATGAAAATGGGAAGCATTCCTTAAGTGTTTTAGTATTTTACTTGAAGAACAATGGAAATACTATAAAGTGTTTTAAGCAAAAAAGACTTTTTTTTTTTTTTTTTTTTTTAAAGCAGTACTCTGGCAGTGGTTTGAAGAATCAGTTAGAGGGAATATTAGTTTTCTATAACTGTATAGGAAACTTTGCAACTTAATACAGTACAGATTATTATTTTCAAGAATCATGACTGGGTATAAGTTAGGTGTCTTAGTTTTTTAGTAGTCTGAAACTAAAGCTTTTCTCTGATAGTAGGATGCTGATCTATAGTGGGGGGTGGGTAGGGAAAAAATGAAGGAACTTTGGATTGTACAGAGGGAAGTGAGGGGAGGGATGGGGCAGGTGGGGGTATAGGATGGTAGATTGAGACAGACATTATTACCCTAGATACATACATGTATGAAAAGAATTTTTTAAAAAAATTTGTCAAAAAAAGTTAATAAAAATAAAAGTTAAAAATTATTATAATAACTCATGCTTATATTGTTTTATGCATATTTATTTAGTTCTAAATTATTTTTTGTCAAGATTGATCAGATTGTCTTCATTATTTTTTGTATTGACTTCAGTTACTTATTGTATGTTCAAAGTGTACAATATAAAGTTTTGATATACATGGACATAGTGAAGTTGTTATATGACTACAGTGAGGCAAAACTACAGTTTTGTCACATTATTACTTTGTGGTGAGAGAATCTGAAATCTATTCTTAGCAAACTCCCAATATGCAGCACAATACTGTTAACTGTAGTCATCATATTATATATTAGATCTCAGATTTATTTGTCCTACATAAATGTAACTTGTACCCTTTTGCTCACATCTCCATGTTTTCCTCACCTCCCTGCCCCTGATATTCACTGCTCTACATTCTGCTTCTGTGAGTTTGACTACTTTAGAAATCTCATATAAGTGGAATGATCCAGCATTTGTCCTTTGACTGTCTGTTCCACTTTGCTTAATGTACTGCAGGTTCATTCATCTTGTGGCAACTGGGAAGACTTCCTTCTCTTTCAAAGACTTGTTTTTTATCCCTCTGGTGGAAAATTGAATATTATTCTGTTATGCTATAATGTTTTGCTTTTTTGGTTTTCTTGATAGTTTTAAGATACTTCTTCGATAACTTGTCTAGATGTAGAATTCTAAGGTGACATTGTTTCTTTCAGAGCTGTTAAAGAATTTTCATTTAAAATTTCTAGTATTGTAGTTCATTTAATACCAGTCTTCTTTCCTTTCAAAATAATTATTTTTCAGTTATAAACTTGAGATTATTTCATCACCTGTAGGTTGTGTATAGATAGTATCTGTAAATCTCCAGTTTGTGGATGTGTATCCTATAGTCTAAGAATTGAAGGTTCTCTGACCATGGTTAACACAGCTAGAATAAATAAAGAAATAAAGAAGCCTAACTCTTAATCATTACTATCTATTTCTTCTATACTTCAAAACAGAGATGTAAATACATACCTGAATATACAGGTTTGAAAATAACTCCCTACATAATGTATGCATAAATTATTGGAATTCATAGTGTTCTAATGGGCAGGAATCAGTTCTATAAGATATATACCATTTTTTAAGAGAATAAATTTCTGTGTTTAGAAAAAGTTCAGACTTAGAAAATTTTCCATAAACTGGAGAAATCTGGAAGTAGGCAAAAATAAATTCTGTAATTTCATAATAAAGGAATTGTTACTCTTTCTGGGTATGAGATAATTCTAGAGGTTATTGTGGATGACAAGCTGAAGACAACTATGAATGGTGTCATGGTGGTAGTATGTGTATGTTTTAAGAGTGTGAGGAGGATTTCATAGTCATTAATTCCTTTTTGCTGTCAGATTTATTTCTCTGCCTATAATACTCTTCCCCACTTTAGCAAGCAAGGTCATTTGTAAACTTTCCATTATATCTTGTTTCCTAGGGGAAATATATACCCTAATTTTCAGTAAAAATGTTTTGAACTGTGAATGACCTAGTTTTATTTCTGTTTCATGGCAGTTTTAGCCTAGATTCCCTGAGTTGGACTAAATTAATGAGTACAAATGGAAAACCTCAATTATAAGCTATTTATATTGAGAGAAAAATTAGTTTTTATTCAGTATAGTAAATATTCTTTCTTGAATGAGAGTAGAATATACTTTGTTGAAATATCTTAGTTGGATTATTACCAATTCCACTTTGCTCTCGTAACTCTTTTCTTGTTTTGTAGGCTGTGACAGTGAGGAACTCCATGGCTAAGTCTCTATATAGTGCTCTGTTTGACTGGATAGTTTTTCGAATTAATCATGCGCTTCTGAATAGTAAAGATTTGGAACGTAATACCAAGGTAAAGATATGTTGGTTTGTTTTCCATAGAAAACTGTTTTAATAAACTGGTTATTACATGAAATTTTAAAGCACAGAATTATGTAGAGTAGTATAGTATTGAGTTTACTTCTGTCTGTCATTTATCACCCTATTCAGTGAACTATTCGGTGTGTCTTTCCAGACCTTTTCCCCTGTGTATTTATATGTCAAAAACATACACATACAAAATTGCTTTTAAAAATATAAATAGAACCATCTTATCTATATTTTTGCAAACTACTATTTTTTTACATAACATCTCTTTAAATACATTATATGTCATTATGTATCTGGACCTCATTATTTTTAGTAATTTTGAAATATATGGTATAATATATAAAATCTCATTAAAAATAATTTTTGTTATGAATAATATAATAACTAATATTTTAGTTAACTTTATGTACCTTTCTTTAGGATTCATTCCTTAGTGTTGAATTGCTATATTTAAGGATATATGTATTGTAAAAATTTGGCAACTACTGCTAAATTCCAAAAAGAACTGTATACTTCTACCAGCAGTATCAAAGTGCTTATTTCCCTATACTTTAATCCATATTACCCATATTGGATATTATCAATATTTACATAATCTGATATGAAGAGAGGAACTATCCCACTTTTTGCCATTGTTTTCAGTGATGAACCTTGAGTGCCTTCTTGGGCTGGGGATGTGACTCAGTGGAATAGTGCTTACCTTGCATGCACTGGGTCCTGGTTTCAATACCCAGCACTGGGGGGGAAATGTGTTTTCTCCCATGTTTTCTCTGTTTTATTTCTTTTCTATATCTTTATATCTTTGTGCTGTTCTGTTGCTTCTTTTTTCTTTTTTTACTCCTTTTTAGGAGCTATTTATTGTAGACATTATGGAGACTCAGTTTGATATATACTGCAAATATATTTTCTCTTAGTTACTTGACTTTTAAGACTTGTTTCTGTTATGTCTTTTTATGCCTATGTGTTTTAAATTGTTGTGCAGTTAATTCTATTAGTCTTTTTTTTCTAGTCCTGGGTTTTATATATTTATTTTACTTATATAGAAGGCCTCTTCTAGTCCAAGATTTAAAAATATGTAGCATTAAACTCTTAGAATTTCATTTTTTATGTTTAGACATCTTTTCCAATTGGAACTTGTTTTTAATATGGCAGATTATAGGTAGTTAACTTCAATGAGTTCTGATTCACTTTTCTCAAAAGCCTGTATGAAACAGTCTGCCTTTTCAAACTGATTAGAAATGTCATCTTTAGTTTAATCTTACTGTTTTAAAGGTAAAGGTAAGCCCACAGCCATAAAATTAAATTACAGTCTGATTTATCAAATTGATTTAATTTTGAAGAACATTATTTTAATTTTTCTTAAGGGCCTAGACTTAGTCAGTAGAATTAAATATTCCTAGTACAGACTTTTAAAAAATCTTGTAATTTATCATTCATTATATTAGTTTGTTTGATATACCTCTTAGTCCCAGTGGAGAAAACTTACTGTCATTTAACAAAGTTGTCATAACAACTGTTTTAAGAATGTGATGAAGTGATGAAAAGTGTGTTTATATGCAGGTATTAGAGCTGAATCTGTATCAATCACCGTAAGAAGTTATAAAGAGTAAGTTCTAGGAGTCAGACGTGGAAAAAAAGTTACATATCGTTTCTAGAATTGAAAAGTAAATTATTCAAAAATGGAAGAATAAACTGTCTACTGAGATTGGAATATTGACTCTAAGAATAGACGAGAATGAGTAAAGGATTGCCGTTTTATATTATAATCCTTTTAGAGCTAGTCAGCATTTTAAACCTTGTGTTTTTGTTAAAGAAATACTTAATTTTAACTTTAAGAAACTATATGCTTTTGTATCATGTTTCATTCTTAGCCTGGATGAGACTGATTAATAAACTTGTTACTTTAGTTTTTAAAGTAGACCTCCGTTTATGGGGAGACAGAAGTTAAAATAGGAAAAATTACATAGTTTTCTTGGCATAGCCAAGGATCTGCTGATCCTTCACTTTAGTAATCTTGATTTTTTTTCATACCTTTTATTTCCATTCTCTCTTGGAACTCAGGGATTTCTGAATTTAGAAACTTCTTCGATTTTTTTCAATTATGATAATAGACTGCTAGCTGTATGCTTTGTACATTCTTTTTCCCTTTCCTTCCTTCCTTCCTTCCTTCCCTCCCTCCCTCCCTCCCTTCTTCCTCCCTTCTTCCTCCCTCCCTTCTTCCTCCCTTCTTCCTTCCTTCCTTCCTTCCTTCCTTCCTTCCTTCCTTCCTAGGAATTGAACCCAGGACCTCTTTGATGCTAGGCATGTGCATGTCCTCTACCACTAAACTACATCTCTGGCCTGTGCTTTATATATTTCTGTAATGTAATGCCAAAATTACATGGGTTACATTTTTCCCCCCCAGGGACTGTTCCCAGGAGCACTTAACCACTGAGCTACATCACCAGCCCCTTTTAAAATAATTTTAAAATTTAGAACAGGGTCTTGCTAAGTTGTTGTTGCTGGCTTTGAGCTTGCAATCCTCCTGCCTCAGCCTCCTAAGCTGCTTGGGATTATAGGCATGTGCCACCACACCCAGCTACATGTGTTAAAATTATAATCTGTTTTTATAGTTATGATAAAATTTGTGAAAAACAGATCGCATTTGTGAAAAATTTGGATATATTTTTATGATTAGGACAAAAATAAAATGAAGATGAAGAGAACTAAAACACTTCTTAATTGTGGTATATTTTGGTTTAGTACTGGTGAGAAAACCAGTCCCTCTCTACTGCTTTAGAAATTAGCATTTTGTTATTTATATTGTGGATATTACTTAAATACATAAGTAAATTTGAGACTTTTTAAACCAAAATTTTCTCTTGTTTTACAGACTTTGTCCATTGGTGTTCTTGATATATTTGGGTTTGAAGATTATGAAAATAATAGTTTTGAACAATTCTGTATTAATTTTGCTAATGAACGTTTACAGCACTACTTTAATCAGCATATCTTTAAGTTGGAACAAGTGAGTACCCAAATATGTGTATCCACCTTCATACAAATTTTAGTCATAGACATCATAAGCATTTTAATTTTTGTATTTTAGTACAAACATTGTGGTGTTATAGCATTATAAGCAAATGACAAAAATCCGAGTTTTGTTTTTTTTTTTTTGTTTTTTTCTGAAAACATTGTCACCAAATAGATTTTCTAGTGTGTGCTTGCTTGAGTCATCTTTGTAGGGAAAGATGGTGGGTTTGTTTTGGGTTTTTGTTGGAGGTGTTGATTTTGTTACCTATTAATGAGCCTTGGTCTCAGTGTGTAATGCTAAGGATGCTTGTTGGATGCTTTTTGTCCCTTAGTTCTAGGATGGGATGGAGGAACTTATTAATAGACAGCTCAGACTGGATACAAGGACAGTGTGGAGAGACCAAGATGGGTAACTAGATATTTGTCTTGATAATCTTAAGACTGATAGTTTAAAAAGAGTGAGTTTTCAGTATCCATGAGAACTGTTAACTGTAAAAGCAGGGTCAAAAAAATGTGGGCTTTTCTTCCAACTAAGTATGAAATGAGTAACAGGTTGAGATTGTAACTCAGAATTTCATTTTGTATAGGGGTATGTAGGCAGCAGCAAGGTATATTATACTCAATTTAAGGGAAATGTTAAAGAACGGAAAATGAATAAAAAGACCACAACAGTTAGTAGGTCTGCAAAACTGGGAAAGAAAGAGTTTGCTCTTTTATTAAGCCCTATCATTTGAACTTGTTGCCTTCTGTCTTACCTTAAGTACTCTATTTTGCTTAAAAAGGGTATAATGACTTGTTAACAGTGTCACAGGCAGTATTAGTTTTGGCTACCTTGATGAATGCTTAATGTTTTAATTAAATAAAACCTTTTAGCTAGACATGATACTGGAACTGTAAATTTAGTTGATTCTTTTTTTTTTTTTTTTTTTTTTTAGCTAATTCTTAAGTAGTGTTACTTATCAGGCAGGCATTCTTTTTATTCTGGTTTTATAGGTGATACCTCAAGCCAGTATTCAGTATTCTATAATTCTTATCTCTTTTTTTTTTCTTAATTCTTTTTTGTGGTGCTGGAGATTGAACCTGGGCTTGCACATGCTAGGCAACTACTCTACCACTGAGCTATTTCCCTAGTCCTATAATCCTTGTGTTATCAGAAACTGAGCTGGAATTACTGTCCAGGTCTCTTAATTCAGTTCTATGTTCTTTTGACTAGAGCAGGCTAAATTAATATCTTTTTTCTTTGCCAATAGATATATGTGTCGGAGGGGTAGGAAAATGTGTTTTGTTGACCATATTCTTTATTTGATGGAGGCAAGCATTGTTGCTCTGTAGATCATTAAACAGAGACAAGTTAAATTGCTTTTGTAAAAGAAAGATATTCTCTTATTGTAAACTGCAGTTAATCTGTACCCATTCTAGACATCTAGATTAAACATAGAAGAGCCATAAGAAATGCTTAGGCCATTAACATATTGAATACAATTAAGAACATTTCATGGAAAATGCATTCAAAACTACCTGGGAATGCGTGAGCCTCATTTACATGATAACTCAAATATCACAGTTTTTGGCAATGTGGTAGAATTTTGAACCAGAATACTTAATTTCTGTGATGTACTCCTTTTTGTTCTCAAGTCTCAGTATTCTCTGTTTTATTATCTAGTGGATATGTTTTAATGTAATTTATGGAACATTTAAAGACCTTACACGTCTTTGCCATCCTATCTTTGTTATTTTCTCTTTCACTACTTCCTCATGTTTTTGAACTTAAAATGAATTTTCTTGGAATGAGAGATGCAAGGGAGTTTAAATATTAAGTGTCTTACTTATATGGGCATCATTTGTACTTGTCATGAGATGAGTACTCAGTGACTATTTGTTAAATTCAATTGAATACCAGAATCAATTAAGAAGATAAAAATTAAAGATGATAAAAATAAAATATCAAATATATTTTTTATAGAAAAAAACCCTTGAGTATGAGAATTGTGGTTTAGTTCTAAATTTTGTCCGAAAGGAATATATAGGCATGTAGAATAGGAAAGTGATGATTAATTTCCATGTAGGATAATATATACTATAATCAGGCATAAAGTAAAATACTACATTGATTCATCTGCACTGAATTCCAGAGGTGGTTCTGGAATTTTTTTTTTTTTTTTTGGTACTGTGGATTGAACTAGGGGCACTTGATTACTGAGCCACATCTCCAGCCCTATTTTGTATTTTTTCTGGAGACAGGGTCTTACTGAATTGCTTCGTGTCTCACGTTTGCTGAGGCTGCCTTTTAACTCCCCATCCTCTTACTTTAGCCTCCTGAATCCATGGGATTACGGGTGTGTAGCCACCTTGCCCAACTGGAATGTGGTTTTGAATAGTGAGTTGGAGCTCATAAGATTGCCAGTGGGGAAATGGTATTTTAGGCAAAGGTATACTTAAAGTATTAAGTATATTTAAAACTGGGGCATTATACATCATGCAGAGAAGATTAGAATTTTTTTTAGAGAGGGAAGAGCTATTCAAAGTTTATTTGATATGGTACTTGTATTTTAACTGGAAGATGGACTGAGAGAGTGTACTGGAGATGAGGAAACAATCTATGAGCCAGTTGAATTGGTGTGGTTCAGTGATTTTTGCATCCTGAATTAAGATAGTGGCAGAAGGACTGGGGTTGTGGCTCAGTGGTAGAGCGCTTGCTTAGCATGTGTGAGGCACTGGGTTCTATTCTCAGCACCACATAAAAAATAAATAAATAAAATAAGATATTAGAAGAAGATAATGGCAGAGACAATATGAAATAAGAGACTGAAAGTTTCTGAGATTTGAAAATGTTTCCTGTTACCATTTCTGATATTATCCTCTTGCTCAGAATTATCCTTTATATCATGGATTCATCAGTAATAGCCATGTGTCATGCATTGTGCTAAGCAATGGAGATAGAAAATATAGAGTGCAGGGGTCTTATTTAAGGAGTTTATAATCTAGCAAGTTTTTTGTTAAGGGTAAACTTTTTTTTTTATTTGTCAAGTTTTTGTTTTGTTCATTGTACATTTGGTGTTGTCAGACCAGAAAATTCTGACTAACCTTACCTTGGAGAATAATCCCTCTTAAACTGAACGTTGGATTACTTTCAAATGAATGAAAGCTTAGATCTGTAAGAAGGAAATCTAGGCTGGTGAGCCCAGCATTTGGGGACTTCTTTGTTTCTAGAGGTATTTCTCTGTTCTAGTATAGAGTTGACGATTCTAAATGAACCAGGCTTGATTGGCTCCTCTGAGCAGACTTTTCTACTAAGGAAGCCCATGGTTACTTCTATAGACAATTTGAGCCCCCCCCCGCCCCCCCCCCCCCCCCCCCCTCGCCCCAAAGAATACTCATTAGGAGTAAAGGTAAGCTAGAAATAGATTAGGCATCTTTGGGATGATGTTCAGTTTAAGTCATCTCAGTTCCTGATTAGGTATAACTAGTGTTCTTAGTGTTTTTAGTTCTCATGTGCCAAGAGCAAATTCACTTTGCACTGGAGGAAGAGATCATATTTAAAAATATTTTTTAAAAATATATTTTTTTAGTTGTAGATGGACACAATATCTTAATTTCATTTATTTTATTTTCATGTGGTGCTGAGGATGGAACCCAGTGCCTCACATGTGCTAGGCAAGCGCTCTACCACTGTGCTACAACTCCAGCCCAAGAGATCATCCTAATGCTAACATTACCACTGTTGAAAAGAAAGGAAGAGAGAAAAGAGAAGGAAAAAAGAACCAAACAAGTGGATAAACTAAAATGTTAAAAAACAAGAGCAGTGAGATAGTAGTACCATAGGGGATCTAGATAAAGATGTCATCAGACAAGGACTTTGTTTCAGATATTTTTTAAAAGAGTAATACTTTTATTACAAATTATTCCAGATAATACCCAAATTTATGAAAATCTAGTACAGTGAAATTAAGAATGCAAGATTGTTTTTAATAGGTAGATACAGGTTAAGAGAAAATTAATGAATTGGAAGAACACAGTGTACATGTGCACATGTACCTCCCTTACCCCCACTGCCCAAAGCACTCATTTGAGGAACTCTAAATATCCAAAAACAGTCTGAAATGCACCAGAGCAAACGAAGCTCTATCTTTAAAGTGCAGCAGTAAGATTAGCAGTCAACTTGCAGAGGAACTAGTGGAAGCTAGAATAGTGGGATATTTTCCTTAAAACTGAATCACATTATTTAGGCATTAGCTAATGTATCTACAGTTATAATTTAGAGGTTCAGGAAGGAATGAAGAACAGTGAAAATTATTTTTAAAAGTTGGTGAATCTAAATGAATATGTTAGATAAATTGGAGAAAGGTAAAATACCATACTTTAATGTTTAAATAGAACTAAAAAACATGAGAACAATAGCATGTAAGTTAAGGGAGTATATGGAATTTCAGGTATTCTAATATCTTTCCTTCTAAGTTATAGAACATTTTATTTCTGTTCGACATTGATAATGATGCATGTTATGATTCCTAGAATAGTCACACAATATTAAAAGAATAAACCTTTTTAAAGTTAATATAAATTATAAGAGAAAAAGACCTCAAGCAATCCAAAGGAAAACAAGAAAGAAGAATTCTAAACAAATATTAGCAAGTGGAATTCAACAAGCTACAAAAAGGGACAATACATCAAAACTACGTGACTTCCCCCCACTCTTTTTTTTTTCTTTTTAATGTGCTGTTTATTATTATTATTTTTTATTGTAAACAAATGGGATACATGTTGTTTCTCTGTACATAGAGTAAAGGCATACCATTTGTGTAATCATAAATTTTACATAGGGTAATGTTGGTTGGGGCGGGGGACTTCCCCCCACTCTTAAGATGTGTTTTACATTTAACTTTCTTCGTTGGGGGAAGGGGATGATACTGGGGATTGAAGGGAGGGCCTAGTACTTGCTAGGCAGGCACTCTATCATGAGCTGCATCCCTATCTTATGTTTTATAACAAAGCATCAATTTAATTGATCTGCTAAAACAAAAAGGGAGAAAAACTTTGATTATCTTAATAGAATTATTAAAAGCATTTGATAAAATTGCATATCCATTCCTGTTTCATTTTGTTTTGTTATAGAAAAACAAAACTTAGCAAACTTAGGGTAAATTAAACTTCCTGTAGGTCATCTACAAAAACACCCATAACAACATACAAAATGGAAACAATACTGAATGCTTTCTCTCCCAAATTGAGAACAAGGCAAGGATATTTGTTTACTAAGAATCTTTATCCCTCTCCTTTTCTTGCTTTCCTCTTAAAGAAATTTTTAAAATTTATCATGCTAACAGTTGAACTCAAGAGATTTAACATGCTAGGCAAGATTCTCTACCACTGTGCTATATCGCCAATCCAAGAGTTTATTTATTTATTTTTGATACCTGGGATTGAACCCAGAGGTGCTTTACCATTGAGCCACATCTCCAGCTCTTTTTATTTTTTATTTTGAGACAGGGTGTCATTGAGTTGCTTAGGTCCTCTCTAAGTTGTTGAGACTGGCCTTGAACTTGGAATCTTCCTGCCTCAGCCTCCCGAGTTGCTGAGATTACAGGTGTGTGCCATCATGCATGGCTTTTTTTTTTTTTTAAATCATGAACATAGGCATATCACAAAAGGAAATATTTAAATATATTTTCAATGTTTTTCTCTTATTGTTTTAGTCAGCTTTTTGCTGCTGTGACAAATGACCTGAGAAGAACAATTTTATTTTTATTTCATTTTTTTGTGGTACTAGGAATTGAACCCAGGGCCTTGCACACGCTAGGCAAGCGTGCTAACACCAAGCTACATCCCCAGCCCTCTGATAAGAACAATTTTAGGGAAGGAAGAGTTTATTTGGGCCTCAAGGTTTTAGAGGTCCCAGTCCATAGATAGTTGGCTCCATTCATTGGGCCTGAGGTGAGACAGAACATCATGGCCAGCAGAGAGAGAGCGGGCGGGGGTTGGGGGAGATGTGGTGGCAGTGGCGGTGGCGGTTGCGGTGGCGGTGGCGGCGGTGGCGGCGGCGGCGGCGGGAGGGGGGCGGGGAGAGAATGTCATACCATAACATTATTCATCACAGCAATTAAAATTAAAATCACAACCAGATCCCTAGGCATTCACTGGAATGATTAAAATGAAAAAGTGGTAATACAAGTATTGAAGAATTAAGTTTCTAGGGAAACTACCATATGCTGATAGTGGTTATATAAATTGGCACTTTAGAAATCTGATTGGCAGTGTTTGTTGAGTTAAATATGTATAATTTATAATCTCAAAATATATATAATGTATAAGAAGAACCAATAAAATAAAATTAAACATGTTTGTTTATATATATATGTGTATGCACACACACACACACACACACACACACACATACACAAAAGTTTTGGGTAGAAATGGTCATATGACCTTATTTTTAATGGCCAAAAAATAGAAGTAAAAGTAATATTTGCCAAAGGAGAATGGGTGAATAAGTTGTATATAAATACAGTAGAGTACTCTACCACATTAGTTATCAAACTCAAAATGTTGTTTCTCTGCTTTCCCTAAACATATCTAGAGAACTTGTGAGAAATAAAAACCCTAAGTGTTATTCTATACCTATTTATTCAGAAATTCTGGGGATAAGGCCCAGTTGACTGTGTTTTAGCAAGCCTTCCATGTGATGCTGCTGTACATTAAAGTTTAAAGAGTAATTAATGTTCTGTGTCACTTTGGCATTTTCTGAAAAGGATGAGATTAAATAAGTTTCAGTTTTATGAACAACACGGTCTCAACTTTGCAGTTATATTGAGAAAGCAGACAATGTATAGACGGTACATAAGTGAGTGATTATGTTGTTTTACAACCTCTCTACAGCAATTAAAGTGAAAGAACTTTGGGTGTGTCTAACAAAAATGAATGTCTCTGAAACCTAAATTAAGTCAAAAAAGTCAGACAAAAAGAATTATGTATTATGTGAGTTTATTTAGCTGATATCTGTAAACAAGTGAATCTTACCAAATATATTAGAAGCTGGCATTGGGCAAGAGAGTCTGAATGGTCATTTGGAAGAAGACTAAGGACTATTTCACTACTATAATGTATAAAAATCCTAATACTCCTGTACCTAGTATGTATGCTATCCGTGCTACAAAAAAGAATGGTGGGGTCACCCCCAACTTGGGGGTGACCTTTTATATAAAAATTCTTTTCTTGTGAACATTTTAAGAGGAAAGAACTAATATTTACCTTTCCTAATTAGAGTAATTAATTTAAAGTAAAAGTTTCACAGGGATGAATAAAATAATATTTCCCAATAAAAAGAATAAGGAAATATTAGTTTAGGAAATAGTACAAGTGTTTTACTGTAGCTGCTCAAGACCTGAGTTTAGGGTTTTTTTTTTTTTTAACCTTGGAATTTGAGGCCTTTTTGATAAAGTAAAAATGTGTGAAGGATTTTATTTTGCAAAAGTTCAGTATATGAATTCCACATGATTTGTGAGTGATGGTTTCCCACTTTCTGAGGAATTCAATTCATTGTTGATGATCCAACAAATGCAGTCCTTTTTGATAGCGTGGAATCATGTAGGAAAAATTAGGTTTCTTCATTGCCTATTTTCCTTAGTGGAGTAATCATATAGTGTGACTAAAACCCAGGCCTAGATCTTGCTTAGAGAGGTTTCAGAAATAGGATTCTAACCACAAAATTCGTTTGCATGTACTTTTTATTTTTAAAATGGTGGTGCTGGATATTGAACCCAGGGTTGCTCTCCTACTGAGCTGCCTCTCTAGCTCTTTTTGAGACAGAGCTCACCAAGTTACTGCAGCTGGCCTCAAACCTGCACTCCTCCTGCTGGGTTTAAAGGAGTGTTCCACTAGATGGGGTTTCTTGCTTTGCTCAATGTAAAGAAACAGATACACTGTATTAAGATTAGTAAACTGATTAGTAAACATCCTTGCATTGTGTGGATTATGATTTTTTTAAAAAAGAGCTTAGACTGTATTTTTCAATCCTTGTTATCATATGCCTATCATATTCTGCAAAATGAATAAATTATTTTGTTGTTTGGTGTTCCTAGGAGGAATATAGAACTGAAGGTATCAGCTGGCATAACATTGATTATATTGATAATACTTGTTGCATAAATCTTATTAGCAAAAAGCCAACAGGACTGCTCCATCTTTTGGATGAAGAGAGCAAGTGAGTATGGTTCTTTTCAATTTTGTTATTGGCCATTGGGCATTTTTTTCCTTCTTAAGTTTAAACTTTCTCCTTATATTTTCAAATAAAGGGCTAAAGGTTCAGTTTTTTGCAGTTATTAAATATTTTGTGCATTTCTTGATAAACAGGCTGAATATCACTATTGAATTCTTTTCCAGATTTTTTTCTTACAATTTGATGCTAGATTTGTTGATATATTTTTTTTTTGTTGTGTTTTTTTCTTTTTAATTTGAGTTTTATTTATGATATGTGTTGGCAGTTTTCATGTTTAGTAAATAAGGATATCATGATACATTCATGATGTCTGTCATGGCTGTGTAGGTGGTAATTGGCAACATGTGCCAAATATTTGCTAGTCCTTGTTAACACTGTTCAGTATACCAGACTTAAACCTCTGAAAGCTTCATATGCTGTAGCATCCTCCAGATTAATCTCTGATGTATAAAAAGATGATGTATAGTTAAATTAGCCTACAAAATACTATTACTTTTTTCTTGCTATGACCAAAATTCCTGACAAGAACAACTTATAGGAGGAAAACTGGCTCTCAGTTTCAGAGGTTCAACTCATGCTGACTCCATTCCTGTGGGCCTGAGGTGAGGCAGAACATCGTGGAGGAAAGGCATGGCAGCTGGGAAGCAGAGGGAGAGGGTATTTGAGGAGCCAGGGACAAAATAAAATCCCCAAGGACACACCCCCAGTAACCTTCTTCTTTCAGTCTTGCCCCACTGCCTGCAGTTATCACTGAGTAATTCATTCAAATTATTAATTCATTTAGTGATTAATCCACTGATGAATAACTTTAATGATCTAATCATTTCACCTCTGAACATTTCTGCATTGCCAAATGAGCTTTTCAGGGTACACCTCATATTCAGGTACCTCATTTTCATTACAACAGATGGCAAATCTAGAATTGGAGTAACTGAAATGAGGAGATTTTGTAGATTTTTAAATGACTCTTTAGTAACAAATTTTAGAAATTTTTTTTTCAAATTTTAGAAATTGAACTAGCTTACCTGATTCCTAGTTTAATATTATACCCATTAAGCTATGATAGAAAATATTGAAACTTTACTGTCATAGGTTGGATGCCCACATCAGGTTTGCGTGGGGTCTTGGGGTAATTAAAAGTTTATACTTGTTGCCCTGTTTAGTTAATAAAACTGAGTCCTTTTATTCTCAGAAATATCCTATTTTTGTAAAAATATGTCACTCTGTTAATATACTATAAACACATTTGCTAAATACAAATAGTAAGATAGAATGAAAAATATAGTGAAAAGGAGAATGCTAAGAGTTGTGTCTAGTATCCATTATAAACCTATTGTGTCACTAGTTACTCTAGTTATAGTGTTTCTGTTACTCTAAATGAATTAAAATGTCAATAAAAATAAAAATATTTTAATTTTCTATCCAGAGTTACATAAATATTCTTTGTATTGCTCTTTATTCCAAGAAATGTATATTTTCTCTTATAAAATTGTAAGGTCAATAATTCCTAATTCTGCTTGCATACTTTTTATCTCTAGTGTTTATTGGAGAAATCTTTCAAATCATAGTTAATTTTAATATTCAGTGTTGAGAACTATAGTAGTCGATAATGAAATGATAAGCAGTTCTTTTTTTTTTTTTCTCTGTGGTGCTGGGGATTGAACCCAAGGCCTTATGCTTACAAGGCAAGCAAGCACTCTACCAACTGAGCTACATCCCCAACCCTAAGCAGTTCTTTTTGTCTGAGATATTTATAGCAACAAATATGTTTAAGCACTTGAAGTGAAAGATCACATGGTTTGTACATTGTAGATGTAAGGTTCAAATCCTCCAGCTATTTCTGATTAATAAGATTGTGCTTTGAAGTATTGAATTAGATTACTTTCCCCAAATGCTTCACTTGGAGAGCCATAAGTCCAAGATTTATATCCCATCTCTATTACTTTCTGCCAATCTGTTTTCTTTTTAAAATTTTCTTTTGGTGCTAGGGATTGAACACAGAGGTGTTTTACCACTGAGCAGTATCACCTCAGCTCTTTTTATTTTTTATTTTGAGACAAGGTCTCACTAAGTTGCTTAGGGCCTAAGTTGCTGAGGCTGACCTCTAACTTGTAATCCCCCTGCCTCAGTTCCAGAGTCACTGGTATAGGCATGTACCACCATGCCTAGCTCTTAAGTTCTCTTGCATGCAAAAAGGAAATGCTGGGGGCTGGGGATATAGCTCAGTTGGTAGAGTTCTTGCCTCGCAAGCACAAGGCCCTGGGTTCAATCCCCAGTACCGCAAAAAAAAAAAAAAAAAAAAAAAAAAAATGGAAATGCTGCTATTCTCTATTGTATCACATTTGTAACTAGCAATTGAGGTAATGATTGTATAATTAAAACATGAATAGAACAAGGGGCTCATTACCTTGCCTTTCTATAAGCAAAATTTCATTAAATGCACATCTTACTATATAAAGATTATATTTTCCTGGCCAATTGCTACCTAACATAGATATATTTTTTCTTTGCTTTTTGTGGTACTGGGAATTGAATCCAGGGGCACTTGACTACTGAGCTACATCTGCAGCTCTTTTTGTTTTTGAGAGAGGGCTTCCCTGGCTGGCCTCAAACTCATAGTTGTGTGCCACCATGCCTAGAACGTAGAATTTTTTGACCAATGAAGAGAATGTCACCTCTTTGTTGTCACTCAAGCCACATGGCTTGAAATGACAAATTTGACCCAATAAAAGGAAAATTTTTCTGATTGTTAGAGTTGATTAGCATCTGCTTCAAGAAGTAAAAATTTCTCATTAGAAATAATATAGCTGGATTATCATATCCTCCTTGAGGATGATGTTGTAGGTAGGAGACTGGACTAAATAACCTTTAATTGTCTTTTCAATTACGTTTCTCTATTCAAACCTTCATGAAAAAAATTAATAAACATTATTTTAATTTCCTTATTTTATAAATGAGCCAGTCCTGTACCTCTCTTACAAATGGACCATTTTTGTCTCACTGGGGAGGAACAAATTGTCTGCTACTCTGATAGGGTCCCTGACTGGGCCTAAGAAACTGACATAAGATAGATTAACAGGAGAAAAGCATATACATTTTATTAGAATTTTACATGTACATGAAAATGTAGACCTGAAGAAGTGATCAGAACAAAGAGTTTATCTACTTTTTAGACAAAGAAATGATAAATCTTCCAGAAATATTAAGATGAAGAGTTTGGGGTAGGAATAGTAAATTGTGTGAAGGTGACAGAGACATATGCTGGGAAAAACTAGAAGATAATGGTTATTTTGTCAGTTTGTACAGCTCTGTCTTAATGTCTATTTTAAGTCTTTGGTGATTAGGATATTATTCTTTTCTAAAATAGGGAGAGCACCCTTCTCATGGAGAATTTTATGGCTTGTTTTTATGTAGGAAAGAGGAAGTCAGGAACCTGTTCCTACATCCTGTATTTCTGAGTTGTCTTCAGCTCAAAATAATCATTAGTTCAGAGCCACATATTTTGGGGTGGTATGTCCTGAACAACTTCCCATCTTTTATTCTTTAATATCCCAGAAGATGTAAAGAGGTTACCTATAAAGAGGTGTTGAAAATAAATTAGTCACATTTAAAAAGAGCTATTTTGGGACTCACTTGGACTGTTTTCTCTAAAAAATATATGGGAAATACATATTTCTGTGGGAAATACATAATTTGAAATACATCCTTAGTGGTATTTCAACTTCATGCATTGTGTTTTATGGTGCTGTACTTGAAGGAGTTTGAAGTCAGATGAGGTCTAGGTTAATCTTGAGTGTGCTCCGTACTGGCTGTGATGTCAAGCAATTTAAGATAGTTAGATTCTGTAGATGCAGTGTACATTTAAGAGGAAGGAATAGTGCAGGCAAGGTCTTAATGTATGAATAGGACGTTAGCAACGTTACAAGTCTTTCCTGTAGATCTCAAAATGTGCTTCTGACAACAGCAGTAGAGTACCTTGAAACTCGTTAGAAATATGAAATCTCAGGCTTCCAACCCATATCTGTTGAATCAGAATCTACATTTTAACAGTCTGAATTTAAGATTAGAGCATTCGTTCAGTGCAACATTTTGTCAGTCTTGTCTACTTATAAAAATTACCTTGTGAATTTGTAAATAGTACATACTATTGCTTGCTAGGTCACCATTCTCGATCAGTTAATTCAGAGTCAGTAAGCAGAGTTCAGGCATTGCTAGTTCTGAAAGCTCTAGAAATGCTTATCAGGCTACCCATGCTCATACATAGCCTTTGGGGAACATGAGATAAGAGCTTTAAAATGAGCAGTAATGTCTAATTTGCCCTCCTAATATGTACCACAAATGTTTGTTGAGTGTAGGACCTGTGGAGAGCTTTTCTTTCCATCCTTCATGGTTCAGAGTAAAGATTGTTCTCCTATCTATCCTCCTTCCTTTGAAAATTTCTGTTATTGACTCTAAGAGAAAAACATAAGCTTTTAAATTACTTGGAATTATTAGAAGGCAAATAAATCTTTACCTACAAGCAGTGAGGTGAAGTGAGTATGCTGCCAGAAGTGAGAAGCAGTCTGCTGTGGAGTAGTGAAACATTTGCAGAGGTTAGGTTTGCCTAGTTTTAGTTGTTTGGAATCATTCAGTTTCTTTGCCTTTGATCCATAAAATTTCTGACTAGGAAAGGCACATGATTAGGGTGACTTGAAAACAAGGTAAGATTGGAATTGGTAAGAATACTATAGAGGCTATTGCTAGTCTGTGCTTGAAATCCTAAGGGTTATAATGCATTCTAGAATTGTTTGAGTTTTGGAGCAAGCTTATAATGGAGATGTTTTTAAGAAACCATAGTATTTAAATGTAAGAACAGGCTAAGGTGACTAGGAAAGTGGCAGTGTTGGCAACATAAAAAAAGCTGATAACATTTATGTAATCCCTATAAGATGCCAGATAGTATTATTTGATTCTGTTGGCAATGTTATATCTGTTATTGTACTCACTTTATGGGTTAGGAATTCATTTCTGGTATTTAAACTTCTGAAAGGTTACTTATTTTGCCCAAGATCACTGACAGAACTGGTAATTTAAACTAAGATTATTTGACAACAAAGGTGATGCTCTTTTCTGATTTGAGTACAGTATGTGATTAACCATTTTGTAGCAATTATAGAATCATTTTTTCTTTTTCTTTTTTTTAGAAGCATTTTTTATAATTAGATTTGTATTCATCTTTATAACCTCATGTATTGCTCACTATTTCAGTTTCTTTTGTACTATTTTCTGAAAAATATATTTTCTCCTTTTCCTGTCAGTGATATTTCCTTTATTTGAAACTCCTACCTAATCTTTAACACTTAACTTTTAAAAGTTAGCCTCTTATGTCCTCTGAACCCTTTTGTTGTTCTCTACTTTTTTCCCCTTTTCTGAATGTTTGTATTCCTGTGTTTCTATTATGCAATTCTTAATAGATAATGTTTGTGTGATTTTTGGACTTGAAATACTCATTGACTACAATCTATGAGTACAAATCTATTGATGTATATTTAAAATAGTAATAGGTTTAATATAGAAATATAATAACAGGTATAGATAAGAAAATTGTTTCATATTTAAGTGTGAAGAAATAGGGAAACAAAGAATGACTATGGATTTTAGGCACTTATTTAAGGAATAAGAAAGAGTTCAGGGGTGTGGTGTTACTTTCCTTTGGGTTTTTCAGTAATGCAACACAGTGCAGCCTAAGTCAAATATGTAATGACCTGAGTTAATTTCTCAGGTTAATTGCAGATTTTGAGTATGGGCAAACCACAACTTTTTGTCTCTCATCTATAAAATAGGAACAGCTATCCATATAATACTTATTTCTTAGCTTATTATGAGAATCCGATAGTATAGGTGAAAACTTTTTGTAAGGTGCTAAATGTGTTAGATGGCAAGGTAATATAATGTGCTTAATAGGCAATACTGATTACTGCATCTTTCTTGTATTTTTTTTTTTTGTTTCTTCTTTTTCCCCCTTAAATTCAGTTTTCCACAGGCAACAAATCAAACATTGCTAGACAAGTTTAAGCATCAACATGAAGAGAATTCTTATATTGAATTTCCAGCTGTGATGGAGCCTGCTTTCATCATAAAACACTATGCTGGAAAAGTAAAATACGGAGTAAAGGTCAGTAGATCTTTCATTGAATGTACTTTCAGGGCACACTACCCTCTGTAGTTTTTGGAGGTTAAGATCAATAATATTTGGTGATATTTTATTCAAATAATATTAGATTCTATTAATATAGTTAATATTAGATAATAATAGGTTCTACTTTTTAAAACATTACTTTCTCAGGTTTCTGTTGGTATCCTTCTGCATATAATCTAATGTCAGTCCATTCTAATAAACAATAAACTTGTTAAAATTCTAATTAGTTATGTGTAACGGTAGAATGCATTTTGACATATCATACATAAATGGAGTACAACTTCTCATTCTTCTGGTTGTATATGATGTGGAATTACACTGGTCACGTAATCATATATGTACATAGGGTAATGTCTGATTCATTCTATATCCTTCCTATCCCTAAACCCCCTCCCCTTCTTCCATTCCCTCTGTCTAATCCTAAGTACCTCTATTCTTCCCTTCTGCGCCCCACCCCCATTGTGAATTAGCATCAAATAGCAGAGAAAACATTCAGCCTTTGGTTCTTTGGGACTGGCTTATTTCACTTGGCATGATATTCTCCAGTTCCATCCATTTACCAGCAAATGCCATAATTTTATTCTTCTTTAAGGCCAAGTAATATTCCATTGTGTATATATACTACATTTTCTTTCTCCATTCATCTGTTGAAGGGACCTAGGTTCCATATTTTAGCTAAACAGTAAAATTTTTTGATCTGAAAGAATAGATAGCTTTATGTCTCAAACCCACATGTTCATCCACATACTTTATTGAATTTTCTCCTTCATTATACACTTAGGCCTGACAGGGGCCTCATGTCTTCATGTACTACCAGGTATTTGTGAGCTTGTACTCTTGATGAATTGTATTGAAACTCCTATCTCCCAGAAGGGGAATCTTCATGATTTCATCCATTTCTTATTTAAAACTGGTGAGCCTATTATTCAGCCACTTGAAGTTTAAGCCTGTATTTTAAGACATTTGATTTCTCATGCAAGGTAGTGGTGATATGTATAATAGTGGAGCAATATAATTTTTTTCTTTGATCCCAAGGTGAATATCTTTAAAGATCATTTACTCATCAAATGCACTGATTATTTAAGAGGTGTTTATTGAACACAGACCATGAGTCAGACCCTGTGCCAAGTGTTTGAAATGATTTAGTGATTAACTAGACAGACATGTTTCTGACTCTGTATACATAGTCATGTGTATGTCTCTGTGTGTGTGTATGAAATATAGGTAAATGGGCTATATGCTATAAATAAATGAGTGGGTTCTATGATAAAAAGTAGTAAAGTAGTGGTTGTGGAGCCATGAACCACCTCTCTAAGAAATCTTAATTTTTGAGAGATGACCTGTAGTAAATCCACCTGGATGAGGAGTTGGGATGATGAAGTACAGGTCATGGAATAAGAAAGAGTTTGATATGTTGAAATAATTGAAAACTGGTCAGTGCTGTTAGAATGTAAGGAGCCAAAAGAAATAGTGATGTGAAATGAGTTCAGGGAAAGACAGCAAGTTAATTCATAAGGGCTTCTAGGCCAAGTTAAAGAAATTTGGTTTTTACTGAGTTTGGTTTTTATTGTGGGAGCTATGAAAAGATTTTAAGCAGAAGATACGGTTTATATTGTTAAATAATTGCTATGCAGGGCTGGGGTGGGTATAGTACAGTGGTAGAGTGCTTTCCTAGCTTGTGCAAAGCTCTAGGTTCAATCCCCAGTGCTGCCAAAAAAGAAAATAAAAAGATTAATTATTTTGAGGAAAAGGCATAACGGGGGGCAAAAGTAGAACCTGGGAGATCAATTAGGTAACTCTTTCCCTTTCTTTTTCTTTTCTTTTTTTTTTTTAAATTGGGTGAAATGTTAAAATAAACCACAGGAGTACTGGGTACAGTGGCACACACCTGTGAACCCAGCAGTTCAGGAGGTTGAGTTAGGAGAATATCAAGTTTGAGGCCAGCCTCAGTAATTTAGACCCTGTCTCAAAAAAATAGAAAGGATTGGGGATGTGGCTCAGTGGTAACATACCTCTGGGCTCAATCCCCAGTACTCCCCCAACCAAAAAACAACCCCCCCCAAAAAAAAAAAACAAAAACCAAAAAACATCAAGCAAACCACAGGAGTGGCAACAGAAATGGGGAACAAGATACCCACCATATACATTATTTATGTTCTAGATGATAAGTGATAACTGGTTAGAGCTGATGGGTTAATTGGAGGTGCCATATCCTGAGATGGAAGAAACAATTTTAGATAGTTTAAAAAGTAAAATCAAAGAAAAAATTTGAATTATAGAAAAAAAATTTGAACATATCATGAGGTCATAAACTGCACAAATCTAAGGTGTACAGATCTTTTATACCTCTTCCCAGCTCAGTTTCCTCTCAGAGGTGATTACTATCTTAACTTTCATCATCCTAATTTTTACTTATTTTTAAGTTTCAGAAAATGAAATCATATAATACATATATTTGTGTCTATGATATTTATCTGTATTATCAGATAGGTTGAAACTTAATAAATAAGGAAAGGATAAAGATTAGATGCAGTTGATAAATACCAGAAGTGTTACTAGAGATAAAAAGGGACATTTCATTATGTCTTCTTTACCAATGATCAAAATTTTTATGTACCTAATGACTTAATCACTAAAATTTGTTCCTAATTGTGATTCAAATTATATAAAGCAAAAGAGCAAAAGTAGTCCTAGACAAACTCATGATCATAGTTGTAGATTTTAACACATATCTGCCAGTAGCAAACAGAATAAGCAGACAGAAAAAAATTGAGAAAAACAGAAATATTGAATAGCACTATCAAATAACTGACTCAATTAGCATATCATAAAGATAATAAGGTGATCATCGGGTATTTAGAAATTAATTCAAACTCTTAAATAACTGATGAGTCAAAAAATAAATCACAATTTACCCAGCTATAGTGGCAGTTGCTTGCAATTCCAACAGCCTGGGAGGCTGAGGCAGGAGGATCACAAGTTCCAGGCCAATTTCAGCAACTTAGACCTTTTCTCAAAATTTAAAAAATAAAATAAAACATCCTGGGGATGTAGCTTGGTGCAGCCTCCTCACCACTGTTAAAAGAACAACAGCAATAACTACCCACAATTTAAATCATTTACTATAATAATAATTGATATAATATTCTACACTGAACAGTAATGAAATATAGCCTTTTAAAATTTGGAGGATTTAGTTAAACCTTGATTAGAGGAAGTTTCATAACTTTAAACACGTTAGGATGAAATGTTGAAAAGTAGTTATATAAGCTTCCCTCTCAAGAAACTAGGAAAACAATAGGAATTAAACCCAAAGAATTAGAAGGAGGACATAATAAAAGATAAGATCATAAAGTCAATGTAATGTAAAGCAGACATAAAATAAAGCCAAAGTTAGTTCCTTGAAAAGATAACACAAAATGATATAAAAGGTAATAGAAAAAAAATCTGATAATAGATACAAAGTACAGATAACAGGAATGCAAAAGGATAGTTTTCTTCAGAACCCAGCAATTCAGGAGGTTGAGGCAGGAGAAGAGCAAGATGTTGAAAAGTATGGGAATATATTTTGTTAATAAATTTGACAACATAGATAAAATGATAACTTCCCATTAAAACATGCTTTATCAAAATTTTACACCAGAAAGAATAGGAAAACCTGAAAATCCTTTGTCTCTTGAACAACTTGAATCAGTGATTTTAAACTTTCTTGCAAAGGATATCTCAGACCCACATGGTTTCACTGATTGATGAATGCTTCCTAATAATGAATTACTACTGGCCTATATATTCTCTTTCAAATTGGGATAACTTTAAGATGTATAAATGGATCTCAGAAATAACAGGAAAGATTTGAGCTGGAAATAAATGTTTGAGCCACATCTAGATAGTATTTAAAGCTATAATTATGATTGTGATCACCTGATACAAGAGAATTACATGAAAAAATGTATAAATGTTCAAACCCAATTCAAATTTCCAATATGAATTAGCAATAGAAACTGAAAAGAGCAGCATGAGAACTAAGTATTAAGCTACAAAATGTGTTCTTATGGAAACCAGGAGAGTGTTTCAAGAATGATGTAGTCAGTTTACAAGGGACTCAGAAATCTGGAAATACAGAGATGATTTCATTTGGAAAATGAATACCCTTGGTCACTATCAACATTTGTTCTAGAATTTGAGATTATACTAGAGTTGTCTCTCAAATAGGGCAGACAAGTGTTTCAGTTCCTGCACTGGTACTTAACCTTTGTGATGTTTAACTATGCTGCCTTAGCTTCCTATTATCAGAAAATTTATAGTTTATGATTGAATCTGCTTTTTTGAGTAATTGTTAAAATAGAATAAAGTACATTATGTAAGTGTGTAAGTTAGTGTCTGTCACCTTGTTGGTGCCTGCCATTGTGGTTGTAAACTGATGATTACGGTGGTGGTGGTGGTGATAAAGATTTGAAAACTCAATTTTAGCCAGTAGCAGTGGTGCACACCTGTAATTCCAGCAGCTCGGGAGGCTGAGGCAAGGAGAATTGGAAGTTCAAAGACAGCCTCAGCATACGTGAGGTGCTAAGCAACTCAGTGAGTCCCTGTCTCTAAATTAAATACAAAACAGGGCTGGGGATGTGGTTGAGTGGTTAAGTCCCCTGAGTTCAATCCCTGCCCCCCCCCCAAAAAAAAGAAACACAAAAAATTCAATTTTACTAACTTTTTTTTTTTTTTTTTAAATAATAAATACTTTTGGTGTAAGTATGTTTAGGGACAAGCCAAGGGTCAAGATCCTGGCTTGTTTACTATTTTCCCTTGTTTATAGAAGAACAAAGAATTAGGAAAGCAAAGCTGACTTCTGTATATGCGAATACATGACATTATGCTGAGTATGCTCCGTGTAGAATTTTGATTTAGAGCTGTTCTGTGAAGCTGCACTAATTCAGAGTGATATACTCACCAGAGTGATACACTCATCATTTTAAAAAGGATTTTAAAATCCTTTTTTAGTGTTAATATAGCTGTAAGATTGTGGTCAATGCCTAGATTATTCACGTTCCTCTGGGCCCTTTTTTCCCCCCGTGGAAACTTCTTAATCTCCCTGTATCTGTGTGGAACATTTTAATTCGCTTTCTTGTGTTCTGTCTCTTAAAACCTCTGTGCTCTGGCAGGTTGCTTCTCTTTCCTGTTTATAGTTCACAGGTAATCTTATTCAGCTTTAAAATGCTAATAATATCCAATTATATTTTGTGAAATCCCCTTAGGACTTAAGACTTTGCCGATGTAATGTCTGTATGCTGACAATAGCATCGTGGTTGTGATTGACTGTATTTGACTCCTGCTCTTCCCCTTACTGTGTGATGGGCCAAAATACTTCTATTCTTTGTAACTCACTTTTCTTATATATAAAGTGGGGATAATAATATTGATCTCAATTTTTTTTTAGAATTAAATGAAACAATATATATAAAGTGTTTAGAAGAGTGCCAGTCACATAGTAACCTTTCAGTAAATGTTACCTACTATTATTTATCCTCACCATCTCAAATTTCACTTGGACAAAACTACTCTCTTGATCTCTTTTGATCTTCTTTCTCTAGTCTTCTCTGTATCAGTATGTGGCATCTCCATCCACCTAGCTCCTCATCCCCAAGTAGAAGTATTAACTTAATTCCCTCATTCTCTTACCATCATCAGCAAGTTGCTTTTACCGCTTAACATATCCCATGTCTTCTATGACCACTTGCTTTGTCCAAGTCACTGTCAACTCTTCTCTGGTTATTACAATATCTGTTCTTCCTTTTTCCACTCTTTCTCTGTACTGTTCATTTCCTGTGCATCAACAAATGTTTATAAAACACCACTTGGCTGTTGTCATTGACTTTTCCTTTATGCTTGAATAAAGTAAAGTAAAACCCTTCACTCAAGCTTAAAGAGCCTAAGGAGCCTGTTGATTTGCCTTAATCTTCATCACTCTCACTGTTTGCTCATGATGCTCCAATCCTGATTTTACTGCTTTTCTCCTAATTTGTCCAGCACATCTCCACAGAAAGTAGGTACCAACCCTAAAAGTATAGTATTTTATGTAAATTAGAATGAATATTTCATTCAGAAGTCATTACTGTTTCTATTCAGTCACTGTTCAGACATGTTACCCATCATCATCTTAACTTTAATAGCTTTTTCACTAATAACAGTGGTACTTTTTTTTACACAGGATTTTCGGGAAAAAAATACAGATCATATGCGCCCAGACATTGTAGCTCTTCTGAGAAGTAGCAAGAATGCATTTATCTCTGGGATGATTGGAATTGATCCTGTAGCTGTTTTCCGATGGGCAGTTCTCCGAGCCTTTTTCAGAGCCATGGTTGCTTTCAGGGAAGCTGGGAAAAGACACATTCAGAGAAAGAGTGGTAAGCAGTATTGGTAGTATTTACCATGATTCATCTCTTATTTATTTATTACTTTGCCTTTAGTCCACAAGATTCATGATTTTTAATTTGTTCTGTTTTCTAACATTCTGACATCTTGTTTCAGGTCTGATGAGTTGAGTAAACTTTATGTGATTAAATGTTTATATGTTATGTATGTGTAGGTATGCATTAGTACATTTTTTATTAATCTTGGCAGGAATACTGAGTGTAATAATGGTACTTAGACATAAGTAAGTCATGGTATGATTTTGAACAGAAAGTGAAGTAGTAATGATCACAAGTAATAATTTAGAATTTAATTTTGAAACTTTTCTTGTTTTTTCTTACTACAAATGTGGAGCATAATTTAATATGAAAGTGTAAATTAGGGGAAAGAAAGATTGGGATGTTGGAGGTCCAGTGGAAAGAATCCCCTGCTTCATTGTCATGTCTTGATTGATTTTGTGGCTTAGAGAAGTTTTTCCTTCTATAAAAGAGTTAATACTGCCTTTAGAATTATGAGGTTAAAGTCAGATACTATGTATGAAAACGATCTGTTTTCATATCAACCATTTTCTTTTTCTCTTACCTTTAACTCAGTTCATTGGATTTTTACTTTAAAATTTAGAAATGATATTTATTTTCTGTGTGCTTCCTCCTTAAACCACAGAATATCCATTTCCATTCTGTGGGAGAGCAACTTCATAGTCCTGATAGCACATTTGTAACTGCACCGTTGCTTGCTGTAGCAGTAGTCCGAGCTTATTGCTGCATAGTGAGAATTTTTGATATCTTTGTGGTTGAGACATGCCTTTCAGTAGAAGCATGAAAACACTCCTGTGTGTTTCCCTATTTTCAGACTGACTTATATGGCTTTTTGAGATGTGTACTAGTAGTAAAACTTTACACTCAGCTTTTAAACATTTGAAATAAATATTTTGGAGATAATATCCCTAAAATGAAAGACAAAATAATTGAACTTAGTTTCTGTTTTGAGATTGTAACAGTCCTCAAATTGCAGAAGTAAAGGAACTACCTCAGACCAGCTTTGCCTTTTACAATGTGATTTCTAAAAGGTTGTATTTGAACAACAACAAAAAAACCTTGAAAGAACCTTTTTTTCCTTTAAGATGATTTTTTCTTATTTGTTATGATAGCTTTGTAATGAAGTCCAGATTTGTTAAGTATCCTGCTGAGATGTTATTGACTAAGAAGAAACTTTAATTGTAATTATTATTAATTATGTCACTTCATGCAGTTTCACATTACCTGTATCATCCTTTGGCACACAGACCTATTATTTATGTAAGTTAGTTGTTTATGTCCTGCATTTTCAATTTGGGAAATGACCTGCAATATTGTTGTTGTTATTTGTGGTACCTAGCATTGACCCCAGGGGCACCCTACCACTGAACTACATCCCCAGTCTTTTTTTTTTTTTTTTTTCCTTTTCTCTTTTAAGACAGGGTGACCTCAAACTTCTCTCCTCCTGCCTCGGCCTCTCAAGTAGCTGGGATTATGGGTGTGTGCCACTAAACCTGACTGATAAGCAGTGTTATTAATAAAAAGAGATAATTTACTCAGGAGGATGGTGCAGGAGTATTGCAAGTTCTAGACCAACCTCAGCAACTTAGTGTGAATATAATTCAATAGTAAAGCACCAATGGGTTCAGTCCCCAACACCAAAAAACAAATAAAAAAACACAACTTATAATGTCTCCATCTTGATAAAATTTAATAATGGGCAGTACAGAACCTCTGTATACTAATCTTTTTGAAAACTCTTTTATTCTAGAATATAACACTCATATAGAAAAGTACATAAAGCAAACATATAGTTCAGTGAAGTGTCACGAAGAAAAATCACCCTGAAATTATCACCTAGATTAAAAAATAACATCCCAGATTTTCCCCTTGAATAAACTATAAAATTTTATATTTTATAAAAGAAAAAGAACAACTCTGGTTAATTTGCATTTTGAGGTCTAATGAGCAGATTGACTCCAGAAAGCAATTTTTTTAATGTTACAATATATTGGTGTCTGTGCCAGCATTCACCATAGAACTTTGCTTTCTCCAGCTCACTTGCCACTTAACTTTCTTTTGTTGGGTTTGAAATGAAAGGACAGCATACAGTTCAAATATTGTAGCATTGGAAACTAACAGTTTAACTGTTAAAATGATTTAAGTTGTAGGTTTGGAACTTTTACAAAATCTATAAATAATATGCACACTTATTAAGATAAAATGAGAATTAGAGATGATTTAAGTAGAAATAAAATAAGAGAGGTAAAAGGTAACCAAGTCCAGATCTTTTGCAAATAAGATGTCAAAGATGATAATTCTAATAAAGATGATGCTTTCTATTTTTACTTCCTTTTAGAATCTTTAAAGTATATATGTGCATAAATATGCCACAATGAAACCTATTCTCTATAATTAATATGCACTAATTAAAAATAACTCGTACCTAATTGTCAAGAAGCATCCTAACAGTGAGCAACAATAACAGCCTCTCTCACTAATTCCTCAAGTAATTCCCTGACATTCTTTTCTCTTTAGTAAGCTGACTGAGCACAGCTGAAAATATCAAAGACTACTTTTTATTATTTTTTCTTTTGTATAGAATTCCAAATTAAAGGAAAGTCTTTAAGGTCTATAAATAAAATTATTTCAAGTACTCTTTTTGAGAAAAATATAATTGTAGAATGTTTATGATAGTGATCAGCCTGTTTGAAACCAGAAAATGCTCTTAGTTGACTCACATAAGTAGGCAGTTTCAGTAAGTTGCATGTTGGCTCTGCGACTAGATGCAATGAGAAATGGTAATGATTTGTCTGGTTGGCAGAGAGTGAGGTAATGGAGAACAGATGTTCTAGTTCTGTCATTCACCTTGCCTCTGTTTTCCTCCTCCTGTATAAGTTAGAACCTAGTAGAGAGTACTCTTTAAGAATCATGAAAGGTATACAGGGGAGATTATAATTTGACCAGGATTATGTGATACATAGAATAGAGCATGATGATGCTTTACTTTGTCCAGTAGTTCTATCTAGTACTTAATTACATTTTTTGTTAAAAACAAAAACTCATTGTTTATAAATCATTTGTATTATTGGACACTATAGCATGGTGATTAAGAGTAAGAGTTTTGAATTAAACATTAGTGAAATAGTAGGGTTAGAGTTTCCAAAAGTAATCTCTTCTGTAAAAGCATCAAGAACACTAATGAAAATTGTCAGAATAACTTTGTTAGAGTTGTGGAAATTAAAGGCTTACTGGTAATCTAGAAAGTGTTTATGTAAGAAAAAAAGCCAACTACAAATAAAGACAGTGCACTTTGTGGCATTTTAATGTGCACTATTCACATCCATTCTTCCCCAACTTCGGGTATGTAAGAGTATCTCTGGTCAGTCATTAGCTGACCATTAAGCTAAGTGAGAGGAACCTTCTGTGGTCACATGTGACCAAGAATATGCACTTTAAAAAATTAGTTCAGAAACATCTTAAGTGTGGAGTGGGGAGGATAGGAATAATACCAACAGCAAACACTGGGGATAAAGGAGACTCTGATTCCTAGAATGGTTCCATTATACAATTTAATACATCCAGTGTTTGACACAGTTTTTGAGACATGCAAAGAAAAAACAAAGTATGATCAACATACAGGAAAAAAGGAATCAATAGAAACTGTTCCTGAGGAGAGCCAGAAAATGAACTTAAGGAAGACTTTAAGCTATTTTAAATATGTTCAAAGACCTAAAGGGAACAGAGTACAAAGAACTTTTAAAAGTCTCACCTAAGTAAAGTTAATAATAAAGAGTTAGAAATTACATAATATGTAAATGCATATTGCAAATACATAATGAAATATGAGAGATGGTATAAATGCCTGTTTTACATTTTATAACTCCTTTTTCCCTTCCAAAACCCCCTCTCCCGAAAAAAACCCTTTGTTGAAAATATAAACCTTCCTAAGACAATCATACGACCTTAACAGGGAGTTGGTACACACAACAGACAAGAAGAATTTCACTTTAAAATATAGAAATAGAATTGTGGTCTGGAAAAATAATGTTTAAAATAGTTAAGAGTTTATTTTTTAAAGGCTTAGAAAGTAGAATGAAAGAATGGAACAGAGGTTATTAAAAAACTAAGCTAGGCATGTATTCAGACACAAAACGGTCACAGATAAAAATGTACTCATATCCAAATGACATTGCTACAGTGTATTTGATCAGATGGAAAATGGATTTCAGTGGCTCTAGTAATCTTGAATGATTTTTGAAACCTCTACACTGTAATTTAGTGAGCTCTTTTTTGTTCTTCAATGCACGATGTAAATTATTTTATTCTGTCTAGCTGCCGTCTTTCTGACTTTGAAGTTTTATTTAGCTGACTGTACCTGGGCCTTTAGAGGCACATGCCCCTTGGGAGATCCCAACCTTTCTGCTGATGGGTGCAGGTGCAGCTGAAGCTGAGAAGACTGGATGAGTCTCGGAGCTTGCAGGGGCTGAGTCAAAACCAGGACCAGGACTTCTGCCTCCACTGTGTGGGGTTCACTCGGAGCGTGGGAGAGTGGCAGGGGCTGGCAGGGAGGAGGTGGAGAGGAAACCCATCCCAACAGATCTGGCTGATGTGATTCAAACTTTACACCCAAGGGGAGAATCTCCTAGGACTAGTTCAAACCCAACTTGCTGTAGATTTACATGGAAAGCGAGGTTCCCCTTAGTGAGCTCTTAATAGAGCACTTTAATGTTATAATCTTCTTGAGTTATTTCTGACTAGCAGATTATCAAATTAGTTATGGAGGGCAAGTTTGGTGGTAATGACTTAAAATTGCAATTTGGACAGAGTATGAGTAGAGTGTACCAGGTGTTTTTTTTCTTTAATTGGTCTCCCTTAACTGGCTGTCAAACCAAGTGCAGGCTAATCTGATGCCTAAGCATACTTTCTCCAAGCAGCCCATCAAGTGGGAATTACTGGAGTAATGGGAGTATTTTTGCTGAGGTTTCTTTTGACTATGAAATGATGGTAAACTTGGTTATAACTCTCTTTTAGAAACATTGAAAATTTGCTGCTATTGATTCTCACATTTGGCAAATGATATCTAATATTAATTTACTTTTTATTGTAGATAATGAAACATTTCAAACTCATTTTTTAAAAATCTGTTTCTATGTGTAGTATAATTTGACTTATTAACTATAGGATTCCTTTTCCTTTGATAAATGTAGATGCTGATTCTTTAGATTTAGAAATCCAGTTTAGGGAATTATAGTGAGATTAAAACATACTTGGGCTGGATTTTGGCTCAATGATAGAGCACTCACCTAGCATGTGTAAAGGCACTGGGTTTGATTCTCAGCACTGCATATAAATAAATAAAAATAAAGGTCCATCAACAACTAAAACATATTAAAAAATATTCTGCAAACCTCTTTGAATTACTGTTTAACCTAAGCTTTTAAATTTGTAAATATTTCAATGAAATTGACATAGGTATATTAAAAATAGGTTGGAAATCATAAACCAGAGTTTATATATTATTTTATACTTATTACATTGTAACTATATTCTTATATAATTATAAATATATGCTGTTTTTAAGTTTTTATATGTGTTCCAAATCTGGGATGTTGAGACAAAAATGGGTTAACCTTTAAAATAATTTTGTTTTGAGAACTATTTGTAGATTATTGTATCTAATTCCTAATAATACAGTAAAGAGTACTAATGGAACTTTTACTTCTTTATGTATTGTTTAATTTGCCTGTTATTAAATTATGCATTTTTGGTTTTGAAAGGCAAAGCTATTTAAATTTGAATATTATGCCCTAATTCTAGATGTGATCTTTGAATAAATGATGCATAGTTTCCCCCAAAGCCTGGAAACTCTTCTCTTTTAAATCAGTTTATTGCTAATATTTGTAGCACTAGCTCCCCTCCACTTTCATTGTTAGTGTGACTTACTGTTTACATGGCACTGATCTGAGGTTTTGGCCTTTATTTGAATGTGCTCTCTTCCCTTTCCCTTGAGTAGCTGATTTCTGCCTCACTTTCCTAAGAATTGGTAGTAATCTATAATTTCTATAGCTTTATATTCAGATTTATAAATAAAAAATACTGCTGGATTTCCCTGCTCTGTGCTGCTTTTCTTCACACACTAAATCATTGTACACTTGTTGGAATTCCTACAAGTGTGACTGATTGCAAGATTTGTGAAAGATTGTTTTAATTTTGGGGAAATTGTTTTGGATATATTTCTCTTTGGGGGTTCCATCAGTGTTGCCAACTATATGATAATGATATTTCAGACCCAATAAAAGTGAGTCTATTTAAAAAATAAGTCATACAAATTGTTTTTAAAAATCTCTAGAATTTTAGTTTCGAAATTATTTATTATGGTATTAATTCACAGTACTTTGAATAGTAAAAAAGGAGTTTGAATACCTAAAAAGAACTTCAATAATAAAAAAAAGGTTACATAGATGGTAAATGACAGAGCAAAAAAAACACAAAACCTTAATTTTTCTCTATTATTTGTTTGTGATTTCCTCAGATTAATTGGAAAAATTCTTTACATTTAGCTTCTATTTTTAATACTTTTTTTTTACACTCTTAAAATAGTTGGCAGCATTGTCCCTGATTCTCTATTGGATTGGGCTTACATAATGTCTTTTTCTTTTCTCTGTTTTTTTTTTTTTTTTTTTCTTCTTCTTTTGCTTCCTAAGGACATGATGATACAGCGCCATGTGCAATTTTGAAAAGTATGGATAGTTTTAGCTTTCTTCAACACCCAGTCCACCAGAGGAGCTTAGAGATTCTGCAGAGATGCAAGGAAGAGAAGTACAGTAAGGCTGCAAATCCTGATAAACTCTGTGTTGTCACATAGCCATTTGGAAATGGAAACCAAGAGCATTCTACACCAGGGTGGAACATAGATTGCATAGGCAACATGACTTCCGTAATCCTTTATGCAGTCTCTGGATATTTCCCTTTGAGACTTCAGTGTTTCTCTGGAAGTGCTGAGATACCTGTTCACTTGGTGATTCAAAGTGCTAAGATAACCTGTTCTCTTACCTTGGTGACTGTCCTGTTTGCCAATGATCACTGAGTTAATTATACTTTATTACAGTTACTGAATTGGTTTCTATTTTTGTCTTTCAAATAAGTCGAGTGATAGGTAAAAATAAAAAATACTTTTTTCTCCCTCATTTTAAAAAAGCCTTACTGAGCTTTCATTGAAGTAAACTGACCTGCATGAAAGAACACAATTTGGTAAGTCTTAATGTAGGCAGTCATCAAATTATCACCATAATCTTGATGGCAGACATTTCCAAGTTTCCTTAAATTCCTTTCTGAATCTGACTAATTTTTATGATTCCTTACATTTTATTTCCAAGATTAGCAAATGCTGTTAAATTCATTTAGGCCGATTGCAGACCTCCAATTGGACTTTGCTTTATTTGATTTAGAGCAAAGCTACCACATCAGTGTTTTGGTATAAGGAAGATGAACAGAACCATGGGACATGTTCCTTTTTGTTTGCTTACTTTTTATAAAATTGCTGTAAACAATGCCCTTGGTCTCCATTTCCTTTCCTGATTTTTATTTGGTATGCTCATTCTGCATGATAATTGGTTCTTTTGTCTGTTGTGAGATTACAGTTAGTGGGCTACTGCTATTGTTGGAATAAATGGATCCTTCAGAGTATTCAAAATCTACCTCAGTAATTTGTGTATAGTGAAATGAATTTATTTACGTAATTGTTTTTGAGCTTTTAATAATTTGCCACAGGTTTAGGTTGCTAATTTTAGTTTTCTGATTGAGATTCCCTTGAAATTTTAGTATTTGGTGTCAGCAAAGGAATAATATAAATAGAATTTCTTAAAAGCACATGTTATGTGGATACCATTTTTCCAGCTTCTCTTACTTATACTGTCTTGGTGTAAAAAAATATGTAATGTATTTTTAGAAAACAATATGAAAAATATTTTCTCATTTTAGAAAGAACATAGGTAAGTATTTCATTTTAAAAAATTCCTTAAAAATAATTCTTAATTATTGCTCTTTTTCTGAAAGGTATACAAATGTCATTCTGATTACCTATCTTGCTATTCTAAATCTTTTTTTTATTTTTTTATTTTTTTTTTTATTGTAAACAAATGGGATACATGTTGTTTCTCTGTACATGGCGTAAAGGCATACCATTTGTGTAATCATAAATTTACATAGGGTAATGTTGTTTGATTCATTCTGTTATTTTTTCCCTTCCCCCCCTATTCTAAGTCTTTTAATGCATTGGGACATTGATTAAAACAGTCTACAGATCTTTGTGGTGGAGCTTAGATGAATTCTTTTTTACTCTTAAGTAGTTTCAAGTAATTTATTTCCTTTATTTTTTCATGACTCAACCTGACAACTAAGGCCTTACCATACTCTAGTTTTACTACAATAGGAAGGCATCAACCTTCAGCATAGGCTGCCTAAAGAAATCATGCGTTTATATGTGTTTACATGCAAATTTATCTACTGTAGTACTAGGCAATAATTATAATTTTAGTATTAAAATAATAAATTCAAGTTCGGGAGACTGCTCTTTAAAAAAAGCCAGGAAACTACCAGCTTTAAGAAATTGTGAACTGATGAGGCCAGTGAACCCTTCCCACAGGTAACAGTGATAAAACTTGGAAAAAAAATTTAACCAACTATTTGAAAGTATTGGAAAAACATCAGAAGGAGGCATAAAACAAAGACTTTCTTCTTTAAAGTACATAAAACAGTGGATAAAAATTGTGAGTTTGTAGCTTTTTGCACAAAGGGCTCTCTAATTCTCATAGTTCTTGAAATAGGAGACCACAACTATATTGACTTGAGGTGTCAGAAGTCAAAGTTGAAGACTGTCAGGGCAGCTGGAAATTTAGGACAGTCTTAGAATTGAAACCCGTATTTAGAGTATAACTCTTCCCACATCCCAGACTGACTGCTGCAGAATATGCAGGGAACTCTTATCACAAAAGTGGAAACCAAATAGAAGATAATCATTTTTTTTTTTTTTTTTTTGTCTTTTTTGGAACTAGGGGTCGAACCCAGGGCTTTGGGAATGCAAGGCAGATGCTTTGCCACTGAGCTACATCCCAGCCCAGAAATAATCCTGAAAGATTCAATGACAGTAGGTCAATTATTCAAGTTTGTTGATTTTTTGATGAGGGCATTTTTAAAAAATCTGTGCACAACTTGTATTGTAGAAAGCTGAAGTCTTTCCACTTTAATTGGTCTTGTAATTAAGAGAAAAAGGGGCAGAAAATTATTTGAAGAAATAATGGCAGGAAACTTACTATCTTTAATTAAAACCACTATTACAGATCCGAAAAGATCAGTGACCTCTGAACAAAATAAATATTAATGAAAACCACATCTAGTTATTTTATAGGCAAATTGCTAAATGCCAAGGGAAGGAGAACACCTTGAAAGCAACCAGAAAGAAAATTCTTACATTAAATTCAGAGAAATAATGACATGATTTTTAACACTCGACTTCTTAATAGAAATAGTACAAGTCAAAAGATATCCTTCCAAAGCCATGTTTCAAATGCCAAATAAAAAAATCCTCAAAACAACAACAACAACAACAACAAAAAGCAAATTTCAGTCCCAAATTTCTATATTTGCATTTTGGATTCAGACAAGTTAACTGTCAGATGAAAAGTCACCAATATTCTAAAGAGTATGGGAGTATCTAGTATTGCTGCAATACGTTAATCTATAAAGTCCAGTTACCATTTAGCAAAAGCATCCTTAGAAAATGAATATGAATTAAAGGCATTTTCAGATAAATACAGTCTGCTCCCAGACTGTATTTATCTCCATATTATGTATGAATGGAGACTGTATTTGTCTCCATATTATGAACTCTGAGAAACAATAATGGAAGTTCCTCAAGCTAAAAAAATTACCATATAATGGTGATTAGGATTTATAGTAGGAGTTGGTAAACTTTTTCAGCAAAAGACCAGATAGTAATTATTTTAGACTTTGTGTACCATAGGCTTCTGTTGAAACTACTCAACTTTGAATGAATGGAGCCCTAGATAAAACTTTATTATGTTCCAATAAAACTTTATTATGGACACTGATAATTTAAGTTTTGTATAATTTTCACATTATAAAAATATTAATTTGTTCTTTTCTCAATCATTTAAAAGTCTAAAAACCATTCTTGGTTCATAGGTCATACAAGGTAGGCAGTGGATTTGATTTAGGCTCTGTACTCTAGTTTGCTGATTCATGTTATTGGAAGGAATGAAGAAGCTAGAAAGATGTATATAAAATTAAATGCATTGTTTCTTTCTTTTTTTAGTTTCTTTTAAAAGATAATGACAATTTGAAGTAAAAATTATGGCATTGTTTTGGTGGTTTAAAATGTGTCCATCAATTCTTTGATATTCCTCCCTTTAAAAGGTGAGTGCCATACTTAGTGACTTGCTTCTAACAATGCAAAGTGGCAGAAGTTGATAATGTGTGGTCTTCAAGATTAAAACATAAAAGGTATTGTGGCTCTAACTCTTCCTTTTCGTTTTTGGTGCTTTTCCCCTCTCTCTGCAGTGGGTGTTTGAGATTTGACAGAGAGGAAATCAGAAGACTGGGGAGTAATTGAAGCTTTTAGGAACACGAGCTGTGGTCTCACTTTCAGAAAAGTCAAGAGCCCTATAAAGGAGAAGAACCAATGCGAGGAAGAAGAGAGGGTAGAATAGAATAGTTGACTCTCATTTCTATTTGAACCCCATATTTCTGGCCTTTAGTCCAACCTTGTGAAAATTGAGAATATATTGATGAACAAGGTGAAGCATCAGCAGTTGCTAGAGAAGGGTTATGTGCTTACTGGACCTCATTACCCTTACCTTGTTGACAGAACCTGCCTCAGTGTTCTTGACTTCAAGCATTTTGATAACACAAATGATGGAAAATTTAAAGTTTATTTTCTGATGAAAATGGAGTTAAAATGAAAATCACTAACAGAGTGGTATCTGGGTGACCCTCAAATATTTGGAAAATAAAACACGTAACTCATGAGTTAAAGCAAAATTCATAAGGACAACATTTTCAAGTTTTTTTTTTTATCTGAATAATCTTGGAAATAAAACCTGTTAAAATGTGTGGATGTATCCAAAGCAGTGCTTAGAAAAAAAAATATAGTTAAAAAGATCAATAACTTGAACTTTCACTTTAAGAACCTAGGGGAAAAAAGAACATGTTAGACCCCAGAGAAGCATAGTAAAGTAAATAAAGTTGAGAACTAAGATCAGTGACATAGAAAACAAATTGACAATAGAGAAAATCAGTGAAACTTAAAGATGTAATTTTTTAAAATAAATAATGAAATTGATAAATCTATCTCAGCACTGTCTAATAGAACTTTCTGTGATGATGGAAAAGTTCTAACTTCACTGAAAAAGACTGTTGCCACTAACCACATGTGGCTCTTAAGAACCTGAAATGTGGCTGGTACAATTGAAACTGAAGTTTTAATTTATTGAATGAATTTACATTTACACAGCTACTTAAAACTTAGTGTCTATTTCATTGGACAGTGCAATTCTAGAAATACTGCTCAAGCCAATATCAGAAGACAGAAAGCTATTAACTGGAATGAAAGAGTAGAGACAATTATATATCCTATCAACATCAAAAGTTTGAGGGGGAGATTATACACATGTGTGTCAATAAATTAAACCATTTATGTGAAATGTACAAATTCCTTGGTTATCAACAGTATCAAAATTGATCCAAGAAAAAAAAAAAAAAACAGGAAACCCAAAGAGTCTTTTATCTGTTAATGACATGGAATTCATAATTAAAATCTTTGCCATACAGTAACACAAGGAAATGCAGGCCCTGATAAATCAGTAGTGAATTTCTTTTACGAAACAAGAAAGAAATAATTTGTCGGTTCTCAACAACTCTTTCAGGTTATAGAAGAGCAGGGAACACAATCCAAATCATATTATGAGGCCAGTATTCTTTGCTACCAGAAATAGGCAAAACCATACAAGAAAACTATAGACCAACTTGACTTTATGATGATGGATGTAAAAATCCTCAATGAAATAAGAAAGTGCCAAATTCAGCAATATGTTAAAGGATCATACATGAAGATCAAACTAAATTTCTTCCAGGAATAACAGATAGGGTTGACAGTGGTGTTAGCAGTTATGATAACCTGAGTTAATAAACTTATAAAGAGAAAAAATTTACCTCATATTGACTCATTCCTGTCTATTATTTGTTGGCCCTATTGCTTTGGGAAAGGTAGATGGTAGGGATATGTAACAGAGCAGAAATGCTCACCTGATGGATTGAAAGTGAACTAGGGAAGAGGAAGAGACTAGGGTCTCAAAATCTCGTTTGAGGACACAACCCCAGCAATCCAAATATCCCCCATTAGGCCCAAGTTCTTAAGGTTTTCAGCTCCTTCCAGTAGTGTTAAGCGGGGGGATCAAATGTCTTGACATTTGGGCCTTTGGGGGGACACTCAAAATCCAAACCATAGCAACAATCAAATCAATTCACAGTGTTGAACATCTAAAAAAGAAAAAGCATATATGATCATTTCAGTAGTTTATCAAAACTCCATACCTATTTCTTTTAAAACTTTTAACATCCCAGGAATAAAAATCGTCTTGCTCACTTTATAAAGGATATGTATGAAAATCTTGTAGCAAACTTTTCCCTTAATTTAAAAACATGGTAGGGTTGAGGATATAGCTCAGTTGGTAGAGTGCTTCCCTTGCAAGCACAAGGCCCTGGGTTCAAATCCCCAGCACCACAGAAAAAAATAAAAACATGGCCAAGGACATCTGATTTTGTTGCTCAGATTTAACATTCTACTAAAGGTCATCAGGAGAGCAATAAGGCAACAAAAAGAAATAAAAGGTTTAGAAGTTAAAACAGGAAGTATACAATATTAGCATTAATATAGAAAGTCAAGAAGTCTAACAATGGTCTTAGAATTAATAATCTCACAGAATACCAGGTAAATATAAGGCAAATTAAGTTATAATATTCTAGCTATGTACACTAGGAAGATGAGACTTATGAATTCCATTTGCCACCTTCTAGATATAACACCCTTGTGTAATGACCTTCCACATTTACAAGAGTTGTTTTCTGTGATAGAAAACACATGCAGAAGTGATGATGTCACTTACAAGATTAAATCAGAAGACTGCAGTTTCCATCTTTGGGTACTTCTTTCCTTGCTTTCACTTGGTCTCTGAGAAGCAAGTTGCCATTTGTGAGTGGGCCTGTTGAGAGTTCCAGTGAAGCCTCAACCAATGGGTAGTAAGGAACTGAAGCTTGTCGTTAACTATGTGAGTGACTTTAGAAGCGGATTCTTCAGCTTCATTTCAGTCTTGATATGACTACAGCCTTGCTTGACAGCTTAAGTACAAGCTCATAAGAGACCCTGAGTGAGTATCACACAGCTAAGCAACTCCTCCTGAATTATTATTTCTTAGAAATTCTGTGAGATAGCTGTTGTTTTAAATTGTTAGGGTTTTCATTAATTAATATGCAGTTGATAATTAATACAGGATACACAAACATAAGGTAATTAGGGATAAGTTTAACAAATATGTGTAAATCTTAAATATCATTAAATATCACTGAGAGCAATTGAAGAATACAATGGAGAGATCTTTTTGTATGTATTTTTGTATTTTGAGATACCAGTTGTCCCTCATATAATCTATAACTTAAATGTAATCCCAATGAATATCACAGCAGGTGTGGTAGAAATTCATATGCTGATTTGTAGACCACCTGGAATGACCAAAATAATTCCAATGGAGAACAAGTCTGGAGAACTGTATATGATTTCAAAACTAAAATGGTCATTACATTGTTCTCTTGGTTGAAAAATCAGGTGATCAGTGAATTAAATAGAATATGGAAATGGATCAACACATATATAGTCAATTTTCCACAATGGTGATGAGATAATTCAGTGGGATAAAGGATAATCTTTCAAACAAATGGTAATCAACAACTATATATCCATAAAAGAGAACTTTGACTTTTACTGTATAGCAGACATAATTAAATGACTCAGACAGCTCTTCATAAGGACCAAAACTTTTAAATTTGTAAAGAAAACCTGAGAGGAAATCTTTGCAGTCTTGGGACAGGCAAGGATTTCTTAGATTGGACTGCAAGCATGAACTATACAAGGAAAACATTAATGAGTTAGAGCTCACTGAATTGAAAACTGCTTTCCAAGTAATGGTAAGGTTGGGGGGGACATAACACCACCACCTGAGATATGTTATTTGTAATAGTTTTTAATTCTAATATCTGATAATAGACTTATAAAAAAGCATGAAGAAAACCTTCTTAATAATTTTTTAAAAAGGTCAGTTAAATGGGCATAAGATTTGAACATACACTTCCATAAAAGGAGATATGTGTGTGGTCTGTAGGCCTGTGAAAGATGGCCAACTTAGTCTTCAAGGATTTTCAACTTATAATGTTATTTACCTGAGAAAAATGAAAACATGTTTACAAAAAAATTTTATAGATGCATCTCTAAAATTTTATGCTACTGAGTGAAGCCTTATGCAGAAGATGACATACTGTTTTATTCAGTTTACATCAAATTCTAGGTAATGCAAACCAATCTTTGTGGATGACATAACAACTATTGAGTTGATGAGGGTGGGGATCAGGCATGTGAGGAATTGTCCAAGAAAGGACAAGAGGAATCTTTTAGGGGATGATGGAGATGTTCTGCATCTTCTTTTGGTGATGGTTATATGGTGAATGCGTTTGTCAAAACTTATACAATTGTATAAATAAAACGAATATATTTTACTGTATTAAAGGTTTTACCTCAATGGAAAAGCACTTAATTATGTGCCATGATCCCTGATATAAATTACAGAGAAAATTTTTCATGAAATTAAGAATATGCAACATAAATAAAAGGTAGATGATCAGAATTTATTTGAAATTGGTAGACAGAAACAAGTACAGGAAATGCTAGTATATATTTTGGTGAAAACTCCAGGGAAGGCAGGAAATTATATTTCTTTTGAATTAATAAATTATGGATATCTATCTAGTTTAGGAAATTTCCATAAAGTGAATGTAAGGTTTAAATACAATAGTGAAAATAAGAAACCCCTCAAAAGAAAATCAAGATGGGAAAAATGAATTTAAAGAAAATATGAAGTAAAATGCTAGAAACAAATACTGTTTTCAAAATTAACAGAAATGACTTAAGCTCACCAGTTAAGTTCCCAAGATGAATTTTTCAGTAGGTTAAATTTTATCTACATGATGTAAAATACTTTCAATGATGATGTTTAAAGATGTGACACTTAGGTAACAGGCAAATATAACTGTAGAACTAAATGAAGCTATATATATAGTGATCTGAACAAATCTTCACTGAAGTAACTTGTAAAATGATTTATTTGAGAAAGGGAAGTTGAATCCACTGTAGAAGTTTTGATACTTAATAAAGAAATTGGTAAATATGTGTGTAAATCTAAATGAGCAATGCTTTATGAAACTTAATAGTAGTTATGCTTAATTTGCTTGATGAATGTGAAGAAAACAAGGGGAGAGTAAGTTTTGGATTTTAATGACATCCCTAACAGGAAGGGGATGATGAGAATTAACCATTTTAAGGTTTCTGTACTCTTCGGGAAAAGAAAAGAGATAATTGATTTAGTTAGGAATTCTTGAGTATGTTAAAAATTTAAGAATGACTAGAAAGTATATGCAACTTTCAAAATGAAAAAAAAAATCAGAATAAAAAATATAATCCAATAAGAAATTCAGATAAAATCATATAATTGGGTAAATACAAAGCATAAAATAAGACACAAAATATGCTGGATGTATCAATAATATGAATAAATTTAAACGGACTAAATGTAACAGTAACAGAATTTGAAACTAAAGAACTTGAACAAAGTTTAGCTGTAGAATGCTTTCAGATCTAAAATATGAATAAAAAGAGATTAAGCATATTGGAGAAAAATTACATAAGGATATTACTGTTTTCTTCGTGCATTTTTCCCACCTCATTTAGTTAGCCACTGTTAAGATTTGTTACTATAGTTTTGCATCTTCTAAAAATTTTATATTAATAGGGTTATATAGTATAGATTCTTTCTTGTTCTGATTTGGTTACCCAACATAATGATTTATATATTCATCCATGTATCAATAGTTTGTACTTGTGTATTCCATTGTATATGTAGCATGTCATTTGTGTATGAAACATTGTGTTTATCATTTGTTTCTTGGTGAGTTTGAGTTGTATACTGTTAGAGCTGTTGTGAGGGACCTGCTATATATATTTTTGTGAACATATTTCCATTTCTAAGGTAATATTTGTGACTGGAGCTACTGTTTCACGAAGTACACATTTGTGACATCATTAAGAACTGTCCAAGTCTTGACACTTTAAATATATTGTTTCATCATTTTTGTGGTGTTTATTTGTGATGATTAAGTCAGATATTTTCCTATAGTCGGTTTTTTGCAGTTTAGGTTAGATGTCCCTAGTTGGCTTATATTATATTTGTCTAGTTTGGGATTTGCTATACCTCTTGGTTCTGTGCTTTATTGATTTTCATCAAATTCAGGAAAATTTGGCTAATTTATTTAAAATCTTTTTCAGTTGCAACTTTTCTCCAAGACTTCAATCACATGTTAGAATGTTTTGTATCTCAAAGATTGTTCAGACTCTTATTTTTATTGTATTTTATTCTTTGTGTTCTTTACATTGAATAATTTTTATTTGTCTGATTTCAATTTTATTATGCCATTTCTGATCTCATCTTAAACCCATAGAATGAATTTTTAATTTTAGAAATTATTTTTTGAGTTTCAGAATGTGCATTTTGTTCTTTTGTACAAGTTCCATTTCTGGCCTATTATTTTTTTTGTCTGTTAACTCATTAAGAACATTTTCTCCTTTTAAACTTAATATATTTATAGCCTTTTTTTTTTTGCTTATTCAGCAATGGGAGATTTTGGGACTTGATGCTTTTGGAAGGACGTTAGGGAGTGGAATACACTGGTCTTTAGTTTTAAACTGAGTTATCAGTTTCAAGTGTTCAGTATATTTTTCCTTATGTTTCTTGTGTGTTTAAGATATTTAATAATAGATGTAAAAATTGTTACATAGAGGGATATAAGGAAGTCAAAGAATATTCAAGAAAGAACCACTCTGATGTTTCTGAAGAAGATACTCTTTAAGGAGAAAATTCCTTGTGAGCACATTACGTCTAGAAGAAATTTTAAGAACATGAATCCTATAAAGAAAGTGATAGCACAAATTCAAAACTATAAAATATCAGAATGAACCAGGGGTGTGATGGTGGTGTGTAATCCCGGCCAGCAACTTGGGAGGTTGAGGCAAGAGGATTGCAAGTTCCAGGCCAGCTTGGGCAATTTAGTGAGTTGATGTCAAAATTTAGAAAATAAAATACAAATGTCTGGGGATTTAGGTCAATTGTAGAGTGCTCTGGCTTCAGTTCCCAGTACAGCAAACAAAGCAATGCTAGAATGATACTGAAAATAGATTTTTGAGCTAATAAGACAAGAAGAGGCATAAAACAATACTTGTGTGAGTTCAGTAAATAGAGGAAGCAACTGAAAGTTGAATTACTGGTGTTGCGGAAAGACACAAGATAATACACTTAAATACGAAGAAGAAAAGAATGAATATAAAGGATAGAAAGTTAGAATCTGTGATAGGGATAATTGATGTTTATGAAGTAGGAACTAAACAAATAGAACAAAAAATGCATTCATATAAGAAGCTGTTCAAAGTATTGTTAGGATCAACTTGTTCATTTCTGCAGAAATAGCAAGAATTTTAATAGAGATTGAATTTATCACTAGATCAATTTGGAGAGCATTGCCATCTTAAAAATATCATCTTTTCTAACTCATGAGCACAGATAGCATTCTATTTATTTAGAATTTGAATGCATTTTTTTCAAATAAAAATAGTAACTGTTCAAAATACTGTTTTGTTGATCACATTATATTCTCAGTACCAAATTTTGAATGGCCATATACCTTTAATTATCTTGGAGATCTACACTTAGCAGTGCAATGGCTGGATCATGTGGTAGTTCGGTGTTTAATTTTTTTTTTTTTTTTTTTTTTTAAGGTGCTGGGGATTGAATCCAGGTCCTTGTGCTTGCAAGGCAAGCACTCTACCAAATGACCTATATCCCCAGCCCTAGTGTTTAATTTTTGATGAACTGTTAGGCTGTTTCCCAGCGTGTACATCATTTCCGTTAAGCAGTGTGTGATGTTCTAGTTTCTCCATGTCATTGAAATTCCTTATTTCTCTTTTTGATTCTAACTATCCTAGTGTGTGTGAAGTGGTTTTTCATCGCAATTTTGATTTGCATTTCTCTGATGACTAATGATTTTGAGTCTCTTTCATGTACTTACTAGTCATTTGTATGTCTTTGGAGAATATTCAATTTTAAATTGGGTTCTTGTCTTTATTGACTTGTGGGAGTTCTTTTTATATCCTGAATATAAATTTCTTATATATATCATATACAAATAATTTATACTATTCTATGACTTAGATTTTCACTTTTTCAATATAATAATATCATTTGAAGTACAGAACTCTTAATTTTGATGATATCCTGTTAACCTAAATTTTCTTTTTTTTTACGCGCGCGCGCGCACACACACACACACACACACACACACACATATACTTTTACTGGATTCATTAATCCAGTATCTGAAAGACTTATTCCTATTTTCTTTAAAAAGGTGTATATAGTATGAGTACTTTCATTTAGGTCTATTGACCAACTTTCTTATTTTTGCCTGTAGATATATAGTTTTCACAGCATCATTTGTTGAAAAGATTATTTTTTTTCTCCAGTGGTTATGTTAGTCAATCATAAATGTCAGGGTTTATTCCTGGACCCTCAGTTCTATTCTGCTGATATATATATCTGTCTTTATGCCAGTACCATACTGTGTCAATCAGTTTATCTTTGTAGTGAGTTTTGAAATCAGGATGTATGGATCCTCCAACTTTGTTTTTATTTGCAAGTTTGTTTTGGCTCTTCTGGGTCCCTTCTATTTCTGTATTAATACTAGGATCTGCTTGGTCATTTCTGTAAAAGTAGGTAATTGGAAGTTTAATAGAGATTAGATTCACCTGTACATCAATTTGGGGGAGCATTGCCATCTTAAAAATATTATGTTTTCTATTTCAGTAACATGGATAGCATACTGTTTATTTAGATCTTTAATTTCTTTTAATGATGTTTTATGGTTTTAAATGTAGACATTTTGTATTGTTTTGTTAAGTTCATATTATTTTGATGCTATTATTTGTGGAATTGTTTTCTTAATTTCATTTCAGATCATTTAATTGTTTTTATATTAAAATATGACTTTTTTATATTGATAGTTTCCTATAATATTTCTGAATTTATTAATGCTAAATTAAGATTTTTGTGGATTCCTTAGGTTTTCTACAATTAAGAGTATATCCTTGTGAATAAAGATATGTCTTCTTTCCCAGTGTATCTTACAGATGTTACATAAATACTTATGTGTATGTATGATATAAAAATTGATACTTAGTGAACTTATAAAAAATTATGTTTTAAAAATATTGGTAATCCTTAGGAAACAATTAGTCATCTTTATTTCTCAGTGTCTTTATCTGATCAGTAGATAGTCAAAATTCATGGTCCATGTGAACGATATATTTGTTGCTAAAACCTGATACAAAAGGGTCATATTAGAAACTATTTGAGTATCAAAATAAGATATGAACTTTTATACTTCTAATCCTTTAGCTCAGTCACCCTGTATTTCCTAATGTTAATGTTTAAATGAAAGAAGAAGTAAAAGAATTTATTACTATATTTTCTAATTGCTAACTAGGTCGTTCGTAGTAGTTATGGGACTTGGTTCATATTATCTAGATGTTTCTGACATTTATCAAGTATTTACTGAAGAATATGAATTTTTATCTGTTTTTGGGGAATATTCTCATGTTTAGTTTTTCTGTACATTGATTTGAAATTTTCTGCCTTTTTTTGTTTTTGTTTTTTGTTTTTTTTTTTGCTAGATATAACCCGGAAAAATCCCAGAACACCTCTTTCTGATCTTCAGGGCATGAATACTCTAAATGAAAAAAATCAGCAGTAAGTTTGATTTATATTTTTAAGAAAGTAAAGAAAGAATATCTAGCAATCTTAGTAGTATTTTTATGACTTCAAAAGTATAAAAAATTCATTCTTGGTTAAGTTTTTATGTTTTTTTTTTTTAAGTTTCTTAAGGCCTTTATGAATGACTCAGTAACAGTTTAATAGGTTGGAGTTAACAAAATGTCTCTATAATTGCTCTTGGTAAAATGACTACTGTTTTTTGAGTGTTTCCCCAGAATAATTTTAAATGAGACCCTCCCTGCATTTTATGTCTTTTGCAAAATTTTAGTATTATTATGCTTCTTTCTATGGAAAAATCTTATTGGTAAGATAAATGAATAAGTTTTAATAATTGAATAGTTTGATTTACATCAAACCATATAATACCTTTTTTTGGTAAACATAATTACCAGAGCTTACCTTTTATCATTTATAATGAAGAATATTTTAATATTCTTTAAGTTTAATTTGCAAGTAACAAATATAAAAAATTTTCTGAGTTTATATAGGTTCCTTACCACTTAGCATACCATTTATAGGTACTGTATTTATTGGAGTTGAGAACATTGTTTAGTTTCTAGGTGTGCTTTCTACATTTAAAATATCAAGAGAACTGAGCTTCCTAGTGTCCTTGTAATAAAGGATGGGTCTGTCATTGAAATGAAGGTATAGCTTCTCTGATGATTGTTTCTAATTGAGTTACTATGTGTTTTTAATATATAGTGTCACTTGTCTACTTCAGTAGCTTTTTATTGACTCTTTGTTGTTTATTACAAGAAATGTGTGTTCACTAGCTTCGTGTGCAAGAGCTGTCACAGCCGAAGTATATAACCACAAACATATCTTCATCTTAATTGCTAATAGATTAAACTGTTTACTGTTTTTATAATGTATGCCCTTTTATATTTTTAATTGGTTCTTTTTAGTTATACATGACAATAGAGTCTATTTTGACATTCCAGCATGGAATATATCTAATTCAGGCTCCAGTACCTCTCCTTCCCCTTTGCTCTCTCCACCCTACTTCCTTTCCTCTATTGATCTTTCTGCCATTTACTCATAGTTATTTTTTTAAAAATTCATTTCTTGTGGCTGTACATGATGGTGAGATTGACTGTGGTATATTCACATGTGTACATAGGAAGGTTATATCAGATTCATTTCATTGTCTTTCCTTTTTCCATCATCCTCCCTTCCCTTCCTTCTCCTTTGCCTACTCCACTGAACTTCTATTCTTCCTCTCCCCAGTCCCCTCATTGTATGTTAGCATTTACATGTCAGAGAGAATATTCGACCTTTGGTTTTTTAGGATTGGCTTATTTCACTTAGCATGATAGTCTCCAGTTAATCCATTACTGGTTAATGTTATAAAGTTATTCTACTTTATGGCTGAATAATATTCCATTGTGTATATATACCACAATTTCTTTATCTGTTCATTTGTTGATGGGCATCTAGTTTAGTTCCTTTGTTTAGCTATTGTGATTTGTAAACATTGATATGGCTGTGTCACTGTAGTATGCCGATTTTAAATCCTTTGGATATATATACTGAGGAATAGGATAATTGTGTCAAATGGTGGTTCCATTTGTAGTATTTTGAGGAATCTCCATTTGCTTTCCAGAGTGGTTGCACTAATTTGTAATCCCACCAACAATGTATGAATGTACCTGTTTCCCTACTTCCTTGCCAACACTTTTTGTTACTTGTATTCTTGATAATTGCTATTCTGATTAGAGTGAGGTGAAATCTCAGTATTGTTTTAATTTGCATTTCTCTAGTTGTTAGAGATGTTGAAATTTTTTTCATATATTTGTTGACCATTCTTTTTTTGAGAAGTGTATTGTTTAGTTCTTTCACCCATTTATTGATTGGGTTATTTGGTTTTTTTTATGTGTTAAGTTTTTTGGATTTATTTTATATCCTGGATATTAATGCCTTATCTGAGGTGCGTGTGGCAAAAATTTTCTCCCATTCTGTAGGCTTTCTCTTCATGCTCTATTGTTTCCTTAATGATACCTGACTAATGAGGAAATTTACCTCCAAATTTGCATGTTAAATTTTACCCACCAAAAAATTAGATGATTAATCTTTACTGTGTATGTTTGATTTTATCTATTGGCAGTTTTCTCATCCTGATTAGAGATACATAATTTATCCCATTTCCTTGATTTGAATAAAAAAGAAACTGATTTGTCATATTTCTTAAAGTAGTTTAATGGTTATAAATCTAATACTAGTTTGTGTTTCTTTTTTTTTTTGTACTTTCAACTTTGGATGCCTGAAGTGGTCTGTATGAGTTCCTGGCTTTTTTGAACATCATTTGAAATAGTTTAGTATCATGTTTCAAGATTACTTGGTTTGCTGGTTGTGGTGGTGCATGCCTGTAATCCCAGCCACTCAAGAGGCAAAGGCAGGAGGATCCCAAGGTTGAGGCCAACCTGGGCAACTTAGTGAGACCCTGTCTGATAACAAAAAATAAAAAAATATGGAGATGTAGCTCAGTGCTTGAGTGTCTCTGGATTCGATCCCTTGTACAACCATAAAAACAAAACAAACAAGAAAAAGCTTGGTTTGTTTTTGTTTCAAACAGTTACCTGAGTTTAGGCACTAATGGAATGATACACCAATTTTGTAGAGTTATGTAAATAAATTCATTTATAAGAAACCTTTACAGGGAACTTGATCATATCAGCTTGATTCTTTTGTATATGTAAGAAAAGGTAGGTGACATTGAAGTAATGATATCAGAAATAAGACAGATCTTTTGGATTGTATGTATTATTTATTTTAGATATATTTTAGAGAATATGGGCAAAAAGAGAAGATAGAATAATAGATGTTTATAAAGTCAGATTAATCATGAAATCATTAGCTTATATCTACTAAGTAGAGCCTTTTGGATCTTCCCTAGGAACTCTTCCTTATAAGTGATTTTTACAGAGTCAAACAAACTCAGTTTGTCAATCAGCTTTGTACTGCTGTGACCAAAATATCTGACAAGAACAACTTAGAGGAGGGGAGGTTTATTTTGGCTCATGATTCCATAGGTTTAGTCCTTGGTTGACTGAATCTGAGGCCAAGGTGAGGCAGCACATCACGGTAGAGGGGTGCATTAGAGGAAAAGTGCTTCATGGTGAGGTCAGAAAGCAGAGGGGATGGGGCGTGGAAGAGACCATAGGGAAGGTGAATCCTTCCAGGGCACAATGCCAGTGACCTACCTGCCTATGGTTACCTCCCAGTCCATTCAAGCTAGGATGGACTAATTATGTGACAACTCTCAGAATCCAGTTATTTCACCTCTAAACATTCCTGTATTAACAGGAGATTTGGGGGCATGCCTCATGCAAAGCATAGTACTTAGTAAAGCTCAGAAAAATTGTTTGGTTTCATCATCTTATTCTGACAGCAGGTACTTAGAGTATAAATACTGTTCCAAAGTCTTCACCTGCATTTTATAAAATGTAGATAATCACTACAGAGAAATCTTTGCTAATAAGTTTTTAGTAGTGACTTTCTTACCCGTTTAAAAGTGACCATGAAATCAATTACCCTGAGAAAGATGTTTTGCAAATAGCTAGTTTATACTTATTAATTATTTCTTATTTTATTAATTTATACTTATTAATTATTATGAAATGAGGAAATATTTTTTTTAACTTATAAAAAAATCTCTCAGTCACCTGACAGGATTAATGAAAATAACTAAGAAATTCTACAAAATTAGTGGTACTTATCCTAAGAATGAAAGTTTGGAGTGAGTATAAGAATGGAGTGTCCAGTGTGGTGATGATCTAGATCATGTTAATGAAATCTGCTCAAGGAAGTCAATAGTTAAGTGATATATGAAGAAGAAAATATACCAATATATAATGGAAGAAAATGTCTTTGCAAACTTGTTATCTATAAGGAGATAGAGGTACTATGTCTTCATTATTTGCGAACAGAGAAAGACCTATTCTTTAAGAATTAATATGCTACATACTCTAGATCATGATTTTGTAATGGTAGGGATTGAACCCAGGTGTGTTCTACTACTGAGCTACATTCTCAGGCCTTTTGTTTTTGTTTTTTTTTTTTTTTTGAGACAGGATATTGCCAAGTTACCCAAGTTTACCTGGAACTTCTGATCCTTCTGCCTCAGCCTCTGAGTATCTGGGATTATACCATACCCATCTGTTTGTGTTCTTAATACAAATAAAAATTCACTGTCTAAAGCAATGATCTGGTTTTTTTTTTTTTTTTTTCCAGTGCTGGGGATTGAACCCAGGGCCTTGTGCTTGCAAGGCGAGCACTCTACCAACTGAGCTATCTCCCTAGCCCAATGATCTGTTTTTTAAAAATATTTTTAATTGTAGTTGGACTTAATAAATTTATTCTTTTATGTGGTGCTGAGGATTGAACCCAGTGACCCATAGGTGCAAGGCAAGTGTTGTACCACTGAGCCACAAACCCAGCCCCACTGAATCTGTTCAAATTAATTTTTCCTGATAATCTGGCTGAACTGCACTTATCACCTGGGATATTGTATTATCAAATGCAACAGTGGGAACAAAAGTAAATATTTTTTGTTTGAAAGATTAATTGAAATAAATTTTACTACAGTTGTTTTAGACAAAGGGGAATGAAGGGAAGAAAGGGGGATAGGAGTAGGAAAGATAGTAGAATGAATCTGACATAACTTTCCTGTGTACAAATACGAATACACCACAGTGAATTTCAGTATTGTGTACATCCACAAGACTGGGATCCTATTTAGAATAAGACATATTCCATGCTTATATAAATATATCAAAATAGATTCTACTGTCATGTATAACTAAAGAGAAGAAATGAAAATTTTTAAAAAAGAATTGATATTTTATATAATTTATAAAGTGGCTTTCAAGTTTATCATTTAGAATCAGTGTGGCTTCATGTCACATAAAATATCTTGGAGTGATTCTCTATATTATAGTTAGGTAACCCTCAGCATTCCTTCATATCTTAGTATGTGTCTTGGTTTCCCTCTTTTCTGGGAGAAATATAGAACTTAGATATGAATATAAGTAGGTATATGTGACTATCAATTTATATTGGTATAGATAACCAGAATTATGAAATAATAGTAATATATTAATATAAATTTAAAACATTAAATATTACATAGCCATTTTCACAAATTAATTTTCATGTTTTACACTTTAAAATATAGTATGCCTATTATCCTAAATCCATTTGCCTAGTTTCATATCCCTTTGTTGGTCTTTTTGCTCATTTAAAATGTTTTTGACTTCTTTACTTAGGCATTATTTACATGTTATATTACTCTTAGGAGAAAACTAACTGGAAATTAAGATGAATATTATTTGTAGTTCTGCAGGTCCTTTGTTTATGTACTTAGTGCTATGCTATGTAGGTAGGAACTAAAGAATTGATACTTTGTAAGATAGGTGTGATAAGTGATATAACTGAAGAATATGGGATACTATGGAAAAACTGTTTAATTTTTAAAAATTTGATCCTATTTTAACAGTTGAATCTGAGACCAGGTATCCCTGGCAACCACCATTCTACTTTGTGTTTCGTTGGTTTTGACTACTCTGAGTAAATAATTCTACTCATTTGTAGAATCACACAGTATTTGTCTTTTGGTATTTCACTTAGTGTAATACCAACTTATTAATCTATGTTGTAGCATATGTCAGAATTTCCTTTTTTTAAAAGACCAAAGTGTATGAATTTGCTTTTCTTATTCCTTCATCCGTTGGTAGATGCTTTGGATTGCCTCTACATTTTAATTTTTGAAAATAATGCTATGATCATGAGTATAAAAATGTGTCTTTGAGACCATACTTTCAGTTGTTTTGGTTCAAGTGTATACTTAGTAGTGGAATTGCTGCATCATGTGGTAATCCTGTTTTTAATTTTTACTATTTTCCACAGTGGGTGTGCCATTTTACATTACCATTGAAAGTACGTAAGAATTTCAGTCTCTCAAATACCATTTTGTTTTTCTGTTAGCCATCCTAATGATGTGAGGTGTATTACATTGTAGTTTCATTTGCATTTCCTTAATGATTACGGACATTTTCTTTTCATGTGTGTATTCTCTTAAATTATATAGGAAACAAAATACAGAGTTAAAATAATTCTTTTTTTTTTTTGTATTGGAGATTGAACTCTGGGGCACTCCACCACTGAGCCACATTCCCTATTTTGTGTTTTATTTAGAGACAGGGTCTCACTGAGTTGCTTAGCACCTTACTTTTGCTGAGACTGGCTTGGAATTCGAGATCCTCCTGCCTCAGCCTCCCAAGCTACTGGGATTACAGGTGTGCGCCACTATGTCCGGCTAATATTCACTATTTAAAAATTGTTTTTTTCAAATGTATTCACTTTTAAATCATGTAGAAAAGAAAAGGTGGTATTACAAGTGGAATATTGACTCATAATTTCTCATGTTTTATTGTATTGAGATCTTTATTTCTGCATATGACTTCAAATTACTATCCAGTGTTCTTGTTTACCTTGCAGGATTCCCTTGAACATTTCTTTCTTTTTCTCTCTTTCTTTCCTTTTTTTTTTTTTTTTTTTTTTTTGTTACTAAGGATTGAACCCCAGGGCTCTACAACTGAGCTACATCCCCTGTCCTATTTTTTTTTTGCTTAGGCTATCCCTGAATTTACAATCTTCCTGTCTCAGCCTCCTGAGTCACTGGTTTTACAGGTGAAAGCCACATCACACTGTGTTTCTTATAGGGCAGATATAATGATGGTATCTTAATTTCTCAATTTAAAGAACAGTTTTTCTGAGTATAGTATAGGAGTCTTGTTACCCGTTCCCATTGCCTTCCCAGCTCCAATGTTTCTGATCAGAAATCTAATAATCTTAATGAGGATCCATTGGATGTAATGAATCTCTTTTGTATTACAACTTTTAGGAGTCTCTCTTTGTCTTTAGCTTGTAAAAAATTGGTTATAATATTTCTTGGTGTGAGTCTAAGTTCATCTTTCTTTAAGTTTATTGAGTTTCTTGGATGTTTATATTCATGTCTTTCATCATATTGGTAAGTTTTCAGTCATTATTTCTTCAGATATTCTCTCTGCTACTCTTCCACCCCCATTCTTCTTCTTGAATTACCTCAGTGCCTATGTTCATCTATTTGCTGGTGTCTTACTATTAGGCTTTGTTTTTCTTGAGTCTTTTTCTTTTTGCTCCTCAGACTCAGTATTTTCTCTTGTCCTCTCTTCAAGTTCGATGATTCTTTGTCTCACTGCTCAAATCTACCTTCAGCTCTCTAGTGACACTAATTTTTCATTTCATTTTTGTGTATTTGAGTGCCAGAATTTCCTTTTGGTATCTTTTTTAGGTTCTGTCTTTATTGGTAGTTCCATTTTGTTCATACATTGTTTGACTTTCTGCACAACTCCCTTTAGTATTTTTAGCATGTATAAGACAATTCTTCAAAAGTCTTTTTTCTTTTTTTTTTTAAGTATTTTTATTAGTTGCTGATGAATATTTATTTATTTGTTTGTGGTGCCGAGAATCGAATCCAGTGCCTCACACATGTTAGGCAAGCGCTCTACCACTGAGCCACAGTCTCAGCCCCTAAAAGTCTTTTTTCTATTGTGTTTCCTAAAAGGCCATTTTCAGAGACAGTTTTTGTTGATTTATATATTTTTCCAGGTGGGTCCTGTTTTCCTTTTATAGTGTGTGTGTGTGTGCACATGCATGTGCCTTGTGATTTTTTTTTTTCTTTTGGTTGAAAAGTGAACATTTGACTCTAATAATGCAGTAACTAGAAACCAGATCTCCTTCTTCCTCCCAGACTTTGCTATATTTTGAGGTTGTCTGTTGTGTGCTATCTCTGTGCCCAGATTCAACCCACTGAAGATCTTCTCAGTTGTTTCCTGTGCCTTTTCATGAACATACAGAGTAACTTTCCTCTTTTCTGTATATATGTAAGTCATTTTTTAATGTCTTAGTCTTTAAAGAAGAAGGGGAGAAAATATGCCCATCTTTTCAATCTGAAGTCCCTTCTGATGGAGGGGAAAGGGACTTGCAATAATGTAGAAAGTACAGCATTAGTCTCCTGCTTGTTTATTTTTACCTTTGTGATTAAAGCAGTGGTCAGCAAACTGTTCCCGTATCTTTGGAAGAGGAGTTTTCTTTGTCCACCCTGACTCTAGCATGCTGTTGGCAAACCTGTTCAAAGAGTATTGTATAATTGTGTACAATTGTGTACAATTGCCTATTAGCACCTTAAGTAGCTTCTGTTGTGCTGAGGTGAAATGAACCAAAATTAACTGAAATTTACCATGCAAGCCTTTCCCTGGAAATTGCAAGCCATCAGTAGACTCCAGAGGAACACATTCCAAGATCCCCCAGGAGACACCTGAAATCACAGATAGTATTGGGTTTGCCTTCTACTGTTCCAGTTACTCATGGTGAGCCCAAACCCCAAAATATTAAATGGAAAATTCCAGAAATAGTCGGCATGATGAAATCTTTTATTAACAGTATATTGTTATTATTAACAGTATATTATTATAAATGTTCTATGTTCTTGTTAGTTATAGGTGTATGTATGTGTTTATATATGTATGTATATGTAGGGGATAATGTATATTTAGGCTTTGGTACTATCTGTGATTTCAGGTATCTTCTGGGGGACATCTTAGAATGTATTACTTGTGGATAAGGCAGCTGTTGTATTCATATTAGCTATATTCAGCCAATGCAGTTGTCTGTGTGGGATGGCACAATATTTGTGCTTCCCAGCTGTCATCTTCTCCTAGATATTATTTCTGAACATGATTTTTAACAAGCTCATAGACTTGCATTGAATGGTTGTAACATAATTTATTTTACCTATTTCCAGTTGTTATTTTAGCTTTAGCTTTCTAATTTTTTGCTTAGTTATCATTTTTAGAAAATTTCACACATATTTATTTTCTTCTGCCCTTCTTAATAAGAAACCTTGACCAGAAAGACAGAAAAAAGTATTATTAGGTATAATGTTGGTTGGTTACCTTTTTTTTTTTTTTTTTTTTTTTAAGATGCTCTTTAGCTGTGGTCCTGAGCCTTTGTATGTGAACCCTCCCACCCCCAACTTATCAGAATTTTGTAGGATCTTCACTTGAATCATTTGGCTTGGGTATTTGACCTCCTTGATTGATCTTATATTTTATATATGATTAGTCTGTCTCTTTTGGGTTTTGTTCTCTCCCTCTTTCTTTACCCTTAAATCTCCTATCACTTATAAAGAATCTTGAACTCATCCTTAATTCCCTCTTTCTCATATACTGCACATGTATGTCAACTGTACTCTGAAACGATATCTGAAAAATCTCACCCCTTCTCAGTGCTTCCAGTTTTACACTGCTTCAGAATATTGTTATCTCTTGCATGGTTTATTGAAGTAACCTCTTGAAACAATCTCCTACTTTTTGTCCTTTGCTTTCCAAACTGTATTTAATACAGAATGATTATTTTAGTAAGTGTTTTGCTCAGTATCCTCTTGTTTCTTTCTGATTCCCAGTGAAAGGCAGAAATTCTTACAGGTACAATGTAACAGTCTCTCTTCCTCTATAACTTGGTCTTTTCTTATTCTCTCCCTGCTTGTTCTTTGTTGGCTTACTTAATATATCTCAGACTTACTAAGAGTATACCTATTTCTGGGACTTTGTGTTTGTTCTTCATGCCAACTAAAATGCTCTTCTTCCAAATAACTGTTTGGAAACTTATCAGTGAGGCTTTCCCTAACTACCTTATTTTAAAAGTCTAGCATATTTTATCCTTTGTGTTTAATTTTTCTCCTTACCATCTATTGTTCAACACATAGCATATTTTCTTATGTGCTTATTGTCTCCTCCTACCTGAATGTAAGCCTCTTAATGGTAAGGATTTTAGTTTATTTCTGTTATGTTGCATGTCCATTGCTAGAAAAATAATTGATATGTAGTTGGTGCTAAAGAGTTATTTTAAAACCAGTGAATGAATGTATCCTGCATTTTTGTTTGTGTTATTGCTTATTTAATTTTCAGGAAGCTTTTTGTTATTAAGATTGCTTTCTCAATGTTATTTTTATAGCATATTATTTTACAAATGAAACATTTTCTCTCCTCTTTGATTATTACTGATAGCTCCCACTACCCCGCCAAAAAAAATTAAAATAAAATAAAAAGAAAAAACAACACACATATTTTCCATGCCTGGACTTGTCTTTCTTTAGATTGCTTATGTTTTGATTGTTTTGGTTTCTGTTTCATGCTAAGGATTTTCCTTAGATATCTACTGAATGTTGGTCAACTATTGATAATTAAAATTAAGACACTGGAAAGCTTTTGGGAATCTCTGATCAATTTGGGTGGATGATATCAATTCCTGGAACAATCAGTATTTGTCTGTAGGCTAGTTAGAGTCTCCACAAAAATTTATTTTTTCTTCCTGGTATGTATGATCCCAGTGGTTACTATTCTGTTTGGGTAAGAAGACTAAGAACCTCTGTTTTCAGTATTGCCCTTAACTCTTCTATATAGTATTTTTATCCTTTCTTGTGTGTAGTGCTGCCTAGTTTACAAATTTTCTTTTATGCCCTGCATAGGTAAGGAAGCAACAATCAAAGCCTGAGAAAGCAATATACTTTCCATCTTACAAAGATGAATTGCTGTTGTTGCTTAGTATATTTTCTTCTTTAGTGTTAATTCCTTAAAATTTATGATACTATTGTTTTTATGGGCTTTTGAAAATACCCAAACATGTGTCTGTTCTATCTTTACCTGAAAATTCCTCTGATAATTTTACATGTTTTGTTCATTCCTGTTTCCCCAATGCCTTTAATAGTGTTCAGCCCCTAGCAAAAGCCTAGTAATTTTGGTGGGTATAGGAGTGGTGTATATGTATGTGTGTGTGTCTAAGGTCCCAGGGTGAAAATAGATATTCCATAGAATGATATGACCTATTAGGATTATAAATTCCTATGGTAGCATTTGGAAGTTCTGAGTCTAAGAAAAAGAAAAGCCATTGTAATACCTTATATTATTTATTGATTATTGAATGATAGCAATTATTTCAAGATGTCGGCAACACCTACATGCACATTTGTATGTGAATGTGCCAGAATGCACAGAAACTTCTCTGAACTAGAAAAGCTTAGTCCTAATTGATTGGTGAGCATTCTAATAAAAATCATTTTCTGGTGGTTTAGCATTTTTTTGAATCTTAACTTTAATTTTTATTTTACTTATTTTGGCATTTAAAGGGCATTAATTAGCAGTATCTTAATTCACTAATGTAAAATATGCTATGTATTTTTTACAGTGATACATTTGATATTGCTTGGAATGTCAGAACTGGGATACGCCAGAGCAGACTACCAAGTAGCACCTCCTCACTTGATAAAGATGGGATATTTGCTAATTCAGCTAGCAGTAAACTACTGGAAAGAGCCCATGGAATTCTCACGTCAGTATTGATGAGTAATATGGATTGCTTTGTTATGATTGGTTTATAATTTCTGGTTACAAAAATGGGAAATGGTGAAGTATTATTTTCATGAGTATAATTTTGATAGAAACAAGACACAAAGCATTTAATCAGTATTTAGAACATGAATCTAGTACATTATTACATTGGTGTTTTTACTGTTTCAGTCTTCCTTATCACCAAAAAAATTGTGGTTGAATATATATTCATTATGAATATGATTCTTTATTGTTTTTGACAGACCCCATGTATTAGAGAAAGAAAAAACTGTTAGGTTTTGCTTTTTTTCTTTTTTGTTTCTTTTTGTTTGGTTGGATTTTTTTAGGTTTCCCAGTTGTAACTATAATTATTAACCTTTAAATTCTGAAAGTTTTAGTAGTTGGGCAGGAAATGGTGTTATAAATGATGAATGGCACCATATATAGTGGTATATAACACTTATCCAAGCCTGCCATTCCTCATTACCGTAGAACTGATTTGAGGATACAGATACATAACCATGCATGTTGTACCAGTAAAAAAGTTTTTAGTTACCAGCATTAACAGGCACTTCCAAAGCATATATTTTTTTTGACTACAAGGTAGAGGTGTGAAAGATTTGGATTCCTTACTCCCTAAGTCATTGCTTAATAGTATTAATAGACTAATACAGGTCTTGCTCTACTCCAGAAATGAATAGTAACTCATTTAATTCTCACAACAGCTCTTAAGAGGTAGGTGGTGTTATCATCCTAATTTTACATTATAACATAATGAAACCAAGGCTTATAGAAATTAATTATACCTTAATAGGTGGCATTGGACTTTATTCTCTTTAAAAAGCCACAGAAATGTGAAATGTAAAATAAGATATGACACTGAAGTTTTGAATAAGAAAAAGAACAATTTTTAATTTCTAAAAATGTGAGATCATTTTGCTGAAAAATGTTCTTTGAAAGATTCATGAAATTTAGGCATTTCATTTAAAATCTTGAAATGACAGAAATCTTTTGTAGGTATAGAAAAGCATATGCCCTACTTAATCCAAGGAAATGAAACTATAGTTTAGAGTATACCATATTGCATTCATCAAACTTAAATCCGTTTATATACCTATTTTTCAAAGCAGGTATCTCCTTCCCCCTTTTCCTTTCTTACCCTTCTTAAAAGCACCTGCTTCACTGAACTAGGTAATATTTTCATATAGAGGTTCTATAGTCTTAGGAATGGGTAATACATTACTTGAGCAGAGACATTGAAATCATTCACCTCTACCGTAGTTTTTTCTAACAAGTACCTTATCTCTGTAGGAGAAACAAAAACTTCAAATCCAAGCCTGCTCTTCCGAAGGTGAGTTTTATGAAAAAATGTTTTTATTTTTTTAGTGCCCTTCTACATACTGTTTTTTATTACTCATGACAGCAACCATTATGAATCAAAGATAAGGAATACCTTATTTCTAGATAGGGATTGTGTGCACTTAACTGAATCCAGTTTAGAAATAACATTGGCTTCTATGAAATGGCCAAGCCTAAAGGTTCAGGTATTGTTTTAGGCAGTTGTTACTATGAGCAAAATACCTGAGAAGAACAACTTAAGGAGGAAACATTTATTTTAGGCTCATGATTTCAGAGGTTTATTGTTGGCTACTCCATTATTCTAGGCCTTAGGTGAGGTAGCACATCATGGTGGAAGGGTGTGGTAGAAGAAGGCTGCTCAGTTTATGACAACCAGGAAGCAGAGAAAGAAATTAAGGAGCCAGGAACAAGATTTAATCCTCAAGGACATTCTCATAGTGACCTACTTTCCTCTACCCTCCCTTCACCTGCCTAAAATACCACCTGGTAATCCATTCAGATTATGAATCCATCAAATGAATCCACAGATGACTCTTATAATCAAATCATTCATCTCTGAACATTCCTGCATTGTCTAATACAGTAATTTGGGGGGGGGATACCTCATATCTAAACTGCAGCAGACTTATAATTATTTGTGATCAATACCACTTTCTAATTTTTTTTTTTATTGTAAACAAATGGGATACATGTTGTTTCTCTGTTTGTACATGGAGTAAAGGCATACCATTTGTGTAATCATAAATTTACATAGGGTAATGTTGGTTGATTCATTCTGTTATTTTTTCCCTTCCCCCCTACCCCTCCCACCCCTCTTTTCCCTCTATACAGTCCTTCTTTCCTCCATTCTTGCCACCCTCCCTAACCCTAACTCTAACCCTAACACTAACCCCTCCCACGCCCCATTATGTGTCATCATCCACTTATCAGCAATATCATTCTTCCTTTGGTTTTTTGAGATTGGCTTATCTCACTTAGCATGATGTTCTCCAATTTCATCCATTTGCCTACAAATGCCATAATTTTATCATTCTTTATGGATGAGTAATATTCCATTGTATATATATACCACAGTTTCTTCATCCATTCATCAATTGAAGGGCATCTAGGTTGGTTCCACAATCTGGCTATTGTGAATTGAGCAGCTGTGAACATTGATGTGGCTGTATCTCTGTAGTATGCTGATGGTAAGTCCCTTGGGTATAGGCCAAGGAGTGAGATAGCGGGGTCAAATGGTGCTTCCATTCCCAGTTTACTAAGGAATCTCCATACTGCTTTCCAGAGTGGCTGCACTAATTTGCAACCCCACCAGCAATATATGTATGAGTGTACCTTTTTCCCCACATCCTTGCCAACACCTGTTTTTGCTTGTATTCTTGATAATCGCCATTCTAATTGGGGTGAGATGGAATCTTAGGGTGGTTTTGATTTGCATTTCTCTTATTACTAGAGATGTTGAACATTTTTTCATGTTTGTTGATTGCTTGTATATCTTCTTCTGTGAAGTGTCTGTTCATTTCCTTAGCCCATTTGTCGGTTATTTGCATTCTTGGTGTTGAGTTTTTTGAGTTCTTTATAGATTCTGGAGATTAGTGCTCTATCTGGAGTATGATTGGCAAAGATTTTCTCCCACTCTTTAGGCTCTTTCTTCACATTGCTGATAGTTTCCTTTGCTGAGAGAAAGCTTTTTAGTTTGAATCTATCCCAGTTATTGATTCTTGCTTTTATTTCTTGTGCTATGGGAGTCCTGTTGAGGAAGTCTGGTCCTAAACCGACAAGTTGAAGATCTGGACCTATTTTTCTTCTATAAGATGCAGGGTCTCTGGTTTGATTCCGAGGTCCTTAATTCATTTTGAGTTTAGATTTGTGCACAGTGAGAGATATGGGTTTAGTTTCATTCTGTTGCATATGGATTTCCAATTTTCCCAGCACCATTTGTTGAAGAGGCTATCTTTTCTCCATTGCATATTTTTGGCCCCTTTGTCTAGTATGAGAAAATTGTATTTATTTGGGTTTGTGTCCGTGTCCTCTATTCTGTACCATTGATCCACCTTTCTATTTTGGTACCAATACCATGCCATTTTTGTTACTATTGCTTTGTAGTATAGTTGAAGTTCTGGTATTGCAATACCCCCAGCTTCATTTTTCCTGCGAAGGATTGCTTTAGCTATTCTGGGTTTCTTATTCTTCCAGATGAATTTCATAATTGCTTGTCGAGCTGGCCTTCTATGGACTAAGACTTCTGAAACTGTGAGCCCTCAAATAGACCTTTCTTCCTCTATAATTGTGCTAGTCAGATCATTTAGTCACAGTAGCAAAAAGACTGACTAAAACACTCCCCTTGTAAATTTTTATAATTATTCAGGCTCAAAACAATTTTATTGTCTGTTTTAGTACTATTTAACATCATCAGAAATATCTTAGTCTATTCAGGCTACTATAACAAAATACCCTAGACTGGTTAATTTATAAGCAAAAAATTTATTGCTCACAATGGGCTAGAAAGTTCAAGATCAAAGGGCTATAAGATTTGGTGTCTAATGATGACCTGTTCTTCATGAATGACACCCTAACATGGTGGAAGGGGTGAATAAGTTCCCTTGGAACTCTTTTATAGGAGCACTAATTTTGTTCATGAGAGTGGAGACTTCATGACTTAATCACCTCCAAAAATCCCACCTCTTCATTGTATCACATTGTGAATTAGGTTTTAATATATAAATTTTAGAGCTGTCAGACATTCAGACCACAGCAGGCAATATCTTATTAGTCTTTACCTGTATAAGAACATTACACAGAATAATAAATAATTATTGAAAACGATGTTCTGATGAGTTAATTTTAATGAACTGAGCAGTGACAATGGAATTGAGAAAGGAATAAAGTAGATAATTAACGGAAGCTCTAAGAATGGATTTAATTTTCTTTTTCTCCTTAGATCAATGACCCTTTCTCTTTTATCACTTTCATAAATTTAGTAACACTTGAGTTAAATTACTCTTTAATATCCTTAAAGTCTACACTTGTATGAAGTTTATCTCCAGCATTTAGAATGATAGCTGTCCTGTAGTAATCATTGTGACTATTTGGTGATTGGTCAGGTTATTGTGAGTTTTATGAGCAGAGGTCTGATCTCCAGTTACTGAGGAAAGAATTGTTTAAAATTCACTAGTAGGTAACCATTAGTTAATTCATTTAAACTAATATTTTTGAATACCTACTAAGTACCAGACTCTACAAATTGAGAGTACAGAGTGTTTGGGACAATACAGTGAGAGACCTTGCTGACTCTAAGCTTTTGTTCTGGAGAAGAAAAAGATAATATACAAATAAATAAATGGAAAGATAAATTAGATAGTTTGATATTATTTGCAGTGAGGACAGTGAAACGACCTAGTCGACAGAGGTAGGCAACTGTTTTGGTACTTAAGCAAAAACATCCAAGAAAATTATATTTAAGCTGTAAGCAGAAAGCCAGGTAAAACTAAGCCTCGTGAATGGTCTGGCTATGGAGCACTCCAAGCAAATGAAAAGGTTGGAAAGACTCCAAGGCAGGAATTAATGTGCTTTAAAAAAATATTTTTACAAAAAACTCCTTAACATTAAAGATACTGTTTTAGTTATTTTATTTTCTGTAGTCTACATGTGTTTTTTCACACAGTGACACTTAGTAATTAATTATGCTATATAATTAATTATTATAGCAATTATAACTTTAAATATAGATTTTTTAGATTGTAAAAGTGAACATTTATTTCTAAGGTCATTTTTCTCTCCACCCACCCCAAGTTGTATCTTTTCTCTCTCTTTTTTTGATTGCTAGGCAAAGGACCGAGTTACATCTACAGCCCCTTCAATAGTATTTTAAATTTCCAGGGGATCATTTTAGGCTTTCAGTACTTTTTTTTTTTTTTTAAGTATTTTAGCTGTAGATAGACACAATACCTTTATTTTATTTTACTCACTTTTATGTGGTGCTGAGGGTTGAACCCAGTGCCTTACACGTGCCAGGGAAGTGCTCTACCACTGAACAACAACCCCAGCCCCCTGATTTGTTTTTAGTTAAGGATAACCTATATATTCTTCTAGTTGAATCCTTTTTTTTCTTTTTTTTTTTTTAGTTTAATTTGACCAGTACATAAAATTTGTGCAATACAGTGAATTTGCTTGTGAGAATTAAAGATGCTAATAATGTTAAAATCCTCCAAAGTTTATCACATATGCCATTTTACACATATATTGTTACTTTATATGACTTTTTTTATTTTGGCAGTACTAGGGATTGAACTCATGCTTTAGTGTGCTACCACTAAGCTAACATTCCCAGCCCTTTACATGACTTTTTTTTTTTTTTTTTTTTTTTTTAAGTGTTCGTCATGTTCGCAACTATTTTTTCATGTTAGTAAATACAGGTTTATATCTTTATGAGGTTATATGAAGAAGTATACTTTATTTAAAGCCTGTGTCTTTTTTCATAATTTTTCACTATGTTTTCAAGTACATTGCCTTAGAAATCTTATTTGTTAATCTTTTTGGGATAAATACCCAGAAGTGAACTTGCTTACCAGGAAGGTTTTACTAATTAATATTCTCAATAATTGTGCCTGTATATGTCCATTTCTGCCACATTGTCATGAACACTGACTTTTGATAGTCCTTACTCTGCCAGTTTGATTTGTTCAAAATCTCTTTAAAAATAAAACATTTATTTGAATACAAGTGAGATTGAATAATTGTCTTCGTGTTACTTGCCATTTTTACTTTGAGAATTGTTTGTTCAGGTCTTCTCATTTTTTTGTGTTATGTATGTTTGTAAACATTTTTAAAGTTCTTTATATATAGATAATAATTCTTTGACACTTGTTGGGAATAATGTCTAAAATGTGTGCTTTTTTGCTATTTGAGAGTTTCTATGTTTTGATGTTTATATTGTCAAAATTAGTATTTTATGAATTTGTCATTTTTAATTCAATCTTGTGATTTTCATAATATAAGGTCTTTACTATTTTTTAAGTGACATTGTATTTTTCCTTTTACATTTAAGTAGATACATTTTTCCATTTATAAACCATACTACTATAAATATGGTATGGTTTTTAAAATATGATTTGCTAAAATACCCAAATGCTTCTTTTTTTTTTTTTTTTTGTGGTGCTGGGGATTTGAACCCAGGGCCTTGTACTTGCAAGGCAAGCACTCTACCAACTGAGCTATATCCCCAGCCCCCCAAATGCTTCTTTTAGTATCCTATTTTATTTAGATTTAATTGCTTCATATGTAACATCTATTTTTCTGATTATATTATAGGTTAGCTCATTGGGGTAGTGGTCAGATAAAGGACTGTCTGTGTGTCTGTCTGTCTCTTTCTCTCTCTCATGGCCTTGGGGTTTTATTTAGTTTATTGTCACAATGAGACGTGATTCAATTGGTAACAGTAATCACTATAGATATTTTAAGTAGAAAGGGACTTAATTCATATATTTAGTATGTTATAAAATCATTATAAATCTTAAAATTTCAGAGTATAAAAACAACATTCCAAAGCTGTGATCATAAAACTTAGATCGGAAACCTGTGCTTCTAGGCACATACCACCTATGGGATTTGGAAGAAACTGTTAACTGTTTCTTCAGGGATAAACAGTGATTATTTACAAGTAATTGTAGTGACAATACAGATGACCTGTACTGTGCTTCTAAACACTCAAAAAATTAGTGTTTAGAGGCTGGGACTACAGAAAACGAAAGTACCTTTACGTGCCTTTTTTGCCAGCAGAAACAGATTTAATGGCCAGAGCCTCTGCTTCAGTTGTACCTTCCCAGTCTCACATGTGGATATTTGATTGACAATCTTAAATCATATCCAGAACTCCAGATGCGGTAGAGTCTGGGAATTTTTGGTGTTTAATTTTTAGTTTCTTAACTTTTGGAGGAAGGAAGGAGGAGATGGAATGGATTTTTAAATTTTCCAATTTTATCACAGTCATGAGGTAGGATAAATGATTGTTTGGATGGGAAATTAAGAAAACTGGCTGAACGTCAAACAAATCCTTCTCAATTCCAGAAATCAAATAGACCACAACACAATAATACTAGGCGATTTTAACACACCTCTCTCACCACTGGATAGATCTTCCAAACAAAAATTGAATAAAGAAACCATAGATCTCAATATCAACCATTTAGACTTAACGGACATATATAGAATATACCATCCAACAAAGAATGAATATACTTTTTGTCAGCAGCACATGGATCCTTCTCTAAAAGACCATATTTTATGCCAAAAAGCTACTATTAGCAAATACAAGAAGATAGAGATACTACCTTGTATTCTATCAGATCATAATGGATTGAAGTTAGAAATAAATGATGGAATAAAAAACAGAAACTTCTCCAATACCTGGAGATTAAATAATACGCTATTATATGATGAATGGATAACAGAAGACATCAGGAGGGAAATAAAAAAATTCTTAGAAGTAAACGAGAACAAAGACCCATCATATCAAAATCTCTGGGACACTATGAAAGCAGTACTTAGAGGAAGATTTATTTCATGGAGCCCATTCAACAAAAGAAGTAAAAATCAACAAATAAACGACTTAATACTACAACTCAAAGCCCTAGAAAAAGAAGAACAGACCAACACCAAAAGTAGTAGAAGTCAGGAAATAGTTAAAATTAGAGCGGAAATCAACGAAATTGAAACAAAAGAAATAATCGGAAAAATTGACAAAATAAAAAGTTGATTCTTTGAAAAAATAAACAAAATTGATAAACCCTTAGCCACACTAACAAAGAGAAAGAGGGAGAAAACTTAAATTACTAAAATTCAGAATGAACAAGGAAATATCACGACAGACACGAGTGAAATATGAAACATAATTAGAAGCTATTTGAAAATCTATATTCCAACAAAACAGAAAACCTCGAAGACATCAACAAGTTTCTAGAGACATATGAATTACCTAAACTGAATCGGGAGGACATACACAACTTAAATAAATCAATTTCAAGCAATGAAATAGAAGAGGTCATCAAAAGCCTACCACCAAGAAAAGTCCAGGACCAGATGGGTTCTCAGTCAAGTTCTACAAAACCTTTAAAGAAGAGCTCATTCCAATACTCCTCAAAGTATTCCATGAAATAGAAGAGGAGGGAACCCTCCCAAACTCGTTCTATGAAGCCAATATCACCCTGATACCTAAACCAGACAGAGACACATCGAGGAAAGAAAATTTCAGACCAATATCCTTAATGAACATCGACGCAAAAATTCTCAACAAAATTTTAGCAAATCGCATACAAAAATATATTAAAAAGATAGTGTACCACGATCAAGCGGGTTTTATCCCAGGGATGTAAGGTTGGTTCAACATCCGGAAATCAATAAATGCCATTCACCATATCAACAGACTTAAAGTTAAGAATCACATGATTATTTCGATAGATGCAGAAAAAGCATTCGATAAAATACAGCATCCCTTCATGCTCAAAACACTAGAAAAAATTGGGGTAGTGGGAACATTCCTTAACATTGTAAAGGCCATCTATGCTAAGCCCATGGCCAATATCATTTAAATGGTGAAAAACTGAAAGCATTCCCCCTAAAATCTGGAACAAGGCAGGGATGCCCTCTTTCACCACTTCTATTCAACATCGTCCTTGAGACTCTAGCCAGAGGAATTAGACAAACCAAAGAAATTAAAGGGATACGAATTGGAAAAGAACTCAAACTATCCCTGTTCGCTGATGACATGATTATATATTTAGAGGAACCTGGAAATTCCACCAGAAAACTTTTAGAACTCATAAGTGAATTCAGTAAAGTAGCAGGTTACAAGATCAATGCTCATAAACCCAATGCATTTTTATACATAAGTGATGAATCTTCAGAAAGAGAAGTGAGGAAAACTACCCCATTCACAATAGCATCGAAAAAAATAAAATACTTGGGAATCAATCTCACAAAAGAGGTGAAAGACCTCTACAATGAGAACTACAGAACACTAAAGAAAGAAATTAAAGAAAACCTTAGAAGATGGAAAGATCTCCCATGTTCCTGGATAGGCAGAATTAATATTGTCAAAATGGCCATACTACCAAAAGTGCTATACAGATGCAATGCAATTCCAATTAAAATCCCAATGACGTACCTTACAGAAATAGAGCAAGCAATTATGAAATTTATCTGGAAGAATAAAAAACCCAGAATAGCTAAAGCAATCCTCAGTAGAAAGAGCGAAGCAGGGGGTATTGCAATACCAGATCTTCAACTCTATTGCAAAGCAATAGTAACAAAAACGGCATGGTATTGGTACCAAAATAGACAGGTGATCAATGGTACAGAATAGAGGACATGGACACAAACCCAAATAAATACAATTTTCTCATACTAGACAAAGGGGCCAAAAATATGCAATGGAGAAAAGATAGCCTCTTCAACAAATGGTGCTGGGAAAATTGGAAATCCATATGCAACAGAATGAAATTAAACCCCTGTCTCTCACCTTGCACAAAACTCAACTCAAAATGGATCAAGGACCTCGGAATCAGACCAGAGACCCTGCATCTTATAGAAGAAAAAGTAGGTCCAAACCTTCAACTTGTTGGCTTAGGATCAGACTTCCTTAACAGGACTCCCATAGCACAAGAAATAAAAGCAAGAATCAACAACTGGGATAGATTCAAACTAAAAAGCTTTCTCTCAGCAAAGGAAACTATCAGTAATGTGAAGATAGAGCCTACAGAGTGGGAGAATATCCTTGCCACTCATACTTCAGATAGAGCGCTAATTTCCAGAATCTATAAAGAACTCAAGAAACTCTACATGAAGAATACAAATAATCCAATCAACAAATGGGCTAAGGAAATGAACAGACACTTCACAGAAGAAGATATACAAGCAATCAACAGATATATGAAAAAATGCTCACCATCTCTAGTAATAAGAGAAATGCAAATCAAAACTACCCTAGGATTCCATCTCACCCCAATTAGAATGGCGATTATCAAGAACACAAGCAACAATAGGTGTTGGCGAGGATGTGGGGAGAAAGGTACACTCATACATTGCTGGTGGGGTTGCAAATTAGTGCAGCCACTCTGGAAAGCAGTATGGAGATTCCTCAGAAAGCTTGGGATGGAACCACCATTTGACCCAGCTATCCCACTCCTCGGCCTATACCCAAAGGACTTAAAATCAGCATACTACAGAGATACAGCCACATCAATGTTCATAACCGCTTAGTTCACCACAGCCAGATTGTGGAACCAACCTTGATGTCCTTCAATTGATGATTGGATAAAGAAACTGTGATTGATATATATATATATATATCTATATATATATCTATATATATATATCTATATATATATCTATATATATATATCTATATATATCTATATATAGATATATCTATATATATATATATAGATATATATATATATAATGGAATATTACTCCGCCATAAAGAATGATAAAATTATGGCATTTGCAGGCAAATGGATGAAATTGGAGAATATCACGCTAAGTGAGATAAGCCAATCTCAAAAAACCAAAGGAAGAATGATCTCGCTGATAAGTGGATGATGACACATAATGGGGCGTGGGAGGGGTTAGTGTTAGGGTTAGTTTAGGGGTAGGGTTAGGGAGGGTGGCAAGAATGGACGAAGGAAGGACTGTATAGAGGGAAAAGAGGGGTGGGAGGGGTAGGGGGGAAGGGAAAAAATAACAGAATGAATCAAACAACCTTACCCTATGTAAATTTATGATTACACAAATAGTATGCCTTTACTCCATGTACAGAGAAACATCATGTATCCCATTTGTTTACAATTAAAAAAAAAATGTCCTGAATTAAAAGACTGCTTGTTGAAACTGAAGATCAGTTTCTACTAAATCACCAGATATTGAGCAATATGATTTATATCAATAAACCTTGTGAAATGGCAAAAAAAAAAAAAAGAAAAAAGAAAAAGAAAACTGGCTGAGCATTTGTTTTTCTTACTCTTAGATTAATTGATGTGAAGAATTTATTTTTTTTCCCATTTGTTTCAGCACTTGCTGGAGGTAAATTCTTTGAAGCATCTAACAAGATTGACCCTACAGGATCGCATTACTAAGTCTCTTCTTCATTTGCACAAGAAGAAGAAGCCTCCCAGCATCAGTGCCCAGTTTCAGGTCAGGTTATTTCCTATTTTACTTATCTCTAATAAGAATCTGTTTCTTTGAGATTGACATTGAAAGGTCAAAGTGATCTTCAAGATACTTGAATATCATATGATTCATGAAATTAAAAAGCAATATATTAAAGGTCATTTTGGAAAAAAGTACTAGAAATGGAAAAAAAAGTCAGTTGCCTCTTGGTGTTTCATCCATGTCTCTGTGTAGTAAATTTCCTAACGAATAATTAATTATTTTCAATGTAAAGAAAAAGCAAGCAAAAAATTGGTATTATAAAAAAAATTGCCTTAAAATCCTACTACCCAGATATAGTCATTGTTAGTATAGTGATATATGTTTTTTTCTCCTTAAACCTCATGCTCCCACCATCAGTATTAAAGTAAATGGGATTATAGGATTTTTTGTGTGTGTTTATTTTAGTTTGTGTACATAGAAATTGTTCCCTCCCCCTTTTTTTTGGCATTTTGAGTAAATATATTAAATTAACCAAGTAATTTCCAGAATAATGATCTTCAAAATACATATCTAATGACCTCTTCTTTTTTTTCTCAAATCATCTCTAACCTTCTATTCATGTAATAGATATTTATGCATATCAGCTAAAAATCAGGCAGTGCTTTGCTTAATTTCATTCTGTCCTCTTACTTATATCATAGCAGTGTTCACTATTAGTAGTTATTTCCTTATCTGTGATAATTATATTTCTATATGGTAATGCTTTTTTAAAGATGAGGATGTTTGAATATAAATCTTCTATGTACATATCATTGTATATGTTGTCTGAATTATAAACAAAGTCCTTCAAATGGTGGGTTGGAAGGGTATTTTATTTTAGATAATTCTTTCTGTAGTTCTGTAGATAAATTTGAATCTGTGAAGGTTATTTGATCACATGCTAACCTTCTATATAGAAAAAGAATAAGACCAAGGATCCAAATAACTTACTATATGCCAGTAAACTTAAATAAAAAGCAATGGTTACAATGAAATATCTACTAGAATTTTGAAAAATCCTTAATTAGTAATCATATGGGTTGTCATTTAGTTGTGAAGTAAAAACAAATCAGAGATGTTACTTGAGCAAGTCTTGGTGCTGTTCACACATTTTAGAGTCTAGCTCTTCTTTTTGTAGATTTAGAAAGGCAAAGTGATGGGTTATAGCACCCCTCCCCCCAAAATGTTACTTGGTAAACACTGCTGTGTAAGACAGTATTAGAATTTATTAATGTACTACATAAATAGGAACATAATCAGACTTGATGCAGTTGTTAGGTCATTAGCACATTTCTCCCTGATTAGCACAACAACATGGGAAGCCAAATTTTGATGTAAAGGCAGTTTTGGTAAGGGGACATTAATGTCATGTACAGTGTAGAATCATTGCACTGCTAAGCATCCGTTGTTATGTTGCCTTTTATAGGTGCCTTGGATATAAATATCATTCTTTTTATATATACATATATTTTAGTTGTAGGTGACACAATACCTTTATTTTATTTTTATATGGTGCTGAGTATTGAACCTAGGGCCTCTTGCTTGCTAGGCAAGCACTCTACCACTGAGCCATAACCCAGCCCCAATAAATATGATTCTTAAACCAAAGAGCAACAGTAAAAAACTAATCATACTTAAATGCTATCATGTCCTTTATCCTCCCTCTCCCATTTCAGGAATTTCAAATATTCTCAACTTACATTCATTTGTATTTAATTTGTGCGAAAGGATCATACTTCTAATACATTGTCAAATTATTGCAAAAGTAATCAATTTTTGACTATTTAGAAAATATAGATAAGTAAAACCAAATGAAAATCCTCTACCATCTAGAGATAATGACCAGTGTACTTTATATTTTAGGCTGTTCACTAAATATTTACACATATTCTTTTATCTAATTTACACATATGCATTATCCCAACAATAGGTGAGATAAATACTATTGTTCTTACCATACAGGTGAAGTAAGTAAAAAGATGGGTAGTACCCATGTGTCTTTGACTTCATATGCTTCATGTGAATGTTTATTTTCCTCAAAATGAAATTTTATAACTCGGGAAGACTTAACTGATAAAGAAATTGATCTTCTGCTGTAAAAACCAGAAGACTGGAAAGGAGATATGAATCAAATGTTTTCAAATATTAGATAATAAGCATTGCAGGATTGTGAGTTTTTCAAAAAGGAAAATAAGTGAAGAAAACCTCAGATGAATGCCTAAATGCAGTTTCTAAAGCTCAGAAATAACCCAAACGAATAAATGTTAGTGGTCTTGCTAACATAGATGTAGATATAACTAGAATTTGTGAGGCAGTGTAGTGGAAAGAGAAAGCTCTATGGAAAGAAAGCCACACATCTTCTAAGGTTGTCTCCTTGAATGTATGGCTGATTGCTGATCTATGCGTATTGTAGGTTAAAACTTACAGAGACCCAGGAAAGAATCACCAGAATCTTGTAGACCTAGTATTTATACAAAACTAGAGGAATAGTTATATTCCCATCAGCCAGAATAGAATGACTTATTGGTATTGGTTCACTTTAGTATTGAGACTGAAATGAAATAGTCTTAGTCTGAAGACTGTCTACTTTCAAAAAGCTTAAAAGCAAGTCTTTTTTCTTTGGTCTCTTTTTTTTTTTTTTTCCTATATGGTACTGGGAGTTGAACCGAGGACCTTGCACATGCTTGGCTAGTACTTTACTACTGAGCTATATGTACCCTAGCCCTTCTTTAAATTTTATTTTGATGCAGAGTCTCCCAGTCATCCAGGTTGACATCAAACCTGAAATCCTCCTGCCTCAGTCTCCAGAATAACTAGGAATATAGGCATGTACCATCATGTCTGCCTAAAAACTAGTCTTGGAAGAATCAAACTCATCCTAAATAACTTAATTGCATGCCAGGAAAAAAAATACAACAAAATTCAACATTCTAAATACAATTTGTAGCAGCATCCTGTTAGAAACTACTAGGCATGCAGAGTCAGGAAAATAATAATTCATAACAAGAGGCAGGTGAGGGGGATCATTACAAACAGACATAAAAATGATAGACATGGTATAAATAGTAGGTAAGAATTTCCAAATAGTATTATAGATCTTTTAAATATGCTCATGGATATAATGAGAAAAATGAATATGATGATAAAAATAGAAGATACTTCTTTTGGAGTATACAACAATCTCTGCACATTCTGCATACTGCTTCAGGAGAGGAAGCTGCCATCTTTTCCTCTTTATCATTTCCTGTTGCAACCAATAAAGAACATTTATATGTTAAAGAGAAGTAAAAAAGACTCTAAATGAAACTTTTTTTTTTTTTTTTTTTTAATTCTGAGACAGGGTCTTGCTCAGGGCCTTGATAAGTTGCTGGGGCTAACTTTGAACTTACAATCTTCCTGGCTCAGCCTCCCAAGTTGCTAGGATTACAGGCCTATACCACCATACCTGACTCAAATGGAACTTTTAAAGATTAAAAATGTAATGTTAGATAATAAAAAATAAAATAGATGAGATTAACATTCTTTTAGCACAGAAGTAGTAAATTTAAAATCATTTAATAATAAAATTCAGAAAAGAAACAAATATGGGGGGAAAAAAGAAAATAACATCAATCACTTGTAGGATAATTCTTACCAATATTCTAATCAGTTCAAAGAACCACAGTAAGAAGACAATTAGGAAGGATTTTAAAGACCTGAACAACACTATTAACCTTCTTGATTTCAGCCAACAAACAACTACAGAATATTAATTCATGTAAGTGCCTATGGAACTCTTGTCAGTATAGGTCATGAGCTACGCTAGAAAACAAATCTTAACAAATATAATAAGTTAAAATCATATAAAATGTTTTTATTTGATTATGATGGAATTTAACTAAAAATCAAAGAAAAGTAACAATCACCAACTAGTTGGAAGACAAAAGCCAGACAAAATAATACATAAAACAGGAAAAAATTAGAAATATTTTAAATGGAATGAAATATCAAAGTTTGTGCATTACAGCTAAGGCAGTACTTCAAGGTTAATTGATAGCATTGAATGTTTTTATTAGAAAAGCAGCTAGGTCTTAATTCAATAATCTAAACTTACCATAATAAAACAATAAGAAAGTCAAACTTAAAGACAGGGAAAGAAGGAAATAATAAAGATAACAGTAGAATTCATTGAAATTGAACATAGAAAAATAATAGAGAAAAATCAATGAAAAAAAAACTGCTTCTTTGAACTGGTTAGGAAATTGGTGAACTTTTAACCATACTGATCAGAAAAAAAGAGAAGGTACAAATTACTATTATCAGGAATGAAAAAGAGGACATCCCTGTGTACTGTGCACGCATTAATGAAAATTAAAGCAAGGCATTACTACCTTTCTGGAACCCTCCTGGGTGATTTTAAAAGTTCTTGAAGAAGGCATGAGTTTGGAAAAAAGAAAAAAAAAAAGAAGGCAGTAATAGTTTAAATAAGGTTTTTTAGTGAAATGCGAAGAATAGCGAAAAAAAGTATTCTATACTTAGATTATTCTTCAACTACTATCCATATCCTCTTTTGTTCTTCATTTAACCAGAATGGGAATATACACAATTTGTTTTCCCGAAACATACCCCTTTCTAGGAATGCATAGAAAGTTTTTTCATATTTTGTCAATATTATTATTTACATTTATGATCATTTGTTGTCAATTTGGAATGAGAGTGTATGCTAAATATATTGCTTTTGCAGGCATCCTTAAGCAAGCTAATGGAGACACTTGGTCAAGCAGAACCATATTTTGTAAAATGCATTCGCTCTAATGCTGAAAAGGTAAAAATGTCCTATAAATGATTACATGTAACTCAGTTACTTCAAGATTTAATTCTTTTAAAGAGAATAAATAGAGGGAGGAGCTATCTATAATATTTATGAGGATAAGAATGTTTCATAAATATTTTCTGTGGTTAGTCTTCCAGTTTCTATACTTACTGTATACAAGTTGTTTTCATGCGTTTGATTTAGTATCTCCTAGAGTTTGAGAAGCAAATACATCTTGAAATTCCATCAGAAAAAAAAAGATTTTTCTTTGAAACTTTTGTAACTATAAAAACTAATCTCTCGTTTGAATATATGCGATACCTCTTTTTAAAAAATTGCTTAGCAGTTTTCTTGTTTGGAGATTTTTTCCCTGTAACCTAGGAAAGATACTGTAGATATTCTTTATTCCTTTCTCTTTTCTATGACAGTTTTCTTAGAATTTTTTTTTTTTTTTAATTTAGGGATTCTTATCCCTATCACTTAGGGAAGATACCAAGACATTCTTGATTCCTTTTTTTTTTTTTTCCTGTGACAGTTCCCTTAACTAGAGCTTTTCAAAACATAGTAAGTGTAAAATATTTGTCATCTTTATTTGTGCTCTTCATAGGAAAAAATTAGTTCCCAGCCTAAATAGCTAAAATATAGTAGGAATTGTATTCAGCTTTCTAAAGTATTTATTTATTTATTTGGTAGTGAGAATTGAACCCAGGGGTGCTTAACCACTGAGACACAACCCCAGCCCTTTTTATTTTTTGTTTTCAGACAGGACCTTGCTAAGTTGCTGTGGCTCTCCTTGAATTTATAGTACTCCTGCCTGGGACTCCTAAGTTGCTGGGATTGCAAGTGTATGCCTGCATCCTAGCAACTTTCTTAAGTTTTAAGAAGCAATCTGCAACTCTGTTATTTAAAAACTTTTTAACCTTAGACAAATTATTTCATTATTCTGTGGCTAAAATGTTTTCATTGGGTAATAGTATACTTATAGGACTAACCTCACAGTGCTTTGTGAGTACATATATAATTCCTATCTATGAAGTGCTTAACTTCCTGCCTTAATTTCCTGCCTAAATGTTAGCTATTCTTTTATAGTGACCAAGATGGAAACTTTTATTTAGGGTTAAATACAAGTTTGAGTTCCATTAGTTAATTTAGACCCTGCTATACGTAGTTCAATTAATGAAGTATTTTAGGTCACAGAATAAGTACTAAATAATCTTAACTATTATTATTTAACATAAATTGGTCATTTGATTTCAGATATTTTGTTTCCTTGAGAGCTGGTATGTTCCACCTAGCTGCAAGGGAAAATATTTGGGATTGCCTTAGAGGATCACTGAAGACAGTATTTAGAGAACAGGGAATATATCAGAAGCTCCAAAGAAAGCTTCTTTTGAATGTCTAAAAACTTGCCTAGTGAGATATCTACTCGTGATAAGATGTTGAATAGCACCTTCCATTAGTCTCTCTTCCCTATTGGTGCTCATATAATGAAGAAATTTGTTGTGAGGGGCTTCCAAGAATTTTTTTTAAATTTTCAATATTTTATACCAGTGTCATCAGCATGAAGTATTAGGAAATAAATTAGTCTTCACTTTCTATTAGAAGAAGAAATCTGTTGGCACTCAGTTAACAAGCAACTGAATGGGGGTGGGTCAGTTGGTTTCTTAGTGATGTTATAGATAAAATCATAATGAAATACAAAAATTAAACAACTCTGACTATGTAAATGTAGATTAATCTTGTTACAGATTTTGTAGTAGCTAGACTGAGGTCTCTCTGGGTGAGTACATTCCTATGGAACTTTTAAGGTCTTCTACATTCATAAACAGAGATACCTAGACACTTGTATTCTATTTTCTAAGGACCAGTCAGGACTTTTTTGAAGCTACCAACTGGGTAGGGAACTTGTCCTATCACCTTAACTATATCTGAACCAGACAGCCCCCATTCAATTCCTAGATTTAAAAATGTTAGCCATGTCTGTAAAATGGATATTAATTTGGAAATTTGCTGTTCTGGGTTAATATTTTTTTCTATTTGTATTTTTTAGCTGCCTTTAAGATTCAATGATGCCTTGGTACTTCGACAGCTCCGTTACACTGGGATGCTAGAAACAGTTCGCATTCGCCAGTCAGGATACAGCTCCAAATATTCTTTCCAGGTTATGCTACTATAATAATATTTAAATATATATTCACATCAAGCAAATTATTCCCACATTTCTTGCTGCTTATTTATTTGGAGATCACTTGTCTATTTTCCTTAATTTTCTCTTTCCAGTCTGCTTTTTGTATGCAGAATTTAAAAGGGTTAAAGAGTTCTCACTTTGTTGAATGCCAGCAATCACTTTAAGTTTGTGTTGTACTAGAATCTAGTATTTGATTACTCTCATTTAATCAGAATGTTTGATGATAATGTTTATTCTTAACATCTTCATACTGATATCTTAATACTAATGTCTCTAGTAATTGAAATGGTTCAATCAGAATTATCTAGTCCAAAGAAAAGTTTCCATTTGGCTTTCTCTAAATTTACTCAGCAGGATTTTCTTCAATTAGGAAACTATCACAAATGTACACATCTATTTCTTTTGTCTTTAGTACAGCTTTTTCCAAACAAGATAAGTAGCTTCTGCCCTTCTTCTTCATTTTTGTTTTTGATTATGGAACATGTAGAACTCAATATTTTACCCCTTTATAATACTTCGACTTAACAAATGCCTTATTTATTTTCTTTTTGGTTTCACTCTATTTAAAAGAAAAGTAATAATAAAGGAATAATGAGCTATTTTAGCATCTTTTTTACATATAATTCTCTTGTGATTTTACAACATTTTCTTTCTACTTTTCAGGACTTTGTGAGCCACTTCCATGTTCTTCTTCCCCGAAACACTATTCCATCCAAATTGAACATTCAGGATTTCGTTAGGAAAATAAATCTTAATCCAGATAATTATCAAGTTGGAAAAACCATGGTAAATATAACATATATAGTGTGTCAAAACTGAGTGCATTTTTGTATTTTAATAATGCAAACTTTAATTATATTTTTACATAAATTTTTATAAAATAGCATACCAGATATTACAGTTTTTAGATAATGAAGTTGGTATTAATGATACAGCTTCAGGATGATAACTGTAATTCTAACTGTAATTTTAACTGTAATTTGAACCATCTCTGACTGGACATTCCACTGTAATCACCCACTCAACTTCCCCAAAGTAACCTTATCCAGAATTCTTTACTGCCTTCAAAATATCATCTATTTTCTTTTTCATTCATTTTCCAGTTTCTCAGACTAGAAAACATACAGTGGTCATCTTTGGCTTACCCTTCAATTTAATCCTTTTACAAAGTTCTGGGATTTTTGTCTTTTTAAATTTTTCCTTACAAATGATTCTCACATCTTTCCCTATTTCTCCATCTCTACTGCTTTCATCTTCTTTTTGTTCCTTAGTTCTTTTCATCTGCATTACTTTTATAATAAGCAGCTTCTCATCTGCTTCTAGTCTGTTTTAGTCATTCCATTTAACTTTTTCTGCCCATAATATAAAAATCACCTTAATATACTTCTTTATGTTGGCCTCCTGCTCAATAATGATCTCCTGACAACCTCCTAATGAAATTTAGACATCTTTCTCTCATTTAAGGACCTCCATATTTCAGCTTCATACAATTTATTATCCTGTTTGTGAAGATTAATTTTCCATTGTTTCCTGCGCATTCTTTTATTTCCAAGTCCTTGTGTTGCTGAGGTGAGATTTTCTGTCTTTAGCCTTTATTAGCTACTGTTTTCTTCTTTGGGCATATGATATATATCTGCCCTTAAAAGTGAAGTGCAGATCTTTTTTTTTTTTTTTTTTCCCTAGTGCTGGGATTTGAACGCAGGACCTTGTGCTTGCAATGTAAGCACTCTACAACTGAGCTATATCCCTAACCCTGAAGTGCAAATCTTATTTCTAAAGGGATATATCTGATTTATCTTTGTATACATCTGAATCCATAAAAATTCATTAGTGGAATAAAAGAATAAATAAATAAACTGATTCTGAGGAATAAGCAGCCTTTTTAATGCATGTTGGATTTCGCATAGATTTATCATTGGCTTATTCATGTTACGATCAAGTTTCATGATTTCATAATCTGTTGTTCTCACCTCCCCCAACACCCTTGAAAAATATGACAAATTATCAGTACTTTGATTCATTTTGACAGTAATTTTTTTCAAGAATAGTCTATCAATCTCTGCCATTGAAATTTTTGCACACTTGTTCACCAATATTTATCTCCCATATTTTTTTCAATTTGAGAATGACTACTTGATCAATTGATAGAAGTGTTTATTGGTACTTCATTTACAGATCTGCTATTATATTTCTTCTTCTCTGAAAACTTACCACAGAAATATAATTCATGAAATAATTTTTTTTTTCATTTCTTCTTAAGTTATATTCCCTTTCTCCTTCGGTAGGTCTTCCTAAAGGAGCAAGGACGACAGCACTTACAAGATCTGCTTCACCAAGAGGTACTCCGCAGAATCATATTGTTGCAGCGATGGTTCAGGGTCTTGTTGTGTAGACAGCATTTCCTCCATCTGAAACAGTCATCCATTATTATTCAGGTGAGAAGCAGAGAATTTTCTGCTTGAGATTGATAGATTTATTTTGCCTTTATTTTGTAACCATAATGATTTTACTATGAAACATTTAAATTATAATATAAACTTCAGAGATGAGACTGTGTCCTCCTCATTATCAAAATGTCCATAGCACCCAACAGACTTACCGGTGTATAACAGTGGACTACTAATGTTTATTGTGTTGAATTTAAATTTTTAAAAAATTTTTAAATTTTAGATGGACCCAATACCTTTATTTTTATATGGTGCCAAGGATTGAACCTAGGGTCTCATGCATGCTAGACAAGTCTGCTACCACTGAGTTACAACCCCAACCCTTGAATTTAAATTAATTTGAATAAATTGTAATATATTATCTTTTGAAGTATAAGCAAGGGCAAAGGAGTTATGAACCTTAATTTTTGTTGGTATAGTTATTTAATAGTTTTCTGAGTGATATTTCTGAGTTTTGTGCATATTGTTGCTAGGCACTTATTTGGAATGATAAGTACCTTATTTCACACTTCACTGTTTTTATTATCCTTCCTGTTGTTTTATAACATTGGGTCTTCAAAAGATGTTTTCTATTTGTTCATGAAAATCTTATAATTACCTTCATATTTAGTTATTTTAAACCTGTTAATGTTATTTGGACAAACTATATCAAAAGAATATGACATAATTTATTAAAAGTAATTTACAGGGACTGGGATTGTGGCTCAGTGGTAGAGTGTTCACCTAGCACAAGTGAGGTATTGGGTTTGATCCTCAGCACCACATAAAAATATAAATAAAATAAAGGTTTTGGGTCCATCTGTGACTTAAAAAATATATAAAAAAAAAAATCTAAAGGCATGAAAGCATCCAGAAACTTAAATTCTATAATTAACTTTGTCAAAGTTATGTTATTTTGCCTTATGTTTTAGTCAAGCATATGTGGGAAAGAAAACTTTTTTTTTTTTGTGCTGGGGATCAAACCCAGGGCCTTGTGCTTACAAGGCAAGCACTCTTCCAACTGAGCTATCTCCCCAGCCCCAAGAAAACTTACTTTTAATCACCCAAAATTCAGTTTCTTAGCCACTTAACTTTTAATTGACTTAACAAATCTCTCCTTTTCCCCTTCCTTGTTTTCCCCCAGCAATTCTGGAGGAATTACCTGAATCAGAAGCAAGTCAGAGATGTAGCTGTGCGGAAGGATGCTTTTGTAATGGCTAGGGCAGCCACTCTTCTCCAAGCTTCCTGGCGTGCTCACTTAGAGAGGCAACGGTACTTGGAGCTTCGGGCTGCAGTCCTAATCATCCAACAGAAATGGAGGGAGATTTATAGGCGCAGGCATATGGCTGCTACTTGCATACAGGCAAGATGGAAAGGCTACAGGGAAAGTAAAAGGTACCAAGAACAGAAGAAAAAAATTATCCTTTTGCAGTCAACATGTAGAGGATTCAGAGCAAGACAAAGGTAATCTCTGTTACCATAATAATTGCTCACTCTCTCTTCCTCAGTACTTTGTTTATACCTCTGCTTTAACACTTGTATTACTATTTGTTGTCTGTAGTACATATTTATATTTAGGCTATGATACCCATACTAGTTTTAACCTGCATTAAAATCTGGTCTATAATAGAAGTTAAATAAGTCTTTATTGAATTAAATTGGTTGAAAACTTACATGGTTAAAACTGCTAAGAATTAAATTTTACATTAAGTTAATCTTATAAAATTGACATTATGCAACTCTTTTTCTTCAGGAACAATTTCATATTTAAAGTTTAGGTTAAAGTAAGGATATTAAAATGAGAGTATGCTTTTTCTTTTTTGTGTGCGTGTTATTTTTTGTTTTTGTAGTGCTAGGAATCTAACTCAGGGCCTTGTGTATGCTAGACAACTGCTCTACTGCCAAGTCACATCCCCAACAACCCCTCCAATAGCTTTACTTCTGAGTTAGTTTACATTTTGTCTAGAATGCCCAGTTAGGAATAATACACATATTGAAGATACCATCTGATTCATGGAAATAGGAGAATATGAAATGGTATGATCTGGTTAGTTTAAGAAATAACTTAAGTCTTTTTTTTTGTGTGTGGTGCTAGGGTTTGAACCCAGGTCCTTGTGCACATGAGGCAAGCACTCTACCAACTGAGCTATATTACCCAGCCCAATACTTAGATCTTATGAGAAGAAAATTTTAAAACTGGGTCCAAGTGGCACATGCCATGTTTCCAACTACTCAGGAGGCTGAGGCAGTAGGAGCTCTTGAACCTGTAGTTTGAGGACAACCTCAAACATAGCATAGCATCGCAAAAAGAAAAGAAAGAAAGAAAAACAAAGAAAATTTTGTGACTTTCCATTTTTTTAAAAAATTCTCTTCAATGGTAACCAAAAGATATCTGTAACCCATTTTGTCTGTTTTTACATAGATTTAAAGCTTTAAAAGAACAAAGGATAAAGGAAGCACAGCTAGAACTTGGAATGGTGAATATCAAGGCATATAGAGCTCTGGAAATAGAGGGTTCAGATCCTTCAGAATGGGAGGATTGTTCCTTTGACAACAGAGAGAAAGCCATAGAGGAAGGTAAATCTGGAATAGAGAGTAATCGAATTAGCCGTGAAAGTTCAGTGGACTGCTCAAAAGAGTCTCCAGAGAAGTGGCAGGAGAGAGCCCGAAGCCAAAGTGGTGTGGACTTGAAGGAAGATGTGATTGTAAGAGAAAGGCCGAAGTCCTTGGAGGATCTCCATCAGAAGAAAGTAGTCCGGGCCAAAAGAGAAAGCCGGAGAATGAGAGAACTAGAGCAAGCTATATTTAGCTTAGAATTGCTTAAAGTTCGTTCTCTTGGTGGTATGTCACCTTCAGAGGAACGCAGATGGTCTACAGAACTTATGCCTGAAGGCCTTCAATCTCCACAGGGTACACCTGATAGTGAAAGCTCTCAAGGAAGTTTAGAACTTCTGAATTGTGAGGAAAGCCAAAAGAGTAAACTAGCATCCATAATTTTGGATGAAGGCGATTTGAAGTTTCCATCACCTAAGACATCTAGCAGTCCAAAATTTGATTCCCAGGACAATGCCTTCAGTGCCTCAAGTGAGACAAACTATGCATTGATTCAAAAGGGAGCATCCTCTGACTCAGAGTGTTTGAAGAACGGGACTGTGAAGGAAAAGCCTGTGTGCAGTTCTGAACCTATTACCTGTAAACCACAACTGAGAGACTCTTTTTTATCAAATAGTCTGCCCACATTTTTTTATATTCCCCATCAAGACCCCCTGAAAGCAAGTTCCCAAGTAGACACAAGTATCCAAAGAAAAAAACTATCAGAAAGTGAAGACACACTGGGGGCAGCTCTTTCTTTGGATATCAACAGGGATGCCAGAAAGTATCATTTCTCAGAAGATAAAGTGGTTCCTTCTTTTAATACAGATTCTTCTAATACTGTGCTTAAGAAGTTAGAAAAGCTAAACACAGAGAAGGAAGAAAGACAAAAGCAGTTACAGCAGCAGAATGAAAAACAGATGATGGAACAGATTCATCAGCAGACAGATATTTTAGAGAAGGAGCATAAAGTTTTCAAGAAAATTGAAAAGCCAAGAACTGGGGAGTCTTTCCTGGCACCATCTTTCTGTCCACCAAAGCAAAGAATAGAGAGGCCATCATCTCTCTTCATCCTAAATACTCCAAATAAGGAAGAACCCAGTGTACTAGAGTCCCCATCACTAGCCACTATAAAAGATACAGCTCTTGCCCCAAAAGACAGTCCCTTTGCTCAATTGCCAGTGAGGGACCGACCTGTCACCCTGTTCTTTGAAAGAAAAGGAAACCCATGCCAGTCTAATACTGTCAGGGAATTATCCAAGACAGAAAGAATGGGCACCCAGCAAAGTATAACCCATAAACTCTCTAATAATCGCATTTCAAAAAGAGAACACCTTAGGCCATTTCAGTCTTACAGCTACAAATCTGATGATCCTTCCAGAGAGGGGAGTACAAAGGCCATTTTCTTCACACCAAAGGACAATATGAGTACTCCTCTGTAAGTGAAATGTTTATTTATTTGTATAAGGTGAAAAGTTCTTATTATTAAGGTGCCATGTTTGTTTCTTGTCTTCCATACTGTGGATTAAACCAAGGGCCCTCACATATGCTGCATCCCTAATTATAGGTGTGCCACGTTACCTTTTGGTGTGGGTGCTGCTCAAATTAGCCATTTTCTTTTTGTAAAAACATTCCCTTATTGTTGATTATATTCACTACCTGAAATTGAATGTAGTTTTACCCTAGGAATCCTTGATAGCAGAGTTTATCATTCTTCCCAAGTAAGTGAAAAAGCATTTGTGTGAAAGTGAGTATAGTGTTTATAAACAAGAGTAGGCATTCAGCAAATGCTGGTTGCGCTAGAGATATGAAGCTTAGCTGTCCAGCTGTTTTTTTGTGACAAACATATTGCATAAAATTACCATCTTTACCATCCTTAAGTGTACAGTACAGTTATGTTAACTATATACCCTTTGTTATGTAATAGAACCCTAGAACATTTCCTTCTTATAAAACTAAAACTATACCCATTGAACAACTCACTTTTTCCCCTCTCCTTAGCCCCTGGCAACCACCATTCTTCCTGCTTCTAAGAGTTGAACTATATTAGAAACCTTATGTAAATGAAAGTTCCTTAAGATATTTTTAAAGCTGGTGGTTGTTATGAGAAAATCTCTTTTTCTTCTTGTTTTTCAATACTGGGTATGGAACCCAGTACCTTCTGCATGCTAGGCAAATAATCAACATACTGATCTACATCCTCTAGCCCAGAAAAATATTTTTGAAGGGGCACATAAAGGCAATAAAATTTAAGATATTCATATTGAGTCTTTGTGTACAATGCGTTCTTTCAGTTTTTGTAGGATATTATCACTGATGAAAGGAAGGCTGTATCTTAGGGCTAAAACAATTAAATTTCATAATAGCAATGAAAATACCTTTTTCTCTCCTATTGTAGTCTAAGTATTTAAATCTTTCACAGCCTTTAAAATTGCATAAAATTTTATAGAAACCCTTATCAATATGGGCAATGACAATTGATATTTTATTTTTCTACTAAGGGTCTCCGCATATTATGAAATGCATTTTTAACTTGACAACTTGAAGTTACATTCCTGCACATGAGCCTAGAGATTGTATAGATGTTCAAAGGCTCTGGTTTAGCACATATGCCAGGAAAACTGTGTTAAAAAGACATTTCCTATCATTCTGATTATAACATGATATGTCATTTCTATGTATGTGTATAGACTTGAACATAAAGCTACTGGATCTATGAATTTGTTTTGTAAAGACTTAATTGTAGACTCAAAAAACATTAATCATCCTGGTGAATTATCCCTTTTACATTTTTCTAAGATAATATAGTCTTAAGTGTATTTGATCTAGTTTGTTTACCATATTAATGATCTACTTATCTTCAAATGATTATATATTAGATTGTTTACATGAAAGTATCAGCATTGGGTCTCATGATTAGGAAGTGGTGCTAGGTTAGTGTTCTTTTTATACCATAATAGTGATAGCTACATAGTGGTCTTCATCTTTTTAATGAGGGATAAGAAAAGAAATCTTGGGGATATCTAATGAAAATTCCAGGAGTTTTAAGTTACTTTGGACGATAAAGATCCTATTAATTGTTTTCTTTCTCTTTGGAAGCAGGTAAGTAGGGTTAGCTGTGGCAAGAGAAATTTTCACGGTCATAAGGGAATCCTTTAGGAACTAAAACTTAAAATTGTTTGGCTTGATCATACACTGGTCAGAAAAGGAGATCTCTGAGAAACTTTTAGGTAGTAAAGATTGCCATCTGTGTTTATTTAAGGATTGTTACTTAGGAGCAAAGGAGCCTAGACTTCATTTATAAAAGTTAAATAATAGGAGACTGAGGCAGGAGGATTGCAAGTTCCAGGCCAACCTCAGCAATTTAGCAAGGTCCCAAGCTACTTAGCAAGACTCTGTCTCAAAATATAAACTAAAAAGGTCTGGGGATGTAACTCAAAGGTAAAGCTCCCTGGGTTCAATCCCCAAGTACCAAAAAACAAACAAACAAATAAAACAACAACAACAACAAAAAAATCAACAAAAAAAGTTAAAGATTTTGAATAGAAGAGCCATTAACCTGTCAACTTGTATTTTCAAACAGTTCTATGTTAAGAGGTAGGATATGATTCTTAAGAAGCTTATATTAATATAGTCCTCCTAAGGTGAGTTTAGCAATATGTTGTTGATAAATTTTAAGACTCATGGGACTGAATTAATATCATTGAGACAATGAAAGCATATGTTCTTTTCAGATCCTGACATCCATTTCTACACAGAACTTAATGATACACATCATATAGTTACTCAAGCATATTAAATTTTACAAGCCAACACTATAACATCTGAATTGTTTGGAACATTCTTCCTTTAGTTTGTTAACAGTTTCTTATCCTGACAGTCTTGTTGTTATTCTGTATATCCTCAAGTTTTAAAACTGAGTCAGTAGATGAAAGCTACAGAGAAAGATTTCAGGAAGAGAATTATCTAGCCATTAGGAGCCATCTTCAGTATTTTAAAAAGCCAGTATTAACACTGGCTTATCAGGTATTTCATAATGATTAGATGAAAAGGCCCCTTCTAAGACTAGTATCCCAAAGATTAGGGGAATTTGGTATTTTCTTATCAGTTTCACTTAAGGTTTTGAACTAAACTCTCCTTAAACATAATGTCACCATAGTGGAGTATACCCAGTGATTATCATGGCAGAGACTCTAGGAATCCTGTCATACATGTAGACTCTTGATAATAGTATTGATAAGGTAAACAGAAAAAATCTGAGTTTTTATTTTGGGGATTGACTAAGATATGAAAATATTTTTAGAATTTGCTAGAATTCTTTGATTTATAATTTGTGCTGAATTTTAAGACTACTTCCATGGGATATCTGCTAAGAATTGAAATGTAATCCTTTTGTTTTATTTAAAGTGTAAACAAGGAAGCCTTAAACAAAAGAAATCCTCAAATCCCTAAACAAGATGAACCAGCTTTGAAACCTGTGAAGTTAGTTGGGCCAGGCCAACAAGAGGCAAGTATCTTTGTATGTGAAGTAGTTGCATGTTATTCTGGAAGTTACTGTTCTTGTAGATAGAGTACCTTATCTCTTTATTTACTCCCAGTGTGTTTTAGAGAAAGAAGGTGTGAGCTAAACTTGTTAACAATTAGGAAGGTGTACTCCAGGAAAAGATGGTGGCTTAACACTTAGATTATATTTACAAAAAAAAGGAATTTGCTAAGAAAAATTGCAGTTTATTCAGATGACTTTGGTGTGATATTATGGTAGTAGAGGATGATTTACTTGGCTATGTAGAACAACAACATAAATTTAGTTTCCATTTTTATTCTTGGTCGAGAGTAACATATTTGGATTTCTTTTGGTCATCTCTGTTATTTCTATTAATGGAAAGGGCATTGGGGTGGAGGGATATTTCAAGAAATTCATGAACCCTCTTTCATTGGCATCATTTCCAAAACAGAACAAAACAAAACATTGTTGTGTTATTTGTTTTATCATTTGGTCAAGCAGGTTGCCAGACCGGCCCATAAAAAGAAAGCTCGAATGGCGCGGACGCGCTCCGATTTCTTGACTAGAGGTACTTTTGCCGATGGGGAGGGGGATACAGAGGAAGATGATTACGATGACATTATTGAGCCCCTTCTCTCCCTTGACCAAGCTTCTCACTCTGAGCTAGGGCCTGCATCCAGCCTGGGTCAGGCCTCTCACAGTGACTCCGAAATGGTAAATTTACAGCAATATAAAAAAAAGTAGATAGCAAGCAAATCTATTGGGAATAGTCTTTGCTAATCTAAAGCTAATCTTCACAGCTTCTTTCCTTTTATTGGTTTGTACATGGGAAACTTCAGTGAACACAGCAACTGTGTAGCTAAGTCTTAACTTAATACTACTCAAATAAAGGGGCATTTTAACAGTACATAATCAAATCATAAATCAAGCAAAATTAAGGTTATTTAAATTAGTACTGATGTAAAATTTTTTGATGTTATATCTTGAATTTTTTATATCCTTGAATTTTTTTTTTCTGTCAGAGGCCAGATAATAAATATTTTAGAATTTGTAGATTGTAGAGACTCTGTAGTTACTTGATTTGGCTACTGTAGTGTGAAAGCAGCCAAGAAAATCAGTATTCTAATGAAACTACAGAAACAGGCAGTGGGTTATGTTTGACCTGCTGGTCATAGTTTATTGATCCTGGTGTAGGGAATAGGTTATCTATTAAAATAATTAAGTAGATTTTAACTGAAATATTGTTCACTTTTAAATTTATTTTTTGTTGTTTGATACTTTTTTTTTAAGCCTTTAAACTTGGTACCTCCCTCCCATTTTTTAGTAATGAAAATAAGCATGACTTTTTAAAACTCCAGTAAGCAAAATGTGTCTCCCTGAACCAACCCAATCAAATAGAAAGCTCTGTGTAGTATAAATTTATATTAATCATAAATTGTAACATTGGAGTTGTGTTTTAATATTTAACTTTATCATAATCTCAACCAAAATTAGGAGTGCATTTATGGTTTGACAAGTATGTTTTTATTTCCATGCGTATCTATGAGTTGGCTGTGCACTATTCTTCTTTAATGTCTGCTTATTGTGGGAGAAAATTTTACAATTTTTGAATTATTAAAGATTTTAGTTTAATTGTTTTAAGCTGTTAGAATTGTGTTGAAGACCCAGATAACTAGTATTTTTCCTAATTTCCAAAATAACCTCATTGTTTTTTGTGGGCAGTGTTCCCCGCTTTTTCTTGATAATGTTGATGTTCTTTGAGGAAAAAAACAATAAGTGAAAACAGAAGAATGTAGGACACGTTTCTTGATTAAACAGATGTCATTAACTTGAGCCAAACTATAGGATTGTAGAAGTTGCAAACAGTTTGTATTATCTGTTAATATATACGATTAGAGATAACATGTCTTCAGTGTAGTATCAAACAATTCCTATTTTTGAGTTATAAATAATGAAAGTCTTGGTTATGATTAGTAAATATGAAATTTTATATTAGAACAAACTAATTTTATTAAAAATGCTGTTTTAGGTCGCTTACGTAGATTCGTGGAAGAACTTAGCATTTATACCTGCTGTTTTGTTCCTGGGGTTTCCTTTGTAACAACCTCTAGTCTTTTTGGTAGTGGAATTCTTTCATACTGGGAACTCTTGCTGAGATGAACCAGAAAGTTGGGCTTTCTGCTTGGAGCATTCAGCTCCTTTGGTGTTATAGTGTCTGATCACCTGCTTGATGGTCACTGCATGCCAGTAGTTGTAGCGCACCTTGCACAGTGTGTTTGTCATCTCTCCAGCTTTCTCACTGTCTTCTTTTGTCACTAGCTATTTTAGGAACAGGCAATGGTGCTTGTTTCTGGTGGACATTTGCATGAAAAAGCTTTGCTTTCTAGTATATGCTAACAGATACTTATTAGGGTGGGGAGGATAGGAACAATTTTAAAATGTGTTTCTCTGTTTGTCTTGAAAATATGCCTTGCTCTAACATTATCTGATATTATGAAGATGAAAACTTCTTGTTTCTAAGTGGGGTCTACTGTAAAAAATCCAGATGTTTTTAAAGGGATTTGATTTTGGAGGGCACGTGGAATTTTAAAAACTGAACTTTTCCCCCTGGATTATTAAGTGATATTATCAGTGATATTTGCTAAGAAATATGTCACTAAGTCCTAGCAGAAATTACCATCTGACTTTTCCAGTTGTCAAGTAATTGGTCTAATGGGATATGGACACTCACAAATGAATTACCTGAAGGGGATTTGATAAACATTACATCTTGAATTTGTTGATTAATTTTAAGTTGTACTTGGTGTAGGGAGGTGATTCAAGGATAGTTGTTCCTTTCCTTTGTGTGACTTCCATGTTTTATATTTTCCTACTTCCAACTGTCATTTAAGTAACTGTGTAGGGTCTATATGCCACTTTTATTTAATTTTTATATCTACCACTTCGCATTTACTGAGGAAGAGTGACATGTTCTGCTAAGCAGTATTTTAAAGATGACTTTCAGATAGTTATTTAGTTTCTCAGTTTTATGGATGGTAAGTGGGTTAATAAAATAATTTCTATTCCTTATCTGTAAAATTAGTATAGGAAACATACTTTTCTCTGTATAGTTTATTACACTATTAACCAAACTTAAAATTAACTCTGTAAAGACATGACTCCCAAATAGCTCTCCAGAATTTCAGTCTTCTTTACCTCCAACAGGGTAAAACTTAAGTTTCTCATTATCCACTCCTCTGAAACTTTTCCCATTTCTTATATTCCTGTTTTCTGTGTTACTCTCTGAGATATTCTCTGATCCTTATCTATGGTGTTTTCTTTCTCTCTGTACCATTCATTTCATAAAAGACTGCCAGAAAAACCTTTTGCTCAAGCAAAGCTCAGTTTATTATCATATTACAGTTGGGGTAAACTGCCTTGACTGTGTCTTAGTAGTGTCTCAAAAAAAGGAAAGTCAGGAGAGGTTATTTACATGATTTTGGTGTCTGGGTTTTTAATTTTGAACTGTGTCTTGCAGGGTGGAAAAAAGGTTGGTATTGAACACCCAGACTCTTAATAAGTTTGGATTGGCAACCCTAAGAGCAGTTGCACTGTCGAATAACTACACTTTGTATTTATGCCAGTATTTCATTCCCCCAAAAAATTCAGGGGCATTTTATAGCATTGACTCTGTTCTTTGAAGACTGAGTGGATTCCTCTGTCTGGGAAATACCATCTGGGATTAGTGCTTTTTTGTAGCACAGTTTCTTGATAAGTTTTCTTTATTTCTTCTAGGAAAATTGATCTTCTAAAGTTTTTTATCTAATGTCAATTGTGGTAAACCATTTTTTTTCTTATGAAATTATCCATTTCATCTAACTTTTCAGATTTATATTTGATTTTTGTTATTTACTTTATCTAGTTATTGATTTATTTTGTTAATTTTTTTCTAGATTTAACAGGATTTTGATTTATTTATTATGTCTGTTTTTCCCCATTTGCTACTTCATTGGTTTTTGCTTTATCTTTGTTATTTATTTCCATATGTTTTCTTTGGTTTACTTGTTTTTCTAGATTTTAAGTTGGGGATTTATTTTATTTTTATTCATATAGTTTTTTTAAAAAAATGTTTTTAGTTGTAGATGGACATGGTATCTTATTTTTCTAGTATGTGAATATTCGATTACTTTTTTGCTCAAAATCTTTAATTTTGGTTTTTTCTACTATTCTGCTTTTAATTCTAATTTCTTATTCAAAAGATTTTTCAAATATATACAAGAATATTTAATTCTGAGAGTTACTGTTTCTTTCACTTGTTTTTTTACTTTTGTTTTGAGAGGGATCTAATCAATGTTGTTTTTGATTCTCATTTGATATTCATTTGTTTTCTTGTATGTTTGTATAGTTTTTTTATGTTTTAGTATATTCATTTTGTGTATTTGGTTTTTACAAGATAAGTTCAAGAATTTCCTCCTCTGTCAGTGTAACAAAGTACATTTTCTTTATGAAAAGCCTGTCCTTATTTAGCAAAATTACCCTATTACTAAATAGGGGCAATGCTGTTTTTCCTCCAGGGTTTGTTTGTTTTTTGTTTTTTTTTTTTGTTTTTATTTTTTTTTGGTTTGCTTTTCTTTTTACTTGCTGGATTCTGAATTCTGCCCTCTTTTTCTCTTCACTACTCAATTTCCTTAATGCCCCTCTTCCTTTGTATTTACCTTCTTTTTACCCAGAAGCAATGCCTTTAAAAATATCTGTGCATTTTTAAAGGTTTTTCCCTGAGTCCATTTATTTTTTAAGTCTTTTTCCTGAAGTCAGTTCTCTAATCTACTTGTAATCTTTTATGTTTTCACACTTTGAATGAACCATCTTTTTCTGACTTTTATTTTAGATTAATCTTCAGCCCATTTCTAGTTTTACTCTTTCCACTTTTGCATTGTTTTTCTTAGACTGTCCTTGAACTATGCAGAAACTCGTAGTGAGATTATGAGAGAGTTTGCTAGGATTATGTGTCTATCTTTCTGCTGACAGGTAATTTGCAGTTTGTGTGCAGTCTTTTTTTCCAGTGTTTTGCTAGGCATAATGCAGTTTTATTTGTCTTAAGTTTTTTATTGTTTTTGGAGATTATACCACTATTTTTGTATTTAGGCAGCTTCCATTATTGTTAGTTTCCTGGAAACCATTTAAAACTTATTTTTAAGACACACTTAACCTGTAAATTTCCCTTGACTTTTTTTTTTTTTTTGGTTCCCTGAACAATTTATCTGTTGAGGAAATACTTGTTTAATGTTGAATTTCCTACGTTTTTGAATTTTGCAAAATGTAAGCCTGTATTGTCATTTTAAATGATATACCAGTTTACAGGGAATACAGGGGATGCATATCCATGTAGAGTCAGAGTTCAGATCATATTTGGGTTTAATTTTTTTAAGGGACTACAATTTATTCTTGGTGAGTGTATTCTTTTGTAGGGGGATACTGGAAATGAACTTACTGAGCCACATCCCCAGCCCCTTTTTTTTTTTTTAATTTTTTTATTTAGCTTTTAATTTTTTACAGACCGCAGTTTGATTCATTGTACACAAATGGGGTACATCATTTCATTTCTATGGTTGTACACAATGTAGATTCATATCATTCGTGTATCACAATGTAGATTCATATCATTCGTGTAATCATACATGTACATAGGGTAATACTGTCTCATTCCACCATTTTTCATACCCCCCCTCATTTCCTTCTACATATTCTAAAGTTCCCCCATTATTGCCCACTCCCCGACCCCCATTATATATCATTCTCCACTTACCAGGGAAAACATTTGGCCTTTGGTTTTTTGGGCTTGGCTTATTTCACTTAGCACGATATTCTCCAATTCCATCCATTTATTTGCAAATGCCATAATATTAGTCTTCTTTATGACTGAATAGTATTCCATTGTGTATATATACCAGAATTTTTATTTCAAGGTAGGGTCTTGGTAAATTGCTTAGAGTCTTGCTGTGTTGCTGAGACTGGCTTTGAACTTGTTATCCTCCTACCTCAACTTCCCAAGCCACTGGAATTATGAGCATGTGCCTGTACTCTGGCTTGGTGATAGGCACTGTTACTTTTTGTGAGTGATAGATGCTGTTACCTTTAATCCTTTCAGGTGGTCCTTTCCCTGGTCTTGGGTTGTTTACACACATCAGTGTTGATTAGTACTCAACTAAATACACAGAGGGAACCTTTTGTAGATCTCCAGAGATCTTTCTCCATGCGTGTCTCTCCAGTACTCTCTTTATCTCTAGTTTTCTTAGTGGCCTTGGACTTCTCACCTTCATATGTTCAATTCATGGAGTCTGCCAAGTTTCATCAAGGTTCTCCCTCTCTATACCACAGCCTATAAACTATTTTAAGACTGTAAGTAGGGGCAGGTATAGGATTCACAATGGATATTTCCCATCTGTTGTCTTAAAAACTGCTGTTTCATATTCTCTTTTTGTCTGTGTTTCAGACAAAAGGGTAAAACAAAGCCCTGTTACTACATCTTGTCCAGAAGCAGATACCCGCTCATTAATTTTTTTTTTTTTTGGCAAGCACACAAAGCAGGTTTTATTAAAGGTCGTAACACAGGCTTCTCCTGGGAGGGAGAAGCAGGCCATGGCTGGTATTCTGGTATTCTAAGAAGTGAGAGCACCCTGCCCTTTATTTTTTTTTAATTAAAAATTTTTTAAAATTTTTATAGGCTGCATTTTGATCCATTGTACATAATTGGAGTACAACTTTTCATTTCTATGGTTGTACACAATGTAGATTCACACCATTCATGTAATCATACATATACATAGGATAATACTGTCTGTCTCAGTCTACTATCTTTCCTTCCCCCACTCCTTCCCGCCCCATTTTCCTCTACACCATCCAAAGTTCCTTCATTCTCCCCCCCCACCCCTTGTTATGTATCATCATTCAAATTTTAACATTTCAGGATAATCATGGTTTCTGTTGATAAGATTGTAGTCAAGCAGACCAAAAGGTTAAAGAAAGGATATTATAACTATGGGAGAAATGAAATATTAGGAAACAAATAAGTAACAAGAATTCTCTCCCGAAATGGGATTGTCTTTAGAGGAACGCATTGAAAACAAATGGAACAAGAATTGCTAATTGAAATTCAGGTCCCAGTTTGATAGCTTTGTAAATTGTTTCTAGTTTAGAACCTTAGTAATGATTATGATCCTTTATTCTTGGGTTCTTTGGTTTTCTTATCTTCTATGTGTTCTGGATATAATGAGAATCTATAATAGTATGTTAAGTCATAAAAATAATTACCACCCTTTTGTTATAAATAAAAAGAGATTTGAAAGATAATACCTAGTTTCCTAGATTTATCAGTGATTGGACTTATGTATGTATCTTTGAATGGTTTTGACTATTTACTTACCTTTCTACATGAGATTTTTTGTTAACTCATGGACCTTATTTAGCATTTTCATTGACCCAAGATCTCCATAATTCTATTACTTTATTATGTTTAATAGAGGTTTTAGTAGGTTCTACTATTTTAAAAAAAATCTCTGAATAATATGAATTATATATTTACATAACAATTGTAATTCTCAAATAACTATAACCTTAGTTTTAATTATAGTGTTATCGTGTATTTACTTGGTTTTAAAGTATTTGTATATGTAATTATTACAGACATCACAGCGATTTTCTTCAGTTGATGAACAAGCAAAGCTTCATAAAACCATGTCTCAAGGAGAAATTACAAAGTTGGCAGTGAGACAGAAGTCTTCAGATTCAGATATAAGGTATAAAGTATACACAGGATTAATAGTGTTATAATTTTATTTAAGATCTGAATAGTTAAATACTGAGCTTTTGAATTAATTATTTTACCGAAATGTCAAGAAATAAGAACTAAAATTAACAGAACATAGTAGTTTAGATACATATAATGAGCTTTATCTTCCTATATACATTATGATTTGGGGGAAGTCTCTAAATCATTATGTGACTTGTGGTCTTGTTATAAGAGAGATTAAACCAGATGAAATTGAAAATATGTTCAGGCTTTGGACTTGGTTCTATTCTGAGCTAATAAGTGTTTCAGAAAAAAAAAAAAGCTTATCGGAAATAATTATGTTCTCCTTAAAGAGAGCATATGGATTTTTTATTTTTCAAATAAATATCTTTGTGTCATGTTGTATTATATAAACATTTGGACCCTCACTGAAAACTTTTTTGGTTCATAACACTATTGCAGACTACTCTCTCACTAACAGTAGGGTCCTTTCCAAGGTACCCAAATCCAGAGCAGAGTATACTGGAAATCAGAAATTGGGGAACAAGATATAACATAGTAAAAGAACATATACCTGGGGGGCTGGGGTGATAACTCAGTCGGTAGAGTGCTTGCCTTTGATCCCCAGCACCAAAAAAAAAAAAAGAACATATACCTGGTGTGTATATTTAATTTCTACTCCCTCTCCTGCCTTGAAGGACAAAACAAAATATGTACACAAAACTGGAAGTATAAGTGTCTTGGTAGGAGAAAGCTGAATCCTAAATCATTTGAGTAAAACTGAGAAGGAAGTATCTAGTTTCTTCCCCAGTCTTAGAATAAAACAAGAAATTTATCTCTAGAAAGGATAAAACAGATCATCTCTGGACTTGGAGTTTATAAGATACCAAGATACATATTTGGAACAAGGGGATTTAATGACTTTTATGCATTAAGTATTAAAATCTCCTAGCTTTTTTTTTTTTTCTGAATTCCTACATTTCTTATACTCTCTAAGCAAATGATTCAAAGAGTCTGGAGGACATTTGTCCAGTCCTCAAGGAAAGACCTGAATATGAGCCCTCCCTGAGAAATTGATCAGCCATAGAACTTACAGTTTGGAAGCCTTATCAATGCAATGAAAATAAGAGTTTCTAAGTAGTGTTTTAAAAATCTACTTTTAGTCCTATTTAGACACAAGTAATGACCATACATTTGAGGATCATACCTTACAATGAAGAAACCAAAACTAAAAGATAAAATATAACTTGGAGAAAATACACTGTTCAGAGGATAGAAAACTTACAGACAGATAAATACAACTATCAATGGAACTTCTGCATAATAAATATAATTACATCCATGAAATTAAACATGGTGCATGAAAGAAAAACACTCATAATAAAAATAACTTTTGAAATTGAAAATATGATGGTATAAAACAGCAATGCAGGTTGTGAGAAAAGTACAAAACATATCAGAAAGAGGAGCAAAAAGATAAAGAAATGAAAGAGGTAAGAAAATTACAGGATCAGTTCAGGAGATACAATGACCCTCATGCTAGGAGCTCTGGAAAAGTAGAGTGAGGAAAATGAGAAGACAAATTATTAATAGTAATTTAACTGCATTTCATAGAACTAAAGGACATGAGTTTCCAGCTTGGAAGAGGCTGCTCAGTATTTAACATAATGGATGAAATAGATTCATACCCTCCAAAAAGCATCCATCATGAAACTAAAGAATCAAAGGAAGCAGTGAGAGAAACCACTTAGATTCGAGCAGGTTAGAAAACTCTGGGAGGCATTTCTTCAAGATGAAACTGACAGAGTACCTAATATATTTGAACATATTAAAAGGAGATATACACAAATGGAAAAACAATTGAAAGTGAATTTTGTGTAGAAGAGTGAGCAAATATAAGCTGGACATTGTCGGCACATGCTTGTAAGCCCTGCGGCTTGAGCGGCTAAAGCAGGAGGATTGTAAGTTCCAGGTCAGACAGGGCAACGTAGCAAGACCCTGTCTCCAAATTTTAAAATAATACATAAAAAGGGCTGGGGGGAGTGTAGCTTAGTGGTAGAGTACTTCCCCAGCATGTTGGGTTTAATTCCCAATATAAAGAAAAAAAAGAAAAGTGAACAAATGTTAAACAAAGCGATTTTCATGAACAAATAGGAAAAAAAAAAAAAAAGAAAAAGAAAACCCTGTGGAATAAAATAGGTCATGTTGAGAACTACATGTCTCAACTGTGATTAGTTACGCAGTAAAAATGAATACTGAATGTTTCTAAAAGTAAATCCTGAATATTGACCTAACTAAAATTAGACTATTTGTGTGGAGATAGAACAAAAATAGTGGAACATGCTTAATTGTTGCCTGTGGTCATGGTATAACAGCAGTATAAATAATAAATATCAGAAGAATCAATTATGTAATTCAAAAGGATGCTTTGAAGGAGCAGAAAATGGAAGAGAGTGACAGAAGGATGCTGTTGTTTGTAGTAAGCCCTGTAGAATCATTTTTCTTTGTAAGATATGAATATATAAGATTAGTATTGGGGAGGGTAAAAAAGAACATGGGACTGAAGCCAAATAACCCTGATTTTTAACTTCTATTTCCACCATCTCTTTGAGCCTCAGTTTGCTTTTGTATAAAGTACAGGTAATAAAATGTATCTATCATGGTAGTTGTGAAAATTAGGAATCTAGTGTGAGGGCATAGTGCCTGTTACCTAGTAGATGCTCAGATAATTTTGAAGTTTCACTTACATATTCATGTATTCACAAGTTAATGTACAAATAAACCTCCTAGTAAAGGTTTGTTACATAATATATGGTCAGTAAGTGTGAGCTATTTTTATTATCTAGAGGTATTTCCTGATGTATATGATGAAAGAGTATACAAGCCCTAAAAAGAGGCAATGTAGTATAGTAGGTGTGAGTCTCAACTTTGTCCCTGAATGGCTGGGTATCTGTAGGAGAGTTCCCTAATGTTTATTATTTTTATTTTTTGGTACTGGTGATTGAACCCAGAGGCGTGTCACCACTGAGTCACGTCCCCAGCCCTTTTATGTTTTGTTTAGAGACAGGGTTTCCCTGAGTTGCTTAAGGCCTTGCTAAGTTGCTAAGACCGGCTTTGAACTTAGGATCCTCCTATCTTGGCCTCCTAAGCCACTGCACCTGGCTCATTTTTTATTTTGAGATAGGGTCTGGCTAAGGTACTTGAGGCCTTGCTAAGTTGCTAAGACTGGCCTTGAACTTGGATGTCTCCTGCCTCAGTCTCCCAGGTTGGTGGGATTATAGGTGTGCACCACAGTGCCCAGCTCCAAATCTCCAGTTTTTCACGTGTATTAATATTTATAGTACAGTTTGATTATCTCTGCTTCAAAATATTTAGGACTAAGAAGTGTTTTGATTTCAAATATTTGAATTTTGGACTCTGCACATATATAATGAGAGATTTTTGAGGATAGAATTGAAGGCTAAACATGAAATTGCGTTCCATAAACACCTATAGTCTATTTTTGACTGTGACCAGTCACCTAAGGTCAGGTGTTTAATTTTCTACCTGTGGTGTAATAGCACTCAGAAATTTTTGTGTTTTATAGCATTTTTTGATTCAGATTGTTTTGAATTACACGTGCTCAACTTGTAATTTGTTAGAAGTAAAGTTGTTATAATTAAAGTACTTCTGTATAAGCACTTAGCATTGTGCATTCAAATAAGTAGTGGTTGTTGTTGATTATACTATTGCTAACTTGTGAATATAAGTTAGTAACATTAAAACTTTTACAATAATAAAAAGATGTAAAATTATGTATACATCATGATTATAGTGATCTTAAAATTGACAATGAAATTACAAATAATGTAGTGTTTTTTAGAGTGGTTGGTGGTTAATGATGATTTATTTAAAAGTATTTTATTTGTTATTATATTGTCTATATGCTAAATCCAAGCTGGATGGGAGACAAGAATGATATCAATTTAGGACTCAGAAAGCCTGAGTTGGAATCCTTGTTCCACCTCTCTATACCTGTTTTTAGAAAATTATTTAACTTTTCTGAGATTTATTATTTTATATTTAAGAAGAGGAAACTACCTTGGTGAACTTGAAGTGTAAATTGAAGATTAAAAATGTTTAAATTTAAATGAGGTGTAATGTATATGAAAAATTTATAAAATCTAAGATGATATACAAAATCACCGGAACATGCTGATTTCTGTTTATACTTTTTTTTTTTTTTTTTCCCCTTTTCTTTTTTAAACAGACCTCAGAAAGCTAAGATGAGATTTTGGACCAAAGGGAAACAAGGAGAGAAGAAGACTACTAGAGTAAAACCTGCCACTCAGTCAGAGGTTTCAGCATTCTTTGCTGGCTCAGATGTGATTCCATCTCATCAATTTCCAGATGGTAAAATTGACTCTGTCAATTTTATTTGACTCTTTTTAAAAATGTATTTAAAATTACAGTTTCTGTTTACTCTTTCTGGAAGTTTGCTATTCCTTTAGTATTTATAATGACAATCCTGTTAGCTAGATATTCTAATGAGATAGGACCAGGATTGTTACATGCTTCCTTAATAAATAAAGTTACCATATGCCCATATTAAAAGCTCCAAGAATATGTGGCATAAAACAATGAAGCAACAACCATTTCAAGAGTGACTTTGAATCTTAGGTGAGCCTTAGTCTTCTGTACTGCCAAAATTTAGCCATCATTCATTTACTTCACAAATATGTGTTAGTAGTATTAATAAGAACAGCCCCTATTTGAGTGCTTACTACTTGCAGAGAACTGTTCTAAGTATATTACATGTGTTAACTCAATTGATTCTGACAACAGTGTTGCCAGGGTTCTCAGCTTATAGATGAGAATAATAAATATATTATTGAAGAAGTTGCTTATTTATACACATATAGTAACTGGAAGAGCTAAGATTTGAAACCAGATAGTCCAGCTCCAGAATCCACATTCTTAACCACTGTGCTGTATATTAGATAGCTGTTATATGTCAATGTCTACCAAATGCCTGGTGCCTTATAATATAGCTATTATTTTAGTTTTGGAGCATGAATAATAACATATTCAAAAGTACCCAATAGTTAGCATTAGTCACTCTCCAAGGATTCTAGTGATACCAATATTAGATTACCCCTTCTTCCTATGCCTTTTTGTTAGTGATGCCAAAGAGATTTTTAGCTACTATGTAAAGATGTTGGTTATATATATCTTAAGGGATATACATCAGAGGTGGGATGTGGTAATGAGTGTGTGAAATACCAGCACCAACTAAAATAAGGATCCTAGGAAGAAAGCTATTATCTCTTCAGGAAGGATAGAATAAAACAAGTTGTAATAAGTAAGGAAAAACTTTTCGAATCTAGGACAAAATAAAGGAGCAAAGAGGAAAGATCATCAATCTTGACTTAGAAGTGGAGGCCTGGAGCAGAGGCATCTCTGTCAGCTCTAAAGAAATAGTAGAAATGTGTCTTGTGGCTTTGTTTCTATCAGCTGATGAACTTATATGGGTAATGCATTAAATGAATATTGCAAGTTTGGCTTGGAAAACTTTGAATTTTCTCACCATTGCATTACCAAGGTGTTCAGTTTCTTATATCTTGTCTAGTTGACAATAATCAATCTAAATTTTTCATTTTCCACAATTATATTCTTCATTGTTAACTTCCAAGATGCATAAAGCTTTCAGTTGAAGTAATATTATTAGACTATTGTACTTGCTTTATAAGGACACCTATATAAAAATTAGGATTATAGCTTTTTATTTACATTTGGGTAAAATTTTATTAAGGTAGCCCTTATTTTTTAATGCTACAATGACATTATGGACAACTTCTATATAATTTTATTATAAGACACTATGCCAATTGAAATAATTAGATACTTGTTATGTAATGGAATTAAAATCAGTTGATTTCAGATCATTTTAAATGTACTTATATCCTGTATCTTTATATTCTTTATTCTGGTGTCATACCTGAGATTTAGTTTGTTTCAATTCTTGCTTTAGGTGGCAGTTAGTCTTATATAGGGGGCCACTCTTTTGCATCATTATCAAAGTTAGCTCTTAGATGGAATTAGAATATACCATTGGACCGAGTAAGGAGCATTCATGTTGGGGAAACAAGTGTATATGAAGTGAGAAGCCAACATTCTCTACAGGCTTCAGATGGGGCTTGGCAAGTCTAGTCTAGTTCTAGATTGTAAGGATTACATGGAATCTGATCTCTAGTACAAACAATTGCAAAGAAAAATTCTCTGTTACAGACAAAGCCAGTTTATTTCTAGAATTTTGTGAGAACTTCAGATAGTTATATAACAAAATATAAATACTAAATACTAAAGATACTCAAGCAAAAATAAAGCAGTTATCTGTCTCCCTAATAGGTTGCCAGCTATCCCCAGCTATTATCATTGAAACTTTTGTGACTGTAGATCATAGTTAATAAAAATTAACAATTTTCAAATTTCACTGGTTTCTTAGACTTAGGTTTAGCTGGATATTCTTTCAAACAGATAATAGCAGAGCTATGACTAGATTAACAGTCAGTATTTAATATGGTAGTATGGTTGCATACTCTCTTTTCTTTTGAACTGAGGACTTGGGATTTAGGTTGATGTTCTGTAAGACACCTCCATCCAGGTTTCTAATATTAGACCTTAGCTCTTTGGAAGATATGATAGTATTTCCCATTAAAATGTAGTGGTAATTCCAGCTGGGTGCAGTGGTGCACTCCTATAATCCCGCGGCTTGAGAGACTGAGGCAGGAGGATCGTGAGTTCAAAGCCAGCCTCATCAACAGTGAGGTGCTAAGCAACTCAGTGAGACCCTGTCTCTAAATAAAGTACAAAAAAGGGCTGGAGATGTGGCTCACTGGTTGAGTACCCCTGAGTTCAATCCCCCGTACCCCCCCCCAAAAAAAAACCCAAAAAACTTAGTGGTCATTCTTACATACATTTGGATTTATTGTATACCTTCTTGACTACAAACATTATTGTTACTTTGCTTTTCAGAAATTTTGCATGTTTCTTTCAGTAACTTGCCAAAGGAACTTCAAAGAAGGGCATGGAGATGATCAATACTTTTTTTACTAAACATTTCATTTTGGGTATTCTATCTTGATTTGTAGAATTAGCTCACTATAACCCAACACCTCCTTTGAGCCCAGAACTGCCTGGTAGTTGCCGGAAAGAGTTCAAAGAGAACAAAGAGCCTTCTCCAAAGGCAAAGCGAAAGCGAAGCGTGAAGATTAGCAACGTGGCTTTTGAGTCTGTGCATTGGCAAAATGACTCTATCCAAATCATAACAAGTACTGGTGATTTAAAAAGCATGGATGAATTTCTTCTGAAAAAGGTACACTTTGATTACTGAGTCAAACCTCTGAGCAGCTTATATATATATATAAATATATATATATATAGACAGATATAGAAATAGATATAGATGTATGCATAAATAAAATAGGACATGCCCTCCAGAGATATTACATATGCTTCAGTAAGTTAGATGGTCTGTTCTTTACTTGAAAGGTACAAATAATAGAATATACATTAGTATAACTAGATAGACGGGATGTAATGTTTTAGGCTTTATTATTGACTTCCAGTTTACTATAATTATCACATTATATTTCATATATGAAGGTAAGGCTTGTCCTTGCCCATTCGGAGTTGTTTTTAGAACAATAATAATAGAACAATAAAATCATACAATGTTCAAAGGGACCTTCAAAGTTATCTAGTATTATAATAGTTTGCTTATATAGTCATACTTTTTACCTGGGTTGCATCATAAGAGCCTACAGCTTCCACTTTTAAAACAGGCATTATTGAAAAGATAATATAATTCTGCTGTTGCATTTGCCTCTTTTTAATTAGTTGATTTTATACAATTCTTTCTGTTGCCTCCAGATGCATGACCTAGATAATGAGGACAGCAAGAAGGATACACTAGTGGATGTTGTATTTAAAAAAGCACTGAAAGAATTTAGGCAGAATATCTTCAGCTTTTATTCATCAGCATTGGCGGTAAGCTAGACTATTAGCAGATATTCAGTAATTCAACATATGGAAAATTTAATAATGATTTAGAAGATAGTACAGGGGCCTTGTTCAAATAGAGATTTCTCTGGTTTCTTGTTTATGTTTTATGGATAGTTAAGGAAAAGTATACCAAATGCCTCATATTAATAGCTTCCCTAAATTTCCTTGATTTGTTTTCCCCCTTATGGGCATTTTTCTTGTCTTTAAGATGTTGAATCAGGTATTTTGGTTATGATTCTTTTTCGCCCAGTGGCTCTGTAGTTTTTTAACTTCTCTGTCCTTACAGTTCTATTGCCAATCGATTATTTCCAGTTCTCCTATGTGTAGAATATATTGTACAATTTTTTCCCAGTGAAGTTGATTTCTGTATGTCATTTTATGGCACTCACATTTGTCTTACACCATCATGATATTTGTCATGTTTTAGAAAATTTATTTTTCTCAGTAATGCTTTGGTCTATTGAATTATCATTAGTGTTTATAAATTATCTTTTATGAATAATTTTGAATATTTATAAATGACTTTTCTTTGTTGTTGTTGAATTGTTTTTTCTTTTTTTTTTTTTTATTTTTGGTACATGGGATTGAATCCAGGAATGTTTAACCACTGAACCATATCCCCAGCTCTTTTGGTTTTATTTTGAGACAGCATCTCACTGAATTATTTAGGGCCTCACTAAGTTCCTAAGGCTGGTCTCAAATTTTCGACCTTCCTGCCTCAGCCTCCTGAGTTACTGGGATTATAAGTGTGCATCACCACACCCTGCCTTGTTCAAATAGATTCTTTAATTCATTGTGAAAAGAGAAATCAGAAAAACTTTTTAAGTGTATACTCTACTTTTTATATTTTCATCAGCATAAGTTTTGTGTTTTTTTTTATTTTGTTTGTTTTTGGTTGTTTGGTACTGGGGATTGAACCCAGAAACACTTTACCACTTAATTACACTCCCAACCTTTTTTTGAGACAGCGTCTCTCTAAGTTGCCAAGGCTGGCCTCAGTCTTATGATCCTCCAACCTCAGCTTCCCAAGGCAATGAATAATAATGATTTTCTAACACTGTATCCAAAAAAGGTTAGTATCTAAGTCTGAAGAGGGAAATAAATTTTAAATGTGCATAATACTTTTTCATTATTAAAGAGCTTTTTTCTCTTATAAAATTCCAGATTCATTTAAATAAGTTAAAAGGAATTCCATTTAGATTTCTTTGCAAGTAATACAGTGTTTTTCTGAGCATGTCACTCTTCTTCAGATAAGTAGAGATAAAGAAGGTTACCTATCATGTTATTAAGCAAAGAACCAAGTATTTATTCTTTAATATTTTAAACAAGGTTCATTTGGGGGGAAATAAGTCATTAAGAGAGGAGCAAATAATCTTTAGAGCTAAATAAAATTAAAAAGCCAGACTTAAGGGAGCAGTTCTCAGGTTTTGCTTATCACATTGTTTAACTGTTTGGTCTTTGTCTAAAACTTAAGAAAGTTCTATTTTTGTATGAACTTAGAAGTTTATAGATACCACATGACCTCATAGACCTGCTTATAAGAAACTTCATCAGGATCCTAATCTTTATTCTAAATATTACCACTAAAAGTTTAATCAGTCTTCTGTATTTAAAGAATCTTTGCATAAAACCTTACACTTCTTTTTTTTATTAGATGGATGATGGTAAAAGCATACGATATAAAGACCTCTACGCACTATTTGAACAGATCCTGGAAAAGACCATGAGGCTTGAGCAGCGTGATTGGAGTGAATCTCCAGTGAGAGTTTGGGTCAACACTTTCAAAGTGTTTTTAGATGAATACATGAATGATTTCAAGACTTCAGATAGCACAGCCACAAAGGTAAAGGTAAATGTGATTTATTTTGATTTCTAAAAGGAATTCTTTTAAAGACTGTTAGGACTTCTAGTGTGTGAGTAAAACATTATAGATACACGTCAATTTAATATTACTTTAGCGCCTCCAAACTCGATTATTTTAAGTTTGTCAGGTCATATTTTCTAAACCCTGTGCAATGAATGCCTTTTTCATTGAATTAAAGTGTAGTGTGGTACCCTCAAAATTGTACTTTGAGTAGAAATTAGCACGTGAAATTTTCTTTTGAAAAACAGTGGTTAAAGATATGATTCACTGTATTATCTAGTGCCCTTTATGTAAAGACCCACAAGTTTTATTTCTCCTTAAATTAGTTTTTTAGGAAAGTATGTCTTTCAGAAAATATATGTAGCAGTAATAATAACCATTGTTTTTCAATGCCTATTATGAACCAGGAATTATATTATGTGTTTAATATTTAATTTTTTTTAGCTCAAGTAAATATTACAAAATCCATATTACAGAAGAGATGGCAGTCTTAGACAAAATCATCAACATTTTCTTTTCTTTACCCTAATTATTTCAATCTGTTCATTATAGCCATATCATTGGTTTTTCATATTATCTTCAGTTTTATTTTTAGTTATTGTAGTTTAGATTAATTTAGATTTGTAAACTATCCTAAATTATTTTTGAAACAATCAGATATAAAGTCTTTGCAAGTTCTCCTATTCTAAGAGATCTAGGTTAAGGTCTTTATTTTATGCAGAAGACACTAGATTTATACTGGTTCTCCACCTTCCATCCCCCATTTTTCTCTTTTCTTTTACAACTCCCTTTTTTTTTTTTTTTTAATCCAATTTGGAAAATACACAACATGCTGCAGTGTGTGTAGTGTATGAAACAGGCTTTGTCATCAGATTACTTGGGGAAACTTGAATATCCATGTCATTAGATCTCTTCTTTTAGTGTCTTGCCTTGGGGCAGTGGGTTAGATATTCATTGACTACTAGTATTCTGGGAGCAAGCGAAGGAAGAGATAGGTTCTCAGCAATCAGTGAATAAACTTCTCTTGATAACCTAACGTGTGGATAATGCCTGGTGTTCTCCATGTATCCCTTTGTTTTATCATCTGTATGTGTGTGTTTCCAGTCTTACGCAGGGGTAAGAGAGGAATAGACTCCCAGCTTTGTGGAAGGTGGGAAGGCTCTGGAGATCCAGCTATTATTTTCTATTTGTTGTTTTGATTATTTTTTTATTGGTGCATTATAATTGTAGAAGTAGGATTCATTGTGACATATTTATAAATGCACAAAACATAGTTTGATCAATTTTGCTTTCTAGTACTTCCCCTTTCTCTTCCTTCCTCCCTGCCTTGATCCTTTCCTCTGCCCTGCTGGTCTCTCTTCTGTTTTCATGAAATCCTTTTTTAAATTTTTCTCTCTGGATTCCATATGAGAGAAAACATGTAACCCTTGGCTTTCTGAGTTTGGCTTCTTTCATTTAAAGATTTCCACAAATGACATGATTTTTCTTCCTTATGGCTGAATAAAACCCCACTCTATATATGTACCACATTTTCCTTATCCATTCATCTGTTTGTGGATACCTAAACTGGTTCCATAATTGGGCTGTTCTGAGTTGTGCTGGCATAAGCTTGTGTATGCATACATCGTTATAGTGTGATGACTTTCTTTTGAATAAATACTGAGGGAGTGGTATACCTGGCTTATACGGTCATTCCATTTTCTAGTCTTTCAAAGAACCTCTATGTTGATTTCCATAGTGGTTGTACTAATTTGTAATCCCATCAACAGTATATACATGTTTCTTTTTCCTGCTTCCTTGCCAGCATTTCTTATTTGTATTCTTGATGACTGCTATTCTAACCAGAGTGACATGAAATCTCAGTGTGGTTTTTTTAAAAAAAATTTTAATTTGTTCCAATTACTTATACTTGACAATGGAATAATTTATGTGGTTTGATAAATCATACGTAAGTGGAGCATAATTTCTCATTTTTCTGATTGTTCATATTATAGGATCACATAGGTCATGCAGTCATATATGTGCATGAGCTAATAATGTCTATTTCACTCTACTATCCTTCCTACCCCCATACCCCTTCCCCTCCTTTTACTCCCCTTCAGTATAGTTTTGATTTGCATTTCACTAATTGTTGAAGATGTTCTACATATGAATATCCAGGTTTCCCAGTACCATTTTTTTAAAAGATGTATTTTTGGTGCCTTTGTCAGGGATTGGATGACTTAACTATGTGGGTTTGTCTCTGTGTTCTCTGTTTCATTGGTCTATGTGTTTGTTCTATGCCAGTACTATTCTGTTTCTGTTATTATACCTCTGTAGTATAATTTGAAATCAGGTATTGCAGTGCCTCAAGAACTACTCTTTTTGCTCACAGTTGTCTTTATTTTTCAATATGAATTTTAAGACTTTATTTCCTATTTCTCTGAAGATTACATTGAATCTGTGGATCACTTTTTGTAATGTGGCCATTTTAGCAATATAATCCTGCCTAACTGTGAACCTGGGAGGTCTTTTCATCTTAGTTCTGGCTAAAATTTCAAGTACCATATTGAATAGGAGTGGTGAGAGTGAACATTCTTATCTTGTTCCTCCTTTTAGAGAAAATATTTTTAGTTTTCCCAATTCAGTATGATGTTGACTTTGAGTTTCTCTATATATAACCTTTATGATACTGAGGTGAGTTTCTTCTAGCCCTAGTTTCTTAAGTATTTTATCATGAATGTCTTTATCAGAGACTTTCTTTGCATCTGTTGAGAAGATCATGTGAGTTTTGTCCTTAATTATTTTTATGTGGTAAATTATGTTTATTTGTGTATGTTAAACCATCCTTGCATCCCTGTAATAAAGCCAAATTTGATCATGATAGATAATCTTCTTAATGTATTGTTGAGTACAGATTGCTAATATTTTATTAAGGGTTTTTGCATCTATGTTCATCAGCTGTAGTTTCATTTTCTTGATGTGTAGAATAATTTGAAAAAAACTGACATTAGTTTTTCTTTATAAAAGATCTGATAGAATTCATCGGAGAATCCATCTGGTCCTAGGCTTTTCTTTGTTGGAAGGATTTTTATTACTCCTTCATCTCATGACTTATTACTGTTCAGCTTAAGTTTACTTTTTTGAAAAAAATTTTTTTATTGTTGATGGATCTTTATTTAATTTTTTTGTGGTGCTGAAGATCGAATCCAGTGGTCACACATGGTAGGCAAGCCCTCTACCTCTGCATCACACCCCCAGCTCCAGCTTAAGTTTGGTTTTTTTTTTTGTTTGTTTGTTTTCAGTGCTGAGGATTGATCCCAGGGCCTTGTGCTTGACAGGCAAGCACTCTACCGGCTGAGCTATATCCCCAGCCCCGAGCTTGGGTTTTCGGTATTTTCTTGGTTGAATTTTGATTGGTCTTACATGTCTAGACATTAGTGTTTTTCTACATTTTCCAGTTTATCAGAATGTAAGTTTTCAAAATAATGAGCCTGTGGATTTCAGTGATGTGTGTGGTAATATCTCCTTTTTCATCTTGAAGTTTATTAATTTAGATCATTTGTTTCTTTTTGTTAATTTGACAAATGGTTTACTAATCTTGTTTATCTTTACAAAGAACCAACTCTTTGTTGTGTTGATCCATTGTATTATTTATTATTTTCTGTATCACAATTTCAGTTTGTCTGTAGTCACCCTTCCTTCTACTGGTTATGAAATTGTTATTCTGCAGTACTCTGAGATGCATTATTAGGTTGTTTATTTGGGATCTTTCTGATTTTTTTATATAAGCACTTAAAAAGTTATAGACTTTCCTCTTAGAACTGCTTTCAGAACTCTTTCCACGAGGCAATCCAAGATGGCAGACTAGAGGGTCACTGCATCTCCAGTCGCTCCAGAACACAGGATTCAAGAAGGGGAGGCATTGAGAGACTTGGACTAAAATAGAGCCACAGGGTGAGTCTCGCCCACCGGGTGAAGCTCAGCCTGGGCGGCAGGCCCGGATAGAGGTGGCTTATCAGAGTAGGGCAGGGCAGCTACAGTCTTCCCCAGGCAGCCCTGCGCACTCCGGCGGTGGACTCCTCCCACACGGCCAGCTTCTCCAGCTTCTCGGAGCAGGCCCCCCAGTGAGAGCCTTTCTGCACAGAACCAGCTCCAAGTCCCGGAGCCAGCGCGGTGAGCTCCGGCCCGCAAGCAGCTTCAGGGACCAGGAAAGGGCAGCCAGGGACTTCCCCAAGCAGCCCGGCCCCTTCCGGCGGGGGGCTCCTTTCAAGGCTAGCTTCTCGGAGCAGACCGCCCAATGAGAGCCTTTCTACACAGAGCTAGCCACAAGTCCCCAACCAACGGAGAGCTCCGACCCGCAAGCAGCCTCTGGGATCAGGGCAGGGCAGCCAGATGCTTCTCCAGGTGGCCCTGCCCCCTCCGGCCACAGGCTCTTTCCACGGGGCGATCCAAGATGGCGGACTAGAGGGTGACTGCATCTCCAGTCGCTCCAGAACACAGGATTCAAGAAGGGGAGGCATTGAGAGACTCGCACTAAAATAGAGTCACGGGGTGAGTCTAGCCCACCGGGTGAAGCTCAGCCTGGGAGGCAGGCCCGGATAGAGGTGGCTTATCAGAGTAGGGCAGGGCAGCTAGAGTCTTCCCCAGGCAGCCCTGCGCACTCCAGCGGTGGGCTCCTCCCACACGGCCAGCTTCTTCAGCTTCTCGGAGCAGGCCCCCAAGTGAGAGCCTTTCCGCACAGAGCCAGCTTCCAAGCCCTGGAACCAGTAGCGGGCTAGGGGCAGCTTTCTTCGGAAGCACTGCATTATCAATTTCCTCCAAGACTTCAGGCTACTGAAGGCTGGGAGGTGATACACTGGAAATCTACAAGGACACGATAAGCCAATAGAGGAAATCTGCAATATTTCAGAGTCCCACTGACATCTGACAAATATGAGAAAACAAGGGAAGAAAATGTCCCAAATAAACCTAGATACTATATCAATAAAACCCAATGACAGCACAGCAGAAGAAATGTCAGAAAGGGAGTTCAGAATGTACATAATTAAAACAATCAGGGAAGCAAACGAGGAGATGAAAGAGCAAATGCAGGCATTAAATGATCGCACCAATCGACAGTTAAAAGAGCAAATACGGGAAGCAAGAGATCATTTCAATAAAGAGAGATACTGAAAAAAAAAACAAACAAACAGAAATCCTTGAAATGAAAGAAACAATAAGCCAAGTTAAAAACTCCATAGAAAGCATAACCAATAGGATAGAACACCTGGAAGACAGAACCTCAGACATTAAAGACAAAATATTTAATCTTGAAAACAAAGTTGGCCAAACAGAGAAGATGGTAAGAAATCATGAACAGAATCTATAAGAATTATGGGATATCATGAAAAGGCCAAATTTAAGAAGGCTTAGAGAAACAAACCAAAGGAATGAACAATCTATTCAATAAAATCATATCAGAAAATTTCCCAAATCTGAAGAACGAAATGGAAAACCAAGTATAAGAGGCTTATAGGACTCCAAATATACAAAATTACAACAGACCCACACCAAGGCACATTATTATGAAAATACCTAACATACAAAATAAAGACAGAATTTTAAAGGCCACGAGAGAAAATAATCAAATTCAGAGGGAAACCAATAAGAATATCAGCAGATTTTTCAAACCAAACCCTAAAAGCTAGAAGGGCCTGGAACAACATTTACCAATCCCTGAAAGAAAACAGATGCCAACCAAGAATCTTATACCCAGCAAAACTTACTTTCTGATTTGACGATGAAATAAGATCCTTCCATGATAAACAAAAGCTAAAGGAATTTACAAAAAGAAACACGGCATTACAGAACATTCTCAGCAAAATATTCCATGAGGAATAGATGAAAAACAACGATGCAAATCAGCAACGGGAGGAACTAGCCTAAAGGAATAGCCAAATAAAGGAGAAACCAAATCATGTCAAGAAACAAAAATGAGGGTTTCAAGATGGCGGACAAGATGACTGCATTTCATGTTGCTCCAGGACTACTCAGGATTCAAAAGAGGAGACAGTGAGTGACTTGGGACCAACTCAAAGCCGCCGGGTGAGTCTCTCCCGTTGGGGAGGCGTTCTGGATGGGGCGGTAGTCCCGGAACGCAGGGAACTTTGTGAAGTAGAGTTGCCCGGCAAGACGCCCCTCCCCCCACTGGAGCGGTAAACACGGACAACTGGGATCATCATAGAGGAGGCGGCTCAGCACAGCACTTGGACTCGGAGCAACCACTGGGACTCCTGGCGGCTGCCTGAGGAGGAGCTGTGTGGCGAGCTGTTTGGACTCAGAGCGATCGTTTCTGAACACCGGGGGGCTGCCCAGAGGAAGAGGAGAAGCACGGCGGGTCACTTGGTCTAGGAGTGACTGCATCAGAGCCACAGGCGGTTGCCAGAGGAGGAGGCAAGTGGTGAGTTGTTTGGACTCAAAGAGACCGCTCCTGAACACCGGTGGCCTGCCTGGAGGAGGAGCACGGTGGATCGCTTGGTCTCCGAACAACCACTCCTGAACACCCGGGGGGCTACCCCGAGGAGGAGGAGGAGGAACAGGGCGGGTCACTTGGACTTGGAGTGACTGCCTAGGACTATAGGCAGTTGGCGGGAGGAGGAAACGCGAAGTGAGTTACTTGGACTCCTAGTGACTGTGTTGGAACACCGGGTGGCTGTCCAGAGGAAGAGGTGTATGGCGGGTCTCTGGGTCTCGGAGCTATTGTACGGGGCTCCAGGTGGCGACTCAGAGGAAGGGCCGCATAGACAGGCGATTAGATGCAGAGCAGGGTCCCAGGATCTAGGCAACTTCTTGGTGGAAGAGCCGCACAGAAACACGCCTAGGGGCAGAGCGAAGTTTCCAGGACTGCGGGCAGATTCTCTGAGGAGAGGCAGCCTAAGGAGACTCATCTGTGAAGGCTGAGGCTCCCAGGCCCAGGAGGTAGGTCTGGGCCCCTGGGAACGTTGCAGAGGAAGACAGCCCAAACCAGGCGGTAGTTGTAGATTGAGGGGAACCTCTAGGAGGGGAACTGACCAGCGAGACCTCCCCACCGGGTGAGTCTTCCCTGCCAGGTGAGGTTTTCCTACAAGGACGGTAAAACCAGAGACACAGGCACAAACAGGCCTTGCCTCAGCCCACAGCCTAGTTCCCCTTTGGATGACCATTGGTCAACAAGTGGAGGCACCTCTGCCCACTATCAGGGAATATATCCCACCTGAGGGTCACCAACCCTAGAGAGGCAGCTTTCTTGTGGAGCACCGCATTATCAACTTCCTCTAAGACTGCAGGCTACTGTAGGATAAGAGGGGATATACTAGCAATCTTCAGGGACATTATAAGTCAATAGAGGAAATCTGCAATATCTTAATGACCCACTGATTCCTGAACAATATGAGAAAACAAGGGAAGAAAATGCCCCAAACAAATCTAGATGTTACATCAATAAAATCCAACGACAGCACGGCAGAAGAAATGACAGAAAGGGAGTTCAGAATGTACATAATTACAATGATCAGGGAAGCAAACGATGAGATGAAAGAGCAAATGCAGGCATTGAATGATGAGATGAAAGAGCAAATGCAGGCATTGAATGATCGCACCAATCGACAGTTAAAAGAGCAAATACGGGAAGCAAACGATTATTTCAATAAAGAGTTAGAGATATTGAAAAAAAAAAAACAAACAGAAATCCTTGAAATAAAGGAAACAATAAACCAAGTTAAGAACTGCATAGAAAGCATAACCAGTAGGATAGAACACCTGGAAGACAGAACCTCAGATATTGAAGACAAAATGTTTAACCTTGAAAACACAGTTGAACAAACAGAGAAGATGGTAAGAAATCATGAACAGAATTTGCAAGAACTATGGGATATCATGAAAAGGCCAAATTTGAGAATTATTGGAATTGAGGAAGGCTTAGAGAAACAAACCAAAGAAATGAACAATCTTTTCAATGAAATAATACCAGAAAATTTCCCAAATCTGAAGAATGAAATGGAAAATCAAGTACAAGAGGCTTATAGAACTCCAAATACACAAAATTACAACAGACCCATTCCAAGGCACATTATTATGAAAATACCGAACATACAAAATAAAGACAGAATTTTAAAGGCTGTGAGAGAAAAGAACCAAATTACATTCAGGGGGAAACCAATACGGATATCAGCAGATTTTTCAATCCAGACCCTAAAAGCTAGAAGGGCCTGGAACAACATTTTTCAAGCTCTGAAAGAAAATGGATGCCAACCAAGAATCTTATACCCAGCAAAACTTACCTTCAAATTTGATGATGAAATTAAATCATTCCATGATAAACAAAAGCTGTAAGAATTTACAAAAAGAAAGCCAGCATTACAGAACATTCTCAGCAAAATATTCCATGAGGAAGAGATAAAAAACAAAGAAGCAAATCAGCAAAGGGAGGAATTAGCCTAAAGGAACTGTCAAATAAAGGAGGAACCAAGGTGTGTCAAAAATAAATAAATAAAATGTTTAAAATGAACCAAATGACCGGGAATACAAATCATATCTCAATAATAACCCTGAATGTTAATGGCCTGAATTCATCAATCAAAAGACATAGACTGGCAGATTGGATTAAAAAGAAAGATCCAACAGTATGTTGCCTGCAAGAGACTCACCTCATAGAAAGAGTTACCCATAGACTGAAGGGGAAAGGATGGGGAAAAAACATACCATGCACATGGACTCAGCAAAAAAGCTGGAGTATCCATCCTCATTTCAGATAATGTGGACTTCAAGCCAAAGTTAGTCAGAAGGGATAAAGAAGGACATTTCATACTGCTTAAGGGAAGCATAAATCAGCAAGATATAACAATCATAAACATCTATGCCCCAGACAGTGGCTCATCCATGTATGTCAAACAAATCCTTCTCAATTTTGGAAACCAAATAGACCATAACACATAATACTAGGTGATTTTAACACGCCTCTCTCACCACTGGACAGATCTTCCAAACAAAAATTGAACAAAGAAACCATAGATCTCAATAACACAATCAATAATTTAGACTTAACAGACATTTATAGAATATACCATCCAACCAAGAGCGAATACTCTTTCTTCTCAGCAGCACATGGATCCTTCTCTAAAATAGACCATATATTATGCCACAAAGCTAATGTTAGCAAATACAAGAAGATAGAGACACTACCTTGTATTCTATCAGATCATAATGGATTGAAGTTAGAAATAAATGAAAGAGTAAAAAACAGAAACTACTCCAATACCTGGAGATTAAACAATATGCTATTATATGATGAATGGATAACAGAAGATATTAGGAAGGAAATTAAAAAGTTCTTAGAGGTAAATGAGAACAAAGAAACATCATATCAAAATCTCTGGGACACTATGAAAGCAGTACTTAGAGGAAAATATATTTCATGGAGCGCATTTAATAAAAGAAGTAAAACTCAACAAGTAAATGACCTAACACTACAGCTCAAAGCCCTAGGAAAAGAAGAACAGACCAACCCCAGAAGTAGTAGAAGACAGGAAATAGTTAAACTCAGAACTGAAATCAACAAAATTGAAACAAAAGAAACAATACAAAAAATTGACAATATAAATAGTTGGTTCTTCGAAAAAATAAACAAAATTGATAAACCTTTAGCCAAACTAACAAAGAGAAGATGAGAGACAACCCAAATCACTAAAATTCGGAATGAACAAGGAAATATCACAACAGACACAACTGAAATATAAAACATGATTAGAAGCTATTTTGAAAATCTATACTCCAACAAAATAGAAAATTTCGAAGACATCAACAGGTTTCTAGAGACATATGAATTACCTAAACTGAACGAGGAGGACATACACAATTTAAATAGACCAATTTCAAGTAATGAAATAGAAGAGGTCATCAAAAGCCTACCAACAAAGAAAAGTCCAGGACCAGATGGGTTCTCAGCCGAGTTCTACAAAACCTTTAAAGAAGAGCTCATTCCAATACTTCTCAAAGTATTCCATAAAATAGAAGAGGAGGGAACCCTCCCAAACTCATTCTATGAAGCCAATATTACCCTGATACCTAAACCAGAGAGAGACACATCGAGGAAAGAAAATTTCAGACCAATATCCTTAATGAACATTGACACAAAAATTCTCAACAAAATTTTAGCAAATCGCATACAAAAATATATTAAAAAGATAATGCACCATGATCAAGCGGGTTTCATCCAGGGATGCAAGGTTGGTTCAACATCAGGAAATCAATAAATATAATTCACTATATCAATAGACTTCAAGTCAAGAATCACATGATTATTACAATAGATGCAGTAAAAGCATTTGATAAAATACAGCATCCCTTCATGCTCAAAACACTAGAACAAATTGGGGTAGTGGGAACATTCCTTAACATTGTAAAGGCCCTCTATGCTAAGCCCATGGCTAATATCATTCTAAATGGTGGAAAACTGAAAGCATTCCCCCTAAAAACTGGAACAAGGCAGGGATGCCCTCTTTCACCACTTCTTTTCAATATCGTCCTTGAAACTCTAGCCAGAGCAATTAGACAGACCAAAGAAATTAAAGGGATACTAATAGGAAAAGAAGAACTCAAACTGTCCCTATTTGCTGATGATATGATTATATACTTAGAGGAACCAGGAAATTCCACCAGAAAACTTTTAGAATTCATAAGTGAATTCAGTAAAGTAGCGGGATATAAGATCAATGCACATAAATCTAATGTTTTTTTATACATAGGAGATGAATCTTCAGAAAGAGAAATTAGGAAAACTACCCCATTCACAATAGCATCGAAAAAAATAAAATACTTGGGAATCAATCTCACAAAAGAGGTGAAAGACCTCCACAATGAGAACTACAGAACACTAAAGAAAGAAATTAAAGAAAACCTCAGAAGATGGAAAGATCTCCCATGTTCTTGGATAGGCAGAATTAATATCGTCAAAATGGCCATACTACCTAAAGTGCTATACAGATTCAATGCAATTCCAATTAAAATCCCAATGACGTACCTTACAGAAATAGAGCAAGCAATTATGAAATTCATCTGGAAGAATAAAAAACCCAGAATAGCTAAAGCAATCCTCAGTAGAAAGAGCGAAGCAGTGGGTATTGCAATACCAGATCTTCAACTCTACTACAAAGCAATAGTAACAAAAACGGCATGGTATTGGTAGCAGTGGTACAGAATAGAGGACACGGACAGAAACCCATATAACTACAATTTTCTCATACTAGACAAAGGTGCCAAAAATATGCAATGGAGAAAAGATAGCCTCTTTAACAAATGGTGCTGGGAAAATTGGAAATCCATATGCAACAGAATGAAACTAAACCCATATGTCTCACCATGCACGAAACTAAACTCAAAATGGATTAAGGACCTCGGAATCAGACCAGAGACCTTACATCTTATAGAAGAAAAAGTAGGTCCAGATCTTCAACTTGTCGGCTTAGGACCAGACTTCCTCAACAGGACTCCCATAGCACAAGAAATAAAAGCAAGAATCAACAACTGGGATAGATTCAAACTAAAAAGCTTTCTCTCAGCAAAGGAAACTATCAGCAATGCGAAGAAAGAGCCTAGAGAGTGGGAGAAAATCATACTTCAGATAGAGCACTAATCTCCAGAATCTATAAAGAACTCAAAAAACTCTACATGAAGAATGCAAATAATCCAATCAACAAATGGGCTAAGGAAATGAATACCCACTTTACAGAAGATGTACAAGCAATCAACAAACATATGAAAAAATGTTCAACATCTCTAGTAATAAGAGAAATGCAAATCAAAACCACCCTAAGATTCAATCTCATCCCAATTAGAATGGCGATTATCAAGAACACAGGCAACAACAGGTGTTGGCGAGGATGTGGGGAGAAAGGTACACTCATACATTGCTGGTGGGGCTGCAAATTAGTGCAGCCACTCTGGAAAGCAGTGTGGAGACTCCTTAGAAAACTTGGAATGGAACAACCATTTGACCCAGCTATCCCACTCTTTGGCCTATACCCAAAGGACTTAAAATCAACATATTACAGAGATACAGCCACATCAGTGTTCATAGCTGCTCAGTTCACAATAGGCAGATTGTGGAACCAACCTAGATGTCCTTCAATTGATGAATGGATAAAGAAACTGTGGTATATACATAAAATGGAATATTACTCAGCCATAAATAATGATAATATTATGCATTTGCAGGCAAATGGATGAAATTGGAGAGTATCATGCTAACTGAGATAAGCCAATCTCAAAAAACCAAAAGACGAATGATATCGCTAATAAGTGGATGAGGACACATAATGGGGGGGTGTGAGGGGTTAGTGTTAGGGCAGGAGTTAGGGTTAGGGAGTGGGGCAAGAATGGAGGAAGGAAGGAGTGTATAGAGGGAAAAGAGGGGTAGGAGGGTTGGGGGGGAAGGGAAAAAATAACAGAATGAGTCAAACAACATTATCCTATGTAAATGTATGATTACACAAATGGTATACCTTTACGCCATTTACAAACAGAGAAACAACATGTATCCCATTTGTTTACAGTAAAAAATTTTTTAAAAAATGAGTCAAATGACTTGGAATACAAATCATATCACAATAAAAACTGAATGTTAATGGCCTGAACTCACCAATCAAAAGACATAGAATGGCAAATTGGATTAAAAAGAAAGATCCAACAATATGTTGCCTGCAAGAGACTCATCTCATAGAAAGAGATACCCATAGACTAAAGGTGAAAGGATGGGAAAACACATACCATGCACACGGACACAGCAAAAAAGCTGGAGTATCCATCCTCATTTCAGATAATGTGGACTTCAAGCCAAAACTAGTTAGAAGGGATAAAGAAGGACAGTACATACTGCTTAAGGAAAGCATAAATCAGCAAGAAATAACAATCATAAATATCTATGCCCCGAACATTGGCTCATCCATGTACGTCAAACAAATCTTTCTCAATTCCAGAAATCAAATAGACCATTACACATAATACTAGGTGATTTTAACATGCCTCTCTCACCACTGGATAGATCTTCCAAACAAAAATTGAATAAAGAAACCATAGATCTCAATATCAACCATTTAGACTTAATGGACATATATATAATATACCATCCAACAAAGAACGAATATACTTTTTGTCAGCAGCACATGGATCCTTCTCTAAAATAGACCATATTTTATGCCACAAAGCTACTATTAGCAAATACAAGAAGATAGAGATACTACCTTGTATTCTATCAGATCATAATGGATTGAAGTTAGAAATAAATGATGGAATAAAAAACAAACTTCTCCAATATCTGGAGATTAAATAATATGCTATTATATGATGAATGGATAACAGAAGACATCAGGAGGGAAATAAAAAAATTCTTAGAAGTAAATGAGAACAAAGACCCATCATATCAAAATCTCTGGTACACTATGAAAGCAGTACTTAGAGGAAGATTTATTTCATGGAGCCCATTCACAAAAGAAGTAAAAATCAACAAATAAACGACTTAACACTACAGCTCAAAGTCCTAGAAAAAGAAGAGCAGACCAACATCAAAAGTAGTAGAAGTCAGGAAATAGTTAAAATCAGAGCGGAAATCAACGAAATTGAAACAAAAGAAACAATCGAAAAAATTGACAAAATAAAAAGTTGGTTCTTTGAAAAAATAAACAAAATTGATAAACCCTTAGCCACACTAACAAAGAGAAAGAGGGAGAAAACTTAAATTACTAAAATTCAGAATGAACAAGGAAATATCACGACAGACACGAGTGAAATATGAAACATAATTAGAAGCTATTTTGAAAATCTATACTCCAACAAAACAGAAAACCTCGAAGACATCAACAAGTTTCTAGAGACATATGAATTACCTAAACTGAATCAGGAGGACATACACAACTTAAATAACAATTTCAAGCAGTGAAATAGAAGAGGTCATCAAAAGCCTACCAACAAAGAAAAGTCCAGGACCAGATGGGTTCTCAGCCGAGTTCTACAAAACCTATAAAGAAGAGCTCATTCCAATACTCCTCAAAGTATTCCATGAAATAGAAGAGGAGGGAACCTTCCCAAACTCGTTCTATGAAGCCAATATCACCCTGATACCTAAACCAGACAGAGACACATCGAGGAAAGAAAATTTCAGACCAATATCCTTAATGAACGTTGACGCAAAAATTCTCAACAAAATTTTAGCAAATCGCATACAAAAAATATATTAAAAAGATAGTGTACCACGATCAAGCGGGTTTTATCCTAGGGATGCAAGGTTGGTTCGATATCCGGAAATCAATAAATGCCATTCACCATATCAACAGACTTAAAGTTAAGAATCACGTGATTATTTCAATAGACGCAGAAAAAGCATTTGATAAAATACAGCATCCCTTCATGCTCAAAACACTAGAACAAATTGGGGTAGTGGGAACATTCCTTAACATTGTAAAGGCCATCTACGCTAAGCCCATGGCCAATATCATTCTAAATGGTGAAAAACTGAAAGCATTTCCCCTAAAAACTGGAACAAGTCAGGGATGCCCTCTTTCACCACTTCTATTCAACATCGTCCTTGAGACTCTAGCCAGAGGAATTAGACAAACCAAAGAAATTAAAGGGATAGGAATAGGAAAAGAAGAACTCAAACTATCCCTGTTCGCTGATGATATGATTATATATTTAGAGGAACCTGGAAATTCCACCAGAAAACTTTTAGAATTCATAAGTGAATTCAGTAAAGTAGCAGGTTACAAGATCAATACTCATAAATCCAATGCATTTTTATACATAAGTGATGAATCTTCAGAAAGAGAAGTGAGGAAAACTACCCCATTCACAATAGCATCGAAAAAAATAAAATACTTGGGAATCAATCTCACAAAAGAGGTGAAAGACCTCCACAATGAGAACTACAGAACACTAAAGAAAGAAATTAAAGAAAACCTTAGAAGATGGAAAGATCTCCCATGTTCCTGGATAGGCAGAATTAATATTGTCAAAATGGCCATACTACCAAAAGTGCTATACAGATTCAATGCAATTCCAATTAAAATCCCAATGACGTACCTTACAGAAATAGAGCAAGCAATTATGAAATTTATCTGGAAGAATAAAAAACCCAGAATAGCTAAAGCAATCCTCAGTAGAAAGAGCGAAGCAGGGGGTATTGCAATACCAGATCTTCAACTCTATTGCAAAGCAATAGTAACAAAAACGGCATGGTATTGGTACCAAAATAGACAGGTGATCAATGGTACAGAATAGAGGACATGGACACAAACCCAAATAAGTACAATTTTCTCATACTAGACAAAGGGTCTAAATATATGCAATGGAGAAAAGATAGCCTCTTCAACAAATGGTGCTGGGAAAATTGGAAATCCATATGCAACAGTATGAAATTAAACCCCTGTCTCTCACCTTGCACAAAACCCAACTCAAAATGGATCAAGGACCTCGGAATCAGACCAGAGACCCTGCATCTTATAGAAGAAAAAGTAGGTCCAAACCTTCAACTTGTTGGCTTAGGATCAGACTTCCTTAACAGGACTCCCATAGCACAAGAAATAAAAGCAAGAATCAACAGCTGGGATAGATTCAAACTAAAAAGCTTTCTCTCAGCAAAGGAAACTATCAGCAATGCGAAGAAAGAGCCTACAGAGTGGGAGAAAATCTTTGCCACTCATACTTCAGATAGAGCGCTAATTTCCAGAATCTATAAAGAACTCAAAAAACTCTACATGAAGAATACAAATAATCCAATCAACAAATGGGCTAAGGAAATGAACAGACACTTCACAGAAGAAGATATACAAGCAATCAACAGATATATGAAAAAATGCTCACCATCTGTAGTAATAAGAGAAATGCAAATCAAAACTACCCTAAGATTTCATCTCACCCCAATTAGAATGGCGATTATCAAGAACACAAGCAACAATAGGTGTTGGCGAGGATGTGGGGAGAAAGGTACACTCATACATTGCTGGTGGGGATGCAAATTAGTGCAGCCACTCTGGAAAGCAGTATGGAGATTCCTCAGAAAGCTTGGAATGGAACAACCATTTGACCCAGCTATCCCACTCCTTGGCCTATACCCAAAGGAACTTACAATCAGCATACTACAGAGATACAGCCACATCAACGTTCATAGCTGCTCTATTCACCATAACCAGTTTGTGGAAACAACCTAGATGCCCTTCAGTTGATGAATGGATAAAGAAACTGTGGCATATATATACAATGGAATATTACTCCTCCATAAAGAATGATAAAATTATGGCATTTGCAGGCAAATGAATGAAATTGGAGAATATCATGCTAAGTGAGATAAGCCAATCTCAAAAATCTAAAGGACAAATGATCTCGCTGTTAAGCGGATGATGACACATAATTGGGGGCGGGAGGGGTTAGCATTAGGGTTAGGGTTAGTTTTAGGGTTAGGGATAAGGAGGGTGGTAAGAATGGAGGAAGGAAGGACTGTATAGAGGGAAAAGAGTGGTAGGAGGGGTGGGGGGAAGGGAAAAAAATAACAGAATGAATCAAACAACATTGCCCTATGTAAATTTATGATTACACAAATGGTATGCCTCGACTCCATGTACAAATGGAGAAACAACATGTATCCCATTTGTTTAAAATAATTTTAAAAAATTAATAAAAAAAAAAAGAACTGCTTTCATAGTGTCCCAGAGATTCTGGTATGATATATCTCTATTGTTTGATTCCAAGAATTTTTAAATTTCTCTCAATTTTTTATGTGACCCATTCATTGTTCACAAATGTATTGTTCAGTCTGTTTCATTTTTATAGTGTTTCTTGCTTTTGATTTCTAATTTTATTCCATTATGATAAGATGTGAAGAATTAAACATATGTTTGTATTTTGCTGAAATATATTTATATTTGTGGCCTAAGGTATGGTCTTTTATGGAGAAAGTTCCATGAACAGTAGAGAAGGATGTGTGTTCAGCTGTTATTAGATGAAATATTCTGTAGACTTAAGGAAATGTCTGCTGATTTTCTGACTGGATGGCTCTCTGTTGGTGAGAAATAAATTACTATTACTGTATGAGGATCTATGTGAGCTTTTATATCAAGTAGTGTTTATTTTATGTAATTAGTGCACTGATTTTTGTATATGTATTATCTTTTGTTATATCTTTTTGTTGAATTGTTCCCTTTACTAGTGTGTAATGACCTTCTTTGTCTCTTCTGATGATATTGAAGTCTGCTTTGTCAGAAAGAGAGTAGCTACCTAATTGCTTTCAGGTTTCTGTTTTTATAGAAAATCCTTTTCCATCCTTTCACTTTTATCCTGTGCCTTTGCATGTGAGGTGTGTCTTGTAAGTAACTTAGAGTTGGGTCTCATTTTTTAATCAAGTCTATCAGACTATGTCTTTTAATTGGAGAGTGAGACCATTTACATTGTTTTATTTACTTCTAATGTTTAATTCAACAGTAATTCTCATTTGCTTACCTAGTCTTCTAATGAAATTTTTCCTTTCCTGGGCTCTGTTTTTTTAAAGTAACTTCTGCATTGCTGGTTTAGTAGTCATCAATTCTTTTAGTTCATGGTTATCTTGGAAGGTTTATATATCTCCTTTAATTCTATAGGATAGCTTTGCTGGACATAGCAGTCTTGTTTGGGAGTTTTTTTCCTGAGGACTTGAAACATCCTTCCAAGGCCTCCTGGATATGAAGTTTTCTTCTTTGCAGTCTTGTTATTCTTACTGGTTTACTTGACATTTGTCTCTTGAAGGCTTTTAGAATTTTATTCTTACTCTGTATATTTGACATTTAATTATAATGTGTAATGGAGAAGTATCTGAATGCCCATTTCATTTTCAAGGTTTGAAAATATGTCTGCTGTTACGTCACTAAATAGGCTATCAGTGCCATTAACCTTTATCTCTACTCTTTCCTCTATACCAGTATTCCTTAAGTTTGGTTCGTTAAAGCTGTCCTACAATTCTTGTGTATTTTGATCTTCCTTCTTTCCTCAGGAGAAAGTATCAGTGAAATAAAAAACTGACACTAGAGAGATTTACGTTATTTCATGCCAAACTATGTGAGATGGAGAGACTTCTTATTGAACCTTCCTGATAGCCATACCCTCTCAACTTTACCTCTGAAGTTTCTCTGAACATGGACGATAACCTCATTAACTTACCTCTGATTGAAATCTGAGAGGCTCTTGATGTTCTTGGGTGTCTGGGTGTTCTGGTCACTTTCTGGAGGGAGAGCCAGAGGAAGCAACCCCTGTTTATCTGTGGCCTAGTGATCAGATCTTTCACTGTTTGGGAATGTTGGGAATTTTGTCTTGTGTACCCACCTGTATAAATGCTTCATGTACCCATAGCTATCAAAATAGGTGTGAACTCACCCATGTAGATTTCAAGGTGCATGGCAACTTGTGGCAGAAGCATGGTGGTCCAACATTAATGGTGCTAAGTGACTCATGGGAGGTAAAGGGTAGCTTTCCCCACCTAGGGATTGCATGTCTGTGGGCCTGCCTCTGGGCATGCTGAATTGTGGCCAGCCTCTGTGGAGCATGCATATGCAGGCTGCCTCTTGCAAGTACAGCACTTCTGGGGCTTGGATGGCTTCTGCCAGCTGCTGGGACTTGTGCAACATCAGGCCCACATCATTCTGCTTAGTGACAGCATCTCTGGGTGCATATTTAAGGGTTGGTTCTAGGTTGCAGGGATCTGTGGGACACTTCTGTGTCATACACAGTATTTCTGACAAAGTTAACCACCAGATCATGCACAGAGGCTTGACTCTTATCTAGGTGCAGTCAGTGGTAGCCAGTGTAGATGGGGTATAAATCTGTGTGCCACTCCTGTTGTGCCTGTGCCGGGGCACAGGGTTATTCTTCCAAATGCTGGGCTTGCACAGCTGCTGTCAGGCCTAACTGTTGGCAGACAGTCTGTGTGTGCTCAGAAGAGGCTGTCTCCCATAGCTGTGGCTAGCAGCTGTCACACTTGCTGCTCCCTATGTGCCACACTCCCTGAAAGTGATTTACTTGCTTTTTGTTCCACTCTATTGTACTTCCCCTTTGTCGGGGTGGGGTTGATATCAGCAACCTTCAGCTAGCAGTGATCCCTCTATACATATTACTCTAACAGCTCATTTTGAAGGCTTTTGCTATGATGCTGTAATAGTATTTGCTTCTCTCTGTAGATGGGACAAAAACTGTAGATTTAATTCCTTCTAGTGAGGAGGCTTAGCCATGGTCTCTGCAATATGGTTGCATAGTTTTCTGCAACAATTTGAAATATGTTGTTCACTTCTTGCTCACTAAATGGCTTTGCATCTTCTATCCCAGCTTAATTATATATAACTTTGTTTTCTTTCATTTTTACCAAAATCATCCTGTCAACTTTGCCTCTCCCTCTTTCCCTTTTTTACCCCTCCCCCCAAAAAAGCTCAGGGTTTAGAGTTAACAAATTCTTTCCTGTTTTCTGTTCCAGGAACCAAGACTTCAAGTCTCTCACTGTCCAGTATAATGTCTTAGTGCATTCCTTTTGTCATTCACCCCTCTGATCAGCTGTTCTCTGAACTGTGGAGAAGCTGAGATTTATTACCTAGTTCCACGTTTCCACTTTTTCCTTCCCTTCCTTTGCTTTTTGGCCATCCTGGGAGATTGAACCCAGAGTTGAGCTAAGGCAAGTGCTGTATCACTGAACTACATATCAGGCCCCAGGACTTTTAGTTTTATTTTGATGCAGTCCTTTTTTTTCTCTCTCTCTCTCTTTTAAACATTTTTAAATTTTTTCTTTTTAGTTACATATGACAGTAGAATGTATTTTGACATATCATACATACCTGGAGTACAACTTCCCATTTGTCCCCCATTTTTGTGGTTGTACATTATGTGGAGTTACATAGGATATGTCCTATTCATTCTGTTGTCTTTCCATTCTCATTCCTCCTCTCCTTCTCCCACTCTGCCTGTCCAATCTGGTGGGAATCCCCACTGACTATTTTGAGTTAGCATCCACATATCAGAGAGAACATTCAGCCTTTGGTTTTGGGGGATTGGCTTATTTCATTTAGCATGATAGTCTCCAGTTCCATCCATTTAATGGCAAATGCCATAATTTTTTATTCTTCTTTAAGGCTGAATAATATTCCATTGTGTATTCACTGCATTTTCTTTATCCATTCATCTGTTGAAGGGCACCTACATTGGTTCTATAGCTTAGCTATTGTGAATTGAGCTGCTATAAACTTTGATGGGACTGTATCACTATAGTATGCTGATTTTAAATCTTTTGGTTATATGCTGAGGAATGGATAATTGGTGGTTCCATTCCTAGTATTTTGAGGAATCTCCATACTGCTTTCCAGAGTGGTTGCACCAATTTGCAGTCCCACCAGCAATGTAAGAGTGTACCTTTTTCCCCACATCCTCACCAGCAATTATGTTACTTAGTCTTGGTAAGTTATCCTCCTGTCTCAGTCCCCTGAGAAGCTCGTTTGCCACCACACCTAGCTTGTTTACGAGTTTTAAAGGACAGGATAATATTTTTCTCTACTGTGGTTATCAGGAAATATCACATGTAAAAGAACTTTTCCATGTCCCAAATGATAACTTACACCTTTGTGGTAGAGTTTTTCAGACCCAAAATTTCTTTAAAATTAATCACTTGATTAATGATTAAAATAATCATTTTAATTAATGATAGTGTAGCTTATAGACAGAAGCAAGGCTCAAAAAGAGAACAATCTCAACTGGGAATGGAGCTTAAGGCAGGAGAACCCAAGTTCAAGGCCAACCTCAACAACTTAGTGAGACCCTGTCTCAAAAAAACAAAAAAGGACTGGGTATGTAGCTCAGTGATAGAGTGTCCCTGGATTCAGTCCCTAGTACCAAAATATGGAAATAAAAGAGAGAATAATCTCTAAAGTATCCTTACATACTGATGCTCTTATTAGCACTGTGTTTTACCAAACTTAAAATTTTCTCAAATTTGCTTATTAGTATTATACTCTTCCTCTTGAAGGAACTGCACCCATTGAACAAACAGCTGAATGTTTGCAAAGAAGAAAGTATGTTAATCTTTGCTATCTCAATTACTCTATTTCTCTCCACCCCCTCTGCCAGGTGCCAAAAACAGAAAGAAAGAAAAGAAGAAAAAAAGAAACTGATTTGGTAAGTTATAACCTGTTTTTCATATTACAAAATAACAAATTTTCATGTCACTATCTTGAAGCTTATCATAGAATATTTCTGTGTATATATTTAAGGAATAGGTTTACCAGGCACCTAGAAGTAGTAATATGCGTCTTTAGAAAAATTTTGAGTGACCAGTGCATTCAGTGATTGGTTTTGTTTTCAATGGTAGATTACTAAAAGGCAGAAAACTGATAAAGGTACAAATTTGATCTGTTTTCTGACTAGATCTACTCTTTCTATAGTTTTGCTTTTCCTAAAATTCTCAAGTAGATGGAGTCTCATATGGTTTTTGCATATGGCTTTTTAGCATAATGGTAACTCGGCAAGTAAAATGTTCAGAAACTGAAAACTCTTTTGCAGGTGACTGCACCATTTCAGAATCCCACCTTCAATATTCTGAGAGTTCCAGTCACTTCACATTCTCATCAACCCTTGTTATATTCTATCTTTGGAGATAAAATAGTATCTTACTGTACTTTTAATTTACATTTCTCTCATAACTAATGATGTTAAAACATGTTTCATGTATCTATTGCATGTTTGTACTTCTTTGCTGAAATGTCTATTCAATACTTTGTCCACTTTTTAATTGGGTTATCTTATTATTTGTGTGTAACTTTCTTTTATATATTTTGGATAGATGTCCTTTATCAGATATATAACTTGCAAATATTTTTTTCTAAATATAGCTTATCATCATTTTTCTTTCATTTTAACTAATAACTCATTAATTATACAGATTATCGGTTTTCCCTGAGACATTTCCATATGTGCAAATATTGTGTTGTGTTTGAATTCACCTTTCCTAATACCCTCTCTCCTCCTTTCTTTCCACTTCCAAGTTCCTCTTCTATTTTTAGGTCATCTTTTTTTTTTTTTTTTTTTCCCTTTCAGTTTCTATACAAGAGAAAAGGTGTGTGATACTTGTCTTTCCATGTCTGGCTTATTTTGCTTAACATGATTATCTCCAGTTCCATTCGTTTTCCTGCATTTCATTCTTCTTATGGCTAAATAATACTCAATTATGTCCATATACCACAACATATGGAAGTGTTTCCCATATGTTGTTTTCTAGTGGTTTCAGTTTCAAGTCTTAGGTGTTTGATCTACTTTGAGCTGATTTTTGTACTGGGTGAAAGGTAGCAGTCTAGTTTCAACCTGCTACATGGGTTTGTCTTATTTGCCATCATTGTTTGTTGAAGAGGTTGTCTTTCTAACACCTTTGTCAAAAATCTGTTGACTATAGATTCATGGTTTCGAGTTCCCTATTCTGTTCCATTATTCTTCGTGTTTGTTTTTATGCCAATACCATACTTGTTTTGGTTACTATGGCTTTGTAGTATATTTTGAAATTTTATTTATTTCTTTTGCCTAATTGCTGTGGCTAAAGTTTCTAATTCTAGTACTATATTAAATAAGTGTGGTGAGCCTGGGCCATCCTGTCTTGTCCCCGATCTTACAGAAAATGCTTTATTTTTCCTTGGTCAGTATGATACTGTCTGTGTTTTTATCATATACAACTTTATTAAGTAGAGGTATAATTCTTCTTTAGGACTTTTATTATGAAGGGAGGTTTTGAATTCAGTTTTCAGATATTTTCTTAAGATTTGTGCATCTTTGTCCTTCAAGGATACTGATTTATTGTTTCCTTTTTCATTGTGTCCGTATGTTTTGGTAGCAGGGTTACTACTGACTTCATAGAGTTCTTCCCTTTCTACTTCATGGAATACTTGGAGGAACTCTGATATTCTTTCTTTAAAAGCCTGATAAAATGCATCAGTGAATCCGTCTGGTCTTGGACTTTTCTTTCTTATGAGACTTTTTATTACTTCTTTAATCTCATTGCTTTTTATCACTGTTTAGTTTTTTTTTTTTTAATCTCCTCTTGGTTGAATTTTGGAGGGATATATATATATAAATTTGTCTGTTTCTTGTACATTTTACAGTTTATTGATATATAATTTTTCAAAATACTCCCTAATTGTTATCAAAAAATCAGTGATATCTCCTCTTTAACCTTGATTTTCTTTATTTGGATCTTTTATCTTTTGTTAGTTTTGCTAAGGATTTGTCAATCTTGTTTTTCTTTTCAATGAACCAATTCTTTGTTTCATTTATCCTTCATATTGTTATTTCATTCTCTGTTCGGTTCATTTCTGCTTCAATCTTTATTATTTCTTTACTTCTGTATATTTTGGGATTCTAAGACCTTGAGATGCATCATTCTGTTATTTCTTTAAGATCTCTCTTTTTTTTAAATGTAGGTACTCTTATCTTTAAACTTACCTCTTAATACTGCTTTTGCTGTATCCCACGGGTGCTGGTATATTGTGCTTTCATTTGATCATAGGTTTTTTAAAAAAATTTCTCCCCCATTTCTTCAGTGACCAGTTGTTCTTCAAAAGTGTATTGTTCGATATCCATGTGTTTATATGGTTTCTCCCTCTATTGATTTATAGTTTCATTTTGTTATGATCTGATAAAATGCAAGAATTTGTTTTCATATATCAAGATTTACTTTACTGACAAAGTATGATCTGTTTTGGAAAAGGTTTCATGAGCTGATAAAAAGAATGTGTATTCTGCAAATGTTGGAATATTTTATGTCTATTGAGTTCCTTTGATCTCTAGTGTAATGTAACTCTGATTTTGTTGTTGTTTTGTCCGGATGATGATCTGTTTATTGGTGAGAACTGGGAGTTAAGTCACCTGCTGTTGTACTGAGGCCTACCTTTTCCTTTATATGTCCAGTAATGGGTTTTTTGTTGTTGTTGTTTTTGTCTTTTGTGTGTGTGTGTCTGTGTGTGTGTGTGTTTAAGATTACATGCTCTGGCTTCTAGTACATATATATTTATAATTGTTATACTTTCTATATACATTGTTCCCTTTATCAGTATATAGTGACTGTCTTTGTCTCTTCTCCCTGATTTTGGCTGGAAGTCTGTTTTGTTGGAGATGAGTGTAACTACTACTACTTGTTTTCAGATTCTGTTTGCTTACAAAATCATTTTCCATCCTTTTACTTTCAGTCTGTATCTTTGATTATAAAGTGAGTTTCTTGCAGGCAAAATTGTTGGGTCTTATTTTTTAATCCAGTTTGCATCTTTTAATTGAAGAATTAAGACTACACTCAGTATTATTATTGAAAGGTATGTGCTAGTTCCTATCATTTTGATGTCTCTCTTCTGGTTATTTTAAATAATATATGTTGACCTTTATGATTTTCTTATAAGATTTTTATTATTTTTTTTATTTTAAAGCATAACTTTGGAGGATCTAGTTATCTAGGTTGGAGTTATTTTCTTTTTGAAATACATCTTTCCATGCTTTACCGAGCCTTAGAGTTTCTGAGAAATCTTTTATTATATTGAGTTTGTCTTTATTTGTGACTCAGTACTTTTTTTGTGAAGCTTTTAATATTCTTATTCTGTACTTTTGGTAGTTTAACAGTAAGAATCCTGGAGATTTCTTTTTTGGTCATGTCTATTTGGAGTTTTCCTGTATTTGAATGGTACCTTCAATAATAATACTTAAATAATAGTATTCTGCTATTATTTCACTGACTAACTTTTTTATACCTTTAACCTATAACTCAGTTCCCTTATCTATTTCTATTATGTGTTAGTTTGGCCCTTTAATGATTCCCCATAGATCTGTATGTTATGTTCTTTTTTTTTTTTCATATTACTGTCTGGTTATTCATTCCACTTTAGAACCTTTAGAAGAATCAGTTAGTAGTTACTAACTTCCACAGAAGTCATGTTGCCTTGATTTTTCATATTTCTTGTGTTTCCCTGTTATGATTAATGTATCTTTGGGGATAGAAATCTCTTCTACTTTTTTGTGAGATTCTTTTTAGGGAACAACCTTTTTTGGATGACATTCCCTGGATAATCCACGTGTTGTGTAGCATTGAACTTAATTCCAAATGAACTTCTTAGTTTAGTTCCCCTGTGACTTTTTCTGGACATAGTGCCTACTGTTTCAGACCCTGAATGACCCACTGTTGCTGTAGGTCTCATAAGAATGGGGACCCTATGGAAGTATGTGTAGACAGAAGAGAATATGGTGTACACCCTCTGTGATTACTCCATTCTTGTCAGCAGTGTGCAGACTGAAAGATTATGTGAGTGAGCTGCGCTGTGGTCCCTCATAGGTGTGGTATCCGCTACAATCATCTTACTTCTCTCTGTTGTTGCTCTGGGGATGAATGACAGAAGTGAGACTTCAGGGCCACTCCCAGCTGTGCCTGTTCATAACCAGGTGATTGACTGGGATCCTTTTTGTTCTCTAGTCTTTACATTGAGGTGACAGCTAAGGTTTGAGTGGGATAGCTAAGACTGGATTGGGATATAATTTTTCTCACTTGAGCTAGGGGTATAGCTTAGCAGCAAGGTACCCACACCATGCTTGAGGTGCTGGGCTAAATCCCCAGCACCATTCTGAAAGAAGCAAATAGCAGTGACAACCACATCACCATTCTCAATAGAAAAGCAAGGGACAAAAGTAATGTGGGGGGCTGGGACTGTGGCTCAGTGGTAGAGCACTTGCCCCTTGTATGAAGCACTGGGTTTGATCTTTCACACCACATAGAAATAAATAAATAAAAGTATAATGCGCATCTACAACTAAAAATATATATATAATTTTAAAAATAATAAAGTAATAATAATGTGGGATAAACTAAATTGTTAAGAAAAAGTTAAATTTTTTTGAAAATTACAGTTAAATAAAAATCAAAAGGAGGAAAGATGAAAAAGATCCAATTAAAGAATTTAAAAATGGAAAAGGAAGAAAATTTTGAATATTAAAAGGGAGAGAAAAAGGGTGATGAGAATGGGAAAGACAGTAGAATTAATTGGACATAACTTTCTTATGTTCATATATGAATACTCTGTGTAACTCCACATCATGTACAACCATAAGAATGGGAGGATAATACTACATGTATGTGTGATATGTCAAAATGCATTCTACTGTCATGTATAACTAAAAACAAATTTAAAAAGGGGGGGTAGAAAAAGAAGAAAACACATAACTTCAAACCAAACAGAGTCTTAATAAAAAATAATAATTTCTTGTTCATCAAAGTGGTTGATTGTTAAGAGTGGATGTTCACAACTGGGGCTGAACAGATCTGTGATCTTGTATGTTATGTGTCCCTTATAGAGAGCATTAGCTTCGGGTTATTCACCTTTTTCTTCTTTCTCTTACATTGCTTGCCTGGCAACCAGCAGAAGTGTTTTGTGATTGGAGCCAGCAGTAATACCTGTCAACTGCCCTGAACTGGGGCAGAATCCAGAGATTTTCCTGGCAGAGATTTATTCCAATTTTATTTGCTTTCTGCACTTGTAGGAAGAGTTGATATGTTAGCAGCAGTGTATCAATGTCTCTAGCACTTTTTGTTATTGTTGTTGTTTTTACGTCAGGGCAGGGAAATGCTGTGAGGCTACAACTATCCATGTTGAAGGTGGGGGCTGCAGTTACAAGTACCACACATACTCCACAACACTGGTATTCCAGTACATAAAAGCCATTGTGTAATCACATAGTGGCTCATTCCCCTAACTCCCACAGTTGACTTCCAAAGTTGCCATTCCTAAAGGGAAAGTGACCTTGGTTCTCTTAGATGTTACAGAGTGGTTTTCTGCCACACAAAATTCCCAGCAGTTTAGTTTCATAGACTATTGCTTGGAGCGAATGTAGGTCTCAAATCAGATGTTCACTGGTTCAGTGTATAAGTATTCGTTTTGGGTTCCCAGGGTCAAACAAATGCTTTGATACCCAGAGCAGCAAGCTCAGACAAGACCCTCTCAAGATGACTTCCCATTACTGTACCATAAGTATATGCAGGGAGGTAGGCAGAATGGGCCAGGATGATAGGTGGATCTCAGGTCCACTATCCTGTCCTGCACTGTACTAAGTTCTGTGCTCTCTGGGTCTCTATTTTCTTTCACCTCTATCCCCTCCCCATTCTCTACTGTGCTGCCACACATTTGGCACTGGGCACTCTGTCTTACCCTCTCTTTACTATCCAAAGTCTGTGAGTTTTTCCAAGTCTCTGTTTTCACAATTGAACTTTAGTATTTTCCCACATTTATACACATGGGTGGTTAGCTGTTCACCATTTTTTTGTTTATTTACTTTATTTGTTCTATTTAGTTATACATGACAGCAGAATGCATTTTGATTCCTTGTACACAAATGGAGTACAACTTTTCATTTTTCTGGTTGTACACGATGTAGAGTCACATCATTCATGCAGTTATACATGTACATAGGGTAAAGATGACTGTCTCATTCCTCCATCTTTCCCACCTCCCTGCCACTTACCTCCCCTCATTCCCCTCTGCCCAATCCAAAGTTCCTCCATTCTTCCCTTACCCCGCACCACCATTTGTTTTAATTTTATCTTATGAAGAAGCCAATTAGCACTAATCTCCAAAATTTATAAAGAACTTAAAAAACTTTACACCAAAAATACAAAGAACTCAATCAATAAATGGGCCAGGGAACTGGGCAGACACTTCACAGAAGATATATAGGTGATCAACAAATATATGAAAAAGTGCTCATGATCTCTAGTACTTTAGAAAAATGTAAATTAAAACTACCCTAAGATTTCATTTAACTCCAGTTAGAATGGCATTATCAAGAACACAAGCAATAAGAAGAAATGTTGGCATGGATAGGGGGAAAAAGACACTCTCATACATTGCTGATGGAGTTGCAAATTGTTGCAGCCACTCTGGAAAACAGTATGGAGATTCCTCACAAAACTTGGAATGGACACCCCATTTGACCCAGCTATTCCTTTCCTTGGTTTATACCCAAAGGACTTAAAATCAGAATACTACAGTGATGCAGCCATATCAGTGTTCATAGCTGCTCAATTCACAATAGCTAGATTGTGGAACCAACCTAGATGCCCTTCAGTTGATGAATGGATAAAGAAACTGTGGTATATATACACAATGGAATATTACTCAGCCATAAAGAAGAATAAAATTATGGCATTTGCTGGGAAATTGATGGATTTGGAGAAGATGCTAAGTGAAATAAGCCAAGTCCAAAAAACCAAAGGCTGAATGTTTTCTCTGATAAGTGAATGATGGTACATGAGTTGGGGGGCAAGAGAACAATGGAGGAACTTTGGATTGTATAGAGGAAAATGGGGTGGGAGAGGGTAGGGGAAGGAAAGATAGTGGACTGAGACAGACATTAATACCCTATGTACATGTATGATTACATGAATGGTGTGAATCTACATTGTGTACAACCATAGAAATGAGAAGTTGTACCCCATTTACGTACGTACAATGAATCAAAATACAGTTTGTAAAAAGAAAAAAACAAAAGAAGCAGCAGCAGCAGCCAATGAGTACTGGTTGCCTTTAATCTGCTATCTTTAGTCGTTCCTTTTTTTTTTTTTTTTCCCTTAGTGGGATTTTTGAAGGTTAAGTTTTAAATTTTAATGAAACCTAGAGCAGTATATCTCACAGAGCATTAGAGTTCATTTGTATGGTTTTTCATTTCATATTTAATTAACCTTTAATAACCATTTGTAAAGTTTTAGTATAGAATCATTGTCTGAAAAGCCTATTAAAATATTCCTACATTGTCCAGTTTCATATATGTGTGAAATGGATTTTCTTCATATATTTCAAAGTAAACTGCATGCTACGAAAGTTTGAGGGCAGAAGTGGATATGAAAATCTAGGTGTCTTTAATTTAATTTTTTTTCTTTAATTTTTTATTTTTAATCTCTAGGAGAATAAATATCAATAGGTATAACACAGGTAAACAAGCCTTTTTAGATCATCAGTAGTTTTCAAGTGTAAAAGGTTTCTGGGATTATAAAAGCAAATAAATTTGAGAACTGCTGTTTTTTATTTAACATTCTGACTCAGTCACATAAGATAGTTGTTATATGTTTGTTGCATTGCTGGTTTTTTTGCCCTGGGGATTCAATCCTAGGAGCACACTCTACCACTGAGCTACATCCCCAGTTTTTTTTGTTTTTGCTTTTGTTTTTGTTTTTTAATTTCTATTTTGAGACAGTCTTGGTAAATTGCCCAGTCTGGCCTTGAATTTTCCATTCACCTGCCTTAACCTCCCAAGAGTCTGTGGTTATAGGCATCTGTCACTGTTCCTGGATATGTTTCATATAAGTTGGTCATATTTATCTAGTATCTAGATTGTTAGCTTTTTGAAAGCAAGGACCATATGTTTTATTTCTCAGAGGATCATGATTCTCCCCCTGAAATAAGTGCCCAGTAAAGGCTTATTCAGAGATTGACATATTTCCCATTTGCCTACAATGTTAGGGTAGCATTTACTATGTTGGCTTTCATATGAACAGCTTAATTTTTTCATTCAGGTGGAAGAACACAATGGTCACATTTTTAAAGCCACCCAATATAGCATCCCTACATACTGTGAATACTGTTCTTCTTTAATTTGGATAATGGACCGAGCCTCTGTTTGCAAATGTAAGTATGAAAGATCTTTGAGGAATTTAAAAATCACTTGACATTTCTGTTATCTTTTGTCTTCAACTAAGGTAATTCATACTAATTGTTTCGCTTCATCTTCCTGCAGTGTTCTCCTTTACCTACTGTGTTCAAACTCGATATTTTGTCATTACTTTGTCACTGAGATCCTTGTACTTGTAGCTCACTCTACTTGAATTCATTTCTCCCAGATTTTAGTATGACTTCATATTCAGTTTATTCATGTCCCCACTTGTATATTACCTCCTCAAAGAACTCTTTCCTTTCTTTCTCATCTAAAATGCCACCCTGCCCCCTAATTATCCCTTTAAACAGTTTCAGTAGTCTTTATAACACTTTGACCACCTGCAATTATGTTAAATATTCATGTGTTTTCTTGTTTGTCAGTCTGTTCCACCTAAGGTCAGGAATCTTATTCACAGTGCCATAACAGTTCTGGCACATAATTATAATACATATTTATTGTATAGATGGACCTATAGATGAATGAATGAATGAATTCTTAGTTTATAGCCAAAAAGATACATTTTATACTATATTCAACAATATGTAAATTCTAAAATGTTACTACAGACTTTTCATAGGTCTGCTTGATTCTAACTAATAGAGAATCTTTGTTTGCTTTTACTCCTCTTATTTTAGATGTATACTTTGGAGCTATCAGTAATTCTGTGAGACTTTGCTTTTACTAGATGGCCTGAGTTGAATAAAGGAAATATTAGAATAGAGTCCAGTATGACAGCAAGGATAAAAGTTATGTTTGCCAGAGCAAAATCACCACTATTCCTGGATAAGCTTACAGGTTCTATGGTTCAACATTCAATTTTTTAAAAATTGAATGCTTCCTGAATTTGCACATTATCCTTGCATAGGGACTATGTACTTATCTCTTCATCATTCCAATTTTAGTATATGTGCTACTGAAGCAAGTGCTTTTTTTCTTTTTATTATCACTGTAAAAAATTATGAGTGAAAAAAGGAGTAGTTTGAAACGTACATGACTATTAGTCCAGTTCTTGAAGATTTGAAGTAATTTCTACTGTGATGTAAAGCTGAAAGTTTAAGGAATTTGTTATTATAACTGAGATGGGCTTGGTTTGATTTCTTCATGGAATTAACTTTCTATGTGATTATCCTAGTGATTTTACCTGCACAGTGAATGTTCCCTCACCTTCCTCTGCCTTTGTTCTTGGCTTTGAAAACCCAGAATATCACACTCTGAATGCTTGAATAAAGGTATATTAAGGTATTTGGTATGTGAGAACTGGAGCTGGTGTAGAAGAATGACTTAGACCAACTGTGTTCTCATCATCTTCCTCTTATTGTGTCTCTTCCTGCTTACCAAGTGCCCAGCCGCAATCATATGACACCCAATAAATTATTTTTTCTTTGAACTTTATCTCATCTTCCCATTTACAACTGATATTCTTTATATCTGGCTTTCATTTCCCTAAGGGTTTTTGACAGTAATGCCTTCCTTACCATAAGAATAACTCTTAATAAGTAATTTTGGTGTTTTAGCAGGTTGTAGAGCACCAGGGGTAACATGAATACTAATTTATGAGTCAAACCACAAAGTTAGATAAATATCCTGTTGGAATTTGGTGGAGTTAAATACCGGAGCAGGACAGGCAATCTTGAAAGAATGAAAAAGCTTTTTCATTGATAGTGGTGATAAATGTTGGGCATGTTTTCAACTTCATTTTAAATTCTTTAACAAAGTACAGAGTACAATAAGTTCTTATACCAGCCTCAGATCTAATTAAAAACCTTGTTGTCAAAATAAAATAATAAGCTTGATAAATTGAATAGCAAACTTATGAAAATGCTGCATTCTTAACCTGTTTTTCAGTATGCAAGTATGCTTGCCATAAGAAGTGCTGTCTGAAAACCACAGCCAAGTGCTCTAAAAAGGTAAGAATTTATTATCTGTTCATAATAAAGAACAGCTCTGTAGATCTTTTGTGTCTTGTGGAACAAAATCAAGGCTTCTTTGATATTTCTATGGTGATTCCTAAAATTCTGATCACACATACAGTAAGAAATGAAATTTTATGTCATGATCCTACACATTTACAGGTGATATGCATATATACTGGATTTATTTTCCTGAAACTATATGACCTTTACTACATATGTGCTAACAAATTGATTTCACAAACCACAATTTGAAAACACTGCTTTTAGAAGTTTACTTCCTTAACACTCATAATCTTTCCAGGAAGATAAGCTGCAATTAAAAATGAATGAATTCAGGGTCTGGGAACTTAGTCCAGTACTGGAGCACTTGCCTAGCATGCGTAAGACTCTGGTTCAATCCCCAGTACTGCAGAAAAAAAAATTTACCCATGAAGAACAGAATGCACCAGCATAGTTAGAAGGCTAAAAAATAATGACCAATTTACTCTTTGATACCTTGTGCTTTCAGGAAGCAACTATTTTTTAAAAAATTCTAGGTTTGTATTGACATATAATCTCATTTTCTTATTTATTAATTACATCCTGACAATTGTTGAAGTAGTATGTAAATATGAACAGTAGAAATGTATATGCATTTTGTTTATAGCCTATGTATAGAATTTGCATATGTTCCAAATCAGTAGACAAATCATGGCAAATGTAGAGTCAGATTTGATTCAGGACTTAGAATATAATGAAGAGAAGATGTTTTGCTTCAGGCTAAGATGGACTAGCTTGTGGCAGACCAATACTAAAAAAGTCTGTTGGCAAGAGTCAGAAGAGCTGCCTAGGTAAATTGGACTTTAGAGGATTCGATCCTAGAAAGAACAGAATGCAGAGTAGTAAATCTGTATTTGTGTAATGCTTTTATCATAGCGTAAAGTTCTTAGTTTTTGTTATAGAACAAGAAGCCAGTATTCTGGACAGTGAGTCACTTTTAAGAATCAAGAGAAGCCAGCAGAGATTTTAGCAATCTCATAGGACTACAGAGACACAGATTGGAGTTTAACTCTGCCAAGACTTGAGGAACCATGATTCATTCATATAGAGAAATAAGCCTGAAACACAGATTTTTTTTTTTCCCCTCAAGGCATTTTTGGTTCCTTTAGCGGCACATGGCAAACAGCTAAGAAATTAATCAGAAAGGAAGATTGGCATTTTCCACAGTTCCACAGTGCTAAGGAAATAGAAATTGGAATTGTAGTGTCCACCATCAAAGGGAAGGACCCTAGTCTCTACCTCAGATTCTGACTGAGACCTCTGAAAAACTGTATCTTGCGAATGGGGTGAACCACTGATGCAATGGCTTACCAAAAGCAGCAAACTGTGGGACTGGAGTTGTAGCTCCACAGTACAGTGCTTGCCTCGCATATATGAGGCACTGGGTTTGATCCTCAGCACCACATAAATAAATAAAATAAAGGTATTGTGTCCATCTACAACTAAAAATTAAAACAACAACAACAACAAAAAAAAACCTCCAGCAGACTAGCTTTGAAGTAGTCCTTGCCTGGATAATCTGTTCTTATTCCAGTGACTCACCAGAGAGAAAAGGATAAAACCTCTTAAAAAATAACATCATCCAGAATCTTTTTAGTTTTTTCTTCTGTAATATCAGACAAAAAGAAATGGTACTAATTAGTAAACAAATAGGCAATAAAAATGGACTCAGATAACTAGTTACTTAATCACCAGACATATACTTTTAAATTTTTAATAGATATGTTCAAATAATAAATAAAGAGATGGAGAATTTCACCCCAAAATATAGTTAGGTATATAGTATAAGGAATCAATGGGGAGTTCTAAAAATAAAAAATGAGTTTTACAGCCATAGCAGAAAAGAAGATTGGAGAACTAAAAGACCAGTGGAAATATGTAGACATAGAGAGTAAAAAGAATGAAAAAATACAGTAATAAACATGCAAAACATAGGGAAAGTTCTTAAATGTATGTAATTGGGAGTCCAGGAAGAAAGGATAACAGGGCAGAAGCAACATTTTAAGAGAGAGTGGTCAACACATCAAGTCACAAGTTCATGAAGTACTTTTAGCCTGGACAAATACAAAGAAAACTGTACCTGCATGTACAGTGCTCCAAACAAAAGATTTTTTCCCCCTTTTCTTTTGAAATGAAGTTTTTGCAGCATTGCTTAAGGCTGGCCTTGAACTGTTGTCCTCCTGCCTTGGCCTTGTGCAAGCATCAGAGTGTACTTGCACAAGCCAAGATGACTGTGACATCAGTAGATGATAAAAATCTTATGGGAACTCCTCCATCATATACATGTTCTGTCATTAATTGAAATGTCATTATGCAACATACGACTGTGTGTGTGTATTGCCAGCTTGGATCCACATCATACAAAAAGCATCTATAAATCAGTTAGGAAGAAAGCAACCCTATAGAAAATTGAACAGATGATTATAGAAATGCACCACCACACCTGGCAAAATTTCTTAAAAGCAGTTAGAGGGAAAAGAAAAAATACTACCTAAAGGAGCAAAGAAAATACTGACAGAAATCTAAACAGAAATCTTGGAAACCAAAAGATGGTGGCTTGGCCACTAGGTATGGTGGCCTGTAATTTCAGCAACTTGGGAGGCTGAGGCAGGAAGATTGAGAGTTCAAGTGCAGTCTCAGCAACTTAGTGAGACCCTAAGCAACTCAGGGAAACCCTGTCTAAATAAAATATTCACAAAGGACTGGGGATGTTGCTCAGTGGTAAAGTGTCCCTGGGTTCAATCCCTGATACCAAGAAAGAAAGAGAAAGAGATACAGAGAAGAGAAAGAAAGCCAACCAGAATTCTGTACACAGTGAAAGTACTCTTCAGATTAAAAGTATGAAGGCATTTTCAGACAAACAAAAACTCAGAATTTATCATTCAGGCAGAAGACAGATGGTCTCAGAAACAGGAAAATAGAAAAAAAATGAACAATGGAAAGAATAATATATGTAAATGTGCATTAATGGAAAACATAATGTCTTGAGGTACTTAACATATATCTAGAGTTAAAATGCATGACAACAGTAGCAAAAATGGCAGTGGAGTTAAAATATTCCAAGGTCCATAAGTCATCTAGGAATAAGTCATGTATTAGACTTAAATGTTATGGATATTTGTTGAAATTCTAAAGTAACCACTAAAAAAGTATATATAATTGGAAAACTAATAAAGAATATGAAGTAGAAGAACAAAATAATTGATGAAAGTAAATGAAGGCAAGAAATGAGAGAAAATACACAGGGTGTTAAAAATACATATATTAAGTCCAAATATATTGGTAGCTTATATTAAATAAGTAAATACTCCAAACAAAAAGCTAAGTTAAAATCCACTGACAAATCTTATATGAAAGAGATGTACTTATTAAGTTTAGAGATAGCTTTAAAAAAGCAAAAGAATGGAACTACATACAGCACGCACAGACTAACCAATAGGAAAATAGTATAGCACTAACTAATATTAAAACGTACTTTTTAAGGCTTTACTTCAAATGCTTCATGATGATGAAAGGGTCAACCTATTGTGGAGATGTAAAAATTCTAACTTCATAAGCCTCTAACATTAGTTTCAATACCTGGTAGGGAAAAATAATGCAGATAATACAAAAAACTTGATATAATTGGCATATTGAACACAGCCTCTACAAATGCTGAATACACATTCTTTTCAAGTTTACACAGAACATTTGATCAAATTGAACATTTGTTAGACCATATAAAGCAAGGCCCTACAAATTTCAAAGCATTGAAATATTGAGAGTATATACTTTGACCTAAGTGAAATTAAGCTAATCGATAAAAAGATAACTCTTTAATTCTCTAATGTTTGGAAATTAAGCAACATATTTTAAATTATAAAAAATAGAAGGATATTTTGAACTACAATGAAATTATAGCATAGAAAAGTTGTTAGATTACAGTTAAAGTGCTAAAAAGAAAATGTAGCTTTAAATGAATACATTAGAAAAAGAGTAGGACTATGGAAATGATCTAAATTTCCATCTCAAAAAGGGGATAAACATCAAATTCAGAGAGAGAAGAAAAAGAGATGATAATAATAAAGAGGAATAAATGAAGTAAAAAGCACTTATAAAATAAGAAAATCTATGAAGCAAATTTTGGTTTGTTAAACACTAATAAAATGGATAAATTTTACTAAGAATAATTAAGAAAAAAATGTTTTAAGGTTTGAAGTTGCCAATATTAAGAAGAAAAATCTGAATATCACTGCAGATACTGCAGACATTAAAAGGAAAGTAAAAGCCATTATGATAACTTGATACCAATAAATTTGACTATGTAGATCAGTTGAACAAATTCCCATAAAAACACAACTTGGCTAAAGAAAAAATAGAAACTCTAGAGGCAGTATCTATTAAAACAGAATCTGTAGTTTGAACTCTTCCCACAAAGAAATCTGTAGACCCAAGTGGTTTTTACTACAGTAATGAAGAATTATAGGTCTGTCTCCATAGATACAAAAGTCTTGAACAAAATATTAGCACATTGAGGGCTTGAGGTGTAATTCAGTGGTAGAGCACTTGAGTAACTTGTACAGATCCCAGGTTTGATCCCCAGGACCATCAGTAAACACACATGCACATTGAATCCAGTTATCTATAAAATTGGTTATACCTCACGATCAAGTTTATTTTTATTCATAAATACAAGGTTGATTATCGTGCAAAAATATGATTCCCCCACATTGTACAAATAAAAAACAAAGACCAACTCAGTAAACCTAGGAAAGGGTATTGTATAAATTTCAAACCTCATTCATTATTAAATCAAGCAAAATAGAAAAATGTATTTGCAATATATAGTCATGCATATAAAACAATTAGGTGGAGGTCAGAAACTCAGCTTGCTAATCTAACCTCATCATGTATCATCTGTCATGTATCTGACAGTCATGCTCCAGACATCTGTGTCAGTTGAGGGAGATACCCTTTGAGAAATGCATTAGGTGATTTCATCATTGCGCAAGCATCAGTATACTTGCACAAACCAAGATGACTGTGACATCAGTAGGTGATAAAAATCTTATGGGACCTCCTCCATCATATACACGTTCTGTCATTAATTGAAATGTCATTATGCAACATATGACTGTGTGTGTGTATTGCCAGCTTGGATCCACATCATACAAAAAGCATCTATAAATCAGTTAGGAAGAAAGCAACCCTATAGAAAATTGAACAAATGACTTAAGCAGGCACTTAGTGAAAGAGGATTTCCAAATAATCAACCAAGATATGAAGAAGTACCTAACCTCACTAATCACTAACCACAGTGAGATATATTATACACCCACTAGAATGACTAAAATGAAAAGCATCCTAGCAAGGATGTGGAAACACCTGGAAATTTCATACACTGCTGGTAGGCGTATAGGTTGGCAGTATCTGTCAGATGTTTTAAGCATAAGTATTTAACAGTACCCCTTCAAGATATATACCCAACAGAACAAAAGGCAAAGAATGTTGATAAATCACCATTATATGAGATATACCAAAGCTGAAAGAAACATAAATGTCCAGTTCTGAATATCTAATTGAATAAATAAGTAATTGTGGTATATTTATATAATGGAATACTTCATAGCAATGAGATTAAACTATTGGAAATCACAAACACCATGTTAAATGAGAGAACTCAGAGACAATATGTTATTCTGTTTAAAGTTTAAAAATAGGTAGACTTCATAGTGTAACAGATTATATAATTTCATTTCTATAATGTTCAAAGCAGGTAAAACTAATTTACACTGATGGAAATACAGATAATAGTTATTTGTGAAGGATAAAGGTCATAGTAACTGAGAGGGATTAGAGGAGTTTAAACAATTGGTTTAAATACTCCATTTCATGTTTTGGGTTTCTATTAACAAGTGTGCATTTACTTTGTAAAAATCTGTTAAGCTATATATCCTTTCTACGTGTATGTCGTACCTCAATGAATTTTACTTTAAGTAAACATTGAAGCTAATTATAAAAAACAGTTTGAAAAGTTTTGTTTGTTTGAAAATAGTAAAAGTCATTTTGTCAAATTGCTTTTGGCTTAGGTAGCAGCTCTGGAGATTGAGGCAGGAGACAGGTTCAGGTCCAGCCCTAAATTAGTAAATTAGTAAGGCCCTAAGCAACTTAGTGAGACCCTGTCTCAAAATAAAAATAAGAAAAAAAAAAAAAAAAAAAAAAAGGACTGGGGTAAGACTCAGTGTTAGAGTGCCCCTGGGTTCAATCCCCTGGACCCAAAAAACAAACAGAATTTCATAATTGGTTTCAAATCAAAAAACTTTTAGTTGGATAGTCCTCAAAAATTGTATGTTTTTGCTTTCAACCATTCTTAACATATCTAATGCCATAGGGAGAGCCATACCATTTAAATGAATAGATTATGTGTGCATGTGTCAAATAATAGCAAAATTTTGGTTTACGTTTATTTTAATCATTATAAGCAAGTATTAATACATTTAAAAAATAATTTATGGAGCATTTGCCATGTACCAAATATTGTGCTGTGTTCAACTTAATCTTTTACAACTCTGAGGTAGAAAGGTGGTATTACTGTTGAAATATGAAATAACCCAGCCAGGTTCATATAGTGACAATGCAAAACTTCAACCTGCATCCTTTAAACACTTGAAGAGTAAGTAAGTGTACTTTTGTCTCAAACCTACAAATATTTTTCAGAGATGGTGCCTGCTATTAACTTAAGATAATTTAATATGCTTCAGTAAATATTAAATTAATTCTCAAGTGCTAAAACACAGAGTATGTAGGTGTAAAATAATACAAAACTTGTCTTCTTCTTCTTCTTAAAATTCTCTAGTAATTTTCCTTACCTGTTAGAATAAGACCTGGATTCCATAACTTAGTAGGCAAAACCCCTTATAACTCATTTTAGTTGAGTCATATTTGCTTTGCCCAGCTTTGTATTTCTGTTTCCCTGAGCCTAAAAGGTTCTTTCCTTGCTTTCTTATGTACTGCATGCTTTCTAACAATGAATTTAAGTATGAAGTCTTTTGAGACCTTTAGTTGTTACCCCCAGCCTAATCTTTCCTGATCTAGCTGTCTCTCTTCTGTGTTTCCATAATAATCTAATAAACATGTTTATTGTTTTACATTTCTCCACAAGCTATTATACAGTTTAGCATCAGTCTTAGGGAAAGGGCTGTCTCTTGATTTTGTTCCCCTGATACCTAGCACATAAGAATGAATGAAAGTATGAAAAGAGAAATAAGGATCAATTCAAGTAGGTCTTGAATGTCAGTCCTCAGGAATGTTTGCTGTTTAGTTTGATATATACTAATTAACCACTGAAAATTTCTGAGGATAATAAAGCAGATTACATATAATAAGAATATATTTAAAGGGTAGAAAAATGACTGTGGGGAATTGGTCTTAAGCTGTTGGACTAGAACAAGTATGTAGTGATAGAAGTTGAACTAGGATGATGACACTGGTGCAGAAAAGAAAAAATAGCATCTACTGATTAACCAAAGAACGCTGGCAACTAGTTTGGGTGCAGGTTGAAGGAGAAGTTGGGTATATAGTGGGTGTTAGAGGAGAATAATCATGGAGAAGAAGGAAAGATTTACAAGAAGGTTTCAGTCTCAGGAATAATACCTTACATTTTTTTCTGTGAGTTGCTTCAAACAGTGGTTATGACAAGCGTTTTATTGCAGTCCATAAGCTGTAGTTATGTTATTGTATATACATTTAAAGTCAATAAAGGAACTGTAATACTATTCAGAGGTCAATCTGTGTGAGACTTTTGGCTATGAATTAGTTCTCACTAAACTTCTCTTTGTAATATTAAAGCATTTTAATGCTCCAGAAATTATAACTCTAATTCATATAAAAATTAGTGATTTTCTAATAGTACCTGTAAATATTCAGGCTTTTTGCATATAAATCCAGCCTCCTTCTCCAACACCCAAAGCTTACCTTTGTATAAAGATTTCTGACAGGAAGAGAAGTACGCCCATCACTGCCTTGGTCTTCCATTCATTTTCTTTGGGGAATCCTAGTGGAAAGGATTGAACTAATATCTTATTAACCATAATGTCTACCCACACCCCAACTTTATAACTGTCTTCATAAAAACTTTAGGAAAATAAAAAGTAGTTCCTCTTAAAGAATAAAGATGTTTAATGCATTTAGAGTCCAAAAATTATCTTCATTTAGTATGAGTCCAGAACTGTCTTCTCGACAGTTTGGGGTTGAACTGTCCCTTTGACCAGTGAAGACCGAAGTGTTCCTTTAGTGGTGGAAAAGCTCATAGAACTACATTGAATGCATGGACTTTATACAGAAGGTATTTACCAAAGTCTGGTTCAACCAATAAATCAAGGAGCTTCGACAGGTCTAGATACAGGTAAGATGGTGTCCTCAAAATCAAGGCCAAGTATTTTATTTAAAGAAGTCATTTAAAGCTTTTAAGTTTTTTTATATATTGATCCTTTACTTAAGCTTGAAGAATGCAATCTTTTCTGTGGTGCTTGTCATTTTGTGTCTTCCTAAAGAATCTTTGGTTTTATAAAGTTAATTCAGCAAACATATATTGAGTATATCATTTATACAAAGCTTCATTAGGTACTAGAGACGAATCTAGTATCTTTTGACATTTAGTGCTTTTCCAGTGCATCTTTCTGCCTTCCTATATCGATGATTTGGTTACTTAAACTGACAGTCAGTGATTTGGGCAATTGTCTGTATGGAACTGTAGTCTCAGTCCAGGAATATGTGTAGGAGGTTGACTCGGGGTTCATTCTCAACTTCTACTCCTTATCACTGTTAGAAAGAAATGGTTCTAAGAGAGAGAGGGTGGTAGAACAGAAAATCCCTTAAGCTCACCCACTTAAAAACATTTGAAAAGTCAGACAAAATTTAAAGTGCAACAGTAACAGAAGGGTCCTTAAAACAGAGCAAACAGTTTAACGACTTGAAAAGAAAACTGAGCTGGGGGTCCACAGCCATATTGTGGAGCCTTCAGCTAACCAGTAACCCTCTAACATCAACATGGTATCTTCCCATGCCCTGATAGCTGCAAATTAAACCAGAGGGAAGTCTCATGTTTGGGACTTCCTGAGAATCCAGTCAGAAAGAACTTCTAGAATGACTACACTACTAGCCAAAAATTGTTGAAACTGCCTCTCAATCTCCCTCACTGTGAACAAGGGGAAAGGGCTGGTGTGGACCTGTCCTGGAAACTATACCTAATCCTGCTCAGCCTGACCCTGGCAAGGACAGAAAACTGCTTGGCATTCACTCACTTGACTCACAGACAGCAGTGAAGCAGGTTTGGCCCCAAACAAGGGAAAGCAGATTCACCAGGCCCCAACCACTGACACTGAGGAGAGACATCTTGGAAAGACTAGGGATAGTCCACAGGATTGCAGAGCCATACCAGAGGGAAACTCCCTTAATATCCAGTGACCTAGAGACCCAGCAGAAAATTACCAGATTCTATGCAGAAGGAAGGGATTGCTCCCAACCTTAACAGGTGCACAGCCTGACCTGTGATCACAAGGGGCAAGTGAAAGAGCATTGTTTGGCTACTTGTGGGACTTTGCACCAGAATCAGTGCCTGCCATTCACAACCTGGGGCACTGGAAACTAGGACCCAGGTGAACCCACCTAAGAACCCTTCACTACAGTATCTCAGAGAGCAGCATCAGCTCTGGGAATACTTCTGAACCACAGAACACCCATGAAAAACCCACAACCAGAACTCCTGCATTCACAGCCAGCCACCAGGATCTTACCACCATGAAAAGGATCCTATAGAAGAGAGCAGGTACCCATAGCAATCACAGGGACACTCCAGAACTTGCATCCTGAACTACTGCAACAATAGATGCAGCCAACTCACAACGCTGCTGGTAGGAGGTTCATAGCACTAGGGAGTTGGCTTCTGTGCCCCTGCAACTCCGGAGAGATCCACAACCAAAAACTGATGAACATCTGCTAAATGTCCAAACCCCAGTGAAATCCAAACCAAGATTCAACAAACATTTTCTTTGCCTTGACATAGTTTACTACAAACAACTCTAATGTCAACTTTGAACATAGTAACTCTTTAACTTGAATAACTGTTAACCCAGTAGCCAACATTGTACCTTCGACCCATTTGAATGTATTTCATCTAATGGTTTAGAACATTAATTAGAATCAATCTTCCCATCTTTGTTTTCCTAACTGTACTTTTCTTACCCTTTACTCATCCTCTTGCATTATCTGCTACTACCTCAAATACCCACCACCATTCATCTATTTTTTTCTTTCTGCTTTGGTGTAAATTATTCTTTTATATCTTTTTTTCTCTCACTCTTTCTGTCTCCTTTTCCCTCTCCTTTTTATCCAGTCTTTCTTCCTCCCCTGTTTTAGTCCTCACTTAAGTAAGTTTATTAAATTTAACAACAAATACTTTGACCTATTCCATAATTTTATTATAGATTTATGCCTAAATTTCAGGAACTGTGGAGAACAATTATAACAAGTTTTGTTCTCAGGTTTGGCTCTGAAATGATTATAGTAAATAGGGCTCACAACATCTTTTAAATTGGTGCTACTGTTGGGATCAGCAGTGGTCACACACTCACTTAAAATACCTTTATCTGGTGCTGGGGTTGTTGCTCAGTGGTAGAGCACTTACCTAGCATGTGTGAGGTACTGGGTTTGATTCTCAGCACCACATTAAAAAAAATGATAAAATAAAGATATTGTGTCCATCTATAGCTAAAAATATATTTTTTAAATATATTATTATCTGGATGTTTCCTCAACCCAGGGCTCTTAAAGAAACTCACAAAGTAGTTCTTCACTTAAGAAGTAAGAATTATACCAGTAGATGGACAGACAGACAATATTAAAAATACAAGGGAACAAACCATCCCAAACAACCTATAATGCTTCAAAGACCGACTTCATCAATACCGCAATGGAGGAAATGTCAGAGAATGAATTTAGAAAGTACATAGTTAAAATATTCTATGAGCTAAAATAAGCATTGAGAAGTGAAATTAGAGCAAAAATACAGGAAGTGAAAGATGACTTTAATAAAGAGATAGAGATTCTGAAAAGGAACCAAACCAAAATCCTAGAAATGAAAGAATCAATAAACCAAATTAAAAATTCAATGGAAAGCATCATCAATAGGTTAGACCACTTCGAATTTTAGACCTCAAAGAAAAATAATATAACCTTGAAATTAAAGTCAATCATAAAAGACATTAATGAGATCATGGACAAAGTATTCAAGAAATCTGGGACAACATTAAAATGCCAAATTTAAGATTCATTTTGATAGATGAAGGCTGTGAAATACAAGCTAAAAGAAAGCACAATCTTTTCAGTGAACTAATATCAGAAGATTTTCCAAACCTCAAAAATGAAATGGAAATTCAAATATAAGAGGCATGCAGAACTCCAAGTATATAAAATTGCCGTAGATCCAGTCCAAGACACATTATAATGAAAGTGCTCACATACAGACCAAGGATAGAACTGCAAGAGAAAAATGACTGGTCACATTTAAAGGTAAACCAATCCAGATTACAACTGATTTCTCAACCCAGACCCTAATAGCCAGAAGGGCTTGGAATAATACAAACCAAGCTCTGAAAGAACATAAATGCCAACCAAGAATACTATACCCAGCAAAATTAAGCTTCAGAAGTGAAGATGAAATACTTTCCATGATAAAACAGAAGCTAAAGGAATTCCTAACTAGAAAGCCTGTACTACAAAACATAATCAATAAAATATTTCACAAAGACTAAGTGGAAAAGAAAATGAAAACTAACATAGGGAAAAGTTACACTAGAAGAATAGTCAATTAAAGAAGAATCAAGTCCAATTTAAACATTGGAAAATAAATGTTAGAAATAAAATGACAGGAAATAAAAATTGTTTCTCAATAACTTTGAATGTAAATGGTCTAAATTCCTCAATCAAAAAACACAGGTTGGCAAATTGGATTTGGAAAAAAAAAAAAAATCCAACAATATACGGTCTGCAAGAAACTTACCTTACAGGCAAAGACATACAAAAACTAAAGGTGAAAGTATGGGAAAAAATGTACAGTTAACATGGGACTTATAAGCAAGCAGAGAGAGTTGTTCTCATATCAGGTAAAGTGGACTTCAAGCAAAGATTAATCAAAAGAGAAAAAGGTTACTTTGTACTGCTTAAGGGAATCATACATCAACAGATTATAATTTTCATTAATATTTATGCCCCAAAAAGAGCATTTATGTACATCAGACAAACCTTTCTCAGTATTAAGAATGAAATAGACTGTGAACTTAACACTGTGAACTTAAAAATACATACATCTCTCACCACTAGATAGGTCATCCAAACAAAAACTAAATAATGATGCTACAGAACTAAAAAATACAATTAATAATTTGGACTTAACAGACATACATAGAATATTTTGTCTGTCAAAGACTGAATACACTTTCTTCTCAGCAGCACATGGAACTTTTTCTAAAATAGACCATATTTTAGGCCACTAAACAAATGTTAGCAAATACCAAAAAAAAATAGAGATAATACCTTGTATTCTATTCATAATGAAATTAAATTAGAACTTGATAAGATAAAAGTAGAAATCACTCTAACACCTGTAGACTAAATAATACACTTTTGAATGATGAATGGATAGCAGAAGAAATCAGGAGAGAAATAAAATAAATACTTAGAAGTAAATTAGAATAGTGATACAACATATCAAAATCTCTGGTACTCTGTGAAGGTGATTCTAAGAGGAAAATTCATACCATGGAGCTCATATGTTAAAATAATAGATACCAAATAAATAACCTAACATTAAATCTCAAGGCCCTTGAAAAAGAACAACAAACCAACACCAAAATCAGCAGAAGACAGAAAATAATTAAAATCAGAGCCAAAATCAATGAAATTGAGATAACAAAATAGAGTTGAGTTTTTTAATGGATGAACAAAATTGAAAAACCCTTAGCCAAACCAAAAGAAAGAAGAAAAACCTCAAATTATCAGAGTCTGAGATGATAAAGGAAATATCACCACAGAAATTCAGATGATCTTCAGAAACTATATTGAAAATTTTGAAGATATTGACAGAGTCGTTAGAGACATGACCTACCCAAATTGAACCATGAAGATATATAAAACTTAACACTATTATCAAGAAATGAAATTCAAGTAGCTCTCAAAAGCCTTCCAACAAAAGAAAAACCTAGAACCAAATGGGTTCTCAGCCAAGTTCTACCTTTAAAGAACTAATACCAATCCTCCTCAATTATTCCATGAAATATTAAAAGGGGGAATGCTGCCAAACTCATTCTAGGAAGCCAGTATCACCTAGATACCAAACCAAACAAAGATATACCAAGGAAAGAAAACATCAGACCAATATCCTTGATGAACATAGATGCAAAAATTCTTAATAAAATACTGGCAAATTGCATGCAAAAATACATTAAAAAGATAGTACACCATAATAAAGTGGGTTTCATCCCAGGGATGTAAGGTTGGTTCAACATGTGGAAATCAAAAAATGTAATTCATATAAATAGACTTAATGACAAGAATCCCATGATTACCTCAGTAGATGGAGAAAAAGTGTTTGACAAAGTCCAACACCTGTTCGTGTTCAAAACACTAGAAAAACTAGGGACAGAAGAAACTTACATCAACATTATAAAGGTTATATATGGCAAACCCAAGGCCATCATTATTCCAAATGGAGAAAAACTGAAATCATTTCCTCTGAAAACAGAAACAACACAAGAATGCCCACTTTCACCACCCCAATTCAACATAGTCCTTGAAACTCTAGCCAGAACAATCAAGTAAGAGAAGGAAATTAAAGGGATATGAATAGGAAAAGAAGAGCTCTAATTATCTCTGTTTGCTGAGAACATGATCCTATATTTAGAAAACCTAAAAAACTCCACCAGAAGACATCTAGAACTCATTAATAATTCAACAAAGTAGCAGGGTACAAGATCAATACTTTCCTGTAATCCAGTGATGAACCTGCATGAAAAAGAAGTCAGGAAAACTGCCCCATTCATAATAACCTCAAACAATGTGAAATACTTGGGAATCAATTTAACAAAAGAGGTGAAGGACCTCTATGATGAAAACTATAAAATCACTAAAAGAAATTAAAGTAGACCTTAGAAGATGGAAAGATCTCCCATGTTCTTGGATAGGCAGAATAAATATTGTCAAAATGGCCATACTATCCAAAGTGCTGTACTGATCCATTGCAGTTCACATCAAAATTCCCATGGTAGTCTTCACAGAACTAGAAAAAGCAGGTATAAAATTCATTAGGAAAAATAAAGGAGACCAAGAATAGCAAAAGCAACCCTAAGCAAGAAAAGTGAAGCAGTAGACATCACAATACCAGACCTTAAATTATACTACAGAGCTGTAATAACAAAAACAGCACGGTAATGGCACCAAAGCAGACATGAACGCCAAAGGAATAGACTAAGACAAACCTACATAAATACAGTAATCTGATACTAGACAAAGTTGCCAAAAACATATGTAGGAGAAAAGATAGCCTTTTTAACATATTGTGTTGGAGAACCTGAAAATCCACATGTACTAGAATGAAATTTGACCCCTCTTACCCTGAACAAAAGTCACTCAAAGTGGATCAAAGACCTAAGTATTAGACCAGAAATCCTGCAAATGCTAGAAGAAAATGTAGGCCCAATATAAATGTTGGCTTAGGAACCAACCATTTAGGAATTGTTAACAAGACTCCTAAAGCATAAGAATTAAAATTTAAAAATCAGTAAGTGGGATGGCATTAAATTAATGAACTTCTTTACAGCAAAGGAAAAAAGAGCAAGAAGAGAGAGCAAGAGATTTGAGAGAAGATCTTTGCCACCTGCTGTTTATATATCTGGGCATTAATATTCAGATATACAAAAAAAAAACCTTAACACCAAAAAACCAAATAACTCAGTCAATAAATGGGCAAAGGAACTAAACTGATACTTCTTAAAAGAAGAAATATGAACTGTCAACAAATACAAGAAAAAATGTTCAACATCTCTAGCAATTAGTGAAATGCAAATTAAAACTACACTGAGATTTCATCTCCAGTGAGAATGCCAATTATCAAAAATACAAGTAACAGTAAATGTTGGCAAGGATATGGAGAAAAAGGTATACTTAGACATTATTGGTAGGACTGCAAATTGGTGCAACCACTCTGGAAAGCAGTATGGAAATTCCTCAAAAAACTAGAAATGGAACCACCATTTGATCCAACTATCCCACCCTTTTGGTATATATCCAAAAGATTTAAAATCAGAATACACAGTGATGCAACCACATCAATGTTTGTAGCAGCTCAATTTACAACAGCCAAACTATGGAGCCAGCCTACGTACCCATCAACAGATGAATGGATAAAAAAAAATGTGGTATATACACACCATGGAGTATTACTCAGCCATAAAGAAGAATGACTTTATGGCATTTGCCAGTAAATGAATGGAATTGAAGGCTATCATGCTAAGTGAAATAAGCCAGTCCTAAAAGTCACAGGTCAGATGTTTTCTCTGATATGTGGGAGCTAATCCAAGCTAAAGTGGGGGGCAAATTAAAAAAATAACAGAAGAAATATCAGTGGAGTTGACAAAGGGGAATGAAGGGAAGAGAGGAGAATGGGATAGGGAAAGACAGTGGAATGAATCTGACCTCACTTTGTACAGATATGAATATACCACAGTGAATCTCACCACCTGTATATCCACAAGACACTAATTTAAAAACTATAAATAAATAGCAGAAAGATCAGTAGAGTAGAGGGAAGGGAAGGGAAAGAGGAAGTATTGGGGACTGAATTAGAACAAATTATATTCCTTTTATAATTATGTCAAAATGAATCCTGTTTTTATATATAATTCAAAAGAACCATTTTTTTTTAAGTGAAAAGAATGGTTCTTTTGAATCAAACCTAGGTACAAAACTTGTCTTTGTGTGGCAAGGAACTATTTCTTAGGAACAAATGAGGGAGAAATGGATTAGTGTGAAAATAACAGAAAATGCCTGTTAAAACTCAACCAAGAGTTTATGCCTCCAGAGACTTAGTCTGCTCTAGTTTACAGGCAATTATAATTTTGGGTCTTATACCTCAGAGTTGCACAAATGAAAATTGTTCATCCTCTGTCCTTGGGAAATTTATAAGTGAGACAGGATGAAGGCATTTTCTTTACATTTCCTAAGCTTAATTTATCACTGCCTTCTCATGTCTAAGAATGACTTAAAGTCAGCTTTGCTTTTTAAAAATGTCTTTTAGGCTTTTGTCCCTTAGGATTCTAAAGTATTGCTGTTCAGTGGTGTCTGTGGACCAGTCCACAAGGAGAATAGGTATAAATATTGAGAGCAAGTGTTTCTTTTTTGTGTGTGTGTGGTGCTGGGGAGCGAACCCAGGGCCTTGTGCTTGCAAGGCAAGCACTCTACCGACTAAGCTACCTCCCCAGCCTGAGAGCAAGTGTTTCTAAAAACATTTGTAGCATTTTAACAGTGCTTTTGTTTCAGCATAGAAACAACCCTGATCTTTTATTTTGTACATTTCTGTTCACAGCTTATTTGGAAAACAAGCACTCTTCCTTTACAACAGAAGCACTGTTACAAAGCATGGAATTAGATTGTAGAATACATTAGTCAGTTTAAGAAACATGAAGGTTTCTTTTAGTGATGATAGTTTCTAAAGTACATTTCTTAAGTCGTTTTGCATGTTTTGGCTTTGTTATCTAATAATTCTTGTCTCTAAATAGATGCTGAGAGTGTAAACCTAGATGACTATAACATACATGTCATTGCAAGTGTATTCAAACAGTGGCTTCGTGATTTGCCCAATCCCCTCATGACTTTTGAACTCTATGAGGAGTTTCTTCGAGCTATGGGTAAGCACAGGTCTTCAGGTTTGAGGGAAGTCCAGTACTTGAGAAAGGAATGCTTTCTTTAGTGTGGATTAAGCCATCCTCTTAGTGCTTTAGTCCTTAAAGATTCAGAAGTAAGCTTTTGATGGTCAATACAAAACTGCCAGTATACTCTCAATTATTCAAACGTTTACTTTTTACAGACTCATTAAAATGTCAGTATTCTAAAAATTTTCTGAGTAAGCCACTTGGTTAATTCCCACAAAGAGACTGAAAGACCAGGGTTTCACATTAAAAGATTAAATAGGAGGTTTAAGGGTAGACTTAGATTCATTTAAATTGTGTATCTAGGCAGGAACTGTGTGAAAAGTGGGCTGGGTATTTTATGCCAAGTGTAACAGATTTTGGAGTTTGCTTTCTCAGTTCTGTAGATGTGTAGGATATTAAGTTACTTAGACCTTGAGAATTTATAAATTATATGATATTTGGTTCATTTTAATGAGAAATCAGTCTGCTGCAAAGTAGTTGACAAACTGGAGCATTGCCCCTTGCTATAATTGAGAATTCCTGGGATATAGATTAAAACTCGGGATTGCTTATAAAACTCAAATATAGGGAGTCAAGAAATAACCATGAGTTTCTCTTCTGCCATATAGGTACAACTGCCACTCCCAAAACTCTAGTGCCTGCCTCCCTATTATATAGTGTCCATTCAAGAGGAAGATATAGCATATAAAAGGGAATATTCAGTGTTATGTACTACTCTTAACTGTTTTTAGGACTTCAGGAGAGGAAGGAGACAATCCGAGGTGTGTACTCTGTGATTGACCAGCTCTCCCGAACTCATCTCAATACACTGGAACGCCTCATCTTTCATCTAGTCAGGTAACCTCAAGAGCAAGGAATTGTTTAATAATTTCTCTTGGATTCTTTGTAAATAAACAAATGTGGATATGCATGTGCATACTTGCACATATACTTAGATGTTAGGATTCCTTAGAACAGAAATCCTCAGCTGAGCTGGGCTGCATGGCAGCTGCCTCTGCCCTTACTTGAGCCATGTAGCAGCTCTGACCTCATGGTAGCATTGTGTAACTCAGCCTCTTATGTCACTCCTGAACTAGAAAGGATGCATATCTGTTGATGTAACCTAATTCATAGAAGGTGGGTTTGGATCATGCTTAGAAGATGGCTGACTGAAGAGGCTTCAGAAGTTGTCTTTCTTGTCCTGTGTGTAAAGATCAGCAGTAATTAGGAAGGAAGCCATCTTTCTTTCTAGTTAAATATCTTATATAACTATCTGAAAAATGCCTTAAAACCTCTGGCCCATATTCTTCAGACAGATTCACCTATTGATGTTGGCATTGAGCCTCAGATTTCTCTTGGTAGGCTGTTCACTAACCTAGAATGTTTGAAGAAACAGAGTGAAATTTTATTTTTCCATTGACAGAGGAACAGCTTTGGGAAAAGTCTACAGTGTCTGATATTATCCTTTTAGTACTGTGGTTGCCATTATAATACTGTCTTCTTCTCATCTCTTCTGCCTACTTTTTCCCCTCTTTATCCCCCTTTCACTCATTTATGTTTGATCTTGTTCCTTAGGATTGCCCTACAGGAAGACACTAATCGAATGTCTGCTAATGCTTTGGCCATTGTGTTTGCACCCTGCATTCTCCGCTGCCCTGACACCACTGACCCACTACAAAGCGTGCAGGACATCAGTAAGACTACCACGTAAGACCAGCCACAATCACCTTTGCAGGACCTTAGGGACTTCTGACTCAGTTGGTGTTGTCACTATCCAGATATAAAACAGTATATGATTTCATAGGTTCATGTGACTTTAAGAAGATTGCTGTACACTACTGGATATTCTTATGCTGAGAACGTAAACCCTTAGATTCATTTCAACTGAGCATTATCAGTTTTAAAGGATCTTATATTTTTAATTTGGCATTTAAGAGTGCTTATATTCCAAATACATTTTTAAATTCCATTTTATCAAACTGTATACTTTGTATCTTTCTATAATGTAGTCTTCCTGGGATCTCATGGCTCTGCATCCCTTTGGTTTTAATACTTCAGTATTTGTATATTTCACCTTAATTTTTCTTGGGTTGTATTTCTGTTCTATTCTTTTAAACCTTGAATGCAAAACTAACTTTAAAAAAGAAAAATACATCAGTGCTTAAATCCCATCCCCAGAGAGTATGATGGTTTGGGATGTAGACTGGGCATTGGGACTTATAACTGTTCCTCAGGTGTTTTCTAAAGTGCAGCCAAATTGTGAACCAGTGTTCTGAACCTTGTCTCTGAGTTCATAAAGTAAGGGATATTGATTTTTTTCCTTCATCCAGTGACTGTATACCAACCTTATTTGAAAAACAGTCTGTTGGTGCTAAACTTTACTTCTACTCTTAATAGTTTTCCCTTTCCTCCTGTTTCAGCTGTGTGGAGCTGATTGTTGTGGAACAGATGAATAAATATAAGGCTCGTCTTAAAGACATCAGTAGCCTGGAATTTGCTGAGAATAAGGCAAAGACTAGGCTGTCCCTGATCCGTAGATCAATGGTAAGATGCAAGACATGAAGTCACAGGGAAAAGATGGGAGCCTTTCTGGGATTTGTACATTTGTGATGTAAATAGGAATTATTCTCCAGATCTTTTTCATAATGAACAAAAAATTTTTTTAAAAAAATCACCAAATCTCAGGATACTATGGATGCCTGATATTTGATCTGTTGGCTCCTTTTAGTTATGTGTGTAGAATATGTGTGATTAAATGTGCAGAAATTTTTAAATCAAGGACTTGGATAAAATGTTAGTGGCTTAATAATTTACCCTGTTTACTTTTATTGTCCTTTCTATGAAAACTTAACCCGATCCTAACTTTTTTCTCTGCTTCTACCATCTGTTCCTAAACCTTCAACTATGTCACTTTTGGTGGTCCTGCCAAGACTCCTGCAAGTAGATAACACAATCATTAGCAAGAGGATTTGAACAAAAACTTGATTCATTAGGAAATAGCTTTCCATATATGAGTCTACTGTTATCAAAGATTTCTTTAAGGACTTATTGTTAGGTTAAGTCTAATAAATGATAATTTATTTCCTCCATTTACCCACTTTTGTATTTAATACCTTCTATTGTAACCAGTGAGACAGATTTAGTTATCACTGACTAACAGTCAATAGGATCTGAATAACTGGAAAAAACTGCTGCATTAAAGTTTGATTATTACCCATTCGTTACTCTCTTGATTATAAAATAAACTTGTAGCGATGAGCAACCACTTCAGATCCCCAGTAAATCTCTAAAAGAAATAGGCTTCCCCATCATCATTACCATACTTCCTCTACATCTTCATAGTTAGATTGGCACTAAATTTATTAAACTGCCCACAACAGAATAAGTGCTCAACAGAGGTCTGTTGATAAGTTAGTGAAAGTTCTTCTCTAAAAATAAACATAAGTATAGCCTTTTTCCATTTAAAGGTACTAAATAAAATTCCTCATTCAATACTGTCTAAACCTTTTCCCCAGAAACTGAAAACAAATGCTATTTAAAAACAAAATTTCTCTGTAGAATGAATTATCAGGAACTCATTGCCAAGAGGCCCAGTCTAATAGTGCCCACATTGCCAATCCAGCAGAAGATGGAGATTTTCAGTTCTTAGAAATATAAAACCTTCTCTTTTAATGGGGCAATGACATGTACATTCTAACCTTCTGCTTTCCTTTTCATGGCCTTCCTAATCCAGAAACCTGTACTAATTGCAGTTAGATTTATGAGCATTACCCGCAGTTCAGTCTCGGTATGTATTAATATTGCAATGTGTCACAGCCACTTCACATTATTGTCTCTCATTCATCCAGGAATTGTTCTACTTTGTCTATCATTCATACCTGTCTACCCACTATGTTCAACTCTAATTCAGGTCCCACTTTTTGACTAGCCATCACTTCCTTTTCTCTTTATCTCTTTCTTTAGAGCCTTCATTTTCCTTCCTCTGTATTGTCCAGTTGAACAATGTTCATTTAAAATATATTGTTTTTTCCTCTTTGTCAGGTAAGCCTCCTTTTGAATTTCTTCTTTGGTCAAATCATTAAAAGGTGAAAGTTGAAAACACTGAAGTATCTAATTAATTTCTGCTCTATGAGCTGTTTTCCTAGCAGTCCCCTCCATTTTATCATTTGAAATACCTATTACTACTTTCAGCATCTCTCATCATTAATGATGCTTATTTGTCCATTCATATATGTGATCTGATGATATCATCCCAAATGTAGAAATATGACTCTTATCTACTTGGTATTTATCAGATAGAGCAACAAGTAGGAGTGAACGAATAGATAAGATTGGTTCTAAACTTAAGTATTAGAGTACAGTAGAGCTCATAGGAGGATTTACTTGTTGTTGCCCCTCTTCAATTGCATTGATTATACAAATGAGTGCTGGAGTGATGGATAACTAAGAACACCCCAATCTATTTGGAATAATTTCAGAGATGATCTGCCTGTCTGTAACCATTGTAGTATAGGGAAATAAAAACACATCCATTTTGCTTTTTGTGTAGTAACTGCCTTTTAGTTCTTCTTTGTCATACTTCCCTTTCCCCACTGAATATCAGTTCCTTAACAGCATCTTGTCACTGACAATTTTCAAATGCTTCACTCTCATTCTAGTATTTAAGATCATTTCTTTCCAAATTAAAACTCAGTCATAGATTTGATCCAGTGCTCTTCTCACTTAATTCCAGGACAGACTAGACCTTAACCTGGGTCTAGATTAGAAGTGGTTAGGTAGTTCCTGTTTGTCTCACACTTCTGTCATTCATCTTTCTTGATCTTTTTTTCTCACTGACATTGAGACTAGAAGGAGTGATAGGGTAGGTAAAGTTCATGTGGCAGTCCTTGTCAACACTACTGTTCTGGCTCATTATCCATAGGTCCTAGGTTCAATCCCTAGCACTGCAAAAAAAAAAAAAAAAAAAAAAAAAATCTTGAAATTTTACCACTGACATCAAATGTAATAATAGGTTCCCTTTATAAAATTTCAAGGAAAATGTATACCACATTCCCTTTATTAATTATTCTAAGAAATGTTTTGTGAGTGAAGCAGATAATTGATCTTGCAATTCAGGCAGTTATGGAAATACTCTTTTCTTGAGATAACCCTCAGTATATAGCAGAGTGTATAATATATTATTTAGCACATACTTCCATTTTGTCATGCAGAAAATAAAAAGTAGCAAACTCTATAGTCATGGATTAATAAAATTAGTTCTTGACTGACAACATGACATGAAACTGAGTTTTTAAATTCAGTTCATGGTAGGAAAGAATATGATGGCGACCAGTATATCTTGGTACCATTGCGTATTGAGGCCAACAGAATTTTTTGAAACCCACAATTGCTTTTATCTAATTAGTGCAAATCTCATCAAGTGGAAGGAGAAATCACATCTAAGTTGTCATTATGATAATAGTCTGCATATTACTGATTTTCAAAAATGATCTTGGGGACAACTCCACTCCCTTATGGAGGATCCTTACACTACGCTTTGAGATCCATTGTACTACAATACAGATAATATTGCTGGCTTATTGTACTATACAGAATTATTTGATGAGAATACACACAAGCACATACTGTTTATGTTTAAAGAGTTTACCAACCTTCATTGGTGGGTAATAACTGCAGGCATTGAGGTATGATTTTTGAACAATCCTGGATACCTCATTATAATACCATAAAGAACAACCAGTCTTTTAAAACAAAATCATGGACAAAGGACTTCATACTAGAAAACCAGATTTTTCAGGAAGTAATCTGATAATTCATCTTGGCTAATTTGGGTAAAATTTCTTTGTTAGGATTCTTAGATTGATGCTAGTTATATACAGTTCTATGCAGATCATACACAGTTCCTTCTCTTCCTCATATTTTCACCTCATGAACAAACCTCAATTATGTGTATTTTTTTGGATCTTCATGAAGTAGTATAACCTCCCTCATGAGGGTAATATTTCCTATATAATCATCATGTGCCACTCTTTATCATTGTTATAAGTCTCTAACAATCCCTCTTGCACTATTTAGGCTTTGATTAACAGTATTGAATTTCTTTGTGCTTGTCAGTTATGCCTTGCCATTTCTTCCTGCATCCTTTTTCCATTGTAAGCCTTATGGCATTTTCAGAAGAAATCAAAACTGTCTTCATAGGACGTAATCATTTTAACACTGCAGTATATCATCTTCTCATCTTCATTGTTATATCCTTAAGCCTTAAGAGAAAATAGAAATGTTAGTTCCAACTGAGGATGACCTTCCATAAGGCATCTTCACTTAGAGCCCTACATTAAAACATTTGATTCCCAGTATTTTTGTTACAGTCTATAAACTGGCCTCAGAATTCTGACCCAAATCTAATAATTAAAGCTCTGTTTCAGAATATCTTTCTTAGAAAAAGTGGACAGTACAATTGTATATGGATTTCCTTAGACAAATCAGTATGATTAGGCAAATAAATCTGTGGGCTTTAGAAAGCATGTCCCAGAATGAGTTTGGGAGAGAGGAATGAGACAATTCTGTGTACCAAGTATGGTCAGAATACTAAGGAAGAAGTACTTATTTCTGCCTGGGGATCACTGGGAAAGACTGTAGAGAAAGTGATATGTGACCTAGATCTTAAGGGATAAATTTGAATTAATCAAATGGAGAAAGACCTATTGGTACAAATTATACAAGGTTTAATTCTTTAAAAAAAAAAAAACTGTGTAGTTCATAATTGCTAGAAACATGATTGTGTGATTGTACAAAAAGGAGACCTTAAGGTAAAACCGAAGTAGGCTTTGAAGTTTGCTAAGACATTAGTATTAATAGGCCTTGATGGGTGATCAGAAACTGACAAGATCTCATTTATAGATAGTTTAACAATTTGTTTTACTGCTTTTTATTCTTATATTTATGGTAGGGAATGAGAGCTGATGTTGGTTACTGTTTTTCAACTGTAAAATTAAACTTTCCTCTGAGTCTCTTTCAAGGTTTTCAGTAAATGTAACTAAAGAATATCCTAAGTTTGTAGGACAATCAGTTGGAGTGGATATAAATTTTATTGTTATCCAAATAATATCCTAAAGGGAAGAATTGGCACCAGAAAAAGATTGTTTAAAGTGAATCTACTTCAGTAACATAAGTAATACTTTGTCTAATATGTAAATATATGTAACTCTGTACCCAAAAAAGGAAAATATACACTTTTTTGACTGCCCATAAGTTTTAAATATTCTTAAAATATGAAATAAAATTAAATATCTGGAGGGAAAATCAGGCCACAAAAGTGAAATTTTTCAATGCAAAGGAAATTTATACATATATCTATATAATATACTATATATTTATATGTAAATATATAAAACTTGGTTTTAAGTTTTTTGAGTTCTTTATATATCTTGGAGAGTGCTTTGAGGCACATGTGGTAAAGATTTTCTCCCATTCTGTAGACTCTCTCTTCACATTATTGATTGTTTCCTTTGCTAAGAAGAAGCTTTTTATTTTGAATCCATTCCATTTATTGATTCTTAATTTTACTTCTTGAGCTTTATGAGTCTTGTTAAGGAAGTCAGGTCCTAAACTGATATGCTTTTTCTTCTGTTAGGTACAGAGTCTCTGTTCTAGTACCTAAGTCTTTAATCCACTTTGAGTTGACTTTTGTGCAGGGTAAAAGATAGAGGTTTAATTTCATCTTGCTACAAATGGATTTCCAGTTTTCCCAGCACCATTTATTGAATAGGCTATCTTTTTTCCAATGTATGTTTTTGGTGCCTTTGTCTAGTATGAGATAACTATTTATGTGGGTTTGTCTCTCTGTCTTCTATTCTGTACCCTTGGTCTACTTGTCTATTTTGTTGCCTTCTCCTTCACTCTTTCTTGCTAAGGATTGCTTTGACTTTTCTTGGTCTCTTATTTTTCCACATGAATTTCATGATTGCTTTTTCTAGTTCTATGAAGAATGTCATTGGGATTGCATTAAATCTGTATAACACTTTTGTTAGTATGGCCATTTTAACAATATTAATTCTCCCTATTTTCCATCTTCTAAGGTCTTCTTCAATTTCTTTCAATTTCATTCTTATTATAGGAAAATATAGGGCATTATTCCACTAAGGAAATTGCTATTAATAATTTAATATATATGCAGTGTTTTTTACTGTTCATTTTTAAAACATATGGTATGCAAGTTTAGATCTTATTTTTAATATAACATTAGCATTTTATCATATTTTAGAAAAGCTATGTAATCAACATTTTAAAAATTAGTTTCTTTGACCTTTCTAAGATAACTTTGTTTTATAAGGGTTTCAGCTTCTCATTGCCTTTGTTTAATGCTAATTAAGAAAGATCAGATTCATAGAACTTTTTTTTTTTTTAAAGCTCTGTTAAGTCTTAGCTAACACCTGATGAAGTGGATGATGGTACAAACACTGAACAAGGACAAATATTTTAGTGAGTTCTGGAAAGTGGATACTAGGAATAAGCTCAGATTTTTAATTTGCCTGAGACTTTTTTATATAGTATTGTTTTATTCATTCATTTGGCTTCACTATAATTAGTGACTGGGATAATGTACTAGAATTTATAACATGATTCTGACTTGTTACTGTAGACCTTACATCTTTGTTAATGTAAACTCTAAATCCTTTTGTCTTCTTCCATTCCACAGTGCCATGTCTCCTGAGTCATATTTTTTTTTTAAATTCATGGACTGATCTTTGGTTTTAGAGTATTTTTCTTTACTTCCTGACCTTAGAAATAAAAGTAGAATAGCAATCTTCTAATCCTCCTAATGGTCATTCCATTGAATGTTGTTACTTTGGTTAGTTAACCCGAATGCCCTTAGGACTAGCCCCCAGTCTTTACCTTATCACCTTGACTAGATCAATAGTTTTGTTTTGTGTTGTTTTTTTCCTTAGTGTCTTTTTTTTCCCACATTTTTATTGGTGTATTACAGTTGTACAAATTAATGGGATTTGTTATTACATAATAATACATGCACACAGTTTAACAGTATAATTTGACCAGTATCACTCTGTAGCACTTCTGCCTCCTTCCCCACCTCCCATCTCTTGGTCCCTTTCCTTTATTGATCTTCCTTTGAATTTTAGGAGATCCAACCTTCCTTTTTCCTCTCTAGCCTCCACATTTGAGAGAAAACATATGGCCATAATGTTCTGAGTTTGACTTAATTTTACTTAACATAATAGTCTGTAATTCCAACCATTTTTCCTGCAAATGCCATAATTTCATTTTTCTTTATAGCTAAATAAAACTTCATTGTGTATATATACCACATTTTCTTTATCCATTCACCCATTGATGGGTACCTAGGCTGGTTCCATAGTTTGTGAATTGTGCTGCTATAAACATGGGTATGCATGTATCACTGTAGTCTGATGAGTCTACTTCTTTAGGATAAATACCAAGGAGCAGTATAGCTAGGTCATATGAAGGTTCCATGCCTTATCTTTTGAGAAACCTCCATACAGATTTTCATAGTGGTTGTACTAATTTACAATCCCTCCACAGTGTAAAAGAGTTCTTTTTTTCTACATCCTCTCCAGCATTTATTATTTATATTCTTGATGATTGCCATTCTGACTGGAGTGAAATGAAATCTCAGTATAGTTTTGATTTACATTTCCCTAATTGTTTCTAATGATATTGAATATTTTTTCATATATTTGTTGGTCATTTGTATTTCTTCTTTTGAGAAGTGTCTTTAATTAATTTGCCCATTTATTAATTGAGTTATTTGATTTTTGGTGTAAAATTTTTTGAGCTCTTTATAGATTCTAGATATTAATCCTCTGTCAGTAGCTAGAACAGTAGCTAGCAAAGATTTTCTCTCATTCTGGGGGTTCTCACTTCACCTTCCTTATTGTTTTCTTTGCTATGCAGAAATTTTGTACTTTGATGCTCTTCCATTTGTTAATTCTTGACATTACTTCTGAAGCTTTAGGGGTCCTATTGAGAAGTCATTGCCTGTGCCTAAAAGCTGAAGTGTTGACCCTACATTTTCTTCTAGGAGTTGTATAGTTTCTGGTCTAATTCTGAAGTGTTTGATCCATTTTGAATTGACTTTTTGCAGGGTGAGAGATAAGGGTCTAGTTTCATTCTTCTACATGTGGATAACCTGTTGTCCCAGCACCATTTATTAAAAAGACTGTCTTTACTATAAACAAACAATGTATGTTTTAGGCACCTTTGTCAAGGATCAGATGACTGCATTTGTATGAATTTACCTCTGTCTTCTATTCTGTACCATTGACCTGTGTGTCCGTTCTTATGCCTGCCAGTACCATGTGGTTTTTGTTACTATAGCTCTGTAGTATAATTTGAAATCAGGTATTGTGATGCCTCCAGCATTGCTTTTTTAACTTAAAATTGCTTTGGCTATTCTGGTGTTTTATTTTTCCAAATGAATTTTAGGACTGTTTTTTCTAGTTCTGTTAAGAATGTCATTGGTATTTTGATGGGGATTGATTTCTTTCTTCCATGTTCTGTAGTTTTCATTATAGAGATCTTTCACCTCCTTGGTTAGATTTATTCCTAAGTGTTTTGTTTTTCTTTGAGGCTATTGTGAATGGAATTGTTTTCCTGATTTCTCTCTCCACAGATTCATTCTTAGTATATGGGAGAGCTATTGATTTTTGTATATTGATTTTATAACCTGCTACTTTGCCAAAATTTTTATTAGCTCTAGTGGTCTTTTGGTAAAGTTTTTGTTTTGTTTTGTTTGATCTTCTAGGTATTGGATCATTATCATTTGCAAACAGTGATAATTTGACTTCTTCCTTTCGTATATTTCTCTCTTTTATTTCCTCCTCTTGTCTAATTTCTCTGGCTAGAATTCTAGCACTATAATAAATAGCAGTGGTGAGACTGAACATCCTTGTCTTGTCTCATATTTTAAAGAAAATGCTTTCAGTTTTTTTCCCATTTACCGTGAAGTCAGCTTTGTGTTTCTCATATATATAGCCTTTATGATGTTGAAGTTGGTTTCTTCTATCCCTGGTTTCTTCATTGTTTTTATAATAAATGAGTGCTGAATTTGTTTGCAGGCTTTCTCTGCATCTATTGAGATTACTAAGTGATTTTTGTCCTTGTTAATGTGATAAATTACATTTATTGATTTGCGTATATTAAACATCATCCTTGCATCTCTGGAATAAAATCAACCTGGTCTTGGTATGTAATCTTCTTAATATTTTGTTGAACACAACTTGCTAATATACTAAGTATTTTTGCATCTAAGTTCATTGGGGATATTGGTCTGTGGTTTTCTTAATGTGGTCTTATCTGGTTTTGGCATGAGTGTGATACTGTGTTCATAGAATGAATTTGTGAGTGTTCCATCCCTATTTCATGGAAATAATTTGAGATGTATTGGCAATAGATTGTCTTTAAAGCTTTGGTGGAATTCAGCTGAGAATCCATCTGGTCTTGGGCTTTGCTTTGTTGGAAGGCTTTTTATTACTGCTTGTATCTCATTATAGGTTATTGGTCTGTTTACCTTTTCTGTGTCTTCTTGATTCAGTTTTGGCAGATCATATTTGTCTAGAAACGTATTCATTTCTTCTAGGTTTTCCAGTTGATTGGAGGATAAACTTTCAAAATAATCCTTAATGATCTACTGGATTTCTGAGATGTCTGTGGTGATTTCTGCTTTTTCATCTCTAATTCTGTTAACTTGGTTTTTCTCCCTTTTTCTTTTGGTTAGTTTGGCTATGTGTTTATCAGTCTTGTTTATCTTTTCACAGAACCAATACATTGTTTCATCAATCCTTTCTATTATTCTTTTATTCTCAAGTTCATTGAGTTTGGCTCTGACTTAATAATTTCCTTCCTTTTGCTGGTGTTGGAATTGGTTTGTTTGTTTGTTTCCAAGGGAGTTGGTTGTTTTTTTTGGATTTCTGATTTTCTTATGTAGGCATGCATAGCCATAAACTTTCCATTAAGAACTGCCTTCATAGTGTCCCAGAGGTTCTGGTATTGTATCACTCTTCTCAATTGAGCCTAAGAATTTTTTAATTTCTCCCTTGATTTCTTTCATCCCCCTTTCATCATTCAAAAGAGTATAGTTCAATCTCCATGTGTTTATATAGTTTCTGTAGGATTTTTTGGTGTTGATTTCTAATTTCATTCTGTAATGATCTGGTAAGATGCAAGGAATTATATAATTTTTTTGGTATTTACTAAGAGTTGCTTTGTGACAAAAATGTGGTCTATATTTTGGGGAAGCTTCCATGAGCCACTGAGAAAAAGTGTATTTAGCTGTCGTTGGATAAAATATTCTATAGTTGTCTGTTAGGTTCATTTCATTTATAATATTTTTCAGTTCCAGAGTCTTACTGAGTTTGTGTCTGGATGACCTATCTAATGGTAAGAGAACTGAGTTGAAATCACCTGGTATCATTGTACTTTGGTCTATCTGGACCTTCAATTTGAGTAATATCTCTTTTATGTAATTAGTGGCACCCATATTAGGTGCATAAATACTTATTATTGTTTTATCTTCTTCTTGGATTATTCCCTTCATCGTCTCTTCCGATTAATTTTTGTGTGAAATCTGCTTTGTCAGATATGAGATAAGCTACTCCTGCTTGTTTTCAGACCCTGTTTGCATGGTATATCAATTTCCATCCTTTCACTTTCAGCCTGTGTCTATCTTTGCCTGTAAGGTGAATCTCTTGCTCATAACATAGTTAGGCTGACAGAATGGATTAAAAAACAAGACCCATGTCTTTTAATTGGAGATTTGAGACCATTTACATTCATTGTTGTTATAGAAAGATATTTATGTATTCCTGCCATTTTATTTATTATGTTTAATTTGGTCCTGTGTCTCATTTACTTAGCTACTCTTCAAATGAGATTTGTTCTTTGTGAACTCTGGGGTTTGCTTTTCATTTCTTCTGTGTGCAATATTTCTTTAAGTTCTGTAATGTTGTTTAGCAGTCATGAATTCTTTTAGTTATTGCTTATCTCTGAAGATTTTTATTTCGTCTTCAATGTTGAATGATAGTTTTGCTGGATACAGCAGTCAGCTGACAGTTACTTTCTTTTAGGACTTCAAACACATTGTTCCAAGCCTTCCTGGCTTGTAGAATTTGTGCTGAGAAATCAGAAGTGATTCTGATTATTGACTTGCTTCTAATAGGTGTGACCTGATAGTTTTATCTTCAGACTTCTAAAATCCTATCTTTGTTTTGCATGTTTGGCATTTTAATTATAATGTATTGTGGAGAAGCTCTTTTTTGATCTTGAGGTTCTGAATGCCTCCTGTATCTGGATGTCCATATCATTCTGAAGGTTGAAAAATTTTTGTTACTATTTCCCTGAAGAGTTTATCCATTCCATTAATTAATATCTCACAGCCCTCTCAATTCAGTGATTCTTAAATTTGGTCTCTTTATATCATCCCACAGTTTTACATGTTTTGATTATGGTTACTTTTTTTTTTCTGAATGTTCAAGGCTGACCACTTTGTATTCCATCTCTGAGATTCTGTCTTCAGCATGGTTTACTGCATTAGAGAAACTTTGAACAGAACACTTAGATTTATTGTGTCTTTCATTTTCAAGATTTTTGTTTGGTTCTTTTTCAGTATTCCTATCTCCTTGTTGAAATTCTCATTCATATTCTGTACTGTCTTCCTTAATTCATTCAATTCTTTTTTCTGTGTTCTCTTGGCATTCATTGATCATTTTTATGATGATTCTTTTGAATTCCTTATTTGATATTTCATCCACTTCAAACTTTTGGGGGTCATTTGCTGGTGAATTATCACCTTTAGGAGGTATTGGGTTAACTTGCTTTTTCATATTTCTTGTATTTATGTGTTGGGTTTTAGGCATCTGTTGAAACAGATTTCTCTTCCATTCTTACGTGTGTTCTTTTTAGGGCACAGACTTCAGTTACTAAGTGTCCTAGAGTGATCTGGATTGAGGACCCCCCACACACACACGCACACACAGTGTGGTGTCCCCAGCCTTTGTGTTATTTCTTTCTGTTTTTGCTGCAGCAAGTGTGGATGTCCATCAGTGTTTCCTGGGGGTTGACCACTGGCCATTTCTAGTTGGGGCTTGGTTAGTAGTTTAGGTTTTTGTCTATTTCTATTTAAGTATAGCTGAAGATTGAGTGTCATTATTTTGTGTGTGGAGCAAGGAGCATATCTTTTCATTGAATTTAGTTCAGCAACAGAGTTTTTACCCTGTGAACTTGTAGTGTCCTCTAGGTTCCCATCACTTCAAAGAGTAGTGGGAAACAAACAATAGCAACAACCTCACAGAAAAGCAATACTTTTGTTGCTTGAATCCTGAGTCATGGAGTGACAAGGAATGCAGTGTTTCTCTAGCCTACTATCTTGAATGTCCCTGATAACTTGTCTTTTGACAAGTTGGAGAATAGTCCTCTTTTCAATTCTGTCAAATAATTTTCATGTTATTTCTTGTTTACCAGTAAAATCTAGGCCTAGAGTTTTCTTTCTGGAAAGGTTTGTTTATGAATCCAATTTTTTTAGTATAATATTATTCACATTTTTAATTCTTTTTGACTATTAATAAGTGGGTTTTTGTAGACTTTTTTCCACTTTGTCTAACAGTTGTCTAAAGGTGTTCATAGTATACTACCTCTTAACCTTTTCATGTCTATAAAATTTATTATGATATCCACTGTTTCATTCCCAACTTTGGTGATTTTTTTTACCTCTATTTTTTGTTTATCAGTCTTGCCAAAGTTTTAAAAATTCTTATTAGTCTTTTAAAAGACTATATTTAGGCTTTGATCCTCTTCATTTTTTTTCCCCTTTGGGCTTATTTTTTGTTCTTTATCTGGTTTCTTGAAATAAATACTTTTTACTATTTAACTATAACTTTAAGGTAGACAGAGCTTACACAGGTTTTTATATTATTTTTTAATTTAAAATATTTTCTAATTTCCAGTGTGGTTTCTTCTTTGACCATGAGTGTTTTAGAAGTCTCTTTGTTAATTTATGAATATAGGTATTTTAATTTTTTATTTATAATTGCACTATCAGAAAACTTAAATTGCTTTATCAATACCAATGACATTCTTCAAAGAACTAGACAAAAACAATCCTAATATTCATTTGGAAGAATAGCCAAAGAACTTTAAGCCAAAAATGCAATGCTGAAGGCATCACAGTGTCTGACTTCAAATGTACTACAAAGCTATAGTAACAAAAACTGCATGATAATGGCATAAAAACAGACACATAGGGCTGAGGTTGTAACTCAGCAGTAGAGAGTGCTTGCCTAGCATGTGTGAGGCACTGCATTTGATCCTCAGCACCACATAGAAATAAATAAAGGTATTATGTCCATCTACAACTTAAAAAAAAAAAAAACAGACACATAGACCATTGGAACAGAATAGGAGACATACACAAACACACACTGACACAGGTGCCAAAGACATTCATTGGAGAGAGAAAGGACAACATGTTTAACAAATGGTGCTGGGAAAACTGGTTATCCAATGTACAAGAATGAGATTAGAATCCTTATCTCTCTCCCTGCACAAAGTCAAATCAAAATGGATCAAAAACCTAAGAATTAGATCAGGACTAATTATGCAACTTCTAGAAGAAAACATTGGGTCAACACGCTAGCTTTTAGGCCCAAGCAAGGACTTCTTCAGTAGGACTCCTGTAACTCAGGAAATAATACCAAGGATTAAAATACGGGATGGCATCCAAATTAAAAAACTTCTGCACGGCAAAGGAAATAATTAAGAATGTGAAGAGAGAACTGACAGAATTGGAGAGAATCTCTTTAGTTACTCTTCTGACCAAAAATTATTATCTAAATCTTTAAAGAGCTCAAAAAATTTAACACCAAAACAAATAAATAACCCAATCAGTAAATCAGCAAATGAGCTAAACAGATACTACCCAAAAAAAGAAATACAGATCACCAAATTAAAAAAAATGTTCAATGTTTTCAGCAATTGGGGAAATGCAGATCAAAACTACACTCCAGTTAGAATGGCAGCCATAAAGAATACAAACAATAATAAATGCTAGAGAGGATGTGGGGAAAAAGGAACATTGTACATTGTTGGTAGGATTGTAAATTAGTATAACCACTGTGGTAATCCATATGGTGGTTTCTCAAAAGGCCGGGAATGGAACCACCCTGTGACCCAGTCCTTGGTATTTATTCTAAAGAATTAAAAGTCAGCATACTATAGTGGTATGTGTATACCATGTGTATAGCAAAACTCAAAAAGTCAAGGGTTGTATGTTTTCTCTCATGGAAGCAGAGAGGGGAAAAGGAAAAGAAACAAGGTGGTGGGGAATCTTATAAAAATTAAAAGGGGGACCAATAGAGTAGAGGAAAGGGACCAGGACAAGGAAGACAGGAGAAAAAGGGGAATTATATTAACCAAATTATATTGTTTTATCCCATGCATACACAGATACATGATAATGAATCACACTGTTATGCACCAATAAAATTATGGGATAAAAACAATAAATAATTTTGTCATTTAAATTATTTCAGCCCTTGGAATACTATTGTCTTCTTGTACATGTTTTTAAATGAGTATTCTGTAGTTAGACACTAAAGTCTGTATGTATCTGCTAGGTCACTTACAGTAAGCTGTTCAGTTCTGTATCCTGATTGGGTGTACATACTTGTTCTATCAGTGCTGATTATAGTATTTCTGTCAGTATTTTATAGTTTTTTAGTATTTATGTCAATAGTTTACTTTAAATATTTTGAAGCTATTTCTCAGGTACATACAGATTTGAAAATACCTTTTTTAAAATTTTTTAGTTATAGGTAGACACAATACCTTTATTTTATTTTTATGTGGTGCTGAGGTTTTAACCCAGGGCCTCATGCGTGCCAGTTGAGCGCTCTACCACTGAGCCACAACCCCAACCCTGAAAATACCTTCTTTATATCTTGAACTGTTGTCACTGTGAAATATCCCTCCATCACAGGTAACACTGCTTACCTTCAGTTTTACATTGTCTAATATTAATACATCTGTATCAGCTTTCTTATTAATAGTATTTAATATGCTGAGGATCAAACCCAGAGCCTCTCACACATGCTAGGCAAGTGCTCTACCATTGAGCCACAAGCTTTCTGAATTCTATGTTTTCTATGTATCCCTTAAATGTCATTTTTTTTCTTTCTTTTGTTTTGTAATAGGATTGAGATATCACTAGCCCTTTCTAGTTTTTATTTTGAGACAGTGTCACTAAGTTGCTGGGCTGGCTTTGAAATTGTGATCCTCTTGCCTCAGGTTTCCAAGTTGCTGGGATAAATGGAGTACATACCATGCCTAACTTGTTTTCTTAATACAGGCTGATAGCATTCCAATTTCAACAGGAGCATTTAATCTATTTACTTTTAATATAATCACTAATATATATATACATACACATACATACATTTGGGTTTAAATTTTATTGTTATGTGCTTTTTATTTTGTCCTATCTGATATATTTTCTTTTCTTTCTGTCCTGTTCTTCTTTTTTCTTTTGATCACTTATTCCATTTTTGTTTCTGTTAGAAGTTGTACACACTTTTAAAGCTATTGTTTTTGTACTTAAAGATCACATCATAAATCTGTAACCTATCAAAGTCTGTTCATTGGTACTTTTATTTTTTTCCCCAGATAATGCACAAGGATTTTAGTATGTGACTTGGTTATCATTATTGTATATTAATTATCTGCTTATTTTAAATCCAAAATATATCATATTGTATGTGGTCAGTATTCATTTAGACTCACATATTTACTGTTGTCATTGCCTTTTATTTATCCTTGCATCTCTTTTCTTATAGGTCATTTTCTGTCTGTTTTTTAGTATTTCCTTTACCATGGGTCTGCCAGTGTCAGATTCTCTTCTTAAGATAGTTTTATTTCACCTTCATTCCTGAAAGTTGTTTTTGCTATATGTAGAATTCTAGGTTGAGAGTTACTTTTTCCTTTCATCACTTCGAAAATATTTCATTTTCTGCCTTCCATTATGTCTGTTGAGCTTTGAATCTAATAGTTGCTCCATATTTGCAGGTAATTGATTTTTTCCTCACTATTTTTAAGATTTTCTCTTTCCTTGGATTTTTAGCAGTTTTGTGTGTCTAGATATAGATGTCTATTTGTTTTTCTATAGGATTTCTTAAATCTTAATATCTTTGTTTTTTAAATGCTCTGCCATTGTATTTCTTGTATAGGATGTATGTTGTCTCTTCTAGTATTTCATTTAAACATGTTAGATCTTTTTATTATTTTTTTTTAACCTTCTTTGATCAATTTTCTATTCTTTTTGTTTCTCCCTGCTCTATTCTAGAGTTTTCTTCGGACCTCATTTTCATACTGCTAATTCAACATGCCTTTCTCTCTCTTTCAGTATGGTTATTTTAAGTCTAATAGTCACAACATCTGGAGTTTTTGAGGGTTTTTGATTTTTGTTGTTTTACTAGTTTTCATTTATATCATCTTGTCTTATTTTGCACTTGGTTATTTTTGACTTGAAAAATTACTTGTAAAACTTTTGAGGCCTAGGATGATGCTACTTTTCTGATCTACTACTAAGAGTCCTCCACTGTTTATCTTCGTTTATTTCTGCCAAAATTTAAGGTACTGGCAATCAGGAATTACTTTAATCTAATTTTAGGAATTATAGTTTTCTGGACCATTCTGATGACTTGAAGCCAGGCTATAGTGTCTTCAAGGATTGTTAAAATTTCAGTTTACCCTTATGTCTAGAATATAACTCTTGGGAATTCCAGTGTTTGGCATGGAGGTTCTACCAGGCAGCAAACCATATACTTTTTATTTTATAACTTGGGGGTTGGCAAAGTTTGGTTTTATTAAAGACAAGAAAATATATATTTTAGGCTTTGTGACCGTACAGTCCTCTGGCACTGCTATACAAAACAGCCATAGACAATGAGTGAATTCCAGTAATGTTTTGTTTACAAAAATGGGCACAAAGCTAGATTTGGCTCATGGGCCAAAGTTTGCCAACCCCAGCTATAGCCTGTCAAAAGCTCTACTCAGACTCTCTGCCACCTCTTCTGAAATTCAGATTAGTTCTAAATGCTGAGCTGGCTTCTTCTTGTTTCTACCCTTTTAGCTCTCCAGTGTTTTCAAACATATGCATATGTAGATTTTTATATTTGGCCTAGTTATTCTTAGCAGGAGATTTAATATGAAAAACCTAATGTGCTGTACCAGAAGCTAACATCAATGTGAGGTAACCCCTTTTTAAAAAAACAAGGAGATCTCTCCCCTCCCTGATAACAAGAATGGAAATTTATGAGAAAATATATCTCACTAGCATTCTGTAATATATAAATTTTTTTTTAACAAAACCAAGTTTCAAGATGTTTCAATAGTCTTTCTAAAGAGATTGTATATTCCAGTGTTACAGAGACCTGGTGTCCATCAGAACACCAGGACACTTTAATAATGGAAATGCACTTTAATGATTACCACTGGCTACCTGTGGCCTATTGAACATTTGAAATGTGGTTGGTGTGAGCCAAACTAAATATTAAATTTTAATTGGCCTAAATTTAAATAGCCATCTCTGACTGTTTAGTTTGGAGTAGGTGCAGCTTAGATTAAAAAAAAAAAAAAAAAAAAAAAAAAAAAGAATCTCATCTTAGTACACAATGGGTTCTTACACTCCCACTCACTGATGTGTCTATTTTCCAGTGCTCTTGCAAAAAATCTTTTGACCTAAATGTGTTGTAATATGATGTCTCACTAAATATCCTAGGTCCATTTATCCCTACCATTCTTGTGGTGTGATGGAAGTATACTCATTACCCCAATTAAACAATGTGAACTTGATGAAGTCGATTTATTTTCTAATATGAATTTTTACCTGCAGGGAAAGGGACGTGTTCGTCGAGGAAACTATCCAAGTCCATCCTCTCCAGTTACAGTTCGGTTGCCTTCCATGTCTGATGTCCCAGAAGAGACCTTGACTAATGAGGCAACCACAGAAACTGACATCACAGAACAGCAGCAAGTAGCTATGCAGCAGGAGGAGAGAATATTGACTGAACAGATTGAGAACCTACAGAAAGAGAAGTGAGTGTCTAGGAGGAAGGAGAGAGACCAGTTCTTGTCTTTTTCATTTCCTTCCTTCTGTTCTTCCTTTATCTTTCCTTATATATCAAACACATTCAGGTGATACAGAAGATGTGAAGATGACAAAGGCATGTTGCCTGTACTCAGGTAAAGTGTGAAAGTTGTCATCTCAAAAAAGGAATTTCCATGAGCTGGAAGACTTTATGCTGCTATAATGATCATTCTGAACAGGCTAACTATGAGGAATTTACACTATCCACAGAGTAATTTAGTCTTGGTTAAGATTCATCTGGTATAAGTTAGGAAAACCAAGATGAGGTACTAGTGTCCTGATATGTCAGGGACAAAAAGAAGAATAAGAATCTCACGTTAAAGCAAAGTCCCTTTCAAGGGCATCACAATTCTCCGAAAGAAAGTTATGGCTATGGGTCCAGGAACTGAATGGTAGGTGCTGGGATACTGTGTAAAGAAACTGGTTTCAGTTTATGAGAGAGACAAATAAGAAGCTCTGTTACCTCCATCATCACTAGGGTGTAGGGTTGGGATGACACTACCCCTTAGGGATATGAATATCCCATAGTTCTCCCTGAGTGTACTATGCTGATTCTGGCTGACATGGATGAGTTTTAAGGAGTCCTAAAATTATCTTTGTTCTTGAGTTCCTGGAAATTGCATCTTAGGTCTCAGAACTTGATTCACAAGGGAATATGAGATATTAAAGTACTTTCTGTCAGGATTGATTAGACCATAGGTCAAGGTAATATATACTGCCTAGGGATGACAATTTGGTAGAAGAGTGAAGACCTTTGGTGAAGTTGATATTAGAAGTATCAAAGAATAAATAATAATTTGCTAAGAGGGGGAAAATCTTTGCTGAAAGAGGAAGAAGTTTGAGCAGTCTCCAGAAGTGAATTCACATGGCAGTTGTAATCACTATAGTAAATTAACTGGTGAGATTGTCCTTGAAAAGATTGTCTGGGTATCTCAAGCTAGGTAAACTTCAAGGGAAGCTGAGAGGGGTCTGACAGGGAGACTTGATTAAGTAATCAATTTAAAGGGAAGTAAAATTTGGAGGGATAAAGAAGTGATAGATAACCCTAAGATTCCATCTCACCCCAATTAGAATGGCGATTATCAAAAATACAAGCAACAGTAGGTGTTGGCAAGGATGTGGGGAGAAAGGTACACTCATACATTGCTGGTGGGGCTGCAAATTAGTGCAACCACTATGGAAAGCAGTGTGGAGATTCCTTAGAAAACTTGGAATGGAACCACCATTTGACCCAGCTCTCCCACTCCTTGGCCTATATCCAAAGGACTAAAAATCAGCATACTACAGAGATACAGCCACATCAATGTTCATAGCTGCTCAGTTCACAATAGCCAGATTGTGGAACCAACCTAGATGTCCTTCAACTGATGAATGGATAAAGAAACTGTGGTATATATATACAATGGAATATTACTCATCCATAAAGAATGATAAAATTATGGCATTTGCAGGCAAATGGATGAAATTGGAGAATATCATGCTACGTGAGATAAGCCAATCTCAAAAAACCAAAGGATGAATGATCTCGCTGATAAGTGGATGATGACACATAATGGGGGGTGGGAGGGGTTAGTTTTAGGGTTAGAGTTAGGGTTAGGGAGGGGGGCAAGAATGGAGGAAGGAAGGACTGTATAGAGGGAAAAGAGGGGTGGGAGGGGTGGGGGGAAGGGAAAAAATAACAGAATGAATCAAACAACATTACCCTATGTAAATTTATGATTACACAAATGGTATGCCTTTACTCCATGTACAAATAGAGAAACAACATGTATCCCATTTGTTTACAATAAAAAAAAAATAAAAAAGTGATGGATAGAGAATGGAGTACTGGATTCAAAGCTGGTGTATTTACAGGGGAAGGTCTTTGTTTCTGTTATTGTCCTTACTATCAAATGCTAATTAATTTATTGGTTGTATCTTACAGGGAGGAACTGACATTTGAGATGCTTGTACTGGAACCCCGGGCCTCTGATGATGAAACCCTTGAGTCTGAAGCATCCATCGGGACTGCTGATAGCTCTGAAAATTTAAATATGGAGTCAGAAGGTACCACCTCTGAGAGATCAGGTAAATGAACATGTTAAACTGAAGACTTAAGATTTCTTTTATAAAGTAAGAATAGAATTCTCAAGCTAAGATAAAGTCCTTTTAAATGGTGTACTGACCTTACATGAAAAGGTGACAAAGTCCTAAGAATGCATTTATCTTTATAAAGCCTCCATATAAATTGTTCACCAGACCACCTCTTCAATGTAGTGCAGTTTTTGTTAATGTTTTTTTCCTGATTTACCACAGAGAAAAGCCAGTAATCACATGTTGTTTTACTGTCTCATGCCCCTTTGCTAAGAGTAGGATGTAAGATGGGACTATATGTCAAAGAAGGCATTTTTTTGGGTAGTGTGTCTCAGGGAGGCAGAATTTACTGTACATCCAGTTTTTTAAATGATACTTTTTAGACCTCTGCTGGTAGCGTAGTTGAACATAAGGACTTCCTCAGGGCTGATTCTGAAATGATGTAGGAGAGCCCTTTTTGAGTTTTGAATATGCACAGAGTAGATTATCCTAAACCCTCCAAATTTTAGCCCATTCGGTTTCATATGTGAACAGTGGCACCTATTCAATACATCACAGTTTTCTTTGGAGGGAAATGTAATTTACAATTTGTTTTTTCTTTGCATTAGAGAGAAGCTTAGCCCTTAGCTCCCTAAAAGCAGCTGGCAAGTCTGAACCATCAAGCAAGTTGAGAAAACAGCTAAAAAAGCAGCAAGACTCTTTGGATTCAGTGGACTCCTCCATCTCTTCTTGTCTATCTAACACTGCATTGTCTCATGGCACCAGAAAACGATTTCAGATTTATTCTAAATCTCCATTCTTCCGAGCTGCCTCAGCTGGTGAGGCCTTGGGAATGGAAGGACCTTTGGGCCAGACCAAATCCCTGGAAGAGAGGCCTCAGTTCATCAGTAGAGGAACCTTCAATCCTGAAAAGGGCAAACAAAAACTAAAGAATGTGAAAAACTCACCTCAGAAAACCAAAGAGACCCCCGAGGGGACAGTCATGTCTGGCCACAGAAAACCTGTGGACCCAGACTGCAACTCCACCCAACAGCTAGCTCTCTTTGGCAGTAATGAGTTTATGGTATGAACTAGCAGATGTGTATCATTTGTGGCTAGAGTGGTAAACACATCTCATCTTGGGGCCTCTTGTCTCCTCAGGCCACAATAGTCATTCCTAATTGTGGTCCTGCCTCTTGTCTCAGCGTATGGCTAAGACTTTATGTGCTGAATTCCTGGGCCTCCTACAGAAGTGGAAAGGCCTCTTTGAAGTCTGCTGGGGATTGTGCCAGCTGTGCCTTGGCTGCTGTATTTGAGTTGAAATTTCACTAAACAAAGCCACCTTGGGCGTGGGGATTTTTGTCAGCTATATGTGCCTCTTCCCACCCTCTTCTTTCCCTTCTCAGAGAGAGAAGTTGAATTGGGGGAGGAGGGGGTGTTGTAGACCTAAGGGATCATCTGAAATTTTGCAATTTCTGAAATTTGAAGAAAACATAAGCTTTCTTAACCATGAAAGCAAAAAGCCTTTGGGTTTATTTTGGGATAGTTCGGAACTAGGGTAGAATATGATTTTTTTTTTCCTATGGAATTTATAAATGAAAAGCCTAAGTCCTCTATCTTAAAATTTTAATTTTGTGATATTTTGGGAAAAGTAAAAAAGCTATTGTTTCCATTAAGCCATCAGAGCCTATCTCAGATATCTGGTTATACAATGAAGATGAGAGTACATGCTTTGTTTTTTGATGATGTTTAATGTCAAAATAATCAATGCTGGTTTAACTGCTGGTTAGTTCCTGCCAAACATATTGCATGGACTGAAGTTTCAGTAGTCATACTGTTCTCATATTCACTGATCCTAAGGTCAAATTCTTCTAATTTTTGTTTAAATGCCCCAGAGACAATGATCCCTAAACATAAAGTTTCTTCCTAATCCATCCAGGTTTTTCTCTTTGTATAGATTAAATGGAAGACCACATATGAGCCTATTGTCTTCTGTGGATTCCCACCACAGACTCAGACAAATAATGTGACCATTTAATCACTTCTCTCAAAATAGTCACACAAAATATTGCATGATAAGTGTTAGAGAAAGCTGCCAAAATATAAATATTTTTAATATCATCCATCTAATTTTCATCTTCTTTTCCTCAGACGATCAGTATTAAATAGATGGAAAAAATCAAGAACTACTTGAAGCTATTTTTGTTAATATACTGGTTACTGAAGTTTACTGTAAATATATATGTACAGTATGCATATTTCTTTTTAACCTTGTGCTTCCCTTCTTCCCATGGAGTTTCTTCCCACAGATTAGGGGCCATTAGATAGGGGGTGAGAGCCACTCATCTCTGGGTTGAGGGAAAGTAGGACCATCTTTTTCATTACTGTTGGTCTCTATACACCTAAGTTACCATACTAGTTGAAGATCTTAGCATTAGAAATTTGTTTTTGCTATTTATAATGTATGAAAAATGAAACATGATGCCCTTTCTTGAGATAAGTATGTGAAAATGTATATTTTTAAAGTTACTAAATGCATCTTGTCTCACTACCACATGCACTGTTCTGAAAAAGAGCCTTTACCACCTATAACCAGAATTTTGGTTGTTCTTCCTTTTCATACTTTGCTTTGAAGTTATGTTTTGTTAAGGCAGAGTCTCTCCTGTTACACAACACTGAACCTCATGCCACTGCCTCAGTGGTCATTGGCCAGCCCCGCAGGTCAACTTAGAGCACTATTCTGCGTGGCAGCTAAAGGTAGCAGGAGTCTTTCCTCTCCCTGATTGGAGTTTAGAATTAATCCAGGGAAAGGAAGATTTTAAAATCTCCATAATAATGATGCTTAATCAGTGAATGTTGGGTTTTATATCCCACAGACATCTGCCACCTTGTTCATGTTGTCCTGATGAGTAATGAATGTTAAGGCTTTTAAAGTATGAAGTTCAGAGATGCTCCTAGAGGAAAGCACCTCAACATGACTGTGTCCAGCTAGGGTGCTGCTTCCTGGGCCCTATGCCCAGCTGCACAGTCTGTGTTTCAGTATTCTTGGGAGAGTTAGTGTGCTGCTGGGCATTAACTGTTACTTTCTACTTGTTCCAGAATGTTGGTTAAATACCATATTTAAAAAAAAAAAAAAAAAAAGATGACCCTTGTGAATTATTTCCTTTGTCCCAGAAAAAGGGCCTAAGGAACACATCTGGGCACATGGTTCTCCCATCTAAATCTTTGTATGGCTTTTTTTTTTTTTTTTTTTTTTGATAAGGTAAGTTTTTGGCAGTTGAAAAAAAAAAAAAAACTTATATAGGTCACTTTATAGGAACTAGTTGGTGGATGTTAAGAGACTTTATAATTTTTCTCAGGGACTTAAAACCTGAATTTGAACAAAATAAATAAAAAATATTTGTTTTTTCAGTTGCTAGATTTGTGGATTTCTAGTCATTTAACAAGCTGCCAGAATGGGGCCAGGGGGAGATCCATGCAATTTTAAGAATGTCTCAGCAAGTGTGGGCCCCCTCATTGAGGGAGAAAGAGGTGTCCTCAGAATAACAGGCATCGTTGGCCTGATAAAGAGATGAACATAACTCTTTAAACTGTCAGAACCAAATGCTATGTCTATTTCCATTTGTTCTTAACTGATCCTCTGCATTGTTAAAGTTGTGTCACCACAAAGTGACGCTGCATTGCAATCACTCATGATTAGTAACTTAACCTTAATATATTATGTCTGATTTGTGGTTTCCTATTGCTTCTCCTTTGCTTCTTTTCTTTGATCTCAGTTGCCTCAAAGAAAATCTCCACATGGCAGCAATGGGGCAGCACCACATTTGGAGCCCATACTAGTCACATCATATATTTCCAGTCCCAAACAAAATCTGTTTTTTCTATTCTTCCCACTAAAACTAATATATCCCTGTAATTGCATATGTATCATGGAAAATGTAACAGCAGCAGAGAAGTATAATTCCATTCTAGATCACAGATTGAAACACATTAACAGCAAATGCAGGATTCAGGAAGTGACATACATAGTTTGCAATGTACTTTGTACTTCCTGCTATTTAATTATTTGTCCACACTTGGCTTCTTAAAACAGAAAGGGATATATATAACCCTCCACTATGAGCCTTGCAGAGACAGAAGGGCCTTAGGTTGGGGGATGGGATGCTAGCCCACTTCCCATGCTTTGGAAACTTGCATAACACTTACCCTACTGGAAGACTAATGAAGACTTCTGTTTGTGTTCCATCATAGTAGGGTTGTCTTCAGGGTCAAAGATGGGTTCACAGAAGGGTACTATAAAATTATGGTCTAGCAAAGTTCTGCAGTTCCTTCAGTGCCTGTGGGCCATGTGTTTTTAACTGTTAATGAATGTGTACCTTTCACAAGCACTTTGCTGAACTAGAGAGAAAAAGGGAGTCTAAGGATGTGTTCAAAATAAAAGAGTTTTAAAAATAAAAACAAACAGTCCAGATGGCTTTCTCATCTGCCTCTTTCTAGGGTTTTGTTTTTGTTTCTTTGGTGGGGAGCTAGACTTGAGGCTTGCATCATTCTGTATTAGAAAAGCATGTTATGCCCACCTGTACTTTTGTGATAACTCCCCAGCACTGTCCCCAACACCATGCTGGCTTTGGTGGTAGAATTCTTGGTATTTGTGGGAGTTCGCTTTGCCCCTGAAATACTTGTAACCACTTTTCTTTGGAACCACTCCCACATTTAATTTGGTGTTAAAAGAGTATCAGCAAAATGATTATAGAAATGGAAATATTAGGTCTTATTGATCTCTTGTTTTCAAAAATGCTCCACCAATGAGCCTGTCATCTTCTACCCATCCTTTCTTAATGCCTATTTATCAGCCTTCTGAGGTCATATAAAAGTTGGACCTCTTGAACCAAGTATTTGTATTTACTATGGGAAAGGTGTGGACTGCAGATTAGTATTATATTATTTTAATGGATTTAAAAGTAATTTATAAGTATGCCGAGTGTAAATTTTTAAAAGACTATGTATTATAAAAGGACATATCCTGTGAAATATATATCATTTTACTGTTTAATAGAATAATTCTATAAGAAGAATGATTTATCTCACCCACAGAACTGATTACATTCCTGATGCAACCAACTGGCACTTTGTAATTTCCTTTTTTGGTGGGGGGCAAGGCATCATCTGTATAAAGTGCAGTTTGTGTCACCCAAAATATGCACTGTATGGCTACACAAAAGCAGCTTGATGAACAAATCACCCCATGGCTCATTAAAGAACAAAGCTTCCAGAAGCAGCAATATGTGTGCTTTGTTTTCCAAATATCCTATCTCCCACCCCCAACTCTCAACCCCCAAGGAACAGCAGTAACTTCTTAGTTACAGTGATGAGTTTTAAGGAAAGGACCCAACCCCAGATTGACAAAATGTGGAGGTGACAGTTATTAAAACTCAACTGGATTTAAATGAAAGTGAAATTCAAGGGGTCAGTTTTTCTGCAATGGATACTAGCTGCTGACAAGACTTACTTTAGCAGGGATTTGAAGATGACTGGATAGAGATACCCAGCACTCACCTATTCCTCCAGAAGGTAAAAACAAACAACAGGTGTGTAACTGCATTTGGAGGTGAACAACCATGGGAGAACACTGGACATTAGCAGAGAGAAAATGAAACCTTATAAGATCCAGAGATCTAAGACAACAGTATAAGAAGACATAAGAAGACAAAAAGTCTAGCATCTACTGCCCTAGCTCCATAAGTGGAGGGGCAAGCCATCCTTCTGCACGGATAAGGGTAAAAGAGTCCTAGCAAATTATCATCATGTAGACTGGCAATCCTAGCTATTGGAAAGTATCACAGTCCTCACAGGTTTTATATTATTATAAAGAATTGTTTTAAGTTACCTGAAATCTGCAGATTTTTTGAAAGTATTTTACATCATACAGTGATGCCTCCAGGGTGCTATAAACCAGGAGCCCTATTTCAAATAAGGATCTGTTATCTGAATTTGGGTTGCTCCAGGGGTCTGGAATCCCTGCATATTTCTATCTTTGGGATCCCAAGGACTTCACTGCACTGGCTCAGCCAGTAACTGCCACAAAAATCAAATGTGTTTCTGTAGAGTGACCCTGGATCAAACCTGCTCAGTGCCCTACACCGTCGGGGGATAAGTGTTGCAACATGGAGGGTAACAGAGTGCTGCCCTTGAGAACTGGGAGATTTGGTAGCTTGACCTCTGAGGGGAAGTATGTGTCCAACCATGCAGTTTATGCTGGGTGCTGGGACTGAAGGCAATCACTCATGTGGTTCCCACCACCCCTATTTCCAGCACCACTCTTGGGCCTCTAAGAAGATGGGGAAAGAACTCCATGCATTCACTGTTGCCCTGCCTTTTGGGGTGTGCTGTGGTGGCCTTGAGCATCACTGTTGTTCTTGTTTTCCCCACCCCATTGGCACAAGCCTAAGGAGGTCCGGAGGTCCGGGGAGAAATTGACCCAGTGCTGCTTGTGTCTTGCTCTCACTCTTGACTGAAGGAGTCAGGGTAGGGGGAACCTCAGCTGTCACCCTACCTCTGGGCATGCACAACCAAAGGAGGCCCCAAGATTTCTGCCTAGCTCCAGCTACAATCTAACTCCTCTTACTCTCAGTAGGCACTGTAGCTCAAGAGTTGAGGGAAGAAAAGGCCCTTGCCATCACCCCATCTCCAGGTGTGTCTGACTTTGTGGGGAGGGACAAGGTCCTGCTCCTTGGTGGGCACACCCACAGTAGCAGTAGATAGGAACATCAAAATTCATGCTGCTACCACACCTACATACCCAACGCCTTGTCTGACTAAGCACTACTATCATGATGGCGTTAAGTACCACAGAGGGTTGCTGTGTCTCCTGCCACACCTCTCTCTCCCTTTACCTGGTTCTCCACCATTTGGTCAGAGGACAAGTGCTTCAGGCCCCTCATCACTACTGGTGCAGCCATTGCCAGATAATCTTATAAGTAACCAAGTCAACATTAATAGTGCCTGGACAAACCCCAAGTGATAGGGGCCATCACCCCCTTTGCAGGAGTAGCCACACAGAATGCACCCCATACACTGTTATCTATACCACACCAGCCTGAACTGCTAGAGGGTTCCAATTCCTGAGTGGCCTGCCAAGACAGTGAATCTGACTTATGGGATGGACTATGCCCAAACTCACTAATCAAATCTAAAGATACTACAGGGAGATTCCACTGTGGTGCCCAGGTAGAAATAAAGCTAATGTTGCATTGCAAACCAATACCCAAAACATCTTCAGGAAAGCAGCTTACTAATAAAAGTGGTAAAGATACCTGATCCACTCTATACACAAATCTCAAAAGCAGGAACATAAGAAATATGAAAAATAAGGTAATATAACACCTCTAAAAGATTGAAACTCCCTAGTAACAGATTCCAAGAAAATGAAATGAGTCAAATTCTTGATAAAGAATTCAAAAAAATGATTTAAAAATAATACAATTAAATGTTTAAAATTAGGAGTACAATGCAAGATACAAATGAGAAATTCAAAAAGATTTTGAAGAAGAACCAAACAAATCTTGGAAATGAAGAGCCTATTAAGTAAAAAAATTTAGTTGAAAGCCTCTGCAGACTAGTTAAAGCAGAATATGTGACCTTGAAGACAAGTCATTTAAAATTCATTCAGACAGAAAAAAAGGAAAAAATAAAAAGGATGAAGATAGCAAGATATTTAGGACACCATTAAACATCTGCATTCCTGGAATATGTGAAAGCAAGAAGATAAAGATTAACTAATAGGTCAGGAAACTACCTCTGTAGTTCCACTGCTGTTCTGCCTGCAGGGTGTGCTGGGGTGGAGAGAGTGGCTTTGAGCATCACCATAAAAATTATTCAATGAAATAATGGCAGAACTCTTCACTAATCTTGGGAAAGACATGGACTTCCATGTACAGAATGCTTATAGGACTGCAAACATAACAAGAAAATATGATCATGATGATACAGTTAAACTATCAAAAGTATAGGACAAAAGAAAATAATTTAAAAATCTACAAGAGAAAAGCACCAAGTCACATGTAAGGGCAATCTCATTAGACTGACAGCAGATCAGAGTAGAAACCCTACCGACCAGAAGGAAATGGAGTGACTTATAGGTACTAAAAGAAAATAAATTCCAACCAAGTTTACTATACCCAGCAAGGCTATCCTTCAGAAACAAAAAAAGAAAGACCTTCCAAGATAAGCAAAAACCAAGGAAATTCATGACCACCACACACAAAAGATGCTTAAGGGAAACCTTTACCCAGAAATAAAATAACTATCATGATGTTAGCAGGTGAAAGCATAAATAGTAGTAGAAAAGTAGATACACAAAAGAGAAATAGAAAAGAATCAAACATTATCAATACTGTAAACCATCAAATCACAAAGGTGAATAAGAGAGGACAAAAAAAACAAAGACTATTCAAAATAACTAGAAGAAAATGAACAAAATGTCAGGCATCAGTGTCTACCTTTCAGTAAAAAACTTAAATGTAAATAGGTTAAGTTCTCCAATTAAAGGATAAAACCAGGTGTGGTGGCTCATGCCTGTAAGTCCAGAGACTTGGGAAGCTGAGGCAGGAGGATAGCAAGTTCAAAGCCAGCCTCAATCAAAGTGAGGTACTAAAGAACTCAGTAAAGACCTTATCTGTAAATAAAATACAAAATAGGACTGGAGATGTGTCACAGTGGTCAAGTGCCCCTGAGTTCAATCCCTGGTACAATTAAAAAAAAAAAAAGAGAGAGAGACTGGATGAATTGATTAAAAACAAGACCCAACAATATATTACCTACATGAAACTCCCTTCACCAGTAAGGACACAGACTGAAAGGAAAACTATGGAAAGTGATAAACAAATGGAATCCTCAAGCAAGCAGGAATAATTACACTTATATCTGACAACATAGACTTTAAGACAAAAACTGTTAGAAGAAACAAGAAGGTCAGTCACTATATAATAATGACTCATCAGCAGATCTCCAGTGCCAGCCTGGCACCACACAGATGCCAGCGTAGCAGCTCCCCATCTACCAATGCACTCAGATGCCGACGCCACCATCTTTAGTTGGGACAACTTCCATCCTGGGACATTATCAAGGTACCTACAGGTTAGCTGCTGCTGTGGCCACCAACTTGAGATGTGGCCACTTACATCCAGGAATATCGGTCAGATCCTGAAAGATCATTACCAAGGGCCCTGAAAGCTTGGTTGCATCTGAGGTATCCATGCTAGGTGTGCTAATATCCACCATCTTGCTGCAGAGGGAGAGAGCCTTGCAAGGGGTCGGTAGGTGGGAAAAGGGTGTGAGGGCATCTTGATCCTGGCTCATCCAGCTAATCAGCCCAGCACCCACCGGGATCCCAGAGACAACTCAGGAGCACTTACTGTAACCCAACACCAGTCTCGTCCATGACTCCACGGAGCACCTGGTCGCATTGGTTTGGCAACCAACAGAGCCCTGCGGCTTCTCAGTCTTCAGTCTCACAACCATGCCCTGACCACCAACTGGCCCAGTGCCTGCAGCTATGTGGCTGGCACACAGCTTTCAATGTCTAGTCCTGATTTGCCCAATACAGAACAACTTTTCAAGATAGGTGCACAAGTCCTAGTGCTCAGCCCTCAGAACCTCCAGGGAGAGAGGTTCCTGATTGGGAAGTTGAAAGGGCAGGGACATAAGAGATACAATTTAGAGACTAAATTATAGACCAGGAATTCTGGGGTCCAGAGGTGAGGAAAGGGACTAAGATCAGGCTCCTGTGTCACATAAGTGGACCGCAAAGGAGAGTCCTGGGGTGCAGTCTTCCAGAGTGACTAGGAATTTCTATACCCTGCCTCTAGAGTCCTGCCTCCAACTCTAATTCTCCCACCTTAGTAACTGTCATCATCCTAAGGGTGGAGTTACCAGCAAACTCCAGACAACCCCTCCTATCAGAAGAGAAGGGAAGCAGAGAAGATTTTGAACTCCAACAGAAACAATTGTTCAATTTTCCTTCAAGACTTTTTTTTTTCTTTTCCCCATTTTTTTTCTTTTTCTTTTTTCTTTTCTTCTTCATTTTCTGCTCACATTCCCATCATCTTTAAAATCAAGTACCTTTTATGCATCAGGGTCCTGAAGTCTGAGAAGTTTGACTCATATAGTTTTTGTTGTAGTTTTTTAAATTTTGATTTTTTTTTTATTTTTCTCACTCTATTTTCCTCTTATCCATTCCCTCAGTCTCTTTTTCCCTTTTCTCATGCTAACAACCAACTACTTTTGATTCTGTTTTCACCCTTCCTATGATCTAATACCTCTATAGCCTCACTGCTTACCTCATTAACATTACATCCTACACCCCTCACCCGTTCGCTTTGTCCACCATTAGAAATTGTAGACCCTATTGCAAACTTATTATTTATACTGTAGATAATAATCGAACTCATCATCTCTGTTTATTATGACAATACTGTTAGCATCTCAATAGGGTAAATTGGTCAGGGCTTTCTAGAGGAACAGAATCAACAGGAAGTATGATTATGAAAAGGGGATTTATTAGATTGGCTTACACGACCAGAAGCTGGATAGTCCACAATGGCTGTCTGCAGCTAGAGAGCTGTAAGAAACAGCAGCTGCACAGTCCAAGACACAGAAGCCCCAGAACAAGAAAGATCAACAATGCTACCCTAGTCTGAGACCAAGGCTTCTGGAAACTACCTGGAGAATCACTGACAGAGTCTGCTTTGGAGGAGTGAAGAAGTGAGAGTCTGATATCCTCAGATGATCTAAGCAGCAATCAAGAACCTGTTCAAGAAGAGCCAAGCTTGCATCTACACTTGCTTCCTTGTTCTTCCAACTTTTATTTTATCCTATTGGACGGTGCTACCCATGCTTAGGAAGGGACTCCATTGCAGTTCACTATCCCACCTTTCAGTCATTCCTAGACACACCCTCATGGACACACCCAGAAGTCTCTTAATCATTGGCATCTCTTAATCCAATCAAGTTGATAATTCAAATTAACCATTACATACAGGCTATTAGATTTAAGGCTGCATATTGTTTGTACTGAGTGCTGTTAATATCGATCTCCCCCCCTTAAAGGTGAGTTGTTGAAAACCTTCAGGGACACTATAAACCTATAGGAGGGAAACTGTAATACCTTGGATCCTCACTGCTTAGAGAGGAAGATACAGGAACAACATGAAAAAACAAGGAAAGAAAATTCCCCCAAACAAACCAAGATGCTACATTAATAGAACCCATTGACAGAACAGTAGAAGAAATGTCAGAAAAGGAGTTCAGAATGTACAAAATTAAAATGATCTGTGAAATAAAGGATGTTATAAGAGCAAATGCAGGCAATGTACGATCACTTCAATAAAGAATTAAAAGAGCAAATGCAGGAAGCAAAAGATTATTTCAGTAAAGAGAGATTATGAAAAACAAACAGGAATCTTTGAAATGAAGGAAACAACTAAATAAAAAAACTCAATAGAATGTATCACCAACAGACTACATCACTTGGAAGACAGAACCTCAGACAATGAAGACAAAATATTTAATCTGGAAAATAAAGTTGACATACAGAGAAGAGGTAAGAAATCATTAACAGAACCTCCAAGAATTATGGGATAACATGAAAAGACCAAATATAAGAATCATTGGAACTGAAGAAGCACATAGATAGAATCCAAAGGAATGAACAATCTTTTCAATGAAATATCAGAAAATTTCCCAAGCCTGAAGAATGAAATGGAAAATCATATACAAGAGACTTACAGGATACCAAATATACAAAATTATAACAGATCCACACCAAGGCACATTATAATGGAAATGCTCAACATACAAAATAAAGATAGAATTTTAAAGGCCCTGAGAGAAAAGTATCAGATTACATATAGGGGGAAACCAATTAGGATATCAGCAGATTTCTTAGCCCAGACCCTAAAAGCTAGGATGACCTGGAATAACATATTTCAAGCCTTGAAAGAAAATTGATGTAAACCATGAATCTTATACCCAGCAAAATTAACCTTTAGATTTGATGATGAAATAAAGTCCTTCCATGATAAACAAAAGTTAAAAGAATTTACAAATAGAAAGCCTGCAGTACAGAACATTCTCAGCCAAATATTCCATGAGGAGGAAATGAAAAACAATAATAAATGTCAGCAAAGGGAGGAACCACACTAAAGGAAAAGCCAATCAAAGGGGAAAACAAGTCAAATTAAAAACCAAAAATAAGTCTTTTGACCAGGAATACAAATCATATCTCAATAATAACCCTGAATGTTAATGGCCTAAACTCATTAATCAAAAGACATAGACTGACAGATTGGATTTTTAAAAAAGACCCAACAATATGCTGCCTTCAAGAGACTCATCTTGTAAAAATATACATCCACTGAAAGTGAAAGGATGGGGAAAAACATATCATGTACACAGACTCAGTAAAAAAGCAGGGGTTTCCATCCTCGTATCAGATAAAGTAGATTTCAAGCCAAAGTTAGAAAGGATAAGGAAGGAATTTCACACTGCAAAGGGAACCATAAATCAACAAGATACAACAATCATACATATTTATGCCCCAAACAGTGGAGCATCTATGTACGTCAAACAAACCCTTCTCAATTTCAAGAATCAAATAGACCACAACACAATAATACTGGGTGACTTTAACACACCTCTCTCACCACTGGATAGATCTTCCAAACAAAAACTGAACAAAGAAATCATAGAACTCAATAATACAATCAATAATTTAGACTTAACAGACATATATAGAATATTCCATCGATCAACAAGCAAATACACTTTTTTCTCAGTAGCACATGGATCCTTCTCTAAAATAGACCATGTGTTATACCACAAAGCAACTCTTTGAAAACACACACAAAAAAAAAACAGAGATACTACTTTGTATTCTATCATATGATAATGGAATGAAATTAGAAATCAATGATAAAATAAAAAATAGAAACTACTCCAACACCTGGAGACTAAATAATATGCCACTGAATAATGCATGGGTAGCAGAAAACATCAGAGAAGAGATAAAAAAATTCTTACAGGTAAAAGAGAACACTGATACAACATATCAACATCTCTGGGACACTATGAAAGCAGTACTAAGGGGGAAATTCATTGCATTGAGCTCATTCAATAAAATAATAAAAAGTTAACAAATAAATGACCTAACATTACATCTCAAAGCCCTAGGGGAAAAAAAAAAAAAAAAGATCAACATCAAAAGTAGGATAAGACAGGAAATAATTAAAATCAGACAAATCAATGAAATTGAAATAAGACAATTTAAAAAGTTGACAAAACAAAGTTGGTTCTTTGAAAAAATAAAGAAGATTGATAAACCCTTAGCCACACTAACAAAGAGGAGAGAGAAAACTCAAATACTAAAATTCATAATGAAAAAGGAAATATCATGACAGACACTATCAAAATACAAAACATAATTAGAAGCTATTTTGAAAATCTATACTGCGACAAAATAGAAAATCTCGAAGACATCAACAAATTTCTAGAGACATAAAATCCACCCCAACTGAATCAGGAGGACATACACAATTTAAGCAGATCAGTTTCAAGCAATGAAGTAGAAGAAACCATCAAAAGCCTACCATCCAAGAAAAGCCTGGGACCAGACAGATTCTCAGCCGAGTTCTATAAGACCTTCGAAGAAGAACTAATACCAATACTCCTCAAAGTATTCCATAAAATAGGAAAGGAGGGAACCCTTCCAAACTCATTCTGTAAAATTAGTATTACCCTGATACCAGAACCAGTCAAGACACATCAAGGAAAGAAAACTTTAGACTAATATCCCTAATGAACATAGATGCAAAAATACTTAACAAAATTCTGGTAAATCACATACAAAAACATATTAAGAAGTTAGTGTACCATGATCAGTTGGGGTTCATCCCAGGGATGCAAGGTTGGTTCAACATCCAGAAATCAATAAACGTAATTCATCACATCAATAGACTTAAAGTTAAGAATCTTTTGATTATTTCAGTAGATGCAGAAAAAGCATACAGCACTCCTTCATGCTCAAAACACTAAAAAAAAAAAATAGGGATAGTAGGAACATATCTCAACATTGTAAAGGCTATCTATGCTAAGGCCAAGGCCAGCATCATTCTAAATGGAGAAAAACTGAAAGCCTTACCTCTAAAAACTGGAACAAGGCAGGGATGCCCTCTTTCACCACTTCTATTCAACATAGTCCTTGAAACTCTAGCCAGAGCAATTAGACAGATCAAAGAAATTAAAGGGATATGAATAGGAAAAGAAGAACTCAAACTATCACTATTTGCCAATGACATGATTCTGTATTTAGAGGATCCAAAAAATTCCACCAGAAAACTTCTAGAACTAATAAATGAATTCAGCAAAGTAGCAGGATATAAAATCAACACGTAAATCTAATGCATTTCTATTCATAAGTGATGAGTCCTCTGAAAGAGAAGTTAGGAAAACTACCCCATTCACAGTAGCCTCAAAAAAATAAAATACTTGGGAATCAATCTAACAAATGAGGTGAAAGTCCTCTACAATGGTTTTCTGTAGTTTTTACAGAACACTAAAGAAAGAAATTAAAGAAAACCTTAGACGATGGAAAGATCTCCCATGTTCTTAAGATAGGTAGAATTAATAGTCAAAATGGCCGTACTACCAAAAGCAATATACAAATTCAATGCAATTCCAATTAAAATCCCAATGACATACCTCATAGAAATAGAGAAAGTAATCATGAAATTCCTTTGGAAGAATAAGAGACCCAGAATAGCCAAAGTAATCCTTAGCAGGAAGAGTGAAACAGGAGGTATCACATTCCAGATCTTAAACTATACTACAGAGTAACAAAATGGCATGTATTGGCACCAAAATAGACAGACAAAATACCAATGGTACAGAATAGAAGACACAGAGACAAACCCACATAAGTACAGTTATCTCATACTAGACAAAGGTGCCAAAAACATACAATGGAGAAATGTATGTTCAACAAATGGTGCTGGGAAAACTAGAAATCCATATGCAGCAAAATGAAATCAAACTCCTATCGCTCACCTTGCACAAAACTCAACTCAAAATGGATCAAGGTCCTAGGAATTAGATCAGAAATAACAGAAAAAGTATGCCCAAATCTTCTTCATGTCAGTTTAGGCCCAGACTTCCTTAACAAGACTCCCAAAGTACAAGAAATAAAAGCAGAAATCAATAAATGGAATAGATTCAAAGTAAAAAGCTTCTTAGCACAGGAAACAATAAAAAAATGTGGAGAGCCTACAGAATGGGAGAAAATCTTTATCACATGCACTTCAGATAGAGCACTAATCTCCAGAATTTATAAAGAACTCAAAAAACTTAACACCAATAATGCAAATAACCCAATCAATAAATGTCCTAAGGAACTGGGCTGTCACTTCATAGAAGAAGATATACAATTGATCAACAAACATATGAAAAAAATATTTAACTTCTATAGTAATTAGAGAAATGCAAATTAAAACTACCATGAGATTTCATCTAACTCCAATTAGAATGGCTATTAGGAAGAATACAAGCAACAATAGGTGTTGGAGGATGTGGAGAAAAAGGTCCACTCATATATTGCTGGTGGGATTGCAAATTGGTGCAGCCACTCTGGAAAGCAGTATGGGGATTCTTCAGAAAACTTGAAATGGACCCACCATTTGACCCAGCTATCTCACTCCTTAGTTTATAACCAAAGGACTTAAAATCAGCATTCTACAGTGATGCAGTCACATCAGTGTTTATAGCAGCTCAATTCAGAATAGCTAGATTGTGGAACCAACCCAGATGCCCTTCAATACATGAATAGATTAATAAACTGTGGTATATATACACAATGGTGTATATATATATATATATATATATATATATATATATATATATATATAAAATACACTCAGCCATAAAGAAGAATAAAATTATGGCATTTGCAGGTAAATGGGTGGAGTTGGAGAATATCATGCTAAGTGAAATAAGCCAATCCCAAAAAACCAAAGTCAGAATGTTTTGTCTGATAAGTGGATGTCGATACATAATGGCAGGGTGGGAAGAATGGAGGAACATTGGATTGGATTGTGTAGAGGGAGGTGACGGAGGTGAGGGGGCAGGGGGCAGAAAAGATGATGGAATGAAACAAACATCATTACCCTATGTACATGTATGATTACATGAATGGTGTGAGTCTACATCATGTACAACCAGAGAAATGTACTCTATTTGTGTACGATGAATCAAAATGCATTCTGCTGTATGTATAACTAAATAGAACAATAAAAAATGACTCATCAGTTATTGTAACTCTATACGCACCTAACGTTGAAGCACCCAGTTTTATAAAACAGACATTATTATTCCTAAAGGAAAAGATAGGTTCCAATACAATAATAGAGGGGAATTATGAAATCCCACTTTCATCAATGGACAGATCATCCAGACCCACCCTCAAAAAAATTTAAAAAAGAAACAGTTAAATTATACTCTTTCAAATGGACTTAACAGAAATTTATAGAACATTCTCTCCAAACTTCTATTCATCAACATATGGAACTTTCTCTAAAACAGATCATATATTAGGCCACAAAACAAGTCTTAACACATTAAAAAAGTAAAAAATCATGCCTGTATCTGTCCTGATTACAATGGAATGAAACTAAAAGTCAACAAGAGAAACTTCAGAAATCGTACAAATATATGGAGACTGAAAAACATACTTTTGAATGAAAAATGGGTCATTGAGGAATTCAGAAGGGAATTTTAAAATTGTCTTGAAACAAATGAAAACAGAAACACACCATACCAAAAGTCTGTGGGATACAGCAAAAGGAGCACTGAGGGAAGTTTATAGCAATGAGTGCATATATTAATAAAATAAAAGATAGTGGGGTAAAGGAGGTTGCTTCCAAGCTGCTCCATGACATGATACCAGAAAAGAAAATAAACAGCTTCTTAGTAAGTTGGGTAAAAAGAGGAATGTTAGTGGGATTTCATACTGGACTCTCAGAACAGCTTGGGGACTCAGAGGTTAGGATATAATAAAAGAAGAAAACCCACCACCAATGTGGCAGTCACTGGAGCTGATCCATTGCAAGCAAATCAGGAAGCGGGGCTAAGAGAACCCACATTTCAGGTGGCACTGTGGCATGTCTTGGTAAGGAGAAATCAGAGATCAAGGACATTGTCAGACTGATCCAGAGGGTGAGCTACACTATATCCTTGTGCAGGAAAGACACCATGCATCTTCTGGTTGTCCATGGACAGTAGAGGCAGGAACTGTATTTCTATTGTGCTATAGAGGCTGGTGGTTATGGGAACAAGTCCCAGAGCCCAGACTTGTGTAATCCAAGCTGGGTGCAAAAACTAGACCAGAGTCCCACCACATGACTCAGAGTGCACCTAGGAAACCAGGAGAAATTCAGGCAGGAAGACTGTTTTACCCAGTAAAGACAGGTCATTGAAACCCAGCAATCCTGGGTAACTTTCATCCTTTGAGTCTGAAGGCTTGCAGGAACAACTGGGGCAAGGCAGAAATTTGATCAGGTGGGTGGGAGTGACTGTGTGCTTGGGGACCGAGCCTAGGAGGCTGGAAAGGGTGGGATCTGTGGGTGGAGGAGGGGGCAAAGGATTGGCTCCTCCACCACATGAGTGGAACCCTGGGAGTGGAGACTCCTGGAGTGCAGACTCCCAGCATGGATTGGCAGCTCCTAGGCTCTGGAGGTGTTTTAAGTTTTCAGAACAATCTCCATTCAACGAAGAACCTGGGGCCTACCTAGACCTGAATGCCACCTTCAGTAGCTCCACCTGTGGGAACTCCTCTCTCAGAACTCTACAGCAACCTCATCCAGAGAATAGGGCAGACAACACTCTCCAAACTGCTCCACCTCATGCTGCCAAGAAGGGAAGCCAAGAGTTTTTGAACTTCAACTGGCAACTTGCTGCGCAACATAAAAGGAGGAAGAATTGACAGCCTGACACTACTATTCTTGTGCACAGTACATACCTCAAGAAAAAATGGAAAGAAAGTCATTTGAGAACAGAAAATGACAATATATTCTCATTGACAATTTTTGACCAATGCAACAGAAACAATTCCTTAATTTTTCATCAAGAATCTTTAAAATTTTTTGATTTATTTTCCCCTTTTCTCCCTCTTTCTCTCTCTCTCTCTCTCTCTCTCTCTCTCTCTTTTTTTTTTTTTTTTTTTTGATTGTGCACTGAATCATTCATGGATATTTGTGTGTGTGTCTCAATTTTCTCATTTCTAGCATTTTGTGAAGGTAGTTATCTTTCCTGAGTCTGTCTTTTGAGGAGCAGGGTTTTTGATTAGTATATTTTGGTTTTGTTTCTATTGTCATCACTTGTCTATTTCTATTGATTCTCTCTTTTGCTACCAGCCAAATTCTATTTTTCTCTCTTTCACATGTTCTTTAATTTTTTACTTCTACTTTCTCTCCTTCTCCCTCATAATCTTCACATCCAACATCTCTTCTGCATTCTGCCTGTTCAACTTTTGAAATAGGAAACACTTTTAGAAACTTACTGTTTTTACTGTTGGCAATTGTTTATCATGTCATTTCAGCATATTGTACCAGTTAACATTGTAGATGTCATAAAAATAACTAAGTATTTAGTTTAATGCCATATATTGTTTCCATTGGTTGTCATTATTTGTCTCCCCCCAAACCATCAGACAATGGAACCTTCAGGAACATGATAAGTTCATAGGGTAGAAGCTCTGCCACCTCAGATTCATACTGATAAATGCACAAACAATATGAAAAAGCAAGGGAATAAACCAGTCCCAAACAAACCAAAATACATGAAAAACAGAATCCATACACACCATAGTGGAGGAAATGTCAGAGAAGGAATTTAGAAAGTTCAGAGTTAAACTGATCTAAACGTATTAGAAGAAAATGTAGGCCTAACTCTATAACATATTGACTCAGGAAACAACTTTTTAACAATACTCCTAAAACACTAAGAAGTAAAATGAAAAATCAGTGAAGGACAGCATCAAATTAAAAAGCTTCTGAACAGCAAAATGAACAAGAGCATGAAGAGAGTCCACAAAAAGGGAGAAGATCTTTGCCACCTGCTCCTTGGGGTATTAATATCCAGAATATACGAAGAACTCTAAAAGCTTAACATCAAAAAAACTAAACAAATAACAAAAACCCCAATCAATAAAGGGGCAAAAGAACTAAACAGACACTTCTCAAAAGAAGAAATACAAATGGTCAACAAATATATGAAAAATGTTCAACATCTCTAGAAATGTAAATTAAAACTACACTGAAATTTCACTTCACTCTAGTCAGAATGGCCATTATCAAAAATATGAGTAACGATAAATCTTGGCAAGAATGTGGGAAACGGGTACACTCATACATTGCTGGTGGAACTGCAAATTAGAATAAACACTCTAGACACAGAGATGCAGACCAATGCAACAGAAAGAGACCCTGAAATAAACCCATACATCTAGGGCCAACAGATTTTTGACAGACACCAAAAACACATATTGGATGAAGGACAACCTCTTCAACAAATGGTACTGGGAAAACTGGACATCCATATGTGGAAGATTGAAACTAGACACTATCTCACACCCTGTACAAAAATCAAATCAAAATGGATGAATGACCTTAATGTAAGAAGTGAAAGTTTGAAAGTACTACAAAAAAATGGGGGAAACACTCCAAGATATTGGCACAGACAATAATTTAATGAAAATGTTTCAGGAAACAAGCAATAATTGACAAGTGGTATTACATTGAATTAAAAAAACTTCTGTGCAGTGAAGGAAACAATTAGCAGAATGAAGAGACAATCTGTAAAATGGGAGAAAAATCTGATTATTTCAACAGAGGATTAATATATGAAATGTTGGGACTAAAGACATGTTAACTAACTCAGGCTGACTCCTTACTTCCTGGTGGGTGAGCAAGATCAAGGCCTCAAAGGTGGTTTCAAAAGTTAATGACCATAAATTGAACCACCGTCAGGGATTGGTTAACAACACTTCCGCGAACTTGATCAGCTCGTGCTTGCCACATAGTCCTATGAGACTCTCTCCTGCGCCCGAACCACCACAACCCCCCCCACTCCCTTGCCTTGCTGACCTTTAAGCTGATTGGTTCCCGCCTAGCCTCCAACCTACATAAAAGCTATGTGACTTCCTCAATAAAGGAGTTCCTGCTGTGACTGGTCTGCCTGACAGGTCTGATTGTCCTCCGCTGGGAGGGCTGGGAGGGCTGGGAGGGCTGGGTGCGGGGGTCAGTCTACCTTTCCTGATCTGACCTTGTTGGGGAGTGCTCCCTTCCCTTGTCTCTGGAGGAGAAGAGCAAGGGGGCTAAAGACCCCAACAATGAAATACAGAAATAACCCAAAAAAGTTAACAACAAACACATAATCCAATAAAAATGGGCAAATCATCTGAAAAGACACTTCTCAAAAGAAGAAACACAAATGGCATATGAAAAAATGCTCAGTATCATTAGCCATTAGGGAAATGCAAATCAAGACTACTGAGATATTGCCAGGCATGGTGGCGCATGTCTGTGATCCCAGCAGTAGGGGAGGCTGAGGCAGGAGGATTAGGAGTTTGAAGCCAGCCTCAGCAACTTAGCGAGGCACTAAACTTTGTGAGACCCTGTCTCCAAAGAAAAATATACAAAAGGACTGGGGATGTGGCTCAGTGGTTAAACACTCTTGGGTTCAACTCCTGATACTAAAAAAAAAAAAAAAAAATACTGAGAAATTATCTCAACCCAGTTTATTAGCAAAACCCAAAAAGATAATGAATATTGGACAAAGAGGAATCCTTGTACATTGTTGGTGCAATATAAATTACATAGCCACTATGGAGAACAGTATAGAAGTCCCTCAAAACTAAAAGCTATCCTATGCTCCAGCTAACCTACTCCTGGGTATATATAGGAAGTGAAGTCAGCAGAAAAGGAGATGCGTGCATACCCGTTTATCATGGCATTGTTCAAAACACCCAAGGTATGGAATCAACCTATGCCCGCCAACAGATGAATGGATAAAGGAAATGTGGTATGTATACACAATGGAGTATTATTTGGCCACAAAGTAGAATGCAGTTCTGTCATTTGCAGCAAAGTGGGTGGAACTGGAGGACATCATGTAAAGTGGAACAAGCCATACACAGAAAGACGGGTACTGTGTGTTTTCTCTCAAATGCGGAAACTAAAAAAAAAAAAAAAAAAAAAAAAAATGTCAAACTGAAAGTGGAATAGTGATTACTGGAGTGATTACTGGCAACTGGAAAGGGTGTGGGTGGAGGAAGCAGGGAGTGTGAGGGTGGTTGGATATGATCGCTGCACACTGTTGTATGTACCAGTAGTGTATGTTAGTAAATAAATAAATAAGAATTTTATCATTTTAAGGCTAGACAGGCAGGGAAGACAATGAGCCTGTCTGGTGCAGAAAGATCTGCTAATAGAAGGCTTGAGGATTTTCACTGAAGGCAGAGCCACAAGTTGCAATAAGAAGAAATTCCAACCTATGTAGTTCCCTCTCTGCATGATTTTGGGAAAATCATTTGCCCTCTCTGGGTGTTAGTTCTCCTATCTGGAAGTTAGATTTCCTTTTCTGGATAAGTCCTACTGACTCTCAGTTCTTAGTGTAAAAGTCAGTACTGGAATGTTTCTTCCGACCTTGAACTGGTTTAGGTGTCTTTTCTTCCCAACAGTTGCCAGTATTCATTATATTCACTGGCAGCTGTGGGTGTCAGCTGTCTTGTTGACTCTCAGGTCCCTAGCACATAACAAAGGTCCTGGGCACTTAGATATTGAATGAGAGGGTTGGGTAGTATCAGAGGTTCCCAAATGCCAGACCAGGTTTAAGGGTAATGGGAAAAAAAAATAGTTTTTTCCTAATGCCACATTATCCAAACCCTAAAATTCTGAGATCATTCTTTCATTTCTTTTCATATTAAATTTACATTAGGTTTAAATACAGATACTGAATTCTAATTTTTTTGTTAAAATGTCCTTAATTGGCAAACAAACAAACCCAGAAATGACATTTTAAAAGCTTACTCCTGAGATTATTGAGTCTGTAACAAACCTTTCTGATTATTAAGACACGAGAGCAGAAAAGTTTAAGGAGATGCAAGTTATGAACAGACCAGAATTTTTGGTTTTGTTCAATTGTTCTTTCTTCTGGATTGTGTGGAAGTGCCGTGTCTCAAAGCCAGGAACAGAGCCATGAAAGTAGAAAAGGCACGTGTAATATCTGATGGTTGAATCTTATAGGCATATTGGACTCCACAAAGAGTGTCACTCCAGGTTCCATGTGGCTATTCATCCCTGCATTCAGCAGACACTGAGCACCCAAAGCCATTATCCTAGGTGCTCAGGTTACTACAGAGAACGAGACAACAGGATCCCTATACACTGCGGCGAAAAAAAAACCAATGATGTCCACTGAATGCAGATCAGACATCCATAGTGTTTGGGTTTGACTCTCAGATGATAATTATCAATTCAGCATTTTTTCATATCTTTAAGTCATTCTCTATCCTTCCTATCTTTAAATATCCCCTTGGAAGTAGAGATGTATCTCATGAATCTGAAACTACAGTTTCAGTTGAAAAGAAAGGCCTGCATAGGCCCACGAGGACATCTTCTGAGGTGCTTCCCAACCTGAGGCATTTCTGGCATTAAGGACAAGAAAAGAGAGCTTTCAAATGATCCCCTCTCCTAGCAAGGGCCCTACATGCAATGAAAGAGCCATTACCGATCAGAATTTCAGTAGGGCCCATTTACCACAGAGTTGAATAAATGCTGAGAAATCAACTGACAGCTGTACCTTATTAGTGAGGAAAACACCAGTGTACTCCAGGTGAGAAGGATTTGGTATGAAATTAGGAACTGACATAAACACTGGAAGAACATCAGTCTGTGGAGTTCCCAGGAAGGTCAAGAAAGCCAATACTGGAGCCAACCCAAAGTTGTAAAGTTCTCAAGTGATCACCTGGAAGCTCCTACAGTTCTAAAGAGCTACGCTACTGTGAAATCTCCCATGGCCCCCGGCAAGGGTAGCTGAAATCTCTCACCAGAGTAAAAACAACTTCTCTTCTGTTTTCAAATCTCCTGTGAGGGCCTTCCATAAGCAAATCAAAGGGGAAGGGCATTCTGAGAAATGTGATATGTTAACTTTCTGGCATGTGACAAAATGCAGGAGATAATCAACTTACAAGAAAGAAAGAGTTTGTTTTGGCTCACCATTTTGGAGATTTGGTCCATGCTCAATTGGCACCATTGTTTCTGGACCTGTGGTTAGGCAGAACAGCAGGGGGGAGGGGGGGAGTGTGTGGTGGAGCATAGCTGTTCATCTCATGGTGGCAGAGAGAGAGAGGGGCCAGGTCCCCAAATCCCCTTCAAGGGCACACTCCCCAAGTCACCTAACTTCCTTCCATCTATGCTCCACATCTAAAGGTTCCACCACCTCCCAATAGCACCATGGACTAGTGACCACACTCTCAACACCTAGGCCTTCGAGGGACAAGATCCAAATCTTAACATGTGGTTCCTGGCATCTCTGCAATGAAGAAAAGCCCTTAGAGGAGGGAGGGAGGGAGTGACATTGATGCCAGGTTGGTAGCTGTCAATCCAGTTTATGTACCTCCTGGAACTCTCCAAGTTTTCCTCCTGGAAAGCCTCCGATCTCTTTCCCAGTATAAATTTGCTGTGTTCTCACATCCCAGACACCAACCTGTGAAGTTCAGCAGTCCACCTTTGCAGTCTTCCATGTTCTCAAAAGCCAGACTGTCAGATAAACGTGCCAGACTTATCTGCTCATATTTCAACTGTGGTTCTTACAAACGTGCCTCTGCCCAGGGTTTAAATCTTAGGGGTAAAACTTTTGATGGGGGATCAGAGAGAGTAGAATGGCATTATAAACATTAGATGACCTAAGCAACCAAGACCAGTCTGATGTTTTTAGAAGATAGAGAATCTCAAGCAGCTTGCATGCTTTGGTGAGAGTTCTCCTGTCTGGGCCAAATCTAGCTTGTCATTTGCAGTGTAGACATGATAGCACTGCAGCTGGTATAATTTGAACACAAGCCAAAGGGCAGGGAACCCCTAGGATGTCTCACATGACGCTTTCCTTCTTGACTCATGCATTTCTTCTCTGAAGGCAGAAAATGCAATGGAATTATTCAGCTGATTGCGGGGTGGAGGGGGAGAAGGGAGCAGGCAGTGTCAATTAAGCAGCATTAAGTTGAGACACACCAAGGTGTCAGTCCTAAACCTCTCTGTTTTTTATTATAAATGGTGGTAGTCAGTCCTTCCCCCAGAGTTAATCTGAGATTAAATAAGAATGTGTATTAAGTGTACAGCTCACTACCTGCTGTATACATTGCCTGTTATGTTTTTAACATACTATGCTTAAGTGGAAACATAAACATATTTTAACTTTTTAAGTTATTTTCTCTATCTCCTGAGTCTGTCTTTGAAAGGGATAAGGTTTTTCTGAGCTTCATCTCTCAATGAAGAATTAAGAAGTGATAGACGTTTTCACAAAAAACTTCCAGTAACTGCCTTGAACTGAGTTGGACAGTGTTCACCTTTATTTATGAAGGGGATGAAGAAAGATAAGGAAGATAAAAATTGAGAGATGCTGGGAATGGTCAGATGCCATTTTGGTTGTTTAACCCTGTGGGAGATTTTCCCACTGAGCTTGAATTCATTACACCTGGACTTTGACTTGGACAAACTCAAAGACCTTGTGCTCATTCTTCATTGTCTTTGAAGGGAGAGCCTTGACCACGTTCACCTTCCTGTTTGTTTTTTCACTTTTTGATTTTTAAGTTGTTTTGGTACTGCGGTTTGAACTCAGGGGTGCTCTACCACTGAGCTAAGTTGCTGAGGCTGGCCTTGTACTTATCATCCTCCTTCCTCAGCCTCCTGAGTCACTGGGAGTAAAAATGTGAGCCCAGCTGTTTTTTTTAACATTTTTATTGAGGTCAAACCAAGTACAGTGAAGTGCACAAATGTTAAGTGCACAGCTCAAGGGATTTTTAGGTTACAAATCTCCTTATGAATCTACCACCCAGATCAAAATGAAGTACACCAGAAGGCTCCCTGGGCCCCTCCCTCATCAACACCCACCCACCCAGAGACAACCACTATTCCAGCTTCTACCACTTTCAGTCTTGCATGGTCTTTGACTTTGTGTAAAAGGGACCTGTGTCTGGCTTCTTTCCTTCAACTTTCACACCTAGGAAATGTATCCATGTTGTCACACATATCTGTAGTTCATTCTTTTTTATTGCTGATTTCAGTATGTGAATACACCACAATATATTAATCCATTCTACTGTCAGTGTGGTATTTGGGGCTATTATGATTGAAGCTACTGTGAATATTCTGCCAGGCACACATACCTATAAGTGGAATTGCTGGGTCAAGGGGTAGGCAAATGTTTAGTTTCAGCAGATTGTTTGCCAGAGTGGTCGTAAACATTTACTTCCACTCCCTCTAGTTTTTGAACATATCACAAAGGAGCTTCTCCATGGGCGTATTCCCTATGGTCTTACGGAAGAAGAGGAGCTCTATGCGTTCAGAGGTGATGAACCTCAAAGACGGGAGGAGTAGGAGCAACTTCCCAAACCTGAACAGGAGAGAGGGACCATCAGTTTTATTGCCAGCTTCTGAGCACTAATCCTTGGGGCAGCACCCTCCCAGGAAAGGCAGGAAAGGAAGTGGGAGAGGATCCCTTTCGCTAGAGGGCTTGTCTCCACCTACCCGGACCCCAGAAGTGGGATGAAAACAGTGAGTGAGTATTGTTTATCACGTGTAAAGTTTATAAAGTGAGAAGTCATTTATATTAATCCTGTATATGAATGTGTTATTATAACTGAATATTATAATTATGTGATCAGTTTTGTATATAAAAATATAAATTCCTGCCCATAAAATGCATAGGATGATAGTTGCCATTACTGGAAATGAAATCCAGGGAGAATTTGGGTGACTGAGATACTCATGGAGCAAAAAACTCACTATAGTCTTAAATAAGAACCATTTGCTAAGGCAGGGTCCCCAAGGCAAAAAGAGACAGATGGGGGATCAGACATTCCCTGGGTAGATGGCCTGCAGCTGGGCCAGTGCCCAGCATCCAGGAGAAACCTCTATAAGGGTTGACTGTGGGGCCAGCACCCACCTGTAGCTCCATGGGAAGACCCTCCACTACCCATGAACCACTGAGCTCACCTAGGGGCTTCCTTTCTCCTGTGATGTCAGGTAAGTGACAGTGGACCATGATACCCCTCCTATCTGCCTCCTCCTCTTCTGTCTTTCTGATCTGAGGAGTAGGAAGAAGTAACTGTATAATCAACTAGATAACTGTTCTCAAACCACGAGTATAGATCCATTTAATGGATCTGAAGTTAAATTTAATGGGACACAACCTACCTTTTATTAAAATAAAATAGAACTAGAGTAAATTATACAAAGTAAAGGTAGGTATCACTTGGTAGAACTTTCAAAGTCCTATGTGTATATTAGGTTACAACAAAAACGCATTTCTTCTGGAGTCTTGCATTTTATAAAACTGAAATAATCCAAGATCACCATCTTAACCCTCAGTTCTGCCTCTAGTAGGTAACAGGAACTCTTAACCAGCATTTCAAAATTTGATACAAAACCAATAGGCCAGGAGCTGGTCTCAACAGAAATTTGGCCTTGGAAGGCCACCGGCTGCTGAATGTCTGGCTGACTACTCCTAGGATGCTGTGTCAGGTCGCAAGGTACTAGCGACAAATTTTTCTCCCTTAATCTTCCTGTGCAACTCATTGTAGACCTTGTCTACTTGGACTCTTCTGAAAAGGAAATTGCCTCCTCTTAGGATCAGGTCTCAGATGGGAAGTGATTTGAGGATGCTTACATTAGCTCTCTTCTTTGGTGACAACAGCCAAGAACCTCCAGAGAATGCCATTGAGATCTAAAATAGGCCACAGATGCCTGGAGGCCGAGTGGTCCAGCCTTGCCAAGGATCCTGTGTATGTCCTGGTGCTGGGTCAAGGTGGGCAGTCTCAGGGCACTGGCTTCTACCTCACTCTCCCCTGCCACACTCAGCCTACAGCTCTTCCTTCAAACCCAGCCAGGACAGACCACTTTCCACGTGAGTGCATGCTGGCTTATGCAGTGCATTGCTACAGGATGCCCACTGCACCTCCCTCGGACCTTGCCATGTTCCCTCAAAGCCATCTTTTCTTTTCAAATTTCCTCTTTATTGTTTGACTACTTGCTGCTCCCAAGTAGTTCCTCCTCCCTCATTCCTTACCGCCATCTAGCTGTCAAATCTGACTCATTCCAACTCCCATGGCAGTTATGGCCACTCCCAAAGATCAGAACTCCACGGAATCCCTGGAAGGTGGTAGCAGCTGTTATGCCCTCCCTGGGAGCACACTCTGTCCCCACTGCCATGCCTGGCTTCATGAGGTTCAGCTTGTTTATGACACCTTCCTCTCAACCTGTAGGGGCTCCCCTCTGCCTCCCACATCAGATGTGGCCATGGGTGGGCAAAGACCTGAACAGTCTGGTCCCAAGGAACCTTTCTGGCCTAACCTCCCATCTTCTTGCTGGCAGGAATCTGTTGTAACTTCTGAACTGGACTCCTATGAAGGGGCTTCTCTGTCTAACTTTGTAAATGATGCTTCTCTTCTGTTAGACCCACCCTTCCTCCCAAGTTCAGCCTATCTTCACTAAGTCCCTCCTAATTCTGCCTGCCACCTGCCACCCCTATGAGTCTGTGTCTCCCAGACACAGGCGACCTTCTATACCTGACTAGGGAAGTTCTGTTGTCAGTGTGGTTACTGTGTCAGGCATCCCTGGAAGGCTGCAGCTTTGTTTTATGAATACCTGATCCTCTCTTAGGGTCTGGCACTGTGTCTGGCCCAGGGGAGATGTTGGAGATGCTGGTTGAATGGAGACCCTTGTCCTATCAGGGGACACCAGAGATGATGTGAAAGAGGTGTGCAGGGTAAAAAAGAGGAGGGAAAGAGGGGTGGGTAGGTATGCGCTCAGATCACCTCACAGGCTGGCTGGGATGGTGGGCCTTGCTGTGCTGGCTCAGCATCACTTGGGACTGGTCCTGCAAGGCCTCCACATGCTCAGGATCCTTTAGGCCCCGTGTCTCTGGGGAGAAGTGGCACCTGTGAGCTTCCCCTCCAGGGCCTCCCCAGCCTGCTCTGCTCCTCACAGTCATCCAGAAGGGGGCCTTTGGGGAAGGGAGTGAGGTCACCCCTCTGTCCTCCTGCCCCTCCCCCAGGGAAGAAGTCAGCACATTTGTGCATACATGTTGGGTTGTGGGAGAGTGAGGGGCAGAAAAATGTCACTGGAATTCCTATTCTCCATCCCAACCATTCCTCTGGAAGGTTTGGGCCTAGATGCAGTACCTGGTTTGAAGAGGACCAGGGCCTTCATACAAGCAAACTCCGTGGGGTCCACCGCCAATGCCCGGAACCGGCAGATGGTTTCCTGCAGGAATCGTGTCTCCACACTGGCCAGTGTGAACCGGCCCTGAGAGCTACCAGTAGCAGAGGCCTCTGGTGGGGCCAGCAGTGGGCAACTGTCCAGGGGCAGAGACCACTGTATGGCTCCAAGGAGGAAGAGTTCACTCCATGCCTCTTCCAGCAGGATAACCTGTGCTCAGAGGGTGTGAATGTTACAGTGCACAGCTCCTTCAACTGGCCGGAGCCTCTGCCACCTTCTCCAAGAATGGAAGGGCTGGTCCCAGTTGCTCAGAATGCTCTCCTGACCTCTGCCTGACATAAGTTCTGGCATTTGGCATTATCTGGCCCAGCTGCCTTGGTTCTGAGACACTATGGGTTCCATTCGGAGCTGGGACATTTATGAAAGCCTAGAACCATGGGATATCAGGCAATCTCAGGGCACACCTAAGAGTGTCCAAGCTGAATATCCTCAAGAGACACCCTGAATCTTCTGAGATGCTCTCTCTAAACACACAGACTGGTTGAAGGCTCAGCCCTCTGTGCCTCTTCCAGGTTCATCGAACTCTGCTTGCCCGTTAGAGCCCTGAGGCCATCCCAGATGTGGAGAGGTTGGGTTTACACTCAAGCTTGAACCCGTGGGAACTCATGCTCTAAGGGGGCCTAGAGTTGGCCACTCACAGTGCTCAGGACATGGATATCACTCTGTCCCATACAGAAAGTCTGTGGGCCCAGCAGTCTATCCAGAAGGAAAGAAGATCCAGGAAGCTGTGGGCATTGCCTTCAAACTCTGGGCCCCTGTGCCCCTGCGCATCCTTGGCCGTCATTGTCCCCCAGATGTGCACTAAAACTGCTACCCCTGATTATCACCAACTCAATCATATAGGTCTCCAGCTGTCACTCTCTGAACTGTGCACAGCTCCACTCCCCACCAGCCAGCACAGGGGTGTATGTGTCCCCAACCTGGATGATTCTCATGGCTGCTGGCCCCAGCCCAGCTCAGCCCAACTCTAGCAGGTAGGCTGCACAGCATACCTGATCCCGGAAGGGCAGGTTGGAGAACACGGGCAGATTTTTGGCCCACTTGACAGCCATGAAAAGCAGGCGAGCTGATGTCTCATGGATACTGTCCAGGCTACAGGGGGATGAGGGGAACTCAGGGTCATTGCTGGTGACATCAATATTTTCATCAGCTGTTGGAGAAAGAAGTTGTGACCTTAGTCTCTGCACCGTGGGAGGTGGGAAGAAAGACTCAGGACCTGGTTGTGAGGCTTTAGGGTAAACATAGGCCCCTGGTCTGTCCCTCAGCCACCCTCCCACTTACCATCCTCTGGCTCCAGTTTAGCGCAGGTTTCGGCCGTTATGAGGCTGGCCATGAAGTGGTGGCCCAGGGCTCTGCCTGTGGATGTAGGTGTGGAGCCCTGTGGGCTGGGCCCTGCCTGGGCTGGAGAAGCCACCAGAGACTGAGGGCCGGGCTCACCATCTGACTCCATGCTGTCCAGCCGGACCTGGGCGGTGCTTCTGGGCTGGCGCTCATTCTGCACAGCTAGGGAAGGAAGAAGGTTCAGGACCCTGCCAGGGTCATGCTGTCTGTCTCTTCTGTCTTTCTCCACTCCCTGTGCTTCCCACTCACCATCCTGGTTCATGCCTGCTTGCAAGCACTTCTTCAACCGGCAGGCCTGGCACTGGTTGCGATGGGCCTTGTCCACAGGGCACATTCCTGCCCCCACCTGACACCTGCAGGGGACAGGGAGCCCCGGGGGTGGGGGTCAGTGTCCCAGGCCCTGGACCATGGATTTGGACATTTTGCCCTAGTCCCTTCATCCCTGACTGACCTCTACCTGTCCCAGGCACCCTCAGGGGCAGGAGCCAGCAGGGCTTACCCCCCTCACCTGTAGATGAGCCTCCGCCTCACACTTCTCTTGAAAAAGCCGCTGCAGCCGTTGCAGGCATAAATGCCATAGTGCTTCCCGCTGCTGCTGTCCCCACATACACGGCACTGGAGTGAAGCGCCCACACCTGAGCGACAGAGGCAGCAGCTGGGCCCAACCCCCTCCACCCCTCCACCGCCTCCGCCTCCACATTCCTCTCCCTGTCCACAGGTTCCTGTTTTCGCACATTTAGATACACCCTTGTTGCTCCCAGCTGGAAAAGCATCTCCCTCTCATATCTCCCCACCTTCCTCCTTCTGAGACCAGTTTTCAGCAAGGCTACACACCCTGCCTCCACTTCCCCAGCTCCCATTCCTTCCCTGTGGGTGACTTTAGACCCCCATAAAATCATTCTTGACTTCACCTCTAGGGACCTCTTTGCTGCCAGTCCTAAGGGTGCTTCCCTGTTCCCCCCCGCCCGCCTCCCCGCATCAGCACAGTTATCCGTCCTCTCTGCCCACCTCCATGTTTCTAGGATTCTGGGCGCACCAGCATGTTCCCTTCACATTTTCCCCAAGTCCTTGGGGCTGGGACTAATTTGGTCTGGCACATATTCTGTTCCCTAAGGGCCCAGATCTCATCTCCAAGAAAAGCCATACCTGTCGGATCCTCCCCCAGGCCCCACCTGCCTGGAGACTCCTTCCTGGAGGCAGTCACAGTGGCAGGCACAGCTGTGGTCACGCTGGAGCTCATCGGAGCTGCTGGCCTGGCCCTGGAGGCCCAGGGCTGCGGAGGACACTGGCTGACTGGCTGGCCCAGTGTCTGCCTCGATCTCCACCTGCCCCTCTCTATTCTTTTCCCTTTTATTTCTGCTTCTCCCTCTCCCAGGTTCTGACCATCTCCCTGACTTCTATCTCTTCTCTGTCTGGACTCAGGAGCTTCCCAAACTTCCCCAGACCCCTTGCGGCAGCGGCTCTGGCTGGAGCAGATTTCTCTCAGGGAGCCACTGGGCACAGTTTATGATCCTCTTAATCTTTACTGTCTCCACAGAGGATCAACTGGCCACACCTGCAGCATTACCAAGGTGCCCCTGGGAGCCAGTTAGTCCTGCTGTCCCCATACTAGCTCTGGGGCTGTCCAGTGTCCCCAGGTCCTATCTATACTGTGCTCTCAACTGTTTGTCATTCAATGTCAAATATTGGAGAGAGGTGCATGGACTCCAGTTCCTCCTTTAATTTTGTGTGTGTGTGCGCATGCGCACATGTATGCGCGTGCTGGGGACTGAACCAGGACCTTGCACATGCTAGGCAAATGCTCTACATCCCAACCCATTTTATTTTGACAGGCCCAGGCTGGTCTCAAACTGCCTCAGTCCCTGAGTAACTGGGATTACAGGTATGCACCACCATGACTTTAATCTTTTTGAGGTGCTTAGCATGTGTCTGAAGGCAAGTGTGTGTGTGTGTGTGTGTGTGTGTGTGTGTGTGTGCTCACATGTGTTCACGCACATGCATGCACCTGTGTGTGGCCCTGTGTTTGTGTGGGTCCCTGTGTGTAGGTGCTCACTTTGAGTCCTGAAGAATCAAACCCTCTGCCCTGATGATTCTCACTTCTTGATAAAGGCCTGCTTTATCAAGTGATTTGAGGATTTTGCCCCCCTGCCCAAAAGGCCAGCAATTCTCAGATGCACATGGAATCAGTTCCAGTGTAGGGTCTGAGGCTGGCTGGAGGCAGGAGGCCTGAGAGGTGACAGACAAAAAGCTGACAGGCATTTTTATCACCCACCTGCAGCACTGGACCTGCAGAACAGGAGGGAGTGAGGGGAGAGGTGCCTGGATCTGGCTCCAGGATCTCAGGTAGCGTTCCCCTTCCTCGCCTGACCTGGTCTCCAGTCCCTAGGCAGGCTGGTCTCTGCTGCTCCCCAGGCCCACCTTCCCAGCTCAAGGCCAGTTCTGAGGGGTGGAGTGGGGACAGATCAGATGCTGGGCCCCAGCAGGCGTGGGGACTGACCCAGGCTCACATTCTTGCTCCATCACTTCCTGAGCAAGGGTCAGCCTGCCTGCATTTCAGTTTTCTCATCTGTGAGAAGGGATGACAGCTGTAATGTAAGGGGGACATAGTACTGGTGGTTCTCACAGTGTGCTTCAGTGTCCGGTACATAATAAAAGCGTTATAAATGGGGCTCTTGCTGTTACTCACACTTCTCAGGGTCACTGAGAAAATCAGAGCAACACTCAGTAAATATCTTTTCTTTCCTGCCCCTCCACCTCCTCCTCAAGCCCTATCCCATGCCCCAAACAACAGTCCCATGTTGGCCTGGAGGGGACACCCATCCTCAGCTGACCTGCGCTCACTGCAGGAGGTAGGCTGACCTGGGGTGGGGAGTTAGCCCAGCCTTAGAGCCCCGGGAATCTGCAGTTTTTGGATGAATCACAGAGTTAAGGGAACAGAAGCAGTGGGGCATGGCCCTCATGTAAGTGGGGTTAACCCTCCCTGTGACAGAGAAGCACTATTGGGGATTTGGGAAGTCAGTGTGGAGGCTTTGCAGGATAATCTGCTTTCTGGAGCCTCAGAAGATCGAGGCCACAGGGTGGAGGTCCCTCAGCTGTTCTCCTGTCTTCTGTCCTCACCCTTCTTGCCCTTCTCCTGCCAGCAGGCCCCTTAAGACCCACCATGGACAAGGTCTCCAGCCCCACCTGGCAGTCAGAGCCAAGGCGTGTCCTTGAACTTGGATGAGCACTCCCTGCTTCCTGAAGGTGCTCTCCTGATCCTTCTGGAATGTGGGTCATCACCTGAACTTGTCATCACCCCCACATGTCCAGAGGTGGCCCCAGAAAGTCTTTCACCCTCTCCATGGGCACTCTGGTGCACATTCACTGCTTCCGTGACCACTTGATCCCAGACTCCTACCTACTTCTCTGCCCTGAGCTCCCCATGTATAGAATCACCTGGGTTCCACTGTGGAGTACAATTCCACTGTCCCCACAGCCAACCCATCCCCAACTGACCTGCACAAAGATGGGAACAGGGTCCCAGGATTGAGGGATCACCAGTGCAAAGAAAGAATGACTAGGGATGAGCTGAGAGTCTCTAACTGAGTCAAGGAATGGGCAGAGGAACTCAGGAATCCTGTGCAGGAGGGAGGGGTCAAGATGGCGCTTCACCAGTCAAGTGCTCCATGAGGTCCCTGCCAATAGTGAGATGGAGAAAGTGAGTGTGAAGAATTCTTACACAAACACTTGCAACTTGATATTCAAACCTTGAAGCAACCATAGGCAGGAGCTGCCCTTATTAGTCTCAACTCACAGCTGAGGAAACAGCAGAGGAGGCTAAGTAATTTGATTCAAGTCACACAGTTACTGAGTGGTGGTAGAGGCTGAATACGGAGATGGGGATTGCATACTTGCATTTGATCCCCAAACTTCTGCTCCCCACAGAATCCTCTCCAAGGAGCAGCCCGAGTAGCTTAGCTTCCTTTGGTGTTTGCAGCCAGAGTAGCTGAGCAGGGGCCAGGGAGGAGGGAGAAACCAGAACAGCACACAGGCCATGAGGGAAGGAGACAGGCTGATAGGGTATCACTCAGGAGAGATTCCCCCCCCGCCCCCATCAAGGGAGATATTTAAAGAAAAATATTTTAGGAGAGGAATTAATTTTTTAAAATGGGAGATACAAGGAGAAGGCAAGGGAGAGAGGGCGAAGCCGGAGATGGATATGAACCAACTGCTGATCCACCCTGCAGTCTCACAGGAGACACCAGAGCACACCTGGCCATGGGCAGCCAGAGCCCAAGAAGAGGGGCTGCTCAGGTCTGTAGAGGGGTCATCTGAAGAAATTAGGGGGTCCAGGGCCTGAGGGACAGGCGTGGGGCCAGCACACCTCCTCTCAATTCCAGTTTTGGTGGGATTAAAGCAGGTGCTGTGTAACAAGGTCAGTGGGATGGAGGGGAGGAAGGCAGCTGGCTGGGATCCAAGGGCAGAGGGTGGAGTTTTTCCCTTTTCTGAGGCACAGCAGGCCTCTTTTGGGAGTGGGGACACTGAGCAGGGGCTAAGGAGGGAGGGCAAGTTGTGAGGCAGCCCTAGTGGGAAAGGGGCCCAGCAGGATTTTGGAGAGCTCTGCAGACAGCCACTTAGGGACCTTGACCTTATGGATGTGTGGTCCTGGCAGGTATAGGATTTTCCCTAAGGCTCTCAATGGGGTGGCAGATACTGGGAGAAGGCAATGTGAGGACTGATCCATGGCACAGGAGACTCAACCAGAAGGACAGTGGGGAAGTCAGGTCCAGGGGCTGGGCTGGGAAGGGGTCTCTCCCACTCTGCTCCACCTACCCATCCTTTAAGACCTGTTCAGATATCACCTCAGCTCACCTGTTCTGTCCTTCTAGAAAGATCCTGTCCCAGGTCATGTCCTTCATGTTGAATTTATTCCAGGTCAAGTTTCTTTGTCCAGATGGGAGATCCAGGAGTGGGTTTATTATTTCAGTTTAGCAGAGTATGTGGATCACAAGGTCCTTAGTGGATGGGAAGTCTTTAAGTTCATCTGTATTTTTCTGATATTCTGTAGTGGGTATGTATTACTTAGAATGACAAACAACAACAGCGAAAACCCATTAAAGAACCTGCAGTATCTGCCTGCCTATGCTTACTCTATTTATTTTTATTTGATTATGTCAACTCCTCACATCATTTCAACGCCAGCTGAGCTCCTGTGTAAGCCTGGCCCTCCATTCTGGGGTCTCTAGTAGGTGAGGCCTGTCCCGAGCTGAGCCCTGTGCAGGGGAAAGCAGAGCCTGGAGGTTTAGAGGGGGTGGCCCCCAATCTGTGACTGCCAGCTGCTGGGGCAGACGCCAAAGGATTACTCAGCTCAAAGCCTTGAATCTGCTGACGGAAGCTACCAGAGGCCACCTTATCACTAATACAATTATTCCCCCAGGGGACAGGTCAGCAACTTCCTCTGACTCCCTGAAGGCCTGACTGGGTGGGGTGGGGAAGAAGGGGGTGTGCATGATAAAGCTGCACAACTGACCTCCTTCTGGAGGCCCAGGCAGGTAAATCCCCTGCCCCAGGCTGCTAGGGACATCTAACACTGCATCACTAGGTCCCGGGCTTAGGCATGCCTGGGGGCCTGCCAGAAAGCGGGCAGTGGCTCCTGGATGATTTGGCCACTCATCAGGCTGACTGACCTTGATTTCCATCCCAGCAGCTGCAGGCTTGGGGTCTGGAAGCAGTCCTGTTCACAGCATAGGGTCCTAGGAACACATTTTATTCTGGGAGTTCTTGAAAATGCCCCCCTCTGTACAGTTGTCTTCACTGTCTTTGAAGCAGAGCTAGTGGCAAGTGCATCGGCTCCAGAGCTGGCTACCTAGAGACTCCATTTCTGGGAACCTTCCCCACACACAGTTTCACAAAGATTTAATTAAAATTGCAGCTGTGGCAATTTTAGTAAAACACCCATCTGCAGACAACCGGCTAAATTAGGCTCCATCCCTGCCGAGGAATGCCAGTAGCCATGGCAAATGGTGGTGGTGTTTCTATACCCATTTACATGAAAATATGCCCACAGTGTTTTTACTTCAAAGCCAGTTACAAAACAGAGCTTATACGTCAATTTCATGTGTCCCAGGGGAATTTCTGGCCAACATCATGGGCAGTCTTTCCCCTTGGCAGGACCTATGTGAATCAATGGCTTCTTTCTCTAGAGTGAGGAGTAGAAAGCTCAGAACTTGAAGAGGCAGACACCAGCAGGAACGCTTCTCAACAAAACCTCTTTATTCTCTTCTCAAGATAACATTTAGATATAATCAGATACTCCCTTGCACAATGTTCCCAGCCCTTGGCTAGTGAAGTCCCCTTGAAACATTTCAAAGTCCTGAGCAGAACCGGAGGGTCCCTGTCCTGTCCTCGGATGGGAAGACATAAAGCAGTCTGTTCTGGGGCTTCATGACCAGGTAACCCCCTGCCTCCTTTGCACTGGAGATGACAGGGATGTATCCAAGTCAGCTGCTCTGTCCTCTTGGGTCCTTCCCCTTCCCCCAGGTGAGCTTCTCGGGTTCTCTAGCAGAGTATTCTAAAGACTCCATGGCAGAAATTCTCACCACAAGCAGAAATTTCCCTTTCTCATTTGAAAGTTTCATAAAAACATGTATTGCAACTTCAGTCAGGGCAAAAGAAAGCTCTTTGCATTTTTAGAAAAGAAAAAAGAAACTTGGAATCAATATGACCTATAATAGTACTAAAAGGAAATACTTATGAAGAAAGGAAGGGCGAGGATGCAAAGCTGGTCATGTCTCATTTTCTTTCACTCATTAAACTAAGGCAGAGAAGAACTCTTTAGCAGCTGGTCAGGCCTGGACCTCCGCTGATGGGAACAGCTGCAGCCCACAGTCGGGGTGGGCCCATCCTGGGAACTCCCCTGCACCTGTTGTACCAGGTGTAAAACCTTCACTAAAGAGAGAATCTGTGGACCCTAGGGAGTGGGGCAGGGTGAAGAGCTATCTGAAAACTAGCACAGAAGTATTTTAAAAATTGAACATCACGCATAGCCATGCCAATGCACACTAGCTCACTGACCCTCCTAGTTATGATATTTATTTCTTCCTAGAAACAAAACAGCCTAAGGCAGGGTTTTTGAGTCTTGGCATTATTGACATTTTAGGCCACTTAATTCTCAGTTGTGGGAGCTGACCTGTGCATTGGGATCTAAATTCAGCTAAATTTAGATCTAAATTTAGATCCCAGCATTAGCTAGGATCTGAATTCAGTCATATAACATATAGGATGTTTAGCAACAGCCCTGGGCTCTACCCACTAGATGCCAGGAGCACCCCAGTTGTGACATCCAAAATGTCTTCAGACATCACCAAATGTCCCCTGAGAGGAAAAAGCAACTTGAACTGAGAAGGGAGATTTTGCATGACTGGCTTCAGCTGTGTTCATTCATTGCATCTGTTCTCACAAATGCAGGAAGCACATGTCCCAGAACTCCTGGGGCTCTTCCTGCCCCAGGGAGCCCCAGGCTCATGGGGCTGCAGCACTCTTCCTGGTTTCATGGTGTGCAGACTCAGGAACTGTCAGGAAGGATGATCAAAGTGTCCAAAGAGTTTTCTCTGAAGCAATATTTTATTATTTTATTTTTCTCTTTATAGTTTTCTGTATTATGTGTTTAGTAATGACCATGCATTATAATTATAATCAAGACAAAATAAAACTTTTTTCAAATTTTTGAAAGAAATTAGTTAATTTGAAATGTGAATAATTATAGAAAATATCTATTAAGAAAATTATATCTATTTCTTATATCAATTAAGAAAATTATATGCCAGACCCAGTTCTGTGTTTACATGTGTAAACTTAACCCTCAGAAAACACCATCAGAGAGGTATTATCATTATCTTCATCATACAGAGGAGACTGACATCACAGGGAAGTTTAGCTATTTGCCCAAGGTCACACAGCGAGTAAGTGACAGAGCTGGGATCTAAATTCAGTCATATAAGTTGGCGATTTTATGAGAATTTATCTGCTCAAGGATAAGAAAAAAAATGGGAGTAAGACTTTCTGTGTGGGAAAACTTCCATGTTTTCTGTGTCTGCTTTTAATGGGGTGGCTCTGGGGTGGCACTGGGCTTGACTGGGAATTGCATTGTGTGTATGCATCTGTGTGCAGGATTGCACATGTGGGGTGAGACTGTCACGTGGTTATGGAGGGCTGAGATATGCCGTGCTGGCACAAGGAGGTCACTGCACTTGTGTCTATTGTGGTTTGTTCTTGAAGTCCCAGATAATGCCATGACAGCTGCAAGGATTTAAAGAAACTTCCCAAATGGAACTCTTAAGATGAATAGTATTCAAAGGTGACATGGCATATTTTCCTACATGACTTTTATATTAAAGTAAGTTCTATTTTCTGATATATATTATTAGCTCTATTTATTAACTTGGCAAAAATGCTAAATTGAGGTAACGCATGTCCAGTGTCCCTCCACAGAGATGAAGGATGTGTTCTTCAGAAAGACATTCTAGAAAAAGCACATGCTCAAAGCAATTCTCCCTAAGACATAAGCTATAGGATGGTCCTGGTGGCACAGCTGCACCCTGCTCTGGCCACAAAGGTCTCCAGGATCCCTGAACACGGCACACTTCTTCCCAATACATGGCCTTCACAAAAGCTGTCCCTTCTTTTTTGCACTATTTAGGCAGAATTTCTTATATGAACTCTGCATCATCATCAGTACTGAGAGTTAAAATCAGGGACACTCAGTCCTTTTTATTTTTTAATTTTGAGACAGGGTCTTGCTAAATTGTCCAGGCTGGCCTTGGACTTGAGATTCTCCTGACTCAGCATCCCCAGTCTCTGGGATTATAGGCTTTACCATGGTGCTAGGCTTTGGCAGTCTAATCCCAAAGGTGACTTCTAATAGTAAATTTGTGACCTATCTTTTTTTTGTGTGTGTGTGTGATTCATCATTTATTCCTAGAACATGATCTTAAGGTAAGCCTCCTGCATGAGACAGTGAAGTTTAAAGTATTTTTCCTTTAATGGAAATGTAAAAGTGTTTTGAAAATAGAATGTTTAAAACAAATGCAATCGAAGCACTTTAGTTTCTATGATGATGGTATTGCAGTTATATTTAATAAAAAAGAATCCTTATCTGCTGGAGACTTATCCTGAAGTACTCACAGAAGTTTCTCAGTGTCTTGGATTTGCTTTTGAAGCTTACAAAGTTAAAAGGCAATGAATGAATGAAAGGAGGTGAGTGAACTGAGAACAATTGAAGCTGACAGCTGATGAGCATGAGGAGTACTTGTATTTTATCCATATCTGTTATTTCTAATTTTGTTTGCAATTGAAATTTTACATAATAAAATGAAACAAGAAATCCGGTAGATGACTTCGGACATACTCCCCAAGTCTTTGCTCCTTTCCACCTCTGCTCCCACCACCTCCATCCTAGGTCTGTCTTCACTGACAGTTCTTACCTTGCTATGATGCCGTGTGTGAGGCCCCGCGGGCTTTGAGCGCCTTGGTTGCTGCGTGTCTTAGTGCCCTCTCCCAGAGCGGCGCGGGTGCTCCCGGGGAAGGAGTGCCTGGCTTCCTCTGTCTACTCCTGGTGTTGGCGACTTGGAATGTCCTTTCCCTCCTTCTCCAACCGACTCCAACACAGGCTCCGAGGTCTCTCTTCAACCCCGATAGTTCCCCACATCCCAGTCATGATCAGAAACCATCATTCATTCATGATTGCCTGTGACCTCCATCGAGAACGCAAGCTTTATGAGAGCAGAAAACTTGTGTCTTGTCGAAGGGCCTGATAATTACCTGTTGAGCGACTGCGTGGATGCAAGCTAGCCAGCCTGGGGTCCCTGCAGATTGCCGCTCCTGCAGGAGAGGGTCGACCTGCCCCTTGGTGTCCACTGCTCCCGCCAGTGACCAGGCCTCTGCATGCTGCTGCCCACTCCCCTGCATCGCTGGCCATTCCATCTACACATTTACTTGCAACTGAATAAAAACCAATTTAGAGACTATGGGAAGAAAGGCGTGAAAACAAAGAATTGCTGATAGTTGATAAGGAGAATGCGTTTTAATAGATGGGATTTATCTGGTTGGCACAGAAAACTGGACAAAGTAAAAACCTCTCTGAGACTGGAATGCTCTTTTCCCAGATATGGTTCTCTAGTTTCCAGTGATGTTTCTGTTGACCAGAAAAGCAGCCCCTGGTATGTGACAACGGGTTTAAAGGTGGGCTCAGCAAAGGATGCTGGCAAGGGTGGGTCCTTTTGTCACTTCCACCAGAACATCCTTGCTTTTGATCTCTTATACTTGGTAGAATTTTGATTGCAGAAAGGTTTCCTTTTCCTAAACAGGGACAAGAGGATTGCAGGAGATTTGGGTAAGAGATTACTTATTAGCTGGGTAGGGTGGACAAGTCTCTTCCCCTCTCCGAGTTGCTACAATGAGTAAATAGTAAAAGTCTTACCTGGGTGAGGGCAGAGGACTTGAATTAAGGACCCCTCAAGTTCTCTCCAGATGTAACTTAAATGTACCAGTAATCACAAAATATGGGTAGTCTGACCCACTTGCAACGCCCAGAAAGACCACTAGATGGAGGCATTATTCTGTGAGAGAAGATTTCCTGGCTTTGGAGAATGTTTCATTCCTCCCAATTCTAGCACGTTTGTGGGAATATGAAGTTGCAGAAATGAAAACATCATCAGTACACACTTGCAACTTGAGGTAGAGGGTTGAAGCTCAGTGACGAATCCTGGCAAAGTTTCCCATTGTTTAATGCACAATTTTGTTTTCTCTACCAAAGAACTAAGGAGAAGCTTATATAATGGGTTCATGAGACATTGTCTAACATTGAAGTGGCATCTCCATCCCATTAGAACATTCGTTATGTTTTGTTCTGATACATTGGTTCATGTGTGTCAGAACTCCTGATGTTTCATAAACATCCAGAATATGGGTGTTGAATGGAATGGAATTGGATTTGTTGTATTGAATCATAAAATGGGACCTTGGCATTAAAATATACAGTATTTCCAAAAACAGGATTTTATATGTTCCTATAAGAATTATTGAGATGGAGACAGAGTTTTTGGCTATACTTTTTTTTTTTTTTTTTTTTTTTTTTAATTCTACAGGTGATTTCTCTAAGTATCGGGTTACCAGAAATTGGTGAGCAAGGAGCGGGAGGAACATTTATTGAATCAAGACAAGGTGCAATTGTTAGGTTAAACCTGGAAAACCTATCATTTATGAGGGTCTATTACACACTGATGACATTCTGCAGTCATGTTTGGTCAGGGGTCTTTGTCATGCTACACTTTACTATAGGAAAAGGAAGTATGACAGCAACAGGATTAGGCAAACACTTTTGGGACGGAGAGGGCAATTTACTCAGCAGATGCTCAGATCAGGGCAGGATAAATGAAGGAACCTGGTGAATAGACTTCCAGCAGCCACGAGAAGCGGGGAGCTCTAAAGTGCTTGGAGAGGTAGTGGAGATGATGATGGCTGCCCGAGGGCTTGTGAAGCTCAGGAGTGGTGATCAGGAGTAATGCCCAGAACCTGAGAGCCTGGGAATTTTCTGGACAGAGATCTACCTGCTGCTCTCCCACAGTGCAGTTACCACCAGAACTACTGAACTGAACTACTTCTGAATCCAGGTTGCAGCACCTGCGGGGAGCCCACGTGGGAGCCTTGGTGCTCTTGTGGATAGGCCTGGGTAGGTAATGACTGACCCTTCGCCATCTTGAGTACTGCTGAGGCTGTAGCAGCTGAGAGCTTCCAGCACTTTCTGAGTTGAAGGGTAACTTTTTTTTTTTTTTTTGGTGGTACTGGGGATTGAACTCAGGGCCTTGCGCTTGCCAGGCAAGCACTCTACCAGCTGAACTATCTCCCCAGCCCTGAAGGGTAACTCTTAATAGTAAAATCAAAATGAAGTTGCTAACTGAATAAATCACAACTTCAAAACAGAATTAAAACCATCATTGATAAGAGAATGCTTTGCTGAAACTTAGTTGCCCTTCACAACATGGAGACAGGAATCAACTGAATGGTGGGAGTTGTTTTGGGTAGGGCAAGTAATAACAATGACCTTGCCACTTTTCTCTGTGTGCTCTGCTGCATTATTTTCATATTTGCTTAGCTCACGGCAGTTAAGGAATTATGACCTGACTCTGGTGCTGGATTAATGGTGGCATTGGGTTAAGGTGGTTTGTCACGCAGCCATGGAAGATGTGTGCAGGGGTGGTACCTGAGAGTTGGGTTGGTTGTGAGTGGCATGATTCTGAGCTTTGAGGAGCCACCAGGCAAAATGATACTGAAAGCCAGCCTGATAGCACCTTTGTGCTCATGTGGAAGCAGCAGCCAGGAATTCTATGGTCAAGGTAAGAAACTTGAGGTTGGCATTGGTATCAAGTTCAAGCAAATTTAATTTTTTGGGTCCCTGGCTCGCTTCTAGACAGGATTGACCCTGGGCTTAGAGAACAGATATTTGGAATGTACATATTAAGCAGGACATAGAAGTAGAGGTGATTCCTTGAAGCATCTTCCTTGGAAGCAAAGATATTTATATGTGTAAATATCACAGGAGTGTGTGGTCCATTGTCCTGAGTCTGAGAGTGGGAGAATCTCTGCGAAGCCACAATAATCAACAAAAAGATCTGCCATGATGAACACCATATGTTCAGGAAGCCAGTTCTGGCTGAAATTCAGTTTTAAAGGGAGTTTTGCCTCACATATGAGTTTGTGTGATGCTTTGAGACAGGCAGTCCCATTCAGAGGAACAAGATAAGTTCTGAAACCAGATAGACTTGCGTTCGAGTTCCTCTATCATGTATGATCTATGCAATTACAAGGAAGTTCCTAACCTGGCTGATACCTGGTTTTCCCAGCTGAAAAATGGAGCAGAAAGTACCCAGTTGCCCAGGGGTCTCTGAGTGTTAAAGGACACATGGATGATGTTGCACAGAGATGCTACAAGTGTAAGCTCTTTAACCATCTGATCAGAAGTAAAGTCTGTGTCACATCACCCATTCCAGCTATCAGGACCTGGAGAGCCTGTAGTATCTATTTATAATCTGTTCTTTGCAGAATCCTGGCTGCACTCCCTCCACCCCGAAAACACTCCAGCCCCTCCAAGGTGTCTCCCTGTCTTCAAGTGTTTTAGGTTACACAGCATTTTGTAGGATCCGTGGGATTTATGCATTTATAATGCCCAAAGTAGTGCTGGGCACATAGCATGTGCTCAGTAACTATTTGTTGATTGAAGGGAAGATGACGGCCTAAACCTTCGTTGGAGTGGCTTCCCAGTGGGCAGAAGATGCAGACACTGCAGTGTTTGAAGTTCTTTGGCTCCTATCTCAAAGGGTGCAGTGATCAGACATCGTTCCCATCTTCCTTCTCTGTTAACAGAACCCCATTGTGTCCAGCAAAGTCATGTGTCTAGAGACCAGTGATGGATCCTGACTGGTTCAAGCAAATCAGGGCAAAGGAATCCCCAGTTGCTTTTGCAGGTAGGAATGGCCACATTAGATCTTATTTTGCCCAATAAGATCTAAGAGGAAGTATGTTGAACATAGGACGGGGTTCTGGGAATGTTTGCTTTCTTGGAGACAAATGCAACTGCAACTGCTCTTCCTATGTTTTTTCCTGAAGACAGATGTGATAGCTGGAGCCGAAGAAACTGTCTTGCAACCACAAGGAAGGGGCCAAGAGAACTTCAGAGAAGCTGACCCTTAAACTGTTGATTTACTGAGCCACTACCAACAACTGCCTCCATTCAGACTTCTTGTTAGAAAAGAAAAACCAGCATAGTCAGATTTTCTTTTATGGATGGGCAAATGAATGCCTAAGTGACACACAGTTGACCTGATTAAATCACACACAGCACATGAGCACAGAGCCTTAAAGCCATCTCAGAGTCCCAATATTTCATTAATCAGAAGGGTTAACTGGTAGATTGATAGAATCTAGACTTTGCCAACACACTCTCCATTAAAATACCAATGATATTCTTTGAAGAACTAGAAAAAAGACAGTACTGAAATTCATTTGGAGAAATTAGAGACCCAGAATAGCCAGAGCAATGCTTAGTGAGAAGAATGAAGCTGGAGGCATCACAGTACCAGATTTCAAATTATACTATGGAACTATAGAAACAAAAACGGCATGGTACTGGCACCAAAACAGACATGAAGACCAATGTAACGGAATAAAAGACTCAGACAAATCCACATAAACACAGTTATCTGATACTAGACAAAGGTGCCAAAAACATACATTAGAGAGAAGATCCTTTTTTAACAAATAGTGCCAGGAAAATGGAAATCCATATGTAGAAGAACAAAATTTGATCCCTAACTCTCACCTCAAAGTGAATCAAAGACCTACAAATCAGAGCAGAAACCCTGCACCTATTAGAAGAAAATATAGGCCCAGCATTCCAACATGTTGGTTCATAAAACAACTTCCTTAACAAGATTCTTAAAGCACAAGAAATAAAATGAAAAATCAATAAATGGAATGGCATCAAATTAAAAAGGTTCTGCACAGCAAAGGAAACAAAAGCATGAAGAGCGAGAGAGAGTTTACAGAATGGGAGAAGATCTTTGCCGCCTGTTCCTCAGGACATTACTATCCAGAATGTACCAAGAAGTCAAAAACTTAACACCCACACAAGAAAAAAAGATCCAAAAACCCAGATACAACAACCAAATAACCCAATCAATAAATGGGCAAAAGAACTAAACAGACACTTCTCAAAGAAGAAATACAAATGGTCAACAAATATATGAAAATATATTCAACATCTCTAACAATTAGGGAAATGAAAATCAAAGCTACATTGAGATTTCATCTCACTCCAGTCAGAATGATAATTATCAAGAATACAAATAATAATAAGTGTTGGTGAGGATGTGGGGGAAAATGCACACTCATACATTGCTGGTGTGACTGTAAATTAGTGTAACCATTCTGGAAAGCAGTATGGAGATTCCTCAAAAACTAGGAATGGAACCACCATAAGACCCAGTTATCCCACTCTTCAGTAATTACCCAAGAGATTTAAAGTCAGCATACTACAGTGATGTAGCCACATCAATGTTTACAGCAGCACAATTCACAATAGCCAAGCTATGGAACTAACTTAGGTGACCTTTAGCAAGATGAATGGGCAAAAAAAAAAAAAAAAAAAAAAAAAAAAAAAAAAAAATGTGGCATATACACGATGGAATATTTCTCAATCTTAAACAAGAATGAAATTATGGCATTTTCTGGTAGATGGATGGAAATGGAGAACATTGTGCTAAGTGAAATAAGACAGTTCCAAGTCAAAGGTTGAATGGTTTTTCTGATATGTGGAAGCTGATCCAAAATATGGGTCAGAGGGAGAAAGAGAGAGAAAGGAAAAAAAGGGAGAGGGAAACTCATTAGAATAGAGGAAAGATCAGTAGAGGAAGGGGGTGGAGGGGGGTGGAGGAAAGAGGAACTGGGAAAGGGAAGAAGAGTAGAATCAATCTGATGGAACCTTTGTACATGCATATATGAATACACCCAACATCAAGTATATCCGTGAGACACTAATTAAAAAAAAAAAAAACTATAAATAAGTTGTAGAAAGATCAGTAGAGTAGATGGAGGGGAGCAGAGGAAGGGAGAAGGGGAGGGAGGGGGGGAAGTGCCAGAGACTGAATTAGAGCAAGTTATAGTCTGTGCTTTTGTGATTATGTCAAAATGTGTCTTCATGTTAGATATAACTAGAAAGAATTGATTAAAAAAAGTCAATTAGGCTTCTATGCCAATTAAAAATTTTAATTAAAAAATCAATTAGAAAAAAGAATCTGCACTTTGCAGAAGACAGTTGTATAAAGAACCTCAGAAGTCATTTGCTCATCTTCCCAGCAGAGCCTGCAACATTCATAAAGCAGTAAGAGTCTCACTGTTCTAAGTGTGGTCCTGGCCCAGCAGCGTCGGCAGCCCCAGGGAGCTCGGTTGGGATCAGGCCCTAGCACAGGCCTCCCGAGTCAGCATCTAAATCTAACAAGGTTCCCAACTTAGACACGCTCTTCCTAGGGGCCCTCAGACCCTGCTGGTATTTCCTGGAGAAGTTTGAAAATACTTGAACAACTGAATAACTGAACAACACTTCAACAACTGAACCCTGGGATTGCAGGGAGGGGACTCCAACATCATGATTTTTTTTGAAGTTCCATTTTATTTCATTACATAATGAGGCTTAAAAAAAAAAAAAAAACCTAAGCCAGATCCATTTAATAGCTGTGTCTTCAGTCATATTACTTATTCTCTTTGAACCTTAATTTATTTTTCTGTAAAATGGTCACAAAAGAACGCTTGCTGCAAAAGAGTTGTTGAGAAGATGAAATTAAATGATCTCAAGGGCTTAGACGATACCCAGCACATAGTAGTGCTCAGCAAATTAGTTTCCTGGCCTCAATGATGATAAAGATCACCTGGTACCTGGAATCCCATGCAGATTTGCAGGCCTGTTCTGGTGTAGGCAGAAGCACCTGGAGGCTGACTGAATGAGCAAACCAGGTGATTCTTACTAAGGAAATTAGGAAAACATTGCAAAAGGTGAGTGTTCTCTTTTTTTTTTTTGACCCATAACTTTTTATTTTGGAAAAATTCAAACTTCAGACATGTATTGTATAAAGATCATGTATACCCTTCATTAACAGGCATTTGGTCACCTAAATTCATTTCACCTTATCTGTGCATTCTCCCTCTCCCTCACACACACACAACTCACACGTGAGAGCAAATGGCAGACACCAAGAGATCCATTGCCATATACATCACATACTTCTGCTTCCACACCCCAAGTCACAACCAAGAAGTTTTATACAGATTCAGTCCTATTGTATTACATACTATCTACATTCATAAATTTCCTCTTCCCTAAGTTTTCTAATCACTCATTTTGTGAGGGTCTCACTGTTTTAGTTAGCTTTTGTGCTGCTGTGACTAAAAGATGTGACCAGAACAATTTTAGGGAAAAAAAGTTTATTTGAGGGCTCATGGTTTCAGAGGTCTTAGTCCATAGAAGGCTGGCTCCATTCCTCAGGGGTGGAGGTGAGGCTGAACATCATGGCAGGAGAGTGTGGCAGAGGGAAGCAGCTCACATGATGATTAGGAAGCAAAGAGAGAGTCCACTCACCAGATACAAATATAAACCACACCCCAATTCCCACCTCCTCCAGTCACACCCCACCTGCCTCCAGTTACCACTCAGTTAATCCCATCAGGGACTAATTCACCGATTGGGTTAAGACTCTCGCAACCCAATCATTTCTCCTCTGAACCTTCTTGTATTGTCTCACATGTGAGCTTTTGGGCAACATCTCACATCCAAACAATGATACTCTTAATCTTTCCCACTGTTAAGTCTCTCTGATTACTGGGAACATCTCATTTAAAAATTTTATTTTTCAGTTGTAGATAGATATAATACCTTTGTTTTTATTTATGTGGTGCTGAGGATCAAGCCAGGACCTCACGCATGCTAGGCAAGTGCTCTACCACTGAGCCACACTCGCAGCCCAAGGGAACATCTCATTTTGAACCAATCTGACTCCTTGTTACTTACCTGCCCTGATCTGTTGGAGGTGTCCAGGTTCTGGTCCTCTGTCCCTGACAATCTCGAAGTGTCTGAAGGTTGAAGACAGTCAGTTCCTGTCCTGGTTGCCATCCTCTGGGTTCTTTCCTGTTGGTCAATAAACCTGCCTGTGTTTCCCAGAACTGGAGACTGCTGGTCCATGCTTGGGCCTGGTCCTTAGCACAGAGCTGACTTATTGCCTACTGGTTGCTCTGAAACTTCTATGTCAGTCTGAGGTCACAGTGGTCACACTGAACTTGGGCAAACAGCCCCATCTTTTTCATCCAGTTCATTGGCTGCAACACATGTGCAGAAAGACTAGAACTAATATATGTTGAGACCATAGCAGGTGCCAGGTCCTGGGGAGACAGAGATGGGGATGATACAAGCTACAGACTCTAGGTGGAGCTGTAGGATCCCAGTGCCACCAATGTTGGCTGGGGAGGGGGAAACCTCTGTGAGTCTCTAACTTTATCTGATAAGCTAGTGTATTCATCATGTTGTCTGGCACACAGTAAACTCCTGATTTGGGCACTGAAGAATAAATGGAGTTTGGGGGGATTGTTGCATAACATGGTGAATACACTAAATACCACTTTATTGAACACTTCAAAATGCTCATAATGATGAACTTTATGTTAAGTCAATTTTACCAGGATAAAATATAGAGAAGAAAGGGACATTTTCTAGATAGAAAAGGTGAATGGAAGCAGGAGAAGGTAGCATCTTAGGTAAAATAATGTTTCTGAGAGTTATTGGTGGAATGTTGTATTGGACAAGAGTCAAGAACAGAACTTTCAGGCCCTCTTCAGACACATGCTAGTCAAGGATGACTTTCAGCCAGTGTTAGGATCCAAATAATCTATATTTTGCACAAAGATAACCTGAAAGACTTGCTAAACATCTTGCTAACATTGAGACCAAGGTGAAGTCAGGTTAAGGGGAGTTGGAAGGAATTTAATTCAAGTGACAGATGGAGCGACTGATGCAGAAGAGTGATGCTCAATCTTTACTGCACAGTAGAATTACTTGGGGGAGGTTTAAGGAAATACATGTGAAATTGCAATCCTGGGAGGTGGTGTACATGCCCAAGTGTTTAAGTTTCTCAGGTGATTCTGACACACAGTCAAGGTGCAGGACCTGGGTCAACTAGCAGACTTGAGTTCTTTTGTTGAAGGGTGTGTCCTGTTCCCAATTGGCCCATTCCCCTGGAGAGCACCCAAGTTATCATCTGACCAGCCAACTGGCCTATAAAAGGCTTGATTCTTCTTTTTGGAGGCAGGTATTGGAAATAAGATGGATAGACCATGAGTAAGGTCAGAGAAAACACGTGTTAACAAAGCAGATCTTTTAACCAGTTTATTGTATTTTTACAATAAAAATAAATTAGTCATACACAAAAATAGTTGTCATTTTTGCTGAAGAGAAAAACAGACTGTATTTACTCATATAATTCACCTTCTACTCTCCACCTTCTTACATAATAATTTAACACTATGAAGGAGACATGGAATTGATGGGAGCAGTTAGTGGGCTTCTTGCTCTTAGTCATGCAGTTCACAGAACATCTGTGAGGCCCTGGCCCCAGCAGTCCCCAGCAGGGACTGTGGAGGTGTCAGAACCAAGGAGGCTGCCACATCCTACCAGGCGACCCTGCTCATTCACAGCTCTGACCAGTCCTCCTGAGCAACAGATGCTGGTGAGCCTAACAGAGGAGGCAAAAAAGAAGGGACGAGAAAGACAAGGAACATATCCTTCTCCAAATGTTGGGGGGTGAGGAGAAAGCAGATTATATGAGGAAATATAATATTTAAGACAGAAAGATGGCAATCCAGTTCAGGTAGAATACCAGGGGTGAAAGTCCCTTGGAAGAGTCAAACAGCAGAGCAGTCTATATTTGATCTTAAACCCCAAGGAATTTGGTTAATCAGTATACTAAACATTTGTAAAAATGGACTTAGAATCTCTAAGGCATTATTGTGTGCAACATTCCAGGAAGCTGGTTTAGTAGGATCAGATGATTTTACACAAATGTGGATGGCATATGTAAATAAATACCTATTAGGTCCCTTTAAAATTAACATACTCTAAATAATAGAACTATTTTGGTGTAGTGACTCATTCTGCACATAGAGTTCAGAATACATATTTCCTATAAACATTTTGTATTTACAAAGAACAAAATAATAAGTTATAACAAATTATATCCTTCTGTCAAACTGGATGGCGGGGAGCCGGGGGTCAAGGCAGGTGGGAGTTTGTTTGTGTAACAGAATGGATTTTCTCTCACTGAGGTCAGGGACTCATTGTCTGGAAGATGCTGAGAAGGTTGGCTGGAAGTTTCTACCCTCTTGTGGTCATTTTTCCACAGTATGATGGGAGTCTGAATAGGACCAGGAATGGGGGATGGTGCAGAATTTTGTACCAGCAAAGGTGCAGGAAAGCAGAGGAGGTGGGAAAAAGATGGTAGGTAAAGGAGCCCAGCCTGGTGGAGGCTCAGCCAGGCTCATGTGTGATCCCAGAGAAGTAGCGAGGTCCACATGATGCCTACACACTTCTCTGTGGCACAGGACCAGAGGGGGCAATCTGACCATGTTGCTAGTGATGCTCAGAGATACGAGGCCACAATCAGCTCACGGGAGGGGTGCACCAGCGAGCTTGGAAAGGCTGAGAGGGTGGCCAAAGTTAGGAAGGGGAAGTATGTGGGTTAGGGCACTTGCCATCCTGGAGAGATGAATCAGAGAAAGCTGTATTTTTTAGAGTCACCAAAGCCCAGACCTGAAAATGATCTTGAATATCATGTCTTAATCCCTCTCCTGCATCCCAACATATGGCCATTTGGCCTCTGCTGACACCTCCATGATGGGTCAGTCACCACCTGCCCCATAGTCCCTCTACCTTCAGCAGGATCCAACTTGTGGATGGTTGGTTTTTATGCAAGAGCTAAAATCTGGCTCCTTGCAACTTTTACCTCCTGGTCCTAGGAATGGTTCTCTTGGTGCCTAAGTCTCTTCTCCAGGCTGCACATTCCAGGAGGTCCTTTCTGCTGTTTCTGATCATCTGCACTCTTCACTGGGATTGGACATTCTCATTTGAATACTACACATGGTCAACAATCTTCCTAAAGTGTGACTCTAATGATCACAGACAAAACACACTTTAGGAAGACAAAACTCTTGCCCATGTTTTCTCCTACGTAGTCTAAATGTATCGTGGGTTTTGTTAAATTTTTTGGTGGCTCTCTCCTGCTTTCTCAACACACTGAGCTTAGTTACCTGAAACTCTTATATCTCTTACACCTGTTACTTGTGTAGATAAAATTTTTTTCCTAACGTAGACTTTTATGTTGCTTCCTAGTGACCTGTGAAACTTTGGGATTTATTCTAGCTTCCTTGCTCTTACTTGATCCAGAACCTGTTACCCAAGCCATTAGTTTTCCAATTTCATGTCGTCCATGGTTTTTATTGATAGGGCATCTATTTTTCTATCTAAACTGTGTTAAAAATGTCTTATATGTAAGCAAGGGATCAAATGTTGGTCTTTACCTTCCAGATGGTTACAGATCATTCAGCTTGTCTTAATGTAGTCGTATTTCTTTTTACCACCTACATTTATGCTTTCTTCCACAATAGAAATTGATATTTCAACTCTAAAATGGCTGTATTAATGAGAGGAAAAAAAAAAAAAAAAAAAAAAAAAAGACAGTGGCTTAGGAAATTTGGCTTGAATTTGAGATTCTCCTGCCTCAGCCTTCTGAGTCACTGGGATTGTAGGCATGAGCCACCATGCCAGGTAACAGTGGCTTGGAAAGGAAATATCACATCTAGATTTCTCTGCCATACAGATCCATGAAAATAAATTAAGCTGGTGTCCCTTTTACCCCTTTATAAAGCCACATTTTCTAGAAGAAAAAGTGCTGAATGTAAATAAACACTTTGGGAATAAGTGGGAGATACATATTCAAGGACATAAAGAAAAAACAAAACCCAATAAAGTCTGGGCTAGAGAAGTGAGACAAAGGGCCAGAGGGGGCAGTTCTGAGCATGCCTGCCACATGGTGGCTCCCCAGAGTGGGGATGAGTCCCCCTCACCATGTTTTCCCACCAGCTGGCAGGGGATGGACGCCAGTATGGCTTTATGAAGGGAACTGATGCCCTCTAGTGGCCGGGTTTACGAGGTGTCTTGCAGTTAGTGTGATTTCTTGTGAGGTTCCTTTTCTGTGGCAGGAACTGCAGGTGGTGGTGAGAACCAGGAGGATGAACGGAACAGGTTAGCCTCTGCTGAGGCAGCAAGAGGCATCATTTCCTTTTCTGATAAGTGAAAGTAACAAAGCAAACCATTTTTATTGGAAGTTTTGCTTAGTGTGTGTGTGTGTGTGTGTGTGTGTGTGTGTGAGTGTGTGTGCTTGAGAGAAACATGTAATAGATTTATCTAATTTAAAAATTCAGATCAGGGAATGGGGCAATCCAATGCACAAAAAAAAAAAAGTGTTAAGATAAAAATTTCACTTCCACATTATGGCAATGAAGGGAAAGTGGAGAGGCCTGAGAAGGAGATGGCAGTAATGAAAGGACAGGGTGAAAAAATGGGACTGAGGAAGGAGACAGAGCCACCTGGAAGGAGAGAGTCATCCTCATTCCTCCTCCCAGGAAAGTGGTCTGGAAACATCCAAAGCTCTGACCACATGGGTTGTGCTAGGGAGAAGGGCATTTGGATGCCCGAATAAGAAACTAGGGAATTAGCAAGAATTGGCTTTCTAAGACAAAAATGCCAATAAGCCCTCTGTTCTGTAATCTATAACCTTCCAAAGACTAACAGACTCCCAGAACATTTCAATTGTTTGTTGTAAGAATAAAAAGACCCCTCACTGAGGTGCCCTTTCCCCAGCTGAAAGCACGTCTGTTTGTTCCTACCTGGCTGTTTTCATGGGAGGGTCATTGTCCTTTAAAGGAACTGTTAGGTAACATTCAGGATCACAGGACACTGTTTCATGTCAAAGAGACAAAACCATGTTGACCTTGCCTGGTCATGAGAATTCCTAAGATGGAAGGACTGGCATGTGCCCTTCCCATTTGACAGAGAAGTTCCTTTGGGGACAGAGAGTTCCTGGGATGTGGTGGCTTTGTTGGCAGCTTTGATGGCTAGAACATTTTCCTTCACTGGAGCTAAAATCAGCCTTCTTCTCTTCTAATCATTCATCTGTCCTACCCCCCAGAGGTAAAGAAAACCTCTTCTAGGTAATCCTTCAAATGACCAGCTTGTTTAGTGAGATCTGGAAGCAGCTGCATTATAGAAAAACTTCCCTGTGACAAGAAGCAAAAGCAAGTGGCAAGAGGGAAACAGAAGGCACTGGACAGAAACTGTCCATATGTGTGGCTTCTCACATCTTTTTGCTTGGTCAGCAGGGCAGGCTGGGCCTCTGCTGGGCTGTGGAGCTGTAGGAGTCACATGAGCATCAGGGGATATGGGGATGCTGTGGGAAATGGTGTCTGTGCTCTCCAGGAAGAGGAGCTGGAAGAGACCCTCAGAAGGCCCAAGGCTGGTGGGAATCCTTGTGGGCCAGGCTGGTGTTATCTCCTCCCAAAGCTGCAAATGATCATCAAGTTGGCAGAGTTTCAGGTAAAAGAGCTCATGGGAGAAACACAGTTGCTAAAATACAGGCTTGCTTTATAAGGGAAACATGCCCAGGGCCAAAAATAAGAGAAATTTTCTGTAAGTTTACAATTATTTATCTTGATACGTTTCTTAATGGATGAAAGAAAAGAAAAGGTTGCTCTTAACTGGCTTTTCAGTTGGTTCACTTTCCAAAATGTGCTGCACTCCGCTTTAGATCCAAGGCCTCTGGAACTATGTAGTTGGCTAAGTGAGTCAGGAAATACGGAGGGGCTGTCACAGCTCCTTTTCCCAGGCTGGCTGCATTAATATGGATCTTGGTGGTCAAGTCTGGGGGGAGGTAAGAATTGAGTCATGGGGGAGGGGAAGGTAGTATGACATAGAGGTGTTTTTTGGGACCTACCAGCTAGATTTTCTACTTGGCCATGTGGTGAAGAGCCTGGAGAGGTGCCTAAGGAAGGCCAGAGCCTGGAGCCCAGGGCTGTGTGCCTTGGGAATCTGCTCTGCCACGTGGAAGGTCCATGGCCAGAGGGATTTGTCACTTGAAATGGAACCAGAATTCCAGGCAATCACCTGGTTCTCCTGGTCGCTTTCTTATTTCATGGAACAGTTGTGCTTAGGATGGAGTTTAGCAAAACCTGCAGAGTCCCGTAACCAGGACCCATAACTTTGTGGGGAAAATGGAAACAGACATCTGAATGCTGGGGATGAGGACTTGACCTCATGGGTGGAGGAAAGAATTCAAAGGCCTGGGCTTTACTGGTGGTAGGAAACCTCAGCCTTTTGGTCAGAGATGAAGCTGCATCCTTCAGACCTAAGTAAGACCTCTACAGTCGCAGGCTGGTTATTGGTAGAGGTGCTGTGGGGCAAGGGTCGTGTTCAGGTGACTGGACAGGCACTCAGTTCTGCCACTGAAGGGCAGGTCAATTACCAGAGCCGAGCCTCGGTTTCCTCGTCAATAAAGGGGGATGATTATTTATCTCCTGCCTCCCATTCTGGGATGTGGTGGCAACTCATGAACTAATATCTGTAAATACACCTGCTAAACAATGAAGCACTACATTAATGTGAGATATCTGTGTCATAAGGCAAGAAAACAGTCTAATATCTTTGAGAATGAAAACAGGCACAGCCAGGCTGAGGTGACAGAGGGTGTGCAGGTCTCAGCAAGGCTTGGTGGGGCTTTAGGACAGCGTTCTGCCTCTGACTTTCCAAGGATGCTAATTTCGGAAAAGTCAGTAGCACCAGGGAGGAGGCAGGGCTTGGTTAGTGGCCTGTCTGCTTACTTGCAAAGCACCAGGACAGGAGTTGGGCTGAGAGCTAGAGTTTCCCACTGCTTGGTTTTCAGAGAGCACCATTAGCAGATGCCAGGTCTCAAGGAAGGGGTCATCAGTACAGAGTGATGATTAAAGGACCCACCGGGGCTTTCTAACATCCTGGGCACAAAGCTCCTGGGTACCCTGTGGTACACTTGACCGAAGGCGAGGGTGGTGATGAAGTTGACTGGCAGTGTCCTGGGCCAGGGAGCCCCTGGTAGAACGGCAGCCAGCTAGGCACACTGCTTACAGCCCCCAGGAGGGCAGGGATGCTGCCCCACTGACGGGAACGCGGGGTGTTATCTACTCCCCAGGACTCCCGCATGTCTATTGGCCACACGGGTGCAAGAGGCACAGCAGGCGGTCTTGTAGTAGTTGTAGACACAGAGGCGCGCCTGGACCACCACGTTGCAGTTGTAGTACTTGTCTTTGCAGTTTTCGTCTGTAGTGGGAGAGAGAACACAAGACACCTGAGCCCAAGAGGCAGCCTGGACCAGTGCAAAGAGGAAGGCGGTGGATGTGGCTTTTCTTCCTGTTCCTGCTATTTTGTTAATCTTGTAGTTCCCTTTTTCCCTTAATTGGATTTTACATAATTGGTAAACAACTAAATTCTTTTTCCCCCCTTGAAGAGACAGCATGGGCAAAAATAGACGACCAAATTGGAGTTGTAAAAAACATTCATATCACATCTTATTAGTTAGAAACCTTTGCCAAATGTGGGCCAGCTGAGTGACAGGCCTTCAGAACAGACGAATTTGTTATGCCAGTCATTCCTGGCTTTGAAACTTGCATAATCAATTCCAAGGATCTGGCAGTTCAAACTATCTTTAATTATCCATATCTGTGTGCCTGAGACAAGCAGGCAACTTAACTTATACAACTATTCTTTTCAATATTGCATTTATAATAAGACCTTAAAAAAACAATATAAGGGACAATTTGTGATCCAAACTTAAATTAGGTTTCAGCTCTGCAGTGTTGCCAATGCAAATGAACATGTTTGTGTGTATGCACAAACAGTAATTACATCGATACTTGTTCCTCGGCCTCCTGGCTGGACATTGTGTTTTATGCTGATGGTAACACATTCTCCTAAAATGTGTTTTGGATATTTTCTCATGATTTTTCCTGTACTCTTCCTTTCCCTCTTTACTTTCCCCTTCTTTCCAACTTGGACTTGACATCCTAAACAAGAAAATGCCTTTTAATTTATTATGCTCTCATGACCAGCAATAACATCTCAGGGTTTTAGGTCTAGCTTATGAAGGCTTTAATCGATTCCAAGATATATATATATATTTTTTTCTAGCATTTTTATAGTGTGTTCTCTGTTAGGATTTTTAATCTATTAAGCACTTGTTTTTATTTGTATATGGCATGATGTAAGATTCAAGGTGTCCTGTTTATAAAAAAAATATATCTCAATACAATGGAAAGTTCTCCTTTCCTCACTTACTTAACTTTCAACCTTTATCCTAGTTAATTTCCCTTACATAAAAAAGTCTGTTTCAGAATTCTGTCGTGTAACAGTTGTCTGCCTCTGCCTGTATCAGTATTATATAGTTTTAGTTTCTGTAGCTTTATAACATGTATAGCTAAATGGAGAACTGCCACAGTTGGAATATGGCTTGTCCCCCACCTTTTTGCAGATGTTTAATCCCCAGAATTGTAGTGGTAGCAGAACTTGGGAAACTTGATCTGGCATGGTGTTTAGAGGCTGGGTCTTGGGAAAGAGATTAGATGTAGATAAGGTAATTGTGACGGAGTCCCATGAGTGAATCCTGGTGGCTTTGTTTTTTTTTTTTTTTTTTTTGGGTGCTGGGGATCGAACCCAGGGCTATCTCCCCAGCTCCCCCTCGTGGCTTTTTAAGAAGAGGCACAGAGACCAGACAGAGGCGGTATGCTCCCTGTCTCTTGCCATGTGATGCCATGGGCTGCCTTGGGATTTTGTTAGCAAGAAGGTCATCTCTCAAACTGAGCTAATGCCAGGAGCTCAGCTTTGAGACTCCCAAATGTGAGATAAGTAAATCTCTCTTTCTGTTTGCTGCTGGGAATTGAACGCAGTGCCTTATGCATGTTAGGCAAGTGCTCTACTACTGAGTTACATCTCCAGCACAACTCTTTATAAAGTTAACCTGCCTCAGACTATTTAATTATAGTGACAAAAAGTGGCTGATATATAAGGCAAGCTCCACTCAGGATACATCTTTTATTATCTTTATAATATTGAATCTTTTCATCCAGGGACATGTTGGTTGCTCTATTCATTCACATTTAATTTTACATGGTTTTCTTATTTATTTATTCTTCTACACAGGTTTTATATGCTTCTTACCAATTTTCTTCCTATGGTATTTATATTTTTGGCTCCTACTGGGAATAGTCACACTCATAATGTTTACTCATTGGTCACGTCATTGCAGTCCATAGGACACTCTCGACTATAGAGCATCAATTCTGTAACAGGCACAGACTTCCTGGGATAGGAAGGACATTAGGTCACTATACTAAATCCTCTGACTTGGCCCAGCAGGAGGAATCCACTGCATGACAGCCTACTGATCCCTTAACCTGTTTCCTTTAATGTTACCATGAAGACGAGGAGAGTAAATAGGTACCTAGAAGACCCGGAAGAATTCTAACAAAGGGGCTGTGTTAGTTTTTCTTCCAGGTGACCAAAATGCCTGACAGGAACAACTTAAAGGAGGAAATGCTTATTTTGGCTTATAGTTTCTTAGGTTTCTGTCCATGGTTGGCTGATTCCATTGCTTTGGGTCTGAGTGGGGAAGAACATCATGGTGGAAGGGTGTGGCAGAGGAACGCTGCTCAACTCATGGCAGCTGAGAAGCAGAGCGGGAGGAAGGGGCTGGGAATAAGATATCATCCCAAGGACACACCTCCAAAAACCCTCTTCCTCCAACTAGGCTTCACCTCCTACAGTTTCTAGCACTTCCCAATAGTCCATTCAGATTATGAATTCAACAATAGATTAATCCACCAAAGAGGTCAGAACCTTCATGACCCATTCACTTTCCAAAAGCCCCACCTCTGAACATTGATGCACTGGGGCCCAAGTGTTTAACCCATGAGCCTTTGTGGGACATTCCAGATCCAAACCATAATAGGATTTTATGGTTTAGATATGAGGTATCCCCCAATAAGTTTGTGTGATAGACAATGGGGGAGTGTTCAGAGGAGAAATGATCAGATTATGAGAGCTGTGACTTAATCAGTGAATTAATCCATTTGATTGATTAGTAAGTTGAATGAATTACTGGGTGGTAACTGTAGGTAGGTGGGGCTTGGCTGGAGGCAGTAGGTCACTGGGGGTGCCCTTGGGATTATATGGCTCTTTGCTCTCTCTCTTTCTCTGTTTCCTGGTTGCCATGAGTTGAGAAGCTTTCTTCCATCATGCCCTTCTGCCATGATGTTCTGCCAACTGACCATGGACTGAAAGTCTGAAACTGTGAGTCCCAAGTAAATTTTTCCTCCTCTAAATTGTTCTTGTCAAGTATTTTGGTCACAGCAATGAAAAACTGAATAATACACAGGGGTTCAGCACATTTCTATTCTGAAGCTAGTCCTGACAAGCCTGGCAACATATTCTGAGTAGACTATGGTGGGGTTTGGGGACATCCAATATGCCTCTGGAGTTATATCTTTACCCACCTCACACCTTTCTTTGTCCAGTAGATGTGTAGGTTACCTTCTTCAGTTTTCTCACTGTAATTCAGTTCCTCTGCAAGGATTAGGACCATTCCTCATGAACTGCACCTCACAAGGAGGCCTAAATTTCTCAACTCTGCCTTCCCTAACCAATGTCTTTTTCCAGGGACCTGGACTCAATTTCCAGGTTGTAGGTTGGGGCCTTCTGAATTGTAGAGCTGTTGTTCCCTGTAGGACTCCAATCATGTGGAGCCTATACTCTCCCACTGTGATCTCTCCACTCTTGATTTTAGATTCTGGACTGTGCCACATAGACATCTGGTCAGACTCTCCATCATGGTCTCTGTCTGTTCTTGGCTCTCCCCCTCCTCCTGCTCAACCAATCCACTGTAAGGTCTCAGCATTCTTCTTCAATGACAAGTGGCACTAGTTTGCATGTACGATTAAAAGTTGGAAATGTTACTACTTTAACCTTAAGAATGATAGAACTAAATCTTTGAATGCACTATAACTTTAATGAATTCATGCTGAAGTTTCTCTATTGGTGGGTGGCTAGGATAGTCATTTATGCTGTGAATAGTCATCTTAAACTTACAATGAATAGTCATCTTAAACTTACTTAAATGTAAGTTAAACTTACATTTAACTTACATTTAACTTACAATGTCAAGAGTATTTTGACCCCTGAACTCCATGAGTGTGCATGAGGTCACAGACACACCTGCATGGGTTTGGCATTTTCAGAGTTTAAGAAAGATGAATCTTTTCTCTAACAAGTACTTAGGGGACTTACCAACTTCAGGGACACAGTCCTGGGGGTTACAAGATTCTCTCTCTTCTGGTTTCAACTGAGGGTCACAGAGATTACTTAGGGTCATATCATCAGACAGACACCTCACTTCCCGGACCCTGAAGCCACCCTGGCAGCTCTTGGAGCACTGCATGGCAACAAAGGGGAAAAGTCAGATTTCTTGGCAGTCCATCAGCTCCACACACTGGAGAGGAGAGATATTGGGAAACTTCAAACATTTCCAAAATGGAGACAGAATATTAAAGCAAACTCCTGTGCACCTATCAACCAAAGAGCAACTCATGCTGTGTTCCATCTATACCCTCTCCCTTCCATTCCTCAAGCTATTTTGAAGCAAATATAGACATCATATCACTCCTTCCATAATATTTTAGTTTATAGCTCCAAATGACAGGGACCCTTAAAAATTATAATACCATTGTTACATCTAAAAATCAACAGTTCCTTATTATCATCAAATATATATTCAGTGGTCCTATTTTAACTTGCCTTATGAATCTCATAGGTTTTAAAAAAACTTGCTTTTCTTTAAACACCAGGATTCACATCAGGTCTGCACATGGCAATTAGTTGATATCTTTTATGATTCTTAATTCACAGGTTTCCTTTCCAATGACTTTTTCCCATGTACTTAAAACATTTTTTGGTAAAAGAACTGAGTTTTTGTTCTGTGGAATCCCACAGAATGGATTTTGCTGATGGCATCCCCATGGTGCAGTTTAATATGTTCCTCTGTTCTCTTTATTTCCATCAATTGAAAACTGGATCTAGAAGAGGCCTCAATAGGTGCAGGATTGATTTGGAGTTGTGTGGTTCCCTCTCTTCTGGGGATGTTAGCAGCCACTGATATGCAATGCCTAGATCCTTAGATCATTTGGGGCTGAAAAATGATTTTACAGTTCTCTGGTTTCTTCTTAAGAATCCCTTTCCCAAATTTAAATTTTGCTTATTGGGTGGTACAGTTAAAAAAAAAAAAAGAGTAAATGCTTGATTCTTTCTCTTTATTACTTTTCAGAATAATGAGGTGTTTCTCTAACATCTTGTAATGGTGACTTATTAGTTTGTTTTGCTTTTTGAAAAATGATTTATTTATTGTTTTTGACTTTTTTTCTGCAGGGCTGGGGATCAAACCCAAGGCCCTGTGCATGCTAGGCAAGTGCTCTACCATTGTGCTCATCCTCCAGCTCTTAAGAATTTTTTTATTGCTATAAACCTATTACAAATGAATGGATTTAAATATATACAATGTATTTCATTGAATTAATTGTAGTTTTATTCTTATTAATGCTCAAACCATCCGTCAGTGTCTAGCAGAAGACTATAAAAGTTGTCTCTTGAGTCTTTTGGACATGAATTCAGCTGTTTTTCAGAACTTTCTTGCTACTTGCTTGCTATGGAAGCTTATATCTGCTGTCTCAGATCTGGAACCAGCCTTTTCTTTAAGAATCCCTGATCCCTTCTAGTGGCAAGGGATATTTAAAAACTGCATTCTGGATGTCAGGAGTGCCCTTTGCACTGCATTTGTCACTGTTCCTAGGATTTTTCGGTGGATGAAATGAGAAACTAGAAAACAATCTTTAAAGATACATTAATTAATAAGTTATAACACAGTACCTTATTTTAAGTTACGATCTATTACCTTTGACAACATTCTTTAATCCCATCAACTATTGTTCCTAAGCAGTGTGGTGTTTCTCAGAATGCAGACCAAGGCTGACTGCTTCCTGCTTATTAAAAAGGCAAATTCTTTGTCCAGGATGGACCCAGACTTGGTCTTTTCAAACAAGGTCCCCATATAATTCTTACGCACACTGAAAGAGTCACTGCTTTATTTTTTATTTTATTTTATTTTTTTGGCGGTGCTGGGGATTTGAACCCAGGGCCTTGTGCTTGCCAGGCAAACACTCTACCAACTGAGCTATATCCCCAGCCCAGAGTCACTGCTTTATACCCTCTACAATTTAGAAGTCAAGATCATCCAAGCTTTAAGTTCACCCCCACTGAGCAGGGGGCACCCCAGCAGTAGCTAGTAAAGTAGATTGCTATGGAGTCTAGAATCCACTCTTCAACTGAGCCCAGGCCTGGCCCAGAGGCAACTCTGGGAGGCTAGCAGAGGAACACTGTATCAAGACAATGTCTATCAAGAGCATCATGACTTACCATGCTCCATTCTGTGCTAAACCATTTAGCTCCACAAGGTTGGAGGTGGCAAGACTGTTGACTGGGGGGTCTTTCCAGGAAGGAACATTCGTAGGGGTCCAGCACTTCAAAGGTGTCTGCGTTCTTCCTCACACAAATCACCTCCCTCTGCTGAGTGCCACTCCCACACCCGATGGAACACTGGAGAAAGCAACAGAGAAAGATGGTGCCATGTGATGGAACGCGGACAAGAACTACTGTCCATCAAGGGAAGCACCCACTCTGCCACCAATTCAGTGAGGAAGAACCCAAGGGAACCTGAAACTGTTTCTGGAGGAGAAGTTACATGTGGATTCCAGTCTTCATAACCGTTCTGCTCTGGAATGGAGAGCCAGTGCCCTTGGGTTGTCACAGCTCAAGGGTGCTGGTCCCTGATACCACATTGCCTTCTGTGCTGGGATCGAATTGTTTCTCTTAAACTCCCTACAGGAACCTGACAGCTGGTTAATTTGGCTATTTCTATCCAGTAGACTCTGACACTTCTCAGAGGTGCTATAGCATGGATGAATTAACCTCTCAGAGCCTACACACTTGTGGATAAAGGACTACCTTAAAATTCTTTGAACACATAAGCTGAGGAAAAGGCCCCAGACTTGGGGCAATGTCCCCTATGGCCACTCCTCCCTTCCTAACAGACAGGCCCTGAATCCTGCTCCTTTCCCCTCTGCTCAGCTTAGTGCTATGGGGTCCAACTGAATTTGTGACTGCTGAGGTCTAATACTACAGTTTCACAGAGGTCTCTTCTATTGCCTCAGTTTTCATGGATATTTGGTATATTTAGAGTCCCATAAACAGTCATCTCTGAATTATTTGGGGATTTAGGTCCTAGGTGCTTTGCTACCAATAATATTTAATTAAAAAAAAAAAGTCTGGTTAAAAGCTGCTTCACCCAAGACCCTGTGCTCTGAGCACCCTGGCCAAGTCTCTTGGTACCTAGCCACCCTGGTCTCTCAGCTAAGAACTCTTCATGCCTAGCACTGCCCTGGGGCTCTGGTGGGTCTGGGGGGTGAGTGGGCAGGGGAGTTACCCCAGCTTGTACTTTTCAAGCTCTTGCCACATCTCTGCTGACTTCCCTCCCTCGTTCATCTGAGAGGGACACTGGGCCTGGGGCTTCATAGAAAGGGATGAGAAAGGTGCTGGCTTGACATACTCCCCACCCCCTCAGATCCAGCCTGCAAGGCTTGGTGTCTCCCTGGGAGTCAGCTCCGACGGCGAAGGTTACTTGACTTGATGCGTGATTCTAAGTGGGATCTCCAGTCATCCGTTCCACCCTCTAATTACAGGTGCATAGAATCCGCCTCAGAAGGCAGCGCCAGGGTGGTCATTTAGAGGCTGAGCTACTCCTGTTTGCATTAGGGCTGGGGAGCTTTCTTGGGGGTGCCCTGGATATTGCTTACAAACCCCAATCCCATCTCTTTCCTGGGGGTACTTTGTACCTCTTCTCTAGCTTCTCTTGCTCACAACAAGATTCCCCTGACCCCTAAGACCTGAAAGAGGAAACAACAGCAGCACTGTGGGAGGGTCCCCAGTACATCGCCGTGTTTCTGTTTCTGGTCAGCAAGTGCTGGGATGCAGGCTCCATCAGGACCTTGAGAGATTCATAGGTTGATCTCCTACCTGCCTTTTGTGCCCTGGGGAGCCGCAGGCACTGGTTTGGCCACGCTGTCTGCCTACCCTGGAGGTAGCAGGGATTGGAGAGATGGTGGGGAGTCACAGCAGAGCTGAGGCAGTCAGGTTCTGGCAGCTGAGGACATGAGCGGTGTGTTCGTGCATATGTGTTCATCTACCTTGGCACAGTGGCATGTCTGGCCCTAGCTGGAGCCATGCTTTGTGGGATTGGGTCAGTACTGAGGGCCAGAGGAGATGGACCAGGGCCTGGGTCTCAGAGGACTCTGGAGGACATAGGGCTACAGCTCAAGGATAGGTCCATCTTAGCCCATGGGTGCCAGGGACCTGGGCTCCTGACTGCTTGGGGCTGGAGGTATGGTGGTAGTGGTGGCAGCAGCTGTGGGCACACTGCAGTAGACTCTGGAGCATGAATTTGTCTTTTCTTTTCCACTGTGGCGTGTGTCCCTTAGGGGGACAGTGCTGCAGCTGTTACTTAGCCCTGAGCTCTGGGTCTTATAAACAATGCAGCTCAGGGTCAACTCAGCCCCAGTCACCTTGGGTCACCCAAAGTGGTGCTTCCAGCTTGCAGTCCTATGGCAGAGACCCTCCCCTTTCCAGCCTGCTCCTCCTCCTCTGCTGGTAAGCTTGGGCCCAGGGCTCAGCCTCTCTGGACTTGGGCAGGGGCAAACATGTCAAAAAACTGGCAGAAAATGGAAAAAGAACTAATATTTATTAAAGGTTCCCCATGTCCCAAGCAATGAATAACTCCCTGTATGTACTGCATCTTATGAAACCTGTTAACAGCATGAGAAGATTGGTACTATCCTTATATTCAGACGAGAGAACAGGCTCAGAGAGGGATTAAATTACCAGCTCCAGTCAGAAAACTAGTGAGAAGTGGAGCCAGAATCAGTTATCAATGTATGTGACTCTGATGCTCACCAAAGTAGGCATTGGAGGTACTTGAATTCTCTTTTTGTCTGAATTTTCTGAAATTTTATGGATTGTATTATAAGAACATTAAAGAAAAATGGAAAAGAAACATTTTTCCATGCTGTTTACATAAAAACTATATTTTGAAGTGGTTGAGATCATAGGGTTTATATATTTTCGTGTTCTATTTTCACTTGCTATTACCTCACATACACTTTTTATATCCTTTAATGATCATTGTCATTGGTACATGATCTTTTACTAAGTTATGACATCCCATAATATCCCTAACCATCCTGCTGTCATGAACATCTCTGTTGAAAAAGCCTTTTTCTTGTTAATTATTTCCTTAAAGCAAATCCCCTGGAGTAGGGTGACTGGGTGAAGGCAAATGAACATTTTTATGGGTCTTGACTTTTATTGCCAAATTGCTTTCCAAAGGGCTTGTATCAATTTACAAGGACAAGGCAGTCCAGTTTTTTCAAGGTCTGTTTTTAAAACTACTTAAAAGAAATAAAATTCTATATGGAGCCAGAGGTCCTGATAATGTGTAAATCATAACCATCAGCCAAAATGTCCTTGGAGAACCAGCCAGCCCCGGGAGCCAAATGCTAAGTGGTCCAAGAACTCAAACACCAAGGGGAATCACAGAGGGGAATCAGAGGGAACCACTTGCCACTTTGCCTTCAAAGTTGGAACAGTGAAGAAAGAATTAATTCATCAATCAAGTTACTTTATTAAAGTATTCAGTATTCAGATGTTCTTTATAATGTACAACTCCAGCTTATAAACTTTTCCACTCTGACACTGTGAGTGCAGACGAAGCTGACCTAATTAACAGTAAAAATATCAGAGCAGCAGCAGAAGCAGCAGCTGTAACTTCCTGTGTTTATTATAACTTCCTGTGTTTGTCACCTCATAGGCAGGGTCATTGCCAGCATTTTATAGATAAGGAAACCGTGCCAGACCATAAGCTCCCTGAGAGCAGGGATATTTGTTTTGCTCACTGATGTAGCGTAAGTGTTGAAACGAGCACACAGTAGGTGCTTAATGAATACTGCCCACTGCATGAGGCACCAAAAGCCCAAGTAGCTTCTCCAGAGTCACAGAGAGCCAGTGCACAGCTGGGATTCAAAGCTGGGACACCCGCCACAAAGTTCTGGTTCCTAAGCCCTCTGGATGCTGCCTCTTGCATAGGATAGAGAGACACACCCAGTTCAGGCCACTCACCTGACTCCAGCTCCCAGCGAACCATTCCACCTTGCCAGTACAGGGCCCATTGTCACATGGGGTGGCTTCTGCTGGCCGGTTGTTCCCGCAGCCCTCCAAGGGCAGGCTGCTGACGTGATTGGTCATGCACACCACTGAGCGAGTCCGCACTCCAGCCCCACACTCAGCTGAGCACTATGAGAGAGGAGGGCAGGTTAGAGAAGAAGCAGCCCAGGCTCTGAAGCCTCTTCCGAATGATGCCAAGGAGGATGGATCACCTTATTTCTCTGCCAAATTATTTTCCTAGATACACCTGACCACTTCCCATGCACAGCCTACCCCATTATATTAGCCTCCCCTTATCTGCTAGTTTTGCTTTCTATAGTTTTGGTTCCCCACAGTCAACTGTAGTCTGAAAATGCTAAATAGAAAATTCCAGAAACAATTCACAAGTTTTATCTGGTCCCAATCAGCTTTCTTTTTCCAGATGAATGTTCCATTATTCCATTCCATACACTTCATGCTGCAGAGCCAGGGTGGCCACAATTCTCTGATTGCAGGACAGGTTCGTAGTGCCCACAGTGAGCTGTTTCCTTGGCCTGGAATGCTCTTCCCTTCCCCAGGACCCCTTTAAGCTCAAATGGTCATTTCTGTGAAAACTTCCTTGATCACCCAATTCAGGGCACTTATTAGCATCAGAATTCTCATGGCACTCTGTAGTCTGTCTTCTTTTGTGTTATTGTTACTTGTGTCCTAGCTCTTTATTTTTTTCTTTATAGAAATAATCTTGGCAAGGAAAGGGACTACTAAATCATTTTTATTTCCTTCTCAGATCAGCATCTTGTCCATGGATGAATCCATGAATATAAGCTGAATAAATGAACATGGACTTGGGTCCTCCCTTGCTCATTTCTCTAATACCTTTGTCCTATAGGTGGTCATTTATAGCATGACCAAAGCCCATTCTAAAGGTTTCTCAATTTTCTTTTCTTTTTATGTTTTGGTGTTGGTGATTGAACACAGGAATGCTTTACCACTGAGCTACATCCTCAGCCCAATTCAGTTTTTATTTTGAGACAGGGTCTCATTAAGTTGCAGTAGGTCTTGCTAAGTTGCTGAGATTGACCTTGAACTTGCAATCCTTCTCTGTCAGACTCTCAAGCTGCTGGAATGACAAGTGTGTGCCCAGCTAAGTCTTCTTTTAAGGACAGAGTTAGAGTTTGGTTTCTACCAATTACCACTTAAATTTTGTGTATGTATTTAAGGTATACAACATGATATTATGGGACACAGAAATGGTAAAAAGATTACTATAGCGAAGCAAATTAACATACCCATCATCTCACATAGTTACCTCCCTTTTTATGGCCATAGCAACTAAAACCTACTAATTTAGCATGAACCCATATACAGTACAAATTTATTATCTATAGTCCTCATGTTGTACATGAGAGCTCTAAATTTTTTTCATCCTACATATCTGCTATTTCATATCCCCTGCCTATAGTTCCCCATTTCCTTTTCCATCCACCCTTAGTAATCACTATTTTGAGGAAAGGAAAAAAATCCTCATAACTTCATTTCATTATCAAAATTTCCATTTCCATTTTTGTCTTCTGCTGTCTATTCTCATAAAACCACACCTCAGGTGAACAGTCAAACATTTACGTGGCTTCTGCTGAGCTGGGCCAGACTCTTCCTAGAGGAAACCCCCTCTGGAGAGAAGGGTTTGCAGAGGGCCAGAACAGGCAACCCGGAGTATGCTGTTTCAGTGTACTAATTCTTTTGAGCTGAAGGCAATTGAGAAATAACAGAAGCAAGAAGGGCTCTCTGTCCTTCCCTTTTCTTCCTAAAAGCAGAGCATGCATTTCCAATGAGAAAGGTGTCTTTCCAGTACTAGGAAGAAGAGAATATTTTTATCACTGAGATGAGTCTGCATAGACTTAATCAAATAATCCTTATCTTCCATTACTTCCCCCTTATACTTCTTTGTCACTTTCTTATAACTTACTTGAACCCCAACTCCTTCCCCTTGTCTAGTTACTTCTCTACAATTTATTGTTCTTTGTTAAAGTGGTATATAACCCTTGAGTGCAGATGCTTCTTTGGAATATTTGCTTCTTTTCCCAATGAAGTTCCTTGTGTCACACAAACATATTAACATCCAATAAAATTTGTATATCTTCCTCCTGTTGATATTTTGCTAGTTTAATTCACAGGCTGCAGCCAGAAAAATGTAAGAGGGTAGAGGACACGTTTTCCCTCCTTTATGTGTTTACATATGCATTTTATGACTTTTGCTCTTTTTGCATTATCATTAGAAATCTGAGACAATGAATCAGTTCCTTAGGTTAAGAATATTCTGTTAAAATAATTGGAATAGTATAGTCTGGAGGGTTTTCTGTTTCAGTTGTGCATGATCGGGTCTTCTTCCTAACTTTAAAATTCAAGGTATTTATACTCACTCTCTTGTAAAAAATACAAAGCAGCTGGGTGCGGTAGCACATGATCCCAGGGGCTTGGGAGGCTGAGGCAGGAGGATCGAGGGTTCAAAGCCAGCCTCAGTAAAAAGAGAGATGCTAAGCAACTCAGTGAGACCCTGTCTCTAAATAAAATATGAAATAGGGCTGGGAGTGTGGTTCAGTGTTCAAGTGCCCCTGAATTTAATACCCAGTACAAAAAAAAAAAAAAAAAAAAAAAAAAGAGCAAAGCAAATATCGATTAGCTCCATGTTTAAAATCCTAAAGATATTTCTTTTCTTTCTTTCTCTTTCTTTCTGTCTTTCTTTCTTTTTTTTTTTTTTAAAGACTATCTTGGGGAACTCAGGTCTCAGGAACAGGAAGGTTCTTAAAATTTTTTTTTTAGTTGTAGATGGACATAATACCTTTATTTATTTATTTTATGTGTTGCTGAGGATCGAACCCAGTGCCTCACATGTGCTAGGCAAGTGCTGTACCACTGAGCCATGACCCCACCCCACTAAAGATATTTCTTCCCACATAATTTTACATCTGACTAAATGTAATTTCATCTTCTGCTTTCCAAACCTAGAACTCACAGGCATCTGGGAAAATTTCTCCATATTCCTAGGTGGCTTAATTTAGAAGACTGTTAAGGACGAATGAGAGGACATCACACTGATGGGACCTGTAGAGAAGCTTTGCTTTATTATACCAATGGCAGTGAAAAGCACAACTTTAAATGTGAAGGGCCCAATTAGGGCCTGGCCCAGGAAGCCTACTAGCAGAAATGGGGGGCAGGGGAGTCCCTCTCGGCAGCAGGGACTGAGTAAGCTTTAAAGTAAGGCAATGAAGACACACATACTCATTTTCTCGGGTCTGTCCCTCTCTTTAAAATTGTTTATTAATTTTTTTGCAGTACTAGGGATTGAACTCAGGGTTTCATAGGTGGTAGGAAGTTCTCTACCACTAAGCTACATCCTCAATCCTTTTTATTTTATTTTGACAAAAGGTTTTGCTAAGTTGGCCTTAATCTTGCAATCCTCCTGCCTTAGCCTCCTGAGTAGCTAGGATCATAGGTGTGCACCACTCTGCCTAGCTCTGGTCTCTCCTCCTTGAGCTCAGTGAATCAGAGGCTGTGTCTCAATCATGTGTGGTATGCGAGACATGCTCAATACATGCTAATTCTCAATAACGAAAAATTGCAAATATAGACTGAAGCTTAATAGGGTTGATTTTTATATAAAGTGACTATTCAAATGTGGAGCACTGCCACCAGGTGGTCAGTCCTTTCATGGAGAGTGAACCTCTTGTAAGGTCAATTGGTGGCTCAAAGGTCCAGCGTAGACATGGAACCTATGAAGGATGAAGCAGCCTGCAGAAAACTCCCCACTGTGCCAGCCTCACTTTGGTCATGATTTCCAATGCATTAATCCTTAAGGCTCACCTGTCAATGTTACAGATGAGAAAACTGAAGCTCAGAGACTCAGCAGTTGCTCAAGGCCAAATAAGAAGTAAGTAGTGGTCAGGTGTGGTGGGGCACATCTAAAATCTCAGCGACTTGGGAAGCTGAGGCAGGAGGATTTCAAGCTGAGGCCAGCCTCAGCAATTTAGCAAGGCCTCAAGCAACTTAGGGAGACCCTGTATCAAAGTCAAAACTAAAAAGGGCTGGGGATGTTGCTCAGTGGTTAAGCACCTCTAGGTTCAATCCCTAGTCCAAAAAAAAAAAAAAAAAAAAAAATGGCCACAGAGATGATGCCAAAGGCAATGAGCTGTCCTTAAACCCAACAGCATCCTCCTACCACTTAGCTATTTCTAAAGTTCTAAAGTAAGAATGGACATTTAGGGATAATTATATATTCTAGGGGTAGACAAAGCAAAATTTATTTACTTACATCCTAGGCCCAGACTTGTATGTCTTGAAACATCTTTTCCATAAAGAACAAAAACGTTCTCTAAATAGAAGAATAAAAGGTTCATTCTTTGCTCTATTTTAATTGTAAGCTAGGGACTAGATGCAGCAAATACTTATGTTAAGATAAAAAGCAAATTGACATTAAGGGGAAATTTAGAAGTTGTTACTGAAGGGGAAATAGCTGGTGTGAAAATCCTTGGAAAATTTATGTGTAGAGTTTTACTGTACTAAATAAATATACAGATGCACAGAGCAATGAGCCAAGGCAGTTTGTTTTCCTGTCCACATAGTTGTTTTATCTTTATATACTGCAGTCTGAGTCTAGTGCTTTTTTCAGAGAGTAGCAAAGACAGAGAGATGGAATTAAAAACTGTAATGATTCCCAGCAATAAACTGATTATTAAAGCGCTCTTAGTTTCTGTTGGGGACGTTCTAAGTTGAAATAATCATTCTTGAGAAGTCTGTTAAAATGTATTACGAGTTCATATTATGCATCCATAACCTTTGGTTCAATAATTCCACTTCCTAGACAATGGTTTAGGGGAATAAGAAAAGGCACATATAAAGAGTGATGCAGAAGAATATTCACTGAATATCCTTTGAAGGTCCCATTTAAAATAGTAGAAAATTAAAAAAAAAAAAAAAACATGGGGGACTGGTTCAATCATAGTAAGCAGGGGACACTCGGATTCTGTAAAGGACAAGCAGGAGTCGGTGGCACTTTGTTTCACTGTAAAAGGAAACCTCCCCATACCGGGAGCTGAGTGAGAAACAGATCAAAGTGTCTGGACACAGGGAGAACTTCTGACCCAGGAATCAGAAGAACCTGAACGACCCTTGGCAGGGAGGTGCAGAGCATCCCTATGCTGGCAGGGAGCTGACCAGCGTGACTTCGCCAACTCCTTCCAGCACTGGTTCCACAACACTGCCCACTAATGTCTGGGCTGGGAGGCTTGGAAGGGAGGGGTGTGCAGGCAGAACCGGGGTGAGCTCCTCTGGACTCAGCGGGAGGACCAAGTCTGAGTTGGTGGACGCCTTTAGACGAGCGCTCACTTTCCATTTGTTTCCCTTTTGGCGGAGCCTCCCAGATGGCTAAGCTGGTGCCCCTTACCACCTCCTGAGACTCAGGGTCCAGTCGGCTCATCCTAAGGGTTCAATGTTTGTACCAAAGGCTCTCTATCTGGAGGGGTCCTGTGGCTAAGGGGCGGCCGCTATGCGCCACGAGGAGCACTGAATCCACAAGAAGACAAACCCCTCATGAGCGTCTCAGGACCATCTCTGAGGGTGGAGCAAAGGCTGCATTCACAGGTTGGCCCTTCTTTCTGAATAACAAACTCTGATGTGGATTATGTGATGATGAGGGGACGAAATTAAATGACACTTGTTATCTCTTTCCCTTCTCTTTTCCCCACCCCAATGTATGCTCTTTAATTTTGCTTAGTGTTTTTTTCAAAAATAAAAATAAAAACTTATTTTTATTGTCATATATATTTATACATAATACTTGTCATTGTGATCATTTTTAAACACTCTTCAGGGCACTAGGTGCATTTTCTGTGTGGCCCTCACCACCCATCTCCAGAATCCCTTTCTCATATAAACCCTATTTTTGCCTGTGACAGATGAACTCAGTCTAAACCTGGCTTCCCTTGCATACAAGTCACTGCTGGACTCCGAGTTAACTACGTATGCCTTTGGATTTTTCTTTGACACCTGGCACCTGAGAACCTGAGGGAACCAGGCTACTGGGGAGAAGAACAGTTTCTGAAATGTTTTTAGTTTTTAAATAGCTGAGCAGGTGGGGCTGGGGCTGGGGCTTAGTGGTAGAGCACTTGCCTAGCATGTGTGAGGCACTAGGTTTGATTCGCAGCACCACATAAAAAAATAAAGTTAAAAAAAAAGCAGGGAAGGTGCCTACCATTTGCTGAATGTCTATTATTTGCCAGGCGCTCACAAAGCATGAAAGATGTGATGTAATCATGCACTATATTTAGCATTTCACTTTTAAATAATCATGAACAATGCTAAGGAGAGTTAAGTTCATTTTTTTTCACACCCACTCCTCAATCTTGGAGCCTCTCAATCCTCAGATGAGGATACAAAGCATGTAATAATTAATCTCTGGTCTTTTTTTACCAAAGTCAGAAATCAGCCTTGGAAAAATGGTGGAAGGAGACAGACATCATTACCCTGTGTACATGTATGATTACACGAATGGTGTGAATTTACATCGTGCACAACCCTAGAAAGGAATGATGTACCCCCTTTATGTACAGTGAATCAAAATGCATCTGTAAAAAATTAAAAAAAAAAAAGAAACCAGCCTTGGGATTCTAAGCTAGTGATTTGTCTTTGTGTGACTTGGTGACATGCTAGGACATGCAGCTCTTGCCTTCAAGCTCAGCAGCCTGGCCCAAGGCCGTCTGCCAGTAACACACTCACCCTTTCGCTCCACTCGGTGAGGAACCAGCTCTTGGCGCAGGGTCCCATGTCGCAGTTCTCGATGTCATTTGGCCGGAGCTTCATGTTGCATTCCTCATCATCGACCACGTCCCCGATGTTGCTCACACACTTCACGTCGCGGGTCCTCTGTCCCACTCCACAGGGCACTGAGCACTAAAACACAGCAAGCTTACATCAGTGGCATGTGTCCTCCCTCTTCATCACCTGCATCCTGAATGGATAATTGTGGTGAGGTCCCCGGTGTTGCTAGGTTCCCTTGGAGGATTTCCAGCCCTAGAACACTTCACACCTCTTTTCTCTAGGACCTTCTGAGATGAAATCTTGTCTACTTTATTCTGATGGCTCTCAGTCTTTCCATCTATAAAATGGGAGCATTGGCTATGCTAATGGTTGCCAATCTTCACTCCACCACGACACCTGGGTCAGGTGAGGTTGACAGGCAAAGGGCTCCCATGGGTTCACCCATGAAGTTGACTGGGGGTGATGCACAACAGCTTGAACTATATCGAGCTGTTGGTACATCCCAGAACTTGCAAACACAGTAAACCAGCACCCCAGGGATGGGCTCCCTCCTGGGGAGCTGAGGGTCATCATGTCTCAGGTCCTGGTGGGAAGAGGTGGGAGAGTGTTGGTGGGTCCTGCAGGCGGTCTGCAGCAGGCGGCCCCACCCCATACCGAGGTCCAGTCAGTCCGGATCTGCCACTCGCTGCAGATCTTGAGCTGGCAGGTGCTGGTGGTCTCAGGCTTCTCCAGGTGCTGGCAGCGGTAGGGCTGTACCGTCAGGCTGCGGTTGGCATACACCTGGCGGCACAGAACCTGGCGGTGCTGCATGCCCAGGCCACAGGTTTTGCTGCATTCAGACCACTCCCCGATGTCCCAGCTGGCTCAGGAACAAGGTGGGGGTGGGGGGGCAGACAGAGAGAGAGAGAGAGAGAGAGAGAGAGAGAGAGCCTTCTGTTAGCAGAGGGGAGCATGAGTCCAGCCTGTTCATAATCATCAGAATGACTGGGGAACCCTCCTCCTAGAGCATTGGTTACAAATCTACCTAAGGTCATCTGACTCATCATAAGGGAAGGGAATTTTGTTTGACATGCTATTTACCAGTGACCAGAGCTCAGATTCTATGCAAAGTTATAGAAAACTGAGAAGGTACAATGGATTTCTATCTAGTAAACAAGGCAAAACAAAACCCAACAACTCCAAAGGGGAATTTAATTGCCCTGTGGAACATAAACCCAGTTTGGAACTAAGAGACCTCCCTCCAGCAGCCCTTCCTTTGCAAGGACTCCACATCCGTTTTGCACATCCTCCTCTGCTGTCCCAACTCAGCGAATAGTTGTGTAATGACATCAGCACGTGTTCATTATGCATTTGGATGAGAATATTTTTATTTTCATTATTCAGAGAATTAGGCTTTGGCCTTTTAGGGTCTTTCCCCCCATTCTTCAGGAAGTCTCTAACCAGGCTAAGACCTTTCCCAAGACACTTTTCCTGAATTTTCCAGGCCACTCTTAGCACCCCCTCTCTGTACTCAGCTCACCACAGCACTGATCATACTGGGTTCCCATTCTTTGCTTCCTTCTGTTTTCCTTACCAGGCTAAAACCCAATTGCCTCAATTTCCCAAAGAGCGGGCGTTCTTGCTCAGTGGGCCCACTTGCTAAAGGCCAGCAGCTCCTGGGTTTTCCCAGAAAGGCAGGCTTGCCAAACAGACCACATGGCATGCATAGTTCAAGTCTGGTGTTTCCAAATCAAATTTAGACTAGTTTAATAACTCCAATCTATCTGCTACTAAGGTCTCATGCACACCAACCAGAAGTGACCCGACAATAAGTGACCTAGACAGAGGCCTCTTACAAGGCTGGGCAAGGGAAGAGGTTGCAGGGCTCCTCCTCGGGGGTTGGCTTCATGCTGGAGTCACAGAAGCTCTCTGGAACCTCTTCGTGAGTATTTCTGTGCACACAGCGGAAAACAGGGTACTGCGATCCTGTAATGACAATGAGTGCGCCAAGGTCATCTCCACACACTAGAAGCTGGGCTCAGGGACAGGCGCAGGTGTCAAGGCGCCAGTGAAAGGAGGACATCCCCACAGGCCCTGCTTCACTTGTGTGCTGACATGCACCTACTCACAGGACTCTGCCAGGGACCGTGGTGTGCAAAGGAGTCACACACAGCTCCTGCCTGAAGAACTTATACTCTATTTGTGGACATGGTTTGAATATGTTCAAAGCCTGATAAAAACAATTTTCACAATTGTTTGAAATAACAAAAAAGAGTTCATTAGGCTGGGAATGGACACAAATAGTTACTTTCTAAGGTGCTCTGGAAACATCCCAGATAAAGTGTCCTGGAGGGGTCAAGCCATGTTTCAGAGAAAGGCTTGTGCTTGGGTAGTTTAAGTGCACCTGTATTGGGGCAAAGGGCCGTCCAGGTGGTTAATCCGTAATAAAAGTATCTGCTTGAAAACTGATTTTCTAGACCAGGTACACACATGCGGCAGGTTGAAGAAAAGCTGGAAGAAGATTCAAGAATAGCTGCTGCCTCCCTTTGGAACATATTTCTATATTCCTCTAATAATTCAATGGCATTCCAGTTATCAGGTGCATCTGCTTCTCATGAAGACAGTGGGCTACTCAGGGGCAGGCCTAGTTCTTATTCATCTTGGTAACTCCAGGACCTAGGAGAGTAACAGGTGCTCAGTACAAGCATGTTGAATGAATATTTATCAGAGGTTGTTAGAGTATGGATCTGGAATGTCCCCCAAAGCCTCATGTATTCAAGGTTTTGTCCCCAGTTGCAGCAATATTTGGAGGTGAGCTTTTGAGATGTGATTGGATCATGAGGACTCTAATCAGTGACCTAAACCACTGGTGGAGTCATAATTTGATGGCATTAGTGGGAGGTGGTGGAAACTTAGGAGGTAAAATCTAGTTGAAGGGAGTAGGTCCTCAGGAGTGTGCCCTTGGGGACTTTTTTTTTTTTTTTAACCCCCCGCACCCTGCTATATGCTTCCTGGCTGTCATGGGCTGAGGAGTTTTCCTCTGCCATGCCCCTCTGCCATGATGTTCTGCCTCACCTCTGGCCCAAAGCAGTGGAGTTGGTTGATCATGGACTGAAACCTCTGAATCCATGAGCCAAAAGTTAATCTTTCCTCTTCTAAGTTGTTTTTCTCAGGTCTTTGTCACAGAGATGAAAACCTGACTACATAGAGGTATTATACCCGTTTTCTAGTATTTTTCTAAAAAAATACTATCTCAGGTCTTTGTTTTAAATACACAGCCGAGTTTCACTGACTTAGTTAGGATAAAACTATTTTGGGTAACAAGCCAGAATTTGTTACGTGGAATTTCCAGCTCTCGATTCAGTTCTATATTCCTCTCTGCTGCCGCCTGCTGACGACACGGGGTATAGCGAATATTAAAGAAGGGAGAAAAGAAGCCTATGGAATAAACTGCCTGAACCAAGCTTCTGAGGATGCTTCTTCACAAATAGCTGTCTACCTCCAGTCCAGGGAGGTGCACAATTCCTGCAGGGAAGAACACTGTAATTTACTCTAAAGCTGCTTATTTCTGTTGCTAATTGGCCGGGCACTTATATTTTCTGGACCTCCAACTTGCTACAATTTTAATTGTAATGAGAAGGTTTTTAACCCAAGTGTCTCGGTATGTCATCAGTCATGCAAGTGTCTCAGATATCCTTCAAACTGACTTTGTATGACACAGCGAGCCAGAGGGTAGTTCTTGTAAGAAACTTGACAGTTTGTAAGATAGTTTTGAATCTGAAATGATCATTTGTTTAAATGACTCTGGTAGTAAAAATTTACAGTGTAGCTATAACTTGAGACCATTATTTAAAATAACCTTCCAATTAGGCCCAATTATTAGCTCAGTAAAAAGCAGTGCTGACTGTAAAATTAATGGGAAACAAAAACTTTTGTGGAATTAAATTTTGTTCAACTACGTATCTCCTTCCATTAAACAGAAGAGATTTCTAATTAAATTCAACAAACATTAAGCATATTGTGCTGAGTTAAAAAGAACAAGACCCAGCTCACAGCTTGCAGTGTGCCCATGTAGGACACAGCTATTGAGAGATTAAGTAAAGATCTTATTTAGCCTATTCCTTTCCCTCTAGACCATGTGGGTTTAACTTTTCCACTTATAAGTTTGTGGATTGGAAAGCAAAAGTCACTACCCCAACTACTTGGCACTCACATGGGGGAAACCTAATATTTTTAGCTAAAAGGATACAGGATACCTTAGGAATGCTCTTGCTTGGAAGGATGGGTCCTGCTTGGGGACATTTGGCAGGTGGCCACTGCTTGCCTTTCCTCCACCATTTTATTGCCTTTATGTGCCTTGTCCATTGTCCATGGTCCAGCTCCATGGAAATGAACCAAGGAAATGAAATCAGAGGCTCTTTGTCTCTCTGATGGTGAGAAAATACCAGATCTACAATTCTGGACTCCAGAGACTGCAATGGTTTCTTTCTTTAGGTGAGTTCTTGTATCTGCAGAAAGGGAGACTGTCACTCAGAATGGCACCTGGCCACCTCCCATTGTTCAAGATTATAATCCAATGATTCCTCTCATTGCCAGCAAGCAAGGACAGGGTGGTGAGGGCAGGTGCTGGCTGGGCTTCAGGCAGAAGGACAAAGGTGAGTTTGGTTTGTCTGGCTTGGATGTGGGAATGTTGATCAAATGAGAAGTATGCTATGTTAGAATTGGGAACTCTCCCACAGGTGATTAGGATATAATAAATGGGGTTAGTCAGTGAATTCAAGGGATGGTGTAGAGGTCAGCGAGACATTATGGAGAGATAGAAGTAAGATGAATCAAGTAAAAGATTAATAACTCTAGGCTTGAACCTGCAGGAATCAACTGAGCCACAACAGGACCTTGACAGCGTCTGGGGAGTGACCATATGGAGTGTGGGCCACTCTTGGATGCTGCCCTGAGAGGATAATGCCATGACTGTCATGATGCTGCTGAAGCATTACAAAAAGGGATATGCAAATGTGAGACACAGACATGTGTGCTTGGCTCCCCTAGGGAGGATGGGCAAGAGTCTGGGAGATGAGATCCCAAGAGGTGTGGATTTGGGTTGTGCAGGAATGGTTGGGGAGAGCTGGCACTTAGAATCTCTTGGTCACAACACACTTGATGCTCCTACTGATGACCGTGATGACTGTGAGGTGAGCTGTATGTTCTGTGCATCTGCATTGCCTCCCTGGCCTTGTACATCTGGTGACATCACTTTAGAGGGAGCACAGGAGGGGCACCATTGGGCTGCTGGCATTTGTCACATGAAAGAAAAAGAGAGCTAGGACTATAAGAAAAGGGAAAGGTAGGGGAAGAATACACACCCTTGTGTGTTTTATTCCCAATGTACCTCTGCAGTATCTCTTTGGTCCCCAAACCAGTATTGTTTAGCAAGGAAAAGAAGAGGGTAGGAATGTCACCTCAGATACTCATGAGTGGCCGATACCAAGTGTGGGTGTGCACAGGCACAGGTGGTTGCGTACAGGCGAAATATTTAAAATGAGCAACATGGATGCTAAATTCCATACCTCACAATCTGGTAAGAGAGTCTGTATGAGAGTCCACCATGTCAAGGAGAAATGCTACCTCAGAAGGTCATACAGAGTCATATGGAAACCTAGAGACACAGATTATTTATTTTTGAATACATAAATCCACATTCTTTATGTTACTGACATAGCACAGGGGTAAAGGCAAGGATAGAATTGTGTACCTAGGATATAACAAAGATATAACTGCTCTTGTATCTTTTCTAATAGTTCATAAGTCCACATTTGAAATGTAATGATCTATTCATTTATCCTAGACACATTTGAGGAGTGCCTGCTGGGCTATGGTACCAGGTGCAGAGACAAACTGCCTATGCATGGAGCCAGCCTAGTCAGGCAGGGCGGGGACAGATATGTGTCCTGAACTGCTGGGAGTCCCAGATGCAGAAGCGCCTACCTGTACCTTGCAGAATCAGGAAAGTTTCACAGAGGAGGTGGCGTCTGAGGTAGGCAGGTCTAGGAGCATGAACAGGAGTTTGCTGTTCATCATTCAGAGGACAGGAGGGAGAGTTTTGACCTCAGTGTGGATCACATAGCCAGGGTGGCTTAGGGGCCAAAGTAAATGGAACCTTTGGATAAAGGGTTTCTTCATCATGTCAGGTATAGAACAGAGAGAGGCCTGCTGAATGGCCACCTAGACAAGGAAGCAGCATCGATCCAGTTACTGCTGGATACAGAGTCTAAAGGATGTGTTGGCCAAGGGTACATACTTCTGTCTTTTTCTCACTATGTCCACAATGCAATGCCTTACGGTGGCTGGGTGAGGTGGAAGAGAATCTTCTATCTATGCCACCCTTGATATAAAACCACATGATAATTTTCAGCCTTTTAATGACTTTCCCTCATTTTCACCTAGTTCTGTGTATCTGGATCCTTTAACAGGCATCACACCACTATATAAAGGCAGAGTATTTTGGAAATAATACATTCTGATCTTGGGTTCCTATGTTAATTACATTACATACTACTTATCTATAAATGTCATGGCCAGAGTCTCATTAAAATGATTTTGGCCTTAATGCAGAATTATCCCTAGCTTTCTGCCTCTCTCAAGACACATTCTATAGGCATTTAATTTTCCCTCATAAAGCTTACAGAAGAAGTTGGGTTCAATGAATTGCCAATCCACATTCCTTGCACATGTATCAAGCATGAACACAATAAAATTGGAATAAAACCTTATAAATGAATACTCGAGTTACCAAGTCATTATGGAATTGCAGAGGTTCTGGGCAGGAGGAGCTCCAGCTCCCAGAAGAATCTAAGACTTAAATTTTATTCTCAAAGCCACTAAGTCAATGCTCTTATGAGGAAGACAAAAGCTTTAGAAGCAATCGTAAGAGGTTTTTCCATGTTCTAATTATGTCAAGATTTCCAAATTTCATTTTCTCAGGTTCAAGTCTCTTGAAAAAAAGAAAAAGAAAAAAATTCCCAAACCACTCCTCTGGGTGTATCACACAGTGTCCCAGGTTGTAGAAAATCCTGGGGGACACAGCCTTTTTGTTTCTATGATAAACTCCCTTCACTTTTTTTTTTTTTTGGGTGCTGGGGATCGAACCCAGGGCCTTGTGCTTACAAGGCAAGCACTCTACCGACTGAGCCATCTCCCCAGCCCCATAAACTCCTTTCAGACAACAGTCATTTCAGGGGCAATAATAGAATTTTAGTACAAATGAGAGGTTATTATTACATAAATGAAGGAAATGATAACTACACAGTTCATAGATGTATTCTTGCAGTGAGGATCAAAGTTACTTTGAAGCAGAAGCTGAGTTCATTTCCTATCAAGGGGCCAATGTCACATAAGGAATTTCTGGATACCACGATCCACATCTAACCTAACCTTAGAGTTTCCAAGGAAATGGAACGCTGGGTTCATGTTCAGGCCTCCTGTTGCCATGACCCAGCAGTATTTTGCTTTGAGCTTATCAAAACTCTGCTTTACTGAAATGACACCCAAACTCCAACCATCTCCCAAATCCTAGAACTCTCTTTTGATTGGAGAGACACCCCACGCTTCTTCAGCTTTCTAGTCTCCCTTCCTGCAACGAGTTAATAAACCTGACTGTTGGGTAATAGGTTTGTCCCTGGAAGTCCCAGCTGACTGGGTTAGGATATTGGAGGAATCTGGAATTAATATTTTACTGGGAGAGTATGGAAAGGAAATGGTGACTGTAAAAGTTAGCTAATTAACACCCCAAGTTCCCAAAGCATGTTTTTTCCTGAAATTCTTAGATTTGAGCGAGTTTCAAATGTCATTTGTGTAAACCTTCTACAACCTTGACTTGTGCATCAATTTTTAGATCTGAAATGTGCAATTATTAATGAATATATATGCCCAGAAAAGGCTTAACTCAGCAGCTCTGGGTTGCTCAAACCCTGCACATTGCATAGAAAGGCCTGTTCTCATGACTGGCTCTGAATCAGCAGCTGGGAGATGACCTTGGAGTCCTTGGAATATTCTACTGGCAAGTGTTTTTCTATGCCTGAGATCTTGGGTTGTGGTGTACGAATTTGTCAAGATAATTTATGGTGACAATGTGATTTATAGTGACTGTTTTTGTATGCCTCAAGCCTTGGTACATTGTATTGGTTTGACCTTGGGGTGCTAAGGCCTGAGTAGCTAATTGCCAGCCATGTGGAAATTACATGATTATGTGACCAGTCCCCCAAAAAACCCTGGACACTGAAACTTGGGTGAGCATCTCTGGTCAGCAATACTCAGCATATGTTGTTGCACATCACTGTTGGGAAAATGAAGTACATCTCTATGTGACTCTACTAGGAGGGGACACCTGGAAACTGGCACTTGGTTTCCCCTGGATTCTGTCCATGTGCTGTTTCTCTCTGCTGATTCTAATCTATATCCTTTTACTGTTATAAAGGGTAAACATGAGCACAGCAACCTTTCTGAATCTTGTAAGTCCTCCTAGTAGATCATCAAGTCCAAGGGTCATCTTGGGGACCTCGAACCCAGTATGTTATGCTAATGAACCATCTCACAGGTGGGCCATCTCACATGGAAGTGAGGATTTGCCACACCCCATGGGACATACCTTCCTTGCTTGGCTTCTGCAGGGACATCCTATCCCACAAGCAGGCTCACCTTTCCCACAGGTTGTCGAGCATTCTGTCATCCCCAGCTGCTTCCAGTTGTGATCCCGGCTTCGCCTCGGGGGCTGTGGTGCTGGTGGCACCAAGTTGTCTGGTCGATGGGAAGAAAATCTCTCTGTATGCCTGACTGGGAAGGTCTGCACGGATTCTGAGGTGAATATTTCAGGTGCTTCACCATGCAAATCTTCCTTCTCTCCGTCCCTCTCTTTCTCTTCTCCATCTTCCTGGCTTCTACCTTCTGCTTCCAGCTGGCCATTGAAGGGTTCCCCTAGGAGAGGCCAGTGCACACACACAGAGAAGCAAGATCAGTTTGGACACAGAGTTGAAAGAGGAAATTGCTTCAGCATTAGAAATTACATGGCATGAGATCATTTCTAATCTGCAACACTAGAGTATATTTAGGATATTTAAAATAAACAGACACTATTTTTCTTAATATTCAAGACATGACTAAAAATCAATAAGAAAAGGATGAACATTCCAACAGGAAAATTACACAAGGGCCATGGAGGTACAGTTTCCATAAAAAGACATGCAACAGTCAAAAGCCACACGGAAATGTTCAACGTCACTCCTAACAAAAGAACTACATCTGAAGATAAGAATAAAAACCTCGACTGCTCCATTTACCTAATGATAAGGATTAGAAAGTTGGGAAACCCCAGAGTCCTAAACCTCTGGTTGAAGGTACAGGAAAACACTTAAATTCATTGTCAATGAGCCTGCAAATAGTTGCCAAATTTTGGAGGGTGATTTGGCACTAGCTAACCACAATTTAAATTCACATGTACCCCTTTGACCTTGTGATTCAGCTTCTAGAATATTTGTCAGAAAAATATTCTCATTCTTTGATGTAAAGCTGTGCATACAAGCATGATTACTAATATGGTTATTATTTGAAATAGCAAAACAGTAGAACAGACTGCAGTGTTCACTGAGAGTAGGGATTAAAATATATTATGCTGCAACTACAAAATGGAATACTACGCAATTGTTTTTTAAAAGAATGCAGCTCATCTGTGTTCTGGCATGGAGATATTGACTGTGATATGTTGTTTGATGAACAAAAAAGGCATAGAATTCACTGTGTATACATAGGCACATGCAGATGTGGCAGGTCACTTTTTGAGATGTTAATTTGTGTTTGGTTCTCTATCTTTTTTTCCTCCTTTTTCTCCCCCAGACTGAAAGGGGAGCCATGCCCTTAGATTTTTGTACTTTGGTTTTTTGCAGGAGAGAAAAGTAAAGCTGCATTGTGCCTTTAGCACAGGGCAGCGGGGCTCTCAGAGGGTAAAGTGGAAGTTCTGTCAGCTGAGGAGGAGGAGGAGGAAGAGAAGAGGTAGGGGGAGGAGGAAGAGGTAGGTAGGGAGGGAACAGGGAAAGGAATATTTTGAACAGAGATATTTCCAACATAGGAAAAGTAGGAGTCTGAGGTCTTGGGTTTTCTGAGTACCATGGACTTTTACATGCACCAGGCAGCGACCCAGAAGGAGGCCACATCTGGAGTGGGGTTGGGGAACTGGCTGCCAGCCTCATCAGCATTCTTGTCCCCAACACAGGCTGGGAGCCAACCTGCACTTCCCTTGAGGCAAGTGTCACCATCTCAGTGGAGTTGGCATGGATAGACCTCCAGAGGGTCCAGCCAATGCTTTGGATCTTCTAAGATTCTGGGATCTTTCCTCATATCTGAGCGTGTGTGCATGGGTGTGTGTGTAGCCCCCATGCTGACAGACCAAATTTTCTACCAGTTTCAAAGAAGGTTGAAATTGTGGTTGGATTTAAACTGAGTGATGGAAAATAATATTCTGTGATATTCCTCATATATTCGAGATTGTAGACAAAGATTTGGATTGTCTGCAAACATGTTTGTGTATGTGTATAAAGGGGTGTGGCAGAGTCCCATCAAATTGTTAAGAGAGATTCCCTCTGGGATTGGGATGGGGCTGGAGGCTGTTGCTTTTTTATTTTTTTTTAAATTATTTTATTTTATTTTTTTAGAGCAGTTTAAAGTTCAAAGCAGCACTGAGAAGAGGGCACAAAATTCCATATGTCCCCTGTCCCCACACATGCCTCCTTTACTATCAACATCCTGCACCAGAGGGTACACTTGTTACCACTGATGAACTTAGATTGCCACATCATTATCACTGGAGTTCATAGCTTGCACTTGATGCTTACATCTATAGGTCTGGAAAAAAGCATAATGACATACATTGGCCATTATAGTGTCATATAGGACAGGTTTACTGCTCTGAAATCCTCTCCTCTGCTGGTCATTCTTCTCTACTCCCACCCCTGGCAACCACTGATTTTAAAAAGTTGTCTCCTTAATTCTGACCTTCCTAGAATATTATATAGTTGGAATCAGTAAGTATATAGCCCAGATTCACTTAGTAATATGTATTTTAGGTTCCTCTGTGTTTCATGTTTTTTTTTGTACTGGGTATTGAACCCAGGGGTCCTTTACCACTGAGATAGATATATCCCCAGTCCCTCAATTTTTAAATTTTAAACACAGGTTCTCGCACAGGTTTTGATAAGTTGCTGAGGCTGGCCTCCAACTTGTGATCCTCCTATCTCAGCCTTCTGAATCACTAGGATTACCAGTGTGTGCCACTGTGCTTGGTTCTCCAGGTCTCTTGGTGACTTGGAACCTGATTTATTTTCACCACTGAGAGCTGTTCCACTGTGTGGATATGCCACTGTTTATCTACTCACCTACTGAAGGACATCTTGGATGCTTCCAAGTTTTGCCAATTACGTGGCAACTGTTTTGACTTTATATATTTCCATTTTGATTGAATATTGTTCAAGCATGGATCATTTTAATATAGAACAAAGAGGCAAATTCTAGAGTTTCTATAAAACACAGTTAAAAAAATATAGGGCTCTCTCCACCCTTTATCAGTGAGTGCTTTCTTACTCTGTTGGCTTTAAACCACCTTATACCAAGCTTGCTGATTCAACAACAGAATGAAGACCAAATGACGTTATGCAGATTGTTATTAGACAAAAACAATTAAAAATCTTTTTAGTATCTTATATGTGCTAGGAACTAAGGAAAAATGAAGATACCTTTTTTATTCAATCTCTACCCACATCTCCAAAAAGATGACTTTTGAATGTAGTTTTTCTTTTTCCCTTTGTTTAGATTGGGAATTTGTTCAGAGAAGTTACTGACTTTCCTGAGGGTTCACAGAAAGAAAGTGGCAGAGCTGGATTGAGACTCTGATCTCCTGACTATTGACATGGGGGTGGAACCTGGTCCATATGCCCCCTTCCCTCCATCACTTTTTACCGCTGCTCCCTTCTAGCCTGCTCTGTTCCAGGAAGCTGATCCCAGAATCCCCATGCTATCCATTCACTGAGGTCCATTAAGCCTGTTATCAATTATCATCAGCCTGTTTGCCTTCAGTCTATCCAACTGTCCCTAAAAACAAGCAACAGATCCCAGAAATCCCAGTATTTTGCCATCTGTGCTTGATTTCTCAGACTGTGTTTCATTCCTGGAAACGGCATCCAAATTCTGTGTGGGTGTTGTGCTGACCTGGAATTTGGACAACACCCCTACCCCATGTGCTGGGCACCTACCACATACTGTCTCCAGGCAGCCAGGGGGCTCCTCCCTAGTCCGTGGCCATCAGAGAGCTTAGTCATCCAACCTGTAGCCCACAGAGGGATGGACAGGCCAGGTCTGGCACCTGTTTCCTCTCTTCCTAGGACAGGTGCTGGACCAGGTAACTTCCAGGCAGTATAATAGCACAGGGTGGTCACATAGGCCAGCCTGAGGTTACTACCCTGGTGTGGAACTTGGACAAGTAGCTCGATTTCCTGCAGCTTCCATTCCTTACTCTTAAATGGAGGCTAACTATAGCATCTGCCTCTGAGCACCATTGGCAAAACTCAGTGCATGTGAGTGATTAGTCTGAGGCATTTCCACAGTCTCTCTGGGTGGTGGGCTCGCTCATCACCTCGTGGGACCATGTCTGCAGAGAGTAGCACCATACCCAGCACCACCACTTTGTCCCTTTGGGAAGCTGTCAGGTGGGTCATTGGGTGTCAGCTTGTGATCCTTTTTTGATAGGTCAAACTGTTATTAACAGAAGCATCAGGGGACCAAGAGAAATGACATGTAGTAAACAGATAATCCACCCTGCCCCCAAGCAGGTCCATGTTCTAATTCCTGGAACCTGTGAAACTTATTACCTCATATGGCAAAAGGGACTCTGAGGAAGTGATTAAAGATTTTGAGATGGACAGATTATCCAGGATTATAAGGGGAGCGGGGCAGGGCTCTGTAATCTTAAAGGTCCTTAAAAAGAAAAGAGACAGGAGGATGAGACTTAGAGGAGATGTGATGGCAGAAGAGAGCTAGAGTCAGAGAGATTTGAAGGTGCTATGTGCTTGTGTGAAGGTAGAGGAAGGGACCAGGAACCAAGGAAGGCAGTAGGTGCTTCAGGCTGCACAACCAGGGGAATGGGTTCTCCCGGGAGCATCCAGAGTGAGCCTGGCCCTGGCCCTGCTCACACCTTGACTCTGGCCCAGTGAGATCCCTTCTGGACTTCTGACCTCTGTAGCTGTAAAATAGTGAGTCTGTCTCATTCTGAGTCACTAAGTTGGAGGTAATTTGCTACAGTTGCCATAGGAAATTAATGTGCGAAATCTCAAAATGCTGGATTAGAAAGGCAGACCCGGATGTTCACCTCACTTGAATTAAGTGAACAAAACCATCTTATCAGTAAGACTTAATACTTGTGGTAAATTATGCCATGATATTAAGGCCCACTGAGTTTGAAATATATGCTCATGGTTTTCTCTGTGTTGACTGAGAGAGAGGAAGCACAAGAAGGGAGAGAGGCCTTTAAAAGGAAGTGTCTCAGTGCTTGGTGGCAAAACAAGGGATTTTACCTGGTCTCCTGTGAGGCGGCACCTGAGGGCTGATAGCATTGGTTCCCATGATAACATACTCGTAGTGGACTCCTGGGTTGGGCTGCTGGTGTATCATCTGATGACAGAAAAGTCAGTGTCACCGCTGTGGCAGACATGTGCATCCCCTTTCCTGCTGGTTTGGGTTTCAACGGTACGAGTAGCACTGCTGCCACATGAGAAGGTTCAGTCACATCTAGTAATGTTAGTGACCCTTTGGCAGATTAAACCAAGTTATTTCCAGATGGCTTCTCATCATCTGAAGAATGAAGAACTTCATTCATGAGCAGATCAGAAGCAAACTAGGCTAAGAGTCAAGATTTCACAAATACCAAATAGGAAGATGGAAGGAACAATAGCATAACCTTTCAGTTGGCTTCTGGCCATTCTAGGCCATGGCTTTGAATTTGCTCAGTGCTCTCTATATGTCCCATATAGATAAATATGTCTATGCTGCAGGAGAACCTGCTTGAACACTAGGTGGTGAGACACAGCATGCAAACAGAGCAGGCCTGGAGCATTAGGTTTCTTTAAAGTGCTCTACTTGGCTGGGAGGCTGGCTCAAGGCCTGCCTCTTGTTGGCTTTCTGGGTCCCACCCCCTTTTCATCTATGGCATGATCTAGAATCACAAAGAGATGGGGTCAGAAAAAAGGTTCCTGAGTCATATTCTTTCAGGAACCAGTGACAAAGACATAGGACAGCAAGCAGGAGGCTGGTGGAAGTCAGCCCTGGAAGAGGGTGTGGGATGAGGACACAATGTACGGGAGCACGGTCCCTGGAGTAAGCCCCTCCCTATCGTCTTTGGAGCACAAAGTCTTCAAGCCTATGACTGTCATGGGGGGAGGCAGGGCTTAGGCTCAATGAAGAAAAAGAACAAGGATTTACATTAAATGAGACAAGCAAGGAGATGCCGCCATGTTTTGATATTCCCATCTTGGGTGCTTTATGAAGTGGCTCTCCAGCTGGCACCTGTATCACCCAGAACAAGTCTCTGAATCCCACAGTTTTTGATTTCTTCATCTGGAGAAGGAGGAGGTGAGAATCTCAGTTGGTTTCTTAGGTCCTGGGTTCCTACAGGTACCGTTGACTTGCTCTTGCATGGGGGTGCTGGGCCTGTCCTTCCTGTTTATAACATCATCTCTCGCCCCTGCCTTCTTGGGGAGTGGGTCTCCATCCCCTCAGTCACCCAAAGGAGGGCAGACATGAGAAGCAAGGAGCTTCCTACACCACGAACAGATCCCACAACTCATGGGTGTTGTGTGGGAACGGGGCAGTGAGCAGAGAGCCCTGAAAGACACAGTTGTGAGTTCCTGCTGTCTACCCCAATCCCTTCACTTCCCTTTCACACACTGTTTCTGCCCCAACTCCTCTCCTGCGTCTCTTCTGCCAGTCCAAGCCTTGTCCTGTTATGAAATTATTGTTGGCTGACTTTCCCAGACCACCCACAGCAGACCTTTCACAACCCTAGTCTCTGATACCATTTCAAATTTACCCAGAGTCAACCCACCAAATGGACAGCTTAAAAAAAAAAAACCCAAAAACCCAAATTGACTATAACAAGGCTTTCTTTGTAATTTCTAGTCCACTACATAGACCCAAGAGGAATAGACACAGAATTGTAGAGTGGGAGAAATAATCACAATGCAATTAATTATATTTCTAAAACTCTGACCCAGCAAATATTATGTAGACCAGCATGGCTTTGGGGACAGTAAGAGTATGTATATTTATGGGTGAGCGCATTCTTTTTATCCAAATGTAATTTTAAGCTTTTATTTCTTGTCACCCTTTATTTCCTGATCTTTTCAGAAGACTGGATTCTAGTTGTTACTTTTAAAAAAACAGGGATCTTTTAAAACTCTTGGGTAACTTGAATTTTAGTTTTAAGTAAAGTAAATCACAGTTCTCTTTTGTGAAGCAGGGAACTTCTAGTAAACCTCCATATTGTTGCTCTAAGCTTTATTGTTTTATCTGGAGTGGTCTGGAGTGCTGGTTTCTCCATTTGCTTTAGCAGAGTTTGAAGAGGGCTGGGAGCAAGGAGCAGTTTTGTGCATTTGGCATTTGCTTTCTTTGCCATGAAAAGAAAACATGCCAAATTAGCATTAGGAGGGAAGTTCCTGGAGGAGATCCAGTGCTCATGAAATAAAGGATATGTTTGCCTCTGATTTGGTTCAACAAGTAAAATTGGTTTTACTGGGTCAATAAACTCTGAGGGTACTAAGCATCTGGTAGAGTTTAAAGTTTCTATGAGTGAGGTGCATTCAGGGGTAAATGGCAGCAATGAATGCCAAGCATTTAAGGGGTATCTCCAATGGGCTCCATGCAAATGATTTTATTGAGCCCAGGCAATGATTTATTGCTTATTTGTTCTAAGTGTGTTCTTTGGAAGCAACCAGATACAAAATCTAGAGAACAGTCCAGAACCATCCAAACTCACATAGACATCCAAGATCTCGTTAGTGGGACCTTCGGCCAAAAAGGACTCTCCAGCAGTGCTCGAAATCTCATTTGGACGCTTGTAGGTGAACATGGTCCCTCCGCCCTCATATTTCCCGGGACGGTCAATCGCCCAGTTCCCATTGATAATGGAGCGGCCAGAACGACTTCGTAAGGCTGTGGAGAAAAACCAGACAGTCCCTCAGATCAGCCGGATATGCACAAGAAACTGGATTCACTCCTCCAGCCGCTGGCCTATTCCTCTATCCGGGGTTTCGGTACAGGCCTCTGTACCCGCGTGCTGATCCACACGACTGACCAGGATTAGGCATTGAGAACACATCCCCTGGGGCTTCCACCATTTTTAACCCTCTCCATTCCCCTCTACCACTTGGACTTGGTATAGGCATGAAGGATGGGAGCGTTTGGGAGAAGAGGATGCAGAAAGGGAAAAGGAAAGAAGAAAGGGAGGAAGACAAAAAGAGGAGGAAGGGCAATGAAGTTGTGTTATATGCCGTTATCCAGGTGAGAGATTGCCCACGGGCAGCCCGGTCTCTGATTCTGGCCTGTAGATAGGCTTGATGTAGCTTATGAAGTGTTTCTCTTTTAAAATAATTGAGCCCAAATTTGAGAATTGGGAGAATTTATATAAGAATTTAGAGTTCTAACTTTTCCTGTAAAGCAGGAAGACATGTAGCATTGGTTCCACATTTGCTGGTGGTGACCAGCTGGAGCCTAGGAGAACTGACTTGTTATAGGGAATCTGTGTGCTCTGATGTACCCCACTCCTCAGCACTGTCTATTGCTCCTCAACACTGAGGCTAAGTCTCAGTTGATTACTCATTTGTTTATTAATATGATTTATATCACTTAGTATCCTGCTTGCCTTTTTTTCCCCAGTAGAACAGAACTTTTCTTTCTTTATATTTCTATGTCTACTAATGATGGCAAAGCTCAAGACAGGACCAGAGGGTTGCATGAGTGTTTCTTCTATACCCGGTCAGCTAACTTCTGTGGGCATTGAGGCTGTGGGCTGTGCTAATGTCATCCTTACAACATTGCTAAGCAGATGTATTATCCTCATTTTTTCAGAGATGGTTTCAGAGATATGAGGGGACTTGTTGAAGTTCATGAGGACCAGAGTGACAGGTCTGTGCTTTGAAATCACACTCAGGAGGGAGGTGATAAAGGAGAAAAGGGGCAAGGAACAAGGTGTTTAGATCAGTGGAGAAGAAAGTAGAATTTTCTCAGATCCATCTGACACCCTAAAACCAACAAGTCAATGGTGGATTGGGCTTAGAGATGTTCCAGTTTTAAATGGAGTGTACTATGTAGTGGACCTGGGATGGCCACTGGCTCTTTGTACCTTCATTTTATAGAATATCCTTATTTAAATTTTTTAAATTTAGTACAAAAATTTTATTCATAAAAGTAGAATAGTACAATAAATCCCCACATATACATCAACAAGCTTCAAAAATGCCCAACTTAAGGCTTATCTTGTTTCATTTTGCAAATCCCAGATCTTATTGATCCTTAAATCTTTCAGTAGGTATCACAAAAATATAAGGACTCTTTCTTTCTTATATCCACTTTCAGCAGCATTTCTATGATGGGTCTTCCCAGACACCAGGTCTACACAGGCAGAAGCTTCACGAGGGGGCAGAAGAGTCTCCAAACTCAGGCGTCTTCCCCTGCACACACCACCCTTGACTGGCTGGTTGCCATGGCTACTGGGAGAGCACAGCAGGGAGCTCAGAATACTTGGTTATAAAATCAGTTCAGCTGACTGAATGGCAAAGAAGGGACAGGTTTGAAACTGTTATTTTTTTTTAATTAAAATAATTTTTTTTAAAGTAAGAACCACATTTCTTGAGAGTGATCCAGACAGTACTTCCATTTCTACACTTCCCACTAATTCCTCAACCATCTCCAATCTGGCTCTTGCCCCCATTATTTCGTTGAAAAAATTCAAATGAATGTCACCAAGATCTGCATGCTCTAAATCTAATGGTTATTTTCCAGGTCTCCTCTTCCTAGATGAAGAAGCAGTCCTGAGCATTCCTTCAATGAACTGCAACACTCTCCTGCTTGATTCTGGGATCCTACACTCAGCTTGCTTTCCTCCTGCTATGAACCCATTCTATTTTCTGTTTCATTGCTCTCTACATGGTCACTAAATATTAGCATTCCTTAGGATTGAGAGTAGCTGCCATGGGCTCTGTATTCCTTTTCTGAGAAAGTTCATCTATGCCACGGCTTCAATTAGTACATGCTGGTGACTTCCAAAGTTAGTTCCCAGCCAGACTTTGCCTCTGGTCCCAGACTTTTACATCTAATTGCCTACATGACAACTTTGCTTGGGTGTCTTAAGGCTGAACTCCTGCTGAACCTTTCAGTTTCTGATTCCGGGAAATTGTACCACCATCCACCTAACTAGAACCCTAGGATACTCCTTAGGTTCATTCTCCCTTCTTTACCTCTTGTATCTAATCCATCTTAAGATTTTATTTAACCTCCTCCATATTTCTTGAACCATCTACTTCTCTTCATGTGCACTTCCAAAATCCAGGGCCAAGATACTATCAGATCTCATCTGGACTCATTCAAGAACCTTCTAATTGATCTTCTTCTTTTCTTTTTCTCAGCCAGACATGATTTTTTTTTCTTCTTCTCAGAATTCAGATTGGATCACCAATAATGGCTCAAACTCCTTGAATGACTTTCATTAAATCTAAGAGGTAAAAATAAAGCAAGCCCAGTCATTTTTTATACCCAGCTGATGTAGCCCCAACCTCACCTGTCTCTCTGTGCTCTGTTCTATGGTATTAGTTCATCAAAGACATCATGTTTTCTTCACAATGCTGTTCTTTTTTTCTGGAAATGGTGCCCCAACTCTAAATCCTGTTCATTCCTTAGATGTTGGCTGCCCTGGGTAGGTCTTTTCCCATCCTGTCCTGCCTGCATCTCCCTGGTGTGCTTTACAAGATGCAGGAGGCTTCCTTCAAAACCTTTAACTCAGTTTGCATATAAACCTATCCACAAAACTATTTGATTAATGTTTATTTCCCAGGACATTGTAAGTTCCCAGAGGGCAAAGACTGTAGTATTTATTCACTGATAGGGCTCAGCATAGTCCTCACAGAGTAAGTTCTTAATATATATTTGCTGAAAAAGGTAGAATGCTCAAATGAAAGACAGGTCAAGAAAGATAAGTAGGTGATTCACAGAAAACCACGTACAAGTACACTATAAGCAAACAAAATGTTGTTTTGCCTTACCTATAATTTAAGAAATGCAAATCAAAACCACAGTGAGATATTTTTGAGCCACCAGGTTGGCAAACATAAAAAAAAATACTATTGCCAGTTTTGAACATATTTAGCCACATGGAGGGCAATTTGATTACACTGGTATAAGTATACAAAAATATTTTCAATGAAGATATTTGCTGCAGATCTTTTAAAATAGAGAAAACCAAAAGCAACTTAAATTCCTCTCAGTAAAAGATTGCTTAAATAAATTATAATGCTAGATATTCACACAACGAAGGACCAAGTGGCCCTAAAGAAGATGAGGTGATATGTATACATGGGTGTGGAGAGAACTCTGTGATACATTTTAAAATAAAACGGTGTTTTGGTATGACCCCATTTGTGTATACTTTTATATAAAAGATTATATCTATAATATGCACATGAAACTATTTTATAATAGCCTGGTTATAAAACTGTTAACTTTTGGAGATGGGAACTGGAACTTAAGTTGGGATGGGGAATGAGAAAGGAGACATTTATTTCCCATTTTATCATTTTACTACCTTTTAAAATTTGTTTTCCCATATGCATATATTACTTTCATTAAAACTTAAACATTTTTAATTGATATAAAGAACATGGTCCAAACAGAAATACTCCTGTGGGGTATAGTCATTTCCCACCTTTTAATAGCTTCTCCTTAAAATCCCATTCACAGCATAAAAAAGCTTAGACTTGAGATAGTTTCTGGCTAAGATTTTATTGCTGGGAATGGCAATTTTGTAGAAGAGGTTATTATCTGGAAACTAAAAAGTCCATTAAAGAACTATTTGAAACACTACACAGGAGAAAGCTACAGGAGCTACCCTAGGAAATAAAACAGTGAGACCCTGAACCTTCTTACCATTGACTACTACTACCCACACAGCCTCTCTAAAGGGTTAGATGAGTATTTAACCAGACAATAGCAAATGATTTTAAAATCACATTTTTAGCAAATGTGGTCCCAATTCCACATGGCATGGGCTGGCTTCTGAAACAGCTCCAAATCTAGCCCCCACCTGGCCTTGCATATAGAAAACAGCTGCATCTACAATTTATATGTCTGTAAGCAGTTCCAGGACCAGTAATGTTGTCCAGAACCCCCTCGCAAAAGATGCAGGTGGCCCGTGGCTCTTGCTAGAGGGTGTGTCTAGTGAAGACCAAGCTTTGGTATTGCCTGATCAAGAGGAAACCTCATAGCTCTGTCAATGTGAGGAAATCTTTACTCTTGCTTGACATTTGGGTTTCATTTCAGTTTTAGTAGTCAGTTCCAGGCATATACTTTGGGTCTAAATATCTGTATCAACAGAACCCTTCTCTAAGAATCATACAGGAATAGTCTATATATGCAAGCACTGATTCTTATGAGAACTGATTCTTTTTTTTTTTTGTGGTGCCGGGGATTGAACCCAGGGCCTTGTGCATGTGAGGCAAGCACTCTACCAACTGAGTTATATCCCCAGCCCTGAGAACTGATTCCTGATGCCACAATCTTAATGCCCACTATAGATAATGATCAAACCCTTTGCTCCTACAACCATATGAAGAATGTGATTCCTTTGCCGGGTGCATACCTGTAACCCCAGCACCTTGGGAACTTGAGGCAGGAGGATAGAGAGTTCAAAGCCAGCCTCAGCAACTTAGCGAGGCCCCAAGCAACTCAGTGAGGCCCTGTCTCTAAATTAAAAAAAAAAAAAATACAAAATAGGGCTGGGGATGTGGCTCGGGACTGAGTGCCTCTGAATTCAATCCCTGGTACCCACCCCCCACCAAAAAAAAGAAGGTGATTTCCATTTAATAAACAGATCTCTGTGAACTAGCTATCTGTTTCTTCCTTTGAGAAACAAAGGTTAAATTCTTCCTAGTGACAAAATCCCAACCTTATTAATGTTTCAGCAGTTCTGTCCAGGAAGTAGCAAAACAAGTCCCAGGTCAAAATGAGCAGACATCACTGACCACTGTCACAATGGCAACAGAAGGCCTGGAGCTGGTTCCTTTGCCATCCCGGTCTGTTCCACAAGCCACCATGGAAGCCTACGTGTGGGCACGCACCCAAGTGACTCAGACAGCATTAGCTAATCTGGGAAGTCTGAGAATGGAATATGACTATAAACTTCATATGACCGCCTTGGAGGGGTCTATGGATTCCATCTTTATTTTAACAGCCTCCAATAGATATTTAGCATTTCCTTCTGTTATCAATGTCAGCAACAAACCATAAGTGTATGTACTGTGACTTTTGTCGCCAGTATTACAGATGTTATAGGTATTTTGAAATTTTATTTAAAACTCATCACTACTTAAAATTGCGATAATTATTAGACCCTCCCATGTATCTCCTATTTTAATGTTAAAAAATCACATTATTTTAATGTAAAATTTATTTTTTAAAAAATATTTTTATAATTATATTTCAATATAATTGGTTTCCTTTGTACTCTTCCATTTATTTTATGAATTTGAACATTGTCCATAGATTGCCAAGGAGTCTTGGTCATATCAGAATATTCCTATTTAAGAATTCTAATCTCAAAAATGTCCTCCTCTCCTCTGGACCAACATGGTAAACATATGCAATGATACATAAAAATTCTGTTTAAGACAACAAAGTAAATGTATCTTCTTAGGCAGACTGGGTCCAGTTTGATATAATGTTCAAATCATGGTTTCTGTTAAGCATATATGCACACCTATCACACAGTAATTTTTCAGTTTGGATTCACTTTGGCATTCTGAGTTGGATAAACTTGAGCCTGAGTGATTGTCTACACTGTGATGTCACACATTTGGATGGCAATCATAAGCTTACCAGAGAAAGAAGGTTGGCTTGCTTTCTGGCACTCTATAATCCCAGGTTGGGAGGAGTTTAGATACATAGAAAGGCCAAAGCTTTGTTCATATTTCATTGCTAAATGAGTTAGGTATGGCTAGTTCTTATTCCTTAAAATATCCAAACATCTGATTTATTTTGACTCCAAATTTCCTTTAATATTTACTGACTTTAAAGAAAGTTTGTGCATTTTTAAGTCTCAAGTAAGGTTGTATGAAATAGATCCTATGGTTTAAGTACGAAAATAATTGTGCAAAGAAGTGTTGGGGACCTGAAAAGAGAGGACACAGCCCATGTCTTTGGGAGCTCTGACTCCTTGGGCCAACATAGCACAAAGAGAGTGATGGTGACATTTTCAAGGAATACAAAGGATCTGGGGAGCCGGGGCATCTGAATCAGGATCCGCACTGTGAGCTGTGGTTCACCAGACAGAGGACAGGGGCAGGCGCACTGAGAACAGAAGAGACAAAGGTAGAGGCTGGGAGGAGCGGGCCTTGGAGGGATGGTGGACTGGTGTGACTGGAGGAGTCCTGGGGGGTGGAATAGGAAGCCCTGCTGTAGGTGAAGGGAAGACCTGGGCAGCTTGTGAGGGCTTGACTATGGGCACAGGGGAGGCATGAACGGTTTCTGATCAGATCAGTGCAGCTGAGATCTGGGGGTAGGAGCTAACCATGGCTGCAGAGTAGGAAGATGGGTAGATTCTAGAGTCTGAAGTCCAAATGTTCATTCATATCACAAATGGGTCCCTGAATATGTGTCACATCTCTTCCTGCTCGAGGACAGCACCTGCCCACGCCATGCTCTCCTCTATAAGTTCAACTGTCCACTTGCCACAGCAGGGAAAGTTACGTATGCACTTTAGGGGAAATTCCAGGAGGATGATTCCTCCAATGGGTCTCTTATAGCTCAATTCGTTTAGCGATAAACCCAGTATCTTTCTTGTCCCAACGTAGCCTGCTTCTTGATCACCTCCTTTAAAAAAATTCTCCCATTTTTCAGACTCCTGTTTTGGCGGTCTTCTGTGACTCTTCTCTATTTTTCTTCCTCCCTAGCTAGTCACTCACTAGACATATCACCTCCTTTAAACTGCTGCCACATTGGTCTCCCTCTCTTTCCTCTCCTGCCTAGTCACCTCTCACGTCAAAGTTGTCTTAGCCTCCCATTTGGACTATAGCAGAAGCCTGATCATGGACCTCCCTGGATGCTACCCTAGGTTAATCTTCCAGAAATACCCATTTCCTCTACCCCTAAGTTTCTATGCCTAAAAGATAAAGTCCATCCTCCTCTGATTCATAGTCAAGGTCTTTCGTAATTTGACCTAACCTGCAGTCATCTCACACAGCCCCCTTGTTTTGACTCAGTCAAGTACAGAAAATGACGGTAATTTATGCCTTTGCTTTTTCGAAACTTCTACTGTGATTTTTCATAGGCTAAGATCCTTGTCTTATTTAGTACTTTAACTAATAGACACTCAGCAGATGTTGCTGAATAATGCCAGAGTCCCAGGCTTATCCTGCAGGTCTTGTTCAAGTACTGGTCATTTAACAGTGCATTTATTCCTAGGTCTCATGCTGTTCTCTCTTTAGTGTCTATGCTCTGCCTAAGCACCCCACCCCCCACAAACCTCAAGAGCAGAAAGTGGGACTCATCAGACTCTTTAGCTCATGGTGCTTTTGCTGTAGGAGTTTGCCTCTCTCATTTTATTTTCCCCTTTATTCTGGGTTCCCTTGTCATTGCCCTGCCAGTCCCGATGATCAGCTATATGATACATGTTATAAAACTTACATAAACGTTACTGCTTTGAGACCTGTCTTGGTTGTGGTCAGGGACGTCTAGGTAATCATTTTCTAACTGCCGCAGGGTATTGCACAGTGTATACTTTCCTTGGTTTACCTATCTAGCCTCCTAGTGCGGGACTGACTTTTAAACTTTCTCTTTATGATCCTCAGTGTCAGGAAGGAATGGGTATTTAGTGAGAACTTGTTGGGTGTTGGAAAATACCAGAAGCCAAGAGGGCTGATTTTGAAAAACAGCAAACCCCTCAATAGCAAGAGGAGAAGTATTTAATCAGCGTCCTTGCCTGGATACAAATTGCAGCAATAGACACCCAAGGAGGCATCCTCTGGGCACAACCAGGGAAGAGAACAGCTGTCCAAAAAACAGGTTCCCATGAAGGATCCTCCATGTGGAGATTCAAGGATTCCACAAGGTGATCAGAACGCACCAGAAGAGAAAAGAATCGTTCTGCACATTCATCAAGTGGGCAATCCCCAAGGGGCGGGTGGGCCCTGCCTGACTTCGGGAGGAAGGTGGTGGTGGTCAGGTGGATGGTGCTATCCTGCCGTCAGATGTGCCCCACAGCCGGGCAGGGTAACTCGCTGGCCAGGCCCTGCCCCACCAGTACTGTTGGCTGAAATTTAAAGTACTGGTCGTTACAATAGGTCAAAGAAACAAAACAACAACAACAACAAACAATAACACACACACACACACACACCCCACTCTACAAAATAGGAAAGTGCTCGACCAAAAGAAGCACGAGACAGACACTACTGCACAGCTGTGTGTGTTTCTGTGTAACTGCAGAGCCGCAAAGATACTGGACTGACTTGAATTCTGTCCTTCCAAAACCCATCCACGCAAAGCCCTGAATGTGACAGGGTCTTTGCAAATGGAATCAAGTGAAGAAGATGAGGTCCTACTGGATGAACCCTAAGTTCAATGTGGCTGGTGTCCTTAAGAAAGAGGGCAATTTGGACAGACAGACAGAGAGATGCACAGAGAAGGCTGCTTGACAACACAGGCAGAGGCTGGAGTCAGGCAGCCATGAGCCAGGGCTCATGGAGGGATTCTCCCTCAGGCCTCCCACCAGGGAACCAACCCTGCCGACACCTGGATCCCAGAGCTCGAGAAAATGAATTTCTGGTGTTTTAAGGCACCCAGTTTGTGGAATTTTGTTATGGCAGCTCCAGGAAATGAATACAGATCCCTGTTATCTAATTCATGTGTGCTTCGGGGTTGTAATATTTGGTGGCTGTGGACTGATGGCTACTGAAGTTGGCTTGCATCTGAGTAAAACACCAATATTTGAAGCCAGAATTTTAAAATTCAATAGATCTATTCCAAATAGCCAAAAAAAAAAAAAAAAAAAAAAAAAAAAAAAAAAAAAATCCTCAGGGCCTAATTCCAAATCCTTAGCACCAAGCCTGGGGTTCATTTGGGATGACACTGGGGGATACTCAGAAGGGTTGATTTTCAATATCATGAGACAGCTAGTATTTCGCATTTTATTTTATTATGAACCAAAATATTTGTCTATGATTTTACACACACACACACAAATGGCTCCCACATTCCTCTCTAAATACTTGCTCTAATTTTAAAGAATACATCAGTACACAACTATACTTAATTCCATTTCTGTTCCAGGCACTGTACAACCCAAAACCACTCAATGCTGGGGATCTGGGTATTTGTTTTTAATTACAAAAATTGGTGACTAAAAGTGGAAGTTTGAAGCATCAGCTTAAGTCCAATGAAAAGAGGCAAAATCATGAGGGAAATAAATTCCAGAGCCCATCCAGAGTTGTAACCAACCATCACAGTCACTGAGGACCTCAAGACGATGGTGCTGATTCATGCTGGACTAGTAAATTGGTCATGGCAGCAGCTGTCAATCTAAGACACACAGGAGGTCCTTGGATGCTAACATAACACGAGAGTTGGTTGTAGAGACACAAATGAACACAAACTTGGGTGTTTTTTGAGTATGAGAACTCTAAGCAATAACTGAATATCAATTTTAATTTCCTTTTGGAGCAAATGTACAGAAAGAAATTCCTGTTACTCTGTCAGGTTACGACTCTTGCACATGTCACTCCTACAAGACTGAACACTGATGTCTCTGGAGTTACAAGGTCACACATTCAAGGATGGCAGCTCATCCACTCACAGTTTGAATGGGTAGGGAACATTCCTGTAATAATAGTACTTTAAAACATTATTTGTAGATAGAATCAAATGGATGCAAACTCAAATGTAAAATCACATTTTGAAGATAATACACAAGATTTCAAGCAAATGTTGATTTGGGGTAGAATAACCTGGGATTAACTCCTTATTCCCAGGTGAGGATTAACTTTCTGAGGCTACTATGGGCTTATTGGGAAAGTGTAAGTAGCACTACTGAAGTGGATTCATCTCTAGTCAGTTTGCAAAGTTAACACTTTCATTGTCCTATGCTAGGCCCCTCTATAATCTAATTTTGGTTGAAAATTTTTTTATTGGAAAATTTCAAACCAACAAATTCTCATGAGTCTATCACCAAGCTTAAGAACCATTAATGTCCAGTCATTCTTGTTCCCTCTCTAACTCTATAGTTGCTTCCAGAACTTTTTACCTTCTCTGGGAGGAAAGTCTTCTTTCCTCTGGAAGTAATCACTCAAAGAGTCCAAGAACATAGATATTTTTTAAATCTCTACTTTCATTTCCTTTCTAAATTGGGTTAAGGAATACAATGTGGAGCTTGAAATGGACTTAACTCCATCTGAGTCTGCAGCTGCAGTTGGGGCACTGAGCACCAAGATATGGATGGGCCTAGTTACTGTGGCCTAGATATAGAACCATGGTTTTCAAAGCGAGATCCTTAGACTTACAGTATTGGCAACATCTGAGAACTTGGTAACAATAAAAATTCTCAGGCTACACTTTTGACCTTCTAGTCCATTTGGAGTTGCTATAACAAAATACGTGATGTTGGGTGATATATAAAGAAGAGAGAATTATTTGGCTCATGATTCTGTGACTAAAAAAAGTCCAAACAGCATGGCACTGGTGTCTGGCCAGGGCCCCCTGGCTGTATCACAACATGGTGGAGAAGGGGAAGTGGGCAGGTGTGTGAGTGAGACCAAGAGGGGAAGTGCTAGACTTGCTTCATGACAATGTACTCTCACATTTCATGGTAACCAGTCCATCCCATGAGAGTGAGAATTTACTTCTGCAAGAAAATTATTCTTCCCTCTTTTTTTTTTTTTTTTTTTTTTTTTTTTGGTACTGGGGACTGAACTCAGGGGGCACTTAACCACTGAACCACATCCCCAGTCCTTTTTATTTTTTATTTTGAGATAGGGTCTCACTAAATTGCTGGGGATGACCTCAAATTTGCAATCCTCCGGCCTCAGCCTCCTGGGTTGATGGGATTACAGGTGTGTACCACCACACCTGCCTTATTCTTTCCTCTCTTAGGCCCCAATACCTCTCAACACCATTACATTGGGGACCAAGCACCAACATGCAAACTGTGTCCTGAATCAGAACCTCTGGAAGTGGATTCAGCAATCTGTGTTTTAACAAACACTTCTGTTGCACACCACGTTGGAAAACTGCTCAGGAGACTTGGATAACTTGAGATACGAACAACTGCAAGGATGAGTGACATGATACCTAGGCCACATTCTGTGAATACCAGGTGCGCCTGTGCAGACCATGCACATTCACATAAGCATATGCCTACTTAAATAGCCTCAAACTTACTTCTACATGATAAATGGAATATAAGCATAAGAAGGATATATACAAATGAAAATTCCAAGGCAAAACTTAAGCATCCATCCTTATGCTACATTTTATCTTGTTTATTCTGTTTGTAAATTTTACTATAAATTATGTGCAATAGACATTGCTGAAACATGCCCATTTTAGGTCTTAACCCATCCTGAGGCCTGCCTGATGGTCATTCAACAGATAGCTATTTATTGCCTATGCTGTGCTAGGCTCTGTCCTAGGAGCTGGGGACATACTAGGGAATGAAACACATTATCCCCCAAATGTTTTTGCCCTCATGGAGCTTACATTCTAGTACTTATGTAAACTATCTTACTTACTTTTTTATAATGCTGTGGGACAGTTTTGTAGGCGAGAAGAATTAAGTTCAGAAAGGTTAAGTACCTTGCCTACAGTCACACAGCAAACAAGTACCAGAGCCATGACTTGACCCCAGGCTTGCTGACTTTTTCTATGGTCTATTCTTCCATTTCTCACTGGAACGAGGAAATATGGTGGGTGTGTAGGAAACTGAACATAACAGCTACTCACAGGGTTAGAAATATTTTCAAGTACACATCCAGTTTATCTATAAATACTTTAACTTGGTTAGGTCCCTTAAAATATTAATACTTTCCTTCTGCTATAATATATCTATTCATCTCTCATTTATTACTTAACATGGCTCAAATAATCTCTTTACAACTTGGCAGAAGTTAGAAATGAATTTATTTGGGGTAGGAGTGGGATGAGGATGATATCTAAAATCTACTTTGATCTCCAAATTGTGGCAAAGATTACAGTAACAGACTGATTCTTCCCTGATGATACCCTGGTTGTTATGGTAATGGGAGAGGACTGTAAAATAGTACAACAAAGTCTCACATCTTTTTTTTTTTTTTTTTGGTATTAGGGATTGAACTCAGGGGCACTCAACCACTAAGCCACATCCCCAGCCCTATTTTGTATTTTATTTAGAGACAGGGTCTCTCTGAGTTGCTTAGTGCCTCACCGTTGCTGAGTCTGACTTTGAACTCTTGATCTTCCTGCCTCAGCTTCCTGAGCCACTGGGATTACAGGAGTGTGCCACTGTGCACAGAAGTCTTTTACAAAACACAAAATACATACTTCCATGCTAGATGGGAGACACTCAATTATGGCATTAATGACACCTAAGATTCTGTAAGCCAGACCACATGTCCTTTACAGAACCCCAGAGCAATGGCTGCCGAGTGGAGCAACATGGGGGAAACAGAGGGTTGTGTGGGCAAAATGATCTTAATATAGCACCTACTGGAACCCCGGAGAGGACATGAGGAGCTCCTGAGGTGAACAATAAGAAAGACCCAGGCAGCTCATGAGGGCGGCTCCCAAGGGCCAGAGTAGCACTGTACAGCCCTGGAACAGGGAAAATTTAATGCTTGGCAAAAAGACTGTGTGAGCTGTCCTCCCCGGTGAGAGTATTTGGGATCCCAGGGATTTCACTGATAGGATTTTGGATGAAGACTCTTTCAGGCATTGTTGACTCCAGTTTCTTCACCCCTTTTTTGGCTAAATTTCCCAGGTTTCATTAGCTAGAGAAATCTGGGTCACCTTGTTTTTCAACATAATGTTAAACCAGGATCATGGCATTATGCTGGTTCAAAAAGTGATACAACTTTTACTTATATGAACTTGAGATGTTTTAAAACTCGAGTTTCATCTCCCTGAAAAATTCTCTTGTATTACCACTTTTTAGTTAAACCCTTCCCCCATCTCTCTTCCCTGGCAACCACTGATCTTTTCTCCAAACCTTTGTTTGCATTTTCCAGAATGTCACAACAAAGTGACATCTGTGTTCTTTCACTCAGCATTATGCATTTGAGATTGATCCATGTTGCATGTATCATTGGCTTACTCTCTTTATTGTTGAATAGTATTCCACGTTGTATGGGCACACCACACTTCATTCAGCTGAGGGTTGTTTCTAGTTTTTGGTGCTGCAGAATAAAACTGCTTTAAACATTCATGTGTAGGTTTCTGTGTAAATTATAGTTTTTATTTCTCTAGGATAAATACCTAGGCATGGGGTTTCTGGATAATATGAAAAGCATACATGCAACTTTATTACAATGCAATCCCCATCAAAACACCAATGACATTCTTCCCAGAACTAGAAAAACAATTCTAAAACTCATATGGAAGCACAAAAGACACTGAATAGCAGATCAATCTTGATCAAAAAGAACAAAACTGGAGGTATCCAGCATCTTATTTTGAGATACACAACAGAGCATAGGCAGCACAGAAACAGAGACATAGACTAGCACAACAGAACAGAGAACCCAGAAATAAACCTATGCACCTATATTCAACTGATTTTCAACAAAGGCACCAAAAACATACAATGGAGAAAGGACAGCACCTTGAAAAATGGTGCAGGGAAAAGTGGATATCCACATGTTGAAGACTGAAGTTTGATCCCTCTCTCTCACCCTGTACAAAAATCAACTCAAATGGATCAAAGACCTGCATACAAGAGCTGAAACTCTAAAGCTATAGAACAAAACTCAGGGGAAACACTTCAAGACATTGGTATAGGCAATGCTGTTTTGGATAGGACCCCAGAAGCACAGGAAACAAATGCAAAAATTAACAAGTGGAGTTACACCAAACTGAAAAGTTTCTGCATCAGTGTGAGGAGGAAATCTACAGAAAAGGAGAAAATCTTTGCCAGCTATTCATCCCAAAACTGATCCACTATCAATAAACTTAACAACAACAAAAGCTACACAATTAATCTAATTAAAATGGGCAAATGACCTGAATAGATAATTCTCAAAAGAAGAAATACAAATGGCCAAGGGATACATGAAGAAAATGCTCAATACCAGTGGGTATCAGGGAAAAGCAAGTCAATACTATAATGAGACATCATCTCACCCTAGTTAGATTGGCCATTATCCAAAAAACCCCAAATTAACACATGCTGGTGAGGCTGTCAAGAAAAAGGAACTCTTACATACAGCTGGTGGAATGTAAATTAGTACAGCCACTATGGAGAACAGTATCGAGGTTCCTCAAAAAACTGACAATAGACTACCACATGGTCCAGCTAGTCCTCTCTGTGTATATATCCAAAGGGGATGAAGCCAGAATACATAATAGACACCTGCATATCCATGGTTATTGCATCCTGTTCACAATAGCTAAGGTATGGGATCAACGAGGTGCCCAACAACAGATTAATGGATTAAGGAAATGTGGGTATGTCTACACAAACACACACACTGTAGTATAGTCATGTGTAAAGAAGAATGAAATTCTGCCATTTGCAGAAAAATGGATGGAGCTGGAGGACATTGTGTTAAGAGAAACAAGCTAGACAGAAAGATAAGTACAGCAAGTTTTCTTTCACAGTGAAGCTAAAAGCATCAAGCTGAATGTAGAATAGTGACTAGTAGAGGTTGGAAAGGGGTGTGTCAGGGGAGGGTGGGTAAAGGGTGGTGGAATCTGGTCAGTGCAAGTGGTATATGTGTGTATGGAAATATCACACTGAGCCCCACTAATGTGTATGATTAATATGTATCAATGAAAAATAAGAAATTGCCAAATTCTTCCAAAGTGGCTGCACCATTTTTCACTTCTGTCATCAGAATGTGAGAATTACTTTCCACCCTCACCAGTGCCCGATACTGTCAGATATTGTGTAGGGTTGCTTTTTCCTTTTGGTCATTTTAATAGCTGTGTTGCCGTCTCTCATCATGGCTTTCATTTGCATATCCTTAATAACTAATGATGTTGATCATATTTTCATGTGCCTATGTGCTATCTGCAGAGCTCTTAGATGGAGTGCCTTTTCCAATCTTTCCCTCAAGTTTTAAGTGGATTGTTTGCTTACTGTTGAATTTCAAGGTTTCTTCACATATTATGAATACAGAACATTTACAGAGGCAAACGTTTTTAATTTTGGTGAAGTCCAGTTTGTCAATACTTTCTTTTTTATGAATCTAGTTTTGGGTGTCATATCTAAGAAATCTTCAACTGAGATCACAAAGTGTTTAACTTGTTTTCTTTACAGTTTTACCTTTGACATGTAGTTCTATGATTTATTTTGATTTCATTTCTCTTAATGTGGGAGTTATAGAATGAGGTTATAGATATATAGGACATTAGTTATAGATTGAGGTTTGCATCTATGCATTTATGCATATTCAATTGTTAAAGTGCCTTTTGTTTAAAGGATGACCTTCACCCCTCTCCATTGAATTTCTTTTTTTTTTTTTTTCCGTTTACATAGGGTAATGATGTTTATTATATTTTTCCCCTCCCCCCCACCCCTCCCACCCCTCCCACCCCTCCCACCCCTCTTTTCCCTCTACACAGTCCTTCTTTCCTTCATTCTTACTGCTCTCCTTAGCCTAACTCTAAACCTAACCCTAAACCTAATGCTAGCCCGTCCCACCCCCCATTATATGTCCTCATCCGCTTATCAGCGAGATCATTCGTCCTTTAGTTTTTTGAGATTGGCTTATCTCACTTAGCATGATATTCTCCAATTTCGACCATTTGCCTACAAATGCCATAATTTTATCATTCTTCATTGCGGAGTAATATTCCATTGTATAAATATGCCACAGTTTCTTTATCCATTCATCAACCGAAGGACATCTAGGTTGGTTCCACAATCTGGCTATGGTGAATTGAGCAGCAATGAACATTGATGTGGCTGTATCTCTGTAGTATGCTGCTTTTAAGTCCTTTGGGTATAGGCCAAGGAGTGGGATAGCTGGGTCAAATGGTGTTTCCATTCCAAGCTTTCTGAGGAATCTCCACACTGCTTTCCAGAGTGGTTGCACTAATTTGCAACCCCACCAGCAATGTATGAGTGTTCCTTTTTCACCACATCCTCGCCAACACCTATTGTTGCTTGTATTCTTGATAATCGCCATTCTAATTGGGGTGAGATGAAATCTTAGGGTAGTTTTGATTTGCATTTCCCTTATTACTAGGGATGTTGAACATTTTTTCATATATCTGGTGATTACTTGTACATCTTCTTCTGTGAAGTGTCTGTTCATTTCCTTAGCCCATTTGTTGATTGGATTATTTGTATTCTTCGTGTAGAGTTTTTTGAGTTCTTTATAGATTCTGGAAATTAGCGCTCTATCTGAGGTATGGTTGGCAAAGATATTCTCCCACTCTGTAGGCTCTCTCTTCACATTTCTGATAGTTTCCTTTGCTGAGAGAAAGCTTTTTAGTTTGAATCTATCCCAGTTGTTTATTCTTGCTTTTATTTCTTGTGCTATGGGAGTCCTGTTAAGGAAATCTGATCCTGAGCCAACAAGTTGAAGATTTGGACCTACTTTTTCTTCTATAAGATGCAGGGTCTCTGGTCTGATTCCGAGGTCCTTGATCCATTTTGAGTTGAGTTTTGTGTAGGGTGAGAGATAGGGGTTTAGTTTCATTCTATTGCATATAGTTTTCCAGTTTTCCCAGCACCATTTGTTGAAGAGGCTATCTTTTCTCCATTGCATATTGTTGGAACCTTTGTCTAGTATGAGAAAATTGTATTTATTTGGGTTTGTGTCCATGTCCTCTATTCTGTACCATTGATCTACCTGTCTATTTTGGTACCAATACCATGCCGTTTTTGTTACTATTGCTTTGTAGTAGAGTTGAAGATCTGGTATTGCAATACCCCCTGCTTCGCTCTTGCTACTGAGGATTGCTTTAGCTATTCTAGGTTTTTTATTCTTCCAGATGAATTTCATAATTGCTTGCTCTATTTCTGCGAGGTACATCATTGGGATTTTAATTGGAATTGCATTGAATCTGTATAGAACTTTAGGTAGTATAGCCATTTTGATGATATTAATTCTGCCTATCCAGGAACATGGGAGATCTTTCCATCTTCTAAGGTTTTCTTGAATTTCTTTCTTTAGTGTTCTGTAGTTCTCATTGTAGAGGTCTTTCACCTCTTTTGTGAGATTGATTCCCAAGTATTTTATTTTTTTCGATGCTATTGTGAATGGGGTAGTTTTCCTAATTTCTCTTTCTGAAGATTCATCACTTATGTATAAATATGCATTGGATTTATGAGCATTGATCTTGTAACCTGCTACTTTACTGAATTCACTTATGAGTTCTAAAAGTTTTCTGGTGGAATTTCCAGGTTCCTCGAAATATATAATCATGTCATCAGCGAACAGGGATAGTTTGAGTTCTTCTTTTCCTATTCGTATCCCTTTAATTTCTTTGGTTTGTCTGATTGCTCTGGCTAGAGTCTCAAGGACGATGTTGAATAGAAGCGGTGAAAGAGGGCATCCCTGCCTTGTTCCAGTTTTTAGGGGGAACGCTTTCAGTTTTTCACCATTTAGAATGATATTAGCCATGGGCTTAGCGTAGATGGCCTTTATAATGTTTAGGAATGTTCCCATTACCCCAATTTTTTCTAGTGTTTTGAGCATGAAGGGATGCTGTATTTTATCAAATGCTTTTTCTGCATCTATTGAAATAATCATGTGATTCTTAACTTTAAGTCTGTTGATATGGTGAATGACATTTATTGATTTCCGAATGTTGAACCAACCTTGCATCCCTGGGATAAAACCCACTTGATCGTGGTGCACTATCTTTTTAATATATATTTGTATGCGATTTGCTAAAATTTTGTTGAGAATTTTTGCATCGATGTTCATTAAGGATATTGGTCTGAAATTTTCTTTCCTTGATGTGTCTCTGTCTGGTTTAGGTATCAGGGTGATATTGGCTTCATAGAACGAGTTTGGTAGGGTTCCCTCCTCTTCTATTTCATGGAATAGTTTGAGGAGTATTGGAATGAGCTCTTCTTTAAAGGTTTTGTAGAACTCGGCTGAGAACCCATCTGGTCCTGGACTTTTCTTTGTTGGTAGGCTTTTGATGACCTCTTCTATTTCATTGCTTGAAATTGGTTTATTTAAGTTGTGTATGTCCTCCTCGTTCAGTTTAGGTAGTTCATATGTCTCTAGAAATTTGTTGATGTCTTCAAGGTTTTCTGTTTTGTTGGAGTATAGATTTTCGAAATAGCTTCTAATTATGTTTTGTATTTCACTCGTGTCTGTTGTGATGTTTCCTTGTTCATTCCGAATTTTAGTAATTTGAGTTTTCTCCCTCTTTCTCTTTGTTAGTGTGGCTAAGGGTTTATCAATTTTATTTATTTTTTCAAAGAACCAACTATTTATTTTATTAATTTTTCCGATTGTTTCTTTTGTTTCGATTTTGTTGATTTCGGCTCTGATTTTAACTATTTCCTGTCTTCTACTACTTTTGGTATTGATCTGTTCTTCTTTTTCTAGTGCTTTGAGCTGTAGTGTTAACTCGTTTATTTGTTGATTTCTACTTCTTTTTTTGAATGCACCCCATGAAATAAATCTTCCTCTAAGTACTGCTTTCATAGTGTCCCAGAGATTTTGATATGATGTGTCTTTGTTCTCGTTTACTTCTAAGAATTTTTTTATTTCCCTCCTGATGTCTTCTGTTATCCATTCATCATATAATAGTGTATTATTTAGTCTCCAGGTATTGGAGAAGTTTCTGTTTTTTATTCTGTCATTTATTTCTAATTTCAATCCATTATGATCTGATAGAGTACAAGGTAGTATCTCTATCTTCTTGTATTTACTAACAGTAGCTTTGTGGCATAAAATATGGTCTATTTTAGAGAAGGATCCATGTGCTGCTGAGAAGAAAGTGTATTCATTCTTTGTTGGATGGTATATTCTATATATGTCCGTTAAGTCTAAATTGCTGATTGTGTTGTTGAGATCTATAGTTTCTTTATTCAATTTTTGTTTGGACGATCTATCCAGTGGTGAGAGAGGTGTGTTAAAATCGCCTAGTATTATTGTGTTGTGGTCTATTTGGTTTCTGGAATTGAGAAGGATTTGTTTGACGTACGTGGATGAGCCAATGTTCGGGGCATAGATATTTATGATTGTTATGTCTTGCTGATTTATGCTTCCCTTAAGCAGCATGTAATGTCCTTCTTTATCCCTTCTGACTAGTTTTGGTTTGAAGTCCACATTATCTGAGATGAGGATGGATACTCCAGCTTTTTTGCTGTGTCCGTGTGCATGGTATGTTTTTCCCCATCCTTTCACCTTTAGTCTATGGGTGTCTCTTTCTATGAGATGAGTCTCTTGCAGGCAGCATATTGTTGGATTTTTCTTTTTAATCCAATCTGCCAGTCTGTGTCTTTTGATTGATGAATTCAGGCCTTTAACATTCAGGGTTATTATTGTGATATGATTTGTATTCCCAGTCAATTGACTCATATTTGTTTTTGACATGATTTGGTTTCTCCTTTATTTGGCTATTCCTTTAGGCTAGCGCCTCCTGTTGCTGATTTGCATCGTTGTTTTTCATCTCTTCCTCATGGAATATTTTGCTGAGAATGTTCTGTAATGCTGGCTTTCTTTTTGTAAATTCCTTTAGCTTTTGTTTATCATGGAAGGATCTTATTTCATCGTCAAATTTGAAGGTAAGTTTTGCTGGGTATAAGATTCTTGGTTGGCATCCGTTTTCTTTCAGGGCTTGGTATATGTTGTTCCAGGCCCTTCTAGCTTTTAGGGTCTGGATTGAAAAATCTGCTGATATTCTTATTGGTTTCCCTCTGAATGTAATTTGATTCTTTTCTCTCGCGGCCTTTAAAATTCTGTCTTTATTTTGTATGTTAGGTATTTTCATAATAATGTGCCTTGGTGTGGGTCTGTTGTAATTTTGTATGTTTGGAGTTCTATAAGCCTCTTGTACTTGGTTTTCCATTTCGTTCTTCAGATTTGGGAAATTTTCTGTTATTATTTCATTGAATAGATTGTTCATTCCTTTGGTTTGTTTCTCTAAGCCTTCCTCAATCCCAATAATTCTCAAATTTGGCCTTTTCATGATATCCCATAGTTCTTGGAGATTCTGTTCATGATTTCTTACCATCTTCTCTGTTTGTTCCACTTTGTTTTCAAGGTTAAATATTTTGTCTTCAATGTCTGAGGTTCTGTCTTCCAGGTGTTCTATCCTATTGGTTATGCTTTCTATGGAGTTTTTAACTTGGCTTATTGTTTCCTTCATTTCAAGGATTTCAGTTTGGTTTTTTTTCAGTATCTCTAACTCTTTATTGAAATGATCTCTTGCTTCCCATATTTGGTCTTTTAACTGTTGATTGGTGCGATCATTTAATGCCTGCATTTGCTCTTTCATCTCCTCCTTCAATGCCTGCATTTGCTCTTTCATCTCCTCATTAGCTTCCCTGATCGTTTTAATTACGTACATTCTGAACTCCCTTTCTGACATTTCTTCTGCTCTGCTGTCATTGGGTTTTATTGATGTAGTATCTAGGTTTGTTTGGGACATTTTCTTCCCTTGTTTTCTCATAATGGTCAGTTGTCAGTGGGACCCTGAGATATTGCAGTTTTCCACTATTGGCTTATAGTGTCCCAGTAGATTTCCAGTGTATCACCTCCCAGCCTTCAGTAGCCTGATGTCTTGGAGGAATCTGATAAAGCAGCTCATTCGAAGAATACTGCCCCTAGCCCCCTACTGGTTCCACGTTTTGGAACTGGCTCTGTGCGGAAATGCTCTCACTGTGGGCCTGCACCGTGCAGCTGGCCGTGTGGGAAGAGCCCACTGCCGGAGTGTGGAAGACTACCTTGGGAAGACTCAAGCTGCCCTGCCCGGCTCTGCTAAGCCACCTCTATCTGGGCCTGCCACCCGGGCTGAGCTTTACCCAGTGGGCAGACTCACCCGTGGCTCCACTTCAGTCCGAGTCTCTCAATGCCTCCCCTTCTTAACTCCTGGGTTGTGGAGCGACCGGGGGTGCAGTCTCCCTCTAGGCCGCCATCTTGGATCGCCCCATGAAGAGAGCCCGCAGCCGGAGTGGGCAGAGCCGCCTGAAGAGGTCTCCGGCTGCCCTGCCCTTATCCCTGAGGCTGATTGCAGATCGAGGCTCTCCGCTGGTTCTTTGCAGGAGTACACTGCACTGCAGGGGCTCCGGGACTCGGAGCCTGCTCTGTTCAGACAGGCTCTCACTAGCGGGCCAGTTCCGATCCGAGAACCTGGAGAAGCTGGCTGTGTGGGCGGGGCCCACCGCCGGAGTGCGCAGGACTGCCTGTGGATGACTCTAGCTGCCCTGCCCGGCTCCGATAAGCCACCTCTATCTGGGCCTGCCACCCGGGCCGAGCTTTACCCAGTGGGCAGACTCACCCGTGGCTCCACTTCAGTCCGAGTCTCTCAATGCCTCCCCTTCTTAACTCCTGGGTTGTGGAGCGACCGGAGGTGCAGTCTCCCTCTAGGCCGCCATCTTGGATCGCCCCCTCTCCATTGAATTTTCCGTGCAACTTAGTAAAAACTCAATTGTCTGTCTTTGTGCAGGTCTACTTTTAGACTCTACTCTGTTCTAGTGATCTGTGTGTCTGTTCTTTGACCAACACCACACTCTCTTGATTATTGTAGCTGTATAACAGTCTTCAGTTCAGGAAGTATGAGTTCCCCAAATTTGTTCTTATTTTTCTAAATTATTGATTATTTCAATTTTGTTGACTTTCTAAACATATTGTAGACTCGACTTGTTGATATTTTAAAAAATTCCTGTGGGAATTTTGATTGGGATCTAATTAAACATATTGTCACTTTTGGGGAGAACTGACAAATTAACAACACTAAGAACAACAGTCACATAAATTTAAGTCTTTCATATGTTTTGAGTTTTCAGCATATAAATTATGTGACATATTTTGTTATATTTGCATCTGAACCTTTAATTTTTTGTGCTATTATAAATGGTATTAAAACATTTTTCATTTTCAATGGTTTCCAATTGTTCATTACTTGTATATTGAAATACAGTAGATTTATTTATGTCATATCCTGAGATTGTACTAACCTTAATTACTTCTTGGAGTAGTACTGGAGATTTCATAAGATTTTTACATAGATGGTCATGTTTTATGTATTCCTTTCCTGACTATTTGTCTTTTCTTTTTCTTTCCTTAAAGCTCTTGGAAAAAATTTCTAATAAAACATTGAACAGGAGTGTCAAGACTTGTTCCCAACTTAAGGGACAAATATTCAGTCTTTCATCAGTTTTTGTAGATTCTTCTCATCAGGTTAAGGAAATTCCTTTTTATTTCTGATTTGCTGAGCATTTTGTGTTTTGTTTTGTTTTTAACATAAATGAATTTTTTTTCTTTTGTTGTGCTGGGGATCAAATCCAGGGTCTTGTACAAGCAGGCAAGTGCTGTACCACTGATGAACTACATCCCCAGCCTTTGATTATTGAATATTTAATTGTTTTTTTCTGTACTATTTAGATAAATATGTGACTTTTCTTCATTAATCTGCTAATACAGTGAATTACAGTAATTGAATGTTAAAAAATGGACACAAAATTGTACATTTGTATGGGGTATCATATATTTCAATATATGCACACATTGTGTAAGGTTCAAATCAGGTTAAACATTTATCTCCTCAAACATTTATCATTTCATTATAGTAAAAGCCATTCAAAGTCATTTTTTCTAATTTTTGAAATATGTTATCTAGAGTCATCTACTATGCAAAAGAACAACATAATTTATTTTTCCCATCTAACTGTAATTTAGTACCAACAGTTCCCAGTACTTCCCTAGTAACTGAATTTTGAAAGTTGGACCAGCCTTGCATTCCTAGGATAAATCCCACTTGATTGAGATGTATTACCTTTTCTATATATTTTTGGATTCTATTTGCTAATACTTTGCTGAGGATTTTTACAATTGTGTTCACAAGGGTTAGTGGTCTATAGTTCTCTTTTCTAATAATGTCTTGTTTGGTTTTGGTATCAGTGTAATGAGGCCTCATAAAATGAGTTGGGAAGTATCCCTTCCTCTTCTGATTTCTGGACAAGATTGCAGAGAACTGGCATTATATTTTTCTTAAACACGTGATAGAATTAGTGAAGACTTGCTTTTTTATGTTGGAAGGTTTTTCAACTTTTTGAACATACCTAGGACTATTCACATTATTTGTTTTTTGTTGAGTGAGTTTTGATAGTTTGTGTTTTTCAAGGAATTTATTTCATCAAAGTTGTTTACTTTATGGACAGAGAGTTGTTCACATTATTCCCATTTTTTTCCTTTAATATTTATAGAATCTTCAGGGATATCTTTTTTCATTCCTAATATTGGCATTTTATGTCTTCTTTTTTTTCAGTCTTGGTTAGTCTGATAGAGGTTTATCAGTTTTGTTTTAATAAGAGATTTATTGAGATATAGTCCACATATCATAAAATTCACATTGATCTTAAAGTACATACAGTTCACTGGTTTTTATTCATAGAGTGGTACAATCATCACTACCATCTAATTTCAAAATACTTCCATCACTCCAAAGAGAAACCAATACCCATTAACAATCACTCCCTGTGATATTTTGAGTTGTAAAAAAATATTTTGAGTTGTAGATGGACACAATACCTTTATTTATTTATTTATGTGGTGCTGAGAATCAAACCCAGTGCCTCAAATGTGCCAGGTAAGCGCTCTACTACTGAGCCACAACCCCAGCCCCATCCTAAACTGTCCTTTTAAATGATTATTAGATTCAGGGAGACTAACTTTGGAAATCATTACTTGAAACTAGGTAGTGGTACTTGATTTTTTAAAAGAAGTATGACTTTGCTTATTTGAAGAGTATTATTATATCGATTATCAGAATAATAAATGTTATTTAATGGAAATCAAATTTTACTGAAAAATAACTTCTATATTATCAATTCATTAATCTCAATTAAAATTGACAAAAAGATGATAAACTATGGCAGACTATAAATAAAAATTTCCTGTAAACACAAGTGTCAGCTTTCAGATTTTTTCTTCTTTGAATTGCTGGGGATTGAACCCAGGGCTTTCCAAGTACCAGGCAAGTGCTCTACCACTGAACGACATCCTCAGCTCAGCTTTCCTTTCAGACCTGCTTAGTAATAGATGTAACACATTCAGTTAACTTCACTGAATAATGTAGAAATTAGGTCAGAAAACACCATCCACATTGAATTTGTCTTTTATTTCAGTCATGCTAGTGAGAGTGATGTGGTGTCTAAGTGGATTTGGTTTGAATTTCACTATTGACTAGTGATTTGAGCATCTAAATGCTTATTGAATTTTTTTCTTTTAATCTTTGGAGGAAGACCTATTTAAATTCTTTGCCCATTTTTAAGTTGCACTATTTGCCTTTTTATCGTAGAGTTGCAAAAGTTCTTCATAAATTCTGTATGTAAGTCTTTTATAAGATAAATGACTTACAAATATTTTTTCCCATTCATAGGCTGTTTTCACTTTGTTGTTGGTGTTCTTTAATTTTGGTGAAATACCATTTATCATCGCCTTCCCTTTGTTGTTTGTGCTTTTGGTGTGTCACCTGATCTAAGATTATGACTATGTACTCTTTTTTTATTTTTTGGTACTAGAGATTGAACCTAGAGGTACTTAACTACTGAGCCACATCCCCAACCCTTTTTATTTTTTATTTTGAGACAGAGTCTCACTAGGTTTCTTACAGCCCCACTAAGTTGCTGAAGGTGGTTTGGAACCTGTGATCCTCCTCTCTTAGCCTCTGGAGCTGCTGGGATTACAGGCATGTGTCACTGTGCCCAGGAATCTACTCTTCTATTTTCTTTGAAGTTCTGTAGTTTTAACCTCACATGTATGTCTTTGATCCATTTTTGAGTTAATTCTTGTAAATGGTATGAGATAGGGGTTCAGCTTCATTCCTTTTCATGTGGATATCTAGTTATCCCAGCATAACTAATGTTTGATCCCCATTTGAAAAGTTTGTTACCTTGGTTGAAAATCAGTTCACAAGGAATGTAAGGACTCCTTTTTGGACTCTTAATTCTATTCCTTTGACATATATGTCACTCCTTAGGCTAATACTACACTGTCTTGATTATTGTAGCTTTGTAGTAGTTTTGAAATTGAGATTTGTAAGTACTTCATTTTTGCAAGACTGTGTTGGCTTTTTAAAGTCCCTTGCATTTCCACACGAATGTTAAGATTAGCTTGTCAATTTGCAAAACACAGCTCGGTTTTAATGAGGATTGTGTTGAATATGTAGACTTGTTTGGGTAGTATTGTCATCTTAACAATATTAAATACTCAATTCATGAATATGGGATATATTTCCATTTTGGGGTCATTAATTCCTTGGTCTTCTTTAATTCCTTTAAAAATGTCTCATAGTTTTATTGTCTAAGGATCACATTTTTTTGTGAAACTTATTCCTAAGTATTTTATTCTTGCCATTGCCAGTGCAAGTGGGATATTTTTTCTTATTTTCATATTCTGATTATTTGACATCAGCGTATAGCTTTAGCTTTCATCCTTGCTAAAGTTAATTAATTTGAAAACCATATTTTTTGACGGGGAGCTACTGGGGATTAAACTCAGGGGCACTCGACCACTGAGCCACATCCCAGCCCTAATTTGTGTTTTATTTAGAGACAGGGTCTCACTGAGTTGCTTAGTGCCTTGCTAAGTTGCTGAAGCTAGCTTTGAACTCATGATCCTCCTGCCTCAGTTTGCTGAGCTGCTAGGGTTATAGCGTGCGCCACTGTGCCTGGCTCCCCACTTAACTTTTAATCTATGTATACTATTACATTTAGAGTGGGTTTCTTGTAGACAGCATGCGCTATCAGACCTTTCTTTTTTAATTCAATCTGACATTATCTATCTTTATTTGATTATTCAGACCATCTACATTTATGGTAATTACTGATTGGGTATAAGTCTACTATTGTATTAGTGTTTTCTTGCCTTCTTTGTATTTTGTTCCTCTGTTCTCTCTTTTCCTTTCTTCATTTGAATTTTAATGAGTTTTAGTACTCCATATAATTTATCTATTGGATTGGTCATAATTGTACTATTTTTTAGTTGTTGTTTGGGGATTATACTACATGATTTGTCACAGTTTATTTAGAGTTAATATTTATTATTTCAAATGGAATAGCTGGATGTATGCATGCAGACACGGCATCTCAGTTATCAGTTTCCCTGCCCTCAAAAACGGATTTCTTTATGACCTCTTATCTGTTACAGGATTATTGTGAGGTTAAAAAAAAAAAAAAAGCTAAAGTCATATCCTCTTAAGTTCTATACAATGTGCATGATTATCAAAAGCAAAAATTGTTACATTAGAGAGACTTCAACTAAGAGCTAAGAGCAGAACCCGGACTCAACCCTACATCTCTTCACTTCCTATTTCTTCCTCCAATACTAGGCTGCCATTTGTTCTTCAGATGTAAGTTATGGTTGTGGTACAGAAACTAGAGACTGTGCAACACAGAAGGTGCCATAAAATTACAAAAAGACACTGGCAATGAGAACACCTGGGTTCAAGACCTGTTCTGCACACTGCAGGGCATAAGGAAAGTGCTCAATCCAGGTGTAGCTTGGAACACAAATCTTGGGAACTTCCAGCAAAGAGTATATTACAGCATTCTTCCTGTAATAGCAAAGTGAACCAGACAAGGTGGCTTTTACATCTACATGTGGTACCAATGTAATAAGCAGAAATGAACCTGGGTCTCATTTCTAAGGCACTGGGTCAACCACAAACTGTCTGATACTATTCATGTTCCCAACTAACGAATAGCTTGGTTCCATGGTCATTTATCTTGGCTCTCCTCCATTTAGGATTTGCTACTTCTATTCATCAAAATAAGATTCCAACTACAGATGGTTGAGTATGGAATTTGTTTCTGTGGAAATTCTATTTCCCTTCCTTGGTGGTTTAAAAAACTGTGTTCCTTGGAGTTTAAGAGATTTTCATTAAGTTTCCAGATTTCCATGAGGTATTCTCACAGGTCATCATGGAGAAGAGAGTGGAATGGAGTGGCGTGTGGGACAATATTGTTTTAAATATTTTATGTGAACAAATTGTTCCTTGGTATTAAAGAAATTTGGAAGCCTCCACCTCAGAGCATTGACTTGGTGCCCCTACCCCTGGATGGGAAGGAACATGAATTTCAACTACTTTGGTCTAACCATCCTTTGAAGGCATGAACTCATCCCCACAGAGTGACATCCAGTCTGGATTTAAGAAGCTTCAGTGGCAGGGAATTCCCCACTTGTCCGTAGCTCATCCCCACCTTTGCTTAGCTCTGATGCCATCAGTCCTTCTGTAGATCACTGCTTCTCAAATTGGCCTGTCCATGGTAATCATCTGGTGAGTTTTTTAAAAAAATAACCAAGGCCTGGGCCCCACCCCCAGAGATTCTGGTTTAATTGGTTTTGGGTACAGTCTGGACAATGGGAGATTTAAAATCTTCCCAGATGATTCTAATTTGTAGTGAAATTTGGGGCCCACTGCTTTAGACAAACTGAGATCTGTACCTTTCAAATGCTATCTGGCACTTTTACTCCCCTTCTGGAAGGCACAGATATAAAGTCAAATCTATCTTCCACCTAAGACCCTTTAAAACACCCAAAGTGAGCTTCACTTTCCTCCCAGAGTCCCTTCGTATTAAAATCCTGGTGCTTTCTGGAGGCCTCCTCCTGTGACATGTTGTCTGGCTTGGTCTCAATGTCTGTGGACCCTGGGTGGCTGCCATGGTATACACTGCACCAGGATGGATCTGATCATTTCATTGCGACAACTTTCTATGGTGCACTGCATTTGGGCACTAATTACAGGCTGAGGGCTAACAACAACCAGAAAACCAAATCAGAAAATTCCGTAGACAATTCACCTTTACATTACTGTAGCATCTCAGAGCTCACAAAGTAAATTCACACACCTTGTTTCAATTACTTCTCCCCTTAGCTGCCCTTTTTCCAATCCTGGTTTTCAGGTGAGGGGAGGGGTTTGTTTTAAAGCAAAGTAATCCAAAGCTCTCACTTCCATATTTGGTGGTCCTTACACCGGGCCTCACTGTGTCCCACGAAACTGTGCAGTCCATGGTAGGCCAGGGACAGGGCCTCACAGAACACAAACCTCCGATTAGTGCTGCTGTTTTACATGGCAGTTCTCCAGGGCCACCCAAGCGCTATGCAAGTTGTGTGCAGCACCATAACCACAGGATGGGGGTCTCTGCCAGGTTTCAGGGCAACATTCTACGCTCCTCATTCTGGATGCTGATAGAAGTTGTGTTGTGACTTCAAAACCCCCTGGAGAAAGGCCACCATGTGCACGGGTGAACTCAAAACGAACAAAACCCATGTCAGAGTGGCAACCCGTTGGGCAAAATTTCACAGTCCATCTCACGATGGACCCTTCCTGTATATCCACCAGAGGCCTTATTCTCCTTTTGCTCCCCGACTTGCCTTTGCCATAAGACTTAGAAAACCTCCTCTAGCAGCTGACACTTTAACAATATATCCCTTCAGTTCTAGCTTAGCTCTGTTCCTGGACGTCAGTTTTCTGGTTGCACATTTACAATATTCTCAGGATTCCTTCATTTCAAACTCCCATGGCTAACCCAACAACAGATCTTAATTTCCCTTATTTCACGGACTGGACTGTCACTCTCTGTCATTACTTAAAGAGTGATATCACTGGTGGGGCAGGAGGTGTGGTCTATTCCAGGAGCATTAAAGAGGTGCATTATCAATGGGGGATTTCAGAACAATCATAAAACTGTCCAGAAGTTGGTACTTTTTATTATCACTGTGATGAAATATCCCTCCTGTTGGGTTGGAGCCCTCACTCTATCCCTCTATCTCTCTTCCTCTGCCTTGGCATGCCACTGGTGCCATTCAATCACAGCTGGCCATCCCAAGCTGACATGGCCCTGCGATCTATTTTTATGTGTGTAGTGTGTTGGGCAGGACAAAAGTCACATCTCACCAGGCTAAGGAGGTCATCTACAAAATTTTGTCAACAGTTCAGATGGAATGGAACTTGGTAACTGTTAGAAACAATATAGTCCTAAAACATAGAGCAGCTTCTATGGCAGAACAGAAACCCAGAGAAAACTGGATTTTAAAGGCTCCAAGAATATAACTTGCACAACACATTGGTTATTCTCAAACACTGGAAAGTATTGTGCTGGAAAAAGAGGGCATGAAATTGTTTTTATTTGAAAGGCATTTGTTTGAGAAAATGATGCTTTCTCCAAGCAAAATGTTAGCTTGCTTGGTTAGAAGTTAATTACAATATTTATTGCTTAGAGCCAGCCTGGAATTTTGGCTTGAATTCTTAGAAGCCTATGATTCAGGGTGGAAATTACCTATTCAACCCAAGGCCAGCGAGCTAAATGTTGATCTGATAACTGCTTATTTCAAAGGGACCAAGAGATAAGAAATAGTCTCTGACAGTGGAAAACAAAACTGTGGTTTGAAATCCGGGAACATTATCACGGAGATACAGGAATGTTTGTTATTGAGATTGGAACTAAATGAGGAAATGTTTTAAAAGAATAAAGTGGTTAGTTGCCTTGATTCCCAAATTAATAATGTCCTTGTTCTTTTGATATCTCTAATACTTACATGTTGGTTTAATTAAAATATTTGGAGGTTGAAATCCAATGCAATCAGAGAAATCATGCATTTGATATGTGGCTTAATGGACTTTAGCTTTATCATTCTAATCTGCCTTTAAAAGCAAACATTATCCTTGTTGCTCATCTTCCTTCAGCCCCATCTTCTGGGTTGACCAGCTTGTTTGGGCCTCTGGACATCACAAGTGTTTTTCAGTTATCCCTCCTTAAGTCCTGTTTGACCCTTAACGTGAGGTTCCAAGTTTCCAGCCTCAGTCCTTTGGTTTTCTTCCTGACGCATGACCTGATCCTTGGGGCATCAGAGGCCGCCCCTGCAGGGCTCTTGAAGCTGTCCCTCCCACCTGAGCTCGGGACTTTAATTCCATCTGTGGATGGGCTGCCTCCTTGACCTCACTCCTCCTGCCTCTCTCAGGATCAGCTTCTATCATGCATCCCTTTCTTCCATCTCTACTCTTCCTCTCTGCTCCCCAAGAAACATATTTTAAAAAAAGAAAAAGAAAAACCACATCTTGCCTCAATCCTGGCACCCCTTAATCTTTCTTTTCTTTTTCACTGTCAAGCTTCCTAGATAACATTTACTCTGGCTGCCTCACACCAGCAAAAGTCATGAGTCATATTCTAGTGGCTGGATCCAGCTGCCTCTTTCCTCAGGGGTCATGTTTGTGGCATGTGAACTGTTTGTGCTAGGACACAGGCTGCTCCTCCCCGAATCTCTCTTGTCCCTCACCTCTAGGACACTGCATCCTTAGGCCCCTGCCTGCCTCTCTGACCCACCTCTCTTCCTCTCCAAACAGAGTTGTTGCCACAGTCCTTGAAAGGCAGCTCTGTTCACCACTGTACCACCAGAGCAGTTAGGGTCTCTGATCAGTTTCTATATATTCCTTGAAAAATACTGACTATTCACTTGAAGAGATAACTCTAATTTATATCTTTGGTCCTGATCTCCTTTTTGAGCTCTAGCACCAGGTTTCCCATGCCTACTAGAACATTCCCTCACACAGTTCACAGTTCAGTATCCAGCTGCCACATGGACACCTTCCAAATCCAACACATCCTTTCCCCTCTCAGACCACTGCTTCCGGTTCACTGGCTCATGTGTCCTCCTACTCATCTGCTGGAAACATCTGGTTTTCCCTGGTTCTTCCTTTATTCCTGGCATCACATCAATTTGGAACTCCTATCTTCCTTATTCTGCCACATGTGGTCAGGACTTGGACGCCTCCAGGCCTGTGCCTACACTGCATTCTATCTGGAGGGCTCACCCCTTGGAAGGAAGGTGCTGCATGGAGAGATGATACATTTAGGTAAAGGCTCAGTTTGAAGATCTTTCATTTAGCAGCATGGACCTCAGTTTCCTCACACATAAAACAAAGCTTTAGACAGGTACTCTCTGAAGCTTTGTGACTCTCTGGATGCAATTTCTCACCATGTCTGTACATCCAAACCCTATCAGTCCTGTAAGATTCACAGTAATTGCCTCCTTCTTTCAAAGCACTCTCTGAGCCCCTCGGCACCCCACCCAACTAGAAGGAAGGTCTCCTCACTCTGGATTCCTGTAACACTTTATATAGTTCTTTTAAGGGAATCTCTGATTGTTTACTTCTTGTCTCCCTCATTAGATAAACTGACTACTCTAAATTCTTGGAAGGAAGAGCCCACATCTTGGTCTTCTTTCTTAAATCTCTGTATACCACAGGCAACCAGGGCATAGTTATTAAATAAATGAATGACTGCAAAATCCTTCCTCCTGATGAAAAACCTCTGGTAACTTCTAATTTCTCCTGCCTGCCATTCTGGCACAGGGTGGGAAGAGCTCACCTATTCTGAGAGCTAGAGTAAGAGGTAGGCCAGCCGGGCAGCCGCTGGGGGTGTCAAGCTACAGGAAGCTCTAAAATCTCTCTAGGACAGCAATGGCTTGCCAGAAATGTAAGGATGAGGGCTCTCCTGTGTGTGGTAAGAGTGATGTTCTGCATCAGCTGCTTGGGGTCAGACCCTCTTCCACCATGGTGTCATGCTTCAGTAACAACAGAGTTCTATCCAATGCCTTCCAGAAAATGAGGGTCTGCTTATCTTTAGGGCTTTAGACTTGCTGGTTGGGGTACAGAAATTGGGTGCTGTGGCATTGGGCTCTCTTTCCTCATACAGGGCTCAGCCTCTCCTCCAATACTCACTCCTTTCTTCCTGATTCGAAGCTGAAAGTAAACTTTCTCTACCTTCCCAAGCACCCAGGCCAAGCACTTTACACCACAATCCACAAAGACAGCGTCACTTCCACTTATCACTCAGAAAGCTATAGTCAACAGGTGTCCCATCTGGATCAAAGCTGACCTTGGGTTCTGGTGTTCTTGCTACTTTCAGGGTATCATCCTTCCCTGTTCCATCACGTGTCACTGTAGTTAGGGATTGTGTCTAACTGGCCTTTGCATGTCCACAGCTAAGTGCCCTCTCTGCTGTGTCTCAGCTCATCACCAGTCATAGGTTCTTCCCTTGTTGACACAGGCCACTGCCCGAGAATGCCTGAGTAAAACATTAAGATGTCAATGAACAGCTGAGAAAATGACACAGCTAATGGGAATATGCTCACTCTCCAAAACAAACAATCATAGAAGAGTGGGGGCCAGAAGCCTTTCAAGAGTAGGTGTCAGATGTGCTCCTTCATTTGCTCAGCAAACTCTCCCTGAGCCCCTACCATGTACCATGTGCTGTACTGGGTGCAAAGGATACAGCAGCGGGCACAGGCACCCACTCTGTCTTCTCGGAAAAGACAGGTTTCCGAAGGGAAGAATCTTGGGAGAGGGGCTCTCATATAGATGTAAGGTCAAGGACGGCCGCTGGACAAGTGCCTGAGTGTGGGGAAGGAGCAGTTTTGTGAAGTGCAGGGAGGGAACAGCCTGTGTAAAGACCTCAAGGCAGGAAGAACTTGGGTCAAAGAAATTCCTGCAGATCTGGCTGATGACTTTTATTCTCGTGAATAGAAGTGACCACATTCACCCTTCTGGAGGCAGCAGCAGGGTGGCAATAACATTCCCAAATAACATTCTGCATAGCAGGGGCTGGAATTGGCTCTGATAAAAAGCAAGAAACATAATGAGACTGGTCCCAGCATCCAGGGTCTTAAATCTAATACAATTGACTCACAGTCTTGGTCCTCATATTTAAAATGTTAGGATTGAACTAAAAAAAAAAATCTCTAAGGTCCCTTTAAGTGAAAAATTCTTTTAAAGATTCAATTTAATTAAAATAATGAATTCAAAATCATGAAATGAATCAATTAACTCAGAGTTTAAATATGATGACAAGCTCCAGAGACTTGGTGGCAATTTCCTCCCTCCTTTCTCTGGTCCTGCTGCAAAGCTCCAGGCTTCAGGTCCAGTGGGAGGCCCTGGATGAGGTGCTGTGCTTGGGAAGAATCCTGAAGAGCAGGGAGACCAAAGTGATGGGGCTCGTGATGCCTGTGGGGACTCACAGCGCGGTCTGCAGAGAGACAAGTCCTGGGTTCAGATGCTCAGGTGGGGAGGAGGCCTGGCAGGGGGCATCTGGTTCAAAGACACTTTCCAGATTTGATTTGTAGGCTGTACAGCAATGTTAACTCTGGCAGTTTTCTTTTCCATATGTTTTTCATCAGAACAATTTAAATTTTTTTTATAATCACAGAAATCATGATCATTTAAAAAAAAAATTCTGTCCTAAAAGAAGTAGAAGTTCTCCTCATCCTCAATCTCACTTTACTCCACCAGCATAACCACTGTAAATGAGCAGTGAGGCTCCTTCTAGACCTTTCTGTGCATATGAAGATGCAGACATAAATATGATTATGTATCGTTTCACATGGTGCATTGTTAATGCAAATATGGGACTTTGCTATACATTTTTAGCCCACTATCACTTCAGGGTTCTTCATCCCATGATGGTATTTAGAAACAGTTACTCCATTTTTTTAAATGGCAAAGAGGATTTCATAGATGGAAATAACATAACATTTAATCATTTTCCTATTGGTTAGATTATATTTAATTGTTCATTTTATAAAAACTGGGTGCAATGAGCATCTTGTACAGGTCTTTTTGCTCTCAAATGATTATTTTTCTTGATCAGGGTTTGTATACTGTGGTATGAGTGTACTCTCAATAACACTTGATGAGAGATGCTAACTTCCCCCCACATCTCTCTGTTTTGTATTTTACCAACATCTTAAATTTCTGCAATCTGATAGGCAAAATTTGTAATGTACTGTAACAATTTGCATCATCCTGATTATAGTGGGGTTAAATACGTTTTCATATATTTTTAAGTCATGGGCATGTCCTCCCTGGGATTTGCTTAAATCCTCTGCCTCTTTTACATAGGGTTGGTTTATCTTTTCTTAATGAATTGTAGGAACTTTAAAAAAATATTTATTAGGGATGTTACACATTAGCTCTTTGTTACATGTTCAGAAATATTTCTCAGTCTTTAATGAGATCCTTTGGCATAGAGAAGTCTCTCATTTTTATTAAACCAGATTTATAAATGCTCACAGAGGTTGAAAGGGATCTTGTTAGAAAGGCTTAGGGTCTCATTAGAAAATCTCCCCTCCCCACATGATTTAAAAATATTTTCCTGGGCATTTTCGTCAATTTCATTTTTCTCTCATATATTTATAGTTTTTATCTTGGTATATTGCATATTTTTTCATAATGATAACTAAATTATCCCAGTGCCAATTACTGAATTGTCTAACCTCTTCTCAATTATTTAAAATGCACCTTTTATCATATACTATATTCTTATACATGCAGGGGTCTTTTTCTAGATGATTCTTTCACTACAACTTCTTTGGGAAGCCTGTCTGCCCCACATTGATTCAATTGCTCTGGGCTTATAAAATTTGGACATATTCTCACGCCATCTTTATTTAATAACATTTGGCTATTCTTGAACATTTGCTTTTCCAGATGAACTTTAGAATCAAATAATTTTCATTAAAATTTCATTGGAATGTTGATGTGTTTTTAAAAATTGAATTTTGGATTAATTTTGAGGAAATATATGACTTTCCTATGGAATTGTCTTAGATAGAAATATGAGCTATATTTTAATTTATTTAAGTTTTCTTTCATTTCCTCTGGTAAAGTTTCATCATTTTCTTCATATGGCTCTTATCCATTTGCTCCATTTATTCCTAAATACTTAAGATTTCTGTTGCTATTGGGAATAGTAGCTTTTTAAACCTATGTGTTCTATAAGGTTATTGCCTATATATAGAAAACTATTGATTTCTGAGTGTCTACCTTGATCTGGGTCTGTCTTGAACCTATGATTAAGGCTGATAGTTTTTTGTAAGCTGTTAATAATTTTTTTGGTAAAAATGTAAGTCATATGTAAGTAAGAAGAGTTTTATCAATTTTCTACAATATTTATACCTCATTTATTTTTCTTGCCTATGTCACTGACTAGAACCTTTACAGTAATACTAGGTATTTCTATATTTCCCTGAAATAGGATTGTCTCTTGTTTCACCATCAAGTATTATGGTTGTTGAATTTGATAGATGCTTCTTATCAAATTTAGGAATTTCATCTCTACTCCTAGCTTATTAAAAATTTTATACAGATTGACTGGTATATGCTTTCAAGTCATCATTTTATCATCTATTAAAATGTTATTTTCTTTTAATATATTAATGTGGTAAAATATTCCCTAATATTAGCCATCTTTTTCTTCTTAAATTATTTGAATTTTTAAAATCAACTACTGTTCCCCCTCCCCCACAAGCTTTGTGATGGGATTGATTGTTCATGAAACAACAAGAACTGTCACTAATATGGAAAATGAATTCCATTAATGACTGAATGCAGGACCAGCCATCTCTCCATTTCCTTCTGTGTTTGGTACTTTCAGGCATGGAGTGTTAAGACATTTTTGTTGCATCATGTCTTGGTTATTGTGGTTAATGTTGCAATGAAGAAGGGAATGCACATGCCTCTTTCAGATCCTGATTTCAAGCTGGAAGACCTGGGCGTGCACTTGGAATTGAAGGTGGCTTTGGCAAACTCTGGCCCTTCCCTGTCAAGTGAAATGTGGAATGTCCAATGCAAAGAAACAAAGGGAATGGCATCAAAGAAAAGAACCCAAACCCACTTTATCCAAGTATGATTGACATACAAAAAACTGTGTATTTAACGTATACAAATCGATACATTTGGAGATAAGTGGAAGCATCACTGCAATATGTGCCACAAACATGGCCATTTCTTCTGAAGTTTCCCCTCAATCCCTTTAGTTATTATTATTTGTTCATTTTAGATATTCATGACGGTATAGTGTATTTTGACATAGCATACATACATGGAGTATAACTTCCCATTCTTGTGGTTGTACTTGGTGTGGAGTTACACTGGTCGTGTATTCATATATGAACACAGGAAAGTCACGTCCAATTCATTCTACTGTCTTTCCCATTCCCATCCCCCCTGCCCTTTGCTTCATTTCCCCTTGTCTAATCCCCTCCTATTGTGTGTTAGCATCTGCATATGAGAGAGGGAATTAGGCCTTTGTTTTTTTGGGATTGGGCTTATTTCACTTAGCATGATAGTCTCCAGTTATTATTATTCTTGAAAAGAACTCAACTAAGATTTATCCTCACCAAAATTTAGATATACAATATTTTTAAAAATATTTTTTTAGTCATCAGTGGACCATTAATTAATTAATTAATTAATTAATATGCTGTTTTGAAGATCAAACCCAGGGCCTCACATGTGCCAGGCAAGTGCTCTACCACTGGGCCACTACCCCAGCCCTACAATACAATATCGTTAAGTATAAGTCCTATAGAGTTCCAAAGACCTCTGGAACTTAGTCATCTCTCATAACTGAAACTTCATACCCTTTGACTAATACCTCTCATTGCCCCTCCTGGCCAGCCCCTGGCAAGGACGACTCTGCTCTGCTTCTACGAGTTTAACTATTTTAGGTACCTCATATGAGTGGGGTCATGTAGCATTTGCCCTTTTGTGTCTGGTTTCTGTCACTTAGGATAGCATGTTTTTCAGATTTATTCATGTTGTTACAAAGTCAGGATTTCTTTCTTTTTCGAGGCTGAACAATATTCTATTGTATGCATATATAGCAAGTATATATACGGCTGTTTAGATAGCCTCTATGTTTTGGCTATTGTGAATAGTGCTGCAATGAACATGGGAGTGTCGATATCTCAAGGTCCTGATTTCAATCCCTGTGGACATATACCTAGAAGGATTGCTGGATCATATAGTTTTTTGGAGAACCTTCAAAATGTTTTCCATAATGGCTGTATCAATTTACATTTCCACTAAAAGTGTATAAGGATACCCTTTTATCACTATTCTGTTAACACTTTTTGTTGTTTTTGATAATGTCCATCTTAGCAGGTGTGAGGTGGTATCTCCCAAGGTTTTGATTTGCATTTCCCTGATGATTAGTGATGTTGAGCATCTTTTCATGTACCTATTAGTCATCTGTGTGTCTAGTCAGGTTCTTTGATTTTTTTTTTTTGCAATTGAGTAGTATGAGTTCCTTATATAGCTTGAATATCCCTTATCAGATGTATGGCTTACAAATATTTTCTCCCATTCCATAGCATATTTATTTTGCTGATTATATCCTTTGCTGTGTAGAATATTTTAGTTTCATGTAATTCCACTGATCTATTTTTGCTTTTGTTACCTGTGTTTTTTGCAACATATGCACCAACTCATTGCCAAGGCCAATGTTGAAAAGCTTTTCCCCTTGTGTTTTCTTCTAGTTTTGTGGTTTTGGATCTCATGTTTGAGTTTTTTAATCCACTTTGAGATTTCTGTGTATAGTGTAAGATAGTAGGGTCCAATTTCATTTTTCTTTTGCATGTAGATATTTAACTATGTTATTTTTTAGAAAGAGGATAATAGACACTAAAGGTTAATAACATTACTAAATATTAAAATAAAATATTTGCAGAAACATTGCTTTGAAAGTTGAAGCAAAACACCAGATTTGAAGGTACAAAATAAGATTTAAGATATACACATTCTTGGCTATGAAAAATTCCTAAATATTTAGTTTTCTTTTTCCCCATAAAAACATTTCCTGCTACCCAGTTTTAGGTAAGGCCTTGCAAGAGTCTATAGGTTCAAATGCTATCTTGAATCCTATGGGGCTGGCTGGGCTATATCCATGGGGTCAGTCCTATGACCTCATGAATGCCTCAAATTGATGTGAAGAATCTGGCTGGCCAGTTCTTTCTCCATCATCGCTCCTTGACTTCCTAGTTCACTTTACCCAACCTTTCCAGTCTCACCTTCCACCCACTTCATGGTTACTCTATGTCCTAGAAATTCCAGAGACTGGCTCTATAACACTTCTGGAACATCCTGTTCCCATTTCATGTTAAATGTACTTGCCAATTTGTTCTCTTGGCCCTTTAAGGTCTTTCTCTGTTCTTACCTAGGGAACTGTATTTATCCTTCACAAACCTAGTTCAGAAGTCAACTTTTTGAGGGCTTTTGTCATCCCTTTTCTCTCCTCTCTACTCCCTCCAGGTAGAGTTTATTTTTCCCCTTTGATTCCATCTCAGCACCTACCTCATTGCATTTCACAGGTTTGCTCATCCTTCTGTCTCCCTTCCAGACTGAGTCCTCTGAGGGAAGGAAATAAGACTCATTTATCTCTTTGGCTTCCCCACATATTGTAATAAGCACCAGGAAGTGGCAAGCATCAAAGTGTTCTTGAAGAGTGTACCACAGAACCCTGTGGTCTTGGGAGCATCTCGAAGGACCCTGCAGTGCAAGGAGGGCTGAGCTGAGGAGGCTGCAGGTCTTTGAGCCCCACTCCCAGTGACAGAGCTACCTGTTGTGTCTCCTTTATGTACTGAAGTGGGGGCTGTGCAATATGCCATCTACTAATTTTTCACGGTCATAAAAACAATAAAAATGAGCATCCCCACCCATGTCCACTTTCCATCTAGAAAAAATACCAGGTCTAGCTTTCAAAAAACTTCTATGATGAGATCCTACATCCTGTTGCACAAAATGGACTTATGTGTTGTAATTAGAAAGATGTGATATTCTACAAATAACCAGTAACATTTCCCCTGCAAATACCAGCTCAGGTTTTGCAAACTCAGTGCAGGTTTGGAAATACCACATTTACATGGTGCATTTTGGACTCAGGGACCTGGATTCTACAGATTTCCCTTCTATGGTGTTTCTAATCATCCTATTTTTTCCTCACCTTTCACTTGGGTCCCAAATATGTATACCTTTATAGCAGAATCCCTCAGATGACCCCATCCCTTCCCCCTGCTGGCTGGCCCTGGAACCTTCTGCAGAAGCTTTCTGGGAGACAAGTGTCTATGTCTATGTGTCTATGTACTTGCTTCCCCTCATTGTCCCAATGAACACTGAGTTTAATGAAGGATGCTGAGTCCCACAGCATGTGCTGCCTCCCACTGATTCATTGTTGTTTCTGGATTTCATGTGCCCCTCAGATGTCATTCATGCTACTATCCTCCACTGTCCTCTTCTACACTGTCATCTCACAGTTACAGGACAGCTCTACCATTACCTTTTTTTTTGGTACTGGGATTGAACCCAGTGGTGCTTCACCACTGAGCCACATCCCCAACCCTTTTTTATATTTTATTTAGAGACAGGGTCTTGCTGAGTTCCTTAGGGCCTCACTAAATTGCTGAGGCTGGCTTTGAACTCATGATCCTCCTGCCTCACTCTCCCCAGCTGCTGGGATTACAGGCATGTGCCACCTCATCTGGCCACCACTTCACTTTTTGATTGGTTTCTTTTCAAGCTCTTAGATTTAGCATTCCTTCTGATGTTCTTCCTGCACACCTCCCTCCTGCTCCCCTGTCCTGGATGATGACTCTTATCTGTGTGCCTTTATCAGTGCCTATCTTCATTTCTCCCTCCTCCCTTGCCCCCATTTCAAAGGTTGCCTATTCAAGTCACACTGAATCTGCTGCATGCTTTGTTTTTAGCATTTTCCTGCTTAGGGTAGACTTATTTGAACTTGGAAGTGGTCTTAGGTCTTAGATGGCACTAGTTCCCTCCTTCTCTCTTTCCTATAACTCTCTCTTAGGTGTACTTAGGGTTGCCCTCATCACCAGGTGCACATTGGCTCTGGGTGGGTGCCATGGGGTGTTGTGGGTGGTTCATTGTCCTGTGGGTTCTACAGAGGTGGTCCCTCATGCTATGATGGGACTGTGCACTACCTCAGAGTTGGGCTTCAGGTTTCTCCAAACAAAGCTACATGTATACAGCGTGACCTGATATTTGCTCTTTTTCCTGGAACATGATAATCATTTGATTTTCTTCTTTTTAATGGTTCTTTTGTTTTGGAGCAGATAGTTTCACTCAGTTAAAACCTGAAATAATACTTAAAGTATTTCTTATAGCAGCATGTGAGTCCACAATTATTTCAATTAAAATGTCAATTAAACTACACAGAAAAGGGGAAAATGAAGTTGTTGAGTAACTTACTGAGCAAACTGAAGGTAAATGTTTAACTCTTGGAAAACTTAACAATGCTAAAAGAAAATAGGATAACCCAAAGTCAGACTTAAAGGATGCCAGACCTTTTTAAAAGTCACTAGAGATAGCATATCTTGGAGGTAAATGATGAAAAGCTAAACAGATCCAAATCTACATTAGGTTAAAATACTTTCTAAAGGGGGAAAAAAAGGAAAGACAGAAATATAAATATTCAGAACTAGATGAACTGACTGTGATGCTACAACAATAAAGTGACTAGTACAGAAGTGGATATCCATTTGACCACTGGTGACTTTTCAAATGGAGCATCTGACCAGGAGTATTTCTTTTTCATATGGTTTTCACCCCAGGGTTGACCTTCATCTGAAAGGGGATCTTCATGCTGGCCTCCACTGAGTTCCATTTGACCACTGGCTTGTTCCATTGCCTCTACCTCTAGTTCCTTGCTGCCAGTGGATTCAAGGGGACAACCCTAAGATGAGGATTGCCTTGTCCTCCCTCCTCCTGGACAGCACCTCTGTACCACCCAGGAATGTTTCCACTGAGGGTTTTTCTGGTCTCCACACCCTTTGTTAGCTGTGAGAAAGGCTCAGTCACTCAGGAGTGTTCCTGATTTTCTTCTCCTGCTGGGTTTCCCTCCTCTGTCCCCATATCCCGAAATTAATATTGAGTTAAGATCAGAATGTCTGCAGACAAACTGATTACTAAACATCCAGAATCACAGCAAGAAATCTGAGCTGTTTGAATCTCTCTTCAAAAGCAATTTTGACTTCACTATTGTAATTGGTTTAGGAAACTGCTCTTCCTGAAATGATTCTTCTTTGCTCAATTGGAAGTTTTGTGGATTCTCATTCCAGGATAATGATGTATAGAGTTTACTTAACTTCCTAAAAGGTAGTTTGAAGCATTATACATTGCATAGGTCAGCAGGTCTCAATCGTCTTTAATGGAACATGAGAACAGGTATGAAGCAAGATTTCCTATTGCCAGGAATTGAGCCAGCAAACCTCCTCTGCAGCCCCTGGTTGCCTCCCCCTCCCTTCCCACTCTCTCCTGCTGCTTCCCTAAGAGTGCTTTCAGATGTCAGAGCTGCACTTGAACTCAGGGACTCCTGGTCAGCCCCAAGCACAGAGCAGGTGATTGAACTGAATTCACCACATCCTGAGTCTTAACCACCAGCTCACTGGTAGCTCCCTGCAAACAAAATTCAAAGCCCAATGTGGGCTCCACATCTGGGGCTCCCTCCACTGCTCATGGATGCTGCTTCTAGAAGATCAGAGCTAGAGCTACTAAGCATCCTGAAGAACCAGAGAAAGCAGGCTATGCCAGGTCTATAAATCATCTTAGATCTGACTGGGCACATCTCCTTGGGGATAATGAGAAGTTTAAAAAAGTTTTCGAAGGTTAAAAATACTTTGTAGAAACTTCCAGGAGGATTCTTACTTTCTTTGTCAGATTTTAGACAATTTATCTGTCAGTATCTCATTGAGGAAGAAGTAAACTGAAGAGCTCTGCGGGTCCTTATAGGCAGAGTATCAGAGTGTAGGATCCCTGGAAAGAACCTAAGACCCAAAGATGGACGAAATACTTTTGTGTGCTTCATCTGAAGGGCCAAGATGGAGAGGAGGCTGGTAAACGGCCTTGCTCTAGAGAAGAGTTACAAACATGTGGTTCTGAAACATCTGTCACAACATCGAATGGAAATGTCAAAGTGAATGACTTAAAAAAAATAAAAAAAACCTGGCAGGAGGTGATTATTCCAATATGTTAACATTTCGCTCACAAGAGTAGGTTTTTAAAAAATTATAGGCACCTCACAAGGAAAAAAAACACCTAAGGTTATTAAACAGGTAACTTAATAGAAGAGTGTTATTTTTAATTATGGCAGTTTTAATTTCCCTTTTTTCCTTCATTATTTCTGCTAATAAGCTTGTCATTTGGCTGGAACTGATTATAAAAGTTTGGGAAAAGATTTTATTACCTGGAATCACAGTTTTACACATTAGCATTTTACTTTTAGTTTTATGAATCAACTGCAATATGGAGTCTCTTTAACAATTAGGACACAATTCAGAATATTACTTTATTCAAGCATGTAAATGCACTCCTCTTTAGGGTGAAGTCTGGGTCCCAGTGATGACTAATTCCATACAAGTCCTTAATGGCAGAAAGGAAAGTGTTCTTTTCTATCTGTGGGAACTACAGGAAAAGTTAAGGGAAGAATTCTGTATGGGGCTTAACACAGAACTGGGTTATAAAGGCTTCCTATCAGCTAGTAAATCAAAGCCATGCACTAAATCTTTATTGCATGAAGAAGGTACAGTTGGGAACTGTGGAAAATAATGAAGGAATGGGAAAATGCAAATTTGTGCTCACTTCATTTTTTTTTTAATCAAAAGGCAAAGTCGAAGCAGTTGTTTTGTAGAATACATAAGAACATATGTGAACAAAACAAACTTTTACAAGAAACTATAATAGAAGCACAACTGTGACCTAAAACTGACTGGGTCATAACAGACTCTTAATAAATGTCCAATGAATTAGTGAACAAGTGAATGAAAGAATAAGCATCATCTGCATTTGTAATTTGCAATTATTTGCACTCAAATATTTTCGACAGACTAATGGTTGATACAGATGAATTTCTGAGATGCAGTTTTTAAGGTTAATTTTTGAGCTTAGTTCCTTAAGTGGCGTTTCATTTTCTCTTATGCCTATTTCCTAAAAATAGAAAATACTGTCAAGAGGAAGCAGTAATGCTCTGCTTATGGTCTTCTGGACTAAACAGCCATGAATCCACAACTTTTTAAAAATAAAAGCAGATCAGCATAACATCCATAGAAAATAAAATTCCCATTTAAAAAAGGAGAACATTAAGAAGTGAACTAAATGGTCCTTAGGCTCAAGCAACTGAAGAAGGTAAACACCTAGTAAGAAGGTGGTACTTTAGTTTTATTCTCTAAAAGTTAAGAACCTCCATCTAGCTTTATGCTCAGAGTTGACTGAAATTTTCCTGACTAAATGTTGGAAGAGGAGAGCGACATCCAGCTTTGGTACTTGCTAACAGACAGGCTATGTGACTGTCATTGTCCTGGTTACTCCTCATCTGCTGCTGTGGAATTCCCTGTTAAGATGGTCAACTAGTAAAGAGTGACCATCTATACCTGATTTATCCATAACTCTTAGTCAGTTTTTGGACCCACCAGGCCTTCATTTAGGGCAGGGGATGGCAAACTATCACCCATGGGCCATTTGTGACCTGCCAACTGCTCTTGTCAATAGTTATATTGGATTCCAGTCACTGATTTTGCATTATAGCTGGAAAGCTGAGTAGTTGAGACCATGTGGCCCATGGAGCCATATCTGGCTCTTTACAGGAAAAAATCTAGTGCAGCATGTCTGGAAACCTTCACCTTACCCTATTGTGGCTCCTTCTGCCTCCTGAGGCTGAAACGACAGAATATACCACCAAGGTCACTGCAACTGCCACCTCCTCCACTACCATCACCACCACCACCACCAACACCACCACCTCCACCTCCTCCACCACTACCAAGTTCACTTTCACAGTTTCAGGGATTCTTCCTCTTTCCTGACCTTAACAGCAAGATGACATGGGGAGAAACCATGCCATCACTCTCTACATCCCCAGTGTTTTGATTTCATGGTTTAAGCAGGAAGATGAACTGATGAGGTGATGAAGGAATTGGGCTCTGGCCAACTCAGAGCAAAGGTTCTCCCTGTGGAAAAAACGCGGCCACCATTTTTTAATGAGAAGCCCTACAGCACCATCAAGGACACAGAGGGAGAACATTTCATGCTGACCTACTTTTCATGCTGACCCCAGTTCTTGAAATTGTATCAACCACATTCTCAGAAGGAATAAAGTCAGATCTTAACCGCATAAATATAACCCCTTAAATATGTAAATGTCAGTAAATGCCTTAAATAATTTGGGCTGCAAGGTAAAAATTATATATTGTGAACACAGAGTTTCAGTTCAAGAAGATGAAAAAAGTTCTGTGGGTGGATGGTGGCACACCATGTGAACATACTTACTTCCACGGAGCTGTATGTTTAAAAAAGGTAAAAATTGGAAATTTTATATTATGTTTATTTTATCATGATTTTCAAAAAAGTTCCTATCAGAAGCAGCTGTGGGAAGGGTCAGTATGGGACCTCTCTGTACTATCTCTGCAACTCTTCTTTAAATCTAACATTATTTAAAAATAAAAAGTTTTCAAAAAATCATACATATTTCTATTTATTTAGAACAGTGTTTCTCGAAATATGGAAATTGAGATCCTTCCAGGGGGTCTGTGAGCTCACACATATTTCCATAATAACACTAAGGTATTATTTGCCCTTTTCTTTCCCATTCTGTCATGAATATAAAGAACACAACAAAATTATTGTTACAGTTTCAGATTCCACATTACAACTAACCTTTAAGAAACTATCATTTTTTTTTTTTTTAGTTTGGTGTAGTATCAAAGGAAAAGATCCACAATTGTCTGAAAAAACTGCTAAACTATGTCTATATTTTTCAACTATATATGTGCAGCCAGATTTTCTTCATACACTATAGCCAAGACAACATATCATACTAGATTGAATGCAGAAGTAGATCTGAGAATCCAGCTATCTTCTGTTAAGTCAGACATTAGAAGATACTTGGAAAATTATTAAATAATGCCACTCCTTTCAATTTTTTTTTTGCTTTGGTAAATATTCTTCAAAAACTGATATGATATAATGAATTTATTATTGCTATATTGTAAGAAATCAATAATTTTCAATTGCTTAGAATATTATCAATATCAATGAATAAAAATATATAAACCAAAGCTTTTGGAGTCTGGGATAAGATTTTCCAGAGTGGTGGGGGGTCCTGAGCTGAAAACATTTGAGAATCAGTGACTCAGAATATAGCAAAAATGAAACTACTATATACTGAGTTTATGAGATATGGTCAAAGTTTTATATACTCTTATTTCTTAAAGAAAAAAAAAGGAAAGGAAAAAAGAAAACCAAAATATAAATCTTAAAACAGAATTTTATGAATTAAAAAGGAAAACCCAGGAGCTATTCTCCAAAATAAAAACATTTTATAAAGAAAAAAAATCCAATAAAACCCAAATAAACAATTTTAGCACTAAAAAAGAGATTACATCAAGAACATTTTAATTATAAGTAAATGCTATATGTAATTCTATACTACCACATTGGAAAAATCTTCATGAAAAGAGATTTAAAAATTTACCAAGTCAACTGGATCAAGAAAACATGATAGACTGACATAGAAGGATTTTTTAAAGTCACAATAAGTGATTTCTTCCAAAAAGATTATAGGGCCAGATATTTTCTTCTTTTCTGAATTCCATCAAAAATCTAAAGAAACAGAGTATTATATAAACCTCTCCAGAGCATATAAAAATTGGAAGTCTAACCTGAACTACCCCTTAGAGAGGCAGTAAAAAATGAAAGCCAGAGGTTAAATCTCCTGAATGTAGATTTAAAAAATTCTAAGAAAGGTACTAGGAAACAGAATTCAAGAGAATGTTAAAAAAAAGAAATCACTGAGCAAGATCAAGCAGAGCGTATTTCAGGAATGTAGGATGATTTAATATACTGTTAGGAAAACAATTTAAATAGATGCCAAAATGGCATCTAAAACTCATCCTGGTAAAAAAATAAACATTTACAAAATTAGAAACATACTTTTCAACCTAATACTGAGCATGGAGTCATGTATGCATTTAAAATATTTATTGAGCATACATCTATCTTTCTTGATAGATGTATCAAGAAACAGAGGCACTTACATTAAAATCAAAGACAGATTAGAGATGTCTGCTGTCACTAATCACTGCTTTAGAAGTTTTGGTAACTCTATCATAGAAAAGAAATCAGAGGTATGCTTATTGGAAAGGAAGAGACAATGTTATCATGATATGTTTATATTATTAGAAAACCATGAGACTCAACTCAAAATACTCACAATTTATAAAAGTTCAATGAAGGGTCTAGAGACAGATAAATGTAGGAAATCTGTACTTTTTTGTTTTACATATTGAGAATAACTCTGAAGATAAAATATGAACAGATTTAATTCCCTATCATTATCATCATATCACCACAAAATACAATAAAGTACCAAAGATCAGTCTTCACAAGAAATGCTTGGCAGGAAATTTCAAAGCTTCATGGACAGATATAAACTATTAGATGATGTTGTGTTCTCAGACTGAATATTTTGACTCCATCTCTCCCTTCCAAGTTGGTAACAGAACCAACAGACTCTTGGTGTGATGCAGGTTCAAATTCAAGCGTCAGTTCTTTTGAGAGATGGACAAAACCTAATTTAAATAGTTCCCCCCTCCTCCAGTCAGTTGGCCCTTTTCTTCTTTCCTGGCCTAATTTCCTTGCCATCTGAAATGATTTTTTTTTTTTCCTTTTGTCTCCTCTACTAGAAGAACAACCCAGGTGTGTCTTTGTACTCTGTGCTATTCCCAGTGCTCAGAACAGAGTCCAGCATACAGTAAGTGCTCAATACATGTTTACTGAGTGAGTGTTACAAAATCACATGAAAAAAACCAATAGAATAGAAGGAGGTGGGAAGGCAAGGGGGAAATGCGGGGAATGAAAATGACCAAATTATATTGCTATATTGTGTACAAATATGTAACAACAAAGTCCACCATTATGTACAAGTATCATAATGCATCAATAAAAATATGGAAAAAAAAAGAAGTGAAAGAGGGAGACTTGCCATGTGAAATATTTAAACACATTTCACAGCTATAATAGTCAAAATACTCAGTGTGATACAGAAATATTTGGCAGATAATCAGGACAGAACAAATAGCCATGAAACAGACCTCGGCAAAGTATGAGGGCTGAGCATATTGTAAACATTCCAGTGTTAAATAAACGAATTATTCAACAAATTGTGTTAGAAAATTGGCTGAATAATAAGGGGAAATCTACATCCTTGTTGTATACTATACCTCAAGGTAGATGTTAAAAATGTTGAGCCCCCCACCCTGCCAAAAGGGAAAGAAAAAGCTAGATACAAAATAGTTCATACTGTATTATTCCATTCATTTAAGGCTTCTTAAAGGCAGTTTATGGTTGAATAAAACTCCATCGTGTATATATACCACCTCTTCTTTGTCTATTTACAATTACAAATTCTACAGTCAGGTTTTCAGTTTGCTTCTTCACCTAAGGACTCAAGCATGTAAGTAAGCATGTTATTTCAGGTTGATTCAACATGATTTATCAGAATTCATATCTGGCATTCTGAGTCTTTTTTTTTTTTTTGGTGCTGGGGATTGAACCCAGGGTCTTTGGTGGAAGCTAGAAAGGAAAAAGGAAAATAAATGTTTGGGGAGTGAGCAGGGATCCTATGAAAATCAAAGGGATATCAAAAGAGGAAAGGTACCTGGGGTAAGAGGAAAGGAGGAAGGGGGAAGTGTTGGGAATGATACTGGCCAAATTACATTGTTATATTGTGTGCATGTACAAATATATAACAAATCCCATTACTATGTACAACTATAAGGTCTAATAAAATATATGGAAAGAGAGAGAGGAAAAAAAGCAGTTTAAAACTGATCATGGTATTAACAATCAGAGGATGGGGGTTCTCTAAGGAATTGGCTGATGACTCTGTCCAGAGGGGAGGCTTCTGGCACTAAACAGGTGTCTCTTTTTCACCTGTGCTTTGAAAGAGGGGATAAAGTTCTGTGATAAGTTTATTTATTGTTACTCAAGTAAATAGGTCCATGAAGACCTTGGATTGAACCTTCTAGGAGGGGTCTGGATCACAGGGGCTTCAAGGAGTCCCCTTGCTGAGCAGCACTGAGGGTCCATGCCCATGACTTTCATGTGCTCACAGCAGAAATCCCATTGTTCTCTGGGTTTCCTAGGGGCAGCTGAATGTTATAAAGACCAACTTATCACAGAATAGAAAGTCAGTATTTGTGTTTTGAAAGTAGAACATTTAAAGCCCTCATTCCTCACCCAGACCTTAAATGCATGCATTGATCAACTACTGATTGTACCTACAAAAATCTTGGTCCCACCTTGAGCCAAGAACTGCATTAGGGGACACCAGACTTAATGGGTACAATCCAAATAGCTCTGATCTATTTCACCATCAATCATAAACGCATAAGACTTTGATTTCACTATTGGCCTGATATGGTTTGAAAAGAAAAAGTCTTTTGTGTTTGAAAGGTATTTATTTTCCAGAGAAAATCTCAAAGCACAAATATTTGGATTGATAGCCATATCATCCTGGACTAGTTTGTGTAATAGCAACAATAAAAGTTACAATAACATCTGATACTCATTGAATAAGTACTTTGTTCTAGTCACTATCCTGTGTGTTTTACCAGTTTTCTTATTTAATCTTCCCAACAATCCTAGAGATGGTTATTATTACCAATTCGTTTTACAGATAAAATGATATATGGAGGGGAAGTAACTGACACAGCCATGGAGACAGACATGCATGCTGAGTGTAGAACTCTTAATCAGCATGAGCCTGCTTGTGTTGAAACTGTGAGACTTTGTACTTTGGCTCCTTTTGCCAGTGATATTGGTTAACCACTAGTTTTTCTTAAAATTCCACATTTGTCTTAGCCATGCACAGTGTTCTGAGGAGAGGCTTAGGACAAGGTGGGGTATCCTTTTGGAAGAAATCTCAAGTCAGTTGATTAGATCCTTTTTTTTTTTGATGAACTAATTAAGACATACTAATTAAAAGTGATCTTAAGGGTTAACAGTTTTCTTATAGCAATTCTAGAAACTTAGCCAATATGTGATTTGTTCAACGTAGTTTAAAACAGAGGAATGCAATGTACAGCATCCATGCAGGTGAGAGCTGTCTCAGGATCAGGTCCTTCCCAGGGTGAAGGTCTAGATCCTGTCAGCTCTTGTGGATCCCGAACTGACCAACAAGGAAGGCCTGGGCTGGGTTTCCAAAGTGTCATTTCAGAAACAAGGAAAGGGCTTAGCTTTTCTCAAATGCAGTGTGGATTTCCCTTTGTTTATTATTCCTCTCTCATGATTCACTTTTTAAGTAGCACTGAAGTTCCCAACTCCTGAAGTTGCTTTTCGGTCTCTCCTTCCCTCATTTACTCCAGATCATCTCAAGATGCCAAGAGCAGTTCATCATTCTATGATCTAGCAGCACCTTGGTGTGTTATGTTCTTCGGTAATAAGATGCTTAACTCATAGTTCCTGATTAAACACGCATGTGCACAAGCTCTGGTTTTGAATGAAGGTTGAGTTTATTATTTGGAATCACTGAGCTCACTGATACACTTGTGTTTTGGCTTACTAGTCACCTCGTCGAGTGCAGACTCTTGGTACGGACCTGGCATTTTTGTAGCAGTTACTGACCCTTCCCCACCTCCCCTACTACTGCCCCAAACTGTCTTTGGAGTAGAGGCACAAACCTATCTCAAGCCTCCTCCAACCCTGTGGCTTCAGTGGCTGACCACTGATCAAATTTAATCCAAAGGATGTACTTTGGGATGAAAAGTGTTCCACAGTCTGGCATCTGGCCACATCCTATGGCCTCAGATGCCAAAGCCACATGCACTAAGTTAGTCACCAGATCCAGAGCATGCCTCATGTCCCCTTCTTCTCTACCTTGGCTCATGCCACTGCTTCAGACAGAAATGCTCTTTCTCCTACTTCTTTCTGATAAAAGCTGGTTCATCCTCTAAAATGGGAGTTGACAAACCACAACATGAAGGACAACTGTAACAGCCTTTCTTGAACATTGAGTTTTACTGGAGCATGGCCATGCCCAGGCATCCACATATCTATTTCTGCCTTCTCACTACACAGCAAAATAGCAGCAACAGAACTAAAAGGCCCAATGTATCTACTACATGGCCTTCCCAGACATAGGCTGTCACCTTCTGAGCTGAAAGCCCAGTTTGTCTCCTCCCCAATGTGCTTTCTCAGATTATCCTATTAGAAATAATTTCTCCTTTTTCTAACTTGACTAGTGCTGAGTCTCTTCTCAACATCATCAAAAGATCCCCAAATGGACTGTAAATGCTTTGCAGGACAGGGACCTTGTATTGTTCAATTCCAGCTCTCTGCAATACAATGCACAGAGTAGGGGTTTATAAATGTCTACTGAAATGTTTAATTCTGTTGCATAGATGTCAATAAAAGAGCAATTTTTACTTAAAGAAAATCAGTTCCCAATTCAGATTACATAAATACTAGAAAATAAATGAAAAGATAAAGATAATTAAGGAGGCAAATTTTGTCCCCAAAACATAAAAAGTACAGGTGTGATGGCAAGACCACAAGGGAATTGAATGGGTAGGGCTATATGAAAGAATATTTTCCAAGGAAGAATATGAATATTCACTCAGTTCAGAGAGATGGAGTGGATCTGACACTTACATGGTTTCTAATTCAAAAAATAGAGTGTGGCTCAGAGAAAGAGGAGAGTAGAATGAGGAAATGCCAGAAGTTATCCTTAGAGTTGATGCTAAAACAGCAGGAGAAGACCTAGTAAAGGCAGAATCTGGTTAGTTCTGCTCAAGGGAAGAAGGGAGAGGCGTGCTCAGGGAGGCTTCCTGAGGGAAGGCAAGACCTGGAGAGAGGAGGGAATGGGCTCTCACTTCTGAAAGTTTGATCCTACTAGAGAGCAAGGGAGGGCCCAATGACAGCAATGACCTTGGAGTGGCTGGTGGACTGTCATAGCTGCATAAAGACAGTCTCAACAGTCTTGTGTTCCTCAGGTGTTGCTTCTCTTTCATGAAGTCAACTGTAGTTACTCAATGTCATTTAAACCTTAGATATTTCTTCTAATGGCTTAATGAGTATTCATTCCCTAATGTGGGAGATCAATGATTTAACTCTTTGCAGAAAGTCAGACTTTGATTTAGAGAGGGAAGCCTTTAAATGGTCCAAGCAGGTGAGGGAATGGGTGGATTTAGAGACAGTGCTGTCCACCCTGGACTCGAACTCATGTGTTCTGAGTTATATCCTAAGCCAGGTAGGAAGCCTGGGAGTGGTCAGCAGCCCTGCTGCTGATCTCTCTGGACATGCTGCTGCCTGCAGCAGGCTGGGACACAGTGTTACTTTTTCTGCAAGGATGGAGATGTCAAATCACTTCCATAAAAACCCAAGAGTCAGACCACTCAATGGCTGTTTCCTGCCTTTGAGGAAAGTGTCCCATTAGGTGTGGAAAAGCAGGTGTAGGCACTTTGCATATGTCTGAGACAGACAATATAAATGAAAGCAAAACAAAACAAAACTAAACTAAACTAAAAACGAAACCCACAGCTTAACATTTCCCACAAAATAAATGCACAAACAGGCAAACTCAGTCTTATACTTCCAGGGGAGCTAGGTGCTAACTAAAAAGTAGAACACGTGAAGTGACAATGAACACGCAGGGGTGGGTGGAGTTGATTTCATTTTGTTCCAGTATATCTGAAAGCTTTTCAAGGCCGAGCAACTGTGGAAGGAAAAAGAAAGCCCCTGTAAACAGATGTAAGGACATCAGAGCTCTCCTAAATCAAAGGGAAGTGCACTGTCAGACACCAGGTGGAAAGTATGTAATACAAAATTAAGTCCAGGAGCGCTAAAACAAACAAGAGCATCTTTCCAAATCACAGCAAGAGGGCATGGGCTCTTTGGCATGGGCTCTTTGTTTTGCAAAGTCTGGGTTTTGGATAGGAATCATAAAAGCTTGTGCTAAAGGAAAGGCAAGAAATGAATCCAAATTAAAAACAAATTCTCAAGATCACCTTTCTCATCTGCAGTGTTGATGAGGAACATCCAGCCCAAAGTCAGGACACGCTTTTGAGTGTTTCCAGTTTTGCTTCTCCCCTGGGGCTGCCATGACCCATGGCGGGTAATCAGGAGGGTCAAAAAGCCCATCTCTGTGTCTTGTCATGGTTTCTGAAAGCAAAGCCCTGGTGCCTACCATATCACCTGCTTAAATACTCTCTCAAGAACACATCTGAAGTGCTGAGGAGGAGGTGGAGAAACTGGAACTCGGGGGGAGGTACAATGGTGCAGCCACCATTCAACTGTGGAAAAAAAGGTTGGATACTTCTCAAGAAGTTAAATAGAGAATTAACATGTGACCCCGAAAGTCCACTCCTAGGTGTGTGCCCCAAAGAGCTGAAAGCAGTGGATTCAAATAGGAGTTGGACATCAAGGTTCATAGCAGCCCTACTCACAGTAGCTAAAAGAGAAAAAGAGCCCAAGTGTTCATCAACAGATGAACAGATAAACAAAATGTGGTAGGTACATAAAAGGATACAATTCTGATATATGCCATAATGTGGATACATCTTGAAAACATTATGCCACATGAAGTAAGCCAGAAATCAAAGGACCAGTATGTGATTACACCTGCACAAAGTTTCTAGAATAAGTACATTCATGAAACAGCAGAATAGAGGCTGTTGTAGGGCTTGGAGGAGGGAGGAATTGGGAGTCATTGCTTACTGGGTGCAGCTTTTAGGGATAAAGTAGAAGTTCTGGAAATGGATAGTAGTGATATTTGCACAGCATTGAGAAGGCACCTAATGCCCCTGAATTATACATATAAAATAGTTAAAATGGTTAATATTATGTTTATATAAATTTTATGCAATAGAAAAAGTAAAAACGATGAAAGGCTTTCTTTCATCGCTCCAAAATGTTCTATTTGGAGCTGGATGTTCTTTTAGAAGCAGTTCTAGAAGAAGTCTGCTGAGAAAGTGAAAGTCTGGTGACCAGGACATAACTATGGTGGTCCAAGGGTGAGACCCATGGTTTCAATCAAGTGTGAGGGAATGGTGAGGAAAGGGAAAGAGCAGTGTGCAAAGGAGTCCAGTAAACCACGTCTTTCTTCTAATGGTGGGGGAGGAGAACACAGACACCCAGCCTCATTTTCCTTGCCAAAGGCCATGGTCACACACATAGAATGTAGGCCTTGAGCAAGGCCTGTACCTGGGTAAATTCCAGACTCCACTCTTCACAAACCATTGATTACATGGAGGTCCCTCAGTCATGTTGGCTTGATGTCCTCACCTATGAGACGCGAGTGTCAGCACTGGTTCCCAACTTGTATGAATGTTGTTAGGATTAAGTGAGACTGTGGGACTAGGATTCTAACAGTGTACTGCAAGATAACATGAGTGGGGTCTCATGACCACAGTGGGCTGAGCGTGTCCAAGCAAGACCCTGCAGATGGGCCACACACAGCCTGCATGGGCCTCAGGAGAGCCAGCACTGCCTTTATCTCTAAATCCTCAATACTCAGTACAGTTCCTAGCTCACGGCAGATCCTGGAGAGAAAGAACGTCTAAGGCTGGCCTGCTTGTCTCCAAGGAGTGCTCAGCCTCACTGGGAAGAGCACAGACTTATAAACAGATAAGGTGCAATAAAATATGGTAAGTGCCAAACTGGGGATATGATCAAAGTCCCATGAATCTAAGGAAGAATTTTCTTTGCTTTTCCTTTGATTCTTCTGCCATGTATTAAAAAAGCAAGAAAGACTCCAAATGCCAGAAGGGCAGGCTATGGAAAGCATTTGAAGCTGGAACTTCTGTTGTTGGGGCTGTTTCCCAGCTGCTGAGAGATAGCAACCTAGAAGCCCCTGCCAATTCATTGAGTGAAATCTTGAGTGTAAACTGAAAGAAGGATCTTGGATTAGAAATGAAGACTTCAGAATGACTGGATGGATGCAAACTTAATTGTAGATAACTAATTGTTCCAACAGCACCTTATTATCATTTTAAAAACCCATTCTGAAATAAGTACCCATAAGGCTTCAGGACCAAAAGCCATCTTAGGTGGCCACATCGGCCAGGGTTTCCTGTCTCAGCACTATTGATGTTTGGAGCTGTCCTGTGCTTTGCAGGATGTTTAGCAGCAGTCCTGGTCTCTATCCACTAGATGCCAGTAGCACCACTGTTCCCCTCTATTACCCCAGTTAGAACAATCAAAATGATCTCCAGCCATTACTCAACATATTGGAGGGTGCAAAATAGCCCCCAGATGAGACCTAGTCACATAAGGAAATGTCTTCTACTCTGAAAGGACATTGGAATGACCTGAGAAATTAAACAGTCCTGACACCTAGGCTGTGCCCCACACCAGATGAATATAAAGGTGAGACTCCAGGTATTGGCATATTTCAAACATGCCTCAAATATCATGCCTCCTGTGAGTCCAATCGGCAGCCATGGTGAGAACCCCTGATCTAGGGAGAAAGGGGAACTATCAATTATGAGAAGCTAGGTGTTTTACATGATTAAAGTTAATAGTTCTATGAAATTATAATTGCTTTCTGATAATACCTATGAGGTTACTGGGTCTCAGAAAGATTAAGGAACTTGTTCAAAAGCAAATCCCATCTGGAGATGGAAGTTCTGCAAAGGTCAATTTCAAAGGGCAGTGCAGACTGTAAATGGAAGACAAGGCCAAGAAATAGAGGCAGATAGGTGCAAGAGCAGAGAAATGCCTCTCAAAGTCCTGCTGCAGTCTTAAGTGAAAGGGTAAACACATCACCATATAGTTATACCCCAGAGAAAGCATTTTCTGATTGAAACAAGGTCAGTCCAGGAAAGACACCAAACAAGCAGACTTTAGTTTCTCTTTTGTTCTGTGGGAGGAGGAAACTCCTCCTAGACAGACACAGGGTACAGAAGTCACCAGGATGCTCAGCTAGAGCAATGAGGTTGAATCAGGTGGCTTTTATGTTTGAGAAGAAAGGTACACTCTTTTACACCTGTGCTGCCATAATCCTGGTTGCTTCTGGCAGCAGAGTAGCAGAAAAGGCTATTTTCCATTTAGCCACCACATGCTAGGCAATTCGTTTGTTTGTAATCTTATTGAATCCTCACATCTCTTTAGGAGAGGTGGCTTTGTGTCTGCTTGCCTGTCTGCCCCTTGCCTATGCACACTTGGAGGTGACCTGCCACAGCACAGTGGACCTGCTCCATTTGGAGGGAAGTCATATTGCAAAAACAGATGAACAGATGAAGATACCTGTGGAGGAAACTCAATGTATTGATACTAAGCAACATTCATCAACTTCATATACATAAACTGACAACTACGGATCAATCATTAGATACTCAGGAGAAAACAAAAGTCCCAATAAAAATATGTAAAAAGCTAGTTTTAGAAGGAAAATTCCTTGCTCTGATAAAGGCATCCATCAGAGACCTAAGCAAACATTCTCAAATGTCAGAAATCAGATAAGGAAGTCAATTATTATAATTATTTCCAAAACGTTTGGCGGTCTTAGTTTCTAAGTACAACAAGACAAGAAAGAAAGTATGAGCAGAATATTTTAAAGGAAGATAATGATAATATTATTTATAGATGTCATGACTTGCCATTTATAAAAACCTAAGTCAAAAAACTAAAAATCTAATAGAAGTATTAAAAGAGTCTAGAAGAGCATTCAGATTGAAAATAAATATATAAAATAAACTGATTTCACATATACTCACATGACTAATTGAAAATGTAATGGAAATGAAGATGTCATATACCATATTTGCAAAAACTATAAATTTCATAGGAGTAAACCTAATAAAATAGATACAATGTCTAGATGAAGAAACTTTATTAAAGAACACATAATGGGAGACATACTATTCTCCTAAATCTAAAGACTCAGTGTTGTGAAGACATTTTTCCCCACCTCAAATTAATCCATATGTTTACTGCAATCCCAACCAAAATCTTAATTTTTATGGATTATGACAAGATGATATTAAAGTATTTTTAGAAACAAATGTTCATGAAATCTTTGGAAAAGAACAAAGTGTTGTTCTGCGGTTGTGACTCAGTGGTAGAGTGCTTGCCTAGCACATGTGAGGCATTGTGTTGGATCCTCTGCAGCACATAAAAATAAATAAATAAAATAAAGGTATTATGTCCATCTACAACTAAGAAAATTGTTTAGGTAGGGAATTAAAGAGGGCGCAGAGAATTGAGCTACAAAAGAATAAAACATAGGGACTGGGGTTGTGATTCCGTGTTAGAGCACTTGCCTAGCATGTGTGAGGCACTGGATTTGATTCTCAGCACAACATATAAATAAATGAATAAAATAAAGGTCTATCAACATCTAAAAATATTTTTCAAAATAAGAATAAGACATATTATGAAACTACAATGCAAACAGTATGGTACTAAAGCAGAAGAGACAAATAAATGAATGGACCTGCACTGAGAATCCACAAGTGCATCTAAATATACTTTAATTTAATATATGGTAGAGATGGCATTTCAAATTAATAGGAGAAATTTAATAACTGGTGTTGTAACAACTACCTATTTGGAAAAAGAAAGTTGAATTCCTACCTCATACCACACACACACACACAAATGATTCCAGATGCATTATATATTTAAATACAAAAATATAGCCATAAAAGTAATAGAAGAATACTTAGAGAATAATTTTATGATATTGGAAGTGGGTGAGTCTTCCTAGGTAATATAATATCTATCAGCCATAAAAAATGATTGACAGACTTGACTATATAAAGATTAAACATTTTCACTAACACAAGATAAAGACTAATATTTGCATTAGATATGAGCAGAAAGTGGTTATTACTCACAACATATGTGACTTCTGAAAATCAGTAAGAAAACTACAAACAACTTAAAAATGGCAAACTCAGATTATGTTGTTATATCATATGCATGTATGAATATATAATAATTCCCACTATTATATGCAATTATAATACACCAACAAAAATATGGAAAAATAAATACGTGAAAAAATTCTGAAAGCAACAAAAATAGCAAACTTGTAGGAGTACAAACAATGATAAAAGTTAGTATTCAGAAAAATGCAAATAAGGATTTACAGAGCTGGAAATTCAGTACATTCATGTTTAGTGTTGGTAAGGGTGTGGAAAAAGGGTTCTTTTATATATTTTTGGTGGGAGTGTAAATTAGTACAACTACTCTGGAAATGAATTTTGGTTTTTTTTTTCAGAATTTTGTGTTCCATTTCATCTGCAAATTCTACTTCCAGGAATGTGTCTTACAGAAATATTTAAGTATGAAAGGATATATACATCTTAGGATATTCAAGGAAGCACTATGTGTTAGAGAACCTTCCTTTAATTTCTTCTCCAAGAACTTGCTATTTCTTCCAGAAACAACTTTTCCAGTTATTTACCTTGGGTTTTCTTGTTCACTCTATAGGCTTCTAAAAATATCTAATGATCCTTAGTTGTTCATTCATGCTGTTTTCAGTTACCCATTGCTATGTAGGACAAGAGCCATGAGAAGGCTGCCTGAGAACCCCACACACATCATTAGTGCTTATTAGCAGGTCAAGTTCCAGAGAGTGAAGGGATGGGGTACCAGTCAGTAATGGTTCCTTTCTCCAATTCCAGAATCAATATTGATGTCTGTACTTGGAGCATCAACCCTTCACCCATGTCCTACTTCCTTCAGTTTCTGAATGAGGAGGTAGATGCCAGCATTCTGAATCTCTATGTGTGTGTATGTGCTAGGGTGGTATGTGTGGGGGTACTTATTCCATCTTTAGTTTTTTTCAGAGGAAATCAAAGTTTAGTATGGTTCAATTGGTTCAGCTTATCAATGTTATTATGTATCCTTCAACTTTACCTCCTTCCTCCCAGGCTCAATAGTTCCTGGGCTCTGTCCCACAGGTCCCTCCTTAGTACAGTCGCTGCTCATACTGAGCCTGTGATGCCACTGCTCTGTCCTGTTAATGAAACTTCTTCCATCTGCCTTCTGAATTTCAGAAATTTGTTACCATCATTTGTGCATAGATGGCCCCCTTCCAGTCTGCTTGGTGATTGTAGGTTATAGATCTATATTTTTATTCCTTTTGTCTTATTTTGATGGAATCTTGGGAGAAGGGGAAGAAAAACTCATGTGTTCAGTTTGCCATCTTAAGCACAAATTAAAGTATAATTTGCAATATTAGAAAACAGAAGACAATCTAAACATCCCTCAATAGGGAAGGACCTAAACACATTATATTACATCTGCTATGTGGAATACTCTGCACTCAAAAAAATGAATTAGCTTTATATGCATTGATATGAAAAGATGCCATGATATTAGTATTAAAATAAATAAACAATTTCAAAAAGTGTGTATGATAATATCAACTTTAGAAAATATATACTTTTGTTTGTATCAAGGGCTGGAGAAGACACACTGAGCTGCTAACAGTAGCTCCGTACCACTGTCTTAACAGTTGAGGACAGCAGAACTAGGGTAGGATTCCCATCAAGAGGGAATTTTATCTTTTTGCTTTAGATTGGCTGTATCACTTGAAAATTTTACAACATACATGAAAAAAATTTCTTTGGGATTAATCTTCAAACAGACTTAAAACATCATTTAACATTAAACATTATTTAAACATTCTAATCTTTCCCCAAATAGAAAGTTCCTCAACTAATAAAGTTTGAAAATAATAGATGGTCCATGATACTTCTTCATTTTTAAATGCTGACCATTTCTATTGTTTAAAAATTTTATGAGCACAGGCTTAAAAGTAAATGTATTGCCAGTTTATTTTTAAAAGTTTACAGACCTTCAAAAATTCCTTTCAAATCTACAACTCTATGACAATGTAACATGTTGCCAGGTGGTAATGTTCTGAATAATCAGTTTCTGCTTGGTATGCTTTCATGTCTGATTTCTTAACTGTTGCATAATGACATTAGTAAACTGAACTGACTGAACTATGTCAAACTTGGACAGTTTATCTAAAATAAATTTACAACATCTTATTAAGGAAGAAAAAATTAATATAAACTGCCAATCATTTAAATAATGTCAGATGGAACTTTTTCCCCCAAAATAGCAGGATTGAGAAAAATTCACATACAAAGGGAGAATTCCTAGCTTAACAACAGATAAAGGGAGTTCTAAAGTTTTACTCTTTAAAAAAAAAAAAATCTATAAATCTAGAACCCATTAAACAGTCTAATTTTGGAGGATTTTAAACAAATTCAAATAAACACAGAATTTGGGAGCTCAAATGAGATGATTAAACATTGTATAACCTGAAATATGCATGCCATTAAATGTCACAGTTTCCCCAGCTTTGCTCAGAGAAAACAGTAGCATCATGACATGGTGAGCTAGCTACCTCCCCCAGCTCTACATGGGCCAGTCCTCCTATGGCAGGGCAGGGACCAGACACAGACTGCAGAATCAGAGGCTGGCAGGTCTGGTTTTGTTGGCCAAACTCAAAATTAAGTTCAATGTATCATTGCTGTTAACATATTAGCCAAGATCTCTGGTGTACATGCCTCCTTCTACTTGGTTTTTGATTTTTAAATTTCAGTTTTGATACCCAAACTCTATAACTGTATCTTTAGTAACTACAAATCCTTTTTTAATCAAGCAAAGTAAACAATGTTCAGTTTGAAAAGGCAGAAGACTACTTGTGGAATTACTTCAGAGACTTAAGTGCCATAAATATATATATATTACTTCAGTATGGTGTATGGTATGACTACTATCATTATCCATATAAGTAGGGTAAGTAATTTAAATCTTGAAGGCTTTAGAATCTTTAAAAGTGAGCTGATTATACTTACATCTCTAGCACTAAAAATGCAAGTATACAAGTCTGACCATTTTTATAGGAATCTATTTTCTATTGCTATCAAATTTAGGGATTCAGTCACTAAAAAAGATCAAGTATTTCATACAAAAAGTTTGAATGCTATTACAAATAACTAAAGATAATTCTGGGGGGCGATCCAAGATGGCGGCCTAGAGGGAGACTGCACCCCCAGTCGCTCCAGAACCCTGGAGTTAAGAAGGGGAGGCATTGAGAGACTCGGACTGAAATAGAGCCACGGGTGAGTCTGCCCACTGGGCAAAGCTCGGTCTGGGTGGCAGGCCCAGATAGAGGTGGCTTATCGGAGCCGGGCAGGGCAGCTAGAGTCATCCACAGGCAGCCCTGCGCACTCGGGTGGTGGGCCCCGCCCACACAGCCAGCAACTCCAGGTTCTCGGAACGGAACTGGCCCGCTAGTGAGAGCCTTTCTGACCAGAACAAGCTCCGAGTCCCGGAGCCCCTGCAGTGCAGCGTACTCCGGCAACGAACCAGCGGAGAGCCGCGATCCGCAAACAGCCTCTGGGATTAGGACAGGGCAGCCAGAGACCTCTTCAGGCGGCTCTGCCCACTCCGGCTGCAGGCTCTCTTCACAGGGCGATCCAAGATGACGGCCTAGAGGGAGACTGCACCCCCAGTCGCTCCAGAACCCAGGAGTTAAGAAGGGGAGGCATTGAGAGACTCGGACTGAAATAGAGCCATGGGTGAGTCTGCCCACTGGGTAAAGCTGGGCCCGGGTGGCAGGCCCAGATAGAGGTGGCTTATTGGAGCCGGGCAGGGCAGCTAGAGTCTTCCCAAGGTAGCCTTCCACACTCCGGCAGTGGGCTCCTCCCACATGGCCAGCTGCACGGCGCAGGCCCACAGTGAGAGCATTTCCACACAGAGCCAGTTCCAAACCGTGGAACCAGTAGGGGGCTAGGGGCAGTTTTCTTCGGATGAGCTGCTTTATCAGATTCCTCCAAGACATCAGGCTACTGAAGGCTGGGAGGTGATACACTGGAAATCTACCGGGACACTATAAGCCAGTAGCGGAAAACTGCAATATCTCAGGGTCCCACTGACAACTGACCAATATGAGAAAACAAGGGAAGAAAATGTCCCAAACAAACCTAGATACTACATCAATAAAACCCAATGACAGCACAGCAGAAGAAATGTCAGAAAGGGAGTTCAGAATGTACGTAATTAAAACGATCAGGGAAGCTAATGAGGAGATGAAAGAGCAAATGCAGGCATTAAATGATCGCACCAATCAACAGTTAAAAGACCAAATATGGGAAGCAAGAGATCATTTCAATAAAGAGTTAGAGATACTGAAAAAAAAAACAAACTGAAATACTTGAAATGAAGGAAACAATAAACCAAGTTAAAAACTCCATAGAAAGCATAACCAATAGGATAGAACACCTGGAAGACAGAACCTCAGACATTGAAGACAAATTATTTAATCTTGAAAGCAAAGTTGGCCAAACAGAAAAGATGGTAAGAAATCATGAACAGAATCTACAAGAATTATGGGATATCATGAAAAGGCCAAATTTGAGAATTATTGGGATTGAGGAAGGCTTAGAGAAACAAACCAAAGGAATGAACAATCTATTCAATGAAATAATAACAGAAAATTTCCCAAATCTGAAGAATGAAATGGAAAACCAAGTACAAGAGGCTTATAGAACTCCAAACATACAAAATTACAACAGACCCACACCAAGGCACATTATTATGAAAATACCTAACATACAAAATAAAGACAGAATTTTAAAGGCCGCGAGAGAAAAGAATCAAATTACATTCAGAGGGAAACCAATAAGAATATCAGCAGATTTTTCAATCCAGACCCTAAAAGCTAGAAGGGCCTGGAACAACATATACCAAGCCCTGAAAGAAAACGGATGCCAACCAAGAATCTTATACCCAGCAAAACTTACCTTCAAATTTGACGATGAAATAAGATCCTTCCATGATAAACAAAAGCTAAAGAAATTTACAAAAAGAAAGCCAGCATTACAGAACATTCTCAGCAAAATATTCCATGAGGAAGAGATGAAAAACAACGATGCAAATCAGCAACAGGAGGCGCTAGCCTAAAGGAATAGCCAAATAAAGGAGCAACCAAATCATGTCAAAAACAAATATGAGTCAATTGACTGGGAATACAAATCATATCACAATAATAACCCTGAATGTTAATGGCCTGAATTCATCAATCAAAAGACACAGACTGGCAGATTGGATTAAAAAGAAAAATCCAACAATATGCTGCCTGCAAGAGACTCACCTCATAGAAAGAGACACCCATAGACTAAAGGTGAAAGGATGGGGAAAAACATACCATGCACACGGACACAGCAAAAAAGCTGGAGTATCCATCCTCATCTCAGATAATCTGGACTTCAAACCAAAACTAATCAGAAGGGATAAAGAAGGACATTATATGCTGCTTAAGGGAAGCATAAATCAGCAAGACATAACAATCATAAATATCTATGCCCCGAACATTGGCTCATCCACGTACGTCAAACAAATCCTTCTCAATTACAGAATTCAAATAGACCACAACACAATAATACTAGGCGATTTTAACACACCTCTCTCACCACTGGATAGATCGTCCAAACAAAAATTGAATAAAGAAACTCTAGATCTCAACAACACAATCAGCAATTTAGACTTAACGGACATATATAGAATATACCATCCAACAAAGAACGAATACACTTTCTTCTCAGCAGCACATGGATCCTTCTCTAAAATAGACCATATTTTATGCCACAAAGCTACTGTTAGCAAATACAAGAAGATAGAGATACTACCTTGTACTCTATCAGATCATAATGGATTGAAATTAGAAATAAATGACAGAATAAAAAACAGAAACTTCTCCAATACCTGGAGACTAAATAATACACTATTATATGATGAATGGATAACAGAAGACATCAGGAGGGAAATTAAAAAATTCTTAGAAGTAAATGAGAACAAAGACACATCATATCAAAATCTCTGGGACACTATGAAAGCAGTACTTAGAGGAAGATTTATTTCATGGGGTGCATTCAAAGAAAGAAGTAGAAATCAACAAATAAACGACTTAACACTACAGCTCAAAGCACTAGAAAAAGAAGAGCAGACCAATACCAAAAGTAGTAGAAGACAGGAAATAGTTAAAATCAGAGCCGAAATCAACGAAATCAAAACAAACAATTGGAAAAATTAACAAAATAAATAGTTGGTTCTTTGAAAAAATAAATAAAATTGATAAACCCTTAGCCACACTAACAAAGAGAAAGAGGGAGAAAACTCAAATTACTAAAATTCGGAATGAACAAGGAAACATCACAACAGACACGAGTGAAATACAAAACATAATTAGAAGCTATTTCGAAAATCTATACTCCAACAAAACAGAAAACCTCGAAGACATCAACAAATTTCTAGAGACATATGAACTACCTAAACTGAACGAGGAGGACATACACAACTTAAATAAACCAATTTCAAGCAATGAAATAGAAGAGGTCATCAAAAGCCTACCAACAAAGAAAAGTCCAGGACCAGATGGGTTCTCAGCCGAGTTCTACAAAACCTTTAAAGAAGAGCTCATTCCAATACTTCTCAAACTATTCCATGAAATAGAAGAGGAGGGAACCCTACCAAACTCGTTCTATGAAGCCAATATCACCCTGATACCTAAACCAGACAGAGACACATCGAGGAAAGAAAATTTCAGACCAATATCCTTAATGAATATCGATGCAAAAATTCTCAACAAAATTTTAGCAAATCGCATACAAATATATATTAAAAAGATAGTGCACCACGATCAAGTGGGTTTTATCCCAGGGATGCAAGGTTGGTTCAACATTCGGAAATCAATAAATGTCATTCACCATATCAACAGACTTAAAGTTAAGAATCACATGATTATTTCAATAGATGCAGAAAAAGCATTTGATAAAATACAGCATCCCTTCATGCTCAAAACACTAGAAAAAATTGGGGTAGTGGGAACATTCCTAAACATTATAAAGGCAATCTACGCTAAGCCCATGGCTAATATCATTCTAAATGGTGAAAAACTGAAAGCGTTCCCCCTAAAAACTGGAACAAGGCAGGGATGCCCTCTTTCACCGCTTCTATTCAACATCGTCCTTGAGACTCTAGCCAGAGCAATCAGACAAACCAAAGAAATTAAAGGGATACGAATAGGAAAAGAAGAACTCAAACTATCCCTGTTCGCTGATGACATGATTATATATTTAGAGGAACCTGGAAATTCCACCAGAAAACTTTTAGAACTCATAAGTGAATTCAGTAAAGTAGCAGGTTACAAGATCAATGCTCATAAATCCAATGCATTTTTATACATAAGTGATGAATCTTCAGAAAGAGAAATTAGGAAAACTACCCCATTCACAATAGCATCGAAAAAAATAAAATACTTGGGAATCAATCTCACAAAAGAGGTGAAAGACCTCTACAATGAGAACTACAGAACACTAAAGAAAGAAAGAAAACCTTAGAAGATGGAAAGATCTCCCATGTTCCTGGATAGGCAGAATTAATATCGTCAAAATGGCTATACTACCTAAAGTGCTATACAGATTCAATGCAATTCCAATTAAAATCCCAATGATGTACCTTGCAGAAATAGAGCAAGCAATTATGAAATTCATCTGGAAGAATAAAAAACCTAGAATAGCTAAAGCAATCCTCAGTAGAAAGAGCGAAGCAGGGGGTATTGCAATACCAGATCTTCAACTCTACTACAAAGCAATAGTAACAAAAACGGCATGGTATTGGTACCAAAATAGACAGGTAGATCAATGGTACAGAATAGAGGACATGGACACAAACCCAAATAAATACAATTTTCTCATACTAGACAAAGGTTCCAACAATATGCAATGGAGAAAAGATAGCCTCTTCAACAAATGGTGCTGGGAAAACTGGAAAACCATATGCAATAGAATGAAATTAAACCCCTATCTCTCACCCTACACAAAACTCAACTCAAAATGGATCAAGGACCTCGGAATCAGACCAGAGACCCTGCATCTTATAGAAGAAAAAGTAGGTCCAAATCTTCAACTTGTTGGCTCAGGATCAGACTTCCTTAACAGGACTCCCATAGCACAAGAAATAAAAGCAAGAATCAACAACTGGGATAGATTCAAACTAAAAAGCTTTCTCTCAGCAAAGGAAACTATCAGAAATGTGAAGAGAGAGCCTACAGAGTGGGAGAATATCTTTGCCAACCATACCTCAGATAGAGCGCTAATTTCCAGAATCTATAAAGAACTCAAAAAACTCTACACGAAGAATACAAATAATCCAATCAACAAATGGGCTAAGGAAATGAACAGACACTTCACAGAAGAAGATGTACAAGTAATCAACAGATATATGAAAAAATGTTCAACATCCCTAGTAATAAGGGAAATGCAAATCAAAACTACCCTAAGATTTCATCTCACCCCAATTAGAAGGGCGATTATCAAGAATACAAGCAACAATAGGTGTTGGCGAGGATGTGGTGAAAAAGGAACACTCATACATTGCTGGTGGGGTTGCAAATTAGTGCAGCCACTCTGGAAAGCAGTGTGGAGATTCCTCAGAAAGCTTGGAATGGAAACACCATTTGACCCAGCTATCCCACTCCTTGGCCTATACCCAAAGGACTTAAAATCAGCATACTACAGAGATACAGCCACATCAATGTTCATTGCTGCTCAATTCACCATAGCCAGATTGTGGAACCAACCTAGATGCCCTTCAGTTGATGAATGGATAAAGAAACTGTGGCATATTTATACAATGGAATATTACTCCGCAATGAAGAATGATAAAATTATGGCATTTGTAGGCAAATGGTCGAAATTGGAGAATATCATGCTAAGTGAGATAAGCCAATCTCAAAAAACTAAAGGACAAATGATCTCGCTGATAAGCGGATGAGGACATATAATGGGGGGTGGGAGGGGCTAGCATTAGGTTTAGGGTTAGGTTTAGAGTTAGGCTAAGGAGAGCGGCAAGAATGAAGGAAAGAAGGACTGTGTAGAGGGAAAAGAGGGGTGGGAGGGGTGGGGGGAGGGGAAAAATAAAATAAACATCATTGCCCTAAGTAAATGTAAAAAAATAAAAAAAAATAAATAAATTAAAAAAAAAGATAATTCTGGAAAACAACAGGGCAACTGAAAGAACAAGTTGTACAATTTCAAAAAGTAATGATTCAAAATTGGAATAATTAATTTCCTTTAGACTGCTTATTCTACAGAATAAACTTATTCAAATGGATGAGATGATATTGTGTACTAAGTCGAATTTTACAGGAAATTGCAATTTGCAGGTGTGTCCAGGTGACGTAAGCGTGACAAAGCATTCTCTCTCTGGAGCCTGCCTGCTGTTTCTGCCCTCTCTCCTAGCCCACGTGGCATCACGTAATGCTGCCATGGACACGAAGGTTTTCTCATGCACCACACTGGTCTCTGGGCATGGAAAGCTGAACCTGACCTCCTGAATCACCTTCCCATTGCCTTTTGTTACTTCTATTTTCCCTTTTCCTCTTCATCTCTTTTAAGGAGAGAAGGAATTTTTATTTTATGAAGTTTTAAAAAAATTTTTTCTAATTAATTATATATGACAGAATACATTTATGCATTTTGACAAATCATATATAAATGGAATATAATTTCTTATTTTTCTGATTGTACATATTGTAGGATCATTGCAGTCATATATGTACATGAGGTAATAATGTCTGTTTCATTCTACTACCCTTCCTACCCCCATACCTCTTTCCCTCCCTTCACTCCCCTTGACCTAATCTAAAGTACCTCTATTCTTCCCTAGTGCCCCCCACCCCTGTTGTGGATTGGCATTTGCATATCAGAGAAAAACATTCAACCTTTGGTGTTTTGGGTTTGGCTTATTTCACTTAGCATGATATTCTCCAACTCGATCATCCATTTACCAGCAAATGCCAGAATTTCATTCTTCTTTAAAGCTGAGTAATATTTCATCATGTACATATATACCACATTTTCTTTATCCATTCATCTGTTGAAAGGCACCTAGGTTGGTTCCATAGTTTAGCTATTGTGAGTTGAGCTGCTATAAACATTGATGTGACCACGTCACTGTAGTATGCTGATTTTAAGTCCTTTGAATATAAACCAAGGAGTAGGATAGCTGGGCCAAATTGTGGTTCCATTCCAAGTTTTCTGCGGAATCTCCATACTGCTTTCTGTAATGGTTGCACCAATTTTATTCCCACCAGCAATGTATGAGTGTACCTTTTCCCCCACAATCTTGCCAACGTTTATTGTTGCTTATATTTCCATGAAATTTTGATGTCCTGACAAACTCTCTGGGGCAAAATAAAGGGAGTGGACTTTTGCCCACTGCCTAACAAGTGTCAGGGGCTCTCTTGAGCATCTGTTATCCTACTGATTCTCATGACCACTAATAAGGTGAAGATTCGGATTCACATATTCCAGAAGGAAACACCAAGGGCCCGAGAGCTGTGTCCATTCAGTCACCTAGTGGATAGTCTCTCAGAATATTTATTTTGTCTTCAAGTGTACAACCTGAAAAGTGCTTATGGAATAGGACTAAGTACGGCCAGGGAAAATTTGCTAACACAACACAAAGCTAATCAAAAGCGGCATTGTTTGTGGGAGCATTTGAATACAATCACACTTCAAATCATCCCAGGAAGGACAATTTCCGTTCTAGGAGACAGGATGTTTATGGAGATATGATCTCATAAAAGTACAAAAGAAATGAGGAAACACACAAAGACTTTTTTTTTGTGCTATTAAAAATAACATGAACCACTCACTGGGAAACTAGGCATTCTGTCACTTTGGTGGCTCCTGGATTTGCCAGAGCAAATATAATAGTTTTCTGCTTTAATTGGGCTTGTCTCAAAGACACATCTGCCATCCTTCCTCCTCCAACCAATAAAACCAAGTTAGCTTTGGAGTTAGCTTTGACTGCATTTGGCTGGGTGGGGAAGGAGGGGGTGTAGAATATGGTGGTGGTCCTGGGTCTGGAATGATCTTCTGGAGTGATCCTGGTACTTGAAAGTTGCAAAATTAATGGTCTTTCAACTGTTTCAACTGTTGTATGCCCAATAGTGTGCCAGTGGAACTGAGGTTCTGAGACTACTCCTGGGTATCATCTTTTAGACAACCCTACCTGGAAATAGACTGCCTGGATTTGAATCCCGGGTCCACCTCTTTCTGGATGTGTGATCTTGGTAAGTTCCAATAACCTCCCTGTGCCTATTTCCTTATCTTTAAAATGGGATTGGGAATAGCTCCTATTCCTAGAGATGTTGAGAGGGTTCAAGATTTTAAACATGGAAAGCATTAAGAATATTGCCTGGCACATAATTTGTGTTGGATAAATTCCTGATCAATGAATAATTAAAAATAAAAATATTGCTTTTCACTTAATGACATTAAAAAATGGCTTCCTTATATTATCTCTCTAATTTGTACAAGCTTACATGAATTGCAAATCAGCAAAAACTAATTCTTTGACTGGTTTGCACTGGAAGGAATGCAAATGGCCTGGAAACCCGGAAGTAAATATTAACGAAGATCTCCTTTAGTAGGAGAGTAGATTAAAAACAGCCTTTTAGTACTGATGATATTGTCCAACATGATTAATGAAGAGTTCTACAGCTCTTCAGATGATACACGTACTACTAATGTAAGAGACCTGTTGCCCAGGCACATGAAGCAGAAAGAAAGAAAAGTACTTTGACTTTAGACCTCCAGAATCTGTGGCCTCTGGTCACCTTGATCCCCAACAGAAGAAAGATCCACAGACCTACTGGTTCTATAAAGAGCCCTTCACATCTCAGAAGGTCAGTGTAGTCTGTTTTCCACTTCACAACCATGTTTCTCTCAGGAGGAACAAAGGCTGGTTTAAATGTGTCGAAGTTCTACATTTAGTTGCAAGACGGATTTTCCCTTTCTTTATCATTTGGGACTGCCAGATGGACTTGGGGGTTCCTCAGTGGAACTCTCTACATGTCTCAAGGCCTCTGGATACTACCATGTCCATCTCACCACCCTGGAAGGAATATATCAAGTTGCAGCAATAGATAGTTTCCTCTGGAAAAAGACCACACTTACCTAAATAGTTGTTGCTCTTGTGCATCTCGGTGATGTTGATTTTTGTGGCTCCTTGGGGAATCTCCACAACGCGATGGTAGCCCAGGCTGGTGAGGGCATGCTTAAACACCCCAGACACAACCTGACAGCCTGTATTATCGCCTCCGCATACCCCGCATTTGTCCACGACTTTATCGGAGCCTAGGTAGTCGTCACAGCCAATGCTCTGCAAAGAGGTAAGACAAAAGAGATTCTTGTAGCATGTACCGGGAGCACCGGGAGCAGAAGGGAGAGGGATGACTGAAGATCTATTGGTAGGAATCAAACTGACCTTCCTGCTATCCTTGCACTGGTAGATAAGCAAGTTCATGCTTGTAGTCACTCAACAGATATTCACGGAGTACCTACTCTGAGCAAGAACTGCCTTTCCTATCTATTGCTGAAATGTACATTCCAAGGGCAGGGTGAGGGCCACAGACAATAAAGAAGTGAATAAAACAGTACATTTTCTGGTGGTAAGTGGGCAGGAGAAAAGTAACACAGGGGGAAAAATAGGGAGGAGATAGGGCCTAGAAATCTATTTTTACAGGTTGGACAGTGAAGTTGTTCTGCGAATTTCTACTGGACTATGGGAGGGCCAAAGATGCTCTATGCTGTACATTTCAAATGGAGAATCTTTTTGGAACCATGATAAGGACCAACTTAAAATTGAGGTTGGCCTCCAAATCTTCTGTTCCAAATTACAGACACAACAAATACATAGCAAAGTATCCCATCCCAAAGTTGTGTTCCCTGGCCCAGTTTTTTAGGAAATTCAGCAGTCTGAGATCTGAATCTTCACTGATAACTGGCTCTGGAAAGTTAAGCTGCAGGAATTTTGCTTGGTTACCCCAAAGTACTTTTCTTAGAGCAAAAGGCCAGAAACACCAACAAACAGGATGGTAAGCTTCCAAATAATGGAGAGCTCTTTGTATAGTCAGTCTTGTTTAAAGAAACTCTGTCTTTCCTGAGTTATCCCCCAAAAGAGTTTCCATTACTCATTTAAGATCTTTTGGCTTTTTCCACCCCCACCCCCGTGTTCCTGTTGGGACAATTTTATTTTGCATTTAAAAAAAAAATCAAACTTAGAAACAGAATGGAATAATCTTCATGGAATCTTTCTCCACCTCTGGAGCTCATTCCACAGGGCTCATGATCATGTTTCCTGAACCCAAAATTGGGACTCATGGTCTGAGCAAAGAATTCTGTCACATTTCCATGGGCAGATGGAAGTAAGCAGAATGTAGTTTGGATGATGAAATATTGGGATTACAGGATTATTCACTGACTTATGGGGATACAGAAAGATGCTTGAAATCATTCTAAAACTTGAGACATATGTTCTCTGACTCACAGCCTTGTCTTGGTTCTTGAGTTCTAAGAGTAATCATCAGACCATTCTGAGGGACAACATGATCATCAAACCCTCCAAAGCCCACTTTAGACTTGATTAAACAACCCCGGGTCTGTTTATGTGGGTCTTACAGGTCAAACAATGTAGGCAGGGTCAAATCAAAAGATGCTCATTCATTCTTGCCCCTCTAACTTCATGTTTGATTGACATCTTTCTGCAGGCACTGTACTTTTGCATTATTGCTTCCATATTCCTAAGTGCACATCAATCCATCAATAATAACTGGTGTTGCTTCACAAATAGCTTCTCTGTAAAACATTATTTCTGACAATAACAGAACATCATCTCAATATGTTCATCCATACTCAATTAGCCTTTCAAAATGCCATCTAGGCTATGTATTTCTCCTCCCTCAAATATTTCTTGCCCCTGCCCCATATACATTTGAACATGAAAATAAGGAAAATGTCTTCCATGCATGATTTTCATACCCCCATTGCCTTGGTTCTCCTTTACTTTGAAACAAGGAGATGCACTACCAACAGGAGTTTGGTAAAATAGAATCCATGTTGACAAAGCAAGATTCTAACTTATTTAAGGAGATGGCTCTTACTGTGATGGATGGGGAAGATGGACAGAAGAGTCAATCAGCACTCACTTCTTGCACTGTATGGCAGCAGCTCACTCTCTTCCCCTTTCCCAACCTCTGGGCCATTCCTGCTAACCCTGGGCCCAACTTGTCCTAGCTTGAGCTCATTCTCATGGCATATGTGTTTAAGGCAGAGAAGTCAAGAGCAAGCATGCTTACAGAATGACAAGGAAAAAGGGTAGGGCCATTGGGAGGGATGGAATGAGGCTGAAGAATGCAGCAGAATTAAGTATCTTGTTTGCCAGGGTGAAGAATTAGAATCTTAGCCTATGGATGTCTAAAGGGAGGAAGGGCCATGCTCAGACTTACAGATGGTGACTTTGGCTGCAGGGTGGAGGGGGTCCAACCTAATGGGGGGAGTGTGAATAGGCAGTTGAGTGAGTCTCTCTCTTGTCGATAGGATATAGAGGATATTTCACAAATGAACAGGAGTCACCAAAGTTGAAACAGATATTACATCAACCCTTGGTCCCAATTCAGTTAGAATGGGATCATCACAAGGAAATCACATAAACCTGCATCACTTTAGACAACCACAGGCACAGACAAAATGTTAGTTGATCTTGTGAATCAGACATTACATTCAAATACTGTGCGGAGTCAGATGGATCCTGCACCAGATTTCCTGTACTATATGGTCACTCTGGATGAATCTAGACATGGGGAGGGAGGGCTTCAGCAACTTTCCCTACTAAATGTCCTGCATCCTGGAAGTTGGCTTCAGGAAAGGGTGCGGCCCCACAAGTGATGCCAAAATCTAACAGTGACAACCTGTCTCCTCGGAGCCCAGCTGGACTCTGAGCACCCATGGTTTGCTTCTCAAAACAGAAGTCAGATGAGGGGTAAGCAAATGTCCCTGAAGTGTGGAAACAGCCTTTGAGTGTTCTAGTGGTTGCCAAGGCCTCTGAGAGACTGAGTTGCTATGAACTTACAAAGTACCCATATCCACTCCACAAAGCAGAAAGGCTAGTTTCAGAATGACAACTGGGAAGGCAACATGTTTTTAAGACCTTTATTTTTTAGTTGAGACCGCAGGCAAATTACATATGTGACAATGGTCCCTTTCTGCACAGGGCTATTACAAGGATTGTATGATGAAGAATTGAATCAGATATAGATATAATTTGGATTGGCTGAAGAAATTACCTTTGGGCTGAATGATAAGAAAGGCCAACCATGACAAGATCTAAACACGTAACATGTATTTTATCACTGACAGTGTTAAGTGGCTACACCAGGCCAGTCATCTGGGGACTCCCAAGCTGAACCAGACATAGATCCTGCCTTTGAGAATTTGAGTCTTATTGATGATTAGACATATACATAGATAACCACAAGCCATCAGGCAACAAGGACTCTGCATTCTCTATGCCATGCTGGTGGAAGATCGAATTTCCTTTAGAAAGTTGTTAATGAGTCATATAGTCTGGAGGGTGCAATATCTCAGCCTGAATTAGGGGAATGGGGATGGAGGGAGAGGGTTTGAGAGAAGTTTGGGACACACAGTGAAGAGGCTTTGGTGACCCATAGATCAGGAGAGGAGGGAGGGAGCCTTTCTCCTCCCCCTCCTCCCTCCCCTCAACATTGTCATGTTGTTCACAGAGACTTAACTATATATTCCAAGGTCCTCTGAACATCTATCTTTCTCATTTAATCTTAAAAGCAGTCTGTGAGATGCTAAAAGCTATAAGGAACTAAGACTTAGGACAGAGATTAGGTACCTTGCTCTTGGCCATGCTGCTAGAAAAGGGGAGCCTGATTCCATACCAAAACCCACAATTTTAACCATTAAGTAAAGACTGGAAGTCAGAGAATTAGTGGTCACGCTGAGGGTTCTAGTTTTGTGGAGGGAGCAGATGTGGAAGTGACCTAGGTGCAGAGTACAAGTTCAAAGCGCTGTTGCCAGAGAGCCCTGGGGAGAGCCTAGCTGGAAGTGACTCTGCAATCACCTCTTCTAGTCTTGAGAAGGACCAACCTGGAGATACACATGAGACACACATCGTGTATCTCTCCCACTCTATTTTAATATTATACTCTACACATAGTGAATAAATATTTTAGCTCATCTTCCTGTTACCTTAATTTATAACTTATTTTATAACCTAATGGCATGGTCTAAATGATGTAAACCAGTGACATTCGTATTAAACCATTAACTCAAAATCAGAACTTATTTGGATTATCTCAGTTTTTATATGCACTTCTTTGGGTGTATGGTTCTATGGATATTATCACATGCATGGATTATATGCTATGTTGTTTTCTTTAAAGCAGCTGACATTCTCTTCCAGTACACTGCTATGTAATTGATAAGTGCAGTTGATGTCATTTAGTAGGAAAAGCAATTTGAAATGATGGAAAGAATGATGGACCAGGAACCAGAAGGTTGGGTGTAGTCCTGTCCCAGTCTCTGACTTGCCACGTGATGCTCTATGGGTCACTTCCCTCTGGGGTGCTAAAAACAGTCCTACCACCCTCCAGATCTTTCTAGGCACAATATTCAAAATTGAATCTGGCCTGAATTTTGGTTTGTGTATCAGAAGGCTGATCAATTAGCTTCTGATGTAATGACTTAATAATGGCTGCCTACTTTCAAATTCTTTCAAAGACACCACCAAAGGGTCTTCAGTGGTGCTAAAGTTTGGCACTACAGTCTGCCAGTTCCAGTTTGTTGTACTGGCTCTTGCAAATGCTGCCTCTTTGGGCATCTCAATGAGATTTTTCTGAGCCTCTACTTTTAAAAAAAATGTGACTAGGGATAGTGTACTATCTATCTGTCCAGACTGTTGAAAAGATCAAATGAGGAAAACACGGAAAGTACTTAGAGCAGAATGCTTCACTATGGTAGCTTCTCAGGAAATGCTGGGTTTAGTTATCATTGTCTTCATAGATTTGATTAAATATCATTATCATGTAATCACTGGGCCCGCCCCTATTTGCATATAGCATTTTAATTTTCTGTTACTTCTTAATTTTCCATTTGGATGAATTGGGAAAAGTCTGAAGATTAAAAAAAAAAAAAAAAAAAAGAAAGAAAGAAAGAGAAAGGAAAAAAGCCATGGTTGACCATAAAGGCAAGAAGTTTATGCTCTTCCTGTCTTAATAGTACTGAGAAAAGCCAGAAAGAACATCTGTTCCCTGATCTACCTCATTTGATATTTTTTTGCTCACCACGTAGTTTAGTTCTGAAGAGGTATTTCTTGCCGTTGCAAAGGTGATTGACAAATATCATATATCCTTAATATTTTTCTAGTGATTTTTTTTGCAATAAGTTGTAGGAAATTTTGACATGTTATAAGCCATCATAGAAGAAATCACTTAAGAATTACCCCCAATTTTGTGCCAAAATTAACCTAAATGAAATTTCCTGAGGGAAATGAGTAATCTGGATGACATATTTGGTGGTGAATTTCGTAGGGAGGAGGCCTCTGTCCATCATGGCAGGGAGGTTGGTGCCAGGCAGATAGTGGAGGTCCGGTTCCCTAATGGGAAGCAGATGTTTGTGTGTTCTGCATGAACACATGAGCCAGGGTAACCTCGACTGGCTAGTTAGATGACCTTGACAGGTAATACAACATGCATTAACAATCATGCCATTACAACAGTGTGGGAGAATATTAAAATGACTCGTAGCTAACACCAATTTACTTTTATTTATGGTGAGCTAATTCATGGCAATACATATGGAGGCCAAAACTTCTATTCATAACATTCTGTTGAAAGAAATCCTTTGCATATGATAAATATCTCTCTCGTGTTACTGTTGGGAATGTAGATCAATAGCACCTTCCTGGAAAGCAATTTAGCAATATATACTGCTTGATGCAATCAATTCTTCTACGAATTCATGCTAAGAAAATGATAAGAAACAAGGCCAACAATTTCACTATAAAGGAGTGCATCAGAGTATTATGAATAATGGAAAATTGGAAGCAACCTAAATGTTCAATGTAGAGAATTAGTAACTTCCTGGGTAGTACTAGATGGATCTTTTTCCAATTGTTATTCTCATTAGAACCTTCTAGTATTTGGCCTTGTACGATTGACCTCAGCATTGTTTGGCAAATGTTTCCTGAGTCAACCCCAACTGTATGCCAATGCAAGGTTAGGCAGGGCAGACAAGAAGGTGAAACAAACAACAGATGAAATCGGAGGTCAGCAAACCACAGCTTCCAGAACAAATCTGGCCCACCATCTGTTTTTGTAAATAAAGATTCATTGGGACATAGACTCTCCCATTTGTTTGCTTGGATGACTGCTTTTGGGCTACAGTGGTAAGGTTGGATAGTTAAAAATGGACAGTATTGTCCACAAAGCCTAAAACATTTATGATCTGGCCCTTTACAGAAAACTGTTGTCAACCTCTGGTCTAAATGGAAGAAGGACACAATCAAATCACTTCATTATAGATTGCAAATGTGGAGAGGGACGTGGGTCCAGAGTCCTGAGAAGCCAAGATTGAGGTTCAGTTAGATGCTGCCAATTTACCTCTGAGTGCCCCATCCTGTCTCATCTATGCCTAGTTTGATTTGTTCCAATTACTAATCATAAAACAATGCAGAGTTATCAGCTTCTATCATAGTGCTTTTCAACTTCTTAAAGTAGGAATATCATCCTTTTCAAACAAAACTTCACGCAGAAGTTTTGCAAGAGCTTATACAATGAGAAAAGCAAAACATCTTTGATTAAAGAAGGCAGCTAGGGTCTGGAAGCCCAGCGTCTCACCTTCCTGCCTGCTCTTCCTCCGCATGGCTAGGGTTTCTCAACTCCAGTTCTGCTGACATTCTGGCTCTGAAAGTTCCTTCTTGTGGAGGCTGTCTTACGTGTTGTAGGATGTTTGCAGTATCCTGGCTTCTACCTATTGGATATTAGCATTTTTCCTTCCGTATGAAAAAAAATGTCTCCAGACATTGCCTAATGTCCCCTGTGGGAGCAAAACCACCCAGTGAGAGCCACTGTTCTCGTTTATTCCATAGCTCATTTGACATCCAGGAGCACACAATATATCCCCCAGAAGGCTTTGAAACAATGATAATTTCACAGAAGTGTGAAAATAGTCTTTGTAGAAGTCAGGGAAGCTAATGAGCTAGTAACATTTAATCGTCCAATTAAAAAAAATATTTCCTTACTACCAGTAGACTTCTAGAATTCTCTAAGATTGCCTTAAACTTTAGCGTAAGTAGGATTATGTACTGGAAATAGCACAGTATTTGGCACATAGTAGGTTCTTAATGAATATTTTGTTGAATGAAGAGTTGCTGCTTGAGAAACCAAGAGATCAAAGTTACAGGACCATTTTTCTCTTTGAACTAGATCATTTCTAAGATCACTCTGGTGCCAAATTGTTTCTGGAAAGAAAGAGATAAAGCCCTGATGTGAAGAATACTGCCATGTTTAAAGTCAAGGAAATTTGCTTTATGTAGACAAAATTAAACTGGAACCAGGAATCAGTGGAAAAAAAACTGACAATGTCATTCATTTGAAGAGAAGAAATGGTCCATGGGATAAAAGGTATTTTGGCTTCTCTAATGAAGGCAATTTGGAAACTAGTGATCTGCTTTTAATCAAGCATATGGTTGTTACATTTCAGTACCTCATCCTACTTCATTAGGGAATAGCTCCTCACCAAGCAACTCAACTGGAAGAAAATATTGGCACTGCTGTAGGATAAAAGGAATCAAGTGCAGAAATTTTTAGAAATCTGAAGAAAGGATCTCTGACAGGCAAACATTTTTGTCTCTGTAAAAGAATTACCACCCCTTTCCTTCCCACTCGGGTCATCTTTCCCTCAAGGGTTGGGCTATCCTAAACTCTAAAATTCCAATGATTTCCTTTCATAATCTTCCTCACTGAACTTTACTCTGTTTAAAGAGACCATAAAGTATCTGACCAGATTGTATTATAATTTATTAGGGACTCAGGAGGAGCCAGCACCAGGAAAACCCATGTGGGACAGGTCTATTAGAAGCTGTGAGTCTGGATTGCTAAGGGGTCAGGACTAGGTAGTTTCCTGTAGAAAGGAGAATGGGGACACTCTCTGCACTCCACAGGGCCTCCTGGGTGCAGGCAGTATGAGTCCACAGGCTGGCTCACAGTCAGAGGCCCTCAGGGGACCAGGTGAATCCCAAGACCTTAAGTTAAAGATGGAGATGCTTGTGGGCATCCTTGTCATTTCCTTTCCACATGGCCCACCCGCAAACACGCCTGTTTGCATTTTTCTCCACAAGATGGCACCTATAAGCCTTTGTAAGTGGTCATCATCTAAACAATTCATTTAGGGACAAGAAACAGCGGTTGAACATTTAAAGGGATGATTGTTGAGAAACACAAGAGGAAGGGCAGACCCAGAGTTTCAGCTGATTGCATAATCCTGGTGTTCTTATGTGTAAGTTACTGCCATGTTAAGGCAGATATCATTTCTTAAAATGTTTTTATGAAACTTTAAAAATGTGGGTGGAATATGCAGGCCTTTTATTTCCAGAAAGCTTAAGAAAACACTTAAAAATCTATGTAAATGAATCACAACACTGGGGGCTGCATGGGCTTTTTAGATGTCACTGGGTGATCTCCAGAGAGAGCTGATAGATTAGCTGAGTTTCTGGGATGAGAGGACGAGAGAGAAGGCTGGCGAGAGCACAGTGTTTTGAATTCTAAGACTCTCAAGTGGGAGGATGGCATGCTGAATGCTGTTTTCAGAAGGTGCGTGGCAGACACAGATGGTGGCCCAGAGATGAAGAGACTAGGGTTTGAGAAGCACATGGTCAACTGCATTAGGATGGGTACAAAGTGACAGGGGCTGGGCCAGAGAGATGGGATGAGAACGGAGGGCAAAGGCACACTAATGCTGAAGGAAGGACGAACTGGACTGAAGGTGGATAGTCTACTGCAGGTGAAGAAGTAGATGACTGAGGTCAATGTCCTGGGACCTGGAAGAATATCAGTGCCCCCCAGGTCCACAGTGGGGTAGAGGGTCTGAATGTGGATCTTGACCATCATTCTTTCATTCACTGAATTCAGTCATACTAGTTCTCTTGCTCTCCTTCTTTCACTGGAACCTTCCTCTAAAACCAGAAACTTTTGTTTTTAGCTCTTGGATGGGAATCCTTCTAAAGTATATTTTATACTCCTCAGTTTCCTTTTCTTTTTTTAAAATCAAAAGTAATAAGCATTATTTCATCTTTTCCAGGTCCTTGTTACTCAAGGTATGGTCAGGGACCAGTCACATAAGCATCGCCTCAAGACTTTTTAGAAATCTGGGGTCCCATCCCAGACCTACTGAATTGGAATTTGCATTGTAACAGCATCCTCAGGTAATTTCTGTGCACATCCAAGCTTAAGAAATATTGCTCAGATCCAAGGGTTGGCCAGCTTCTTTTACAGAGAGATAGATAAGAAGTATTTTAAGCTTTGCTGTCATGTGGTCTCTATTGCAACCTCTCAGTCTGGCTATTGTAACATGAAAGTCACCAGGAGAGCTAGTGGTTGTGCTGTGCCAATAAAACTTTATTTACATAAATAGGTGACAGCTTCATTTGGCTCAATACTAGATTTGGTTCACCTGTCAGGTTTGCCAGACAGACTACAGCTCACTGACTTCGACTATAGACGACCCCAAAATCTTCTGAGGTGTGAGGGATTGTCACCCTCTATGTTTAAGTAGCTCCACTTGACAAAAAAGGACTCCGCTGTTTCCCCTCTGGATGTTAGAGGTCACTTCTTGCAGCAGGAAGCCCCTTTCTCATTCCAGATTATTGTCATCTGGAAATAGCTAAAAGGTAAATGAAATAGTCCAGAACTTTCTGGACCAAAAGATGTGGGTCTTAGTACCAGTTATATCACATCTTCTCTGAATGGTCTGGGGCAAGTTACTCACTGGCTCCAAGAGTGTGTTTCCTCATTTTTAAATGATGTTTCTCATACCTCTCTGCTTATGGGACAGAGGTTCTGGTAGGTTGAAGACACAGTATTAAAAAAGGGGGAGTTAGTAAATCATAAAGCATCCAGCAAATCAGAGCTATGAGTCATTTTTGTTACTCTTATACTATGGAGTTTCAGGACTGCTTGGACATTCTATCCCTCATCATTTAAATCCCACAGCAATCCTCTTTTTTAAGAACCCAGGTCTTAGGGAGACTTAGGAACTTGCCTAGTTCTGTCCATCCTTGGCTCAAGAGCTAACTCCCATCACTATACACACTTCCAGGTCAATGAGAAGTTTATGAGGGAGATTTTGTGCTTCTTTATGGGTTTCCTGACAGTCAATTTAAAATAAATTTTTTCTTGTTCATATGCTCCTGGAAGACCGAAGCTGCTGCAATCTGGGGTCATTTGACCTTGTAGGTCACTTCTTGTTTACTGTATGTTCTTTCTCCTTTTCTCAAATTGCACCCCAACTCCCATGTGATAACAGCTCCCCTTCCAGTCAAAACAAAGACAACACAACCAGACGGTTTCACACGGAAAAGAAAAATGCCTTTTGCCTGTGAGGGTTTTCGTGGGTGCAGAGGTGAAGAGAAGACATTCACAGTCTCCTGAGAATCCCTGTCCTGGAGGGGGAATGCTCTGGAGCTCCAGTCCCTTGCCTTACAGATGGAGAAACCAGGTCCCAGGCGGTGAAGGGACTTCTCCAAGTTGGCAGAGAGGACCAACTTCCTGCCTGGAGACTCCTTCTCATGACACTGAGATGCCCTCCTGATTCTTTGGAGGCAGATTTTTACTATTTCCTCACATCTAATGGTCTCCTTTTCTTTTCTCTTACTGTGTTCCTGTAAGGAGGTGAGAACAGTTTTATCCTATAATCAACCCAGCAACTCCTTTTAGAGAGCAAACTGCCACTGTGAAAATCCTTGGATAAACTGCTCGAGGTGGAAGATGGAACCCCCAGGCCTGGGATTGGCAGAAACCAAGGCTGCAAGAAGTGATGGCTAATCTGAGAGGAAAGGGACAGAGAAGGGAGGCAGGAAAGAAAGTCGGAGATGGTGGGGGGGCATTGAGAAGTGAGAGCGAGGGTTGCTAAAGATGAACCTTGAATCTGAAGTTTGCTTGTGTGACTTAAACCTCTTTCTGTTCGCAGCCCTGCCAAATCTCCATTGAAATTCTACATCTAGGTTTACACTTAATTTTCTGTCTTTAGATTTCCTGGTTCCGTTCCTTTCACTCCCTTTCCATTTCCATAATCTGAAATAAAAATTTCTGTGATGGCCCCCCCATAAGTTGTCCTTCTAGGTCTGTGGCTGCTCACCTAAGAGCATCCCTAATGCACCCGACACTTTCTGAACCTTACTTTCTTTACCTATAAAACAAGGGCATTCAAGGCTAATTCATAATCTCTTGTGAGACTTAAATGAAACATGCAGATAAAGTACCTGACTCAGAAACAGTACAGAGCAGGGGCTGGTATATCTTTCATTCTCCTTGAGTCTGCCTCTGCCTCTCTCAGCCTCCCATTCCTTGGCAATCTGGCCATGGGATCCCTTATCTCACACAAGGTACATACACTTCCACACCAACAGAGCAGGCTGGTCTGTTTGCACTGTCCCCTGAAGTCCTACTTCTATTTATACACAATTCTTGAGTAGTGTTTGAAGTCAAAGCTGTAACAGGTGAATTGCTACAATCTATTTGTGTTTTCATAATGTTCTGAGATGATAGTGATCAAGACTTCCAGAGATTTCATATAACTTTGCTACCTTTCTATTTTTTAAAATAAGTACTGTCTTCTGTTAGTCCTTCTTGGTTTGTCTTGGAGGCCAGCTATGGAAAGCCTCAAAAGTGGAACAGGGGTCTATTCATTTTGGAATCAGCAAGGGAGGTTGTTAGATGGAGCCCATAGCTAGGGCATGTTGGAACACAATCTTAGATAAATTGTAGCTAGAAATCAGATGCAAGCAGAGATTCAAGCATCTCACAGGGATGTAGGCAGTAGGAAGCCTCTGGAATATAAGACAGCTCTTTGCTAGAACACTTACAATGTGCTCAGCACCTCACATATATTATCCTGTTTAATCCTCTTGACAACCCTGGGAGGCAGGGAAATATTATTCCTATCTTACCAAAGCTCAGAGAAGGTCATATGTCAAAGCTCACACAAAAGTGGTGATGTGGGTTTGAAGGAAGGGCCTTCCTCTTTCTCCTTGTACAGTCCTTGAGGACAATGGAAGCTCTTTCTTACCTGTAAAAATAAGGCCTGATAGGCAGCTGATCAAGGGATATATACAACAGATTGTTTCTCCTGGCTGTTCTCTGGCTTTCCCCAAGGCCCCTCCTGATGGGCCCTACTCCAGTCTAAGTCCTCCTTTTCCATAAGGACTAACTGAATTGTTTCAGCCTTTTCTGCAGCATCTCTTTATTTTCCAACTTCCCTGAAGACCTAGGCAGTGTCCATTCACCCAAGTGAAGGGATATCTGTACACCCTTCCTCCCATCATGAATTCCTAGGTGCCAAACTACCTACACATGAAATAGTGGCTACACATGAAATAGTAGTAATTTTTCTCATTTGTGTTCCTGGGAATGGAAACTGTTGGTTTTCCAAGTTGGGAAATATTTACGATTCAAGAAAAAGCACCAGGTTCCTTGGGAGATGTTATTACCCAACTCAAAAGTTTGCTCAAATTTGGGGCTAGAATGAATAAGAGATTAAATAAATATAATTCCTTCTTATTCTCTTTTTGAACCATAGACGCATCCAATATGAATACTTATTTCACTAAGAAATAAAGACATTGTGTTTCGTGCATTCTCAGAAGGAAGAAATTTGGCTGAAATATTTAAACACGAAGGCTCCTTCATGCTTCTTTTGAAGGATGGCTAAGAACAGGGTTATCTGTCAAACTCAATGTGTTCCATAACAATAAGTCAGGTGGCGGCCAGATGAATAATGCTCATGCTGCCAGAGCATCTTCCTTCTCTTGCAGCTTTAAACCAAAAGGTAGGACAATAGCAGATCTAATGCCCAGACATGGTTTCCAAGTGACCACATACTAACAATATGCACTTGTGTGGATAAATATTTAGGACATGCAAAGCACTTGGATAAACACTGATCCTTCACCTTTTTGGTGGAACCTTGAAATTCTTAATTTTCACCAGTCCCTTCTTTAAGATCCAGATCATATTTATGAGCTTTTAAATCATGCCCCCCAGATGTGTAAGCATAAGAAAGGCTAAATGTGGTGGTTTCAGGTAATCTATCCTGCATGTGGCTGTGAAATTTATCTTCCTAAGATGCTGCTGTCATCATGTCATTCCTCTGGCTCAAAAGGCTTCCTGATGTCAGCTGTCACTTAAACAAGCTGATTATTTCCGCTGAGGCATTATGCACATATTTGTCTCTGATTTTAGTTGGAAAGGAGTGCCTGGGGCTATAGTTGTTTAAGGAAAAGCCTTACCCCAGGTGTGGATAACTGAGTGAATGTCAAGTTTTGAAAGTAATCCCACTTCCATATGCTTTGAGAGCAAAAATACTTTGTTAAAGTGACCATAACTATTAATTAGCAATAGTAATTATTAATTACATATTCTGAATTCACTGGGTTATTTCATAAGGATAATGAGTGTTTATGTTTGTAAGAAGCATCTGACACATGGAAGGAACTCACTGCATATTATGTTTTATTTAAAGTCAAGTTCAAGATAACATCGAGAACAAATTCCAAGAAACACAAACAAATGATATCCATTCCTAGCTTAAACAATAGCTGCCCTGGAATGTTATTTAGCTAAAGAATGGCCTGTGTACACTTTAAAGAATGTGGAGTGGCAACAGATATGGAAGAAAAAAGAAAAGCATTTCTCTAGCAGAGTAAAACAAACCCTAGTTCAAAAAAGAGCCAGAGTTAAAAAGAATCAAAGATTCAATTTTGACATTTGATGGTCTCTGATCTCTTTGGACCCCACAAGTAAAGCTGCTCTCATTGTTCAGAGAGTTCTACAGAGATGCTCACTAGCACCAAGCAAAGCAAGAGGAAGAAAGGAAACGTATTTGTTGAAGATCTAATGGGGTGGGAATATTTACCACCATCTTAATAGAGGAGGAAAGAGAAAGGTTAAGTAACTTGAGTGAGATCACAGAACCAAGCACCAGGATCTGAACCCCAAACTTAAAGCAGAGGTGGAAGCCAAAGAGGCAAGGTTAATGGGTGAGCACAGGGCAGGTGGTGGTGAACAGTAGACTCCAAGAGAAGAGATGCACCCAGCAGCCTGGGTGGGTGGAGGGAGTGGGGAAGGGACTCTGGGTGCCTTCTGAGTGCTTGCTCTCTCCTGGTGCTTCCTGGAAAGGAGTCATCTCACCACCATCACAGCCTTCCCCTTTACACTCAACAGGAAATGCCAGTTTCCCAGAGGCCTTGAGTTCCCTGTTGTGCATTGCCCACACAGCTGCCTGAAACCCTCCCCCAAACATTTCTTCCTGTTGCAACAAGGGGGGACAAAAATGCTTTTCTCACCATTGCACACCCAAGGGCTTAGGACTCTAAATTTTTTTGGATAACTTCAATTTTGTCTGGTGGCTCACTGTGCCTAAATCCTCCAGAATGTTCTTTGATTGTCAGAAGGGAATCAAAACTCAAGGTGTTATGAACTTATAGGCCTGGATTTCCCAAGGACCATCTTCTCTTTGGGTTAATTGGAGTCATCCTAGCAACTCTGGAGCTCCCCCTTCTGAGGTTCAAGCCTCTTTGAGGCTGCATTCTGCATAAGGTTAAAGGCTGCAACAAAATCACTATATTCTTTCAATATGTTCAACCCATGTTTTTAAATTTAGGAAAAGAGCCTATTCCCTTTAAGATAAAGGAACATCTAGAGTTCTTGAGCAGGGGCAGGCTATAAACTTATAACTTATAGAAGCTGCTGTAGAATATTGACTTTGAGTTGTCAATGCCTCCTGTGGGTTCCATGAGTAACCAAGGCATTGCTATTGAGCTGACAAATGAACTGAACTGCTAGAGAAAGTTGCTGGAAGGGTCTACTTGAACAGTGGAAAGTCCTTGCCTCAAAAACGTTGGTGATTGTGACCATCACCAACTTTGCTAAAAAGTTTGCCAAACTTTGCTAAAAGTTTGCTACAAAGCTATTCAGATGGTAACTTGCAAGAGGATTTTCTTCTTACATTAGCTGAAAACCATGTCAATCAGCATAGGTGAGGGTGTTGTCTACCTTTTTGCTCTGACTCATTGACAAATTGAACCAGTTTTTTTTTTTTTTTTTTCTTTTTAACAAGCTAAAATATCAAGGGAACATAGTACAATGAAGAGTGGCACTGGGTTCGACCAAGCTGGCTATGAAGATCGAATTTGGATTTCCTTTTAAATTTGGAGTTTACAAGTACCAGTGTGCATTAGTAAGAGCTGCTATGTCTCCTTGTTGAAGACCAGAGTTCTCTATTCTAAATTAACATCACTTAAATGCACCAGAGCAAAAATAAAAGTGAGCCTAAAATGAAAGACATCTATCCTTTTCAGAAAATATAGCTGTGAAATTTCATTTCATAATAGATTTCTGTAATATTAAGAAGAATTATGATTGTAATGTAGTAAAATCAGCCTTCTTTGCAAGTATTTCACTAAACATAGAATGCTAGAATTATAAGATTTCTGAGTAGAAGACAACATGATGGGTTTGGGGAGTGTAGCAAGTGGGACCACAGTTCAATCCTGAGTACCACACAACGCGCGTGTGCGTGCGCTCGCACACATACACACACACACACACACACACACACACACACACACACACATTCACACACAGAGAGGGAGGGAGAGACAGGGAGAGAGGGAAGGATACATAGAGGTAATCATCAAATCCTGTTAGACCTGGCTGGCAGCCTGCTGTTTCCTGGAAAACTTCACTGGGGCTAATTCAACCCTCAAAATATGTTTGCTAAATGAGAAAGGTCAGTGGCTTTCAAAGTATCCAAGGTTCTGCTTTAATGTCTTCATGATCTTTAAAATGTATTTTTAAATGTATTTTTATCATGAAGAACTATCATAAACATCATACCACAGTACCTGCTGAAGGACAACACTCGGGACATCACCATATTGATTCTATTTTTGTGCAGCCCTCTGGGCAAACTGCTCCCATTTTACTTAATCCAAGAGATTACCTGTATACCACTTACATCGTGAATCAAGAACTCCTCAAGAAATGCAAACTGAGGCAAAATTCAGAAGCAAATTGAATACTGAGGCATCTAAATAATTTTCCATATTCCCTTTGCTAATTTTTTATTTTTATTTTTTGTACCAAGGATTGAACCCAGGGGCACTTTACCACTGAGTCACATCCCCAGTCCTTTTTTCATATTTTATTTAGAGGAAGGGCTTGCTAAGTTGCTCAGGGCCTCACTAAGTTGTGGAGACTGGTTTTGAACTCGTGATCCTCCTGCCTACACCTCCCAAGTCGCTGGGATTACAACCATGTGCTACAGCTTCTATTTGGCAAAATAATACTTGCTCACAAATTGCCTGAATAATAGTTAAAAGTTAATGTTTTAATAAAAATCAATTCATACTAACAAAACATTAGTGATGTTTAAAAATTTGTTTTATGTACTTGGATTCCCCATAGCACTTCCTTTGGAAAGAGCATTCCTGTTAAGACATGTGTGAGTCTCCAACAACCTGGGTCCCCAAGGGGCTTGATGAGCAGAGCCCTTGCTGGCTTTTTCTGAACTAGTATAAGAAAAAAAAAAAAATCCCTTTGTGTTAAGACACAAATATTTTGTCACTGTTTATTAATCAAGCATAACATAACCTATTCTGATCGACACAGAATTTCTAGTTAAACTCTGGGTCAAAAATTTGTTTAGAATTTCACGCACAGTCCCAAAGACTAAGCCATATTAATTTCCAATAGCTGATAAGGCCAAACTGTGCCCTGGCTTCTTCCTTTCAAATGCCCCAATAAGAGGTGACAATCCCAACCTTCGTGGTAGCACTATATTGATACAACCTCTACCTTTAAAATACACATAACATAAAGCTTACTGTCTTAACCATTTTTCATGTATAATTCAGTGGTATTAAATGCATTCAAAATGTTGAATGACTGCCACCACAATCCATCTGCATAACACCTTTTCATCCTGTAAATCTAACTCTATACCCATAGAATACTAACACCCCGTTCCCTTCTCCCCACTAGCACAGGCAACTACCACGTCCACTGTTACCCTCTCCACTGCCAAAAACTTGAGCAAGCATCGACTTTCACTCCATCACTTCCCCCTTAGCCTTCTGCCACAGGCTGTCACCCTCACCAGGTTACTGACATTTTTCTTCTTCGAAGGTGCCAAGGACTTCATCTTCCCTGCATTGAGAGGGGACCTCTTGCTTCTTGTCCTCCACTTCTTGAATTCTTCTCTGCCTCCCCTGGCAGGGGGTCTTCCACGCTCTCCTTTCCTTCCTTTCCTGTGCTGTGCCCAAACTGGGGGCTTCCAAAGACTCAGACCTCAACTGTGTTTTCCTGTATACAACCCAAGCTGTTGTTTTGAAAGTCAAATGCTTTAAGAATTTATGAAAACAGGAGAATTATGGAAAATAATATTCCCATAATAGCTCCCCAAGAAAAATGAAGGAACAGTGTAGCTGGGGAGGAGAGAGGGGAAATTGGCCAAATATTAAACCTCTACCAGGGCACCTTTTCCCAATAACAATGGGCCCTGAGGGGATAAAGCAAACTTTCATCACTTCCCAGGTTCATCTCCAGCATCTCCACCAAAAGCAAACATTTACCTCTTCCAAGCCCCAGTGCATCTTGAAGGAAGAAGGCAAATACTGAATGCTGGGCCCTGAACTTTGACCTTCTCCCATCGCAAATTAGTCCTAAATGGAGGCACAGCAAATACTAAAACTCTGGGAAACAATGGATCCCGGAGAAAGTAAAACAATGGGCAAGATTTGAGTACTCATCCCTTGGGGTCTGGATTTGAAATGTGTTTGAACCTTTTTACAATTACCCTCCTAAGTTAAAGTTTTAACCTGTACAACTAGCCCCTGACTGTCCAAACTGCACATCTGTAGACTCCAATGAAACTACAAAAACCTAGACTCCTTCTGTAGTTGGTGGCCAGCCCCATATCCAGAAAATGGGCCCTCCCGTGACTGACCCATGGACCTCGCTGCAGAATAAAGGAAAGCTTGCTGATCCAAGGTTTGCTTCCCATCTCCTGCCTCCGTCATTTGTGGGCCATGAGCTTACAAAAAGTGTTCCAGTTTTGATCTAAAACTTTAAGTGCAGGTGCCCTGAAAGTAAATGAGCAGTCAAAGGTCCATAAACAATGGTTAAAAGGAATCATTCAGACTTGAAAATAGCAGTGATCCTTGACTCCCTCCCAAGAGAACCAGTCACCTTCAGAGTGCTATCGGTGAGCTCACCCAGTTGCTACCTCCTCTACCTCAGCTCCGAATCCAAAAGTTCAAGTATCTGAGAGAGCCCTGAGGGGCCCATATTTTCCAGAAATAGCCCATGGATTACATTTGAAAAGCTTCTACTAATAATCGTCCTTCTTCTTGTTTATTCAACCTCCAGGAAATTCAAGCTGGGAAATTCCAAAGTGTGTCTAAGAAATACAACTTAAACCTAGAAAGTAATTCTGAGGGAGAAAATCCACTGGGTTCAGAGCTTTTCTCTTAGGAACCTGCTCACACATGAGAAATCCCCCAACGACAGGGTTTGCTGGACCCGCAGTCCACTGTGGACTTGGTGATGTCATGGGAACCTGAGAAGGGAGCTGGAAGTGGCTGATTCCTGGGGGATTGCCCACCATCAGGGGTGAGGGTCAAAGGCTCAGCTGTAGGTAGTGCTCGGGAGTGTGGAACAGAAAATGATTTCCCTGTGCTGCTGAGAATGGAGGGACAATGGGGCAGAAAGTGGTGGGAGCTTCAGTCCAGGGTCAGGAAAAAGAAAGAACTGAAATGGAGTGAAAGAGCGGGTGTGGGTTAGGGGTGGGCTGGGTGCAGAGCACTCCTAAGCTGACACTTCTGGATTTCGTTTCTCCTTATTTAGTCCTTACACTAACCCATGAAGCAGCTATTATTTTTTCCTATTTCACTTCAATTAAGGAACCAAGTTTCAGGAAAATTAAACAGTTTGCTGAAAGTCACAGGACAGAAACTCTGGTCTGCTTCCAAAGTCCATGTGTTTCCATTGTGCCAGGATAAGGAAGGGTTAGGAGCAGGAACATCAAGGCCGACAGACCTCACTGAGATCTGGTTGTGACTTGCTATATATCAGCTCTGTGACCTTGGGCAAACTGTTAAGTCTGCCTAAGCCTCAGTTTCCCTATCTATGAAATGATCATATTAGCACCTATCTCATGATTTTTCAAAAGTCAGATGAAATAAATGCATGCATTAAAAGTGTCATATTGTCAACATCTAATATAACCTAAATTTCTTCAGCATTATGATTGAATTTTTTAGTATCATCTCCAGAATCATACTTGCTCCAAATCATGCCACTGGGAAAGAAATTGATATTTCTATTTCTTTGATAATGGGCAATCTTTGCATAGTATGTTTTTGACTCACTATTCATTAAAGCATTTGGTAACTACATCATGTTTTCCAACCAATCCACAACGTGTTCCCTTTAGAGAAAGACACAAGAGAAAACACACTCAGTTCTCTTGCTTTCTAGCAAAGGAGAGTTGTAAACTGGTCTTTTTTTTTTTTTTTTTCTTTCACAGAAAATCCAGCTGCTATCTTCAAGACCATCTTCTCACATGATTACTTTTCCCAGATAGCTTTTCATTTTCCAGGGTGCCTCAAATACAGTCTGTGTGCGTGTGTGTGCGTGTATGTGTGTGTTCCCACTCAATAAATTTCCTGCCTGGCAGAGAATGTTAATGGCTTGTATGAAAGAGTCTTTTTGTCCCTTTTTGTCTAAGAAGGTTTTTCATTAGAATCCTGGAAGTCAAGGTAAATGCCATGGGGACACAAGGATCTTGGCTTTTCTCCGATGTCCAAATTATCTCCGGAAAAATGAAGTCCTACATTCCCTGTAGTCAGTTAATGGAAGTGACAGCTCTGAGAGCTTCAAATCTGGCCTTAATTAATGGGCTCTACACAAATGTGACCAAAGCATATTTGTAAAGAAGGGGCTTTAAATAGCATCAAATGTTGGTGAGCACAGGGCCATGCGATGGCAGGAAGCAAGTGGCCATCTTAATGGGTTAGAGCTTTTGTGTGTTAACAATAGTGAGCAAACCGCAGCCCAGCTGAGGGCCATTAGGACAGTTGTCACTGGGGTGGTGTTTGGAGGCTCTTAGAGAGTCACTAGTCAGAACGGAGAAGAGTAAACACACGGCATGATGCAACCGAATTAACACTGGCACCCACAAGAGTGACCGTAGGAGGTGTCCCTACAGCTTACATGGAATGGCCTCCCGCTTCAGCTTGCTGCATCCTCTCCTTCAAGACCCTCTTCCCTGACCTCTGAGGCAAGCTTTGCTCTTTCGTGTGGACTGACTTTCTTCAACGTGTTCCTCCTGCTCCCTCAGTGAGGCAGGCCCCATTTCAGGGCTCATCTCTGATCCGGTCCTTTATGTGAAGGATTCCCTGGGGAAGACCCCATCTCCCAAATCATCTGGGGGATTTAAGAATGTCACTTGACCAGCTACTGTCAAAGTGCTGGGCGCGCCCTGGGTCTTGTGTGTGTTCACAGGCTTCTTTAAATACTCACACCAAAGACAGGGGAGAAGAGAGAGTATGGCCTGATGCTTAGGTGCTCCTCTCAGACACTTTCATCCTCAGAGATTGATCTAGAAGCTGGTGATGCAGACACAAGACTCCAGATTCTCAAAGAACTCACACAAACCATTCTCCTCATCACTGCGGTCGTGGGTTACGTGTGCCAAGCCCCTGTCCCCCAGGTGCTTCACTCACTCTGTCCCACTCAATGCTTGTGACCACCCAGCAGAGTGGTACCTACAATCCTGTCATTCAACAGGTCATTTGCACAGTCCAATAACTTTCCCCAGCTGGGGAGCTGAGAAGCAGCAGAGGTGGGATGAGATGGGGCTTAGCTGCTGTGAAACCCCATCCATGGTGCTGCCTGAACTTCCTTTCAGTTATTTACCTCCCAGTCAAGCAGAGGGAAACAGACAAATGAGTTCACAATTTGATTATTAATACCCAGCAGGAAACCAAGCTAATTGGAAGATAAATATTAATAATTTATATAACTATCCAAGTGAGCTATCTGGTCAAGGAATCAAAATTTGTCCCTTCAAAAGAAATACAACTGACAAACACCATGCCCTCTCACTTATGTGTGGAAACTAAAGTTGATCTCAAAGAGGAGGGGATGGAATATGGTTTACAGAGCTGGGAGGGTGTGGAAGAGGAAGGGGTGGAAGAAGATGCTAATGAGCACGAGGGTATGGGTGGATAGGAGGAATGACTTCTAAGGTTCTATGGCACAATAGGGTGACAATGGTCAACCACAATTAATGAATATTTCCAAACAGTTAGTAGAAAGGGTTCTAAATGTTCTTAATACAAAGCAGTGATATATGTCTGGGGTGAGATGCTGATTGCCCTGAGCTGATCATTACTTATTGTATGCACATATTGAAATGTCACCTTATACCCTATAAATAGGTTCAATTGCCATGTGTCAATTAAAAAAGGAAATGCATTAAAAAAAAAAAAAAAAAGACAGGAAGCCCTGTTTCTAAGTCAAGGCACAGTGCTTCCCAATTAGACCTGTCCTCACCCTTAGAAGTATCATTCCCAAAGTTGGGGATGGTCATCTGCATACCCAGTAGACCACTATTGACTTAAAATAAGAAACTGAAGACTCTGGCTCTTAGAACAATGCAACAAAATATTTTTGGAAGCATTTTTCAGTTGAAGGTCAACCAGTGCCCTGAAGTACTGAAGAGTCTGGTTTCAAGACAGTTGGTCTTTTAGTTGCTTTCCTCCTTCATATCCTCTTTCCTTTCCTATCCCCTCTTAACCCCCCACAAAAGGACAAGCTATGGGGTAAGAAGCCAAACTCGGGAGACCTGTGATAGAGTAACTGCCTTTCACAAGGTCTGTCTCTCAGGAGGCCTGTGGCCACAATGGGCTCAACCAGAACTGAAAGAACCTGGATAGCAACTTCCTCTCGCTTGGGAATTAGCCTTCATCATCCGCCTCTGTGTAGTCGGGAAAATATCACGTGTCAGTTGTTAGTGCAGGCTTCTTGTTAGTGTAAACAAACAAGGTCCTATGTGAGATGCAGAAAAGAAATTAATCAGGACCAGGCAATGCTTCCAAATAACTTAGAGCATTTGCTGGGAAAACAACACTTTAAAACATAACAGGAAAAAAATGTGCAACACTTCAGTCCAAAGCATGTAAACTGTGGACAGAGAAGTTCATTCGACCAACACTCAGAGTGACTTGAAAACACGCAGACATTTAAAACACAGTGAGGGAAGCCAGTCAGCACTCTCCCGTCATGGGAAACCAAACCAACAGGCTGGGGGACCACTGGGCAGCCAAAGAAGCAGGTCCAGCCCATGTGGTGTTTGAATTTCAGCCTGTTGGCTGCAGACAACCCTGGAAACTTTAATCAGGACTCACATGATCCTAAAACACCTGGTAAGAGGTTCAGCTGGATGCCAGAGAAAGGCAGACATTTTGGGGCAGGGGTGGTGACTGGGAGCACAGACTTAGACAATGCCAAAAGGGACGGGAAAGTAGATTTTTCAAATAGCAATTCCAAGGAACAGAGAACAGGACTTCTTGACCCATTGGATGGTGTGGCCAAACTAATGATAGTAGCTAAGATTTAGAGAGTATTGTACCCAATGCATGTCATGAATTATCTCATTTAATTTCTCTGACAGTTTGGTGAGATAGGTATGCTTGTCATTCCCATTTTGCAGATGGGAAAACTGAGGCCCAGAGAGGTGAAGTAGCTCACCTCTCTAATATCTTTCATTAAGTAAGATATGGAGCTAGGAAGTGAGCACACACTCTTCCTGCTATAGTAAAAATAATATTGCAAAATGAATGGACTTGGGACATATTTTCCTGTGTAGGAAACCTAGAAAGACAACACAAGAGCACCTTTCTTCTCCTTTTGGCACGCATATGATGAGTGATAGAAGAAGCTGATGGTCCCCACAAGATCCCAAGTCAACACTGCTGACACTATTTCCTATACCATCAACTGGAAACCAAGTGACCAAGAAGAGCTGACTACTGAGTCACAAGACCACTTCCTCCCGTCTGTCTCTGCCTGCTTTTATTCCCAGAGGCATCAAAGACTCCACCTACTTTTCCCTTTAAAATCTCCAAGAGCCTTTCTCTCCCTGTAGGACTTTGCTCTCATAGTGCGGCTGTGAGATGTCACCCAGTCTCACAGCTCTTCCTTCCCTGCTGTCCCTGAAGAAAAGAGCATACAGTTCTTCAAGAGTTCTGACCATGAAGGAAAACAGAACAGTGTACACAGGAACTCAGCAGGGCTGTTTGTCCTTCTCAGCCTTTCTTTCATGACTCCCTTGTTAATGAATTGAGATGTCCCCAACCCTACTTCTCTGTGAATGGGGGTCATGAAGCCAGCCTTGCCTTCCCAGATTTCAACACTGAGTGTGTCCTAGGATTGCTCTGCTGGGCTTTCAAAGGCACGAATGCCTGGGCCTTGCCCCCAGGACTCTGACTTACTTGCTCTGGCATGGGTCTGGCCGTAGTACTTGGTTAAGTGCTCCACAGGCGATCCTGCTGTGTGCCCACTGCCTGAATCTCATAGGCCCTGCCTTCTACTCAGAGGGATCCTCTTTCAAGTTCATTCGAGGCAGAGGTTCTCAAGTGGCAGAGATTTGCTTTCCCAGGGGACATTTGAAAAGGTCTGGAGGTATTTGTGATTGGACACCTGGTGGTGAGTGAGGGTGAGGGAAGCCATCCATGACTTGTATGAGAACCAAGCATAGTTGAGCCATTAACCAGGAGGATCTGGCCTCAGGGACTCACAATTATTGAATTGTTCGAGAACGCCTGAGTCATGTGGTTATCCTGTGTTGGTTCATTGCTAAAGTTCAAATATAAGCATTGGAAGTGGGAGTGACCCACTAGAGCCAGATGGCTTGCTTACCTCCACCCCCCCATCCTGTTTTTCGCGGAAGCAGCTCCTACTGGTCCCTTTTGATCTGTACCGATATAAATAAACCAAGCACAGGCTCCTTCCTTTGTTAGAGCCAGACCCTTCTGGACAGCTCACTCAGTCAAGTCCCTGCCTTTAAGATAATTCTGTCTTCTGTCATTATTTCTGATAAATAAATTTCATAGCTTTCACTTCGTGGCCAGCCCAAAACTCCGACAGGAACCCTTTCCCTCGCCCACGCTGGATATGCAGTAAGAGGAGAGGCTGCTGTTGACATCTGGTGGGTGAAGGCCAGGGACACTGCTGGACAAGCTAGAATGCACAGGGTACCCTCTGCCATACAGAATGGTTAGTCTGAAAGGTGGATGGTGCCTCTGTGGAGAAGCCCTGCTGCCACAGGCATGGAGACATGGAGACACACGTTCTGCATTCAAATCCCTCAGCAGAGGCCCTGTTTGGAGGGTCACATCTCTGTGAGGCCCCTTCTTGCCTGGACAGGCTGGGCTGTGGTTACTGTGTGGCAAAGATGGTTCTGCCACACCCTTGCGGACTTGCCCTTGCGGACTCGCTCATTCTGCCATGCCCTTGGGTGCCCGGGAAGATGGGGGAAGCTGCCTCAGTCTCCAGAGGAGGAAGCAAGCTTTGTGTTCTCCTGCACAGTCACGCCCAAGACACTCACACCTCTTTAATTACATAAAGAAATTTCTCAAGGAAAGCATGACAAGAAACAAGAACCCTGAAATTGGGGGTAAAATATAAACAAATGTTTTGGCTGATGTAACGCACATTTTTTAATCACAAAGTGTGTTTTCAGAGTGTTCTGAACCCTGCCTAGAATGGCTCAAATTAAAGATCAAAGGCGGTGCCGTGACGAGCCTGAGTCGAGCTCTGGGCCAATTTACCATGCCCCCGCCCCTCCCTGGAAATATCCATGTGTTCATCCATTTGCTTAAGAAGTGCTTGTCTGAAGCACCAGTCAAGACAGCAAGTGATGATTAAAGTCGAAGAGTCTTTTATTCCTTTTTTCTTTTGGATTGTTTGTTTTCTTTTTTATTGGGGGAGCTTTGGAGTGTGGTTAGATAGCAACACATTTGAAGAAAAGGAAGAACACGATTGAGAGCCAACTTTCAAAGACATAAGTTCGAGGTTCATAGAGTGGAAAATATCGAGCGATTCCAACTTGAGGCAGGAGGAGGGAAGCTGGCCAAGGGGGACAGAGGCCCCTCTGAGCACACAGAAGGCCTGGCCATGTGCATTTGTGGGTGGGTGCAGAGGAACCCAGAGCCAAACCATCACTGCTCACACAGGGCTGGCTGTCCTGGGCACAGTGACCAGAAGCACTAAGATCTTGAATGCTGAGGTTGCCAGCAAAAAACTCCAAAAGATGAACTAGCAGCTGCATACAGAATGAATTTATTTGGGATGGGGATGGGAAGGTAAATAAGCAAAGAGAAGCTTCCAGGGAGGCTGGTGAAACCATCGGTGTGAGATGTGGGGTGGGAGCTGCAGGTGGGACAGGCAAGTCAGGCAACTGATGTCATAAGGGGATAACTGTGTGTGGGGGGAGTCCAAGAGTAGTATATATCATTTCCTCTAGAGTTGAGCCTCTCAAACTGTTTTCACAGAGTAAGACTGGAGATAAAACCAAGGTGTGACTGGCGCTGAGAAGAAACAAATACCGGATATGTGATGGCAGGTGGCGGGGGAGGCTGCTTCCAGGGGGGGCAGTCTGGGAGGGTGGTATTTTTTTAGTGTGGCCCCAAAGACAGAAGGAATGTGCAGGCAGAGGAACAGCAGGGGAAAGGGCCTCAGGGTCCTCTGGGCTCTTCTGACTCAAAGCAGGATCAATACTGCCAGTTTTTTGAACAGTGCTCATGGGCCGTGGCCTCCCCGCTGTCTGGCTGCTTTTCCCTGGAAGAGGCCCAGTTTGACACAGTTCCCACTGAGAGAGAGGTCCCAGCATCTGAAGCCAGTCAGTGGTGCAGCTCCAGACTGACCGGGCAGCGGGAGTCGGGCTGTTCCATGGCTGGTTCAGGACACTTCTCCTCACTTCTCCGACGGAGCCTCCCTAGTTTCTGGCAGTTCCACTATACTGTTTATTCATGTCGAGCCAACCCAGTGACAGATTGGACATAAAAGGCGGCAGAGGGAGAAAAGTTAGGGTGTTTCAAGGGTTTGGGCCAGGAAAATCGTAAACTACACACGTTACCAGACCTTGTGATAACTGTTTTGGTTCAGACTCACTCTCGTAGGTTACACAAATGTCTTGTTTATCTTCATCGCTCATATGTCTAGAACAGTCTTCAGTTCACTGAAGACACACTGCAGATCTTGAGGAACAATGAGATAACCATCCCTAGATCCATCACTTCTTCTCATTTCCCAGGGAGGCCCTGCTGTTCCCTCAGTTGGGAGTCAAGGTGGAGGCTACCCCCAGTTGTATGAATTCCAGGGCCATTTCCTTCATTTTCTCACTTTTCTCATTTGGCAAACAGTCAAGTTCATGTGCAATTGAAGAATCCTGAACAACCTGATCAAGACTGATACTCAATTCTCAAAGTCACTTGACAGCCTCAATATCCAGAGTGTTGCCTGTACGTCAACAGCACCAGCATCACCTGGGAGTTCATTATAAATGTAGGTCCTCTGGCCCCACCCCAAACCTCCTGAAACAGAATCAGTACTTTTCTAAGATCCCCATGAGACTCATGTGTACACACTCAAGTGTGAGCAGCCCTGGTCTCCACCAAAATGAGCCTAGACGCAGTGTGCCTTGGTTCAAATTCTGGTTCTGCTATTGCTGCGCAACCTTGGGCAAGTGACTTTTAATTTTTCTGAACCCTGGTATCTTCATATTTAATATGGGGATAAATAATGCATAGGAGTATTATGAAACATTAAGGAGGTCATAGACATATAACTTTCCAGTGTAGCATCTGGAGTATAGAAGGACCCAGTGGTGTCCACGCATGACCCTTTATAAAATATTTCCCTGAGGCCCAGTCTACCTGCAGTCCTCACTTGAGTTTCCTTTTCATTGTCAAAATTAAATTTCTCATACATTGCTGGCGGGAATGCAAATTGGTGCAGCCACTCTGGAAAGCAGTATGGTGATTCCTCAGAAAACTTGGAATGGAACCACCATTTCACCCAACTATCCCACTCCTTGGTTTATACTCAAAGGACTTAAATATCAGCATACTACAGCGACACAGCCACGTCAATATTTATAGCAGCTCAATTCACAATAGCTAAACTATGGAACCAACTTAGGTGGCCTTCAACAGATGAATAAAGAAAATGTGGTATATATATATACAATGGAATATTATTCAACTTTAAAGAATGAAATTCTGGCATTTGCTGGTAAATGGATGGAGTTGGAGAATACCATGCTAAGTGAAGTAAGCCAAACCCAAAAAACCAAAGGCCGAATGTTTTCTCTGATATGCGGAAGCTAATTCACAATACCAGGAGGGAGATAGGGAAGAATAGAATTACTTTATATTAGATAGAGGGGAGTGGAGGGAGGGGAGTGGCTATGGGGGAAGGAAAGATAGTGGGGTGAAACAGACATTATTACCTCATGTACATATATGACTGCTTGATCAATGTGATACTGAAATATGTATAATCAGAAAAATGAGAGAATATACTCTATTTAGGTATGGTCTATTAAAATGTATAAATGCATTCCACTGTCATGTACAACTAATTAGAACAAATCAAATAAAAAGTTTTTAAAAATTTCTGCTTTGAACCAGGAAATTCTCTTTTTGATTCCTCCACAAAAACTCCTCCAGCAAAGGAGAACTCACAGCTAAACTGGAAGAATCTCTTTATTTTGAACCTCACTCTACTTTCCCACCCCCTTTCATAACACAGTGCACTGAAAATAATCTTTAAATGTAAAATATCTATCATAAGGTGATCCTGATCACGGGCTGTCTTCACAAGAGATTTGTGATCCCTCACAACTCTGGTTAAGCTTCTCTGAAAGCAAGTTATTGGCCATTTGATATCCACTGTCCTTCTCAAAGATTAATCTACTTCTCATCCAATGAAAGGGTTGCCATTTAGAGCCAAAGTGCTGACTTACGTCCAGAGCTATGTAAACTCAAGATTTTCCCGGAGAAGTCATTGTGGGCGCAATGGCCCTTTGCTGCCTGAGGTCCAAGTCAGTGATCCAAGAAAAAAACCAATGACAGAATTAAGAATGATTGACTCTGTCACAAATAAAGACATCAGGAGTTTTCATACTACACAAACACACACGAACCAAACGTTTCCCTCTTGAGAGAATTTCTCTTAGGACAGATGCGCTGCTCAGAGACACAAGCATGTAAGTCCCTTTAACAGACACTCATCCTGACAGCCTAGTGGCAGGACGGCTCCCCCTAGAGGGTCATTAGGGCACTACTTCCCTTCCTGTAACCCCCACATGGACAACATCCTTTTCTTCCAGGAATACCTAATAAATAAAATGGGTGCCAAAGCTAACGCAATACAAAGAGATAACATGTAGACCGATATCCACTCAGCAAACTGATATGGTAATAAGAGAATCCACCCATGACACAACTTCCACTCCCAAACACCTAACCCAGAAATTGACAGATAAGTCCTACTAAACATTCAAGGAATGACGTCCCCCAACAATTTCAAAGTTGTTCTTGATTATAGAAAAAGGAAAGCTTTCTATTTCATTTAACATTGTGAATACATTTTTGATTCCAAACCTGGATAAAAACAGTGAAAGAAGAGAAAATGTTCCCCACTTTAAAATGGCACAATCTTGAATACTAGCTAATGGAATACAGGAGTGTATTAATATAATACACTATAATTCAATGATTTTTATCCCAGAATGTAAGGATAGTATAAAATCTGATATAATCTACCAACATAACTCATTCATAATTTATTATGCATTATCAACGTAATTCATTCTATCTTTGGTACCAAAGAAGAAAACTTGCATGAGCATCTTAAAGATGCAATTTGAATAAAGCATTAAAGTTCAATTCATATTTAATATTGAAATTCTTTGAAACTTAGAAGGATATTTCTGGAACCTTAAAATGATTAGCTACCAAAATCTACCAACAGAAAATATCACTTTCAATGGAGAATATTTAAGACTCATTCCCTTTAACCCATTAAATCCTAATGTTCCAGATATGGGACACCTATAAAAACTTAAATTGAGCAACAAATATATCACTTATAGTGACTTCTGAAATAAATAAATATTATATTTTTGGAGTTTTATTTTGAGAAAAGTAATAGGTGAATGCTTAGAGTGTTTGAAAAAATATATGTATTTTTTCACATGAAAATACAAATAATATATATGCTCTAGATTATAATTTCTGACCTATTTTAATGAACATGTGGCAATTTAGAGTATTTGAAAAAAATGTGTATTTTTTCACATGAAAATACAAATAATATATATTCTCTAGATTATAATTTCTGACCTATTTTAATGAACATGTGGCAATTTAGAGTATTTGAAAAAAAATGTGTATTTTTTCACATGAAAATACAAATAATATATATGCTCTAGATTATAATTTCTGACCTATTTTAATGAACATGTGGCAATTTTATGGAAATATTCACAGAACTGAGAGACTGGGACCTAATGGATTAAGATCTGGGAGAAGAAAAAGATGCCCACAATCACCACACCATCCAGAGAGATGGAGGTCCCAGCCAGCGCAATGGACACAGAGAGGAACTAAATAAAGTCTAGAAAATATGAGACCATATTGCTATTGTTTGAAAATGATATGTTTGTCTAAATAGAAAACACAATGAATCCAAAAAATTTTAAAAGTAGTCAGAGAGGGGGGCTGGGGAGATAGCTCAGTTGGTAGAGTGCTTGCCTTGTAAGCACTAAGGCCCTGGGTTCGATCCCCAGCACCAAAAAAAAAAAAAAAAAAAAAAAAAAAGTAGTCAGAGAGGGTCAGCCATGAGTTGGCAAGCTATGTGGTACCATACCAAAAACAACTGTATTTTCTATAACCAACTGCAAAAAGAATATACAATAACACTCTTCATAATAACATCAAATACTATGAAGTATTTAGGAATAAAGCTCACAGTCACTGTATATGATCTTTCTAGAAAAGATATAAAAGTCTGTTTATAAGATATAAAGGTAGATGTAAATAAGGAGAGTGATGGGCCACAATCATGAAAGGATAAACCACACTGACTTGTCCATTTCCAGTCCTGAAGATCTCTCTAGACCTTCTCCAGGTAGCGCTCCCCAATCCTCCAGGCAGGGCAGGGACAGCCAGTCTGTGCCATCCCAACTCCCCTGCCACTCACCTTAGCACTGTATCTTGCCTTGGTCTCTTCCCCTTCCCCAGAGTCTGCAGCATCCATCATCCCTGACCTGCACTCCTAGCTTCCTGCTCAGTGTTTGCTAAATTAATGCTTATTACAATGAATGAACACAAGAGTCACAGGTCCTTGTTTACATGTTCCTACTTATTTGCTATCCCTCAAGATAAACACAAGATTCATTTTCATCTAAGAGTAATGGATAAGGTTATGAAAATAAATAAAGGAAGTTTGAGAAGATCTATGAATCTTAGAGGTTTTTCACAGTCCCTATCCCTGGTCTCTAGTTCCTAACTCTGTTCTGTGTTCTCTTGTTCTCTTTCATTTAAGGGCTGAGTTTTTCAAATTTATCTTCACCTTCTTTTTCATTTCTAGATGGTACACCGCACTTCCTCTAAGAAGATCTTTCCTTTTGAGATTTAATCTGTTAAAGAGCCCCCAATTTATCCAACGGGGGAATCTCACCTTCAAGGACCTCATAGAACAGATTGATGAACTGATCAAAGGTCTCACTTCACCCACTAGAGAGAGGCTCTCAAATTCTGGTCAATTCTATAAGCTGTAAAAGGTAAGTATGCCTGGATCCCACCTCAGCCTTGGAGGTACAGCCCAGAAGCACCTGTGTGCTTACTATTTGTCAAGATCCCCAGATTATTCTGACACAGCACAACTTCCACATGGATTCTCTCTATAGGCAAGCTAGCCAGACCTTTTCAATGGACTCAAAGGATGACTTCACAAGACCATATAAGTTGGATTCCTGGCCATGATGATACTCTGTGTCCTTTGTTTAGACTGAAACAAGGAAGCCAGACTAGACTTCTGTTTAAATCATCATAAAACACAGGAAGGTGTGGAAACAGTACTGGATTTACACATTAACACCAAATGAACCCCAAATGTGTTTCAATTAGGCCACACACATAAAGCCTTCCATATCGATTACTTTCATGAAGAACTGAGGAGCCACTCCATGGCAACAAATGCATTGACAGATTCATTGGAAAGCTTCTCCTCACCAAAAAGTACTTTAAAATATTCCCCCAAAATGTGATTGAAGTCGTTTATATGTTGAAGAGAGGAATTTAACAATGCAACATGTTCTTCCATTTTGTTGCTGTGGACGCTGTCAGGTGTTACTCAGATTCACTTCAGGATGAAGCTGGAGAGTCACAGCTGAGTTCCTCCCTACAGCTGACATCAGCAGAAGGAAGCTGCTTGGCTCAAAGGTCATCCTCCCTTCCTGGGAGCAGCAGCGTCAATCCACTCACTGGTTGATGGAGGGGTGGAAAGGCCCTGTTCCTTTGCTGACCTTGATTGGGACAACTCTGAAAGGTCATTTTGGCTCTAGACTTCCATGTAGGATCAGGTGAGGTCTCTGCTGCCTCTTCCCATCCCCACATCTCTCAATCCAGGAGAGTGTTATTCCTGAGCACTCTCTCAAATAAAGCTCTGTGCACAAATCTTAAAGTCTTGTTTCTTGAGTAACCTGATCCATGACATCTGTCTGGGTCATGAATTATTTCACTGTTGTTGTACTTGTCTGATCATATTTTAAATGTTTATGACAAAATACTGCTTTTTTTTAAAGAACTACCATAATATTCACTGTAGTACTAAGCAAAATACGTATCAACTAGTTTTCATTTCTACCTTTCAAATATTCCTAATGTCCTTCTTTATAGCATGGGCTCAAGTATCAGATGGCTTAAGTCAAGGTCCTAGCGCTACCAATTACCTAAGGAAAATCATTTAACTTTGTTACACCTCACTTTTTTCATCTGCAAAATGGGACTCAAATCAAATACATTTTAAAATTTATTTTAAATTACATATAAATTTCCACTGGAGAGTGGGGAGGCGGTTCTTGAAGGAGACCTAGGAGACTGGCTTTGGTAAGTCAATAAGATTTTAAATGTGGTAAATAAAATATTAACTTGGGATAAAACAGAACTTCTCTCATGAGGTTGGCACATGCCTGGCACAGGAGCCTGAATGAGTAGCTGCTGCTATTGTTAAAGGCACTGCTCTGGTGACCTCAGTTGTCACTGTACTCCTTCATTATTACAGTAGAAACTAGTCTTCTGCCTCTCAGTTTTCCTCTCTATTATTCTTTCCTTCCAATTTTATCCAACACTACCAAATTAACATTCTTAAAATGTAGCTTTCATCCTATCACTCCTCCACTCAGAATTCCCCCGGACTCCTGATTTCCAGGACCTTTATAAACTGGCACTGCAATGGCCATCCAACCATGGTGCTGATGGAGAAGACTCCTCTTCACTGGTTCTGGAACCGTCCCTTGGTCTGGATCACTCTCTCCTATTTTTTTTTTTTTTTTTGTCAGTCTAATCCTGCCCAGCTCCAAGTGGATCCACTCAATCACACTTCTTCTCAATTCAATTCCATGGCTGCCCCTGTTCTGAGCTTTCACTTCCCCTAACCTTCTCCCACACTTCCAATACTGCATGATTGAAGGTATTCTCTGGCTTTTCAACTGAGTCAAAAATCTCCCCTGATAATCTCTTCATCAGAATTTCCTACCAAGATTGTTTTTCTGAGCTTTTCCATTGGTCCTTAAATACTTTCCATATCATTACAAATGACAAACGGATGGTAATAAAATGATGGGATGGACATCTCAAGGAAAAAAAAAAGAAAAGATTTAGAACATGTTAAGATTAAAAAAGTGAATCTCACCCATAAATAACACACAAGACCAAATGCTGGGCTGGGATGAGGTAAGGAGACATATGGAATTTGTCTAAAAGCAGTCAACTGGCTTCCAGATTTGGGGGATTGATGCCTCTGAGTTATTTTTGCTGGTAGAGATTCCAGTTTATGAGTAATATGTGGGGCAGAGTATCAACAGTCAACAGTTCACAAACTCTTGAAAAAGTCTCTCAGCAGAAAAGGTTTAATTAAACTTGACAGAAACTATCTAGCAGCTTTCGTAAGTAATTGCTATTACCCAAAATAGGACCAACTTATAAATTGCATGATTTCAGAAACGATGAATCAATAAAAAATGTTTATAGAAATAGCATTTTGATTAATTCCTTCAGACTAACAAATTCATGGCACATGTGATAGAGTGAGATTTCTATTGTCAATTAGGAAAACTCAGAAATCAAACCCAGCCCTTGACTAAGGCCCTTTGGATAAATGATCCCAGATTTTTGCACTGGGAATCACTTTCTAAGCAGTTTCTCCAAAATCAACTGCTCCACACTTTTGTGCCTTATTCCTAAGATGGTCAGGTTCAAAATTGCTTCAGTTTTTCAGCTAGGCTAACAGTCAAGTGACACTGATTACAAATAATGTGTCATGATCACTAACAAAGCTTGGTAAACCAAGCAACAAGTTATTTATAAATAACCAATGACTTCTTATTCTGCATATAAGCTCAACTACCATGACAAAAAAAGTAGCAGTTATATCTCCTCTATTGCTAAGTGAGAATTCACATTTATCTAGATCACAAATAATAACTATTTTGTGTTATATGGTGCTGTGCTGTAGCAAATGACTCTTGAGCTTCTATAAGAATCCAAAGCACTTTTTTTGTGTGGGGTGCAGGTACCAGGAATTGAACTCAGGGGCACTCGACCACTGATACATCCCCAGCCCTGTTTTGTATTTCATTTAGAGACAGAGTCTCAATTAGTTGCTTAGTGCCTCACTTTTGCTGAGGCTGGCTTTGAACTTGAGATCCTCCTGCCTCGGCCTCTCGAGCTGCTGGGATTACAGGCATGCGCCACTGTGCCCACTCTAAAACACTTTTAAAGCCATCAACAGACATGAAAATACTTTCACAATAGTTACAGTGTCCAAATATATCTATTTGAAAATAATTACTATATGATAGCTTTAGTAACACTGAACTAATCAAACCATCAATACCTTAACACTCCAAAGGAAATTTACATGCGATTATTTAATGGCTACAATATTACCATGTTGTTCCCATAAACAACCTATTTTTTTCCAAAATGCTTTATAGTTAAGGAATGAATATATAAGACAACTAACTAAACTGAAATAAAGCTAGCAGGGCATTATGGCATTTGCAGGCAAATGGATGAAATTGGAGAATATCATGCTAAGTGAGATAAGCCAATCTCAAAAAACCAAAGGAAGAATGATCTCGCTGATAAGTGGATGATGATACATAATGGGGTGTGGGAGGGGTTAAGTTTTAGGGTTAGAGTTAGGGTTAGGGAGGGGGGCAAGAATGGGAGAAGGAAGGACTGTATAGAGGGAAAAGAGGGATGGGAGGGGTGGGGGGAAGGGAAAAAATAACAGAATGAATCAACCAACATTACCCTATGTAAATTTATGATTACACAAATGGTATGCCTTTACTCCATGTACAAACAGAGAAACAACATGTATCCCATTTGTTTACAATAAAAAAAAAAAGTTAGCAGGGCATAGCATCTCAGGGTTGAAATGGACCTTTGGGGTCACCCCAACCAATCCCTGCTAGGGGAAAACTGTCCTAGCAGCTTGTGGAATATTTTCCACATTGATGGTCTCCACTAAAGTTAAAAGGATGACATTCTTCTGTTTTCGGTTAATATTTTGACAGCAATCTTCAATTTATAATATAGAAGCTCTTAATTTATATTTATTTCTGTACCTTTCACACATTTGATTATATACACCATTTCCCAGACATCTAAATTATCATTAACTCTAAGTTGCATCCTGACTTCCCAGGTGTTAAAACAAAGAAAAGTACATTTTAGAACTAACAACACATAGTAGTTTTAGTATTTAATTATACGTGCAAAGAACTTGTAACGTGTAATATGGAGCAAAGGACCCAGAAATTATCTTGTCCAGCATCCTACATCCCTATTTTAAACATTCAGAGATTTAGGGCCAGAGAAGATTTTTGTCCAACAGGACACAATAGGGAGTAGGTAATAGGGAGACCTGAAAGCAGGTTGGACTACCAACCAGAAGTTAACCCCGCTGGTTGTTAAATCTTTTAAACCATCCACCCTACTTGAGGGCCGAAATGTCCCCACTACTAGTGGTGGTCAGCAAGGAAGGGCATCTGGGTGGAGGGGCAAGGTATGAAGGATGGTATGGGATATTCGCAGTTTCTGTCCAACCACCCCAGGGCTTCCCTTCTTAGCCTTGCATGGTGTTATTCACAGAATTCATAGGTCTAATTGTGTTGTTTGTCACCACAATTATCACTAGAGCAGCTTCAGTTCAGTGGCTGGGGTAGAGCACTGAGCTGCTCTTGATGCCCTCCTCGGACAAGTCATTTATTCACGAAGATTATCATCATTTTGGTAAGGAACCTATCTCTGGTTAAAATGCCCAGGCAAATCTGGGAATACCAATGTGACCAAAGCTGGACCAATAGTTTTTCTATATTAATGCATGATGCAAAAATTGTGTGTCTTTATAGATAGGCATAGCATTCATACGTCTCCACCTGTGCTTTGTGTCAGGGACAAGAAAGAAGAAACTACTAAGCTTTCAGATATCAACAATAAGTTAGATACTATCCTAAGCATTTGACATTACTTATGCTTAATTCGTAACTCCATTTTTTTTTTTTTTGTATGAAAAAACAGAATCAGAGATTGTTAGGTAACTTCTCCAAGTTAGAGTCGGGATCTGAAGCCTCATTTGCCGGACCCCAAACACTGGGTTGTTTCCTGTATGTCTCCCACTTATGACTTTTAAAGGTCTTTAAACTACAGCATCAGTGCAACTTGTAGTACAACTTTTTTTTTTTTCTGACTGGCTAGTAGGCTGCACAAGAATTTCTAAAGAGCATACATGTGATCACTCTTACAGGCTGATCACATTTGATAAGAAAAAGATGTTGAATATCTACTCAGGACAGCAGAACAGAAATAATATTAAAACATATTTAAAAAACTTCAAATCTTGATCAGGATTTCCAAATAGGTGTTAACTGAATGAGTTGAAAAAAATGAGCAATTTACTATCAAACAGACTTCCTTCCACATGTGTGTGCAAGTTGAGCACGACATACCCAAAATACTTGGGGCCATGAAATGTTTTGGATATTGGAGTCTGGAATACTTGCACTTAAATAATGAGATATCTTGGGGGAAGCACCCAAGTCTAAACATGGAATCCACTTATGTTTCATGTATACCTTACACACACAGGCTGAAGATAATTTATACAATATTTTTAGTGAGCCTGTGTTGTGAGGTCAGGTTTGGAATTTTCTACTTGTGGCATGGTATAAATCCTCAAAAATTTTTGGATTTTAGAGCACTTCAGATATTGAATTTTTGGATTAGGATGCTCCATTGGTATTAAATATTACCTGTCAAATAAAGTGGGCTGTCCTATTTGTTTATATGTCCTATTTGGGGTTGTACATTTGAAAAGTCACAAAGTGGCAGAAGAGATGGGAGCGAAGGAAATTTCAATTTATATTATCATGAAGTGGGATTTAAAAAAAATGATTGTACCAGGTAAGCAGAATGTGACCAGGACACAAGTCATTCAACAGTTAGCATTCATAGAATCTCTGGAGCAGTCTACTTAAAAAAAAAAAAAAAAGATAATGAGTTGATTCATGCATAACTATCCTGGGACCTCTGTCCTCTGAAGACTAGGCTTGTCTTCCCAGATGCCAATGACCTCTGCTCTGCTGGGTTTAGGGACAGCCCTCCTGGGTGCTCCACACTGCCTTCATTATTTGTGTTTAAATCCTGGTTTGGCTTTACACTGCATTTGTGAAATATGTAAAGATGTTGAAAAGCATACAAAATAATCCAAGTATTCACCAAGTTAAGTTATAGTCATATTCGCTTACATCTTTTCTTTTTTTAAAGAGGAACATTAATAATGTTGAAGAAATTTTGTTTCCTTTTCCATCCTCTCCTCTCCCCAGAGCAGCTTGTGAAACCAGGGTGTGTCCATGTGCTTAAAGGTATGTTTTGTGTTTTATTTAAAAAACTGCATAATGGTAATGTACCTTAGGTGGCTGGCTCTCTTCCCTCTGTTGTTCTTGAGATCTCTCCGCGTTCACACTCTGGATCTAGTTTATTCCTTTTAGCTGCTGTTGAAGTGTGTACATGTGGGACAGTTGCCTGAAAGTCTCCATTGAGAAGTGGGCTTGACAGCTTTTATGGTGTGCATATTTTCAATTTTTACTAGAAAGTCTCTCTTCCTTTAAGTTTCACTTATCAGTTCACACTGTTTTACCTCTAAATAATTCTCCAATGGTACTAAGTTAAGAGAGAAGTTTTATGAAAACTGGGGTTAAATGAGCATCATAATTTTCTTCAAAAGGCCACTTTAGATACTTCTTGGTTTTAGATCTTTCCATGACTCAATGTGTTTCCAAGCTTTGGGCGAAGACCAGAGATGGAAAGAAGGCCCTTGTTGTTCAGAGGTGTGTGCTGATTGTTTAGGGTCTTTGGACATCAGCTCATGCCAGCTGGGTAAGGATTGGTAAATGGCTCCTTTGAGGAAAAAGATAAACAGAAATAAAGAAATGCCAGCACTAACTGGAAAATTGTTTTCATAATTCGATTTTGTTTTACATAACCTTGCTCCCCAAATGTTAGCAATTTAGCTCAAAGAGCTGTTAGTGTTATTAAATAGTCACTAACGGTTGGAGAGAGACCATTGTTTCACCTCTGGGGTGGCTTGCTGCATTTCGTTCCAGGTCCCCAGAGCCCAGAGGTAATAACATCTGTATTTTTAAGACCAACTTTGTACCACACCTGCATATCAATTCCCTTTTTCGACTTTTGCCTCTAAACCAAAGCCAAATGTTTGGCTACAGATTTGGTTTCCAGGCCGGTTGAGTATTAAAGGCAGCAGCTCCAAGACTTTGTTGGTCCCACCTAAAAAATTTTTAAGTGATGTTAATTGAGTCCTGGGAAAGTTTAAAAACTTTGAATGCTTAGAGAAAAAGGAGATGAAAGGAAGTAAAAGAAAGGAAGAAGAAAAGGGGCAGCCAATGAGAAATTATGACAAAAATGGAAGTTAAATCTAAATGATGGTAGAAAATTTCAAACTGAAATAATTTAAGAAAAATTATAGTTTAATTTCATGTGCTTCCTTTAATTTATTTCTGTCTTCTGATTTTATTTAAAAGATAGAAGATTATTATTAAGTTCTAAAACATTCTAAAAATTCTAAAAGCAACTAGTAGAGAGAAATTTGAGGAATTTAATAAATTTGAAGAGTTCATGTTAGTTGATTTATCACTATAAATTTCTGCTGATATTTGCCATGATATCACATGATAAGATGTGAATCAATTTTCTAAGTAGCAAATTTTTTTCTAATAATTAGAAGTAATTATAGCCAGTCACAGTGCCACATGCCTGTAATCCCAGCGACTCAAGAGGCTGAGGCAGTTCAAACCCAGACTTAGCAGCTTAGTGGGGCCCTAAGCAGCTCAGCAAGACCCCATCTATAATAAAATACAAAAAAGGGCTGGGGATGTGGCTTGGTGGTTAGGCAGCCCTGGGTTCAATTCCTGGTACCAAAAAAAAAAAAAAAAAAAGAAGTAATTATACTTTGATCATTCCCTGGTAACCAGAACAACTCCACTTTTATATCTATAATTATAATGCACTAATTAAAATAATAATAATAATAATAATAATAATAATAAAAGAGATCAGTAGAGCAGAGCAAGGGAAGGAGGAGTGAAGGGAAAGGAGACATACTAGGGAATGTGATTGATCAACTTATTAATGTGCATGTACGAATAAGGTGTAACGAATCCTGGTATTATGTATCATTGTAATGCACTGATAAAAAATAAATAAATAAAAGAAAGTCACTTTAACTAATGAGTAAACTTTTTCTAGTCTTTCTAGTTTCTATTACAGATATTGGTGACTATGAGGAACTGACCTAAAAAATAATGTGAATGGAGCATTCGAATGGCTTTGCCACATAGTGGCCCTTATCTAGAAAGGATAGATGAGGCTAGATGTAGAGAGTAAATCCTATTCATCTTGAATGAAGGAAATGGTTGTGGGCACTTGAAGTTGTAGAACACTGAGTCCAAACTTCTCACCTAATGCAAGGAATTCCACCTACACTTCCTTGTATGTGTTATCAGCCATTGCTAGAACACTTGTAGTGAAGGAAACTCTTTACATCTGGAGGCAATTTTATTTTCTAGAAAATTCCCCCTTCCAGTGCATTGAATGTTCCTATCACTTGTACCCATTGCTCCAAGTTCTGCATTACAAGTGGTACAGAACAGGTCTATCCTTACTTTCCAAAGCTTTGCATTGTGGCCTCCTTCTCCTCCTTCTACCTATTCTCCAGGTTAAACCATAGCATCTTTCTCTCAATTGTACTTTTTGGACAGGGATCCTAGAATACTGGTCCTTGTCACCCTCCCTTGGGTATGTTCTAGTTTATCATAGCCCTTCTTAAAATAAGCTGCTCAGAACAGAGCAACTGGTCTAATCAATAAAACAAGGATGACCATGATTGCTCAGGACCCTCCATTTGCAGGGGGGTACCAGGGATTGAACTCAGGGGCACTCAACCACTGAGCCACATTCCCAGCCCTATTTCATATTTTATTTAGAGACAGGGTCTCACTGAGTTGCTTAGTACCTCACTTTTGCTGAGGCTAGCTTCGAACTCTCAATTCTTGGGCTTCAGACTCCTGAGCTGCTGGGATTACAGATGGGTGCCACTGGACTAGGCTGACCCTCCTTTTTTATTAGTGCAATCTACAATTATATTTGCTCTTTAAATCTTTCCATTGCACTATGTTTTCTAATTGGAGGTCAGCTCAATATTCTAGATGAATTATAGAGTTTAAAACCACTTATTTAAGTTCATTCAAGATATTTTTAAACTACCGTTAACTATCTGTAGTTTCTAAATTATACCCATCTTCCATTTTGAAAATGTGGATATTTTGTATTGTGTGTCTGTTCTGGGCAAGAATAAATCCTTTTTACTCCTCATAGTAACTCAGTGAGGTAGGTATTTCTATCCATGTTATAGGCAGTTACATTTTAAACACAGGGCTCCTACACTGAGCAGATTTGACTCTGATTTTTTGTTTTGCTACACTACTCCCCTGTAGGCCAACAAGACGGGCAAAGTATCTAGAGACCTTTTTCTTTTTCAAGAGTCCCAGTGGATTCTGGGTCTTCCTGACTCCAATTTCCTAAATTCTACCACCACGTTCATACTGGGTACAGGAGCCCCTTCTACCTACCGGCACCACCATTTTAGATGCCTGAGCTTGTAGTTTCATGAGTTTCTTTGAAAGTTTACTGGTTTTTTTCAGGAAAGTTTGAAACTTTTCCTGGTTCTCAATCGCTTTCTTCATCATGGAAAAATGAATTGAATTTGGGGGTTTTGCTTAGTTGTCTTGTTTTATTTATTTATTTTACCTACCTACTTATGTTTAATTTTTAATCTTTCATCCTTTGGGAATCTTATTTCCCTTTGGAGTGTCCAACTATGGGAACCTGTTTTTCTTTTCCAAAAAACAGAGATTCTGTGTATCATAGAAATCTCATTTCCATTTTTTACTGCTTACAGTTAGAAGGAGGAAGTGAACAAGCCTGAGGGCAGAAGTGGAGAGCTATACCATGTTGGCCAATTGAGGTCCTTGCAAAACCAAATCCCTACTCCTTACTACTTTCCATAGAAGGTAGCATGATCCAAGAACTCTTCTGAATTATTCTGAATGCAAGCCCTTTCTCAGGTTCTGTTTTTTAAAGCTGGGTGATGTGTTGGTAAAGATGGTGACGTCTCCTTACCCTGCCAGCACACTTCATGCACAGGCCTCTTATACTGGTTCTAAGAACTCAGGGAGGGAAACAGCCCTAGCCCAGCACCCAACCTTAAACTGAAACCTGGGGTGCTGGGGTTTCACCTACAGTCTGGTGGGATGTTTTCTATCCTTTCAGGTATAGGTCCTGCCTTTAGAAGAAGGAAGAAACAGTCTCTTAGATTCTTGTCTTTGGAGTACAGAAATTAAAATATCATGTCTTCATCTCCATTTAAAATCACATCTTTTAGTGGGGCCCTTCTGTAAGGATTCTTAGCTATACTAACCTCTTACTCTTGTACTTGAGTATGTCTTCCAATTAAGCATTTCTAGATTTAATTAAATATTTTCAGAAACTATTAAATATCTCAGATTTAGGACTTTTCAATGAGATGATTCTGTGACAAGGTGGGAAACAAATTTTATTCTTTTCTCCTTGACATACCAGTATAGTGTTGAGCCCAAGGCCAGAAAGGGAGTTAACACTTCTGGTGTAGGCTCACCAAATTCTTAACACACACCCATTTACTATATAGGGCCACTGGAACTGCAGATAAATGAAATTTCTCAATAAAACATATACATCTTTCAAATGATAATTATATCAACTAAGTCAGGGAAGGTTTCTAAGGACCATTTGAGGGTATTAGAGTGAGACATTTCCACAGAATAAAGCAAACTAAGTTAATTAAACTCTACTTATTTGAGCAGGACTTGGAAGAAATAAATCACCTTTATAGACATGTCAGAAGGTCAGTCAGAGGGAATCAGAGATGATCCTGATGTTTTAAGTTCAATGGACCTGAGAAATTTATAATTACACTTAGAGAAAGAGAAATGTAAGGAGGAGGCAGCAAGTTCAGTCATCTTCCTTGGTTGTCCTCTAGTACATTAAAAAACATTCAGAGGTGGGATTACACCCATTAGGCAGTTGGGGATAGATAAGATGAATGTATGGCGACCTCCCATGTGGAAGATGGAGACTGGATGGGCTGACTCCAGAAGTATGTAGGAATATGTAGGAGGACTGGGAGAATTCAGAATCCTCTAAGTCAGGAGAATACAATTCTCAAGAAGGTCCTGAGGAAGTGGGAAAAAAACCGAAGCTGTGAATATATCAATTGGATTTGATAATTAGGCAGTTTCCTATGTCTCAGAAATATTGGAATGGGTAACAGAAAGAAATAAATGGTGGTTAGTAAATAAGAAGTAGGCTAAGTTCTTCCCAGACACTTTTAGAAGAAGTGTTTGGAGCAGTGAGGAAAATAATTAGCCCAGAGTTGTTGAGTTTTAGGGAAAGGCAAGGGAGTAATTTTCAGGTGACTTCTACTATTAAAAGTTGCAGTAATAAATATTCTCTGTATTATGGGAAGGATAGAGAAAAGGATATATTTATTCCTTGAGTTCACAGTCTAGTCTACATCAATAGACCCCCAACCACAACACAGATGGATACAATGTATATAAATGCAAAGCCAGACAAGTCATACTTAACCCTACATAAAAGAGGCATGTGGGTCACTTGGGAATTTGACCCAAATATAATACTACTTTCTACCTAATCAAGACTGGTTTATTGAAGTACCTAAGTTCTGCATGTATTTAGTTGTTTAGATGGGATATGCTCCTGCGTGTTGATAGAAGACCTGCAGAGTCTCATCATTGCCAAGGGTCTGGGTTCATAAACAGATTGCAGAAGGAAACATGAAGATGTGATCAGACCAGTATTGCTTAGGTGGATGTGGGCAGTTATGACAATGAGAGGGTCAGGTAAGGAAGAGAGGCTTGGGTAGAGAGATTGTGACTCACATATATGGCTCTGTATGTATCTTCTGACTATAGAGTCCCTGACTCAACATTGTCAAAAGTAAGAAAAGATGACTGACATATCAATAAGTCCTATTCCTATTAATGTCTTAATTCTCTAAATCAGCATTTCCTAAAGACATTCTGAATCTGCAGGATCTAAAAAATGTTAAAATTAAAAGAAATGAACAAACAATGGGTCTAAGTTTGGGAAATACTAAATTAAACAAAGTGAATCAAATTTCCTTTACTACAAGTTATCCTGGTCTTTACTATGTCAGCAGGCACAGGATACACAGCATTTCTTGAATTTATTTGCATGTGGAACTCCCCCTGTGCGTAATTTATAAGACTTGAGGTCCTGGAACATGTTCTGGAAGAGGCTGCTCTTCACCAGCCCTGGTATGCAAATGTTACACCCTTGATTGTGGTCATTAGCAAATGAAAGTACATTTGCTTTTCCATTAGCCAAGATGAATGTTACCATGCTTCATAATTAAGGAAGTAGAATCCACAAACTCTTTACCCTGTTTATACATGTGACCATGTGATAAGGACCTGAGTTAGACAAATAATATTCCTCAAGATAGAATTATTGCCCAAAGCAAATCTGTGAGTTTGCTAACTCCTTCTTACTGATGGTAATAACATTCTGTCTTTAGCCACATTTAGCAACCATCAGAAATTCCAAGAAAGCAACACTTGTCCATCTTGCTCCAAGTTCTCTAGAGTATCCTGGATTGGGCCTTTGAAATATATCACTGCGCCGACTCTGTTGGGAAATTATTTCACAACTGGAGCCTCTTTCTGAGGGTGACCCTTTCAATTGTCAGATTCAGAAGGCAGAGCAAATGTGAGAAGAAGTTGAATGGCCTCCCATTCCAGTCCCACAGCAATGTGTCAAAAGTTTAAGCAGCTGCATATCCCTCTTTTTCTGTCAACAGCTGTGCTGTGGAACCCATCCCCTTTCATGGGTGTCCACCCAGAGAATAGTCTAACAAATATTAGCTCACACTAACAATCTGAGCAGCCACACAGAGCTTAGGACACAGTTCTGGTTTCCTCTGGCCTGCCCTTTGAATTCTAGGTTCTCCATTTGAAATATCCATTTGTAGAAATCCTTGAAGTCAAGGTACCATATTATGCTAGAGGTGTGCAGATTGAATCTGGCATCATTTCCACTGGAGGGTGATTAGTTAAAGTTGTGAGCTCATCTGACCTTAGAAAGCCTCACTGTCTCTTTTAAAAATGGTACTAATTCCCCTTTAAGGATTATACTGACAAATGCACAAAGACATTGGTCATTCACAACCCCTTTCCAGTGGGCCTTAGGCTTCTTGGCCCCTTCCTGACCACACAACTGGTATTTCCCAAACTTTTAGAGCTTGTCCTTTTCCAGGAAACTGGCTTAGAGGGATGCCTTTCAAACAACCCAGTACTCCTGGGATCCACATGTCTTAGCTGCAGGTGATATACAACATCCACTGGCTTACATACCTAGACCCAGCCGCAGTTCTTGGCAAAGGCACTCATTGAACTGCTCAGCTTAAAGCATCCAAGACCCAACCCCTGTCTAATTTTTGAGCCTAATTTACAGCCATTTCCCACCCTTCCCCCCAGTTTACATCCACATCCAGCACCCCTTGGGATACAGGCATTCCAGACCTGTTCCTGCTCCTTAATCCTGTTGTGAATGCCATGATTCCAGGCTTTTACCCCTGCTGTAAGCTCTGCCTTAATCTTCCTCAGTAGCCTGGCAAGCGGCATCTTGTAAATTCCAACTGAAATGTCACTTCCTCTGAGGCCCTCCTTGACCTCCTTAGGCGGGGTTCATCCTTCTCCCTCCTCCACACATAACATGAACCGTTCACCTGTCATCTTAGACAATGCTGGTTGTTACTGATCTGGATCTCCTACATCTGGACTGTGAGCTTCTCGAGGGTCCCCTGTGCTTGGCACAAAGTAGGCATTTAGTTCATACGATGTTCACTGAAAAAATCAGAAGAACTGTGGAGTTTTCACTGTGGTCGGGCACAGGAAATGCCAAGGGAGAGTCAGTTTTCCTAGGAAATGTGTATGGTGAGAAGTAGGAAATAGCAAAATGGAAAAGGCTGGCCTGGTCCCACCCTTAATCTATTTCTAGAGGGAAAATGGGAATAATTTCATATTCAATGAAAAATTTGGAACCCTCCAAATGCCTGATGAGAAAACAGGAGATCAGTATAGCAATACTAAGAAACTGGAAAGGTAGGGGATGAAGAAGAGAATCTGTTCAGTGGAACCGCCCCTGCCCCCACACTTGCATCCTCCTTAGTGATTCTAAGACAGGTAAAGTGGCATAACTGAGGCTCTAGTCAAGCATATTGGCTGTAAGTTCACTGCCTTTTCTTCTACAGTTTCTAAAAGCACTTATAAAATTGCCATGGCTTCTTAGTTATCTGCTAAGAATAAAGAACAGCACACTGTTTATTCATGCAATCTTCTCCATACCCCAGTCTTTCTCTCCATATACACACACACAAATACATTTACACAAATGTAATGTATGCATACACCTATGTGTGGATGTTACTCAGCTAGGGGCATCCCTCTAGACCCAACTTCCATGACACAACTCCCCCATTGCTCTCCACCACACCACCCTCCAATTTCTATTTGAGGAGTGACTCTCAGAGTGTTGTGTTTCATTAGGCAAGCAAAGAAGTATAAAGATGGGCATTTTATACAACATGGTGAAGAAGATGCTATTAAATATATGTGTATACCACAGTAAGCATATGTAAATGTATATAAATCACCCATGTTTATACTTAAGTACATTAGTAAATTACTAGAACCAGGAGTGTCCCAAATATCTGATATCACATGAAATTCATATCCATAGGAACCCACTCCCATTGTAATCTCCCTGTGGCTAATCTCCCTGGACTCTCAAAGGGCAGTCCCTTTGATAATTTGAGCCCTGTTGCCACAGGATTTTTGTTTTGAAAAAATTCCCATCACCCCAAGTGTACATCAGTACCTTCCTAAGAATCAAAGTTCTTCATTGGTGACTCTGTGCTGTTCACACATACTTAGGAATTGTGATGTCCTGTCTCAGTAACAGGAGTAAAGAATGAAAAGCCATGGGCAGAGGTAGGAGAGGGCAGAAGGCCTCCTATGTAAAAAGGGGCCTGGAATGGAGGTGACCCACCCCACTAGGTTCTCTGCCTCTCTGCAATATATATTTCCTCTTGAGATGTGCAAGTAGTCATTACTGTCAATTTGATGCTTTCCTCTTATTTAATACAGTGCATTCTTTAAGTGAAGGAAGAAATGTGCATGACTGGATGTGTTTGGAAACAGATTATTTAAATCTCTTTGCAAACAGTTTTAATCTCTTTATTGTGGAGGAGCGTCTTGGATGTTATGTCAGAGAACCTGTTTTTAATTTGATTTGCTTACTTGGCCCCAAACACGTGAGAGGGAGTTCACGTTCTCACAGCACCTGACATATAGTAAGCACTCAATAAACGGTAGTTCTTGAATGTTACTTTTCTTGCACTCTATTCCTCCATGTGTGACCAAGTGAGATTACTGGCTTCTCTGGGTCTTTGAAGAAAGCAAATCAATTCCATGTGACTAATCTGGTCACAGCTCAAGTTAAATCTTGAAGTGACCCTGGACCCTGGAAGTACATTACTGCTGACCTTCAGGTCTGAAAAACTCAAGAGATGAGGGGGGAATCAGAGTTGTAGCTGAGCTCAGAGCAGCTGAGCTTCATCACTAGTGAAATGACCACTTCTATAATCATAACTGCACAACACTCTTTAGAAAGTGCAGTGGTCAGTTTTGTTAACCAATTTGTATGAACTCCCATGTATGTTACTTATTAGCATTAATGACTTACATCACATTTTTCTGTTCTTTGGTTTTCTTTCCCTCTCCAAATAGCCAGTCCTCAGTTGATAAAAACTCTGCAGAAACAGTGTGTTCTGGGGTTAGTTGGCAGTGACTCTTCAGACTCATCGCCAGCAGAGAAGTTAGCACTAAGAAGAACAGGCAAGAGACCCTGGAGTTCATGTCACTTTCCAGATTTAAAATCCTCCAGGGGTCTGCTACCTGTACAGGGAGAGAAGGATGTGGTTCCTGAGTTAGCCAACCTGGGCCTTGGCTCTGTCTCTGTGCCTTATAAGGTATGTGACTCCAAGGTAGTGAAAGAGTCTGCTGGCCTCGTTTTCCTTATCTGTAAATTGGGATAATGGGATCACACTGCATGAGAACACTCATTGCATGAGGATATAGTGAGGATTAGTTTGATATCAATCAAATTTTAAATTATAATTTTACCTTTGGAGAGTATATGGTGAAATGCTGTCATCTGAACACAGATGGGAAAGACTTTTGGGGAAGCCATTCAGTTTTGAAAGTCAAGAGACTTCAAATGCTCATGCCTTTGGCCCAGTCATTCCTATTGTGCAAACTAATCCAAAACAAGGTCAAGGATTTATAGATATGGATGTGTATCACAGCTTTGCATTTACATAAAACTGGAAACAATCCAAATGTGCAGCATGAGGGGAATGATTAAGTTATTGTATACTCACATGATGGAATATCAGACATTACTTAAATGACATTGTTAAGAAGTTTTGGGCAGGCCATATAGCCCACCTGGTAGAGTGCCTGCCTCTCATGCTGGAGGCCCGGGTTCGAGTCCCCAGCACTGTGGGATTGTGCAAATTACAAGCAAAGAAATTTTTAATAATGTGGGAAATCCCCTTTGTAAAGTTAAGTAATAAAAGATGATACCAAGAAGTATATCAGATTGCTAAGAATGGAGGATTGTTTTCTTCTTTGTACTTTTTGGGTTTTAAAATTTTTCTATAGTGATCACATATTTTAAATATTGAAAGGTCAAAACTAAAATGAAAAAAAAAAAATTGAAAACCTTAGCAAAGGGCCCACCACTCTGTAGGCATGTAACAGTTCTTGGTCTTTCCCCTTGGGTATGATCTCTACTAAGTGACGGATATCTGGTCTTACTCTTCTTTCCTACTCATTTCCTGCTATCCTCTTGATTCCAGGCACTTCCATAATTCTCAACTCCTCTACCTCCCAGGACCTTTCATGCTCCTCCACATGCCCTGGTGTTTGTCCATACTGGAAAAGTTGCAGGTCCCCCTACCCACACCTGCTTAAAGCCCATTCAGTAGGACTCAGATCTCACACCTGCACTGAGACCCACTCTACCAACGCTGGGCTCTCCTGGGCACCCTCTCACCCCCCAATTAAAGCCCTTATCATGTTGGTACTGTGATGACTCCACACTTCTGCTTCACCAAGATGACATGATCTCTAGCTTATGGACACTGCACCTCTCTCACCTTTGAATCCTTAGCACTGGGCATAATACTTGGGCCTTAGCACTTAGTCAAAAGACATAGGAGAATCTCCTCTAACAATACCTTAAGTTAATACAGTCACCTCTCAGGGCCCTTGTCATTTATAAATGACATTCATCTTTGTCTTGGAAAGTTCTGGCAAGCTAGCTACCTGCCTGTGATCTTTCTCATTCTCACATATTTCCAAGACAGGAAACTGCCTATTCCCAACCTTTGGAATGGCTCCTAGGAGCCCACCTCTCCTTTGAAATGTCGTTTTCTCTACCACCTCAGGGATCCACATTTAGCCACATCAGTTCTCTGCTCTTGGTTGTGAACTGGTGACAAAGCATCTCCATTTGCATCTCCTTCAAAGTTTCCAAACTCATCTTGCCCTGGGGTCCCAGCTGGCCTACCTTTCTCTATCAACACATTTCTGTTGGAGTGCCAATAAGTTGTGGCTCCCCTCAAAACTTGGGCATATTCTTTCTTTTCACCTCACACATCCTTAAAAGTCAAGCTGTCATCCAGGCCTGCCTGTTTTCCCCCTCTGAGAAGTCTTCAGAGTTTATCCCTATTTTCAGGACAACCACATTACAAGTGTCATTTGAAATGTGTTTCTTCTGGGAGGTCTTGTTCCTTTGAACAGTTTATCCCGCCTCCTTGCTGGAGTTTGCTGCCTCCAACTGCACTCACTCTGCTGCAGGAGCTTAAGTGACAAGGAATCCAGAATGAGTTATCACACTCATTTAACTGCAAAGTCTTCCCCCTGCCCCAGAAGCCAGACGCCAACAGCAGAAACAACATAACTTCTGTGGTCTCTGGCTAGCCACTGTACAAAGTAGTTTAGAAGAGGTTTCTTGGAGAAATTTCTCTTGCCTTTTGCTTTTCACAAGAACCAAGAGGAATGCTGAGTGGGGAAAAGAAAATCCCAAAAGTCCCAGAGACAACACTGTTTCTTGACTTGCTGCAAACAAATTTCTACCCTCACTATGTCGACATCTCCATTGTCAAGGTTATCAATGATGCCCGGCTACTAAACATGATGGCCAACTCTGACACCCAGCTTGTTACTCCTTCATCCTTGAAATACTTGCTTCAGTTGGCTTCTGGCACAGTACACTCCGTTGGTGTTTCACTCTCTCTTTCTCTCTCCTTCCTGCCCTCTCATTGCTACTCTTCAGTCATGTGTTTTCTTCCTCATGTTTTGGACTTCAAATATTGGAGACTCCTAGGGCTCAGCTCTTTGACCTCCTTCTTTCCTGTCTACACCTGGTAATGTCATCCGGGTTCTTGGCATTAAATACCACATTTACATCTCCAGCCTGAAGCTCCTTCTGGACCTCAACTGTATGCTAGCTGGCTCTCTAACATCTCCGCTTAGGGGTTCAAAAGACCCTTCCGACTGGCAAGGCAGAAAACCAGCCACACACTGCCCTGACTTACACCACCACTGTGTGACCCAGCACCCTCGCTTCTCACTGGGTTTGCTCAGTAGTCAGCTAGCGGGAGCCCTTTCTTCTGTTCTGCCCACTCCCTGTGACAGTCAGAATGATCTGTGGTTGAAACCCCGGCAGGCTGCCATCTCCATCTGCATAAAGGCCCAAGTCTTGAAGGGATCTCTAACTTAGGTGATCATCAAAGTTCTCATCTGAAGTAGGACATTCTTGAGAATAAAATAATATCCAGACAGTAAGTATAAATCTGAATTGTTTCAGGAAAACAAGATATTTATCCTTTCTAGAATGTCCTACACAACCTGGTCCCTGTCAATTTTAGGATGTCATTCCTTTTTCTTCTCCCCATTGGTCCTTCTGCTGGGGTCACACTGGTCTCCTTGTTGTTTCTGAAACATGTCCAACACATAGCCTTCTCTGGGCTTTTCTGTTCTCACTACTACCTGGCATATTCTTCTCATATCTGTCAACAAAGCTCACCCTCTCATCTCCTTCAGGTCTCTGAGCAACCACTGCCTCCCCGTAAGGGTCTACCTTGTCCATGCTACCTTGTCCTGCTCCCATGCACTTCCTATCAAGCTTTCTTACTTTATTTTTCTCCAAAACATTTCTTCTGCCATCATTGGTGAAGCATGTTTTTTACCAAATATAGAGTTCTAGGTTGACAGTTTTTTTTTTTCTTTTGTCACTTTCAAAGATGACATTCCACTATCTTCTGGTATGCATACTATAAACAATATTTTATGCACCTTAAAATGGTAACCAAGTAGCACTAAATAATACATACACAATTCCAGTCCAAGCTTGCTGGAACTTTCCCAGAACTTCTCTCAGAAGGAGACATTTGTCGATTTTATGCAGGTAGTATATATTTTGCCAGGTGACTGACATCCAAATATTCAATACCTTTCTGATTCTTCCTCTTCAATTCCCTATGTCACTTGCCTGAAGTATACCCTTGGACTTTAATACATTTTGTCTGAGAGTCTCAAACTGCTTCATAGTAAATCCAATTATATATTTCATAAGGCAAATTCACCATTGTGGAAGATTTATGACAAAACTGTGTGACAATAAATAGAATAAAAGATGTCAAAGCAATCTGAAAATTACAAAGTGCTATAAAAATGCCCTGGATTGCTAGCATAGCTATTCTTCCAGAATTCTCTGTGCACAGCAATCAAATCTTGCCTTCCTAGAGTGGACAGAAGGAAAAGGCCATTCTTGTCTAGGCCAAGAGTCTGGGTGATATTCATGAAACTCTTGATTCTTCTTCCAGTGTCATCACCCCAAACTCATTAGGTCCTAAACTTATTTCATGATCTTCTCCTCAGCCTGGGCCTCTCCTTTCCAGTCACAGCTGTGCCTACTGCCCACATCCTTCTAGCCTCCAGCCTGGAAAAACTGGAGTTTAAAAGGAGAGAAACTCAGGAGTGTTTGGTAGCTCCTCCCTCTTCATCTGCAGTTGAGCTATTCGAGGGGAGCCCCTCACCCACATTTTGCCCTCTGATTTCAGTTGCAGCAGTCAACCAAGGTCTAAAAATATTAAATGAAAAATTCCAGAAGTGAGGGATTTATAAATTTTAAATAATTTTACAGCATGTTGTTAAAATTCTCTATTTTATTATTAGTTATCATTGCTAATATCTTACTGTGTCTAATTTATAAACTATCATAGGTATGCATGGGTACCTATGAGAAAATAGTATACAGGGGTTTTGGTACTATGTGTGGTTTCAGGCATCCACTGGGATTCTTGGAACATATCCCCTGCAGATAAGGGGCAACTGGTTTTCTTTTTTCTAATTTTTGTCCATAGTCAGCACTTCTTTCCATTTCTACTACCAAACCCATGGGCTAAATTATCCTTAACTCATGCCCAAGGTCCTATCTTCACACTAACCCACCAGGAACTTGCAAAAATAATCTTCCTTATGCACCACTTCCTGCTGCACCAAATCAAAATACCCTGACCAGAGAACAGAGCATTTCAGCCTCCTGCCACAACCTCTCCGCTGTCCCCTGCCTGCTGCTGTCCCTGGCGCACTAATGATACCAAGAATATCCCATCATCAGACTCCACCAGCCTCTAAACCTCTGGAAGTTCACAGACTAGCGTCTCTATCCTGACTGACCAGAGGTGGGTTCCATAATTGGTCCTGTTATCTTCAAAGCCAGTATCCTGTGTATAAACTGCAACTCGAAACATCACTGTGTCTCCTGCCACACTGGTTCCACATGGTATCTGCCAGACAGTTTCATTGCACTTGCAGCAAAAACACATTTCATTCTTTAACCAAAAGTTTGTAGCTGTCCTCCCTGATAAGCTCTATTATGTCCTGAAAGTACAGAAAACAGCATGATAGACAGGAAAGAGCACAAGCTTTGGAGCCAAGAAGTGCTGGGTTCAAGTCCCAGCTCTGCTTAACACTAGCTTCCTGGCCTTGGGAAGGTTATTTGATCTTTTTGAGTTTAGGTTTTAACCTTTATTATTTTTTGATATAATTTGTACACCATACACATTACTCTTTTAAAGAGTACCATTCAGTAGTTTATTCGAAGTTTATAACTATCATCAGTATTCCATTCTAGAATACCTCATTGCTCCCAAAAGAACCCCTACGTCCACTAGTAGTCACTCCATATCTCCTCCTCCTCTCAGACCCTGGACACCTACAATTTGTTCTGTCTCTATGGATTTGCATGATTCTCATATTAAATGATCTCTAAATTTACCTTATAGAGTTCTGAGGATGGAGGTGGGTTTTGTATAGCTTCCAGGTCAAATCTGGCATTTAAGAGGACTTTAGTAAATTACCATTGGCATGTTTTTTTCTCTTTCCACATTTTATACTGGTGCATTATATTGTACATAATAGTGAAATTTGTAGTTACATATCTGTACATGCACACAATACAACAAATAATTTGGCCAATATTATTCCCCAGAACTCCTCCCACTAATATTATGTTAATTACTCCTCTGCTCCTTCTGACTCCCAAGTCTGGAACCCTTAACTGCCGACAACTCACATTCTTTATCATCAGTGGTATGCACCCACCTCTTTTCTTACCCCTGGGCTCATTTCTGACTCCTTGATGTCTGCTTCTCCAGACCCAACATTTAAGACCCAGCGGAAATCCTACCTCCTACATGCAAAAGCTTCTCTGGTATAACTCAGCTTTTCATATGGTTTTCCTAAGCTACCCTGAAGAGGGAAAAAAAGCCTTCCAGCTAAACTTTAAACATTCCCAATATAATGAGATTCTGGCCATGACTCCAGGCTAATCAAACTTGTGTTTATTCTAGATTTTGCTGTGTGACACATACAGACTGCACATACACACAGCTGCTTAGTTACAATAAAGAGAAAGGGTGCTATGATATTTTCAGGAGGGGTTTCTGATCTCGTAACCATACTTCCATGACAAGATGACGCCCAAGCAATAAATAGTGACATTTCAGTAGTCCCATACACAGCAGCTCTATTTTTCCACATTCTTGTGATTCACAAATTTGGAGCCATCGAAGATTATAACCTCTTCAGAGTTTATTTGTCTTGGAAACCTTTTTAATGAGTTTGACATTTTTATTAGGCTCAAAGTCATCGACCAAAGCCTGGTGCAATTATAGTCATTTATAAAGTAGCCAACATGAAAAGAGGCTTGGCAGGCCCAGGACAATGCCTTGCAAAGTCCAGCAGCCTGGGAATACTCCCCTGTTTTCCATTCCTTGTTTTGGAAGCACCATGGTGGCCTTGGGGGGCAATCCCTGGAGTCCGAGGAGATGACTCCTACTGCTCTTTCTAGCTGCCAAGTGCTTCCATTTGGGGCTAATTTCACAATTGCATCAATTCTCCCTACTACCCTCAGCCAAACCCTTGAGGGAATAAAGATAAGATCTGCTCCCACACACAGCAGGACCCGATCAGTGACAGTCTTTAGTATAGCAGACTTGTTAATGGTTCTGGTTAATGATTTAGTATAACAGTGGTTAATGGGTCCTTGCTCTGTAGTTAGATGGACCTCGGTTCAAATCTCATTTATATCATGTACTCCTAAAAATCTCATGGACTCTTTTATTCTTTTTTTTGGTACCAGGGATTAAACTCCAAGGCACTTACCAGTGAGCCACATTCCCATATATATATATATATATATATATATATATATATATATATATATTTTTTTTTTTTTTTTTTTTTTTTTTTTTTTTTTTTTTTGACACAAGGTCTCACTATTACTTAGGGCTTTGCTAAGTTGCTGAGACTGGCCTTGAACTTGCACTCCTCCTGCCTCAGCCTCCTGAATTGCTGAGATTACAGCCACCATGTCCAACTCATTCTCATGGATTTTTGAGCAAATTATTTTTTCCAAAACCAAGGTTCCTCATCTTCAAGATGGGTATAATAATAAGGAATTCACTGAGATAATACATGTAAAGTGCTTAACATGGATTTAGAATGGAGCAAGTGTCCAATTAATGATGACCACCATTACTGTTTAGCTGTCAGCCTCATCATCGTCAGACACACCCATATGCACGTTGGGGGAGGGCATTACAAATAGTTGGGAGAGAACAATTTAAGTAATCCCTTGTCATTCCATTTCCAGGCCCATCCAACTCAAATATTAAGAAAGTGCCTTGCATGTACAAAGAAACTACTGCACTGGCACTGTGGGCATGGTGACGATTAGGACACAGATTCTTCCCCCAGGGATCTTCCAGAAGAATCCAAGTCAGGTATTAAGACAAAGGAGATTAAAGAAACCAAGAGAAGAGCAAACAAAACCACATGGGAACTTAGAAGGGGAATGCCTGGAGGAACAGAAGTCAGAGAGAGCTTTCTGGAGGAGGTGCACCGGAGCCACTGAAGCAAAGCCAAACTTTGACCATGGGAGACAGGCACACCAGGAGAAAGGCAAGCTTCTGAAATGAGGACAGAGCTCTCTGTGTGAGTGACAGTCTTGTATGGAACACTGTTTAATCCACAGTATTGACTGTAGCTAATTAGTGGTATTTTCCCAAGACTACTCTGCTATAAAATCTTAATTGCTGTTTTAGTCTTTAAAAAAATGTTTTTGCTGCTCAAATCAGTCACTTTGGAAGGGAAATTAAATAGGCTTTCACCAGATGGAGTCATAACAGAAAGATGACACTAACTAAGCCTGGATGTTTCAGAATTTGAGATGTGAGAGCTTATAGGCAAACAGAGAGCCAAAGTGTCTCTCGGTGAGATTTGTGGCTCTGTCTTTGAAAAGGAGCTTCCCATACCAGGGCGCATTGTGGGGAGGACATTGGGGCTTTATGCTGCTCCCAGTCTTTAGGCACAAAGCGGCCTCTCCACACAATGGGAGAGACGACATTTGCCCTTGAATGCACACACATTCCTTGGGGCCCTGAGACCAGAGTCCACCGGAGCAGCTAAGTGGCAGAATGTAACAGCTCTTACTTTATAAAATGCACCTCATCAGGTTTGATGAAGAAAATGGAGTGGGCGCTGGCCAGGGGGTGTGCATACCACCAGACTGGTGGAGTGTGATTAGCCTGCGTTATGAATTGGGCAGGGATCTGGGTGTAAGGGCCTTTCCATCCTCCAACACTCCACAGCCTTTCTTTGTTTTTCATATTTTTTACTGGTACATTATAGTTGTACCTAATGGTGGGATTTATTGTTACCTGTTTGTACCTGCATACAATATAAAAATACAGTTTGGCCAATTTCATTCCCCAGCTCTTTCCCCCTCCTTCCCTCTTCCCACTCATTGATCCCTTTCCTCTACTGATCTCCCTCTGATTTTCATGAGATCCCTCACCTTTCTTTTCCTTTTTCCTTTCTAGCTTTCACCCTTGATCTTACGAGTTTGGCTTATTTGGCCTAACATAATGATCTCTAGTTCCATCCATCTTCCTGCAAATGTTTCATTTTTCTTTATGGCTGCATTAAGCTCCATTGTGTATGTAGACCATGTTTTCTTGATGGACACGTAGGTTGGTTACATAGTTTGTCTATCCTCCACAGTGTTTCTGTGACCTCACAAGTGGCCAAGGTGTGGTAGAACAGTGAGGAGTTGTAAGGTTCAACTTTAAGAGCTAAGAGAAAACAGCATGATGTATATGAAGGGATCTGGTGTCTCAGGGGTCTGGCTTGCTGTTAGGTGACGATGTCAGCGAATACACTGATAGGAACTGGACTCCGTGCACGACATCAGCTCAGTGGACTTGGAAACTCACCAGGAGCCAAGCATGTCTATTTCTACTTTTTTTTTTAATATTATTTTTACAGACTGCATTTTGATTCATTGTACACAAATGGGGTACAACTTTTCATTTCTGTGGTTGTCCATGATGTAGATTCATTCACACCTTTTGTGTAATCATGTGTACACAGGGGTAATGATGATTTCCACTGTATTGGAAAAAAATACAGTAGATCATCAATAAAGCATTTATATTGCACATACCATGCAGGCGTCACTGCACCATGCCAAACATAATGGGCTGGGTTCAAAAGAATATGTGACATGCTCTCTGCTCTCAAAGATCTACAGTACAGTTTGGGAGACAAAATTAACTACATAAAGTATTTATGGGCCTTACCGAGGTTTTGAAATGGTCCTAACTGAAAACACTGACTTTACCCGCAGGTGGAGCTCAGAGGGAGAACAAAAGCAAGTTTGAGTAGTCAAAAACCTGTTGTGGGGGGCGGGGCTTAAGCTAGGTCATTTCTAACACAGGTGACACAGATTCATCAATCTCTAAAAAGTAATTTCTGAGAGAACTAGTATGAATTCTATTTATTACATTATCTCTTTACTCAGACACCTGTGAGGTAGTTACTGACCAAGGTGGTTAGTCAAAGGTGAGATGGGATTTGAACCCAGGTTCAAATCAGGAGTTCTTGAGCTCCACCTAGTGGCACAAGTATTGTTATATATTTGTACCTGCACACGCTGTAACATTGTGAAACTTGCCTAAGCCCTGTTCTTTTTCTAAGAATTATAAAAGTAATTTGGTTCTTTCAGAAGCATATTCAGATAATATGACTTTTTGGATACTGCATTAGGTAACAGGAAGGGATTGAGAATGAAAAGCAGGATTCAACACAACAAATTTATTGTTCAATGAGTACTAAATTTAGAATTTATAAAGGATCTTCATTCTCCCACTTGAAAGCTCAACTAAGGAAATACCATTCTTGGCATTGGTCAGAGACGTCTGCCATCTTGAACAGCAGCAATTCAATTAGCAAAGATTATGGATAAGCTCAGCATAGGACAGTGCTCCTTGTAGTGTCATGTAGGATTTTCTCAAACCCTTGAGGCCTGTTGGTTCCTGTCTCAAAAAAGTATCTTAATGACTGCTAACATCCCTGAATCCCTGGCTGTGAGTGAAAGACTCCAGCACAAAGTGCAGGTGGTGTGTGATGGGGTGGTAGAGGGAGGGTAGCAGAGCATGGGGGCAGCAGACCCAATAAAATGTGCAACCGCTTTCCCCAGCCTTCAGTCAGATCCTGGCCTTTACAATGCACCCCTGAGTGTATTTACACTTGATATCATATATACCTTCTGGCTTTTCTCTTCTCCCTTCTCAATACCCATCAATGTCTACAGATTACAGGTCAAACTCTTGGTCTTGGGGATGTTCCTACCTGACCTTTCAACCTTCATGATATAGCGATACTTGCCCAATTAGTACTTCCACGGTTACACCCTTTCCACCCTCGGTTCTTGCTCTTGCTCCCTAGGACTAGAAGGCACTCTCAGTCTTCTTCTTGACCAACTCTTAGCAGCCGTTTAGGGCCTAACCTAAAAGTGACCAGCTCTGTGAGACTTGGTCTTCCTAGCCCTACCATCCATGAGAGCCCCTCCCACCCTTTCCCCTGGGCTGCTTCTTACTCGTCTTAGTGTGTATTAGTGAATACTTTTTGCTCCTCCTGCTGGGCTGGGAGCACTGGAACTATGGTTTATTCTTCAGGGTGAGCCGGGGGCCTATCACAGTCTCTGGCCCAGAGTGGGCACTCACACAATGTCTCAGGGAGGAAGGAAAAGCAGTTCAAGGGGGTACCTGAACCCCTCCCTTCAGGGCCAACACAGACTCATTCCCTGATGAGATACAATGCATGGCCCTGGGGGCTTGGAAGCTGTGCTTGAGGTATGAGTAAGGGGTCTGTTTTCCTTCCCAAGAAGGCCATGGATGGAACAGGCCCTTCTGACCTGGGGCACTGAGCTTGTTTAAAACCCCCTAAGTATCATTTGATTACTTGGGGGAAGTATGTAAGAGAAACTTAGTTATGGTGGGTAGGCAGCTTGACCAGGGCCTCCTTATCTTGTTCTTTCAAGTGAAGCATGAAGGATGTCTTCTCTGGACACAAGTTTTTTGGTGAAAAGTTTTTTCTTTATAGATCTTAATGTTATCATCACTTCTGTTTTTATGTCTTTTGCAATATGTATTATCTATAAAAAGAGATGGTACAAATATTTTTTATTAGAAAGTCAAGAAGAGCTGTACATAACCATAATCATCCTATCATCTATCTATCCTATCTATCTATCTATCTATCTATCTGTCTGTCTGTCTGTCTGTCTATCTGTCTATCTATCTTTCTATTTAGCACATCTTTGAAAACTTGCAAAATACCCATCAGATCCTAAAGAGTCAAACTGTCAGTGTAAGCCAGGTTGTTTTTACACATTTTTGCTTACTCAAGAAAGGAGATTCTGAGTAGCACCATGGAAGACCTATGATAGAAAGCATACCCAGGAATTTGAGAAATTTGATGCTACAATTTAGAAATAATCTAAATAGTCTATGGTTCCACCCAAAACAAGATTAAAAGCACAATATTGTTGGAACAATAAGAAAAGAAACAACTTCAAAGCTAAACTTTCAAGCAAAGAATTTGGACCAAAAGAAAAAAGTGAAATCTAGCTAAATATTTTGGTTTAGCAATAGTTCCTCTTTGCCTCACCCAGTCCAGTTCCCTAAAGCTTGTGGCTTCAATGTTCTTTGGCTGCTTTCCTTTGTCCCCACCCCCCTTTCTGGCTGAAGCTCTTAAACAACAACATTCCAAGCCTGGAGGGCCAGGGTCACCCCAGGGCCCTGTGAAGCACTGCTGTTTGCCACTTCCATCTGCTCCTGCAGGCTTCTGCCCTCCCCAATCAGACAACACCCCCAGTTAGAAGTCTGCAGGATTCTAACCCCACCTGGCAGAAGAGGAGACAATGGTTTTATCACTGACAGATTGGCCAAATTGAGTTTAAAGAGCTTTATCCAAACAAGTATCAACCTAGAACTTTTCAGCAGTAGGAAACTTTAGAATTCAAAGAGCCACCCCCACTTCCCCTGCCAAAGTGACTCAATCTGGAGGAACCAGATAGAACTTAGATAAAACTAAATATCTAGTTTATCCCCATGGGCCAGCCTTAGGTTCATATTATGAACAATCAGTACCTCACAGTTTATAAAATACAAAGCTCTTAACTATAAGCTTCTGCTGCAATGGAGGAAAATGGACGCTTGGTGTATTTATTGGATTAGAGAAACAGATGGCTACTTCTGGAATGTGGGGGAAGATTTTCATTAAAAAAAAAAAAAAGATCCTCTGGATAATTATCATGTGTTTGTCCTTGGAGAACAGAAAGCGAGCGAGAGAGAAAACCACAATGATGTCATGATTTTGACTACATACCCACCCATCACAGGGTGGCACATACTGGGTTATTTAGACAAGGTCACTTTCTCCTCAAACCAGTCAGCAAAATAGAAGTGGCCTCAATGCTTCACTCATTGCCACAGACACAGTGATGCCTCCAAAGGCATGTTTTTAATAAAGGAGGGAACACATACTCCTCAGAAACAAAAACACAAAAAGGAATACCTCAAGAACATTCTGGTTATGATTTTATAAACATAAAACAAACCAAACAGAGCCTTTAACTGGGAAAAAAAAAAAAAAAAGCAAAGAAAGCAGTCATGAGGTTAGACAGAGGATTGTGACCTGACTTTAAGGGTTAGGAGATGCTGAAATGGTCATCAATAAAAAATGGGCTCTCTCAGCAAACTAGACTCAAATCCTTCTGTCGCTTACCCAGACGGGGGCAAGTTTCTTTGGGTCTTGCTCTCCTGGCCTACAGAATGGGTATGGCAGTGCTTACCGTCTTTAACTGGAGGGAGGGCATTGGTCTTGGGGTGATGGAGCGCTTCTAATAATTCAAGAAAGAAACGTTCTCCACTCAAGTACATTTGCAGTTCATTATGAACAGGAATCTTTGGAAATACAATAACTAGGAAAGATGTGTCTGCCTCCTCTGGACCTGCATACACACATATGCTATTTTAAGACCTCAGAATTTACAAAGCTCTAATGATATTGCTTGGTAAAACAAATCTTCAGAATTCACAGTCTGACTTTGGGCCCTTTCTGCCCATGATGCCTTGAATCATCCTCTGTGATATCTAGTATCAATACCCAGTACCTGATCCCAATCTGATTGAAGAAGATGCACACAGTTTTAGTTGAGTAAGAATATTACCTGATATGTTGCACTTGGCTCATCTTTGTCCTCGGCTCCACACTCCTCTTGTTCACACTGTAGCCACTCACTCAGTTCCCAGTGCTGGGATGACCCACCCCTTACACAACTGTAAATGCTTCCTCCTCCTTCAATGCCCAGCTCAGAGGTCACCTCTTCAGAGAAGGAGTCCCTAATTCCTTCCCTCCCAGGGGACACTCTGCTACTCACTCACCTTGCTCCCAGCTCTCTGTTCATCCTTTATGCATAAAAATACTGGGGCAATAGGGAGCCCCACTTATTTGGGAAGAAGGCATCACCTAGTCACACGTAGGTTAGGTTGGATACTTCTGGACTGGGGAAGAGATTGGCTTATAGAGAGGTGGAAAACCAGCTGGGGAGATCCATGCAGGCTTGGGAACAGGCTTGGGAGCAACTCTCCAGTCAGTGCCTGTGCTGTGGAGGGTGGGAAGAGGACAGTGGAGGCACCTGGCTGGAAAAGGTGGCCGCCATGCCATGCTGTACTCAGAGTCCCCTTGCATGAGCCCCACCTCAATACTGTCTTGGTGACTTTATTTATTTATGTATTTTTATTAAAATATTTTTTATTTTTACAAACAATCACTGGTTTGAGTAAGAAGAATTTCTAGCCACATACATACAGGGGAGGGGAGATAAGACAGAGGGGCAAGGAAGCACAGAAGCAGGCAAGGAGCCTCACCATCCTGCAGTGAGTACCACCCTGACTCCAGCAAGTCAGTGGGGTTTTAAAAGTCACCTATGAGGCTTTCTCATAGTTTTTTTAAAAAAATCATATTGATGCTAAGGGACAAGGCTGGCGACAGGATGAAAACCTCTCTCACTTCTCCATTCAACTTGACTTTGACTTGAACTCCCTCTGGAAAGAACTTGAGCTTCAAACCTTAATCTCCCAAGTTTCACACCCTTGGAAAAGTTAAGTACTGTCTGCAGGATTCCGATTCCTCTACGCTCCTCCTGACCTCACAGAGCTGAGTTGGCACTTGACCAGAGAGGGCACTCAGCTCAGCGCCCAGGGCATGTGGCTGCTGGCTAAATGTCACTCAGTCCTCTGGTCAGTGAGCCCCTGCAACATCCAATTAGCAATACCTGGATGCTCAATATTCTTCTAGCACAGACTGTTCTTAACTGACAGGCAGGCCATGTTCCAAACGGTTATGTGAAAGCTGAGCTACCAACACATTTTCTTACATGGAGATTGGGTTCCCAGACCTGCCCATGAAAGCCACTCCAGCCCATAGTGGATTCTGTCACTGCCTGGTAAATCAGAATCCAGCTCCCAAGGAGGACAGAGTTTCCATGGGAGCATGTGTTCTGAATTACCCCTGTGATGCCAGGCATACAGCTTCTCCCTGCTCCTCTACAGAGAGGTGGCGGCTGACTGGTGGGTTGGCAGGGCTGTGTGGCTCTGCACGTGCCGAGATGGCTCCTGCAGTTCTTGGGGAGGTACTTGGGGAGCTGCTGGCAGCCACCTTCTCTCTGCTGCTGTGGGCTGCAGCTCGTGCCCACGGTGCCCCTCAGTGCTGGATGGAACATGCAAGAAGGACAACTCAACAACCATCTGCTCAAGAACCTTGAATCATGTCCCTGCTGAAAGATCCAAATTTCCTTTTCCAGTTTCCCAGGCCTTCCAAAACCTGCTTCTTCCCATGACGATCACATGCTGGCTTATAGAACATGTTCTTTTCCTTTTCAATTTTATCACCAAGTGATTTAGAGGGAACATTGTGAGCTGTGGAGCAAAACTAATTCAAATCCTGGATACAACATGTAGTAGTTGGTGTTCTTGGACAAACAAGCTAGTCTGAGCTCTTTTTCTCATCTTTAAATGAGGGCTATCAACACCTGCCTCACAGAGTTGTTGGGAAAAACTATATGAGATGGTGTTCATAAATACACAACAAGGTGTCTGTCACACACTAGGCCTGCAAACATTTTTGTCTTTCCTTCCATTATTTACATAGCAAAGCCACTTCTAAGAGTACCACTGGCTTTCTTGCCTTCTTCCTGTTACATGCCCACTTTTCTGTTTGTTAGTTTGAGGTATACGGGAGATGTCTAAGTTTGTTGAATTTTTTTGCTTAGGAAAACGTCTGGCTCCAGTCTAAACATCACTCCTCACAAATGGGCTAGCCACAAACATTCTTCTGGAAAGTTGCACTGGGCTTCATTCTTCCAACAGCAGCCCTCAGACATCCCCTGAAGTTCTGCCAACATGAGCCCACCAGGTGGTGGCCCTTGAGGTCTCCATTTCGGTTTCATTTGTCATACATGGAACTTACTATACATGCCCCATGAGGAAGCCCCAGGGAATGGCCTGTTCCTACATGGGAAATGGGAGGGAACCAAGAGGATAGTTACAGCAATAGTCTTGCTTTGAGAGAACTGAAATTGATTGCTTAATCAAAAGCTTATATAGCCTTGTGTTATGACATGCATAAATGAAAAATGGAAAAAGATTTAAAGGAGGACAGTTGGGCTTGGAGGAGGACAGTAGGCCTGATATGTCAATTTGAAAAAGTGGAAATGCCCTGACAGACCAGGTTCAATTCCCAGCTCCAGTATACAATGCTGGTTTGTTGGAGACAAGTCACTGAAATTCTCAGCTTTCTGAGGTTAATAATAACAAATGACTGCCCTATTTTGTGACAAAATGACAGGAATTCTATATAAGCGCTTTTCTATTTTGAAAAGCCCTTCCAAAATGCACGGTATTGTTATTGTAGCTTTCATATGCACTGCTGTATGGGCATGGCCTCTTCTTATCATGCCCTGGTGCACACGGCCTTAAAGCTATGCCACCACGAGTCTCTAAATCAGGCCTGCACTAACTCGCAAATAATCCTATAATTCTGCTCTAAACAAATATATTATGGAATATTTCAAGCCTGCAGAAAAAGACAAGGAATGATGCCACAAACACGTAGATTCTCATCACCCAGATTTGTTTCAACCTAACAGCTGTGGCTGAAGCTCTTCTTCCTGACCCCGTTCTCCTCTCTTCATCAGCCACTATCCTCAATTTGACATTTATCATTTATACGATAAACGATATACATATACTTCAACTAATACGTACAGATCCACAAATAATTCATAGCATTGTTTTGCATGTTTTAAAGTAGAGATGAATAATATAATAACATATTTGTAATTAAGAAATAATTCTTTCATTTCCGACTTTTTTTATTTTTTGGTCCATGATGATACATCTAGTTTTACTCATTTTTAACCATCACTCTGTACTCCATTACATGCATAATCCACAAACTATTTGTCCACTCTCCTGAGAAGGGACATTGAGAGTGTTTTCAATTATTGGCGATTATCAACAGTGCTGCTAGCAACATTACTGTACTTGTCTCTGTGTACACATGTGCAAGAATTTCTTTTGGCAGCATTTTTCATTTTCTTTTTACTGAAAGTCACAGAAAAAAACATGCATTTTATATCACAGCTTACTACACAAAACATGTAAGCACATACACATAAATTGAAGTTATTTGAAGAAATAAGGCTTGTTATTCTTATTGCACATTGCATCCTATGTTCTCTAATATATTTAATTTCATTCTATTTTGTATTTTAAATACTGATTGAAACCCACTAAATTTACTTAATAAACCATCATGGGCCTAGAATTACTGAAGGGATAGAAGGTTATGTGAATCTCCAACTCCTTATTATAATACTATTTTAAATTGTTCTCTAACTGAAAACACACAATAGGTCCCTAGTGCTTAATACCCCACTGTAAATTTCTGGGTCTCTCTCATAAGGCTCTCCATGACTCAGCTACCTCCCTGATCAAACTGCAATGCTCACCAATTAACCCTCTGACAGGTTTTCCTCCTGCCCCACAACATACTTGGTTCCTCCCTTTATTTAGACTGTGTCCCCTGCCTTTAGTGCTGTGGTCTGAATACTAATACCCATCTCCCCAGTGTGTATTCCCAAGCTACTGTAGCTCAATACTGCCCTCGAACTCAAGCTGTATTGAAAAGTACCACTACTATATCTTCTAACCTTCACCTGCGACTCACCTTTCCCAGTGACAAAGATTCTTGATGGTGCAGACATGCCACAGTGAAAGTTCTTGCCTTAGAGTCACAGGATCTTACCCTTGAGTCAAAAGTCTCATGTGCAAGCAACTGGATTTTTCACCTTGGGTTAATCTTTCAAACTCTCTGGGCTCACATAGGAAATGAAAATGTGCAAATTTTTTAAAAATAGGAAATGAGATCACAACTTTGGAAGCATTCTGAAAACTGTTAAAGGACAGAAAATGGCTATTCCCATGTGCATTTTTATACCCTCCACAGGGCCTTGCCTGCAAAGGGTGTGATGTATTGGTTCTGATAAGCAGCTTTCCTCCAAGGATGCAAACAGCTCCATGAGGGAAATTTGGAATACTGTGGAAGGCTGGGATGAGTCCCAGATGTCCTGCTCCAGTTATCACACACGCCATGGACAGTCCAAGGATTATGAATGTGAAGAAATTTATTCCCATTATTAAGTGATAGTAAATGACACAGCTGATCTTCAGATTTAGAGATTATCTGGGTGACCTGAGCTAATCACATGTACCTGAAAAGCATTATTTTTCTGACTGGTCACTGGTTTGAGCATGAGAAGGATTTGTCACACTCTTTCTGGTTTGAAGGTGGATTTTAGTCCAGTGAGACCCTGAGCAGGAAACCTAGCCATTATGTGACAAGACCTCTGGCCTAAAGAAACTGGTATAATACATTTATGTTGAGGGCAGTGATATCAGCAGGATGGAAAAATAGAGGTCCTCAGACCATGTTTTCCCAGAGAAACAAATATTTGGCAGTCATCCATTAACAAATATGCTTTCTTAGGAGCTCTGTCATCCAAGGAAGTTATGAAATCCTGGTGCAGCCCAAGATTCCAGGGGCGGGGGGCTCTTTTAAGAGGGCAGGCCTGTGCTTGTTGGTAGATCCTCCAACAGTGGACCCATCTGTGAACTAGAAGCAACACAGTCTCCTTGTGGACTCGGCCCTGGCCCTAATTGTCTGTAATCCTGTCACAAGCCTCTTCTACCAGGGACCTACCTATCTGTGCCCCTGGGAACAGGGTCTGCCAACATTGGACCTGACTGTGATCCCTTAAGCAGGTCTCTTAAGGGGCATGCCAGGGACCCAGTGGAAGCCACACCTATTCATATCACTGGTAATTGGCATGTCAAACCTTGACTTGCCTGTAGATCTGACTCAAGTCCTACTCTACCATGTTCCCAAAGGCAGGCCCATCAGTCAAGAGGAGGTTTTTACTTGGTGAAAACAGTCTGTAAAGATAGGAAGAGGTGGTTTATACTTCAAATGTATAGACACCAGTTCAAGGTTACTGGTGGTTTGTCGTGGATCATGACAAATCAGGCACACATGATACCATAAAAGGAAACTAGTAAAATATCAGTAACCTAGCCTAAAGAAATGCAGATCCAAGAACTTCCCAACAAAAAATTAAAAACAACCATTCCAAAGAACTCTATGATCTACAAAATCACAGAAAAGAACCAAAAGCAACAATGTGCTTAATAAAAAAAAAAGAGATCATAGAAATCTTAGATCAGTTATTGAACTAAAAAATTCAATAAAGAACTTCTATAGCAGACTTACTTATACAGAAAAACCAATGAGCTCAGGGCAGATTGTTTGAAATTATTTAGCTGGAGGAACAAAAATAATGAAAAAGACTGAAGAAAGGCTACAGGGACTACAAGACACCATCAAGTGAACCAATATATTCATTATTGGTGTCCCACAAGGGGCACAGAAAGAGAAAGTGGGAGAAGGCTTATTTAAAGAAATAACAAGGAACTCCCCAAGTCTAGAGAGAGTTGAACATCAAATTCATGATGCCAAAGAACTCTAATTATGTTGAACATTAAAAGATCATCACTGAGATACATTACAATCAAAGTATCAAAAATCAAAAACAAAAAGAGAACTTGAATGTAGCAAGAGAAAAGTAACTCATTACATACAAGGAGCCTCCATGACTATTAGCAGATTTCTCAGAAGAAAATTTGCAAAAACCTAATTAAGTCCTCTGGACTACAAGAATGTAAGAAGATATATTTTCCAAAAAATGCTAACCAAGAATACTACATGTGGCAAACTATCCCTCAGAAATGGAGAAAGAAAGACTTTCTCAGATAAAGGTGGAGAGAATTCATCACTATCAAATCTGCCTTATATGAAATGTAAGTCTCCAAGTTGAAATTAAAGGACACTATATAGCAACATACAAACATATCAAAGTATATGATACTCACCTGTATAGGTAAGCATATAGTTAAATTCATATTACTTTAATATTGTAATGGTAGTGCATAAATCACTTCCAACTCTACTTTAAAAGCTAAAAGATAATGTATTAAAATGTATTATAATTACAGTAATTTGTTAGTGGATGCACAATATGAAAAGTCATAAATTTTGACATCAGTAACACAAAATGTGGAAGGAGAGAAGTAAACGTGTAGAGTTTTTGTATAAATCTGTTATCAGTTGAAAATAGACTGTTAATAGCTATAAGATGCTTTATAAAAGTCTCAAAGCAATCACAAACATAAAGATCTGTTAGACACACAAAAGATGAAGAGAAGGAAATCAAAGTGTATCATCACAAAAAAAATCCTCAAATTACAAAGGAAGACAGCAAGGAAGAAAGGAAAGAAGGAGCTACAAAATAGCCAAAACCCCACAACAAAATGGCAATAATTATATTAAATGTACATGGTTTAAATTCTCTAATCAAAAGACAGAGTGGTTTAGTGGATTAAAAAAAGAAGAAAATACTACTACATGCTACTTATAAAAGACCCACTTTAGCTTAAGGGCATACATTGGCTGAAAGTGAAGAAAAGAGATACAACATGCAAATGGTAGTCAAAAGAAAGCAGAGGCAGCTATACTTTTACCAGACAAAATGGATTTTAACTCAGAAACTGTCACCAAGAGGCAAAGTTACATAATATGGAGCGAATTCATCAAGAGGATATAATAATTATCTATCTATCTATCTATCTATCTATCTATCTATCTATGCATCCAACACTTATATAAAGCCCATAATAACAGGACTAAAGGGGAAACAGCAATATGATAATTTCAGGATATTTTAATCCGCTTTCAAAAGTGGATAGATCATCTGGACAGAAAGTCAATAAGAAAGCAATGAATTTGAATAACACGATAAATTAAATGAACTGAACACAAAAATGAAGAATATTCTATCCAACAGCAATAGAAATAGAATACACTTGTGTGTGTGTGTGTGTGTGTGTGTGTGTGTGTATGTGTGTAGTACCTGAGACTGAACCCAGGGGCACTGAACCACTGAGCCACATCCTCAGTCCTTTTTTATATTTTATTTAGAGACAGGGTCTCATTGAGTTGCTTATGGCCTCCCTAAGTTGCTGAGACTGGCTTTGAACTTATGATCCTCCTGCCTCAGTCTCCTGAGGTGTGTGCCACTGCACCCAGGTATAATATACATTTTTATCAAGTATATATAAGATAGTCTCCAAGATAGATCAGATTTTAGGAAAATGTATTAACAAATTTAAAGGAATTAATATTATATCAAGCATCTTTTAGATTACAATGGTATAAAATGGGAAATTGATAACAGGAGGAAAATTGGAAAAATCACAAATATATGAAAATTAACCAACTGGCACCTTTGGATACATTACTGAATAGCCTATAAGTCAAAGAAGAAATCAGAAAGGAAATTAAATATATATATATAGAGAGAGAGATAAGCAAAAATTGAAACATATCAAAATGAATGAGATTCAGTAAAAGCAGTCTAAAAAGTAAAATTTATAGCAAGGACAGCATTACCTGGATACTAGCACCAGACAAGGACACTATAAGGAAATAAAATTGCATGCCAATATCCCTGATGACCATCAAAGTAAAGTCTTCAAGAAAATACTAGTCAATTGAATTCAAGAACTTACGAAATAATCAAATGGTATTTATTCCTGTGATGCAGATGGTTCAAAATACACAAATCAATAAATGTGATATAAACTAACAGAATGAGGGACAAAAACCATATGATTATCTCAATAGATGCAGAAGAATTTGACAAAATACAATGCAGTTTAACAGTTAAAAATTTAAAACAACCCCAAGGTATTAAACATGGAAGGAATATATCACAACAGAATAAGAGCCATAATTAAGTAGCTCACAGTTAAGATCACAATAAAAAATCTTGAACTTTTCCTCTAAAATCAGTATTAAAACAAGAATGCCCACTCTTGCCACTTCTATTCAACTTAGTACTAGAATCCTTAGTACAATAAGGCAATAAAATGAAATGAAAAGCATCAAACTGGAAAGAAAGAAGTAAATTCTCTATTTGCAGAGGACCTGATCTTATATAACGAAAACTGTAAAGACTCCACCAAAACAAACAACAACAAAAACAACAGAAAAAACACCTGTTAGAACCAATAATAAATTCAGTGAAGTTGCAAGATACAAAATCAGCATACAAAAATAAGTTGCATTTCTACATAGTAATAACAAACTATCCAAAAAATACCTGAATAAAACAATACCATTTATAATAGCTGCCAAAAAATGCCTAGGAAAAAAATTAAACCAAAGTAGTGAAAGATCTGTACACTGAAACTATAAAACACAGATAAAAAAGATAGAAAAAGATACAAATAAATGGCAAGATCTCCCATGTTTGTGGATCGGAAGAGTTAATATTTTTAATTGTCCACACTATTGAAAATGATCAACAGATTCAACACAATCCCTATCAAAATTCCAATGGCAATTTTCACAGAAATTGAAAAAAATACTTTCTGAAATTCATATGATATCACAAAAGATGCCAAATAGCTAGGGAATCTTGAATGAGAAGAACAAAGCTGGAGGCATCATACTTCCTGATTCAAAATATGATACGAAGATACAATAGAAGAGTATGGGCATGAAAACACGTATAGACCAGTGGAACAGAACAAAGATCCTAGATATAAATGTATGTATTTATAATCAGTTGATCTTTTGCAAAGGTATGAAGAACACACAATGTAGCAAGTAAAACTTCTCAGTGAATGGTGCTGGGAAAACTGGGAGTCCACTGGCAAAAGGATGAAGCTGTATTCCTGTCTCACAGCACATAGAAAAAAGGCAACTCAAAGTAGATTAAGGGCTTGGATATAAAATCCAAAATAGAACCACAAACTGTAAAACTACTAGAAGAAAACATAAGGAAAAAGTCCCATAACATTGGTCTGGGCAAGAACTTTTTTAAAAAAATATAACCCTAAAAGCACAGGCATAAGCAAAAAATAGACAAATAGCATGGCATCAAACCAAAGCCTTGTGCAGGTCCAAGAAAAGAATTAATAAAATGAACAGACAACCTACAGAATGGAAGGGATATTTGCAAATCATTTATGTTGTAAGGGGTTAGTATTCAAGATATATAAGGCATGGGGAAAGCTCAAGAGAAAATTTAATTTACAGTGCAATAAATTAAATAATCTAATTAAAAAATGAGAATCTGAATAGATATTTTCTAAAGAATACATATAAATGTTCAATAGGTATGTGAAAAGTCCTGGACTTTACCATCAGGAAAACCAAAACCACAATGAAATGTCATTTTACTCCTGTCTGGATGGCTGTTATCAAAAAGACAAATGACAAGTGTCAGCCAGGAGAAAGGTGGACCCTTGTACACTGTTGATGGGCATGTAAATTGACATCATGGAAAACAACATGGCAGTTCCTTTAAAAATTACAAAGAATTACCACATGGTTCAGTAATCCCATTTCTGGATATATATCCAAAGGAAATGAAATCATTATCTTGAAGAGACACCTACATTTCCTTGCATCGTTCATGATAGCCAAGGTATGGAATCAACTAAGATGTCCATCAAAGGATAAGTGGAAAAAGAAAATGCAACATATACAACAGTGAAATACTATGTAGCCTTGAACAAGAAGGAAATCCTTCCATTTGCAATACCATGAATGAACCTAAAAGACATTATGCTAAGTGAAATAAGAAAGTCAAATACAGCATGATCTCACTTATATGTCAAATCTACAAAAATTGAACTTGTACAAGAACAGAGAATGGTGGTTAGCAGTGACTGGAGGGTAGGGGAAATGGGGAGACATCAGTCAGAGGGTGTGAAGTTTCAGTCTTGCAAGATAAATAAGTTCTAGAGGTTTAATTTAGAGCGTGGTGACTATAGTTTACAATACTGTGTTATAGAATTGAAATTTGTTGAGAGTAGATCTGAAGTGTTTTCACTACACACAAAAAAGAGGTATCTATGTGAGGTGATGGATATGTTAATAAGATTCATTGTGTTAATCATTTCAAAATTATCACATGGTACCCCTCGAACACATACAATTATTATTTGTTATATCTCAAAAAGCGTAGTTTGGGGGCAATCAGCTGACCATTCGAAGACCTAACTCCTTTTTCCTAAGTCATTTCTCACACTATAATCTGGACAAGACTAGGTCTTCCCATATCTCATTAGCTTTTCAAGTTCAGCTCCCACATCACCTTTCCTACTTCTCTGAAATTATCCTCAGAACTGCCTCAGCCTGACATCTATATGTGGCTTGGTACCTGATTTGCACAAGCTACCTGGGCTTTACAATTATCCTAGGAAGGCACAAATTTCTTGAGGTCTGGACATTATTATATTGTGCTGTTCTTTTTTAAATCTCTAATAAGTCATGTTGAGATGTATACTGAGGTTGCTTAATAAATGCTGGGTTAGTGACATTGATTTATAGAAACAAATCTGAGCATCAAAAAACTCACTAAACACATTTAAGTTGATTTAATTCTCTACCTTTTTGGTAGTTTGTTATATGTCATTAAAATACTAATAAATAGAAAGTTAGGCAGGTTTAGTTACTAGAGAGGTTTTCCATTTCTCTATCTGAAAAATAGGTGACTTTCATTGCTTTTGTTTTTTACTTTCCAAACCATGGTGATTCCACTTCTCTGAAAGCTATGAATAGGGAATAAAACCATTGTTGAGGGCAGGGAGGGATGGAGGACCTGACCGGAGGGCTCCGTGCCATGGGGACTCAGTTACTACTGCAGAGCAGAGGGGAGCAGTGCACTTTCTTAAAGCCATGAAAAATTGCTTTAATAAAATAACAAATCTTCTGAGCTGGGCTAATTAGGGCTGAGAAGGGGAATCCCAAATGTTAAATTATTACTTTCACACCTTCTGGGGACTTCCGATAGGCAGATCATCAAGACAGCAGGGCTGGGTTCCATTTTGGAAGGACATGCTGGCCCTAGGCAATGCTCTCTCAAATGCCAGCTGTTCTCAAGCAAGTTAATTATAGTTTCTGTGCTCCTATGAACAGTTAGATGTTATGGAGAGTACAAAAGAAATAAAGTAATAATAGTCTCCTACCTAGATCAGTTTATGTGTTAAACTGAAAAAAAAAAAATACTACTGATCTCATAAGAAAAAAGTTAATGCAATCCAGAGTTCCCAAAGTAAATACTGCAGTCAGCAAATATCACTACAATGCTCCTAATTACTTTACTAATAATATTAGCTAATAATAATTACCATCATAATATAACCTAACCAGTATTTTCCCTTTATTATTTAGCTTATCAAATGGCTGTCAGCTTTCCTAGGCTATTACCTCTGAATACTTAAGACTATACTAAAACAAACAAACACCCCCCCAAAATCACTAAAAACTCACATACCTGATTTTCAAAGCTTATATAATTCAACCTTTAACTTAAAAAGGTAAATTCAAAAGAAATCAATGAACAGAAGACAAACGGCACCATAATTATCAAGCCATTTGACATCCAGAGCATACTCCCCACTATAAACCAGCAAACCTGGGGTCATCTGAAAGGACAACAGTCAGTCAGATGTTGGCGCCAGCCATTGTGTTGCCCAGATGACTACCTGCAGGCCACACAGGTCAGCAATCCAAACTGGTTTTCAAACTTGCAAAGAGAGCCCACTCAGAGTTCCATGAGGGGCATCAAGTGAAAATTTTAGGAAAGCTAAAATGTTGTAAACCAATTCCATATCATTTCACAGTTTACAAAGCATTTCTCCATCTTGAAAGCTTCTCCAAACGCCAGTTTGTTTCCACCTCCATGAATCTAAAAATTGTCACCACCTTTCAGTTTCCCCCTACTTTACAACTGTCAAGTCCCAGAATTTTAGAGAACTTAGCCATCATCATGTTAAACATGTGAGAACCAAAGATGAGAGAGGTAAGCATCCTGCCCTCCCTTGAGCTCCTTGGCCCTTTGCTGAGAAAGCTTTCCTAATTCCCAGAACACACGGATCAATGGATCAGCCACAACAAGAGTTCATGGAACATACCTCTTGCCTGGCATGAATCTAAAAATGATGAGGGATTTAAAACAATACATAAGACAAGTTTGCCTCCTACAAAAGTGGTTACATTCTAGTCCAATGAACAAGGTGAAATAATTTCAAATATGAGAAATATTTAAAGTATTAAAGTTTTTTTGTTAAGACAATCAGAATATACTCTGAAGACATGTATAGTTTATACTGCATAATCCAGTACTTTCACAAAATACCATTTATAATATAAAGAATCATAAGTATTTTTGAAAGTATTTGTGTATCATTCCAACATAGGCTTGGGGATGTTTATAATAAAAACATTATAAAGTTGGTAAAAAAAATGTAAGTTTGGTTAAAAGAAGAAACCTGGAAACAAAATGAAGTAATCTTAAGGGCAAATAAAGTTTTCTGGCTGAGTATAAAATCTGAACTTGAAGCTACAGGCAGCCAAGTCATAAAAGGTAACATGTTGTTATCTTCTTATCTGAAAAGAGGAGAAAAGGAAAAGTCACAGGACATTAGAAAGAATCCTAAAACTTCCTTCTACAGACTTGCAGGTTTAGTGTGCAATACAAGAGAAAATATCTTTAATAAAAGTTTTAAAATAAAGCAAGGTAATTGGTTGTTTCCTCTTTTGTTCTTCATAAAAGCTAAGAACTCAATAGTAGAATGTAGTTCAATAGAGATGATGTGTGGAGGGGGCTGAGCTATGAGGTCCAAGGAGCCTCACTTGCTCAGAGTAGATTCAGAATTCTCAGTTGGAGGTTGGGAAGGACAAAAACCTTGGACTATTTTCCTAAATGTCTTTTGTGTAGAAAATGATTTTTAATGGGAGTCAGGCTGTAAATGATATGAGGCTATATAAGGCACATACATATTCACATACACTGAGAAGAAATAAATACTTCTATATTTGTACCTGTTCTTACTTGACCACAAGTTTCCAGAATTTTGGATTTTTAAGCCAAAATCTCAAGATTTACAAAAAGAACTTTAAAGGCTCTGCATTTGTCCACTTTTTTATTGTCAGGTAGAAACTTTAAATAAAGAGTGCTTACCATCGAAATCTTACTATTAGCTCATAAAAGCACAAAAATAACAGAAAAGATATAATCTCAGAGTAAAAGAGAATTTATGATAATGAATAAATTTAGCCTCACCTAAGACTCTACAGATGGTCTTCCTTTTGACACTTTGCTCAGGATCAGGACAAACTGCATTGAGAAGCTTTGGGAATCTCTGACCTCAATGGTAAGTTCTTTGCAGGCAGGCGCCAGCCCACAAGCAGTGATACCATTCCAACTCTTTTCATTCCCTTGCCAAATATTTGTACATCCAACCCCATGTAAAGACGCATGTGCTACATGTTTGTAGGGTCATTCATAACTTTTCCACAGTCCTCTGGAAAGAGTTCATATAGCTGGATCCATTTTAGAGATAAAAATGATGTAGCGTCACCTAGTGGTACTAAAGGTAACTGCAGGCTTTCAAAAATTCTAGATAAATCAATTTCCAGGTATGAAATTTGGCTGTGTAGAACTTCCAATATAGCTAATTACAAACAAACAACAAAATGTCCTGATTTTTAGTACATTTTAAGGTATGTGAAGGCAATCTTCTTGCTCATTGAGTCAATGATTTTTGTGTTTATTGGCTACTGTGTCTAAAAAGGATTGAAGGCAACTTACAAAAATATGCAATGCAATAAAACAAAATAAAATTTAAACTAAGTAGGTAGGAGTTATGCTAAAAGGAACAATGGTATGAAGCCAAACATGCAATCAGAAGCAAAATACATGCCACAAAGTCTTCATAGTTGTCAACAGCGGATCACAAATACGTCAATAGTGGATCACACACTCTGTTCTAAACTTTATAGCAAACAACTTGAAAGAAACCAATTAGCTTCATAAGTCACAAATACATAAGATTTTTTTTTTAAACCCAGTTTCAGCAAAGCCAGGTATGCCTAGTAGTCCCATGGTGTAATGAAAAAACAATGTCCTCAACAAGAAGTTGGAAGTAAATATGAGAGTGAGCTGTCCAGTTCAGTTTCCCATAGCTTTCTCTAGGCGTGGACTGACACATCCCTAAAGCCTCATCAATAAAGGAAACTTGATATTGGATCATAATGCTCAGGTCCAGGTATGCAGCTTCTGTCAGTCCAACTTGGTCAGAAGATAGCAAGAGAAATTGCCTAGATTGTATTAGCTCAAAATAATCACTATGGTAGATTTCAAAAAGGGCTGCACTCACGCACGTTTCTCTGCATCGTAACTGTGGTAATGTGTCCTTGTGGGTCCTGCTATACCGAGGCAGAATCTATTTCCTCACCCCTGGAGGATCTTGCAAGCTTCTGCTCAAAATCTAGGAACTCTAACACTGTCATATAAACAAGTCTGGGAAAGACTGGCAGAGGATGAGAGAGGTGGGATTTGTTCACCTTTGTCACCTGGGTGGATGGCCATCAACGGCCAGACACGTGAGCAGAGCTCTCTTAGATCAGTTGTCTCCTGGCCAACCACAGACACATGAGTGCACCCAGCTGAGTGCACAGCCTGGCTCTGCAGAACCGTCTTAACTGGCCCTGAGACTCAAGGACAAATCACTGTCATTTTAGGACTCTCTTTTCTGTCTCAGATTGCTGCAACCATCATGCCCACATGATTTCTTCTGAACAGCTCTTGGGTCCAACTGCTCTCCTCCATCTATTCTGGCACCCCTCAGTTGATCAACTCTTCCTTAGGTATGACATACAGAGGTTTAGAGAGGTAGGAACTTCTCAGGAAAGTGCACTGAGACAGGGATTCAGACACATATGTGACAGTCGCTTATGACACTCCACTTCATAGTCACCACTGTTCACTGTGTCAATGAGAGAAGACAGGAAAGCCAGTTTTGGGTACCAAGAGGATGTGGGTGAGAGAGCCAGGTTCCCCTTTGACTTCATGACCTTAGATACATAGCTTAGTGTTTCCAAATCTTTTCCTAGAAGGGGATGATAATAATATCTACCGGCATTGAACACATCATGTATGTTTGCTGTTGTGTTAACACACCATAGGGGCTTAATAAATGCTGAGCACACACTTAAAGAGATGCATCACTGCCCAATGCACTGGTTTGAACTAAGAGCTGTTATCTACCACCAGCAGGGCTGATCAGTTGGCTACTACTCAACGGGTGCCTACTATGTGCCAAGGTGCTGGGATGAAGGAGCGAGTTAGAGATGTGCTATGTTACTTTTTCAAGGATCAAAACCTTGGTTTCACATCTTAAGTTAATCCCATCTGAACTGCAGTTCTCTCTGACCTCTCTGAAATTGCTCTGAGAAGCATATTTAAAGGACTAAAAGACCTTCTTCATTCAATAGACATTTATTAGGCACCTTGCTTGTTCCAGGCACTCTAGTAGGTGCTGGGGATACAGTTGGAAATCAAAGGTAATCAATATGACACAATTAGTATTAAGTTACTAAATGAAGTCACAACTAGCAAGGCTGCAGGAAATCAATCAGAGCTCATATTGACATTTATTACAGGTCATAATCCTTCAAAAATGGCTGATTCATGACCTACCCCGACGGCAGCGGAGCACATGTGAATGGAGCACATTGTAGAAGGGAAATTAGATTATCCTATTCCCTGAAGAATAATTAATTTATACAGTGGATTTGAGGAAATATTTTTACATTAAAACAGTATGGTGTTTAACTTATTTCACAGGTGGCATTTTGGGGAAAAAGAGACCTATTGAATAAAACCAAACTATGTAATTCACAAAGCAGAGATTAAAGTTTCCAAAGGCCTAGAAACATTCCACTAGCTGATTGGTGCCTGAAGTCAAAGACCTTTTCAAAAGGTCATTTTTGCTCTTGGCTAAAACGTAATGTTTGTTGGGTTTAAAATCAATAAGTCTCATCTATGAGACTCCTCTCCTTTGGGTTTCTGCCTTCCATTCTCACTGCTGTGGCCCTTGGCGGTCCCCGCCTGGGATCCTGTAAGAGCCTCTTTCAGATTTAGCAGGTACTGAGCATCCACTGTGTGTCAGGCGCTGGGCAAGGTTCTGGGTTGAGGTCAATAAACGTCATGATTCCTGAGCCTGGGTGGCTCAGAGTCCTCACTTACCAGCTGTCCCCAGAAACCCTCCATCTGTTGCCTCCCACCACCACAGTGAATTTCCTGAGAAGCATTTCTGCTGAGCTCAGGCCCCAATGTGTTGCCCTTGGCAGCTTCACCAGCCTCTTTCCCTGGTAGCACTTTGTCCTTTAAGAATTGTCTCAAGAGTCAGATATTCTTGGGGAGTTTTCTCCCCACCACTTAATACCACCTTTCAAACTTGGAAAACAGTAAAACAGACAGAATGCTAAGATTATCCCAAATATGACCTAGGATGTGATGACTCAGCCAGCCCTCTTGGGCTCTGCGGTGCCAGAGGGGCTGGCTCCTAATATTAAGTATCATTTTAGCAGACGCAATGCATGCCTGGTGCCAGCACTCCACACCCCTCTCCCTGGGGACACACGGGTGTCTTTAATTTCTTTATCCAAAGAACCAGCTCCGTGCCAGGCATGCACTCCACGCTGTGAGTGGCCACCATGCAACAGCAGCTGCCTTAAAGTTGGGTTTGAAGTAAAAAGGTTGAAACCAGTTACAAGTCCTGCACACAGAAAATAGTTTGAATGACAGCTTTGCCTGCACAATGGAATGTCACACAGCTACCAACAACGAAGGTTTTGAAGGCAATTTAATGATATAGGAAAACTGCTTGCAATATGATTTAATTATTATCCTCCAACTGGAAATTCACATCATGGGCAAGGGTTGAGGATACGTAACTACTGAAAAGCATTCTTCCATAAATCTAACATTAACAGTAATAAACTCATTGTGATGGGATTTTATTTTCTAAATTTCCCTCTGCAGTCTCCCTCTGTCTGTCTCTTTCTCTCAACAATGACCACAAATTTCTTTTGTAATAAAAAAGATAAACATTTTAGGAGGGAGAGCAGGTTAGATTGGCAGGGCACTTGAAGCAGATGAAAAAATATCCACTCTTCTAAGATGCTGGAAGAAAGAAAATATAATTCATGGAGACACTACCAGGGCACTTCCCAGATGTCAGGCTCGTGAGTGAAAGAAGCCATTTGTGGTCACCTATACCAGTTGAGTCCCACCATTGTGAGGAAGAACAGATGGCTACACAGAGGTGCAAGACTGCACAGTATAAAAGGATCAGTATGCATGGAAGACAAGTATGTCTGTAGATAAGAGCAGAGACTTCCTACCGCGTCCTGTGTAAGGAAAGGATGAGGTGGATTAGTCTTATTCAGCTACTCTATCCCCCCACGGGACTTACGGGAGAATCCTGTCCGAGATAGGTACTACAAATGTGTTCCAGAGGCTAAAACAGGCATTTTTTTTTTTTTTTTAAGTGTACCAGACATCTGAGGATTTGGTGAGGCGACCTTGCTTAATGCAATGGGAACATGGAAATCACATTTTGAAATATAAGCCTGGGGATCTCTTTTTTCCATTAAATAAAGAATTTCTTGGGATTTGCTAAACAGTTCTGTCTTATTCAATTCAGAAACTTTCAGGCAAAGGGATGCCAGAAACAAACCTGGAGCCTAAAGCTAGGACAGGGTTTGTTTATTTGGGCACAGGAAATGAACATGCAGTGTTCTACCCCCCAGGGAAGTCCTTCCATGGAGACACAGTCAAGAAGCCAAGATGTGCACATGGGATCTTTGGACTCAGAACAGGTTTTTTTTTTTTTTTTTTTTTTTTTTTAAGTGATTTCTTCACCAGTTCTGGTGCCAATTTCAGGCACTTCCCAGCTCTGAATCTTCCTTAGAAAATCCACAGAAGATGAAATATATCCAACAACTACCATCAAGACATGTCCTGCTGATGCTGTGGAGACGCCCTGTGGAACACCTCGGGCTCAAAGAGAGCTCTGGCTTCTCTCAGCCTTGTAGCCTGCAGGCCCCCAAGCAGGCTGGGATGACAGCGAAGGTTAAATGATCCACAGAGGCGCAGAGTCCTACCACAGAGCAACTGCTAATGTGAAAATGACTAGGAACACCCCCGAGTGCAGTCTGGGAAACCGCCTGGAGCCACAGAGACCAGGAGACAGCAGGCTGTCGCAGCTGGAAGGAATCTTCCCAGACAAGTCATCCACATTCTCACTTTGCAGTTGAAGCTCTGAGAAGAGAAGGAACTGGCCTGGCAACCCACAGCCAGCTCACGGTGGGCCGAAGAATAGGAATTTTAAGATCCTAAAGACAAATATTTCTATTTCCATCACCAGGATTTTACTCCCGAAATCCTAAGTATAAAAGGTATATCTGAAAACTCTGGATTTACAGTCTAGGTCCACCAATGATTAGCAATGTGGCCTTATTTACCTTGTGGAAAAATCTCTTTCTGGTTAATATCTCATAGACTGCTGTGAGTCATTCCGTAACATACAGAGGAGAGCTTTCTGTAAAGCATAAATTCTACTTTTAGAATATAAGTAGCTGGACATGCATGGTGTTCCTGTGTCATGATTTGCTTGGCATATATGAAGACTTCAACTGATGTTAGGTAGAATTGCTCTGGGGCCTCATAAAGAGTGGTACTGACTTCCTGGGTGAAAGGGCTAATATTTTTTATGCTCTTTGTCTTATTTCCCCAACTTACTTAGCTCAATAACCCACTTGAAATGAATTAGCTTTATCTTTTTGTCCTGTGAGTCACATATTTGATCATGTTTCCTTCTTTGCCTTTACTCCTAGACAGATCAGAGTAGAAATTCTGACCCATCCTTAGTAGGATCTAATGGCGTGGATTTGTGGTTCCAGTCTTATATTCATGTCTTATCTTTTCTACTCAAGTTTCCCCTTTGCTCCATCCATTTTCTTCCTGAATTTTTCCTATACATTACATTCACTAAATTTTAAAAGGTCGTTTTAAATCCTTTTTAGAATGAAGGCATCTTAAATAAATAATTTTTGAGATATGCTGAGTCAACAGCATTGGTTATTGGAGTAAAAAAGAAACAAACAAGAGTGGGTTTGGCTTTCAACTTTCTCTCTTTCTCCTTGCTTTCCTCCCCTGTCTCTCTTCTGCCCTCTGACACCAGCCTTAATGTTTTCCTTGAAACACAAAACCAAATGGCAAAGGAACACTTAGCGTGGGTCTCTACCCATGTCTGTGAGTATCAGAAGGCAGAGTCTTCACTTCGGGGGTTCTGCAGGGAAGAAAACAACGAAGACCTTAGATTTCTGACTGTTAGACCACATTTTACCCTGGATACCTCCAGCAAAACATCTATATTTAGAAAATAAGAATTTTAGAGAGATGTTGCGATTAAAAAATATGCAGATGAGATAAAGTGCTTTTTCATTTTCTCCCCATATTCAAGAAATACATGCTCATTTAAGAGAATTTTTGGTGTATTCTACAGAGAAGCAGTAAAATTAATCGCTAAGAAACACACACAGGCTGGGTGTGGTGGTGCATAACTGTAATCCCAGCTGCTTGGGAGGCTAAGACAGGAGGATCCTGAGTTCAAAGCCAGCTTCAGCAACTTAGCGAGGCCCTAAGCAACTCAGTGGGACCTTGTGTCTAAATAAAATATAAAATAGGGTTGGGGATGTGGTTCGGTGTTTAGCGCCCCTGGGTTCAATGGCTGGTACCAAAACAAACAAACAAACAAACAAAAGACAAAAAAACACAAAACCATGCACAAGAAGAAATATTTTAAACACTGGAAAAGAGAGAGGGAGAGAGAGAGATTGATTACAGCTATGAAAAGTTCTAGAAGCTACTTCTACCAGTATGGCTTTCATTTATTTTTTTGTTTTGTTTTGTGTGTTATGAAAAGGATCCTGAATCCTGGTTTAGGGGATCCAGTTTGGCCTTTGGAGACCTCTCATGGCCCCAGCCATGTAATGCAGGAGTCCTCTATCTTACAGCCTTGTGGGGCTGATGGACATCCGGCTCCTGTGACCACTTGAAGAGCACATGAATTCTACTGACTTTGCAATTCTCTGGTGACTCATAGCACATCTGATGCATGGGCAGGAATTCTAAGGTTTTCCAAAGCTGTCAGGACCTTCATTGTGCAGACCAGGGAACCTTACTTTTAGGTAACACTAGAAAAGAGCCAGCCACATGGCAGGTCTGTGATGAGTCCCAGATTGGTATCTTTTCACTGGGTAACTGGCTTTTGTGCTTATATGTGCCCATCCTACGGCAATGGAAGGATTCAAGGGAGCTTTCAGAGGCATACATGAGTAGGCTAAGGGAAAGTATCACAGGAATTGAGGTGGAAGCAAAGCAAATAAGATAAATAAAGAGTAAGGTTGATACAAAGTTTACATCCTTTTGAGGTGTGAGCCAATAGCTACCGGAGAGCATAAAATGCTTCCGAGCTTCAAAATAGCCAAAACCAAGAGGCAAGCTTGATGGTTCATCAAAATCAGGGTTTGTAGGTAAATCAATCACACACAGGTGTTCAGGTTTCCCTGTTTTGGGCTGCGAGAGACCCTCCTCTTGGGGACCCCTGTGAATGGCTCCCCATTGCCCATGTGCCCGCCTCCCTTCCACACTCAGCTCTGAGGGCAGCTTGTTGGAAGACCTGAGACTCTCTGCCTGGGGACTTTGTTCTTCTTGGGAGCAAGTCGGAAATTCTTGGAGAGGCAATGCTCCAGAAGCATCCTTTGATTATGGAAAAGAAGCTGGCAGACAAATATGCTGGTTTTTGCTCCTTTGCTAGATAATTCTAAGATGTGTGCTACACTGACTTCCAGAAGTCCCCAGCAGAGGTCACTGGCTTGAAAACAAACTTGTGTTGGGAATCATCCCTCTCTAACTGCTCCCCTTAGTACGACCACTTACCAAATGAACTAGGGGCACTTGGATCTTTGGCTATGGTCTGTGCCTGGGAAATCCCAAACTGAGCAGGGACTCTGGGTTCCAGTAAACAGTGGTCTCACAATGCCTCCAGTGAACACAGTGATGACTGTCACACTTGGCCTCTCAGGAGGTCCTCTCACACAGCTGAGGGCAGTTCCCATAACCAGTGCCAGGCTATCTGGCAGTGTCCCGGGTGAGGGGTCCACAGCCCAGATGGAACCTTTGGCATTGCTGTGTCCAGTTAAGTCAATTACTTTATTTGGCCAGCAGTTTCTTAATGTCTAACAAGCGAGCACTGGTCATTTGTCCTTTCTGGTTCTACAATTCCTTCACATAAAATATGCCACATAAGTTTTTAGGAAGGAAAAAGAAGTCACAGTGCTCTCTGCTGATGTGTTTTTCAGAGACTCACAGTCTGTTTTGTGCAAGTCCTCAGGGTGAGAAAGTAGGGAGTTGCCCCCAGAGGGATGACAAGCCAACGTCTGCAGTAGCTGTGGCATCTCTCAACGTGATGACGAAGGGAAGGGTGTGGGGAGGGAGGAAGCAGGGGCCCAGGGGTAAGAGGGAAATTTGTGAACCAAGAGAGGAAATGACAGTGAGGCACAGTGGCCAACACAATCTTCTTGAAGTATAGGGAGGGAGGGACAGGGAATGATGGGGCAAACAGTTCAGGTCTGTACTGTGGAAACTCGGGTGGGTGGATCATATGTCTAAGGGATAAAGGAGAATTCTAGCCCCACCTGCAACAAGTTAAAGTCAGCAAGCTACTTCTCTAACCCTCAAATGCAACAATAATCCTGATCACAGAGGGTTATGATGGCGATTAAATGAAAATATCTAACACCTGGCCACAAAAGAGATGTTGAGTAAATGCTGGTGTTGCAATCTGTTGTCTGATCTTGAATTCAGGAAACACTTGGACACCACCTTTGACCACGAACTTCTCAGCCCTCTCAAAGTAGGTAATTTGACTCAGTTATTTCTAAGCTAGTTTGCATTTTTATTTGATTAAATCCCTGTAAAGAGAAAACACACACAACCTCCAAATCATGCACTGTTATAGAATAACCATGCCTTAAGGATACTTGAATTCACTATTGAATTTCGGGAAAAAAAATCTAAAATAAAATCAAATGAAATGGTTTAGTCGTTACTTTAAGAGCCAGCTATGACCATATCAAGTTATTCCCCTCCTTGGACCTCGGATTTCCCATAACTAAATCACAGGGCATTGGGCCAGATGGATTTGAAGTGTTCTTTCAGGTCTTCGGTTTGTTTTAATTCTAGGACCCCCTGGGAAAGCAGAGAAATGAGACCTTTATGTGCTCATAAAGAGTTACTTCTGTCTGCTACCATAACGCTTGTGTTCAGAGTACCTCAGAAGTCAGTTTAGGGGGTCTTACCCTTAATGGGGCCTTTGCTTTTCTTTCCTTGTCAATAAATTAGAGAATGTTTCCCCCTTGTTACAATTCCCCTGTAATTTATGTCCTATGGTCTCAGAGGTTCATTCAGGGTCCAGGAAAATCTTCCTGTGATTCCCTCCACAAGTTTGATGTTTGCAATTAAAAAAGAGAATCCCATGAACAAACATCAGAGATAACAGGTCTCTCCCGTTAGGTCCAATATGTCTTTCCAGGCTCAAGCTCAAGCTCACCCACCTGACCCCCAACATGCCAGCCTGCTCATTTCAACAAATGTTCTCTGTATTCTGTGTAATTAGCACCTCATCACGTACTTTGCTAAGTTCTAATTGGCTGCATCATATAATTGAGCAGTGACTTGCATGAGGGTGAACTGTGTTCCTCTGATATGTGTGAGCAGCCTGATCTAACACGGGCTCTGGACCAGACAGATGGGGATCCAAATTTTGGGTCAGCTCTTAAGGACTTTGTGGCACAGGACATATTACGTCGGTACATCTGTGATGAATTTATAATGGACATCTGTGATTTTTATCTACTGAAGCATCCCTTTTTCTGGAAATACCATCCTGACATTACTTTGTGATCTGGGCAGGTTGAATCCATCACCCAGCTCCAGGGTGTGCCCAGGACTTGAGCTAGCCAATTGATATATTGATCTCCAGGGGCTTTGTATGCTCATGTGGCTCAAGACAGCTTGGAGAGAGTTAGCTCTCAGAATTTGCTGGAAATGCAGTTGCCATCCTTTCGGTCAAGAATCCCAAGTCCCAAACATTTAAAAACCTAAAGTGTCTTTATTATAGATGGGGCTTTCTTGTTATTTATTTATTTGTTTATTTGTTGGTGAGTTTTGTATTCAAACTTATTTGGTAGCAAAAGATGGCTTAATTGATGAGACATTATTAAAAATAGTCTTCATTTAATGCCACGTAGCGTGACTATTCAGGCTGTTCATATATTTGACTAAAACCTGCTGAGTGTGTTATGTAACATACAATATATGTACCATATTAACATACTAATATCCACAAATATTAAATTTGAAAACACATCTGGGTTTTACATAAGAAACATGAACTTATACAGACTTTTTGCATTTGTACGTACTATTCTCTCTGTCTGGAAAGTTCACCGACCCACCTCCCACCAATCTTCTTCAGTTGACAAATTATTATATATGACCCAACCTAAATATCCTCTCCTCTGTGAAGCATCCCCTGACTCTCCTCAGCAGAATTAGTCGTGCTGTCACCTGGGTTCTCATGACATTGATCCACATGCACCATAGTGGTTTTCACACTGTATTATAGCTCTCTGTGTGCAAATCTGTCTCCTTCAGTGGGCTCTGAAGTGCAGGGACCCATTTTTGAATCTTCAGTTTCTGGCATAATATCCAAAATAAGTTCAGGGGCCAAAAGGTGATCTTACCTTGACTACTTCTTGGAGAAGGAAAAATGGGTGGAAATTTTATAGAATCATCAAAATACAAACATCTAGTTCTACAAACTGTGAAACAGAATCTATTCTGTGGTTCTATAAAAACTGTATTTTCTATCAACATAGAAAGGTAAAATGAAGAAAAACTCAGTGCTCTTTAGATTTGGTCTAATGACACACCAACTAAGACAACTCATGGATAGGCCCACCCGCCCCCTCTAACAAGCCAGGGCTGCCTCCCACTTAGAATTCAACTGACACTTCTAAGAGCTGGCATATTGTGTGACCTCAACAGACACTTGCCACATGGTAAGAAGGGCTTGCTTTTCAGTTAGATAATTATGGGAGATGGGAACACTAACTGGGAAGAAGGGGGCCTGACTGGATGGCAACATGTTTGGGGTTGCACAGAGTAGTATTTATTAAGAACATTGACAGATATACTCTGAATCAGAGAAAACAGGGAATATGTATATACTAGAATCAGGCCATTTAGACCCAACACAAATGACATGATTTCATTCTTCTTTATGGCTTAACAATACTCTTGTGTATATATACCTTATTTTCTTTATCCATTCATCTGTTGATGGGCACCTGGGCTGCTTCCATACTTCAGCTGTTGTGAATACTGTCACAATAAACATGGGTATACAGGTAGCTGTTTTGTATGCCGACTTCATTTCCTTCAGAAAAACACATAGGTGTGGGATAGCTGAATTATATGGTAGTTCTATTTTAGTTTTTTTTTTTGAGGAAACTCCATTTTATATAGTAGCTGTACTAATTTACATTCCCACCAACACTGTATAAGGGTCCCTTTTTCTCAGCATCATCACCAGACTTTGTCATTTATTTATTTGATAATAGTCATTCTGACTGTGGTGTGATGGAATCTCAATGTAGTTTTGATTTACATTTCTGCAATGGCCAAAGATATGGAGCATTTTTTGATGTATTTATTGGCTATTCATACTTCTTCTATTAAGAAGTGCCTATTCAAATCATTTGCCCTTTCTGATTGGATTACTTGTTCTTTTGTTGTTTCTTGAGTTCTTAATATATTCTGTATATTAATCTTTTGTCAGATGAGTAGCTGGCAAAGATTTTCTCCCATTATCTAGGTTGTCTCTTCACTCTGTTGATCATTTCCTTTGCTGAGCAGAAGTTTTTAATCCGATGTAATTCCATTTGTCAATCCTTGCTTGTCTCCTGAGCTACTGGAGCTCTATTCAGGAACTTGTTGCTGTGCCAATATCTTTGAGTGTTTCCCCTATGATCTATTTGAATAGTTTTCAAGTTTCAGGTCTTACATTAAGGTCTTCGATCCATTTTGAGTTAACTTTTATGCAGGGTGAGAGACGGGTCTAGTTTCAATCTTCTACATGTGGATTCCTGTTTTCCCAGGACCATTTGTTGAGAGGCTGTCTTTTTGCTGATGTATGTGCTTGGCACCTTTGTCAATAATCAGTTGACTATAGATGTGTGGCTTTATTTCTAAATCCTCTATTCTGTTCCATTGACCCATAGGTCTGTTTTAATGCCAGTATCATTCTGCTTTTTTTTTTTTTAATAATTTTTAGTTGTTGATAGACGTTTTTATTATTTTATTTATTCTATTTTATTATTTTATTTTATTATTACTTATATGTGGTACTGAGGATTGAACCCAGTGCCTCACACATGCTAGGAAAGCACTGTTCCACTGAGCCACAACCTTAACCCTCCACTTTTGATACTATGGTTTTGCAGTATAATTTGAAACCAAGTATTGTGATGCCTTCAGTTTTGCTCCTTTTACTCAGGATTGCTTTGACTATTTGGGGTCTTTCTTGCTTCCACATGAATTTCTGTATTATTTTTTTCAGGTTCTATCAAGGATACTATTTTAATATTTTAATGGGAATTGCATTGAATCTGTAGATCACTTTTGGTAGTGTGACAGTTTTAACAATGTTAATTCTTCTAGTCCAAGAACTTTAGAAGAAATCTTCTAGTTTCTTCAATTTCTTTCTTCATTGTTTTGTAATTTTCATTGTAGAGGTCTTTCACCTCCTTTGTTATTCCTAGATTTTAATTTTTTTTGAAGTATTAGAAATGGAATTGCTTTCCTGATTTCTTTCTCAGTGAGTTTATTATTGGCATGTAGAAAGCTACTGATTTTTGTATGTTGATTTTGTATCCTTTTACTTTGTTGAATTTCTTTAACAATTTAAAGAGTCTTTGGGTGAAGTCTTTGGGGTTTTCTAAGTATAGAATCATGTCATCAGCAAATAGGGATTATTTGACTTCTTCCTTTCCTATTTGCATTACTTTTATTTCTTTGTCTTGCCTGATTGCTCTGGCTAAAATTTCAAGTACTATATTGAATACAAGGGTAAAAGTGGTCATCTACATCTTGTTCCTGATTTTAGAGGAAATGTTTTCAGTTTCCCCATTCAGTATCATGTTGGTTATAGGTTTGTCATATGTAGACCTATCATGTTGAAGTAGAATTCCTAATTTATTCAATACTTGTATCATGAATAGATGTTGAATTTTATCAAATGCTTCCTTTGCATCTATTGAGATAATCATGTGATTTTATCCCTAATTTTACTTATGTGATATGTTATGTTTATTGATTTGCACATACTGAACCATTTCTGAACCCCTAGAATGAAACCAACTTGATCATGGTGTATGATCTTTTCAATGTGCTATTGAATTTGACTTGCAAGTATTTTGTTGAGAGTTTTTGTGTTTATGTTGATGAGAGATATTGATCTATAGTTTTCTTCCTTCCTTCCTCCCTTCCATTTTTTTTTTTTTTTTTTTTTTGATACTGATAAGTAGTATCAGGGTACTACTGGCTTCATAGGATGTATTTGGAAAGGTACCTTCCCTTTCTATTTTATGAAATACTTTGAGGTGCCTGGGATATAGTTCTGTGGTAAAGTGCTAGCCAGGTATGCGTGAAGCACTGGGTTTGATCCCTAGCATTGGGGGAAAAAAAGTCTTGTAAGATTCAGCAGGGTATCCATCTTGTCCTGGGCTTTTTTTTTTTTTTTTTTTAAGATTTTTATTATTGCTTCAATCTCATTACTTGTAATTGATCCATTTAGGTTTTGAATATCCTTTGTGTTAATTTTTGTAAGTTATATATGTCCAGAAATTTGGTGGAGTTTATTTTTCTTGACTGTCTTTCTACTTCAGTGTGCTTTCTTTCTCAGGAATAAGAGCCAGAATGATTAAGTGTTATTTGGCTTAATCATTATGATGTGTATCCAGCTTTAAGTATTGGCTTATTTGTGTGCATGTATGAATATGTAACAATGAATCCCACTATTATATATAATTACAATGTACCAATAAAATTTTTTTAAAGTATTGGCTTAGAATTCTATTAATCATCAAAATGCTTCATAATTAGAGGGTACCCTTCATCTGAAAAACTTAAAGTGCTTACACATAGTTCTTACATGTTTTTAATGGTGTTTGGGATTTCAATTATCTTTGAATGGTTTTTTCAGAGCATCAATATGAAATGGTTCCAAAGTAGCTGCCTTCACAGTACTAGTTGTTCTTCACATCCTGAGGCTCATGCTGAAGTTCCTGTAGTGGTTTTGCTAGTAGATATCCTAGCAAAGCTCTGTGCCTCTTGTCTGACAGGTGTCCCCATAAGTCATGACACAGCCTTTCCATCTCAATATAAAATTATGGTTCAGTAAACATGTGCTGCATGTAAGTCTGACACACGCAATGCTCTGCACCACGAGATGACGTGGGATATAGGAGAAGGTTCCCTAGCTGTGGGTGCTTACAGTCAACCTGGGAGACCAGATGCTCATAGGGGTAACAAAAAGAGGGCAACTGAGGTCAGACTAGAGCCAAAGACTGATGTTATAGAATATGTCAAAGTAAAGGACCCTCTAAAACCAGAGATGATGTGCTCCAGTGTCCTGGGAGAGGTAGAACGGGGGTGGGTAGGGTGCAGAAGCTATGATCAATTGGACACAGCATGGCATCCAGACCCTGGCAATTCTCAGATTCCTACTTTTCTCTCATATCTCCTGGGATAAGAAAGCTAGACTGTGAGGTCAGGATCTTTTTTTGATACAGTTACATATGCCAATCCCTTGCAACAGGCCCAGCACGTAGTAGGCATACCATAAGTAATATGTTGAAAAATGACAGTGAAGCTTGGATCCACCCTTTCCTCTGCTTCTCTGCCACCTTCTAACAGGCGCAGATGGTTGATGTTCAAGTCTAACCATCACAACAGGGTCAGTATACTTGGAGAACAAACTCTGTACACTTGTGGCCTCTTACAAATAGTTTTGAACACATTTGTTATGGTTTAGATATGTGTCTTCCACAAGCTCATATGTGAGACAATGCAAGAAAGCTTAGAGATGAAATGATTGGATTATTGGAGCCTTAACCCAATCAGTGAATTAATTCCCTGAAAGGGATTATCTGAGTGGTAACTGTAGGCAGATGGGGTAGGATTGGAGGAGGTGGGTCACTAGGTGTGCCTTTGGGGTATGTATTTTGTCCTTGTTGAGCAGAGCTCTCTCTCTGCTTCCTGATGTGATGTCCTGGGTCACCTTCCTCCGACACACCCTTCCTCTATCATCAGTTCTGCCTCTCCTTGAACCCCAAAAGAATAGAGTCAGCCCATTATAGACTTAGATCTCTGAAATTGTGAGCACCCAAATAAACTTTTCCTCCTTTAATTGTTCTTGTCAGGTCTTTTGATCATAGCAAAACTGACAAAAACAACATGTACTATATCAGGTTTAAATATAAGTGATTTAAATCTACAGGCATTGTTTCAAGTTTCCCCAAGCTTTCACTCACCCAAAGGTCTCAGATGCCGCAACAGGACCTGTTGAGATTATGTTGCTTCTAGACCATTCTGAAACTACTGTGTGGTCTTGGGCAGACCACAACCCCTCAAAAGATTCCCGAGACTCCTATGTATAATAATTAGGTTAGACTAAATGACCTCTAAAGGTCCTTCTCCAGTAATGATTCAAGAGACTGGAATTCAGTATTTAACACACGTATTGGCTCTCAGGAAGAGAGAATATTTTTCATTCGAATCCCAGTTCTACCCTTTTGCTGAGAAAATCAGAGACTTCACAGCCCTGTCCTTCACCAAGTGGGAAGGACATGGGCAGCTCGTTGTAGTGTTAGGAATTCTGTTTTCATTCATTTTCTTTCCTATTTTAAAGCATCCTAGATATTTTCTTCTCTATCTCTCTCATCAAGACTTGGACTTCATCAGATTTGGGTAAGGAATTTGGAGGTACACTTCATTTTAGGTTTCTGACTATAACGAGCTCTCCAGCACCTCTTGTTTCTATTTCCATTCTCATGGATGCATTCGCCTCCAATTCCATGAGCATTCCCTCTCAGTTCTCTCATTTCCATTCTGCTGTAGTTTGACAAATCCCCCCTCATAGCATTATACAAATTCCCTTGCTTAACTAAAGAATCCTCCTCCATTAGACTTCAGATATCAAAAAAAATTTTTTTTTACAACAATGATCACTGCTGTCCATTGAGCCTCCACTCTGCACCAAACGCTTCAAGTGGAAATCATCTCCTTCATCCTCACTACCACTCTATGAGGTGACATGAGCCTCCTGTTTCAAACGTGATGACAGCCATGCTCAGGGAAGTTACTGAGCCTGCCTAAGAAAAATCACACGGAGGCCCAGGGATTCAAGCATAGGCCTGGTGTCTCAGAGACTGTGGGGTTTCTCCCACTGTACGAAAAACACTAACTCTATTCAGGGTTTCATGATACATATTTGTAGCTTGGAGGTCAATCTTAGAGAATTTAGAAGTTGAAACATATTTAAGAAATCATTTAATTTTAGTGAGTTCTTATAGAACATGAGAAATTCAATAACATATCCAAACAGAAGAGAGGAATTAGATATAATGACATGGAAGAACACACACATATTATATACATCTATATTTTTAATATACATGTAAATTATATTTTTGCAAAATTCCATGGAACATTTATAAAAAGTGGTATATTTGACCACAAAAAGCCTCAATTCCTTTTTTTTAAAGCTGGAACTATATTGTGTACAACATGTCCCCAGCCACCTCCCATGCATTATCTTCTACTGTGAGTATTTAATATTCTAGTCAAGAGTTTAAAAGAAGAAAGAAGAAGAAGTATTTGTCATTGTCTAAATATGCCCTTACCTTACCCAGTTCAACACTCTATCATGTTGTTCCTGAGGCTGAGAACACCTTCTTCCAGTATCTGTCTAGGGAACGTCCTGCCATTCTCCAGTCCCATCTCCAATGCTATTTTCTCCCTAAGGCTGTTCTGACCCTCACAAAAGGGTGTGATAGGGTTGTGGCTCAATGGTAGAGCACCTGTCTAGCATGTGTAAGGCACTGAGTTTGATTCTCAGCACCACATTAAAAAATGAATAAATAAAACAAAGGTATTGTGTCCATCTACAACTAAAAAATTTTAAAGGGTGGGATATATTTATTAGAGTGACTTATAGATTAGTCTTCACTAACCTATTTGTTGGGGCCCACCTTAGAGGGAAGAGGGGGTCTTACTTCATGAATTCCACAGCACTTAGCACAAAACCTTACATACAAAATGGTATTCAATATGTAGCTTTTAAATTTAATTCAGAGTTGCTTATTTTGCCTTAGTGGAATGTAAGAAAATGAAAAAAATATATAGATAGGCAGATTTCAGTACATTCTAATATAAACCACGCTCTATCTTTTACATCAGTTACTCATTTTGTCCCTTAAATATGCCTGGGTTGAAATTTCAGCATTCTTTCTGTCAATTCACATTAGCTTTCTAAGCTAAAGTAAATAAATTCATATAATATAATGAATCAGCAAATATGGCTTTTTAAGTAAAATAATATTATTTTTAAAGAAGAAATGCCTAACTGAGTATGCATGCCAACAGCACAGTATAAGAAAATAAGAAAAAAAAGTCACCCACTGTAGCATTAGTTTTGAGACTCAATAATATTTCCATTTATAAATCATGTCTTTCTATTAATGTACCCAATAGTTTCTTGGGAAGTATTTTTTTCTTAAGAAATGCAAATAAAATTTTGTTTGAGCCTGTCACGATATGCCAACCACAATTAATCATTTTTCTCTAATGTAGCTAACCCAAAGGAAAGCAAAGTTAAAGGAAGGTGCTAAAGGCTACTCTGTGCATTTGTATCAATCTTTACAGTTTGTAAAGCAGTTTCATTGATGTGATCTTATTATTGTTCCTTATATGTCATTAAGACAAGTATTATTGTCCCCATTTTGTAGATATGACAACAGAGGACTAGAAAAATAATTTTTTCAAGAAACTACTTTGGGAGAAAAATTTAAAGTGGGAAAAGAAGAAGAAGAAAAATGTGTCTTGCGAAGGGTCAATATGGTAGACTGAGCAAAGGTATTTGTTTTTCTCTTTCCTCTCCAAAATTCCATTCAAGTGTCAGAAAAGATACACATGTGACAACTGTAAAACAAGAAAGGATATGATCAGCAGATAAAAATTTCTGAGGAACTTCTGGATGTTAGGAAAGTTTATGTTGGCAAGAAACCACAGAAGAAGAAACCACCAAAACAAACTATTGAAAAGAAGAAAAAATTCTAAACTCAGAAACCTATGGTACAATGAGCAGGAGGGACTGTGGAGTAAGAGTGGTCATTAACACCAGACACAGACTGCCTGGAGGCTGACTTCATCCCTGCCCATCCCCTCCACAGACCAACAGACAGCTGGTAGGAGATGTCGACATGTCTTCCTTAAACGCTGATAAATGAAGCAGACAAACTTTAGTAAAGATGAAGACTGGAGCAACTCAGTCTGGAAAGTCCATTAATAGATACATAAAAGTTTCTGTTTACTGTAGCACTATTCACAACAGCCAAGATATAGAACCAACCTAGGCATCCACCAATGAATGAATGGATAAAGACAATGTAGCACACATACACAATGCAATATTATCCGACCATGAAAATCAAATCTGTTATTTGCAGCAACATGGATGGAACTGAAGGACATTGTCTTAAGTGAAATAAGTTAGGCACATGTTTTATCAGCTTTTTCACTGCTGTGACCAAAAGACCTGACAAGAACAATTAGAGGAGGAAAAGTTCATTTTGGAGTTCAGGGTTTCAGAGGTCTCCATCCATAAATGGCCAATTCCATTCCTCAGGACATGAGATGAGGCATAACATCATGGTGGAAGGGTGTAGAGGAGAAAAAGAGCTCAGGCATCATACCAGGAAGGAAAGGGGGAGGGAGGGGGGGGAGAGAGGGAGAGAGCACTCCTCACCACTGACAAAATATAAACCATATGGGTATATCCCCCACTGAGCCACCTCCTCTAGCCACACCCTACCTTCCTGCAGTTACTACCTAGCTAATTCCTATCAGGGGATTAATGAACTGATTAGGTTAAGGCTCTCATAACCCAATCATTTCACCTCAAAACTTTCTTGCATTGTCTCATGCATGAGCTTTTGGGGGACACTTCATGTTCTCACTTACATGTGGAAGCTAAAAAGGTGATCTCAGTCAGAGAGTAGAATAGTGTTTTCTAAAGGCCAGGAGGTGATACAGAGATCAGCTAATGGGTAGAGGACTGTAGCTGGAGAGGAAGAAGAGCTTCTAATGTTCTGTAGCAGTAGGACTGCTATGACTGACACCACTCATTTATAATTAATTTATAATTAATGGTGTCATCCTAAAAGAGAGGATCTTGAATGCTGCCAACACAAAGAAATGATAAATATTTGAGATGATACAACACCAAGTACCCTGATCTGATCATTACATGCTGTATACATATATGTATATTTAAATACCACACCATACCCCTTAAGTATGTACCACTATTATTAATTTAAAAATTTAAAATATATTTCAAAAAGTCCCTGTACCCAATATATGCAAAAACAAAACCAGAAAGGCTAGTGTAAGAAAGAAAAATTTACAGGCCACTCTTGAGTATAGATTTTTAAAAGAAAGATCTTAAAATAGATGTTTAAGGTTAATTTAATAAAAAATTGAAATAGCTCATAACTAAGTTGGATTTATTCCTGGAATGCAAAGGTGGCTTAATATTATAAAATCTACTTTAGTAATCTATCACACTGACAGATTAAAGGAAGAAAACCAAATGATCACCTCAAGAAACATAAAATGTTTTAGATAAAATCCAACAGCTATTCATGATTAAAAAACAAATTACTGACTAGGAATAGAAGAGGTTTATCAAACTGACAAAGTGTACAACCAAAAATTTACAGCAAACTTTATTTTCAATGGCAAAATGTTAGAAGTTTTCTCTTCAAATCAGGAACAAAATAACACTGCCTCTATTCAACATTTTACTGGAGGTCCTAGTCAGTGGAAAGATTAAAAAATAAATATACATTTGCAATAACAAAAATATAACAAGATAGCAAGGAATATATCTAAAATAAAACAATGCAAGACCTTCATGTAGAAAAACCAAACATTATTGAAAAATGTTAAAGGAGATCTAAGTAAATGTAAAGCTTATACTATGCTCATGAATAGGAAGCTCAATGTTGGAATGTTCTTATATTGAACTACAGATTCAGTACAATTCTGATAAAAATTCCTAAAGGATTCTTCAAGGAAAACTGATAATATAACTTTAATTTTCATTAAGTTATGGCTCTTCCAAAGAATAAAGTGGAAAGACTTGCCCTACACAGATTGTGCTATAGTCATTGAGGCACTGTGTTACTTGTGCAGAGACAAATGATCAATGGAGGGAACAATGGAGGCCAGAAAAAGACACACATAGCTAGGGGAAGGGGGCGGGCATGTAGCTCAGGGGTAGATGGCTTGCTTAGCACGTGTGAGGCCTTGAGTTGGATCCCCAGCACCACAAAATCCAAAAACAACAAACAAGACACACACATATGGAAACTTGATGTTGGGCACAGATGACAGTGCAAATTTGGTGGAAAGACAAAATTATTCAGTAAGTGGTCCTACCAATATGGGAAAAATTAGATTAGATTAGATCTCTTATTCACACATTTTCTATAGGAAAATGAATTCTGAGTGTATTAAAAATTTATATGTAAAATTAAAAGCTTCAATAATTTTAGAAAACAAAATAGAAGACTATGTCTATAAACTTGGGACACAGCATTTCTTAAGAAATAGTGCTAACAGAAAGAAAACTAAAAAATCTAATACACTAAAACTGAAGGCTTCTGTTTAGTGTATGATACTATAAAATTTTAAATACAAGTCACAAAATGGAGAAAATATTGCATGGAACAAACAAGCAAATGATTCATATTTAAAATATATAAGGAACTCCTAAGTCGGTAGGAAAATAGCAAAGAACCAAATTTAAAACTAGAAAATAGATATCAACAGGCATTTCACAGAAGAGGAAACATGAAGCACAGAGATACAAATCATGTGGTGCCAACAGTTAGTGATCAGGAAAGTGTCAATCACCACAAACCAAGACCTTTTTATGCCTGATAGGGTAAAAATCAGCCTATCTGATAATGCCAAATATTGGAAAGCAGATAAATCCTTGAGAATTTTTACACACAGCTAGTGGAAATGAAATGATGGAACTTCTGTCAAAATCTTCTTGACATTCTCTTGTCAGAGTTGAGGCAACATGTATTCTATGACCCAGCAATTAGACTCCTAGGTATATACCTTCAAGGAATCCTTGTACGTGCAAGTGAGGAGGCAAGTTCCAAACGCTCATAGCAGCATTATTTACATCAGAAAAAAATCCAGTGGGAAAAATCTAAATATGTCCCAATGGGAAAAAAGGTGGTATATTTGTAGGGAAGAACACTACACTGCAGAGAAACCGAACAGAGGAAGCGCTGGTACACGCTGATCACATTGAATAACGATACAAGTTGAATAAGGAGTTCAAGGTACCATGTTTATACGACTTAAAACCAAACAATATATTCTTCAGAGACACATGCATGTGTGCTAGTGTTATTCTTAAAAGTAAGGAAGCAATGACCATAAAATTCTGGATGATGTTTCTCCCTACAGGACTATAGTAAGAGGGACCTGGTGTGGAGCAGCTTACAGGACTGGAAATGTCTGATTTCTTCAGTTGGGAGGAGGGCTCACAGATGTTTGTTGGATTATTCTGCTTCATAATTTGCTTATATACTAAATATATTCTCATATATATTAAATATTACACTTTTTTAGAAACAAGAGAAGTGGTTACAAAGGTACTCAGAAATGAAAGGCTTTTGAATTTATTTTACAAAACTATTAAAACCTTGGTCTAGCACAATAAAAGAGCCACAAACCAATAATACCTATTTATAAAGAAAAAAACTGAAAATGAAATATTTGTAAATCAAACCCAGTAGCAAATTTAATGAACAAATCATCACGAAGAGGATAATTAATTCTAAGTCAGCAAAGACAGTTCAACGTGCAGAAACCTCTAATATAAATCACCATAAAACTAGATTAAAGGAGAACATTCATGTGGACATTGGTCAAGGCAAACAATGTTGGGTAAAATTCAATAATTCCTGATCAAAACTCAGAAAGGGGCTTATATTTGGAATAAAATTTATTTACCTAAAATATCTGGCAGGCATCATTCTCAGTGATGAAATATTAGAGGCATTTCCATGTAAGTCTAGAAGGAGTTGAAAATGTTGGTTTTCTTTGCTCTCATTCAACACTGCCTTCTGGAAGGCCCAGCAATTGCAATAAGACAAGAGGCAGAAGTGAGAGGCACAGATATCAGAGAAGAAGAAAAAGTATTCATAGGTTGTACACATACACACAAACTCATAGGCAACACATATACCCAGAGCATTATGTTTATAAGTGTATAGGTATGGTTCTGGAAGGTGCCAAACAGTGAACCATGGCTTCACTTGTGGAGGGAAGAAGGAGCAGAAAGAGTGAAGGTAAAGAGGAAACTGGAACTTTCATTCTTTTATAGTTTACTGTTTGTTTTTGTTTTTAAAATGACAGCTTTCATAAATTAAAAAAAAAAAAAGATTTAAACATTGAAAGTTAGATCCAAGGCTCAGACTCAGGCCATGTGCTGTCACGTTCCACATAGTGGGTTTTGTATTTTAGAAATCAGAAAGAGAAAGAAAGGTGGAGCTACTGAGAATTGTGCACCAAGAATTAGTCATTAAGACCATTATGCTGATCCTTAATTTCTATTTGAAAGTAATACTCCAGGGACCAAGAGTGATCACTAGCTTATTAAGCAACTCTATAGTCATAATATAATTTGTCTTATTCCTTAGGAAATACTTATAATAATAATCCGTGACAATAAAATGTCTTAAAATAATGACCCAGATGATACATCCTAAACAGATTTTCTTGAGACTGTAGATTCGGACTGTCTCAAACTTTCAAAGCCACAGAGAACTTCCGCTCATAAGATGTGCTGACTGACAGATCGACCATGTCCGAAACCTTCTTTCCAGAACACACCATGTTCTTTCTTATTTCTAGGGTTCTACAAATGTTTTCCTTTGCCTGGAATATCCACCCTCCCTCCCTCCAACTTTTACACTTAAAATGCTCACCCTCCCATCAGAAACAAGCTAACATAGCTGTCCTGACTGCTCTCCTTCAGAAGATCTACTTCCAAGGTTGGCCCTTGGCTGGCATCTAGGAACATGGATTTGGGGAGGGTCCTGCTATTCCCAGAACTGACAGGAACATACTATACTATACGGACATGGTTTATGTTGAACACCTGTTTTCCTTCTGGGTGTCTGGAAATTTGGTATATAACAGGCAGAGGGTGCCTATGTGGTCAGTCCTAATAAAGACTGTAGGTCCTGAATCTCATAAGCTTCCTTGGTTGCCAGCACCTGCTTTCCCACCCCAGCCAGCCTATGGCCCTCTGTGTCTTTTATATCCTTCCTCAGAGGCTGGACAAACATGGACACGTTTTGTACAATGGCAGCATTTTATACCCATTGTTCTACTACTTGCTTTTCTTACCTAACAACATATAATGAATAGAAAATATATTTACTGTTGACTTTTAATCTTAAAAATTGATTTATAATTCACAGATCATAAAATGTATTTAAAGTATGAAATTTGGAGCTGGAGGTATAGCTCAGTGTTAGAAAGCAGGGACCTGGGCTCAAACCAAACCAAACCAAACCAAACCAATAAACATACAAAAAACCCTAAACCAAATCAAGCCAAGCCAAACCAAACCAAACCAAAACAAAATAGGATACAATTCAGTGATTTTTAGTATAGCTGCAAAATTGTACAAGAATCTCTACTAATTCTGAAACATTTTCATTGCCACAAAAAGAAATCCCATACCCATTAGCATCTGGGATATTTATTTTTAATTTTGATGAATTTTGCCATATTGGTTCATCAAAATAAATTTTAAAAACCTTCTGACCCACTCTGGTAATTTATCTCATATAATATATAGATCTGAATATGTTTCTACGTGCCTCTCTTCCCCTCTTCCTCCATATAACATACCTCACTGACCTTATATGAGAAAGTCCACATTCAGGAAAGAAAAGGCAAGTCTTCCACCCCCCACCCCTCCACCACCATTCTGTGTATGCTGCACAGAAACTGGATCCCAACAGGTCCCCACACTGACAAGTGCACTGAGTCCAGGCTGACTAACCATTCCTTCACAGTTTTAAAGGATGTATCCAATCTGCCCTAACCTTGCTACCCTAACCTTGTCAAAGGCATTCCAGTGACCTCAGTGTTCTTATTTTAAGGAAAGCAGGGACTGAAGCTATACCAGGTTATCCTGTCCTTGTGATGGTGCCAGCCACCGGATGCCAAACAAGACTTGCCCTGCATCATGCGCCCCTCCCTGCACCTGCAGGCCCCCACTTATCTGGAAGAACCGTGCCCCCTAGAAAACTGACTGTGAATTTGCTGCTTGGCTGCCAGCCCCAGGCTGAGAACACAGCCAGCCAAGCAGCCCGAGGTGGACGACGCCTCCTTCCGCTTTCTTCCTCTCCTCCTGTGTTTTTAGGAACGTCCAGGGGGAAGATAATTAAAACCTGCAAGAAATCCGGCTGGCAGAGAAAAAGAAAATCTTGGTGACGACGCCACATGTTTATGGGTAAGTTTTGTAAGTAACACGGCAATAAAAAAAGAGGCTCTTATAAATAAATGCCACATTCTTCAAAGCTCTGTATAAACGACATTCTTTTTAAGGAGGTGGGGGGCTTATGCATACTCATACTTTCTCGTCTTTTCATTTCCAACAATGGAAAAGGAATCCTAATTGTACAATTTCCTAGGAGCATAGAAGTTATGGAGCCAACATCACGGGAACACACACACGCTCACATGCACACTGAGGGAAGCAAGAAAGAAAAGAGGAGAAGACACTGGAAGATGGTTATTTCATAGAGCTGTTGGCACAGAACTAAGGGCAGAAGGGCAGGCATCTCCCCACCTCTGCTAGGGTTTTTCTGACTGTTGAGCACCCCACTTTTAACTCAAAAGACAGAAGCTTTGCGGTCCTCTCCTGAGTGAGCGTTGAGTGCTGTCTGACCAACATCAAGATCAGAGTGAGCCTGGGTAATCCCCTTTCATTATTCCTCTGCTTTACTGATTGTAAGGTGAAACACAGCCGGCTGCCTCTTGCCTGTGACACAAGGCTCAAGGACTCACATTCCAGAGTGGCCCTCCCCAGGAACCAGCTGCGGGCAGGTAACTGAAGCAGCCCTTTGCTTTGCTGTTAATAAGAGTAATTGGCACGCCACTGAGGGGCTGCCGGAGCACTGTGATTTGCTCCGTAAGGGGGTCTCCCTTGACCATATGTGCAGGCAGCGGTGATAGAAATATTTTCCATATGAGCTTTCCTCTCGCCTGCTTAAGTGCTCAGGGCTGAGTTAGGCCAGCCCATTTGTCATTTACTCTACACAGTAAAAAATCAACAGGGAAGTTGCGAACCTCAGCTACAACTAGAGGGCAATGGTTTGCTTTCAGCTTCCAGCATCACTAACCCATTCAGTTCCTCAGGCTCCCATTCAAAAGCTCAATCCCCCCACGGGCCCAGCATGTATCTGGAGAGCAGAGGACATGGGTAACTAACAGGCGAAAAGCCTACAACAAATGACCCGTTGCTGCACGCCTCAGAGCTGCACGTCTATTTTGAACAGAGGAACAAGCCTGCTGAAACCACAGCTGGCTCTGCAGCCGGGGCTGGGGAGCACTCTCACTTCCAGACCTCTCAGAAAAGGGAAAGTAATTACATTAGGCTTTCAGAGCCAGCTTGGTCCCTGACAAGGCTAACAAAAGGCGAAGCTGTGAAGTGGCCTCATGGCCTTTTCTAAGAGATACACTTTTCACTTGGCTTTCCAAAGAAGAAGACAGATTCAGGAGAAAGGCTGTCCCTTCAAAGTCAGGCATCAGACTCTGAGCTTTTCCATCAAGGCAAGGAGTGACAGGAGTGGAGGAGGCACACTGGCCCACAGGCTTATTTGCAGGTGAGGGTGGATACACCCAAGTGTTTCCCTTTCTGGGCTGAAGGAACATCCCTTCCCCTCTCTGTCTGCCTCAGAAACTGGCTCCCAGAGGTCTCAGTGATGTTCAGAAATGTAACCAGTAAACACATGAGCTAAACCAATAAGAATAAATCATCTTCATAGGCCTTAAAAATGCCTCTCTCTATGGTAGATCCAAGCACACTCCTAGTCCCATTGGACATCACTGTCCCTCCTCAATCCTACAATAGAAAGTTATGCACAGATCTTCCAAACACATCAAAGCAAAAAAAGAGAAAAATGTGGTGTAGAGGCAGGAAAGAAAGATCAATCCCTCTTGCACACATATTCTCTCTGCAGCACAGGAGAAAATTTCCCAAAAGGGAATTTCCTTTCCTGCCTTTGTACCAGTCCCTACTGGAATCTGACATGCCACATATTTTGTTCTGCAACAGCATCTGTCACCCAGGCCAACTCCCCAGTGTGGCAACTATACAGACAAGCTCAGAATGAGATTTTAGCAAGTACAGGCTTCTTCAAAAAGAAAAGAAGTCTTCATATAAGAAAAGGCAAGAGAAGTCTAAAAAAGCAATATCAAGCATTATTCTCTGCACACCATAAAAACCCACTGCCTGATCCCTGTTGGTAGATAGAAGAGGAAATTTAATGCTGACAAAAGTATAACTTCTGACAAGATATTTTATTTGGCTTACCTCTCCCCCAGGTCTTGCTAACATTGCTGTTTGAACGTGGAGCAATGTTAATATCAGGTAGCTGACAAACATTATTACCCAAAGTTAGAGCTACCCTAGAGGAGAACTCCGTCTGCCAAGTGCTAACAGCTAGCAGATGCACTTGTGTCTCGGGATTCCAGCCCTGGAGTTCCGCTAGGCACCGCGCTGGTTCCCTCGGCTCTCCCTCACTGTACTACCCGGCGCTCCGAGCTCAGCCTCTGCTCTGAAGAAAACTGGTAAGCTGATCTCTTCATGTAATAACTTCTCCCGGCTGGGGGAGGGGACAGGAGCCAGCTGGGAGCTGGGGGGCTGCCTTTAACAGAAAGCAGAAAGGGGAGGGACAGAAATGATCAATGTGGAGGTCTGCATCTGGTCTCATTCATAAAAAGGGCTCCAAGGTAAGCACTTCTCATGCAGGGGGAGAGCCCCTGCCTCATCAGTTGAGGCAGGCAGGAGGCAGTGAACTGCAGCAGGATGAGCTCCAGGCTGGGAGCTGGGAGACTGGGGCCTTCCTAGTCCAGAATCTGGGGCTGACAAGAGCTGTGTGTACTGGACCAGCTGCCATCCCTCTCTGGGTGTGGCTGCTTGTTCTCACTAGTACAATCAAGGTTGGGTGGCTGACTTCTGAACTCCCTTTTAATTCTGATGTGATGGTTACAGAGACCTAGGCAGTCTTAGTCTACATTATGAAGTGCAGCCTCCAAGAGGAAAGAAGTAACCAGGGTGCTGTGTGTTTATGCACCAGTCACATGGATGTGAATGGACCAGAATTGGGGAATCCACTATATTTTCCTCTTGCTGCATTCTTAGGCCACTGTGCCTAATTACTGTTGACTCTGATGTAAAGATAAGTGGTAAGGCAGGAACAAGTAACTCCCAGGTGTTAGGTAAGGCTGGCAGAATGCATGGAAATATAGGATGGCTTTAAAGACAGAAAAGAGCTACCTCTTAATTGGCTCAGAATGACCATCAAAGTGGTCACTGAGGACATGAGGAGTGTAGGGAGCAGGATGGAGAACAGGTCTTGCTAAAGCTGACATATGGTCTGCTTGAGACATAGTTCAGGGTCAACTCTGATTCAATGCAATAGCAGGGATCATGGTTCAAAATGGGTTGAAAACTAAGCAAGTATTGGAGGCTGTCTAGAATGGACATACAGAATCCTTCTGAGCCTGCTGGTATCCACAGGGGATAGAATGACAGTGTGGAGCAGTGGAAAACAGCCCGGGATCCTAGAATCAGGCAGGTGTCACTTCAAACCCCAGTTCTCCTAACTCCCTGTGGGTCTCGGGGAGCCCCAGCCATCCTCCTGTGAAGTGGGGAAATACCCTCCAGTGGTCAGGATGATTCACCAAAAGATCACCTAGGCACAAAACTGGGATCGTTTGTGGCACAGTGTAAGTGCTAAAGACACGGGCTTTTCTCTTTGATCTGAAAAAAATATCTGCACTCAGTCCCAGAAAGTAAACTAACAAACACTTGAAAAGCCTCCGGTTATGGGCATTTTTCTGCATTAATGAGAAAACTTTAAACCTACTGCAGTTTTCAGTCATCTCAGGGAGTTTATTATCACCAGTAACATGATGATTTACTAGTGAGGAGTTTTTCTGGGGTTGGGGGGAGGCGGTTGGGTGAGAGGGACTCACAGTCCCTTCTTCCAGGGCTGTGAGAGGCCAATGGTATGGTGAAGGGAGAAGAAGGCAGAAATGCACTTCTTCCTTCTTTTTCCTTCTTATTCATTATTATTATTCAGTGTTGGGTCTGTTCCGCTACCAAGCTGAAGAGGCACTTGCTGTTGGTAACTTTCCAGAAATGCAAGAATTATTTAAGAAAGTCAAAGTTCTTGAAAGACCAGGATGTTTCCTAGCCTTGGAAACTTTCTGTGAAGGGCTGGATAGTAAGGATTTTCAGTTTTGCAGGCCATATGTTTTCTGTGCCAACTACTCAACTCCACCATCATAGCACAAAAGATAGACAACACACACATAAACAGGTGTGGCTGCATTCCAATAACACTTTATTTATAAAAGTAGGTGGCAGACCAGAGTTGACTGTAGTTAACCAACCTCTGGTCTAGACACTTGCCAATCACCCTTCAGTCCATTGCAATGTGACCTTTGACATCTCTGCTCCACTAGAAGGGCCCTGAAATTGACACCAATAGCCCTTTTGTCACAAAGTACAAAGGACAAATTTTCACCTAATATATATACATATATATATTTTATTTATCTTTTAATTTTTTACAGACTGCATTTTGATTCATTGTACACAAATGGAGTACATCATTTCATTTCTATGGTTGTACACAATGTAGATTCATACAATTCATGTAATCATACATGTACATAGGGTAATGATGTCTGTCTCATTCCACCATTTTTTATACCCCCTCCCTCTAATTTCCTTCTACATAAACTAAAGTTCCCCATTCTTCTCTCCCTCCCCACCTCCCCACCCCCATTATATATCATTCTCCACTTATCAGGGAAAACATTCGGCTTTTGGTGTTTTGGGATTGGCTTATTTCATTTAGCATGATATTCTCCAATTCCATCCATTTATTTGCAAATGCCATAATATTATTCTTCTTTATGGATAAATAATATTCCATTGTGTATATATACCACAGTTTCTTTATCCATTCATCTGTTGAAGGGCATCTAGGTTGGTTCCACAATCTAGCTATTGTAAACTGATCAACTCTTATATTGATTTCTCTGCAGCATGAGTCATGCTCTCCTTTTTAAGAATATTGTGGTAAAATACACAAAACATAAAAGTGACCATTTTAAACATTATTAAGTGTACAATTCTGTGGTATTAAGTACAATGTTGTGCAACCATCACCGCTATTTATTTCTAGAACTTTTTCATCATCCCAAGCAGAAACTTTGTACTTATTAAACAATACCTCTCTACTTCTTACTGCACTTGACCTCTAGCAAACTTTAATCTACTTTCTTTCTCTATATGTTTGCCTGGTCAGTATTTCACCTATGTGGAAACATACATTGTCTTTTTTTGGTCTCACTTATTTTCACTTAGCATAATATTTTCAAGGTTGATCTATGCTGGAGTGTATATAAAAATTTCAGTCTTTTTTAAGATTGAATGATATTCCATTGTATGGACATACCACATTTGTTTATCTACAGATCTGGTGATGGACACTCAGATTGTTTCTATCTTTTAGGCTATCATGAATAATCCTGCTCTGAACACAGGTATGTATCTGTCTGAGTCATCACTTTCAGTTCTCTTGGATATATATGCTGGATCATATAATAATTCTATGATTAACTTTCTGAGGAACCACCAAACTGTTTTATACAGTAGTGGCACCATTTGACAGTCCTACCAGCAATACACAGAGGTTCAATTTCTCTACATCCTTGCCAACACTTATTATTTTCCATGTTTTGATATTAGCCATCTTAATGGGTATGAAATATATGTTCTCCTTTTTGAACCACTTTGTTCCCATGGTTTCCTGGAAACCACTCTCTAGTTTTCTTTTGCCTTTGATTATCCAACATTCTTTGAGCATGTTTTATCCTTGTAAGAAAAGGAGGAGAGTAAAACTACCATGTCCCCAAAGTACCTCTCTCCATCCTAAGGATCTAGTCAAGTTAAGGGAACAATGGTATGAAGCCTGGCTCAGAATATCCAGATAAATGTTTTCTAGAAGGATGCTGACTTTCTATCATGTATGCTGGGAATTAGGGCAAGTTAGTGTCATCTGTAGGGAGCTGCTTTCTCATATGCAGTTTTGCACTTGGGATGCTGGTCATACAGGGACAAAGCAGCTAAAATAGTATTTCCACTGCTTCTGTAACCCACCGCATAAAATCCCTCTCCCTGCGATAACTGGCGTGAAACAGACCACCTTGACAGGATGTGCACAGCTGGTGGCCACTGGATAGAGTGGAGAGGGACGGGAGGCACTATTTTCTGGTGAAGCACCAGAGCCACCATGTGGTGCACCTGTCCAAGCTATTGCCACTGGACTTCCTGTAAAAGCACCACTCCAGCCTGTTGCCACTAGACCGTCCCCATAAGCATTTTTCAGTAGACCCTACATACTACATTCCATCTCTTGGTGTCTCCTTTGGTCTCTCAGTAACCTATCCTACTGACCTAGCACAACTGGGCCATGGACAATATAGGGCACTATAATCCTAGCATTATTATAAGAACTTTTCAGATAGTGTCTCATAAAATACTGATACCAGCCTTATTGGACTAAATAACTTAATGTCACACAGTAAGTAGATGGCAGAGCCAACATTCTGCCCTAAGAAGCCTGCTCCAGAGTCAGTCTCTGCATGTCAGCACTGCACTGTCACCATTTTTCTGGACTCTCTCCATTCTCTCAACACCTCCTGGGCCAACTTTCTAAATGTTTGTGTTCTAGGCCCTTTTTCTTCTCTGTCCACCCTCCTTGGGCCATTTCACCATTTCACTGTCCTTAGCCACCCTTATATACCCATGATTCTGACCTGTAGGCCCACAGATCCAGGCACCTAGTGGATATGTGGATGTCTCAAATGTGGTCTAAATCAGAATTTGCCTTTCCCTAAAACCCGTTCTTTCTGCCATTTCCTCCATCTTAATGAATGACATTATTACCCATGATTCCTAGAGGCTGAAAAACAGGAGGTTATCCTGGTCCTTCCACCTCCTTATTTCCTTACCCAAACCATCACCAGGCCTTTTCATACTTCCTTCTAGAGCTCTCTCCAGGTTCCTTCTGCCCTTGCTCCTATCCGGTCTTCTACCATTTCTTCTTGTAGAAGAGATCTCCTCCCATCTGCAGCAACCTCCTTGTCTTGTTTTTTTCCTCTTTCCAGTCTCCTTCCCCAGCACAACCACCAAGATTCTTCTAAAAAGTGAGTCAATCATGTAACTCTTCTAATTTGTTAAATCTTTTTATTGTTAAATAATTATGTATTTATGGAATAGTTGGGAAGATAGCACAGAATGTCATGTATATTTTCAATCAATCCCTTCTAATATTAACATCTTAAATAACTATGGCATATTTATAAAAAAAAACTAAGAAGTTACTATTGTTACAATAATATTAGCTAAACTACAGGCTTCATTCAGATTTCCCCAATTTTACTCCCTAATGTCCTTTTTCTGTTCTAGGACCCAACCCAGGACACCACATTGCATTTTGTCCTCATGTCTCCTTAGCCTCCTCTGGTCTATGACAATTTCTCAGTTTTTCTTTGTTCTGACCTTTTGAAGATTATTACTGGCTAGGTATTTTTTTAAGATTATCTCTCCATTTGAGTTTGTCTGATGTTTTTCATGATTAGACAAGAGTTAGTATGTTTGGGGGAAGAATTCATGGACATGAAGTACCCTTCTAATCACATCTGTCAGAGGGATACCATATCAACGTAACATCTACCTCTGGGGTTGTTAGCCTTGACCACTTGTTTATAGTGGTATCTTCCAGGTTTTTCCATGGTAAAGCTACTATTTTTCTTTTCCTTTCCACATCCAATTCCTTAGAAACAAGTCAGTAAGTCTAGTGGGATTAAACTCCACTTCTTGGAGGGGGAGTATTGAGGAATATTTGGGTATAGGTTAAAACCATCATGGTAATTAATAAATATTTTGGGGTAGATTCTTTAGATATTTGAGGCTATGTAAATTTCCTGATTCCCCTTAAAATAAGTTTTAATACTCATCTGTAGATCTTGCATGTAGCAATTATTCCTATAGTATTCTCATAGTAACTGTTTCCCTTATGCTTTCTACGTTTATTAATCAGAATTCATAAGTACAAACATTTGTCTCTCCTTTCCCATTTATTTATTAGTTCCATAATTTATACTCCCCTGCTTTAAAATATTCTGATGACTTTCAATTAGGAATGAAATTCAAATCTCTTAATATGATACTGATAAGACTGCAAGATGGTCTCCTTCTGCTCATCCAGCCTACTGTTCCTGTCTTCTGCTCACACAGTCATCTTTTTAAAAAATATTTTCAGTTGTAGATGGACACAATACCTTTATTTTATTTATTTGATTTTTTATGTGGTACTGAGGATTGAATCCAGTGCCTCACACATGCAAGGCAAGTATTTCACTACTGAGCTACAGCCCCAGCCCCACACACAGACATCTTGAGCTTCAAAAATTCACCCCAAACATCCATGTGCTTGTGTTCCATGTCTTCTTTCATATTAGATCCTTCCTCTAAAGTTTCATTCCCTCAACCTCGCTGAGTTAGTGCCGATTGCTCTTTGCCTCTGAAAACTCAGCTCAAACTGTTTATAAGCACCAATTATTGGAAAACACTTAAATGTTCATTGGTAAGGACTAATGGAGTAATTTGTGACATCTATAAAATGAGATACTTGGCAGCACTTAAAAATAAAAAGGAAAAAACTAAGTTTGCTTCCATCTCCAAAACTTTTTAAGTGAAAAAAAGGTGCACAATGGCATGTCTTGTTGTTTGTGGGTGCAAGTTTGTAACTGTTTATAAATATATCCACTCTCTGTAGAAGAACACACTTGAGGCCATCAATAATGGCTACCTGTAAGAAGGGAAACAGTAGTTTCAGGGCAGACACAGGAGGGAAATTTACTACTGTATATCTGTACTATCTCATAGGGTAGCCACTTAGCCACACGTGGCTACTGAGCACTTGAAATATGACCATTCCTACTCACATTATGTTGTAAGTGTAAAATACACTTTGTACCAATCTAAAGATCTCAATATGTTTTGTGCAGGTTAGATGGTCAAACAATATTTTGAATATGTTGGGTCAAATACAGTATTAAAATTAATTTTTCAATGGTTATTAGAAAAAATGTAAATCACATATATTCTTATTCTATATACTCTTTCATACTGAATTGTCAAATGTGAATGTAATACTATTGAAAAAGTACATAAAATAATAGTAGTCAAAATTTATTAGTATGGAATATTTTTCCCTCTTGTCCCACTTATTTATTAATTCCATCATTTGAACTCACCTTCTTCACATAATTTTCCCAAAATTATATACTTAAGTGTCACCTTTTCAGGCTCCCTAACCAGCTGAGGATAGCGTCCCTGGCCTCAGTCCCACGCCATCCTCTGGTTACTTCCAGTGAAATACTGATCATGGCACATTGTAATTGCCAACTAATGTATCTGCCCTCATCAATATACAGAGTGAGCCTTCAATGACAGAAGACATGCCTTTCTCTGTGTCCCCAGACTCAGCATTCAGAGTGTGCTGAGTAGGGGAAATGGGTACAATGCAGGTCTGACAGGAAACTCATCTGCTTCTGATGGGAGGACAGGTCTTCTAATGGTGCATCTTAGAAACCAGGAAGGGGAAAAGGGAAAGGAAAAGTTCCCAGAAGGCATATCTTTCAAGGAAGTGCAAATAATTTCTGCTCTAACTTTTCGGTGACCTAGGTAGGGAAAATATAAGTGGGGAAAAAAAGTATAAAAAAATAAGGAAAATGAATATCTGAGGCCTAAAGTCACATATGCCATGTAAAATACAATGACTTTTGTCTTACTAACAAAGAAGAGAAAACCCACTGCAGATTTTCTTCTCTAAGGCTATTTTACTTCTCACAAAGAATGTCCATCCCTTTGTGAAGGACAAAGGAAGTGTAGCCTTTTTCAAAGGGGTATATGTTGTACACTGAAACTGTACAAACTATGTTTATTTCTTTAAATATGCTTACATTGTGTGGAGTAGGTGGAAAAGTCCTTGTCAGGAAGGTGCTGGACTGTCCATTAGGGAGCTGGTCACTCGCAGGATAGCAGGAGCAGGTGTTAGTAATTAACTCTCCCTTTGTGTGAACCAAGGAGCCATTAAAGCAACAGAGGTAGGCACGAGGAAAGCACTTTGCCAATGCTTTCCCAGTAACAGCTCTTTTATAAGAAAAATCATGAGAACCTACAACAAAGAGAGTCATTGGATCCTCATCTTTCTCTGGTTTAGACTAAAGCATGGCTGTATTGGCACCTGTGACCAGCAGGTAGCTATTGGGTCATGTTGAACACCTCAAGGGTTCATTGAAAGGAAGTCTGTGTTGCTTGACTCAACTGAGCCAACTCAGTTGATGGCACTAGGAAGATATCCACAGAAAGCACACTGGGCAGGTTCTTAACCATAACAAGGCATTCAGAGGGTGTACTGGACCATTCTCAGTTTAGCTATATTCTTTATTTCAAGTACTAGCACTAAGGCAGAGATTCTCAAAATGTGGTTCCTGGATCAGCAGCATCAATTGTATGCTACTGAAGTGCTCTAAGCAATAACCTCTGCTCTGATTTATTACTATACATTTCCGCTAAGCAATAATTCTCTGTCTAGCAAACATTAATGCAAATTATTAAAGTATTATTTCAAACTTATTTTCTTACAAAATGTTACCACCAGATATTAAAACATAGCATGAACCTATAATAATTAAAAACAGTGCCAAATATGGCCAGTGAAGGAAGGGACAAATCATTTACTTAACTAAACATGTAAAAGGATTTGGTATGCAATCAATGAGTCAATTTCATTCAACAAGGAAAGGATGGAAATGGTTGGGAATATGGCTAACCATTGGGAAGTAAATAAAGTTATTTCTCTAACTTATACCACATGCCAAAATAAATTGCAGGGTGGATTAAAGATATTATGCAAATAATATACATATGAAAAGAGTAAAAGAAAATAGGTCAATATTTCTGTATTCTTGGGATTAGGGAAGGACTTTTATGCATAGTTATAGCAAAGGCAGAAATTATAAAAGAAAAAATTTATACATTTGTGCATATTTTAAAAATTCTGAAAGTCAAAATTATCATAAACAAATTAAAAGACAAATACGTAGCATTAATGAAACCCGACAAATGCATTTAAATTGCACTGTGAAAAGGGCTGCAAAGAAAAGAGATGGTGATGTAAGGGGTTTGTCCTCATTAGGAAGATGGCTTGGGATAGGAGCAATAATGGCAACCAGAGATGGAACAGGTGTGCAGGAAGAGAGGGTGAGCGAGAGGGAGCACAGTGTCTACTTGGGCAGAAATGACAAAGGGAGGGACAGTAAAAAAGAGTTTTGTCTTGTTCCTAATGGACACCTATTGTAAGGGCAGAGGCAGAAGTTACAGGACAAGATCTGCATTTTACAAAGGCCACCATATTATATGGAAAAAGGATTGGAAAGAGACAAGAGAGGAAGCTTGGAGACCAGTTAGATTTTAGTCTGGATGAAAAGGGATATGAGCTTAAAGCAGGATGGTGGAAATAAATGAAAAATCTCAAGCCAAATTTACAACATACATAATGGGGAGAAGTTTGTGTCCATAATCTATCTTTTAAAAATCTCACAAATCAGATAAAGACAGTGAAATGTTGGAAGTGATGTCCAACCACAGGAGAGCTGCAAACTCCACTATGGCATACTCCCCAAATAAATCCTACCCAATCATTTAAAATGAACATATCATATACCTACTGATAGTGGTACATTTTGATGTTATGCTATAGGACAGCAGTAGACCACACCAGTGGGGAACCATTTTCAACAAATGGTTCTGGGGCAAGTGGATAAAATTGAACCCCTACCTCACACCACACATAAAAATTAACTCAAAATCGATCATGAATTGTACATCATGGTAACTGCAGTTAATAACAATACATTGCATACTTGAAAACATTGCTAAAAGAGTAGATTTTAAGTGTTTTCACCACAAAAAAATAAGAACATGAGGTAATTAGCCATTTCACAATGTACACATATATTAAAACATGTGGTACATTATAAAATATTTTTTATTTGTCAATTAAAAAATAAAACAAAATGAATGAATCATGTGCTGTGGTAGGTCCCAAAGAATTTTAGGAATTGGGAATATGTTACATTAAATGGCAAAAGGGAATTAATGTAGCAGATGGAATTAACATGGTTGATCAGATGACTAAAATAGGAAGGATACTTTGGATTACCCAGGTGACCCAGTTAATCACAAGGTCCTTAAACATGGAAGAACACGACAGACGAGGAAGACAAGGAATATAGGCAGCCTCTAGAAGCTGGAGGAGGCAAGAAGATAGGGATTCTTCTCTAGAGCTTTGCCAGGGATGCAGTCTTGTGGACACCCTGATTGCAGCCCAGTGAGATCCATTTTGGATTTCTGAACTCCAGAACTGTAAGATGATAAATTTGTGTTGTTATAAGTCACCGTTTGTATTAATTTGTTACAGAAACCATAGACACTAATATTAGGCCTACATGTAAGAGCCTATAACTTTAAGATTTGTAGAAGAAAACACAAGAGCAATTTCATGACCTTGGATTAGGTAAAGACTTCTTAGGTATATCACCATGAGTGACAGAGGAAAAAAGAAAAGTGTTACTTTATCCAAATTGCAGATTTTGCTGCTCATGACTCTATCATAATATTGAAAAGACAACTCAGAATGAGAAAAAATATTTGCAAATCATGTATAATAAGGGACCTGTATCCAGAATACATAAAGAATTCTTAAAACTTAATAACAAAAAATAAAACAAGAGCCCAATTTTTAAAAGGGCAAAGGATTCGAATAGACATTTCTCCTAAAGAAAAAAAGGGCATATGAATGGCCAAGAAGCATAAGAAAAGAAGTTGAACATCACTAGTCAATAAGGAAATGTAAATCAAAACCACAATAAGATATTACTTCATAACCACTAATCAAAAGTACAGGTGTATGGAGAAACTGGAATTCCTATATACTATTGGTGGTAATGTAAAATGGTACAGCTGCCTTGGAAAACAGCCTGGCAGAAGCACCATAAAGTTAAAGGTAGAATTACCACATGATCCGGTAATTCTACTCTTAGGTATACACACAAGAGAAAGGACAACATGCGCCTGCACAGAACCTTGGACGCGAATGCTCATAGCAGCATTATTCATGATAGCCAAAAAGTGGAAACAACTCCAATGTCCATCACCTGATAAATGAATAAATAAATGTGGTATATCCATGCAACAGGGTATTATTTGACTATAAGAAATTAAATACTGATGCCAGCCCCATGATGGATGAGCCTTGAACATGTCATGCTAAGGGAAGGAAGTCAGTCCCAAAAGACCATTTGTTGAATCATTCCATTCATATGAGAGATCCAGAATAAGCACATTTACAGAGACAAAAAATAGACGAATGGTTTCCTAGGCCTGAGGCCCATAAGGAGGAACCTGGGAGTGACTGCTAATGGTTACGGGATTTCTCTCTGGAGTGGTAAAAGTGCTCTAAAGTTGGATTGTGGTGATGGCCGCAAAACTCTGTGAATATACTAAAAAACAGAATGGTACATTTTTAAATCAGCAAATTGTATAGTACATAAATTAGATATCAGTAGAGCTGTTTTGTTAAAAAGTAGGCCATCATATAGCGTCCTTTTTGGATAAACATAAAAGGTGATCACCATATTCTTATTTTTAAAATTTTAGTTATTTTCTAGTTTTATTTATAGTGAGCAAAAAAATAAATATAGCACCCCCCCCAAATTATTCATTTAGAAAAACAATGAAATAAAAATGGGAAAGACTATGAATAGGCAACAGGTCAATGAAGATATATGAAGGCAATATGAAAAACATCAGTAGTAACTACAGAAATGTTAAATCAAATAACATGTGGCTACGCTCATGTACTACACTGAAAATTTCTTTGATAAATACACATTATTGGTAAGCATTTAAAGAAGTGGGTGGTTTGACACAGGGCTGGTAAGATTGTCCGTACTTTAAGGTGCTTTAAGGGCCAGGCTTCTTTTTTTTTTTGGTACCAGGAATTTAACCACTGAGGCACATCCCCAGCCGTTTTTATTTTTTATTTTAAGACAGGGTCTCACTAAGTTGCTTAGAGCCTTGCTAAGTTTCCAGGTCTGGTTTTGAACTTTTGATCCTCCTGCCTCAGCCTCCTGAGTCACTGGGATTACGGGTGTGCACCACAAGGCCCAGTTTCTATTATTTCTTTGATACTGAATCTTGGTCCGTCCTCAAGATCAGCTTAATTGAATGCAATGAGCACACAAATCATGTGGAATCTTAACAAGATCTTAAATCAGTACATCTGGGGTGGGGCCTGAGAGTTTGGATTCTAGGAGGCCCTAGTGATGCTGGTGTCCTTGTTAGATGGGTGTCCATACAGGAAATATTAGAAGGTTCAATAATGCATACACTTTGAATGAACACCAGTTATTTTTTATAGGAAAGGTATGAAAAGTTTTCATCTTGGTATTGTTTATAATAGTGAAAAATCTTAATGTACGTGTTTAATTGCAGAATCTCAGTTGCTTTACTGTGTATTTTTTTACTAGTACTTAATTATAAAAATAACATGCTATAATATTCATTGACACCAATTCATGTTTACTTTTTTGGTGTGACAGTTTTGTGTTAAGTGAAGAAAAGTTACAAAAAAGGATTTTGTAAATGAAACCATTTTCATTGTAAATACACATATAGAAAACATGAGTAGAAGACTATCCTCCAGCATGTTAATGCTAACTACCTCTGAGTGGGGATTTTTACTTTCTCCTCTTTGCCAATCTATATTTTTTATTGTTCCAACCACAAACACACAAAATTTTTTATATAAAAACGAGTACTGAAATTGATTTTGATCCTGCTCAGATTGCTGGGGATTTTCCTCCCTGGCAGCCCAGCACAGCCAAAATATGCAACAGCGCCATCTAGAGGTTATTCCCTAAAACTGCAGACACCTGGTCCCAGAAACCCAGGGAAGGTGTACAATAATGACTCAGTAAATACAGTTCAAATTGCAAAATGCACACATTTGTCAGTTGAATATCTCAGAGGGCTAGCTTTACCATCACCAAAGGTATTAATTCTCTGTGTAAATAAAGGACTTTAAAACCTTCACCAATAGGGCTGAGAAAATATTTCTAGTGGATTAGCAACAGGGAGACAATTTGTTAGTTTTCTTCCAAGTGTCTTTTCACCCCACTCCTTCTGACATTAATTTTAATTAAACAGAGCTAATTTTCTGCTTTGAATTGGATGGAGATGATTGTTATTTTCTGGTTAAAAAAAAAAGGAAGAGAGAAAATAGTTTTGCATGTATTAACAGATTTGTCTAACATCTATATCACAAATGGACAGCACCAAATATTCTGTAGAAAAGCTTAATGAACATGTATAAAGTAAATTCTACATTACATAGTCCTGCCTGTGGAGTACTGGCCAGTGCTAGGAGTCTTGGCATTTCTGGGGCTGAGAACTGCCTGGTCCCGTTTCTCTTCCTGCCTTGCTTCCTCCAGGCCACAGCAGGAGAGCAAGTGCCAAAGTTTCCAGTAATTGCCACTGCATTTCTGTTCATGACACAGCAACTCTGCAGCGTGACCTTGTTCACTCCTGACCCCTGCTTGGACCCTTATTTTAGGCAGGAGAACTCACAGAAATTTCTGAGGATGTGGAGAAAGTACTGTAAACTGGAAAGACTGATGTTGTCATAAAAGCTCCAGGCTGGAGTGATGAGTGAGCTGGAGAAGAGAACATGAGGGAGACACAGCGATGGTTATAAGTCCATGAGGGGTTCTGGTGCTCCCTCCACCCACACCATTCACCACAATTCAGGTTCCTGCTGCCTAGTTTCTGCCTCTCTTATTTGGCAGCTGGAAAATATTTATGGGTTGGATCTTACATATCTCCCAAAAGCTCATATGCTGAAGGCTCGATCCCCAGATGTTGGTATTATTGGGAGGTGGTGGAAACTTTATGAAGTGGGGCCTTGTGGAAGGGAGTTAGGTCACTGCAGGCATGTCCTTGAAGAAGGTACTGGGGCCCTGGCCCCTTCCTTTCTCTCTTTGCTTCCTGGCCACTATGAGGTGAGCAGCCTCTGCCACCACACACTTCCTTCCAAGGTGTTCTGCCTCACCCCAGGCCCCACAGCAACAGAGTCAACCGACCATGGACTGAAACCTCTGAAATTGTGAGCCAAAATAATCTTTCTTCCTTATAATTTAATTATTTCAGGTATTTTCCCCACAGCAATGGAAATTAGCAATATAGGAGGACCTAATTCAGAGAAAAGAGTGAAATAAGTGATAACTGAATTGAAACAATACCTCTCCCTGCATTTCAACAAAAGAATAATGATAACATTTAATGAATGCTTAATTTACGCCACCAGGCACTATACTGAGACCATGAATGTCTTGTGTCATTCAAATCCCCTAACGAGTTGAAGTTCAGGTCTTTTTGCTGATGAACAGACCAAGGCTTAGAGAAGTGAAGCTCATGATCACAAAGCTGGTTGGTCAGTGGCAAAGTGGAGATTCTAACCCAGGGTCTCTGTCTCCACAGCTGAGGCTCTTACCCATGGTGCAACAAAAGAGTCTTGCTGACTCCAGTTGTGAAATATGTCCTAAATCATCTATTTCTATCCATTTGTGTCATCTCTACCAGTCACCATGATCTTCCCTCACTTTTTCAGTAGCCTCCTAACTGGTCTCCAAGCTTCTACCCTGAGTGACATTTTAAAACAAAAGCGGAAACAGGCAGTTTCCTTATTACTTCAAAGGCTTCTGATTGCCCTTGGGTTAAATGAGAGATTTTTAGTCCTGAATCAGGAAGTCCTTAGCCAGGGCCCTGAAGCAGGAGTATCTGGCCCCATAGTACACCACTCACCACCCGGCTTAATTTGCTGGTGTTTCTATAGTTCTAGCTTCTTCCTGCTGCAAACATTCACATTACTTTTCCTATAGCTGTAAACTCTTCCCTCCCTTTGCCCAGCAAGGACTGCACATCATCAGGGGCTCAAACTGAAGCACACTTTTCTGGTGAGGAATTCTGACTCTCAAATCTAAGCACCCCACCTCTGTCCCCTGCTCTTCTTCTCTGGGCCCTTTAATTATTCACAACACAGATTCCTCATGTGTTAAATAATCTCCTCTGCTAGAGCATAGGGTTCATGGGGTGGGGGACAGGGACACACTGTAGGTGCTGATACACATCTACTAGGCAGATACTACCCTGTTCAAAAGGGCTGAATCTCTAATGTGAGATTTCCCTAGTCAAGGCACACTGGATGAGCTCCTTTGCCACAGCAAAGACACCACCATCTAGCAGCATTGATGCGTGGGGCAGCAGTCAGAGGTATTACTCTGATGGTCTCTGAGAGTAGTAATTTATACTCCGAGCACAATTCCAAAGCAGACTCCCACATGCCATAACCATGATTCATATTTCATACAATCAATACACAGCATGTTTGCATGTTTTGAACAGAAAAACCATATAATTGTTAAGGTTTTTAGGAAAAGTTGGAAGGTTTTAATATGATTGTGCATGTTCTTTAGTATTTATTGTGTTAGGTTTTAGGCATTAGGCCAAGAGGTAGATATGATCCCTATTTACTTTTCAGTCCTATAGCTTATGTCTCCCTCATTTCCCAGTTGATGAACTTGAAGACAGAGAAAGGGTAAATTGTTTTCAGCACACTTTAAGACAACATGGAAATGTAAGGGATACTTTGGACAAATTTTTAATAATTTTCTCATTTCTGAGTTTTGAATAATGCTGAAAATATAATTTCCTTTATTTTTCCTTTCTTTACTAAGTTCCCCCTTCTCAATCCAGCACCTGGCATCAGGAGCTTTTAATCTAATGTAAAACACAATACTGCAGTTAATCACTAACCTGAGCTCTCAGCTGAGTCTGTTAGGTGAAAAATCAAACAGACCTCTTGCCACAATTCATATGTCATATGATCAACACATATGGCAGGTTTTGAATAAACCAATACAGTTAGTTCTTAGACAATTGGGAAATTTGTTTTCCCATGGTGAAAAAGTATAAAATGGTGCTTGCATGTAAAGAAGAATGTCAGATGCTTTCAGAAAAGGGGAAAGTTTTAAAAACTTATCTCCTGTTTTGTCAAATTTATTCGTTAAGGTGTAGCTGCCTAAAGTCTTTGTGGCATGGCATGCTTATTTCTTGTTTGGTTAGAGAGCCTAACTGATACTTTGGGGAATGGATCAGTGGTTTGCAACCTTTGTGTGTGTGTCCATAGGGCACTTTCAAATACTCTAAAGTTTTGGTTGTACATCTGAAAGGCATTACTAATGAACACTGATTATAAAAAGGAAAGTTTCAGGAAGTTACAAAAAGTTTCCACTGTTGTCACTTTATTCACTTTCTTTGCCCTCCATTTGAGAAGAATTGTTACTGACCTGACCACATACTTTTTTTTAGAATCATGAAAGGAAATATCTGCATATTCCAATAAGTAGCTGTCTTAGTCTATTTGTGCTACTATAACAAAACACTTGAGACTGGGTGATTTATAAATATATATATACATATTTCTTGTAATTCTGGAGGCTATAAGTTCAAGATGAAAGCACCTACAAGCTTGGTGCCTGGTGGGGACCTTTCTCTACCTTTAAGACCGTGTCCTACTGCTGTGTTCTCACATGGGCAGCAGGCAGAAAGGGAAAGGTGAATCTGTGTGGAAGCTCTTTTATAAGGTCCTTAACTCCACTCACAAGGAGGGAGTCCTCATGGCTCAATCACCTCCAAAAGCCCCACCTCTTAATATATGTCACTGGAGATTAAGTTTCAACATGAATTTCAGGGGACATTTGGGTCAAGGTACTGATCATTTTTTTTATGTAGTAACTTGTTGTGATTCCTGCACACAGTACATTATACTTCATTCTGTGCTACTCCCGTAACTTGTTCAGGTCAAACTACCACCTGACAGACACAATTAGAACCTATTTTACATTGAAGCAAAAATAAATTTTCCATCTAGACCAAAATTTGGTAGAATACCAGTGTGCTGGCTCTAGGGATTCATGTCATCTAATTGGAAATAAGTTAAATAAAAGCCACAACATTTGCACAAGTGATGTATTAAGCTTCCTTTCACAAACACAGTCCTTCTTCATCCAGCCCATAAATATGCCTAGAGAGATTCAACATCGTGTTTCCAACATGGCATTGAAGAAATAGTTTCTTTCAAGAACAACAACAACAAAAAAAGCTAAACAACTTTTTCAAAAAAGACTAAATCTAAGAACAGCTCAATAAAACTGCCAAGAATGCCTAAGTTTCTGTCTACTTGGTAAACCTTTAAGGGACTGTCTCCTAACGAGAAAGAAGTAACTTGAAAATATTCTGCCTGTGCCAGTAATGTGTGATTTAAGAGAGGAAATACTTAGAGGCTTAAGAGACCTTTGCAGGGAGCCTGGAAGCTGGCTGCAAGTTTGAAGACATTTGCATTCCCTGGAATCCAGGCTCAGTTCTCTCTGGGAACCACCAGGAAGTAAAGTCCATAAACTGAGATTTTAGAAGGACTCTGAAGCCAGCCATGAATCAGAACAAAATGAAACTTGGTGCAAGTGGGTAGCAATTTATCGTGATGTTGTCCTAGTCTACAGGGAGAAAATTCAGACATTTACAGTGAAATAGTGTTGGGTCAGTGGAAATGCTTTAGCATTCGATATCCAGGGACAGAGAGCATAGCCGATCGGGTTGCTTTCTATTTCCATGGCTCAACAGTTTACTGTTTACTGGGAATCTGAAGAGTGTTAGATGCCGGAAGCTCCTACACAAATGACACTCAGCCCCTACCTCCAGGGTCTTAAGGTCAACAGGGACTGCGGTGAGTCTGTAGGGATGCTATAGCAAAGTTGCACTTAAGAGATCAGTGAGATTTCTCTGCTATTCTAAAACCTCAACAGATTCTGGCTTTTCAGGATGATTTAGGATACAGACTTCTAAGTCCTGTTTCCTTTGAGTTGGAATGTTCTGTCTATGGTCTAGGATAACAGTAGTCAGTTATTTCTAACTCATTACTTGGGAAAACATCCCAGTAATCCACAAAATCAGTGCATGAAGTTCTTTCTGCACTATAAATCTGTGTCCCTGACTCTTGACTGCATGGTTTGCATAAACTTATCTATGGGCATCTTTCAGTCATCTCCCCTGATGGCCCTGTGCCTGGGCCTGATCTCATCCAGTCTTTCCTCTGCCTTCTGCATATTTCCATTGACAAGTCTTACCAATGTTTCAAATCCAAAACATCTATAATTAAATCCACAGTCTGGTAGGTATGAGTGTCAGTTTTAACATTAGGCTACCTAAGGTCAAATCCAGGTCATACCACTTACTGGCAACTAAATTGATCTCTATGGGTATCATGTCCTATTTTTCCCCCTCCATACCAGGAATTGAATCCAGGGACACTTAACCACTCATTGAGCCACATCCCCAGCCCTTTTAATTTTTTTAAATTTTGAGACAGTGTCTCAATAAGTTGCTTAGTGCTTCACTAAGTTGCTGAGGCTGCCCTTTAACTTGTGATCCTCCTGCTTTTTAAGTGGCTGGGATTGCAAGCGTGCACCACCACACCTGGCAGTGCCTCTTGTTCTTTTTCTACAAAATTAGGTGATTGATAGTCCCTATTCTTTAACACTATCATAAGAATTAAATGAGGTATTACATGTAAAATATAGCATGGTATCTGATCATAGTAAGTGCTCAGTAATTTTTATTATTTGTTGCAAAATTGATGTCTGTATTTCTGTCATTGGTAACAACTAGTTTTCTTATAAATTTGGCAGAGAGAGCATTGGAGATTCTAATATTACTATGGCCATGGCAGTGGGCTGCTGCTCCTGGTTGGCATGGATGGGATGGTAGGTGGGAAAGGCATGTGTATAAAGCAAGAAGGTCTCTGAGCTCACCCCTATCATCCTCTTCTGCTCTTGACAGACACTGCTGGTCATTTATAGCTCCCTTGTTCCCCCTTCCTGAGCTCAGCAGCCTCTTAAGGCAGCATGAGCGTCAGCCTCCAGGGGATCCAAGCTGCTACAATGGTTAAAATGTATCTGTCACACCTCCTCAGAAGCAGCAGCTTCTGCTGTGGAAAAGGTACAGAGAAGGAAGAAATCAAACCAAAATCAGTTGCACAGACTATTAAAAACCAAGGAGCCACTGTATGAGCCCGCGAGTGACTTCTGCCAGTTGCCAGTTGTGGGTGTTGGTCTCTATGGCTCTCCTTAAGGCCAGCAGGGGTCTTAGGAAGCAAATCTGCCCTCAGAATATACTTGACTCAATTTTCTTCACACCATCGTTCTGTCCTTCACTTGTATTCCCTTTTCTCAGAGGACAGGGAGCCACAGAGCAGTATTTTCCAGAGGTGTGTGGACCACTACTTCCTTGGAATAATCTAAAGTATGTTCATGGTCAAACAGATCTGGGAGAGACTATCCCCCAGGGAACTCTGTACAGGTTACAGTAAACATGAGGATGTGGAAAGCTTAGAGAAGGCCTTCAGGACAGAAGCCTGTTGGCCCTATTTAACCCAGGGTTCCCCCAGATGTTTGTTATTAGAACCATTTTCCCTGACCCAATATCTCCTCATATCCCAAGATCGAGTGTGCTACTGCACACATTTTTTGGAAATATGACAAATTAAAAAAAAATTTTTTTTTCCTCTTACTCATGACACCAATTATTCACCAAGTCCTAACTAATTCTTTCATCAAGTACCTCCTAGTTCCACCTCCTCCTCTTTTTTCTCTGGGCTTCCACCCTGGTTTAGCCAGTGAGCCCAGTGCTTCGGCCCCTTCCCTGGCCATCCCTGCCACCTGGCTCCCCCATCTAGCCACCTTCCTATTCCATTGATGTCATTTTAGTTGGTTGAATGGCGATCCCCCAAAGACATTCCTATGTCTTAATCCCCAGGACCTGGGAGTGGGAGCTTGTTTGGAAATAGGGTCTTGGCAAATGTTACCAAGTTAAGGATCTCAAAACGACATCATCTTGGATTATCTGAATGGGCCCTGAATCTAATGACAAGTGTCCTTTTAAGGGATACAGAAAGTCACAGAGAGAAGGCCATGCACAGATGGTGGCAGAGATGAGAAAGATGCAGTCCTGAGGAACTGCTGGAGTCACCAGAGTCTGGAAGAGGCAAGGGCAGCGCTTCCCCAGAGCTTTAGAAGGAACACAGTCCAGCTGACACCCTGACTTGGGTGTCTGGCCTCCAGCACTGTGTGAGAATGAATTCCTGTTGTTTTAAGACACCACCTTTGTGGCGATTTCCTCGTGACATCTGTTCACCTATCTCCAGAAGGAAGCAGCCTGTGACTGTGCTATTGGTCACTGAAGTGTTGACCCCCTGTTCCCACGACATGCCAGGCAACACCATGTGGCCACCACTGTGATGTTGCATCCATGTGCACTGCCCAAGTGCAAGGGATGGCAGCTGGGAAGGCTCACTGCCCCTGTCCTGGTGTCAGGCTACAGACTCATGAAGTTGCTGGCTTCAAGATCTCCACCTTTTGAACTTACTAGATCCTCCTTCTCACCTCCCTGGTATATCCCCACAAAACCCACTCCCTCATCAAACAGCACTTAAGGACAGACATCCACAAGCTCTGCCATGGAAGCCTTCCAATTCTACTTAGAGACAGAGGTGTTGACGAATGCACTCTGGGAGGCGCACAGAAAGTGGACGGTGATTCTGGTTTGCTTGTTCTCTTTGTATTTCTCTCTCCACATTCAATCAGTCAGTAATCAAATGTTTGTTGAGCACATGTTAAATGACACTATGTCCTGAACTGGTCATATTTAAGTATGAGATTCTGAATGCATCTCTTTCAATCAATCAGCGCTAGTTTTCACTTGTCTGAACACTCAGTTGGCAGGCATGTTGTCCCCCTTAATGTCATATGTCCTAGATCTCCCTCAGCCACACTCCTAACCCCACACCATTAAGGAGAAATATCCTTCATGTTCTCTCCAGAGCTGTGCATGTCTGGGGAGGCAGCCCAGAGGACAGTTTTGAATTTGCTTCTACTGAGGCACTATAGTAAAACATGTTGGCTAATTTAAATAAATATTGGCAATAAAAACATTACTAAAGTTTGAAGAGGTTTAAAGACATACATAAAGTGTACACACAATTTTAGTTTAGACAGAAGTGAGTGCAGTAAAGTAGAAATTAGAAGTCCCAGGCCTGCCTCTGCCCTTTTCCAGCTGGGTGTCTCTCTGGTTTCTTCCCTCCATCTCAAACAGTAGCAGGTTTCCTCATCCGCAAAGCCTGGTACACACCAGGAAATACTGTAACCATGTGCCTAGGATGAGCAGGTTTTGTGAAATGTCAAGACAAGAAGCCCCTAACTTTCAAGGAATTTGTTACACACAGATTGGCTCACCACATGGTGAGCTAGACATGCCCCTTACCAATTTTTGTAATAATTTCTTCAAACAAAGAGCCCTTAGGAAGAAGGATCTCATCTTATTCATTTTGATGTTTGGAGTCTGGAACACAGTAGGTACTCAATGAACATTTGTAAAACTTCTTATTCATGAAAAATTTCTCCAAAGAGCTCTGAGGAACATTCAGAGACAGCAAAATCTGATCCATCAGGTGGGACAAAAGAAAACAGTGACTTACAGGTTAATGATTATTTTGGAATGCCAAGGAGACACTGGGAGTAACCCAAGAGACCATCTTCTTCCTCATGGCTATTTGGCAGAGAAACTCACAGCCCTTCCACAGTGGTTCAGTTTTCCTAGAAGCCTAGGTGTTTTGGAATCAGAGAACCAGACGTGGTTAAAAAGCAACTTTGCCAAGATCACAGAGATTAAGAAAACTGAGATCTGATCATCCACCCATGTTTTTGGATAGGAATAGATGAATGTCAAAGAAAATACATTTTCTAAAGTGATGAAATGGATTCAATTAAATATGATACCTAGAGAATTTTATGTCATTTATTGAAATAATTTCTTTTTAAGATATCCTATATTTGTTTTCTTTTAAAATCATGGAAAACTAAACCCTCCAAGTTATCCACAATCCTACCACTTTTTGTCTGGGGGAAGAGTAGGGAAGTAGACATTTTTTTGGGTATTCGTTAAATGAAATGAATAGGAGGGGAAAGTCTTATTTATTCCAGTAGTGTTACTTTCAGAATCAGAAGTGGAAGACAAGTAACTGATAACTTCTTTCCTTTCTAGTTCCAATATTCTCTATTCACAATATTCCATTTCCACCTTTGTCTTCCCAGAGTCTAACACTGTAGGTTCCTCCCTGGCCTGGTAGTCAATCTGTCAACATTTCAAAATCAGTATAGTCTTGAAAGGACACCATCGGCCGCTCATGCCCAAGATTTCTCTTCCAACTTTGTGTTGCTACAGTCATTCATTCTTTTTGGACTTACAAACTCTTCTTGGGAAACACTCCCCGGACCCAGTGTATATCAGCTTTTCACTTGTAGCAGACTGCATGAGGATGTGACCACTATCTAGTGTCCAGTTGCCAGGGTTCAAATCTCAGGGTCATTTACCAGGTGTAACTTTGGGCAAATTGTGTAACCTGTCTACAGCTCAGTTGGTCCATCAGGAAAAGGAGAGTAAGGATAGTGGCTATGCATCAGATGGTTGTTTTTTGAAGGAATATGTGCTAAGTGCTCAGCACAGAAACCAATACCCTGTAATACTTAATGGGAATCACAGAAAACATCTCAGAAATGTTTAAATCTGCACATCCTCCCAACCTAAGGGCAGTGGGATAGAGGGGTCCTAGGTGCTGCCTTGTGGAGAGGAACCCATCCTTGTTCTGCAAGCTGCCAAGCTGGGGATGGGGAGGCCCAGCAGGAAGGAGCAATAGCTCAGAGGCCCCATGCTTACAGAGTGAACAGGTCCAGAACCTCCCTGTAGTGTTGGCCAGGGTGAATGGTGCCACAGGGCCCGCCTGTTTATCCCATCAAACTCCACCATCACGTTCTTTCATCCTGGTCTCATCTCCAGAGCAGGACCATCCCCGCTTCCTTAATGAGATGGCTCGCCAACCCTCCTGCGGACCCTCTCCTTCCACTGTGACCTCTAAAACAGTCTGTCATCCAGTCACTTGTAGCTACAAGTTTCTGAACTTTGTGTCCCCATTTCCTATGTAAAATGGGTTAATAATAATATCTACCACTTAAGATAGCTGAGAGAACAGAAAACATTATTGCAAGAGAAGCACCTAGAACACTGTTAGATCATACACATCAGAGAAAAACTAGCTACCATTACTTTGCTTTGCACCTCTGTGAAAGCAGCAAACCCCCTGTAGCCACATTTTTCCCCCAACATTCCCTTTCCTTTCTTCCTCCACCAGGGCCTGGCTGACCCCTAAAGACCTCCCCTCACATCTCAGTGTCTGGAGGTGGGATAAAGAGGCTTTCCTTGCCCTCCCTCTTCAAAAGCCTTCAGTCCCTCTGAAATTCATGTTCTAACCATGTTCTAACCACCCCCCTTCCTGTCGTGGTACTGTATACTCTTTTCCCTGCACAGAAACCATTGTAATCTTCTGAAAATTAATTCACATCTTATGCCTCTTATGTTTTAGGATGGTTCTGTGATGTTCTCTTATACCTGGATCAAAATCAAAAGCCTATCTGACCTTATATGGTATCACTCACCCCCACTAGTTACATGGCAAAATTGGCCTTCTTGCTCTTCTGGAAAGATATGACCTCTCACCCCAGGGCCTTTCTTTGTACTTGCTGTTTCCTTTGCCTATACCACCTGGACTCTAGATCCTTCATATTATTCAGGTCTGAGTTCAGAAGTCATCTCCTCAGGGAACCCTTCCATGAACCCCAAGATAAGACAGCTCCATATTCACTGCTACTTGGCTTCATCTATTGTTCATGTGGCTCTACTGAAATTATAGCTTTTTTTTAACTTCTTGTTTTTCTGTCTTTCCTCCCTAGGATATAAGTTCAGTAAGATCCATAATCCAGTTTTTATTGTTCATTGTAGAATACCTGAACCTAGAAGAGTGCCTGACCCAAGTAATCTTTCATAAACATTTGCTGAACAAATAAACACAGAACAGTGGGGTCCAAAGACCACACAGCTCTGACATTGGACAGCTCTGGGCTTGAATCTGAGCTCTGTCAATATATTGGCTATGCGATCTTTGACAAATTATTTATCATGTTGAGACCAAATTCCTCCAACCAACTAAACCATGGAGGAGGGGAAGTCACTCCATCAGGGCCATGGTGAGATGGTATCTATAGCACCTGATCCATTGCCTGGCAGATTCCAAGCCCTTAATGAATGCTGGTTATAGTTACTATTATCCAGAGAATGACAACAACCTGAGACTTTATTTCGATTAAGGATATCTACACTTGGATATGTTTCTTTTGTTCAGAGTAGAGCAGTACAGAACCACTCCCTTTTCAAAAGGGGCTTCCACTTTTGGAAAAAATGCCTACTTTTGTCTGAGAGAGTGCAGATCATCCCATCACCTTCCTGAGAATAATCAAGCCCATATTTAAGGGTGTAAGGCCAACGGAGGAAGGATCCCCAGGTATCATAACTTCTTGTATAAATTAGCAAGAGGAACTGGATTTTCCATACCCTAATTGAGTGCATTAAGAACAGGGGATTAAAGAGAACATGTTTCCCTGCAGGGAATAGGTTAACTTTCAACTCCGTTCTCCTAAGGAAGAGCTTATTTGTGCAATCAAATAATGCATGTACGTTCCCCCAGAGCATCCTGCAATTCGGAGGTCTCACTGATCCACTTCTTTACTTTCCTGCCTGGGGTCTCTGGATAATTAAAATAAGAAGGGTCTGATCTGTTCTTCTCCTCAACGTTTGTGGTTGATGGAAGAACCCTGCATTGTCCAGGAGCGTTCCCCTCCTTCTGGGGACCCTCCAGTAGCTTCAAAGCTTCAGCGGGAATTGTTTGCTTTTTTGTTTTTGTTTTTGTTTTTAATAGAAATGACATCAAGTCTTTAAGGTAATTCTTGACTTCTCAGCCTACTCAATAAAGGTAATCAGTTACACAAAGGGAAGTTTGGACCTTTGTCTATGGGCCTATAGGGAAGACTAGTGAAGAAATCGGTTTTCAATTTTTGTCACAGAACAGTGACAGAGAAGAGAAAGGAAGTATGAGATTGCAAAAATCTACTGTGAAAGCAGAGATTTAGGAAATGCTAAGTTGAGCTTTTGGACCCACGTAGATGTGGCTGGGTCACTTGGCACTAACACTCCAGTTCTTGCACATGCTAATTAGGTAAATTGGGCCAAAATGGCAATAATGGCACCAAAAGGGAAATATGTGTAAATAGCATGAGTTAATATAGGCGGCAGCCTGAGGAGCACCAGATACGCATGTTCTTCTACTGCCGTCTGTCCTCGCTTTCTTTGGTGTTCTGTATCTTCAAGACGCCAGTGGACCTTGCCCCAGCATCTTGAGGTTACTTTTTAAAGGAATGCTAATCACTGCTAAACATTTAGCCATCTTTTTCCTGAGGTACCCTGACCAGTGTTTCTGCTCAGTCCTGAAACTCCAGGTAGGCCCAGGATAAGTGCCCCATTAAAAAACCAAGGCCTCTGACTTTTGGTTTGATTTGGGTTGTAAATGTAGACAGTTGTCCTCTTGCAAGGAGAGCAATTCGCAGGTCATTACATCTGCTGATCCTCTGAAAAAGATGCCAGGATTTTGCCAGAGTGTGCCCTGAAAAATAGCCAAGGCACAAATTAACACCCACTTTCTGGCAATGGGAATCATTCCTGAAAAAGCCACTTCCGCAAAACCTGAGGCAACTTGGAATAATCCGGGAGCCAAGACACAATTTATTACTTCACAAAGAACATAGAATTCTGATCCAGGAGCAAACTAGCTGCTGGGTTTTTTCCTTTCCCACACAAGCTGCATTTCAAAGGCCTGACACTCTCAATTTACAAGCCAGGCCTTTGAGAGGAATGCTTTAAATAGCCTGAGATTTATTAAACGCCATAACTGAAAAGGAAGAAGAGACCAGGTCATCTTAGAAACAGGGACACTGAGGCCCAGGCAGGGAAAGTGAGTAACTCGCACAGGATCAAACAGCAAAAACTGATGGTGAGCTCTAGAACCAAGGCCACTCCTCTTTCCAGCTGCCCCAATATGTCTACAGAACATCCATCACGCTCTAAATTAAAATCTGTTTTTTAAAATTTATCTGATATAAAAAAATATAAAATAATGTACATATCAATGGCATAGTATGTAGGCAATACACACGTACATTATGTAACACTTAAATCAGGTTAAGCATACTTATCTCCTCAAACGCTTACCATTTCTGTGTGGTGAAAACTTCCAAAATCTTTCTTGAGCTTGTTGAAGTGAACAGTACAGAATTGTTATCTATAATTACCACACTGTGCAATAGTACCCAGAGTCAGAGTAACATTTTAAAAGAAATGTTTTTTACTTCAAACTAGCAGAATTCAAAAGGGATTCGGGCATTACTTGGGGAATGGAGCTGGACAACTTCAAAGACTTTTTTTCTAATCCCCATAGATTATGTTTCTATAGAAAGAGGGAGTGTTTATCATAGGGACCAAGGTATAGACCACGTATCAAGGTGACACCATTTAAAAAGAAAAACTGACATTAACTGAATTAAATGCCTTAAAGATGTCAAAGGCTTTGATCTGAATTTCAACTTCTAGAACTTTCCTTAAAGAAATACTGAAAAGGTGAGCAAACAAGATGTTCAAGATGCTCTCTTACCAAAGAGTAGTAGGTAGTAGCAAGAAGCTTGAAACAACTATGTAAGAACTGAGATTGGGATGAACAAATTTGAATAGATCCATCCATGGATCTATTTCCATGTTATGTATGAGGAAATAACATCTATTTATACCCTCTAATAGAAACCTTCACCGATTATTGTTTAAAAGGAACATCATAAAATGTTTTATATGCTATGACCCAATTTTTGTTAAAATGATATATTTTTATTTACCAAAAATAAGAAATATTACAGATTATCATGGGATTTTTAGTTTGAAAAATGTAAAGCTCGTAACAGGTTTGTTATTTACTACCCAAGGTAGATACCAACAGAAGAGTAACTTTAATTCCTTCTCTTCTGGCAGGCTCCACTGGTCAGAGGGTGATACTTATCTCTACTCCAACATCTGTCAAGCCCTCCTAATTATTCCTGCAGGTGGCTAGATGGAAATGACTCTTTCCATCTCAGCAGGTGCCATTACAGACCTCAAGTCCAGGTCAGAACTGTGACCTCGGCAACTTTGTCCTTTGTTCCTCTATATCTGCTTCCTTATGCCCCTAGTTGCTGTGCCTGGTCTTCTTCACCTCCCTCCTACACTGAGTGGGTGATGTAGCCAAAGACCCCTGACTGGGACATCAGGTAGACTGAGTGCAAACATTAGCTGTCTGTTTGTCTGCTGCCTCTATTTATTTGCAAGTGTCTTCACTTTTTTTTTTTTTTTTTTTTCAAATTCTAGGATTTAAACCCAGGGCATCATACATGCTAGGCAAGCATTCTACCATGGAATGACATCTACAGCACTTTTTAAATTTTATTTTTGAGACAGGATCTCACTAAGTTACCCAGGCTGGTCTTGAACTTGAGTTCCTCCTGACAGTCTTGAGAGTACCTGGGATTATAGGCATGCATCACCATGCCTGATTGTCTTCACCTTTGAGATTCAAAGGTATGATTTACACATAACATAATGCATAACACTCAAGGGTACAGTTGTTTTAATAAACATTTACAAATCAGACATACTTACATTCGTGTAACCACCACTTTAATCAAAATATAGAACATTCCATCACCCCAGAAAGTTCCCTCCTGCCCCTTTCAAGTCAATTTCCCTAAATGGAGGCAACCACTTTCTGGCATATATGACCATAACCTATCCTAGAACTGCATATAAATTAAATCCTATAGATCAACTCTCTCATGTCGATTTCTTTTGATCAAGGTAATGTTTTCAGATTCATCAATGTTAGGTAAGTATTTATTTCATTTTGTTGCTGAGTACATCTATCACATGCATAAACTGCAATTATTCCATTCACCTATTGCTAGCTATTATGAATAGAGCTGCTATTAATTCATGCTCAAGTTTTCTGTATGTGTGCTTATGTTTTGGTTTCTCTTCAGTAAATACCTAGGAACAGAATTGCAGTTCAGTTCTCCAAAGTGGATGTGCCCTGTCCATGCCTGCCAGCCATGTGTGAAGGTTTCCTTCTTATCCTCACCAACATTTAGTATCTCCAGTCAAGTTACATGAGTGACATTGCAGGAAGGTTTCCACTTGCATTTTCCTGATGGCTTTGATGTTGAGCATCTTCATGCAATTATTAGACATATATACATCTTTTCTTGCTAAGTGTCAATTTAAGCTTTTTGTTCATTTTATTTGGTTGTTAGTCTTTTTAAGATTATGAGTTCTTTATATGTTCTGGACACTGGCCCTTTGTTATGTGAGATAGTTTTAAAGATACTTTCCTACCTTCCTCAAACAAAGTGAGGAACAAAGGAGATAATGCTGTGACAGTCTATGAAATTTTATCCTGATATTTATAAGGGGCAGTAAAGCTGGACAAAAGGCAAAGCCAGGATGGCACATCTCCCATGTGCAGAGATGATGGGAAGTCATCAGCTCTTACCATCTTGGAAAGCCTCTAGCAGTGGCAGGTGTACGTATGGTCTGGCACATGGTTCCTCTGTTTCTCTGTCTTCCTATATACCACTTTCCCATCAGCCCCTGTTAAGATTATCGTTCCTGACTCTTTGCTTAAATTTTGGGTCAATTTCTTTGCTGTGATCCCTATTACTTTTCCTATTTCTGCAATATTGGGTTTTGAGCTTGCTGCAACTAAGATTTATGTTTTTATTTTCTTGCATGACTTGCCACTCATCTTAGCCCAGGTTTCTTGCCGACCACCTGGTTCCGACACATGGTCTCACTTTAATCCCCCAGGTGTTTCTATTCTGGACAGTTTGTAAGGTTTCAGGTCCTTAGCACTGTCTTGGGTCCAGCCTACTTTTATTGTCTGCATGTCCTGATTTGCTCATGAGCCACAAGACAATTCCAGATTCCCTACCCAAGAAATAACATTGTGGAGTATGAGGTGGATTCTGTTTCCCAGGATAAAATATTAGCTTTGGCTTTAGTATTTAAGGTCTTTAATGAATAACTTCTTGCCACCTTTCCTTATCTCATTTTTGTTGACTTTGAAATAAAAGTTCCAACAGGAAAACGAATTTGTATTTTTTCTTCACTAAGTGGGGATCAATCGAAAATAGTGCCCAAGGATCACGAGAATTAATGATACATTGCTATTTCAATACAAGTTACTCTTAGCTAGAAGAAAGAATCCAGGACTCCTTATATGTTCGTTCCTCATTCATTATCAATTACCTGCTAGATGTGAGGTGTTGTGCTTAGAAGTGAAAATGTAAACAATCCACATACAAAAACTTGTACTGAGGTGCCTATTAACTGATGAGGAAAGTTGACAAGTAAAGAACTTTCCTTCTACAACCTAAGAGTCACAACTTACAAGGTGCTTCAGGAATTCAGGGGAGGAATGGAAGATTTATTCCTGGAGGCCATCAGGATATTGACAGTAATGGGGAGCTTTCACTGGAAAGGCAGTATTTTGAGCTGTGCATGCAGGTAAGGATAAATAAGAATGAGACAGAAAGACAAGGAAAACAGGAAACAGTATCAACAAACACATTCTTTCCAAACCCTAAACCTAGGATGCTAAGAAAAACTAGGTTTAGACATCGTGTCTAGGTAAGTTATACTGGGGTGAAGTATTTCCCCCTGCACTGCTATTTGAAGTGAGTAACATGAGAAAATTGGCAAACATGCAAACATGGATGGTCTCAGTCATAGAGCTTCCTAGCCTGTTCCTTCTTAATACTGGCTAGTTTGATGGATTGATTAATATCTGCCCCGACAACTAAGCTCTGTGAAAACAAATTACAGGTCTGTTTTGCCCATTGTTCTAATCCCAAAGCCTATGCCTGTCACAGCATAGGCACTTTATAGAGAGAGATGTATACAAGAGCCCCTGACCACTAGATGGCAAAGGGTGGCATTGCCCTTGCAGGTAGACCATGTACCCCGGGTGGCAGGGTTCTACACCTGATTTCTATCTTTCCACTGTTATCTACTGTTAACATTTCGATTCTTACTTTGTATATTTAGAACCATTTAAACCATTACAATTTGAAGGTGATCTTAGAATACTGTATGCCTGTTTCAGAAAGGACTTTGAGGGTAGGGATGTAGCTCAGTGGTAGAGTACTCACCTAGCATGCGCAAGGCCTTGGGTTTGACCCCCAGTACTGCAGAAAAATCAACCAATCAACCAGAAAAGACTTTGAGGGCAATTCTTTTGAAATAGGAAATTTTAAGTTTCCTAAGACATCTATGTATTTCCTAGGCCTGAGTCATACAGGTTGAACATCCCTACTTCAAAAATCCAAAAACCAAAATACTTTTGACTGCCAGCATGACACCACAAATGGAAAAATCCACACTAAGAAACACTGATTCGTGCACAAAATTATTAAAACTATGGTATAAATTTACCTTCAGGCTACGTGTATATGGTGTATATGAAACATAAATGAATTCTGTGTTTAGACTCAGGTCCTATCCCCAAGATGTCTCATTATGTATATGCAAATATTCTAAAATCCAAAGAAATCACAAATCTAAACATTTCTGGTCTCAAGCATTTTGGTAAAGGATATTCAACCAATACTACTTTTATCAACAGGGGCTGTTTTGAGGGGAAGCAACCCTTCTGAGGAATCTGACCCAGAACAATGTAAATGTACTTGACATCCAACTTAACATGAAAATGGTTAAATACCACCTAAGGCAGAACTTGCTCTTTTCTTGCAAAAATGCATCCCCAGGGCAAATGTACCTGCAGAATAGGTTTGAACAGAATGAATGGACAAGGGCAAAGAGCAACCTGCCTGTCAGGAACTGCAAATCAAAACCACAATGAGATATCATTTCACATCCACTGGGACAGCTAAAATCAAAAAGACAGATAATAACAAACATTGTCCAGAATGCAGAGAAATTGCAACCTTGATCCATTGCTCATGGGAACGATAAATTGTGTATCTGCTGTGGAAAACAGTCTGGCAATTCCAAAAGGTTAAGCAGAGTGTTGCCACATGAACCCTCAGGAAGGGAATTAATGCCTGCATAAAAGAGGCCCGAGGGAGCTTGCTGGCCCCTGTCGCCATGAGCGGGTGCAGCAGGAAGGTGCCATCTATAAACCAGAACCAGGCCTCCCCAGACACTGAATCTGCTGGCACTTGATCTCAGATTTCCCAGCCTCCAGAACTGTGAGCCATAAATTCCTATTGTTTATAAATTACCGTCTGGGTTATAGCAGCCCGAATGGACTAATAGAGGAGCCGAAAGTGAAATGGACCCAAATGATCTTCGGTTGGTAAATGGAGAAACAAATGTGGTCTAGCAATACAATGGATTTTTTTTTTCCCACACAAAGGAGTGAAAGATTGGCACATGCTACAATAGGATGAGCCCTGAAACCCTTTGTTGTGTGAAAGAAGCCAGTCAGTCACAAAATATTACATTATTCCATCTACATGAACTATTCCAAGAACGCAAATCTATGGAGACAGAAAGCAAAGAAGTGATGATTGCCTAGGGTGGGAGGGGAGGATTTGATGAGAAACGGGGAGTGATTCACAACGAGCACAAGGTTTCTGCTGGTAATGAAATGATTATAAAATTAATAGTGGTGGTGGTTGCAAAACTTGTGAATAGAGTGAAAACCACTGAATCACACACATTTTTTTTCGGGGGGAGGATGGGTATCAGGGATTGAACTCAGGGGTACTCAACCACTGAGCCACATCCCCAGCCCTATTTTGTATTTTATTTAGAGACAGGGTCTCACTGCTTAGTGTCTTGCCATTGCTGAGGCTGGCTTTAAACTCTCGATCCTCCTGCCTCAGCCTCCCAAGCCACTGGGATTATAGATGTGCACCACTGCACCCAGCTGAATCATATACTTTTAATATAGGAACAATATAGTAGGTGAATCGCATCTCAATAAAGTTGTCATTAAAAGAGAAAGCAGGCAGCCAAGTGGAATACTGAAGAGAAGCAGGGACAAAGTTCAACCCTGAAGACAGGTTCAAGTAGCCCCAGGCCCCCACTCTCTGCAGGTGAGGGGGCCCAAGGGAACATAGGAACCACTCCTGGTCTTAACTGCACTTTTGCTGTGTGCCTGGCAGTATAGGAATGATTAAGCTGATTCTTAGGAAACTATTGATCTGTGCTATCTAACAAGGTAGTCCTGAGCCACATGTGACTAAATTCTTAAAATGAAATAAAATTTAGAATTCAGTTCCCTATCCGCAGTGGCCACATTTCAAGTGTTCAATAACCAGGTAGCCACACTGTGCAGAGAGCAAAAGCTCCACCATTGCAGATTTTGCTTGTCTGCTTGTTATTTAGGGGGTTTTGGTGCTGGGGATTGAACCCAGGGCTTCATGCATACTCAGGACACATTGTACCACTAAGCTCACCCCAGCCCCTGGCGGAAGGTCCTTTCAGACAGGGCTGCTCTAGATAGTTCCTGGGGCCACTGTGAGCCCAATCATTTCCTGCAAAGCCTTTTTGCTCCCTTGAAAGCCAAGAGTTAAAAGAACTCCTTCAAGAATGCTGCAGTTAGAGCTCTGTGCCCAGACCTTCTTTGCAGGTCACTGTGAAGAAGAGGGCCACACTAAGCCCCATTCCTGTGTGGCTGTGTCGCTCAACACACACAGTGGCTCTGACCTGCAGAGATTGGATACTTTTTGTTTAAATATGCACACACACACACACACACACACACACACACACACAGAAGGAAAAGAATTCTAGTACTGTTTTTATAATGCTTGCAGAATAATAAACAACTGTTTAATGTTCTGTGTAGCAAGATTGAGCTCCCAGGGGAACAGGAGGGAAGATAAATCAATATTTACTAGTAGTCTTTATCCTATGTTAAATATTAGCTTAAACTTAAAACCCATGGTTTTGGTTGCTGCCTCTCCTTCAGGGCCACATTTCTAATCTTTTGCTCTTGTAGGGAAGTAATCATTTCAGAAGCAGTGGGAAATATTTGAACCATGTCCATTATATATGTTTTACTGTCGTCTGTAACAGCTATTGTAAATGTGGGGGTCACAGGAAAACATGGCCCAATTGAAATGGTACAACCTCAGCAACTCAGTCACACATAAATCTCAGTGGGAGTCACGGGCAATACTAATAAAGCTGTAGGGTGAGCAAAATTAAGAGCAATTTGCTAGAATGCTCGAGAAAACCTGTGCACTGAACTGGAGGTTTCAAGTTTCACAGATTTTCATTAGCTTTCAGTCAGAAACATTGGCAGTTACTGCTCGGTATCGACAGATAGAATTGGAAACTCCACACCGGAGAACTCAGTGGGCATAGGATCTGCCACTTGTTCAGTTTGGGCGGCTGCATCTCTGATTTCTTAGCTGTGAGGAGAGCAACAAAACTTAGTCTGCAGAGAAGCGAGAGGAATATTTCTGTGGGAATTACAGAGTCAAAAATAGGGCATTATATAACATCTAGATGGTCAAAACAGCAAATTTCCCCTTGCATATTGAAATATATTCATGGGCATGACCCTCCCGCAGTCTCCAATAAAGATACTTTATAAACACCAACCAAATAAAATTCCCTACACCATCTCCGTGGGGGATGTATATTAAATACTGAGGTTTTCATATCAATGCTACAGCTAAGCCCTGAGAGGTGAAATAACTTGCCTTAAATCACTGAGTGTCAGGAGAAGCCCAGGTGTACCCGTGTTTGAACCTGCTCTGTAAAGCCCCATTATAGCTGTTCAGAAGATGACAAGAAATGCAATCACCAGACAAAGAATTTTGGAAGCTAAGTGGTTATGTAATCAAAGTTGCTTAAATGATTTATGACTGGAAGGATCAAAGAATTAATGTTACAAAATGAAGCAAAAGCCAAAACAAAAGCAGAGGGATAAGTGTTGGAGGTTGAGATTTGGTGTTCCCACGTTTAACTCTTTTGTGAAAATGAACCCCCCAAATGCTTACATATTTGCAATGAAAGTAAAATGGATTTCTTTTTCCTGGAGAAATGACCAAAAAATAAATAAATAAATAAATAAATAGGATGAGTTTTACAATTCAGTGGAAGGACACTGGCCTTTGAGAAATCTCCTAATTCTGCCACCTCTGGCAGGGCAGAGAATCTGTTATGATTGCTTTAAACAAAAAACAGAGAGAGGTTGGTGGAAATGGCCCTCACTTCTAACACGGTCCAGTACCAAAAGCCCATTAAGACAACCTACTTACCATTTCCACCACCAGGCCACAAACAGTACAACTACCCCCTTCTTCCTGGTTCTCCTGGCTTCCCATTATTTGCTGCCCTTTCTATTTGATTGGCTCCCCTGAGAACAGAAGCCAGGACTGATTTATCCTTCTCCCCACTCGGATTCTTCCCTGTGCTCCTTATACAAAATATCACTCAATTACCCAGATTCCTTGGGCTCTGGTATAAGAGCCAAGCCGGTAGCAATAATCGTTATGTTCAAATAAAAATAACCATTTCTATTTTCGATGACACCCTGGAGGTAAATCATGAGACCGCCAATCCTCCCTTCATGATGCCAAAGACCCTGCCAGCTCTGGTTGTCTGCGTAAGGATTATTCCCAGACTACTGGTGGAGACCCGTAGGGAAACCTGGGCCCAAAGCAGAAGAGGAGGGTGAGTTGTGAAGAGACCTGGTTCTTCTATAGGTCAATCTTGTTCCTGTTCTAGGAAGTGTGACTGCACCTCCTCTCTGCTTGCTCCCAAATCTTACTTAACTTAGGTCCTAAGCAGACACCATATCCAGCAAAGGCCACCCCTGACCACATAATCTAAAACAGCCCACCTTTGGGCTCTCTCTAGTCTTTCTTCTACTTAAACTTTCTTCAGAGAAGCTATCGCCTCTGACATTCCATGTTCAAGTATTTATTGAAAACATTATCTGGGCTGGGGAGATAGCTCAGTTGGTAGAGTGCTTGCCGAGCAAGCACAAGGCCCTGGGTTCGATACCCAGCACCACAAAAAACAAAACAAAAAAACATTATCAGCCTCCCCTGTGAAATACAAGCTCCATGAGGGCAGCAACTTTTGCCTTGCTTACTGTTGTATCCTCACTGCCTACTCCAGTATCTGTCCTTTTGCAGATACTCAATAAATACTTACAGAATAAGTTATTGGATGAACAGGCAACTATTATTCATTGGGAAAACATTTACTAACTACCAATTACTGGGTGCTTACTAGACACTGTGCTGAGTACTATCAGGAGGCTCATTGGGTGTTCTGTCAACACAGCAACCATATCCATGGACTATGTTCTGTTTTTAATCACTCAGAAGTCCCTTGCCCTCGTACAGCAGTGACACACATCTTTAGGGTAATTCATCACCTCCTCTTCACTCCAGTTAGGAAAGCTCATAACTTCTGCCAATATGGAGATTAGAATGACTTCTACTGTATTTATTTCATTCTTAAAAATATCTATAATATTTGGATCCTGGAGCCTGAAGAAAAAAAATTCTTTTTTAAAGCCAATAACCAGATTTAAGTGTTTTCACTCAGTCTAAATAAATCGGTTGTGTAGTTTGGTAGAGAATCCTCAAAATAGGTAACAGAGGCTGAACTTTTCTGGGAAACATAGCTTCAGACTTAATGTCTAACTAAGATCAGTGACTTTTCACTCATTTGAAGTTCTAGTTAACTTCATATCAAGTGGCTGGGTTCTGACTGGAGGGTTCAGTGTGGCAAAAGCAATCAATAAAATCTGTAGGGTTTAGAGTCCAACAGACCCAGATTTGACTCAAGTTCTGCCACTAGCTGTGTAAAGTTAAGCAAGACGTTCTATCTCTTGAAGTTTAAATGCCCTTGCTGCTTAACTACCACTGTGTAACTTGCCTGTGATAATTTGATTCGGGAGTTAAATGTAACCCGTTTACAAGTCGGGTTAACCGGGTTCCACAGATGCTAGAAGAAGGTTTGAGAGTCCTGGACAAGGACACGAAGGACTTCATTCCTCGTGGCACAGCAAGCAGCGTAAGCATCAGTATTTGCATTTGTCTCCCATTCCAGAAGGCAAAGCAGAAAGGGCAGGAAAGACACTGTGCATCTAACAGAGTGTCTGCCTTTCAGGCCAGGAGCACAGAGCTTGACAATGTGCTGTTTTTATAGCAAGCAATAAGCAAGACTGCTCTTCATCCTGAGGGTGCTTACCTCATTTCTAAACACTGTTCACTCAAAACACAACCCTGAAGAATGGCGCAGGTAAAAAGCAACCATGGCCTCATATTCTTGGCATATTCATTAAGACAGGTGGGAGATGAGAAACCCGCGGAGGACTATAGCCCAATATGTAACAACTTGATTAAATTATGCCCCCCACCCATACCTGCAACATGGTACCCAAAGACGTCACCTGTCTCTCCTTGCTCTTTCAGGCAGGCTTCTTTTTATTTATCTTCTTTTTGTATCTTCACTCAAAGAATTCTAAAATGTCTGTGCTAGAAGTCATTTTTCAAACCAAACAGTTTGAAGTTTAGGAAGCTATTAAAAACCCCTAGGTTTTATTTTTTTAAGGCATGAAGAAGTGCTTCATATAATGATAAAGAAGCAGGATCCAAAATAGTATTTATAAGTACAAAGACATCACACATGAGTGATTTTTTTTGTCTTAAAATTTCTGCATTGGAAATATGTCATTTCGCTTTTTTAGTCAGAAAAAGAGAAGTAAAAGAAATGTTCTGGTTCAGCCCCTTCCCTTCACAGACACAGAACTAAGGAGCAGGCGGGCTAAATGACCTGCCCCAGAACCCCAGCAGGACCTTCGCGGAGCTGGTGCTGGAAGACCCAGCCTCTGATGCCAATGCTGTGGCTTCTAATTGTCTGCTAGGGACTTGGGAGAGGCAGCAGGGCAGAGCCGGGTTGGGAGGGTCTGGCCAAAGTAACCATGACCATCTGAACTTGGGGGAGGAAGCCCTTGGCAGGTTGAGTGCCTGCTGGCAGCTGGACTCCAATTTCCCCGCCCACTACTACAGTGAACAAGAGGGAGGAGATGAATTCCCTTGGGCCAAGGTTCTCATGGCAGGCTGCTCATTGTTAATAGTTGGCAGTCAATGGAGATGTGGCTTAACCCAGGGCAAAAAGAAAGCCCAGAGACTGCAGCAGGCAGGGCTGAGGTTGGCTCTGGCACAAGCTCCTGCAGGGCTGGCTTCAGCCTGAGCTAGCTGAATTACTTGTCTAGACAGTTCCCATTTCCCTGGATCACTAAATGGTCCTCTTGCCCCCTTAGCAAGACTCACAACTCATGTAAAACATCTTTCTCAATCATACATTGGTCCCTCTCTTTTCCCCCCACTATTGTCTTTAAGTGACCTTATTGAATCATTGCGCTCTTTCTATTTTGGTACCAATGACCAGGCAGTTTCCTAATTGCAGGAGAACCCAACATAAGTTATTGGAAGATCTAATTGGGGAACTGGCTAATTGGTTCAGTGGGATTAGAGTGAACCCCTTGGAGCTTCATGGCATTTGTCTGTAAAAGTCTTACAGTTTAATTCTGGTCTTGCTAACATGGGGAGTACATTTGGGGAGGGGATGTAGCTTTCTGATGCCTGTGGCAGGCAACTCATGGTAACATTCCAACACTGAATTGGACTTTTCTCCAGATGAGTCCAAGATTTGTTCTTTGGCTTCATGGAACTTGAGGTGTTGAGGGAGGCAGAGGAAGTCCAAGGTGGCTATATGATGAGTGACTGCCAGGAACTGCTGACGCCTTCCCTCCTCTCCTCAGTACCCACTTTGCAAACTATAGGGTAGTGGAGGGAACAGTGTCCCCAGCTGAGAATATACCAGAGAGGGGAAGATCTGAGTGAGGCTGAAAGGAAAACACACAGTGCAGGACAAGCCTTCCAAAACATTTCCCACAAAACCTTCTTTTCTACAAATTGTGCCCTAAAAATAGTGCGGCTTATGGGAAAAGAACCATTCAAAACTTGTGCAACTTTGTAATCAGAAGCCAGCGAAACCAGCAATTGGATCCTGGGATCATAATGTGACATCCCAAATAGGAAGCTTAGAACTCTGGAGTGAGCCTCCAGGCATATAAGAACCTAACAAGGTTGGCAGGCTGGCCTGCAGGTGGGAGGAAGGCCTGGAGCAGATGTTGGAGCAGCAGGGCCAGAGAAAGGGGCATGGGCAGAGGAACAAGCAGACATATCCTGGAACCCCACCAAGCCAGAGGCAGCCCCAGGTAAGTGCTCATTTCAAACTGGCTTAAAATCAATCTGAAAAGGCTCCTGTCTATGCAGTATCCTTCTGAGGTGCATGTGTGTTGATAAATTCTACCCCCACTAGACTCCGCAAGTCTAGGAAAAATTATGGATGAATCAATCTAACTGCTATGGTATAATGATTGACATCATTCCTCCTTCTACCTGTCAATTGTGAACTAATCAATGTTACACTACACGTTATATCCGAGCAGGCTGTACTTTATAGGACTGTTGAATCTGGAAAACAACAAACCCCAAGAAGCAGGCAAAAGTTCCTGCTGTGGTGGAAGCCTCAGTCAGGAAAGACAACCTACTGTCAATAATAGTGATGGAAATAGAAACGTGAAGGTTTAATGTATCATTTTGTGTGAAATACATGAATTGTTACAACCTATGATCCTATTCTTGTACAGGATGGGATGTCCACATGGGGCACTTGCACTAGATGGGACTAAAGGTTTGACAAGCAGGCCACTTGCAAACCACCTGGTTTTGGTTGGCATGGGGGCTACAGAGTGAAGCCAACCTATGGAAACAAATTTACTATGTCTGCACCAGGTGGATGGGAGGTTCCTCTTGCAGACATGTGGGAAAGTGGGAGGGAGGGCATCAATGCCCTCCAGAACCTTGCTCTCACAGGGGTCGGAGGAAGAGGGTAAGCAGATCACTCAACCCCAGGATGGCACCATGTCCCACATAATATGCTGTAGTACCTGCACTACAGAAGGAAGAGCGAAACAAAAAGATTAAACTTGCCGGCAAAAGAGATTTGATTCCCAAGACATAAATCAGCCAAACCGCAAAAGGGAGTTAAGGAATAAGATGGGCATAAAGTAACTGGACCATAAACTCCTCGAAGGCAGAGACCAACTCCTGACACAGCACCTGCACAGAGAAGGTGCACAGCAATTTCTCCTGAATGAAAGAAAACAGGCAGTATGACATTGAAGGCAGGAGTCACATGCAGAAAACATGCTTTTGAACTTTTCCCCCTTAAAATAAACAAAAACACCGTTTTGCCAACCTAACATTTTTTATAAGATTTCTCATAATTTTTCAAGTTCCTTGGTGTTTGTTTCTCAAAACAAAACAAGAAGCTGAATCTCCTGCCCACACAGAGAAAACAGGCATGGTTTCTAGTCTTCTTGACAATCCTTAGACCTCTTCATTAAGCCTAAACTGATAGCTATTAATCACTCAGGGGGTGTCAAGAATTTCTCGTACTTTCCAAATCATAGCACTTTCCTTATGCAAGATCAGATAACTGTATTATTTGGCACTTCATTATAATTTGCCTTACCTATTTGAAACTTATTTTTCCAGCGCTGTTTCTGTTCCTATACAAACTTGAACCATTTAAATTTCCTCTACTTTTGCAAATTTTATTTCAAAGTTGGAAACTTTTGATTATTTTTTAACTTTTGCTTTTGACCACTGTTTTTCCATTTTTCCATTTGCTATTTTAATCACAAATTGTGCCCCTGTTTGGTTTGGCTCTCCACTTTGGGCTGCCATTTCCCTCCCATCTTGTTCTTTTTCTATATCTAATTTTGCATTTCGGTTCTTTAGTTTCCTTCCCCAAGTCCTAAGAAAACCTTTTAAAAATACGTGTCTGTTTCATTCACTGTCTTTGACCTGCTTAAGCAGATACTCAACAAACCCCCATAAAGAGAGTTTCTGGTAATAAGGAAAATAATTGTGCGAACAGGGTCTCAGTGAAGATACATTGGGATGAATGGGTGCTGGGTGTCTCTGAGTGTATTATAGAGTGTTCTCTATACCACTGCTATCAGCTTGCAAAGACGGCAGGTTGGTCATAAGGAGGGGAACATGCTGGAGTGAAGAAAAGAGGTTAAAAACCAAGGTCAAAAAATTAATCAAGGCTAATATGATCAGTGATGTCATGAACATCATGTGCCCTCTAAAATGACATAACAAAGGTTCTTTACTTCTGTGGTATTCTCCCCCAAACCCTCTACCCCAGTATAACCATGAGGAAACATCTGACAAGTTCATTTTGAAGGACATTCTACAGCATAGTTGGCCAATCATGCTCCTCAAAACTGTCGAGGGCATGAAAAATAGGAGAGACTGAGAAGCTGCCACAGAGCAGAGGTTAAGGAGACACGAAGACTGAATGTAACGAGGGATCCTGGATTGGATCCCAGAACAGGAAAAGGATAGTAATGGAAAAACTGGTGAAATCCAAATCAAGTCTAGAATGCAGTTAATGGTCCTGCACCAATGTTAGTTTCTAAGTTTTAACAACTGTACCTTGGTAAATTAAGCTGTTAGCATTAGGGGACATTGAAACTGACAAAGGGGTACAAAAGAACTCTCTATCCTTGTGACTTTTCTGTAAATCTAAAATGATTCCAAAAAAAGTGTATTTTAAAAAGTTAATCCAAATTACGTTATTATCCAGTTCCTCAACTTGAGCCCTTAAACACAGGCTTCGCTTTCTATGGGAAATACTCCCAAGGGGTGAGTTGGGAGTCCTGCAGTGGAACAGTCTAGACCAGGTCAGGTCATGAGGCCTTTGCTGTGTGGGATGACAGGGAAGAAAGGTGTGCACTTGAGTTGGGGTGAAAGTGTTTCCTCATGTCCTATGGAGCCGTGAACTTACTCCTGCCCGCCCCGTCCCCTCATCTCCAGTCACTCTCACATGAGCAACGCAGGCTTCTTTCTATTCCTCACATATGCTGGGATCTTTCCTGATGCCTCATGCTGTTCACACTTCCTGGAATGGTCTTTCCAACAATCTTTACAAGGCTTCACATGAGGCATTAGAGAGGTTTCAATCCCGATAATCTAAAGTGACCTCCAGTCACTGTGACATGAAACTGTTCCAGCAGCTTCTGAACATTCCTGGTTTATGGCACTCTATTGCTTCTGGAACTCTGTGCTGCTCTGAACTGTCTATAAGTCTATGCAACTAATATGCATTTCTTTTACATATATATGCATATGTATATATATATGTGTGTATACATGTGCATATATACACAATGCAAATATATACCATAGAACTTGTAAGTTCACTTACACCACATAAGTCAACTGTGTGTGAGTTCACTTGACTGCAAATTCCCTGAGCTAGTGGGCATTCTGATGTGGCCCCAGCTCCACAAGGATGAAGCAGCAGCATGTTTGCAATTAGTACCGAAGTCTCTAATATTTTGACCATGTATCAGAAAGATTCCACTTATAGAATTTGTTTTCTATCTCTAACTTTCATTTAAAACATTTCCTACCTTTATTTGATCTGAAGATAGACAACAGCCAAGAGCCTGAAGTTAATCTTCTGAGAGCACCTCACCTTTTTATACACACATGCACACACACTCACACACACACACACACACACACACATACACACACATATAAAACATACACAGTATTATATACAGTGCAGAATACATTATGATCTGGTCTGTTATTTTTCAAGTCAGCAGTTCCAACCCTTTTCATATTGTCATTTCTAGTGTTTTAATTACTCCAGGTTCCTGCATCTCCCTAACTTGTAAAGCATTAGACTCGATACATTCTGACCATACATGGTTAATTTCAAATTGGAAGATTTTTAGTAGGTTTTGTAACTGTGAAAACATCCTTTGCTCTTGCTTTTTAATCAATTCTTGGGTTCCTTCTCATCTGTGACCCACAATGACCTCTAAATTGTTTTCTACCATAAAAGGTCTCAGAGAAGTGCATCCATTATTTTCATTCATTTCCTGGCCCTAATTCTGATGAACTTTAGTACTTCTTTTTAGTTTCAATAGCACATAGAAAGTGTTGAAAATGTATTTTTAAATGCTTTCTGGACTAACCCCATATTATTACATTAGGGCATCTCTAAATAGCCCTGATAACTTAAGGAACAGACTTACCCCATTATGCTCCATTCCTTTCAGTAACTATATCAACTCTAATGACCACCCTATTTATCCTTGTACAATGGGACTCTAATTAGGATCCAGTTCCCACAAATGTTCTGGAATTTTATGAAAATATTTCTCTATGAGATCAGTATCGTGGATTAGTTCTACTTTATTCCTAAAATCAATCAATGTCAAGGCCTCATTCTCAGTTTTATATTTAAACATGTCCCACATTCCTGGGCAGATCTTAAGCATAGTTAAATAGGTGTGTTCTCTGCATGAATTATTCCTTCTTTGGTGGTAGAAAGTATGTAACTTGCACTAAATGGAAGAAGCAGAGATGGGAAAGAAGCCACAAGATGACTCAAGAACACCAAAACAAAAATGGTCCCAGAGGTTCAAAGGGTGTCCAGCGGGTGAAGGGTTGTCTGCATCTTTAAATTAAAATCTGCCTTCAAATGTTAGCTGTTCAAAAGACACAGGCTTTAGTGAATTAAGTCAGAGGACACTGGACTGTTCTATCAGCTCAGCCCTGCCACGATGACATGCCTTCTCCAAATGACCTTGGCGTCTCCTAGCCCTGGTATGAAGTCCGTCAGCAGCTCACACTGGCAGAATTGGACAATAGTTGCATGGAGGAGGGACATGGAGAGCAGGAAGGAAAGACTGAGAATGAAAATGAAAATGACCAGAACATAGGCTCAGAGATCCGACAAGCCCCCGTGAGGCCTGCCCAGTCTCCGCCAGGTACTGGCTGTACAGCTTTAATAACACAGGTTGCTAAATGTGAATTTCAGCTTCTATTTGTACAAAATAAGGGCACTAATACTCATCTCATAGGTTTATACTAAAAGTAATATATAGAAAAACATGTATTAATTGCTTTCTTTCTCTTTTCCTGCCCTCTGTAAAAGACACACACACACACACACACACACACAGAGCTTTGGTGGTTTTATTTGCATGCCCTTGTATCATTAACAATAATCTCATTGTTATATATGAAGAAATGTGCTAAAAAGACAGCTACATCATGTTCATGGATTAGAAGATTTAATATTATTAAAATATCTATACTACCTGAAGTGATCTATATAAGCAGTGCAATCCCCATCAAAATCCCAATGGCATTTTTTACAGAAAGAGTAAAACCAATCCTAAAATTTATGTGGATTCACAAAGGACCTGAATAGCCAAAACAATCTTGAGGAAGAACAAAGCTGGAGGCTTCACACTTCCTTGTTTCAAAACACATTTCAAAGCTACAGTAATCAAAATAGTTTGATACTGGAATAAAGACAGACTTAAAGAAATGGCACAGAATAGACAGTTCAGAGGAACACTCACATACACCATCAAATGATCATCAACAAGGGTAACAAGACCATACAATGGTGCCAAGTAAATGGAATTTCCACCTGCAAAGGAATGAAGTGTAAATCTTACATATATATAAGTACTGAAAATTGATTAGATTCAGACACAAGATTTGAAACTATAAAACTCGTAGATGAAAATTTAGGGAAAAAGCTTTATGACATTGTGTTTGACAATGATCTCTTGGATATGACACCACAAGCACAGACATACACACACACACACACACACATACACACACACACACACAAAGGAAAGAAAGAAAAAATAGACAAATGGAATTACATCGAACTTGAAACACTTCTGTGCAGCAAAGTAAATAAACAATAAAGTGAAAAGGCAAATTGCAGAATGAGAGGAAATATTTGCAAATCATATATCTGAGATGGAGCTAATATACAGAATACAAAAAAGAACTACAAATTAACAACAATGAAATAATCCAATTTTAAAATGGACAAGGGTCTTGATCTAAGAAGATACACAAATGGCTAATAAATGCATGAAAAGATACCCAGCATTAATAGCCATCAGAGAAGACGCAAATCAAAACCACAATGAGAACTCAATCTCACACCTGACAGGATGATTACTATCAAAAGTTCAGAAAATACGATATTAGTTAGGATGTGGAGAAAGTTGAACCCTTATGCATTAGTGGAAATGTAAAATGGTATAGCTGCTATGGAAAACAGTATGGCAGCTCCTCAATAATTAAAAAGAGAATTGTCATGATTCAGCAATCTCATTCCTGGATATCTATCCAGAATAAATGAAACCAGGATCTTGAATAGATATTTACATACTCATATTCATTATATTATGATTCATAATAGCTGAAACATGGAAACAACCTAAGGGTCCATCCATAGATGAATGGATAAAGAAAATGTGGTTTATATATACAGTGAAATATTATTCAGCCTTAAAAAGAAATAAATCTCACCACATGCTACAACAGGGATGAAATTTGAAGATCCTATGCTAAGTAAAATAATCCAGTCATTAAATGACAAATCCTGCATGGTTCCACTTAGATGAGGTATTTAAAGGAGTCAGAATTCTAGAAACAGAAAGTAGAATGGTGGTTGCCAGTGGCTGCAGAGAAGTAAAAAGGAAGTTGTTCAGTGGATATAGAGTTTCTTTTTCATAAGATGAAAAAGTTCTAGAGATCTGTTGCACAACTATGTAAATATAGTTGACACTATTGCAGTGTACACTTAAGGATGATGAAGACAGTAAATTTTATGGTTTCATTTTAAAATGACAAAATAGTAATAATTGCATGAAGTACCTAAGTCACTTAAACATGGTTCTCAAGTTGCTCAGAAGATAAATGTATAGAAAACAGAGTATGATGCATCCTATGTGACATAGAAAAAATATATCAGGGGCAATATGTCCTTCAAAGACTCAGCGTTGCAGAAATCACTACTCCTTGAGTAGACAGGGCAAAAGGAGAGTGCCTCCTGAGAGTGACTCCCTCTTGGGCCTTGAAGGAGGGACTGTGCTCAGAAGGATGCACTGCTACCAGAGAGGACAGCATTAGGCAGAGCCACAATGGGAGGACAGCATGCATGTGGACTAGGAGTTCCACAGATTGGACTGATTAGATGCTGAAACTGGGTTTGGAAATAATACGAGACAAGGTGGGAAAAGAATGACCTATGTGATCAATGCCAAGCTACAGTACAAGAATTGATGTGTCATCAACCAATACTAATAAATGTTCTTGAGTTTGGTGTTCAGATGGCCAAGGTCATCTCATATGAAGGTGAAATTAGTTACAGTGCATAGGATCCAAGGAAAATGCAGAACTGAGAGGCGGAAAGCAGCAGGGGCCTCCTGCCATGTCTGGGCTCAGGGTGGTAGTGGGAGGGGAGGAAGGTGGGATTCCAGACAGACCACAAGGAAGAGCAGCACTGGGTGAGGCAGCCAGGAGGGTTTATTAAAAAACAGAAACAACAGATCATTGTTTCCCAACTACTATCAGCAAGACATCATCATATAAGCACAACTGGGGTGAAAAAATGTGAAATATTCCAAAATGCATTTCAGGTGCTTGCACACAGCAGGAAGGTTTTGTGGGTCTCAACTTGCAATGGACCCTAAAATGTTAACATTTTAATTAGGGAAGAAATAATCAGCTTTTTCAAGAGGAATGAGCTGTTCCCCTCTTAAAGCATGATAAATTACCATGCTCTATGGATTATTCCCATGGATTCTTTCTGTTTAGAAAGTGTTACAAAACTTATTATTGTTTTGAGCAATATAATCTAACAGCAGGGTTTCTATTTGTTAAAATTATTTAATCATAAAATTCAAGTATTTTTTTTTTTTTTTTTAATCACCAACTCATGTTGGCTTCATGCTACCCCAGTTAGGAGAAGCACCTAAATCACTGAGAATCACCTACTTCCTCGTAAAAATCCCATTTCCTTGAAATATAACTTTAACCTAAACATGTTTAATTCCTCACTTTGAAAGCCCCATTGGCATGGACCAGACATTCCATCTACCAACTGCATTACGTGGAGGATCCCAAATCAACATTCTCATGCACAGAGCATCAAAACCATAAAATTTTCTAAACAATGACATTAAAACCCAGTACAGAGAAATCTTTAGAGATTATATTCAAAGACTGACAATCTTATGTTGATAAACAAAGAAAAGAATTATGCCAGATACTGCAGTGTTCTGGGATCTGTGTAACCCAAGGAAGGCCCTTGGCAAGTAAGGCTTTTTTGTGCAGGGCATGTCAGTCAACTCCTGGAACAAGAAGTAACAGAGTAAGCACTGTAAAATAAAGTTATTAAAACACACGCACATATATGTGTATATAAACTAATTACATATGTATACATATCACATCATGGACATCTATACCTTCAAACATATAGCCAACTCCCTTTCTCCTCTTCTTATTAATGGCGCATTTCGAAGAACATTCAACTGTGTATAATTAGAGTCTTAACTGCAGAAGGATTTCCTCTTGGGTGCAAAAACTTCAGAATCTACAAAGCGTCCTTCCTTTTAGAAAAATGCTCTTCGGGGTTTGGAAGCAACATCAGCGCTGGCCTTCCCATTCCTGGGATGGAAAGGTCTGAAGTCCGCCCAGTGTTCATGTATTTCCTTCTCTCTAGTCGGTAACTAATTCATCACCCTGCTCAGAGCCCAGATTTTCCAGAAAATGCTCCAGGGTGGTTTTTCTCACGGTCTCATCCCGAGTGGAAAGGAGGCAGGGGGGTCACACCAGTCTCTGAGTGGCTTTCCCACACTCATTCTCCCCTTCTTCCTGAGGGCAGAGCCCCAGATTTATTCCACACACTAATGTACCTGGTTAATGACTATAGATCCTACCCTTTCTTATAGCTTGGGGTGTCCATTGGGATGTCAGTGGAAGCTGTAGGGTGAGTTTCTGGGAAAGGTATTTAATGGGGAACAGATAATAGTGTACTTTTTGCCTTTCTCTCTTCCTTCAGTCTGCTGACTGGAATGTGGTTCTGTTAACAAGAGCTCCAACAGTCAGCATGGGCCCTGAGCAACCTGGATAAAACTGTATGCTGAGACGACAGAACAAAAAGACTCGAGACACTTAGGGTCCCTACTGCCTATGTGCAAACTTCTTTTAAGTGAAAGAAAAAGAAAACCACCTTTGGGACTATAGGCCACCATTAGCATAGTCATTTTCAAGTGTTCTGAGCTCCAAGTTGATTTGATGCCAATTAACATACTTTATACCAACCTCTTTCATTGTCAACTTTTAATATGAGAGACTTATTTTATTGTATTATGAGGGAACATTGGAATCAAAAACTGTAGTTCAGGCAAGTTACAGGTACAATTATCCATTCCTAAATTAGCTTAGCTTGACCAGTGAACATCTCAGATTCACATAGAACAAATAACTTAGGAAACCAAAGGAGACATCCAGTCATGGCCCATCCCTTCCTCCAGGGGAGTGGCATCTGCTGCCAGGCAGAGCAGCACTGGGTTAGGGGTTGACTATGCAGGGAAGGGGTGCGTGGAACCCTGGCTGCTGCTCAGAGTAAAAGCCAGAGGAGGTTCTGCCCTGAATGCTTCTGAAGCCCGCACTTCTACAAGGTCCCTCCAATGACTCTCCCTGGGTCCTGCCAGGTGCACATTCTTTTCTTGAAATGAAACCCTATGGAGAAACTAAAAATGAAAGGACATGGAGACGTGTTTGTGACATAAGAATCGTACCAGGAACTAAGCTTTAGATTTAGTCCTGTAGAGCCCACGTGGGAGGCGTCTCAATCCACATCCTTGCCCATTACAAAGGTAATAATATTAACCCTCATCTGGGTCCTTTACAACATCTGCAGTCTGCAGTTTCTGTGGCCCTGCAGAACTTGAGCTTGTCCTATTTGATTGGCTGCGTGCATATCAGAAACCCTGAGCACAGGGGGAAAAAGGTTTCATTTGTTCCTGAGTCATTTTTCTAACAAACTGCACTATTACTGCTTTATTTTGGTTCAGAGCGTTATTGGCATGGTGGTGGGATGGATGTTAGGGATATTCATCCAGTCACGGAGGGCGGCCAGAGTCCACTATCAGATCTCTGCTCCAGGAGAGGCGGCTTGGCTCTCTGGTTAAAGATACATCGGTTTGCAGGTCTCTGCATTGGAGGGCAGGGCTGGCACTGCTCCAAGCAGTAGGAGGGGAGGGCTCCATTTTAGCATTCTCAAAAATAACCCGATGATTCAGATTTATGGTGAGAAAAGCGAGTTTGGGCTGCTATTGGCAGTTGGCAGCTTGAATTGTTAGCAGTTTCTGCCTTTCGAGGAAACCGTGAGTTAGGTCACTCGCACTTCTCCCTGCTTTCTGAAAAGCAATAAACCGTCCACATTTCCTCGACCTCCCTCCTCTCGCCCGCCCTGCGCCTGAGCCGGGTCAGCTGTATCAATACTCTGGAAGGTGCAGGGCCCATTAAGCCGAGAGGCGGAGGGGCTCCTTCCCCCAGCACCTCATCAGAGCGCATAAATCACCTCCCAGGCCCTGAAAGAGAAACATATGCCAAAAATATGCCGATTTACAAAATGTTTTCATATCTTTAGGGTATTTTATTTCTCCTGCTTCTTGTGACATAAATAGCACATAACCCCGACCCCGGGATTTTTTAATAACCAGCTGTGAAATTTCACTAGCACTGGCATAAAAATCAAGAACCGAAAATAATTCATCCCAATGTATAGAGGCTTCTGTCCTCCTCTGATGGGTCTTTGATTTGGTAATGGTTTATAAAGCCACTCTTCTTCCTGAACTGAAACAGAACTTAAAAGAAAAATATCGAATTCATTCACAGGCACCCTCCAGACGGTATTTCTCTTGGGATCCATCATCTGCCGGTGGGGAGGGGGTCAGAACAGGGAGCAGTAAAGAGGAAACCTTGTATAATGCAGACTTGGATTGCTTGAAGCTTTTTTAAAATATCTAATTAAAAACCAGTGTTGTGTTGGATTGGGAGCTTTACGTGTTTTGTGGGCACCTCTGGAATGAGACACTGGGGCCAAAAGTGATTTGGCACCTCTGACAAATTTAGGGCACAGGTTTCCAGCACAGAAGGTAAGGTTAAAAAGGAAAAGATGGGGTCAGAGATGAGCCTGATCTTCCCCCTTTCTTAAAATGTTAGTGTTCATCTATTTTATTATAATTTAAATAATACCTTCTGTATAAGAAGCTGTTTGGAAATACAAACAGTAGGTGCAAACATAAGAATAATTCTTATGTTTGCATAAAATTTTTCCCTTGCATAGGTACAGTTTTTCAAACCTCCTCTTATTGGATTAGCACTCTAATTTTCTTAAGAAGTAGGTCTTCATAATTTTCAGTCAACTGAAGTTAAAGTCCCATCACTCAGGTGGCACCTAAAATCAATGCTATAAACTAGGAAAGGTCAGGGTCAAGACAGCCCAGGACAGCCCTCCCCTCATTAGTGCTCGCAGTGGCAGTGACAGGACCACACAGGGTAAAGTTCATATCCAGTGCAAACTTGAACTAGCTGTGCTCTTGGGTAAGTGACCACTCAGAGCCTCCCTACCCACAGCTGTGCCAGTGGTAGCAGCCCTTCCCCATAAGGTAATGTGGCTGATTTGATATACTGTGTGTGTGTGTGTGTGTGTGTGTGTGTGTGTGTGTGTGTGTGTGTGGTGGCGGGGAGGGCACCTCGCTGAGTGGCCAGAACACAGTGGTAGCTCAGGACACATTGGCTGTCTCAATGGAAGTGCTGTCCATAGGACAAAGAGTTCATGCCAGGCGATCCAGCTGCATTGAGGATATGGAGGTCCCGGAGTTAAACCAAACCCCAGGTTCATACTCTAGTGCTGATACATACTAGTAAATGACTCATAACAGGATGGTAAGCATCTTGAAGCCTCAGTTTACCTAGCCATCAAATGGGGACAATGGTCACATTTTCTTCACAGATAGTTAAGAGTGCATGAGGAAGTTCTTGGTACCGGGGTGCTATGCAAACAAGGATTATGATTTGATTTGAGATGGTTCCAGTATGACCTCAGAGGAAAGGATAAAAATTATTTTTAAGAAAATCAAAGAAATGGTAAGAGTGAGAGTTACACAGATGAAGCAATGGTTCAGCAGCCTCAGAAGAGGCTGTGGATGGTCACATAGTTAAAAGTCAAACTCCTAGTCTCTGTCACCAAACAAACAAAAAACACAGCACAACCCTAGTACCATCAATTACCCAGAGCGCATGGAGTCTGAAGAAGATCAAGTTGGTTTAGTGTTGATGCTTTTATGCACACCTGACTAAAATCTCCTAAATCATTACTACCCTGGAAAGCCCAAGAAGGGTTGCTTATTTTAAGATGTTAAGAACAACCAAGTATCTCAGAAATACCTTTGTATCAACACCTCTCAGTCAAGATGCTACCAGAATTCACAAAATTTTATTTGGAAAGTCTGATGTTTGGAGCAGTTTTCTGATGGGCTACTTCACTCATTACAGTAATAAATACTTCATGGAACTTTGTCAATAGTTCATGACATGGTTTCTCAAATAAATAAAACATTTCATGGGCGAGCAAAAGGTTTAAGTACGGCATTCTTCAGAAATAAAGTTTTCTACAAACAAGTCAATCTCTGCTTCTAGGTTCTGTGAATATGGGGTCCATTTAGAGGTTTCTTTAAGCACAATAGGGAGCTTTTCTACTTTGAAGAAGATGCTGGGATAACTCTGGGCCTGAGCAAAGAAGGGAAGGGTGTTTGTTTCCTCCACTTCCACATTGATTTCTTGGAAGTTTTCCTTCTCTTGAGTTCAGGGAGATAAAGTCAGGTCCTCAGCAGTTGTGCTTTCTCTCACAAATATGCTTCATGGGGTTCCCTTCGAAACCAAACCTAAAATTATAAAACCCGCCATACTACTTTAGACTAGTGGGGCCCCATCCACTGTGGCTATGGATGCTGAGACAACAGTGTTTTCAGCAAAGCTGTCCAACATCCAAAGCACCAAGTGACAATATTCATAACCTATAAACAGGTCTTGCAGAACATGGAGAAAACAACAAGCAACCCAAAAGGAAAATGTGCAAATGGCTTGGGCAGATAATTCAAAAAGGGAACAGAAGTGATAAATATACAGAACTATTCCATTTACCTCACTAGTAACCAAGGTAGGCAAACACAAATTCAACATCATTCCTCAAGTTTCCCAAATTTGTAAAGATTAAAATATAATTATGCTTAGAGTATGGGGAAAGGGCACATTTGACATTCTAGCAATAGTTAATGGTGAATGAACCTTTGTGACAGGCAATTTGGCAAGTACCATAAAGATATTCATATCCTTCCACCAATGTAAAATCTATTTCTTGGGGTTTATGTTGAGAAACTATGCAAATTAGCACACACCATAGTGCAACTGGAGTTGGAAACTTTCTCTATAAAGGGCCAGATCATATATTTTTTAGGCTTGGTAAGTCATCTGGTCTTTGTGTAACTATTTAACTCTACCACCAATAAAACAGTCACAGAAAATACACAAACAAACAGGTATGGCTGTGTTCCAATAAAACTTTATTTATAAAAACAAGTGCCAGAGGACTGAATTTGGCCTATGGACTGTAATTCACCAGCCTACATGGTACAAATTATAATGAAATATAGAAACACCTAAATATCTAGTAATCTAGAAATGATAAAATAATTTATGCAGCCATTGCAACTCTTTTCCTTTTTAGGTGATATGGTAAAATACTTATATGAAAAACAAAAACAAAATAAACAAACAAACAAAAAACAGGACACAAGACTGTAGGTTTAGAGTGATCCCAATTTTCTCAAGGAAAGAAAAAAATGTAAGCATGGAAAAAGGATTAGAAATAAATATACAAGGATTTTAACAGTGATGATGGTTTTAATTTTCTCTTTTACACTTCTCAGGATCCAAGTTCTCTGCAATGTGTATGGGTTTAATTTTTAAAATAGAAAAAAAAAGTTTGAAGTGACAGAAGTGGACTTCTGGTGTGTGTACGATTGCATAAGTCAGCATTCTCTCCTCCTTCGTGTGAAAATAATCCAAAAATGAAAACGAAGGGGGAAAATGTTTTCCATTTTTGGCAAAACCAGAAGACAAACAACCAATTTTTAAAGAGATACATAAAGCAAGCAAATTTTCTCCAGAGCTGCGGAGGGGAAAATGTAAACAAAAAGAGAAGAGAGATTCTAGAGGCAGCATATTTCATAAAGTCCTACAAGTAAGGCATTTCTGGAGGCAGGGGGCACTGCTGAGGGTCTAAGGTCTATCCCTCCTTCGCAAAGGTGCATCGGTAGAAGGCAGTATCTGGGGTAGCAGCCAGAAGCGCCAGGGGTTATGGGTCTGAGGCTTTTACAATGTGAGGGCAGTCCCTTTTAAAAATAAATAATACAACATTTAAAATATAAAATGAGGTACAGACAAGAGTAATTACTTTAAATGAGAAAAGAAATCACAATAAATAAATTATAAAGCTGATATGTTCTACACACATCACTAAAATCTAGAAAAAATATAATTCAAATAATTAACTTCAACTAATAGAGGTGAGTGCTTGAGCCACCTCTACCATAACCCACTTCTATAATACCCCACCTCCATATACCTTTTTTCCCTATTTTTAAATTGTTAGTTGCATAGCTTTAATCACTTCTTCATAGGTTAATAATTTTAAACATGCAGGAACTCAGGGAATATTGTTCCCATGAATTTTTCTGGAGAAATTTCTAGAAGATGAACCTCAGCCAACTGAAAGATGACTGAAAACTTCATGACAAAAGGACTAGTGGGATGCTCTGAATAAACTAATTATAAACCATAAATTCGGGTATTAGAAAAGGAAAAATACTCAGATGGATGCAAAGCAGAAGGAATAAAGTAATAAAAATACAGCAGGTATTAATGAGGTAGAATAACTCACAAATAGTAGAATAAATGAATTTACCTAAACTGACTCCAAAAGAGAAAAATCTAAACAGACCAATTTCCATGGCGAGGTGGGAAGAGGGAAGTTGTTAAAGTGCCTCATCTCCTAAAAAGTACCAGATCCAGCTGGTTTTATGTAGGATTTCCACCCAACTTCACAAAACATAAAATCCCAAAGTTATTTAAGTTATTCTAGAATATAGAAATAGAATAAATTTTGCAAATTTTCTGATATGAGCAATAAGAAAATGCAAGAAAGATTTCAAAAGTAGAATTACAGATCATCTCTTATGAATACTGATGCAAAAATCTTAAATGAACAATTAACAAACAGAATCCAGAATATTGAAAGAACAATGAATGCATCATAATCAGGTGCTAATGCAAGGAATAAAAACAACTTAATACTAGGAGATGTTTTCATATGTTTTATCATATTATTGTTTAAGAAAGAAAAGCATAAATCAATATCTATTCTTGATAGAAATATGCAAACACATAAGAATGTTCCCTAAATAAAAATTAAAAAAAAATAAATATAACACTGCCCAAAATTTGCATTATTACTGAAAGGAGAGATATAAGAAGCATCTTTGGTGAGGTCAGGAAAAGGACAAGATTTGAACTCTTATTTAACTTTGCACTAGAAGTAGTGGCTTGTGTAAGTGGATAAGAAAAACAAACTGGGGTAAAGTATTTGACCAACAGGATGTAAAATCACTACTTACAGACAGATGATATAGTTATATACTGAATACCTGAAGGGGGGGAAATAACCCTGTAGTAATGAAAGAATTTAGGAAAATAAAATACAAAAATATAGAATTCAATAACAGTAATAACTAGATAGATGATATATTGGAAGAAAAGGCAATTTACAATAGTAATTTAAACAGATAAAATACACAGGGTTCAATATAAGAAATGTGAAAGTCACTTACAAAAAAGCTTTATTTCTGAAGGCCCCAAAAGAATACCCGTTTTAGTCAGCTTTTTCTCCTTTGTACTAAAAGATCTGACCAGAACAATTTTAGGGGAAGAAAAGTTTGAGGCTCAGGGTTTCAGAAATCCCATCCACAGAAGGCCAGCTCCATTCCTTGAGGCTTGAGGTGAGGTTAAACATCATGGTGGAAGAGTGTGGCAGAGAGAAGCAGCTCACATAGTGATCAGGAAGCAGAGAGAGAGACTTCACTGGCTAGATACAAATATACACCCCAAGCCATGCCCCAATTCCCACCTCCTCTATCTGCACCCTACCACAGTTACCACTCAGTTAATCCCTATCAGGGAATTAATTCACTGATTGGGTTAAGGCTCTTACAAATCAATCATTTCTCCTCTGAACCTTCTTGCATTATCTCATACGTGAGTTTTGGGGGACACCTCACATCCAAACCATAACAACACAGGAACAAATGTAAAGTAATCCATGATCTTAAATGGTTTACATTCAATAGAATGTAATATATAGATCAACAGTTTCTCCCCTTGGAAGACAAAAGGTTCTGTGCTGGTTCAGGGAGTGTGCAGACACAAGTTCAGCAGGAACTGCTCTGTACCACATTGCTTATATTCTGGTTGACAATTTCTTCGGGTTCTGCTATCAAGACATTTACAAAATCTATTATGTCTATCAAGACTCAGAAGATGTAATTGGATTTGGCAATGCTGACCTTCTGTAATGCAGTCTCCACCAAGTAGTGGGGCCGAACACGGGCCTGCAGGTAGCAAAAGTGACTCGTTCCAGTGCCAGAGGGAGACAATAAAATCTCTTGCATGCTTACAAGAATGTGAAACGATGCATCTTCCCACTCCAAACACAGATAAATTTGATATCCTCTCTCTCTCTCTCTCTCTCTCTCTCTCTCTCTCTCTCTCTCTCACACACACACACACACACACACCATATAGCCCAATTCAGAGTAAGAAAGGGAAATCCCAAGGTGTCAGAAATAAAGAAAAAACACAAAGTCACAGTGCTCTGGCATAAAGCTGAATGTCTTACAGTGGTACCAGACCCTAATAAACCCTGCAGGAATGGGATTTTGATGCCATTTTAATATAGTCCACAAGTGAAACTATAGCCATCCACTTTCCTGCTGAAAGGAAGCTGAACCTGAGGGGTTTTCTCAGCATATAGCTGAAAGCTTTATGAACCGGTGGGGAGCCGCTCAACAGGCAGTGCCTTAAAAAAACCCCAAAAAACCCCACTTAGGATTTAACATAAAAGAGGGTTATTCTGTAGGATCCTCAGAGGGAAACTCCACGGGTGCTCCTCTTGAACCCAGGAAAGGACCCCTGCTAAACTGGCTTACACCCTAAAAGTACAAAGCACTGGACAACTCTCACCACCTCCTACCACCATCAGCATACCCAAAACACAAAGGAATTAACACCCAGGGGCTGCTGGCAAGAGGCCCGTCAGAAAGGGACTTACCAACTAATCCTAAAACATACATATATATAGAAAAAGGAGTGAAAAAAATAAAAAAAAATAAAAAGAAGAGAGAATGAGAGCGATAGACCACTAGTCCACTAAAGGCCTCAGGGAGACAGGTACAATCACAATGGAAAAGCAGTAAGTGAGGGGGAAAATGAACACTTATTGGGAGCTGTGGCCCAGGTATTATCCTATGTGTAACTTTCTCATTTCATTCATATGACAACTACTCTGTGGGGTAAAATCATTATTCTCATTTTTTTTTAAACTAGTCCTGGGAGAACTGAACTTTCCCAAGGCCACATACTGGCATTGAAATTGGAATCCCATACTAGCGAACAGGGAGAAACTATAGCTGCTAAAGAAAAAAACTGAGAGCTTAAATCTCCAAGGAAAAAGGAGAGAATGAAAGAAAGTTTGATTTTAAAGGAAGATGGATACCCCCTTCAGTCCTGTCTGAAAAAGAGATATAGGCGCACCATAGAGGAAAGGGTTTATAAGAGTGCTCAAGACTAAATATAATGCAGTATATAAAACTGCCCATGTCCCCAAACTGAAATCACCTCTTACTCATGCAATCATTTTAGCAAGAGAGGAAAAAATGATCTGACTTCAATTTGTTCAGCATTTATTTTCTAAAAAAGGATATTTGCCACAAGTAATCACTGTGAAAAGGGAGCTCTGCCTGGTTAGAAAGTTTTTAATCATGAAATGGTATTTGACGGTGTAATTATTTCCACAGCATGAAAAACAAACTTGTCACTGAGCTGTAGCGCTCAGAGAATGAACACAGAAAGAACGGTTTGCAATGCTGATACACATGGCCACTCATTTTACAGGAATAGTCTGAAAATATCTGTTAATAAAGATTTGCCATGCTATGACAGGCATTATAAAAGAATGTAGGAAACCTAGTTTAATTCTTGTGCTGTTTCTCTTTCTTTTCTTTTTCCTTAAAAGCTGGGGGACCTTGGGTAAGTTATCTGGGTTGTGGTCTCCTCTTCTGCAGAAGGCAGGATAAAAAGTATAGGATCTCCAGGCTGTTTCTGCCTCCAAATTCCACTTTCCTCAGGCCTCCTTCTGCCCAGCAAGATCAGTAACATCAAATGCTCAGGAGGCAACGGTGAGCTCAGTTTTCTCTTAATGATTTCAAAACACTTTAAAGACCAATTTGCAGTAAGTTCCTTTCCTACCACTGAACCACAATCATTTTGAGCCAAAAATAGTCAGTGATAGAGAACTGGAAGGGAGAAAAGAAATCGGAAAATTCTATAGGGGGGTTTCTAGTTTGACCTTAACTTAGAATGTGAGGCCCAGCGATGGAGAGGGAGATGGCTACTAGGGCTGACCTTGGCCTGGAACCCATCTCTTCTGTTTCCTCACCTAGGGGTCCATGCTATGTGGAGGAGAATCAGCTCAGCTGAATAATGGCAGGCCAGAAATATATGCATGGATCTTGAGCCAATGACCCTGGCAAAAGCCATTGATGTTGACGAGGATAGCAGAAGGGACAGTGAAGGTTACTCATGAAACACCCTTCCTCAGGCCAGCATTCTCTTTCAAATCTGGAAGCTCTAATTTCTAGAGGAAAAGGGGAAAAGAGTTGGAAATAGAGTGTGTGAGTCACAGAGTGGTTTAAACATCTGTGGAAGGTCAACAAGCAATGGTCTGGAGAACAGAGGGCTTGACCAGAGGTCAGTGTCTGATATGGGATGATATAAGTCACCTCAACCAGAATCTTACTTTATTAGGCAAGAAACCCAGGACATCTGAAAATTCCAATGCTTTCAAATGTTTTGTAGGAGAAATTTTTTTTTCTTTTTCTTTTGTTGGTGGTGCTGGGGATTGAACCCAGGGCCTTGTGCATGGAAGGCATGCACTTTACCAACTGAGCTATATCCCCAGCCTGAGGGAAATCTTGGCTCCAGGTCTCACGCCACCACGAGGTTTCATTCTGTCATGAATTCTATAGGGTCACGGACAGGCCACATGTCCCTGAGCCTCAGTTCCCTTATCTGTAAAGTGATTAATAACTCCCAGTTCCACCAACCTCACAGAGGTGACAAGAGGTGACATAAGATAAAAGGTGTGTTTAAAGGATGAGGAGAAGGACAAGGAAGAGGAAGAGGAGGAATTCTGCGATGATGTTACCTTTGACACTTGATTGGAGTTGGGGGTAAGAACTTTGCATTAGGGTGAGATAGATGAGGTTAAAAAGCAAAACTCTTACAATCATGTACTCTTCTAAACCTTGGTTTCCTCAACCTTAAATTTGAAATAATAACAGTTACCTATCTCATTGGAAAAACAACTTCAGAAGAGACCCACGGCCAGTTTATTCTTCTGATGTTACTCATGGAAATAGCAGCATGGGGCCTTTCTGAAAGCTAATTTAGAAAAGCAGAACCATTTTCTGTGGATGCTCTCCATGATTAAATGATGCTGATGGAATCAGTAAAATCAGCAGACAGAAGCTCCCTGGTGGTTAGAACATTAGAAATTTCATAGGAAAATATTCTAAAAGTTTCCTTTTGGGATTATAGTCTTGCCTCCATCTCAGTTTCAAAATCCTGAGAAAGCCCAGGTTCAGAGAAAAGCTGTTCGATGGGCCCAATGTGAAATGTACACCAATCGAATATATACTTGAAAGGCTCTTAACTTCCTTTTCAGAACATTTTCTCATTTCTTGCTCACAACTCTGTGAGGCAAGCAGAGTGAGTGTTTCACACTTCCCAAAAGAAGTGTGAAAGTTCAAGTTCACATTACTTTCCTAATTGTCAACCAGCCAAAGCTCTTCCCATGACACCACTTCTCTTACTCCACTCAACAAGTTTAAGAACATTACTCTCACTGAAATAAAATGTCCAATCAAACAACAAATATGCTTCAACAGGAACCATTAATCTTTCACTTATTATGGTACCAACATAGGTAGAATAAAATTCAAATAAGATACAAACCTCATATTTCCATATATTCACATATGTGAAACTTGGGGAGAGTTTAAAAAAGAAGGTATTTGCATTAATTAGCTTCATGTCACTGTACCAAAATACTGGAGATAATTAACTTACAAAGACAAAAGGTTTGTTTTGGCTCACAGTTTTGGAGATTCCAGTTCAAGATCAGGCAGACCTGTGGTTTTGGACTTCTAGTGGGAGTGCTGGCAAGGGCAGGAAGCATACAGCAAAAGCAAACTGCTCACCTGTGACCAGGAAGCAGAAGAGGAAGAGGAAGAGGCCTGGGTCCACCATCCTTTTCAGGAGCACACCCAATGACCTAAGGACCTCCAACAAGGTCCCTCCTACAAGTTCAGACTAGTTCCCAATAGCACCACCCTGGGGACCAAGGATTTAACACATAGACCTTTAGGGGGCATTCAACATCAAACTACAGCAATACTGGAGGAAAATTGAGGGGCTGATACTGTGTAACCAATCTGAGGCCCTGCACCCTGAAGTCAGCCCAGATTAAGTTGTATCTTTCTCTGTGTCCCTGGATGGTGCTTTTATGAGCTATGAAAGATAACTTTTTAAGTATTTTACATTTCTTAATATGTAAGATATTGTTTATTGGCAATATCTACACCAATTGTCAATACCAGTTCTTTTTAAAAATTTCTTCATCAAAATCACTCCCTCTTACCAAGAACAGGCACATTAGCGATGCTGGCCAATGAGATATAAGCGGAACTCTGCTGGGCGGGGCATGGCAGTCCTGTGGAAGTTGCAACACTGCATTCCCCTCCTGTTTGCCTTGGACCCACACCATGGCTGGAGCTGTAGAAGCCCTCTAGTGACGGTGGAGGAAGGCCGAGAGAATTAGAGGAGATGATACCCTGTTAAACCACCAAACTGATGTTCAAACTGGCCACCTCCAAACTTCTTGTTATGATAGGAAAATACATTCCTCTTGGTTTAAGCTACCATAAATTGGTTATGATTACTTGAAACCAAATACTGTGATCAGACTATGGTCAGAAGGAGAAGGGATTATTTTTCCCCATGTTTTCTAAGTGGGCTCCACATGTTGATGTTGAAATTTGGGAATTCTCAAGCTTGTTTTCCTTTTTTTTTTTTTTTCTGGTGTTAAAACTAAAAGATTGAATTTTCAAGTAATATTTGGAAACACCACGAGTCCTTACCTTCTCAATAGTCCCTTGGTGGGGGCTGGAAGGCAGGGATCACCCAAAACCTTCATTTATTAGAAACCACAGTGCCCTCATATTGTCTACAGAATGAATGATTCACTTAATGAGGAGCAAAAATAATACTCCAGCAAACCGATGGCAGGCGGTAGCTGCTCTACCCCGCCATGAGCACACACACAAGCTCTCGGCTTCTCTTTCTTTCCTTCCCTTTTGCTTTTTGAGTAATTAAAGACTCAGTGAACAAATGAAAAGGAGAAAAAGACTAAAGTGGGAAGAAGAACGAAAAAGTAGAAAAGGAGAGAAGAAACAGAAAAAATGATGAAAGAATCGGGAAGAAGCATTTTTCTTCTCTTTCTGGGCTATCAGAAAAAGTCATTCTCCATGGTCATTACTTTTTAGAATGGAATGAAGGTCCTTGGTTACCTAGAAAAATCCCTGGCAGTGCAATGAAAGAATTGATCTCCTTGAATTTTTCAAATGTTAATGCTTATTTTTTTAAAATTCATTTTCACAGCAATTCTCAAGGTACAGTGTGTGTGTGTGTGTGTGTGTGTGTGTGTGTGTGTGTGTGTATAAAAGGTATATATCAGATTTTATAAATTTACTTAGAAACTAAGAGGCAGTGGCCATGTGTATAAAAATCAAAACTTTATATATGCTTTGAACTTTGATCAAATTCCACTTCTATTAATTTACTCTAAAAAATATCAATCGGGGGCTGGGGAGATAGCTCAGCTGGTAGAGTACTTGCCTCACAAGCCAAGACCCTGAGTTCGATCCCCAGTACCGCAAAAAAAAAAAAAAAAAAAAAAATCAATCAGGCAGGTAAATTGCACACATAGAGGTGTTCATGGAAATGCTTAAAACAATGGAGACAACTGTAGTACACCAGTGTTTGGAAACATTTACTGCCTACTGTGTCCCTGTGGCCCAAGATCTCAGGCTGTGGACTAACTTTGGTTGTGTAACTTACTTTGGCCAATGGAACTCTGGTGACCTAGATGCAATCCAAGGCTTTAAAACAGATATGTGACTGGGCTTGCATGCTCGCAATTTTGTGATCACCATGAGAAGCACATAAAACACTAGCCAGCATTACTATGAGAAGATCCCAGGAGGGGGACGAGAGACTCATGGTACAGTGGCCCCACCTGCGTCACTTGGCATCAAAATCACCTGTCATTCAGCAAACTCACGAGCAAGGAAGAAGTGCTGACTTCTGTGTATTGCAGAGATTTTGTGGTTGTTACACAGGTATATTATGACAATAGTTGACTAATATACAACCTAATTTTTAAAAATTAGTAATTTAACAAATTGTAATATATATAATGCATTATATACATATGTCACTGATGTTAATGATCTATTTAAATTATATTTATATAGATAGAGACATGAAATCTATCTGAAATATATTAAGGAAAAAAGCAGGTTACATATAATATAGATTTCTTTTTTTTTATATACAATATAAAAGCACATGTGTGTTTGCATGCACAGGGAAGAGCCTGGAAAGAAATACACTAAATATTAACAATGCTTTTCTCTGAGTGGGAAGAATATAAATATTTTCACTTTCTTCCTTATGAATGTCTATTTTTGCATTAAAAAATAAACTTTTAGAAATTTTAAGTCAGAATAAAAATAATTGCTATTTCACTTAGAAAAGCACTTAAAACTTACAGATAAGTCTGACTATAAGTTACCAGGTATCATTGGCCTTGACAAGAAAAAAAACTGATTTGTTTTCCTAAACCTCCTAAAGAGTTAAAGGTATGGTGTGTGTGTGTGTGTGTTGTGTATGTGTGTGTATGTGTGTGAGTGCATGCACACTTTAAATCTGGCAAATAAAGGCTGAAGTAGGCTTCAAAAGTTTAACCAAATTCCATTCAAAATACAAAAAAAGAAAACAACAACAACAAAAAAAACTCAGCCTGCTTCTTTCTCAAATTTGTCTGTTTATTACATCAACTGATGAAAATTCCTTGTTTCAGATTTTGAGTAGCATATCTGTGACCAAGTGCTTGTATTCTTTCCCAAAGGTAAAGTTAAACTTCTCTTCCGTGTCTAACTCCTGATGAATTGTCCTTGATCTACCCATAAAATCCCAAATCCAGAAGCAATGATTAGGAAACTGCAGACTCTAATAAAAATAATTTCATTAGTGTCAGGGAGAGAGAAAGCCTACCTAATTAAAAGTTCTAAGGTTTGGTATCAAAAACAGAAGCTACGAATATAATGAGTACCACAGACAAAGGGACATGGCAAATGTTCTTTAAGTCTACTGGGAATCTGTGCAAAGCATGTCCTCCTAGTACCCCTCTCAGGTACAGGGCTGTCAGTGAAAACATTTAGAAAAAAATTATAAGAAAAAGAAAGAAGGGAAGAAAAGAAAAGCTACCAGTGATTGGTCAGCATTTGCAAATCCAGACGTGGCTTGCAAAAATTCTCTGCCTAATTTTCCCGCAGGTGTTTCTGTTCCCCTAGACTGCCATTGCACTACTGGGGGCCCACTGCTCTCTGGTGTTAAGGATTATAGTTGTTTCAGTTACAGGACATGAAGCAGACCTGTGGTTTCAGGAAATATTAAAGACCTGTTCACTTGCAGAAAAATGACAGAAACTTTCATCTCTGTTAACCAGCAAATAGTCCCTTTTTCTAATGGCCCATTAGGGAAGCCCAGGAGGAACAGGTTCTCAGGACATTTTGCCAACCTGCCCAGCATCTGGAAAAGGTCCATATGGTTCTTGTCCCTTGCAATTACTAATTTGTTTGCCAGGGACCTCCCATTATCAGAAATACAGTCATACGTGCGCGCGCGCGCACACACACACACACACACACACACACACTCACACTCACACACACGTTCCATAATTATACCAAATGTAGGTATACTAAAAGTACAAAAAAGTGACTTGGATTTTGATGGCTACTTACAACTGAAATTCTACCTACCTACAACTGAACTCTTCAATCAAAGTCCAAGATTTAATTCTTGCTTCACAATGCTGCACTGTTTTATGACAGTTTCCTAGATGTATTGTTAACTGGATTTAGTTCATCTTTTGGGTAGAGTCCACTGAATCATGTTGTCTACAAACAGTTGCATCTTTCTACTAAATAAATATACTTCTACAGATACTATATGTTTGTGTTCATTTATGAAAATATGAGAATGGAAATATAATTACGTACATGTTCTATTCCACATTAAAGGCAGCTTACATAAATATATATCATAATACCAGAGAGTGTAGATTTAAATGAGCAGAAGAGGACAATAAAGCCAGGAACATAGAAAGCATAAAACAGATTGTTGTACCCAACCACATACTTGCTAGAGGTAGATGCTGGGCTTTCTGGCTAGTTAAATGACAAGGCATCTGAATGACCAGAACAACCCCTTCTTGGGACAATGACAGCTAATCCTACCTGGTCAAGTCTGAGAGAAATTTCTCCCATCCATCCCCTCATTAAGAGGCTGGTGTGGAAAGTAATGAGCACAGCTTCAAGGAAAACGGAGCACGACAGCAAGCAGATAGATGTATGGGACTGTTTCTTACAGCAGCACCAAGAAGACTGAGAGCCATCCTTAGGGACCAGAGCCATTTGATGGGGGACACAGCTCTGCTGCATGGTGCCTGAGCCAGGATGGATTTGGGAGCATGCAGAATAATTGTCTATAGCAATTTTTTTTTTTTTAGGAGTAACTTTCTTTTATTTGTTTTAATTAGTTATACATGGCAGTAGAATGTACTTTGATTCATCATAATGGAGTATAATTTCTCATTCTTCTGGTTATACATGATGTAAAATACCACTGGTCATATAGTTACATATATACATGGGTAATAATGTCTGATTCATTCTACTATTCTTCCTACTCTGGTGCCCCTTCCCCTCCCTTCACTCCCCTCTACCTAGTCTAAAGTAACTCTATTCTTTTCTAGCCTGCCTCCGTTGTGAATTAGCATTGGTATATCAGAGAAAACATTTTTGTCTTTTGGTTTTTTTGAAATTGGCTTATTTCACTTAGCATGATATTCTCCAACTGCATCCATTTACCAGAAAATGCCATAATTTCATTGTTCTTTAAGGCGAGTAATATTCCATCATATATATTACTCACCTAAAACATTGCTATACATTGCTATAGGTTTTTTAGTCCATTTTATATCCATTCATCTGTGGAAGGGCACCTAGGCTGGTTCCATAGTTTTGCTATTGTGAATTGAGCTGTATAGCAATGTTTTAAGATGCAGAATTTAATCCTTGAATGAAGACTTCCTTGAGAGTGGGAAATACAGGAGAAGGAAAAGCAGGTCAGGTGCATGGGGTGATGTGATCAGTTTTAGGGGTGCAGAACTTTCAGCGAGAGGCATGGGGTGGAGGTGGGGAGGGAGACCAGGGCTGCCTGGTGGTGGAGCCTGGAGCCTCCTCCAGTGAGGGGGAGGAGATATTGGAGAGGTGCTCAAGAAGCACAGGAAGCAGCAGCTTTGATTTCTTTACCATCATGTGTAGCATAAGCTTTTCAATACGGCCTCCAAATCCTGATCCCACTTCTGTAATTTTCAAGTGTCTCTTGCTATCTGTCCATCTTCTCATCCTGGGCACCAAAGCTGCCTTCAGTGTGGGAAAATGAATTCAATATCCGGGGCATGTGGGTGGCACGTCCTCTTCCTTCACCTCTGGGAAACTCCTAAATGTTCTTAATGCCGTGTTCTGCACATCAGTGCGGCTTCGCTGGCCATCTGTTTATGTCTTTACTCGTGCCACGTTAAGCATAAGAAGGAGGCAACTTTCAGTGGAGCCAGTCACGTCACACCTGGCCTCCTCTCAACTTGAAACGTAAGCTTTGTTTTTCAGTTGTTGTTTTGTAAACCAGGGTCTGTATTAAAAATTATTTGTATGTTTGCCTTGGTGGATTGTGCTGTTTGGGGGACCCAATTTGCTTACTGGGGAAAGGCTATGAGCAATACACACAGGTAAAAGTGAGCATGGTCAAGTTCCTTAGAAACCTGAGTTTGTATCCAATCACGTGATGCACAACATCATTTCAGACAATGACGGACCATCATGTGTGTGACAATGTTCCATGTGAGTATAACAGAGCTGAAAAATTCCTATGGCCTAGTGACATCATGACCATCATAATGTCACAGTGCAGCATATTTCTAACATGTTAATGATGACATAACCAAATCTATTGCACTGCCACTTGTATAAAAGTATGGCACGTACAATTGTGTATAGCACATAGTATCTAATGATAACAAATGACAAATTTGCTACACTGTACTGAGGTCTCTTCTACCTCTTGGGACCTATAGGCGGCCTTAACAGGACACTGGGGCAGTTGCCAGTTTGGAACATTTGAAGTTGTTTGGAGGTTGCTAAGGATAGCTGAGTATCAGAAATAGAGAAGGGTTGGGACAAACAACCCTCAGGAATGACTTGGGTGGAGCAAATAATAATCTGAGCTACCATTTAACGGTATAAGGGAATGTTGACAATGTACTTTGTTAGGTAATTCCCACACACATTACCTTATTTGATCATCATAGAATACTGATATATGCCCTAAGAGGCTTAAGATTAAGAAACTTGCCCAAAATCATAGTTGGTGAATGGCTGAGTGGGGTGGGGCTTTGAACCCATAGCCCATCCCTTAGCCATTCTTTTATGCTTAGTCCCTGACACCTGCTACTCACAGTGTTGTCCACAGGATGGCAACAGCAGTAACAGGAACTTGTTAAAAAATCTGAGCCTCTGCCTCAGAATCCTAAATCCAAATCTACATTTTGACAAGATCCCCATGTGATTTGTGGGCACCCAAGTCTGAGCATGACACGCAACCCTGACACACTGCCACTCTAGTCAATTAATTGTCACTGAAGAGGTAACACATGAAATAAATACACCAGTTTGGTAAACAGCAAACTGGGACAAAAACTGGGGAGCAATTTGGCAATGTTTACCAAAATGTAAAATGCACTTTCCTTTTAACCCAGAAATGCTACTTTGAGGAATTCATTCTACTTGTAAACACACGTGTGCAGATCTATAAACAAAGATGGTAATTGTTTGGAATAGCAAATGACCACCCAAAAAGCACATCCACAGGTGCATCAGGCAGAGTTTCAAGAAGAGGCAGACATCCAAATTATGACAATCTTAGGAGGGCTAAATGAAAGGATTGTTAGCAAAGTTGTGGACAGGGACCAAGAAGAGGGTGTAATGCAGGGACTGTCAAATCTGGATGTGCACCAGAGTCACCTGGAGGGCTTGGTAAAACAGAATGTTGGACCGACTTCCAGAGTGAATCAGTGGGTCTGGGTGCAACTGGGAATTTCTACTCCTGAAAAAATCCCAGGTGATGCTGATTCTGCTAGTCCAGCAGTGACACTGTGAATCACTTGCTGTTATTGTTTGGATCTTAAATGTCCCCCTGAAGGTTTGATTACCTGCCTGCTGTGCTCTTGAGATATAATGGAACCTTTTATGGGTGGGGCCTAGTGTAAGGAAGTTAGGTCGGTGGGGGGCATGCCCTTGACGGACTTATCAGGACCCCTGGTTGCTTCCCGTGCCCCTGTCCTTCCTGGCCACATTTAGGGTGGGCAGCTTTGCTTCACTATGCACTCCCTGACATGATGTTCAGTCTTATCACAGGCCCAAGAATGATGGAACCAAATGACCATAGACTGAAATCTCTGAAGTCACGTACCAAAATAAATCTTTACTCCTTGTCAATTGTTTTTCTCAGGTATTTTGTTATGGTAACAGAAGTCTGACTAATACACGTGTAGTGAAATAAGCTAGAACTAGAAAAAGTGGAGGAGCTGCCACTGGCCCATGGGAGAGAGAGATTGCTGGAATCTGAGAGAATCATCTGAGTGGTCATATAGAGACAGCACCTAAGATATCCTTGCAAGGATTGAGCCAGGGAAACAAATTCCCTAAGAGGGATCTAGGAAGAAAAGAGGCCTGATGATGCAGCCCCTATGGAACAGCTTCCTGCAGAAGGGGCAGCAGGGAAGAGAGTAGCTGACGGATGGGAGGGGCAAGAGGAAATATCTGGTATAACAGTGGACTGGTTGCAAAAAACTATGGCAAAGTCAGCAGTTTAGAGCAAGAATAAAAAAGTAAGATGCCAAACAACATGCACTGTTCTGCTCCCATTTGTGTGCAAATAATGAATATCCTTCTAAGAGCAGCTGCCTCTTCCTCTGTGGAATCAATCAGGACACTGGGATTCTGTGGTGGGTAAAGCCTGAGGGGTCATGGGTATAGCTGACCATAGAGCCACATGAGGAGAAGCAGCATTAAAAGTTGCTTAGCCACATGTAAAAACAAAAAGAAATTAAACCCTTATCTCTCACCCTGTGAAACTCAACTCAAAGTGGATCAAGGACTTAGGCACTAGAACGGAGATCCTGCGCCTACTAGAAGAAAAAGTAGACCCAAATCTTCACCATGTCGGCCTACGATCTGACTTCTTTAACAAGACCCCTAAAGTGCAAGAAGTAAAATTAATAATCAATAAATGCGATGGATTCAAACTCAAAAGCTTCTTCTCAGCGAAGGAAACAATCAATAATGTGAAGAGAGAGTCTATGGATTTGGAGAAAATCTTTATCACATGCACCACAGATAAAGCATTAACTCTAGGTTATATAAAGAACTAAAAAAACTTAACACCAAAAAAACCAAATAACCCAATCAATAAATGGGCTAAGGAATTGAACAGACACTTCACAGAAGAAGTAATATGATCAATTAACAAACATGAAAAAATGTTCAACATCTCTAGCAATTACAGAAATTCAAATCAAAACTACTCTAAGATTCCATCTCACTCCAATCAGAAGGCAATTATCAAAAATACGAGCAACAATAAATGTTGGTGAGGATGTGGGGAAAAAGGTACACTCATACATTGCTGGTGGGAATGCAACTTGGTACAACCATTATGGAAAGCAGTATGGAGATTCCTCAGAAAACTTGGAATGGAACCACCATTTCACCCAGCTGTCCCACTCCTCAGTTTATACTCAAAGGACTTAAAATCAGCATACTATAGTGAGACAGCCACATCAATGTATATAGCAGCTCAACTCACAATAGCTATATTACCGTGAACCAACCTAGAAAACTATAAAGGAACCAACCTCGGTGTCCTTCAACAGATGAATGGATAAAGAAAATGTGGCATGTGTGTGTGTGTATAAATATATATATGTGTGTGTGTGTGTGTGTGTGTATGTGTATACACATATATATATATGATGGAATATTACTCAGCTTTAAAGAAAAATGAAATTATGAAATTGTGGCATTTACTGGTAAATGGATGGAGTTGGAGAATATCAGGCTAAGCAAAATAAGCCAATATCAGAAAACAAAAGGCCAAATGTTTTCTTTGACATACAGATGCTAATTCACAATAAGCGGGGGTGGTACTAGAGAAGAGTACAGTTATTTTAGATTATTAGGTAGAGGGGAGTGAAGGGAGGGGAGTGGGTGTTGGGGTAAGAAAGAGAGTAGAATGAAACAGATATTATTACCTTATGTACATGCATGACTGCATGACTGATGTGATCCTACAACATGTATAATCAGAAAAATGAGAAACTATACTCCATTTGTGTATGATTTATCAAAATGCATAAATGCATTCTACTGTCATGTATAACTAATTAGAATAAATAAAAATGTAATTAAAAAAGGGTGCATGTAAAAATAGAAGGGAATCCAATAGAGTTGAAGAGGAGAACGGGGAGGGAGGAGGAGAGGAAAAGGGGAGATGCTGGGAAATGAAACTGACCAAATTATGTCTTGTGCATGTACCAATATGTAACAATGAGTCCCGCTATTATGTATGATTATATATAATGAAAAACTTAAAAATTTTTTAAAAACAATAAAAAGCTTAAAAAAGAGAGAGAGCTGCTTAGCAAGGCCTGGCACAGAGACCCTGGGAAGCTTTGAAAACCAGCATGCAAGCCAGACCCCCAGATGTCCTAATCTCACTGGCCTGGGGTAGTTCCTGGGCTGGAAAATGAGAACATCCCCAGGTGCTTCTGCTGGTCACTGTGCTGGTTATTTTCTGATGGGAGCTTCCCACTGGTGGTGAGTGATACATCATCTCTGCATCAGATGGCATGCACAGGGACATTGCTGGCTTCACTCAAACTATTCTGAGTTCAGTGTCCCTCACTTTCAACAGACCCCCACAGCAGAGGGCAGTGCCCTTGATTCCCCCTGGCCCCAGGCAGTGGCAATGGAAAGGGAATGCTCCCTGTTTCTATTCCCTGTGCAGGAGCTAGGGGCACAGTTGCAAGATCACCCTCTTTACAAGGGTATACCATGTCTTACAAGCATGTTAGGCATTAGTGTGAAGGCTGTTATTATTATAAGAGCAAATAACACATTTACCAACAGGTAAATTTGAAGGCTTGGGAACAACAGCAACTGAGTAATTCAATCTGGAGTCTCAGTTGGGGTGGAAAAAAAAAGTTGTGGCCCTCAAAATAATATCAAGTGCGCTAAAACCAGGTTATTAACTGAAAAACTGAATACAGTCAGTAAAAAGTGCAAAAAGATTGGGCGACATTAGGAAAAAACTCTGAAAATGCATACTATTCAAAATGGACCTCACCAGTCACAGCATCTGCAACCAGTATACCTGCCCAAGCCAGGTAGTCTCCCCACCAGAGTTACATAAAACAACTCTCAATACCTCCTCCACTGTTTCAAAGGTTATGCTTCCTTCCCCTGAGAGTTTTTCTAAAATTGGAGTGCAACGTTTACCACTCACACAGTTTCAATTAAGATGACATTTGCTTTATGAGAATAACATGCAGTCAACCGCCTGCAAGATCAACCTCTCTTAAAATCCCAAGCCTGTTTCCAGGCAGGTCAGCAAGCAGGACTTTCAAAGACGCATCAAGAGAGGGGGTTGTTTCTGGAACACTCATCTTGGAATGAAGGAAAATTCCTCAGGGAGACCAATGCTGGTTTGTCTGCTATGAAATTCTGCCCATTAGGGGAGCTAAGCCTCTGTTCACTAAGAAATGTAAAGAAACCTTCCACTGGGGGAGTTCTAAGAGGGAGTTATGAATGAGGACAGAATTAAAAGATTACTGGCAAAGTCTGAGTCTCATTGGAAGGGCTCTGCGCCCAGATGGGCCTTCCACAGATACTGCGTACAGTTCCTCTAGAGTGGATTAACTTGATGATGACAATGATGATAATTAAACAACAGCAATTACTGTTGATTAAAGACCTAATATGTACTAGATGGTTTTCTAAGCCTTTGTATTCAGTTTAGAAGCATATCATTACATAAAACCCATAATGCAGATACTGCTATTTTCTCCATTTTACACAGGAAGATATATAACAAAGGTATTCAAGGTCACATGGTGAGACAGTGGCCAAGAGGCATCCAAACCTACTGTCTGCCTCCAGAGCCCAGACTGTGCAGCACTATCCCCACTGTCTCAGAGCCAGTGTGGACAGAGCACCATGGATGATCCAATGTGAATCCATGACCACACTAGAAGGAAGGTTAGAAGGTTTTACTACCCTGTTTTATAGAGAAGGGATCTGAGGGATAAAAAGTCTCAGGGACTTACCTAAGATGACATACCTAGTACATGGCTGAGCCACTACATTTTATTTCTTTCATTTTGCAAAATGCAAACATCTGAACAAGGTAACAGTGTAGGTAAGGGCCAGGCAAAAGGGGGAGGGGGAGAGAGTGGCGGCGGAAGGGCCTCACTTAGGATCCTGTACACTACCTCACAAGCTGTGGGGGAGGTAATAGCACTAAGTTCTGCCTCAGGGGTGAAGCAAACAGAATTAAGTATATTTTACCATCGCAGAGGGAATTGGAGTCCTGTAGAGACAAGGACAATCTGGAAACCCTCTCACCTATCCCGGTCTCTGTGGATATATTTCTGCACACCTCCACCTTCTTGCCCTAACAATGACTCTGAACCTTCCTGTGCAGAGGGCCAGTGTGCTCATGTCCAGAGGTCAGGGTGGGGTTGAACCAAGGAAGGAATAACTAGGGTTGGGATGGGAGGAGGACAGCAAATCCTGGGCCAAGAGCACAGGAAGGTCTGGGCGTGCACAAGTCATCAGGCCCAAGGGTTATCTGAAAACCAGCAAGTGTTCTCTGCTTAGCAGAAACAAAACAAAACTAAAAACAAAAACAAAACTGATCGCCACCTGCCCCTGCCAAAAGTAAATAGCCTTATAAATTTAAATACACTGTAAAATTTTTCAACAATATAGAAGAGTTCAAAGTTCCAACTCAACCACTTACCACCTTTGTGATCTTGAGCAAATCACTAAATTTGTCAGTTTTCTCATCTGTAAAATGGGGATAATACCAGTACCTCCTCATAAAGTCATTATGAAAATTAAATGATTCAATACAGGTGAAATACTTAAACTAGTACTACTTTCTGCCATATACGTGTTAATAATTGTTGTTATTATTTTCTAGCTGTAGTCCCTACTTGTGAGACAGAGCAGGAAAAGCTCTGATTTGCCCTACCAAGTCTTCCCATCTAACATACTGCTTTCAAAAGAATATTTCCACCAATAACCAGATTCAGGGGCTGCTGACTCCTCCCTCAGGCTTTCCTGCCACCCACTCTTGCACAATATGACCGAACTTGATCCATCTATGACCTTTCTGGTGGTGGTAGTGAGCATGTCCACTGTGGTTTGTGAGCTGAGTGCAGACAACAGGCACGAGCAGATCACTGCGTCAAGTGTAAACCCAAGGGCAAGGCCGAAAGCAAAGAACTAACAAGACATGCAGAAATCCTGGGGTGGTGCAGGACAGCTGAGTAAGCACTGCGGGAGTCCACCCTTTTTGATTATATAAGCTTTACTCCTTGGAGCCTTGGGGAGCAGTCCCAAGATCCTGTCCCACGTCCATTACCCTTATGCTCAAGCATGAGCCCCAATAAAGTCTTGTTAAGATGGTATTTCTTGCTTGCCTCTCCATGATGCCTATTTCAAATTAAGCAAAAGAAACCAACACTGAAGTGGTAACACTAAGAGCTGGTGAGACTGGTAACACTTGGATTTTAAATGCTCTTTATATTTAGATTACTGAAATGGAGCATTCATCTGGCTCCAAGAGGCCGAGCTCCGGGAAAGAAACAAAGGGTTCAGTTTTTCTGGTCACTCTGAATGAGAGTTTGTAGAACTGGTTGATGTGGTGGCACATGTCTATAGTCCTGGTGACTGGGGAGGCTGAGGTGGGAGGATGGCAAGTTTGAGACCAGCCTCAGCAACTTAGTGAGACCCTGTCTCAAAAAGAAAGAGAGAGAGAGAGGAGAGAGAGAGAGAGAGAGAGAGAGAGAGAGATGAGAGAGAGGAGAGAGAGAGAGAGAGGAGATGAGAGAGAGAAAGAGAAATTAAAACTCCAACAGACCACTAGATTCTGCTTCATAACCTCTGGATGCAAACCATTATTCTAGATCAAAGCTCTAACTTTGATAAATTAATAATATTATGAGTCACTTCTAGGAAAAAAATAAAGTTGTTTTCATTTTTAAAACTACTTTCTAAGGTAGGAAAACTCTTATACTTATCTCCTGAACATGTGAGGCCATTGCATGCCATTATACCGATGTGCAGATTGATTTCTCTGCCTGTAATACCTCCATCTCTATCTACATATAACTAATGAACTCCTATTTATATGTCAAAATCCAATCAGGTGTCTCCTCTGTCCCTCTTCCGTGCTGTGCACATATTTATATTGTGTACTTTTCTCTACAGTGTGACTATGTGCCATTCCCCCACCTGACTCTCAACTGTCTTTGTATATCCATCATTTAGCACCAGGTGCTCATCCATCTATTCCTTAAACACAGTGACTGAAAGCCTACTACATGTCAGGCACCACCTGAGACACTAACGAAGTGTAAACAGTGAGTGAGATCAGCAACATGGAGATCATGGGGAGGGGGATAACCAGACTCTGCGTTTCCTGCCTTCTTCCCCCAGAAGGGCAGTCTTCCAAAGATGTATTTGATGCAGATGTGCTGAGCACAGGTTGCACACACATCCAGCTAAGCATATGCATATGAGTGCTGGTTCATAGATGAGTGCCGTCTGTGCCTCACCTCACTGGAAGGGGGCTGTCCGACCACCATAAGACATTGGATGTCAGCTTCTGGGCCTGGAAACCATCCTCTGGGATGTGTCCGTGGGACTGTGGGGATGGGGCAGGCATACCATGGACATTCTCACATTGCTCTCTCTGTGGACCTTGAACTGCAGACGTGTGCAGACACGTGTACCAGTTCTCAGTTGTATGCTGAGAACTCGGTACACTGGAGACTGTGACCTAAGCCAACTGCAGCAGTGGTGCATGTGTGGAGGCCAGTTCATGTGTGCAATCAACGATGACCACTGGGACAGACCCATGACAACACCAGAGGGCCCCGGCAATGCAGGTCATGGAGAAGTCAGCATGCTTTTTAAGACAGAGGAAAGTTTATTCGACAGAATTCTCTTTGGAAGTGAGTTGTAGGTGTTTGAGAATAATATTCAAACAAGCTCTTAGGTTAAGTGTGAGGACTAGAGGGAGACTGATCTCAAACCAGGCAGAGTGAGAAAAGGGATGGGAGTCCATTGTTACAGGTGTGAGTCTGCTGGTTGCCCCTAATATTTATTCTCTTTCTTTCATAGTAATAGAAACCCCAAGTGTTAGCAAATCAAATGACTTCCCAGAATAATGATGACACTTCCCAGTCCACCTTGAACTAGAGACGGCCATGGGACTGAATCCTGGCCAGTCGGACAGAGGCAGGTGCAGTGTGTGAAACTTCTCAGACATTCTTAATGAACAAGGCTCTTGCTGGCTGGAATATACATGCACGGCAGGAGCTGCAGCAATCGCTCTGGATGGTGAGATGGCCTTGAGAACAGAAGCCAGGCATGGAGGAAGAAGACAGAAGAGGGCTTGATGCTGGAAACAAACAACTGTCTCACATTTTCACTCCCAGATTTTTCTAATGTAAGACAATAATAAACTCCTTCAGATCACTGCTGTTATTATTATTTCTTTGATTATAGCCAAGATTATTGTTGCTGGGAAATAGGAAGAAGGGAGTGGAATGGGGACTGAGGCAGTGAAGGGACCTACCTATAGGTAATGCCTTGTTAAAGTCACCTTAATGGTATTCAGGACATGGTACCCCAAAACATGGCACCTTCGCAGATTGGATTTTTGTTTTGTTTTGTTACCAAGAATGAAACCAGGTGGGGCTTAACCACTGAGCCACATCCTCAGTCCATCTTTATTTTTTTATTTAGAGACATTGTCTCACTGAGTTGCTGAGGCTGGCTTTGAACTCATGATCCTCCTGCCTCAGCTTCCTGAGCTGCTGGATTACAGGCATGTGCCACCACACCTGGTCTGGTATTGGATATTTTAAGCTACAGGCATCTGAAGGACAGCATGTGAAGGGTGGAGGTTTCTCCAACCTTCTCCTCCCCTTTTCCCCCGAAGCTAGTCAGAACACCTAGTGCAGGTCATAAGACTCTCATGCGAGAGCTGCTCTCCCTATACCCTGAGAAAAGGCATATCCTTACCTCTGAAGACTCAGGAACACAACGAAGAAGAGAAACAAAAGGGTCTTGCTAATTTCTCTCAGTTTGTCACCATTATCTTGTACTCTTTTGCTCAATCATATTTCTCTACAACTATCCAGTCTTCATCAAGCCTAACATGAAAATATACAGGTTTAACCACTTCTTTGGACATTTATTTCTTCATGAAGGTTCTTTCCTTGGGTCACATAAAATCTATACCAAGTAAACTTTTAGGCTTTTCTCTTGTTAATCAGTCTTTTTGTTGTAGAGACCTCAACTTTGAACCTAGAATGGACAAAGAAGAGATATCTTTCCTCCCCACCATGTCTCATGATCAACCTAATCTTCAGTAAAGTGAGTTAATATGTGAAAAGTAAGCACACCATGTGGATTTTTGTGGAAAACAGATTTGGGAGCTTTGCTGATGAGGATAGAACCTCAAGATGATTCATGAGATTGTAGACATGGAGAGACAGAGAAAGCAAGCTCTGGAAGTCCCTGGAAACTCAGGGAACATGCTGTGGAGCATGCAGGCCTTTCTGCCCAAGTTTAATGACTTGTTTGGGGGTAAGTGGCCCCTTTTGGGACCTGGGTTACAAATGCAAGGGCAGTGTCTCAGAGGGGCCGCCAAGTACAGGGACAGGTAGGGAAAACTCACTTGCAGACAAACCCCTTAGCTTAGACCAGAGGCCTCTGGGGCAGAGGTAGGAGGGCTCCTGTCCAGCCTGGTACGGCTAGACCAGGGCATGAGGGGAGGCCTGGGAGATAAGCTGAGGCCAGGCTGTGGGGGGCCTTAGCACTAGCTAAGGGGCCATGAGGACAGAGACCCTCCGGATTTTATCAGAGGAGTTGAGATCAGCAGTATTTTCCAGAAAGACAGCCCTAGTTGAGGCAGGTCAGAGACTAGCCAGCTGGAAGCAGAAAAAGCAATTACCAGGTATCACAGCAATCTAATCAAAAGGTGGTAGTGGCCTTTAGCAGGGGGCAGGAAGAAAAGGGGCATCAAGAGAGATCCAGGAGGGATGAAAAAGAATGAAGAATGGAGGGTGACCCTGAGTGCCTCCCCTGGAGAGGCAGGTAAAGGACATGGCCTCTTTGTGTGTGTTGTCCTTTCATAGGTCCTGGGGCTGGGGGTGGAAGTGGGACATTGGGAGCAGGTGGGTAGATACAGCACATGCAGATTTGACCCTTTATGTCCTCTTCAGGCCTCTGCCTCCCTTCCTATTCCCCAGGACTGAGTGGAAGAAGAGAATAAAAGGAAAAGGAAGAAACACCTTTCATCATTCTCAAGGAGAAGTAGATCAGATCCTCTTCCCTGCATGCAGTTCACCCTGGGCGCTGCCACAGGGATCCATACCACCTTCCCCTGGAAGTGCCAAACACCACTGCAAATAGGTGGTCTCTTATCTGCCACTATTTTGAAACCAACATAAGTGACAGAAGCCTTCTTCCTGGTTCCCTCCTCTGACCAGCTGATATCACATGCTTTGCAAATAAAGCAACAAAGCAAGTTTTGGGAAATAGTTCATTGGGTTGAACTTCTCCTGAGAAGAGAGGATACCAACCAAATCACTGATGAAGTTAGATTTATAAGTAGGTAACTGGGGCCAAAGGGATTAAAAGTCTGGACAAATATGAATCTTGAATTAAAATGTATGTCTTCCAGATTTTAAATAATAAGTAGTCCTGTAATCCTCTTTTCTTTTTCTTCTTCTTCTTCTTTTTTTTTTTTTTTTTTTGGCACTGGGTATTTAACCCAGGGGCACCTGACCCCTGAGCCACATCCCCAGTTCTTTTTTTCTTTTTTTCTTTTTTTATTTTTATTTTGAGATAGAGTCTTACTAAAGTTGTTTAGGGCCTCACTAAGTTGCTAAGGCTGGCCTTGAACTCATAATCCTCCTGCCTCAGCCTCCCAAGCTGATGAGATTATAGGCATGTGCCACAGCACCCTGCTGAGTCCTCTTTTCTTTGGACTCATTAAATATGAAGCCAAGGAGGGAGATTAGGGAGAAAATAATCATAAATTCATTGTTTAGCTTTATAATATAGAAAGAACTTGAATATCCTCCCCCACAAAGGTAGTAGGAACAGCTTCCCAAACCTGCCTTTTCTCCTCCCTCCTACCTCTCACAGCCACCCTGATTAACTGTGGCAAAAGTGTCAAAGTAGGGAGCCATGGCCAAGGCAGTAGGAGTTCGCACTGCGAGTTCGAAGGAGGCTCATCTGCTCATGGCTATTGTAATGACTGCCTCAATGGCACTGCACGTCCTGTGGGAGGCCCTGCTTCAATGAATGAAAATCTCGTTGGCTTTAAAGCAAAATGCAAGAAGAGATTAATAAGTTTGAAAGTGAGTAGAATCAGGGTGGTTTACTAAAGAATCTCAGAGACTAAAAGTTAAGATTTTCTAGTTAATATTGGCACGAAGGGAGAGTTTGATTTCTATCTTGAGTCACTCACACACCACAAAAAAGGTAACTCAGGCAAGGGCCACGCATAGGTGTAAATTTTACTAAATTCAGAAATTTGGAGATATACAGTTTTATTTATTCATTTAGGAAAATAAACTGATATTGAAAATGCATGTAATATTCACTTTTTTAGGTAGGGAATTGAGGATTTAAGGGAAGAGGTGGTGTTTTCACCTCTAACCCCAAATGAAGGTTATAATTCTGGAAGACCTTGGAACAAATGGGAAGTTGGTAGCTGGCTGCCTAAAACGGGGGCTTATGAATAAGTATCCTGTGAATTCTTGGGCAAAAATAACAATGGCAATCTCTCCAAACTGGGGAAATTATGGCTGAGGAATTTTTGATCTAGAGGGTAGAAGTTGAAGCTTTAGAGGGGAGAATTTCCAGGTGAGTTGATGAGACTATAGTTACAAAGAGTGTGCGCCAGGAAAAAGTACTGAAGCTCACATTTCCCACGAAAAAGCTAGGGTGAGCTGATGGGGTTTGCTCCATATTAAAGGGCCCACAAGCCAGGTGTGGAGGTACATGCCTGTAATCCCAGTAGTTTGGGAGGCTAAGGCAGGAGGATTGTGAGTTCAAAGCCAGTCTCAGCAATTCAGTGAGGCCCTAAGGAACTCAGTGAGGCATTGTCTCTAAATAAAATATAAAAAAGGGTTGGAGATATGGCTCAGTGGTTAAGTGTCCCTGGGTTCAATTCCCAATATCAAAAAAAAAAAAAAAAAGGGCATACAAACCAATCTATAGGCTGCAGTATTACAGTAACCTTGGATTGTGCCCCTGGATCGTATGTTTTCACTGGTATCACGAATGATGGTTGTGGCTCAGTATTACAAATCAGGGGAAAAGAGAGTATACCTTCTCCTATTTCACAGGCGATAAACAGTACTGGATTGTTATCGCCTCAGGAACTGGAACCCAGTCTTTCCTCCCATCACTGCCTTTTCACTGTTTATGACAGGTGAAGGGTCAGGGTAGAGGCAGCGTGGTGTGCCAGTGGAAGTCACACCCCGATGGGGAACAAGGACTGAGCCAGAGTGGACTGTCCAAACCAAGATGCAATGTGCAACCAGGGTATGAAGCCAGAGAAAGGGCAAAATCTAAGTCCTAATGCATATGGCCAGGCAACGAGATGATGAGAGAGGCTGGAGTTTGAAGGACTTGCTAAGATGGAGCAGAAATGACAAGGGTGGCTTGTTACAGATTCATGTTAAGGAGTTTGGGAGTTGCTCAGGGTACATTAAAAAGCACTCATGTGGAATAGACACAACGTGCATAGAAACTTACACTGGGGAATCAAATATTTGGTAATTTGAACTAAGAAAATTCATGAACTTGAGGACAGAAGCATGGTAGTGAATGAGGTTAAAAGGTGAGGTGCAGGAAGCCAGGACCGCTAGGAAAGCAGCTGCTTAGGAGTGAAGAGGCTTGGAGTCTCAGGATTAGAATAAGCAATGAGATACCCTCTAGTCCTAAAAGTCAGGGCAAGGGGTCAGTCAACAGCTCTATCTTCATGCACCTACCTTTTCCCTAGACTGAGCCAGGAGGTTCTGTCCTCAAACAGAGTACAGAACAATTCCCAGTTTGCTCCATTCCCTTTTTCTCTGGAGCAAGAAGCAGGTCACTCCAACTGACAGCTGCGGATGTCAGAGACCCAGAATGTATTGATTAATCAAGGCATTTGGCAACGTCTCTCAGGAAATTCTTGTGGACAAGATGGAGAAATGCAGACCAGATGACAGTATAATTTGGGCGACTCATAGTTGGCTGAAAACCTGTTCTCAAAGAGTGTTGATGGAAGGGGGAAGGGAGGGGTCCCGGGGCCTGCCAAATGGCACTGTTGCCGCTCCTATTCCACTACTCATTACTCTGAGTGACTTGGATGCGGAGATAGGAGGAATGCTGATCAGGAATGCAAAGGACACAAAGCTGGGAGAAATAGCTAACATGATGAAATTAAGATCTAAAAGTTAGCAAATATCAAAATGATTTCAATGGGCTAGAAAAATGAGCTGGACCAAAGAGAAGGAATTGGATGGAGATAAACCTTTCATTTAGATTCAGAAAATCAATTACATGCATATAGAATAGGGAAGTCCCCAACTGATAACAATTCCCTTCAACAAAAACTGATGATTTTAGTTGATCACAGTCAAAAATAATCCAAGAGTATGTCATGGCTGCAAAAACAGGCTAACACAATCTTTGCTTATATCAATAGAAACACATCCAAATTGATTGGAAGAAACTGTCCTGTTCAGACATCTGGACTGGCACAGGGCCTTGCCAATAGACAGCTTTCAATAAATACTTGTCACACAAACGAATGGATACCACATTTTCAGATGGACCTTGAAATGAAGACAGTAAGGGATTTGGAGATTGTTCTAAGAAGAGAAGGCTGAACAAACATGGAATGTTTAGCCTGGAAAGACTAAAGAGACCCGCATGAGAACAGATTTCAAATATTGAAGGAATTTCACATTTGGTTTTGTGCCAGATGGAAAAAATGAAGGGTCAATGGTCAGCAGATACACAGAGATAAAAGCTCTGGTAGATAATAAAAATGATTTTTAATAAAAACAATCAAAGGTAGGGGAAGTAGGTGTTTCCTCATTGAAGATATTAGAGTAGGACAGTCATCTATTGCATCTTTAGAGTTAAGAATATGTTCCTGCACCCACTGTAAATTATTCTTGGAGGGTGTCTATAAGAGAGATGATACTGGGATGCTTCTGGTCTTGTTCCTTCAGCTCCCAATGAGCTTCCAGTTCATCGGAGGTGGCTTGCCAACACGCAAGCTTCGTGCCAGGCACTCTTGGCTGTGGATTTCAAAGCAGCGGCTAACAAAAGAAGTTGGCTTGCAGTCCAGGATGGCAGCCCGTGAACGGTAACTTTGTGAAAGCAGGTTCAGCTCTGATTTGTTTGTTTAACTTTCCTCAATGTGGACACTAGCGAAGAAAACTCACAGTGCCCATATGGTTTCATCATAGTGGAAGAAAATCCCACATGGAAATTGTGATTAAAAGTATACACTAACCTTGACTCTTTTGGACCATATTAAATGTTTAGAAAGGAATAGCTCTTTTAATAGGATGTCATTTAATATGACATTGTTCAACAGATATACTTAATACTGATGAACCTTACAGATCCCAACAGGACATTTGGTTCTTTATTTGAACTAATACTATGAAGATTTTCTACTAAAGGGGATTGGAAATTCTAAAAGGCCATAGAGGATGTGGTAGCCCATCTCTAAGCTGGTCTCCAGTGGTCCTTGCTTAATGGCATTCATGTCTGTCATAGACTGGATCTTAAATGCCCCCAAAGTCCTGTGTGTTAAAGGTTTGGTTCCCAGCTTGGCATCACTGGGACATGGTGGAACTTTCATATGGTGGGTCATAATGGGAGTCCTCAGAGCAATGGGCCATGCCCTTGAAAGGGAGAACAGAAACCGGTCCTTTCCTCTTCCTCTGTTTCCCATCCCTGCCATGAGATGAACACCTTTGCTCTGTTGTGTGCTCCCTGGCATGATGTGCTGCCTCGCCACAGGCCCAAAATCAATGGGGACAACTGACCATGAATGGAAGCCTCTAAAACTGCTAACCCAAATAAACCTTTTCTGTTTGTAAGTTGATCATCTCAGTTATTTGCTAAAGTAAAAGAAAGCTTCTAGCACAATGGCCTTCTACAGTTCTCCCACACATTGAGAAAAGCTAACCTGTGCAACCAACAAGATACTGCTGAAATGGTGAGGTGTGTGACTTGCTAGGCTAGGTCATAAAATACACTGGGACTGCTACCTTGTGCCTTCTTGGGTCATCTGGGAAAGTCAGCTGCCATATCATGAAAACACTCACACAGCCCTATAGAAGTGCAGGTGGTGACAAACTGAGGCCTCCAACAGCCAGGACCAATCTACTAGGCACATGCATGAACCTTCTTGGAAGCAGATCTTTTAGCCCTGGGCAAGCCTCAAGTGACTGCAGACAGAGAGGACCTCCTAACTGCAACTTCGCAAGGATCCCTAAGTCATAAGCCCTCAGTTAGGCTCCTCCTTATTCTAGACCCACAGAAATAATGTGGGAAAATAAATGCTCATTACTGTTTTTAGGTTTATAAATTTTGGAATCATTTACTATCCAGCAACAGGTAACTAATGTAGAAGGGCTGATGCTGAGCTATAATTGATGAAACTTGGGATTGGGAGGATGGAGCTCATTGATAGACACACAAAGGCATGGGTTCAATACCCAACCAAGAAGAAAAAAAGATAAGAAAAGGTGAAACAAATTTTCTTTATAATGCTTAAACATAGATCTATTTGGGACATAGAAAACCTTACCAAAGACAGCTTTCATCTTGTCCTTCTAGGTCTGGCTCCCCTGAGCAACGAATACTTGGGTACACATCTCCAGCAAATGACCAGACACCAGCAAGGTAAGGTGGCCTTGTTATTTCTCATCAAATGTGGTGGACCTGTGCTCAAATAGGTAATGCTTATTGTCACAGGAAGCTTTTTGTGGACTGCCAATTGTCTCTTTTCACCAGTCCAGCAAGAGAAAGGCCAAAATATGGACAAAGTGTCTGTTGACTCTAAATAGTCCTGGGTAAATCATCTGGAATAGCACATTACTGTCAACTTTGGACATGAGTTCAGAACTTGAGGTGTCATGAACCAAACAACTGTTTCTAGAATGTATAAATGTGTCCACATGCCAGTCCGTCCTGCTGGCAGGCAGAGGCATAATAAATCTGATGTGTAATGTAACTCATGCATTAATTTGGGGAGAACAGGCACGTTACTGGAGTGCCTTTCAATATACCATTCAATCTACTCCTGGGGTTACTTGGGGCTAATGGCAGACTTTTAAAAAATTACAGACAACTTGTGTGTCTTCTCTTCTTGCTTATCCACTTACATTTTTGTGAAGACTAGAAAACAGTTTATTTCTTCTACTAGAATGAGTAAGCTCAGAACAATTAACTTAGGGGTTTAAACTCTGAGAATGTACTGGAGAAAGAAAATTATACCATCAGTATTAAGGGCCACGAGATCAAAGAGGACAGCTCCAGATAAAAACAGGAAAAGTCTGGGGCACTTACAGTAGAGACTTCAGTGTGGTCATGTCATAAATCAGAGATATGTTCATAAGTAGAGAATGCTGGCCACTCCAGGGTCACAAAAGTGACAGCTGAAAAATTAGAAGTATAAAGCTTATTTGCTTAATAATATCTCCCTAGAATGTATTAATCCACCCTCTACCCTCTAGTTCAGAGTTGTGCACAATAAACTAATCCTTAATAAGACAAAATGGTACTTCAGTTATTACATATATCTGGTGTGTGTGTGTGTGTGTGTGTGCGCACGCACGTGCGTGTGCGTGTACTTAAAAGTTTATAAGTTTAAGTCTGAGGATTATAGGTGATTTTTTGCTTTTGGAGTATATGTTTCTTCTTGGAGTTTTCTAATTTAAAAGTTATCTTTAAAAAAAAAAGCAACAACAAACCTTGTTTTCAATATCCTGTTTCAGGCAATAGATAGAACTTTTTGAAGAAAACCTACAGAAGAAATATTTCAATCTACTTGAACCAAGCAAGGTGAGCAGACGAAACCCCTGCCAGAGACAGTACTGAGGCCCATTGCTGGGCACCAGTTCAGGAGCACGTTGACCAGACAGAAAATAAGGGGGAAATGAGAAGACTGAAGATTCAAAGGGAACCAAAGAAAACAAAGTTAGGAGTTCACTGGCGAGCTATCTGAAGTGTGCCTTCAGTTTTCTCAAACATAATCTCCAACTATTTTTAGTAAAAGATTTTTCAGAAGTAAAACATGGGACATTAATGCTGATAGAGTTAAGGATTCAAGCAGAAAAAGTTAGAGAACTTGTGAGTGGCGATCTACCCTGGGTTCCTTTGAAGTGAACAGCAAAGTCAAGGTTTTCAAAGAACAAATAGGCTTTTAAAAAAAAAACTTCTGTGTGAACTAATAAAACAAAAGGTTGGGGGAAACCTCGCAGAATAATAACGACCCTATTTCAGTAACATACATGTCTTGAGTAGTTTTGCCAATAACATTTAAGAATGAACAAAATATTTTTGCCTTTATTTCCCTTTTGGAAAGTTCTAGGATGTCTAGTGTTTTGAGACATGATAATTATATGACCAGTTAACATTTACATTAGACTTTCTAGTTCATAAAGTTCTTCTGGTGCCTTACTTTATTTGCACTCAATAACAACACTCCCCTGGGAAGTAGGTATAATATTTTTACATGTGAGAAAATGGGGTTCAGAAGTCAACGAACATTTATTGAATGCCAGTCAGGGTGCGCTGAACTCTGCAAAGTACTTTTTATGCACTATTGTAGATAGCCCTAATGTAGTTCTTAAAAAAAAAAAAATGACACTCATTTGAGAGATTTAAAAAAAATCCTAACATTTGGAAAGGGAAGTATGTTGCCTATGATAACATCACTACGAATATACTAAAACCCACAAAATAAACCTTGGCTCCAATTCCTAGGCTCTTTCCACTACATAACAATAGATTCATAAACTGTATTTCCATGTGTATTTATATCGTAAAACCCATGTTCAAAGGTTATATGATTTTGGGCAAGAACTGAATTTTCCTGAGATTCAGCTTTATCATCTGTGAAAGAGAAATACTGATAAGTTATAATAATTTACTAAGTCATTAAAGAATTAAATCAATGCATATGCAAAAGAGATGTAGTGTAATAAGATTACATTTTCACAGATTGTATCACTTTTAATACTTTATCACAGAACTGGAAAAGCCCCAAATCTTCTGGAAAAGGATTCTGGTAACTGCTGATTCCCAGATGCCTTGAATTCATTTGTTCCTTCCACAAGTGTGCCAGGCACTGCCCCACGTGGTGCTGAAAAGCCACGGTGGACAGGAGGGACCTGGACCCCACTCTCACAGGGCTACATTCTAGTGGCAAAGGCCTGCCACAAACATACAGCCAAAGGAAAACTATATACTTAGGCACAAAAATAGACAGACGGAAAATTAAGCAGTGTGCTGGGGTAGAGTACGGCAGAGATGTGGGGTAGAGGGGCTGACCTGGGAGATAGGTTGGTCAGGTCAGAGAAGCCCTGCAAAGACCCAGTGTTATGGTTTAGGTGTGAGGAATCCCCCACAGTTCACCTGTGAGACAAGGCGAGAAGGTTCAGAGGTGAATGACTGGTTGTAAGAGCCTTGACCCCATCTGTGAATTAATCCCCTGATACGGACAAACTGAGTGGTCACTGTAGGCAGGTAGGGTGTGGCTGGAGGAGGTGGGTCCCTGGGAGTGTGCCTTTGGGGTATAGATTTTGTGTTTGTTGAGCAGAACTCCTCTCTCTCTCTCTCTCTCTCTCTCTCTCTCTCTCTCTCTGCTTCCTGCTATGATGTCTGGGCCACTTCCCTCCACCACACCTTTCCACCATGATGGTCTGCCTGGCCTCAGACCCTGAGGAATGGGGTCAGCTGTCGAATGCCACCTCTGAAACTGTGAGCCACCAAATAAACTTCTCCTCCTCTAAAATCATTCTTGGCAGGTCTTTGGGTCACGGCAGTGAAAAAGCTGACTGAAACTGCCAGGGTCAAGGACTCTAGACAGGTATCACTGCAAGTGTCAAGCCCCTGAGGTGACAGTCTTGGCAAGACTCGAGAACAAGAAGGCCAAGGTGGCTGTGCAGGGTGAGAAGGGGCACAGGAGGCCAGAGCCGTGGGAATGAGCCAGCTCTCACAGGGCATGGTAGTCCATGGCAAGGAGTCTGGATTGAATTTAGGGGATGGTGGCTCCTTCCTAACCCCAGGTGCAATGGACAAAGTGGAAACACCTGCACCCCCACCATCCCAAGGTCAGTTTCTTTATAGAGGGAATTCCACACATCCTGGTGTCCTCATCCTCGCCCAATGGGTGTTCATGACTTTCAGTGTGACAAGGTTCATGAAGAAGTCTGGAAACTACAGCTTTTTGGAGGAAGGCCACCTATGGCTCTGGAATGTTAGAGCAGCAGTAGTTTATCAACAAATCCAAATGTCCCAAGATGGCATTTTATGTGGTTGTGGGATCCTGGATGCTGGGTCTGGGGTCCCAGTGATAGGGCGCAGTCAGTTGGTCTGGGGGTCCTGGCAGCAGGGAGCAGTCAGTCGATATGAAGGCCCCAGAGGCAGAGAGTGATCGGTCGGGCTGAGGGATCCTGGAGATGGGGCTCAGTCAGTCCGGCCAGGGGTCCTACGGGGCCTGGCTGTTGTCTCAAAATGGCGGTAGCCATGTGTAATCAAACCTGCAGGTACTGTGACAGTGAACTTCCAGGCAACAGCAGGCAGCTGGTGCTCCACTGGCGGTCGGCGATCAGTTTGCTGACTGTTGTCGGAAGATCAGGAGGTGAACCTCGTGCGTCGGGTGATGGACAGGTGTAAGGCAGGCGATGGACAGGCGAGAGGCAGGCAAATGGCGGATGATAGGCGCCTGACAGTGAGCAATCTGCACTCAAAAAAGGCGTCGATATGCTGGCAGACTGCAGGTGATCACAGCAGACAAATGGGGTAAACAGCAGGGGATCGATAAGCAGCAAAAACTGCCTCACCAAGAAACAGATATCCTCTGCTTGAAACTGGAGTTATGGAGCGACAAGAAACACAGCCTCCCTCTAGTCCGCCATCTTGGATCTCTCCTGATTGAATTTTAAATCACTGAACTGAACAAATTGGTTCAGTTCAATTGGGAAATACAAATATATTTTTGGGGAGAAAAACAAGCAATGAGGAAGAATATATTCTTCCAGATATTGGAACACATGTAAATCAGCAAAAATTAGGATTACGAGCTTCGAGTGGGGGTACACACCCATGATCCCAGCAATTCAGGAGATTGAGGCAGGAGTTTGATCGCAAGTTTGAGGCCAACCTAAGCAATTAGTAAGACCCTCAGTAACTAAGCAAGATCCTGTCTCAAAATAAAATATATAAAGGGCTGGGAATGTGGCGCAGTGGTAAAGCAGCCCTAGATTCAATCTCCAGTGCCAGAAAGAAAGGGAGGAAGGGAGCCCAAGATGGCATTTTAAAGGGAACATTTCTTGGTTGCTGTTATGAGAAGAGGTGATAATGGAGGGAAGCCACATGCTGTCATCCACAGTGGAAGTTTAGCTTTCCCCTCATCAACTAGGTCTCCTCCCCATTTCACCCTAACTCTCAGTTTCTAGAATAAGGCTGCTGTGAAGGAAGCAGAGCTGCCCGACGTGGAGCTCCCAGACTCGAAGTCCCGTGGCTGAAGTTCGATTTCTGATTCAGCTGCTCAACACTACATCACTGTAGGCAAAGCGCTGTGTGCCTCAGTTTCTCCACCTGTGAAATCAGGATTATAATAGAACCTAACCTAACAAGATTATTTGGGGATAACGTGCTTAGCACAGCACCTCAGTCATCACCAGAGAGCATCCGCATGCTCTTCCTCTTTCTTTCAGTAAGACCGCTTAGGCATGCCACCCTCTACCAATACTTTCAGGTAGCTCCTTTTGCCCCTGGTAAATATTCTCTCATGAAGTAGAAGGAACTGCAAAGGAGAAAGAAATGCCTATGATGGCCTTAAAATCTGAGGTAAAAGGGAATATGCGGGGTGGAAAAATAAACGAATAAACACGATGTGCTGCCTTAGCACTCTTGGGATGATTAGCAGGGAAGGTTTTCAACCTATTTATTTAAGTAATCCAAAAGTAAACCACAAGAGGAAAAGAAAGGCAGACAAGTTCTTTCCTCATACCAAACTAAACACCGCAAAGTAGCGTTGCCATTCATACTAGGGGATTCTAATTAAGGAAATTGAACTCTGACTTGGCTTACAAAAGGTGGCCCAGTCCAAAGGTCAGTGGGTCACACTGGGCTGAGATGGACCCTTGACTCTCTGGCAGGCTCAGAAAGAAAGGAAACTGACCTCGGTGAGTCAGGGCAGGATCGACAGCAGCCCCTGTGGTTCAAGAGAAACAACGAAGCCTAAGCGAACTGTCAGGGAAGAGCACAAAGAACGTGCTCCGGATGCTTCACTCCAGGACCACCCCAGGGGAAGCAAGCAAGTTTATCACTGCCACCTCACCTCCCTTTCAGCATCTACTTATGTCAAATGTCTGCCTCTTCTCAGCGTCCTCATTCCTCCCCCCACCTCCTAACTAAATTGGGGTTCAACTGGAATGGATTGCAACCCCAAATTCACATTCACACAGGCCAGGAGTCAGGCCAAGGGAGAACTGCATTCTACTGAAGGCCAGTGGAATGAAGTCCTGGTGCTGGGAATGAGGCTTCAGGTGAGACGTGGACCCACCTGAAGAGACAAGCTGTCCTGGAGTGTTGGGTGATGGCTGCTAGAGACAGGAGCCTCCTCAGCCAGGAAGCAACCGGGCCAAGGGGGAGCTGGCAGAGATGAGGGAAGTTACACCACTGGGCTCCTCTTCAAACCACACCTACCCTCAGACCAAACCCTCCAGACCAACACGCCAGCCAGGCCAACACCTTCTGGTCCACCCAGACATACAACAAGCCCGGGAACACCACCTTCCATGCAACCTGTCACTCCCCTCCCTTCTGATTTAGCCACCGTGTGCTGCTCCATCAGCATGAAAACCCTCTAGCCCAGAGGGGCAGGAGGTGGGCAGCAATGTTCTGCCTGCTCCCCAGCTCTCCTGCTTCCTGCTCTCAGACCTCCAGGGAGCACTTAGGGCCACAAAAGAGGACTTCGTTCAAAGAAACCAGTTAGGAGCTAATTCACAGTAGAAAACCAACTCCAAATGACCAGCAGGTAAGGTGTGGATGGAAGAGAGAGGGAGCCTTTAATCCAACCAGAGAAGATCTACACTGAAAATCAAGATAGAGGGTCCCAAGAGTGTCTGGCTTGAGAAGAAGAATGTTTCTATTACTCCCTTCCTGAGCCCTTCCACTGAGCGTTGGAGACTTATTTATTCAGTCAGTTTAGTAAGGCTTAGTAACAAATTCTCGCTCATTTCGCTCCTCTTTGGAATGCCCTGAGTGTCAGGGAGAGATGATTAGAGAGAGGAGGGCAGAGGGAGGGGAACTGGGCTGCAAGGTCTCTCTGAGAAAGCCTTCTTGTGCATCACCTTCCTGACCACTTAGAATGAATTTTAACAGGCTGTGCTTTTCCTGGGACATTTTTTCTTTGAACTCCCAGGCTTCCCTTTACTGCAAGTTGCTATAATATGAACCAGATTTTTTTTCTCCCTCTTGTTTGCTTAAAAGGCGTTAACTATAAATTAGAGTATCTTAAGAGTGAGGTGTCACACGTGGGGCCTCAGGCTCCTTGGGCCCAGAGCCCCACGGCTGGGAGAGGGGCCAGGCCGCCTCTGTCTTTGGCAGCCAGACCCCAAGACCCAGGCCAGGGATGAACCCACCCTCCCTTTCAAAGCTATCCAGTTACATCAATGTACAGAAACTGCCTTGTTTGCCTTGAACATTAAGTTTTATTCCTTTTCCCCCTTTCTTTCTTAGAGGAGCAAGAGAAGGAAGAGGGGTTTTAAATGTACATTTCTTCTGAGTTGTTTTCTAACAAGCGTCCACGCACTGAGGAGCCCAGGTTCATTTGCAATGCTGCCATGCGTGGCAGAGCTGCCTGAGCTGTTCCTTGGGGTGCGGGGGCTGCCAGTGGCCGCGGACACAAGGAGGCAATGACCACACAGTCAGCTCTTAAATTTTCCTATTCATTCAATTCCCATCAGTGAATCTTTACAACTGCACAAACCCACTTCCCTCACAGTTTGGATATTGTGCCCTCAGAGTCACCAAAAGAGACATTTCTCATTTTAGTGGAGTTCAGCTTTTTTTATGACACCAAGTTCAAAGCTGCTACTCAATGTCCAAATTTAGGGAACAGTCACTATACCAACTGTTCTGTGGATATGAGTGAAGAGACAGAGAGAGCAAGCCCTTTGGTGTCCTTCCTTCCTTCCTTCCCTCCCTCCCTCCCTTCTTTCCTTCGTTGAGATAGACCCCAGGAGTGTTTTCCAGTGGAGCCACATCCCCAGCTCTTTTCATTTTTTATTTTGAGACAGGGTCTCCCTAAGTTATTTAGGACCTTACTAAGTTGATGAGGCTGGTTTTGAACTTGTGGTCCTCCTGCCTTAGCCTCCCAAATTGCTGGGATTATAGGCATGCGCCACTGCACCCAGCTCTGGTGTCTTTTCTTGTAAGGACGCTAATCCCATCACAGAGGTCCCACCTTTGAGACCTCACCTAAACCTCATTAACCTCCTAAAGGCCTTTCCTGCAAAACCACACGAAAAGGTTCAGGCTTTAATACATAAAGGACACATCTGTTTGAGTACTGGGAGGAAGAGGAGACTGGACGGCAGGGACTAAAGATTCAGGTGTGAGCTGTGAGCTCTGCATTCAGCACCTGAGCCTGAAGCCTCCCAGCTCAGGGCAGAAGCACCAGGGGTGGAATTAGAAACCTCCAGAGTTTTGGGAATCCAAAGTCAAAGGGACTGTGTTCCCACACAGGAAAGTGCGAGCAGGGAGACCACCCCAGAGTGTCCCAGCAGCACAGGTCAGCTGTGGGAGGAAAGAAAGAGTGGTGCGGTGAGTCTAGGCAGAGAAGGGAGCTGAGACAGTGGCCCAAAGGTTGTAGGAGGTGTGGAGGCCTGAGGTGGACGGCCTGGAGCTGGGAATTGCAGGGGGCCTGGGGATATCAGTGGCACTCACAAGGCCTGAGATGGGTCTGACCTGTGAGGAAGGGCATGAGATAGGACTGGAGCCCACCAGCCCCCAACTGTGCTGTCAAACAGACCAAGAGCTCCATGACTGCAGCAGATGCAGAGAGGCAAGAGGGGCAAGACCAGGCAAACACTCGGGCCACCCGGCCAGCAAGAACCAGCAGAGAAGACAGGGACAAAGTCCCTTCCCCCAGGACCACAGCACTATGCAAATTTCCTCCTGGTCCACCCTAGCTTGATGCAGGAGAACAGATGAGAACAGAAAAGAGAGGGAACCCTTGAGAGGGAGGGAGGGGCTCAGCGCATGAGACCTCCAAGCCAGGAACGACTGTCTAGAAGATGAAGTGCCACCTCTTCCCAAGTCCCCACACCTCTGTCATGCCTACAGAGTGGAAATGGGGCCCAGTTATGAACAAAGTGGCATCTCAGAGTGATAGCTCAGACCAGTTGATGGCTAATTCATACTTCTTACTCTACCTTGGGTTCTCTACAATTTATTAAAGTCCATTTTACACATGAGAAAACGTGCTCAGAGAGTAGCAGTAACTTGTCTGTGAGCACACAACTTTTAAGTGATTGACGCTAGACATGCACTTGATCTTCTGGAAGCTCAATGTGCCTTCCATTTGTACCCTGCTCTATTCTCCTTAGCTCTCTCTGAGTAGGTACAGCTCTCCCTGAGTAGGTACAGCTCTCCCTGATGGAAATGAGGGCAAGAAAGGACTATGGTCACCTGAGTTACTCTTCTGGGCTCATGATCACAGCGTGCACCAACAGAGTGAGCCTTCACTTTTCTTCCAGGCATAGAAATGCTGACCAGCTTCTGGAACACGTGAGGACATATGGACACAAACTTCCACCCTCACTAACTACAACTCACAGGTTGCCGTCCCTGTGAGTTCTTAAAAATAGACTGCTGAATTTATGTATTTGCCCAACATATAAACCCTCCTCTCTTTGTTCCTTCTTTTGATTACATCCAGATTTACAAATCACAGGTCCCTTCGGGCCACCCGTGTCCATGCTGGATGACCGTCGTGGGGTAGAGCCCCAATCTACCTCTCTGCACTGTCTCATCATTTTGATATGGGGAGTTGGTTTTTTTTTCCCTACTTTTAACCCTGATTTTTTCTTTTCCCCCTAAGTGTCTGCAAATATTATGAATCTGTGGCAAAGGCTACCCAAAGACCTAGGCAAGGACTTCAGTCAGTAAGTCTTACAGATACAAATTGCTGTGAAAATGACCTGCTTTTCATTTTCTAGTACTTTTGTATTTTTGATGCAAACCAATTCCCTCTCAAATAAGTCTTACTTCTAAAATGCAATTTTAACTTGAACCTCGCTTTTACTGTCTAATTTTCCTTCTCATTTTATCCTGGGTGATCTTTACAACTCATTATAGTTATTATGTATAGTTGGTATGTAATGGGGACAACTGGTTAACATCACAGACCTCTGTGACTTTGCGTCAGAATGATGATGATACTAATAATACCTGATTTTGTTCTAGTACTTACAAGTATAGCAGGCACTGTGCTAGATGGTTCACAGAACTGTCACTCAATTTTCACAATGAGTGTGAAGCAGATTCTATTATTACCTCCATCTTTCCAAGGTGGACCAGGGCCACACAGTTGTAGGTGATAGGATCTAAACTGGAACCCAGATCTCTCTGACCCTAAAGCCCATGTTCTTCACTACTCTATTGTACTGCAGTACAGAAATAGTGTCCAATATACCCCCGAGTAATTGGGTCAGTCAGCAGAACAACAGTTCTACGTGAGCAGTGTTGAATAATAATGTGTTCATGTTTATAAGAGTAATTTCAAAGCAAGTCCCCTTATTACTAATTCACTGCACAAGGCTTTTCCATATGAATAGTAAAGTCCTACATGGCCACTGAGCCTCCTCTGTGATGACCATTCAGGGCATGTGGCCAGCAAGAACAGGCTTTCTGGGTGCTACAGGGGTGCTGAGGCTGCCCGTAGGCCAGGCAAGCAGGCTTAGGTAAGGCCAGTCAGCCTGTTCCTGGTTCGCCTGGGCTGGTTCCTGCAAGGGAGAATGAACAGAAGGCAGGGGGATTTCTATGTAATCATCAAATGTGTTTACAGCCAGTCCCCAGTTTTCACCACCTCTCTTCTGACCAATCCATTCACCCAGCCACGCCTGAAAGCCACTGATGCTTAACTTTTCACCACCTTGACTCAAGAATTTGTCAGTTTCTAGCAAGTGGTTAATAGTAGAGGAGGGTGGATTCCCGATCAATGTGTGAGTGCCATCTAGTGGTGAAGGAGGTAACTGCAGGTCCAGTGGGCACAACTGTGATTCCTACATCTTTCTAGAAGAGCGTGCAGAAAAAGCATTAGGATCCTCCTGACATGAGGGTATCTAACAAACAAGGTAACCAATTTGTTTTTGGAGACTTTGTTATATAAAGTTGTAAAAAACAAGTTAACTAAACTAATTTCTATCACCTCATGATCATATAGCACTGAAATCACTGAAAGCCACAGAATGTTACAAAAGTTAGACTTGGGGTCAAAACTAAGTTGCCAAGGCTGGCCTTGAACTTGTGCTCCTTCCGCCTCAGCCTCCTGAGTAGATGGAATTACAGGTGTGCACAATCACAGCTGTCATTTTCTTTTTCAACAAATTTTAGAGCATGTGTCTGTAATAATGTGACAGGAACTGGGCCAGATACTAAAAGACAGTCTGGTCTTGAGGCCCAGGTGGTCTGGTGGGATCAGGTCCAGGGCAGGTGAACTCTTCAGAAGGAAGGAGGTGGCCAGAGAAGTCGCTCCCAAGGTGATCCTTAGCAGAGCATTCAGGAATTTGCCTGGCAAGGAAGGGAAGAGGGCAACAGCAGACACGACGGCTTGTCAACGCAGCGGTGCTTTCCCGTCCCCCAGCTGATGAGCTGACCAGCTGACGGAGCCTCGGTTTTCATTCCATGTCCTCTTCTCCCCGCGCCCCTCCTGACTTCATTAAATCCCTCTGCTGGTCACTGGTTTAGAGGTGGCATGTGACTGGTTTAGAGATGACTCTGAGAATGTGATGGTAGGTTCCAGAAAAACTTTCTTTATTCAGAAGATGATGCTCCAGAAAGAATGGGCTCCTCCTTCTGATGAACCTCATGTCTTCACAAGGTTCCCAGACCTGCAGCAGACATCCTGAAAACGGAACAGAGTGAGTCTGAGTAGCCCACCGGAGGCCAGAGGCCACCAGAGTAGAAAGATGAAGGGACACAAGTCCTCCACGGCAACCCTGACTCGCTCCATTAACCAGCCCTCGAGCCACAAGTGCCTGCACTGTGTTATGTGAGTTCATAGCTCCTCCACGTGTTGAAGCCGGTGGACTGGATTTTCCGTTACCTGCAGTCAGAAGTACCCTGCCATAAAGGCATTCCAGACTGAAGCAGGAACACATACTGAAGAGCTGAGAGATAAATCAGAAAGTGGCATTTTTTCCTGTATTTTTGTTGATGCATTACAGTTGTACATAACGGTGAGATTAGTCATTACATATTCCAAGCATGCAACATAACAGTATACTTTGGCCAGTATCATTCTCCAGTACTTCCCCTCTTCCTCTCCTGCTGTTCCCTGTCCTCTTCTCTACTGGTCTCCATTTGATTTTCATGAGACTCCCCCTTGGCTTTCTTTTCCTTTTTCCTCTCTAGTTTCCACACATGAGGGAAAATATACAACCCTTGGAGAAGATGGCATGTTTTAGGAACTAGAGGCAACATCGGGCCCAGTGGTACATGCCTGTAACCTCTGTGACTGAGACAAGAAGATCACAAGTTCAAGGTCAGCCTTGGCAACTTAGCAAGAGCCTCTCTTCATACAAAAAGGGCTGGGATGGAGCTCAGTGGGAGAGCATCCCTGGGTTTAATCCCCAGTATTGTAAAAAACAAAAACAGAACAAAAACAACAAAAAGTCTAGAGGAATCTTGGACCAATCAATGAGGTAAAAGAGTAGAAGAATAGTGGGACAAAATGACCTGGCAAAATAATGTGGCGACCTGAAGACAGTGGAGGAATTATTGGCAGTGTTCTGGCACGGGAGAGACACATTGAGATCCATATTGTAGAAGTTGATTGGCAATTCTGTATACAAAAAGGCAACATTGAGACAGGAAGATCATTAAAGGGTTTACTTTACTCATCATCTACACAAGTAAGATGAAGACTTCAAGACAGGAAGTGATGGTGGGAAGACCCATGGAGTGCAAAGTACCAAAAGTAGCCAAGGAGCTAGTTTCCTTGGGGACACATGGCCATGGGTGTGGCAGGGGAAAGAAAGAGGAACTGAGTTTGAAATTCATGTCTGTCCTGGCTGACTAATTGGATATCGTTCATGAAGACAGGCCAGCTTCATGCTGGTAGAGTTATTTTTCTTTGGGGGAATTGAGGGAAATAAGGGTGAATTCTGTTAACTCTCCCAAGGGTCAGGGTCCCTGTTAGACCCCTAGGTGAAGCTATCTGCATGCAGTTGCTAAGGCAGGTAAAGGATAGACTTGTCCCCAGATCAAATGTACCCTATGCTTAATACTTTGATGTGTGTGGGAACCACAACAACATAAGAAGCCCATGTACTGCCATGGATGATATTTGAGTCATACAACCTTGAAGAGAACTTTCGGAGCCTTTAGCAGAATCATCACTTCTGTCCAGTGACCAAAACAATAATCTTGATCAATGCTTTGAGCTCCAGACTTGCGTATCCAGCTGCCTACTTGCTACCACCATTTGGAAATAACTAGGAGGACCATTTGAGGATGCAGAGAATCCCTTGTTAATCAAGTTGATGTGGGGTGAGGACACAGACTCTGAGGGTACCTCTGTACTAAGGGCTGTGGGACCTGGGGGTTTCCAGTAACACCTGGTGAAGAATGAACAGATGAGGGGCTGGGGATATAGCTCAGTTGGTAGAGTGCTCACCTCGCAAGCACAAGGCCCTGGGTTGTTCAATCCCCACCACCGCAAAAAAAAAAAGAATGAACAGATGTATGAGGCTGGTAGCTCCAAATGAACAGGGTTGCTTCCCATGGCAATCTCAGGGCTTGCTGAGTAGCAGGTTGGTTCATTTACTCAAATAAACATCTGAGGAAGGACTATGTGCTGACTCACTGCTAGACAGTGGAGGATCAAACATGAGTAAGACAAGATTAGATCTTGGTTCAAGGTTAGTTCTGGGCATCCCAGAAGAGGCAGATGTATGAATCAAAAAAGGACAATAAACAATGACAGGTGTTTTCCTAAAGCTCTATTTGGGACACAGTAGGCAGAAGCAGCTACCCTCTCTGGAGCCCAAGAGTAAAGGCATTATGGAAGAAATGACACCCGAGCTGAGACTTGCCAGGTGGGCAGCTCTTTGGCAGGTGCATGGGGAGGAAGAGGCATTCTGGGTAGAAGCAGGGGCAGAGCCAGCAGCAGAGGGGTGGCCTAATCAGAGAGCTACGCTTGGTGTGGTATGGCTGCATTGTGAGGGGGCAGGCAGGGGTTAGGTCACCAAGCATCTGAATGCCATGCGAAAGACCCCAGGCTTTTACTTGCAGACAGCAGGGAGGCACAGAGGACCCAAAAGCAGGGAAGTTGTTTACCCTGATTTAAAATTTAGAATCCCTCTGTCAGTAAAGTGAAAGCTTATCTGAAAAGGGTAAGAAAAAAGGCATGGAGACCAGTTAGGAGCCCCCTGCAAAGGTGCAGAGAGCCAGGCTGAAGAGCAGGGGTGAAGCAAGCACTCCAAGAGAGTCAGGAAGGGGCAGGCCCAGTGACTGCAAGGAGGTAGAACAGACACGACTGGTCACCACTGGATGTGGGGAGGTGAGGGAAGGAGGCATCCAGCTGATCCAGCTTGGGAGACTAATGGAATGGAGGTACCCTTGCCAAAATCAGAAGCCCAAGCATGAGTGAGACGGGAAGGAAATATAAGGAGCTGGGTTTGGACCATGGTGGCCTGAGGTGCTGGAGCCGTCTAGGTGGACGTGGACAGCAGTGTGTGAGTCGGGAGCTCAGGAGGCAGGCAGGGTTGCAGAGGACACACTGGTTCTCTGGTACATTTCTGTCTTCTGACCAAGGATTAAGTTGATATGTGACTGAACAAAACTAGGAATGTCACCTGTGGCCATAGAAGGGATGACATCACTCCAGGACATATGGATTAATTCAGAGTTTTAGATTTTCCACTGAATTCTTCAGAATTTCTGAGTTGTCATAACTTAGATGGGAAGGGGTCTAGCAGCGGCCTTGTCCAATCTGCACTAAATGTAAACACCCTTGCCTGGCATCAGTTTATCCAGCTTGTCACCTGAATCCCTGTCCCCACCCCACTGTTCAGCACCCATTTTCTGGGAATTCATGTTTTGAATGGGGAAGGTAGTAGCAGGAATAGGAGAGGCCATATTATGCCAGGAATCCTATTTCTTAGGAATTGTTTCTATGTTATCTCAAAAAGTACTACCTTGGCCTTGGGTAATCAGGACAGGCCGATTCTGATGGACAGGCAGTGCCTGTTCGTCAACACGAGGGTGTACAGCAGTCCTTACATCTAGGACTTGCCTCAGGCCCTTTTTTCTAAAAAATAAAATAATAAAATAAAATAAATAGAAACATTCGAAGGGCATTTAGTATGTCCCTTTGCTTCAGTTTGGAAATTACATTTGCCGACTGTGCTTGAATTCAATATAGAGTTTCATAATTTAAGCAGTGTATGCCCAGAGGGAATGGCCTAGGGTACAGCTTTGAACATGCACCTTTTAAACTTTTCAAAAAGAATAGCATATGGAAATTTTATTATTTAATTTTTAACAAGTGATCCAGGATGATGCTGTTCTGTAAATGCCCAGCAGGGGGACTTGACAGTGACAATACACAGGAGGGGTTTTTGGTTTGTTTGCCTCTGAACTTAACATGCATTTTCAAAGTGCTTCCTCTTTGCAAATTCAGTTTCAGTGCTTCCTCTTTGCAAAATTCAACATTCCCTCCCCTTGTCCCAAATTCAGAAGTACACTGTAGCTGCTGAGCGACATCAGGGGAAATGCTGTCCTGTATATGCAGAGGGATCTGTTTTTCTTTTAATTGTAGTTTGAACCTCAACTGATTGGAACCCTAGTTGGGTAAAAAGACCTACCAGCAGAGGGGACAGCTTCACCCTCTGGTTACAATGTTTATGAGAACCCAGAGCAGCTCAGGGAGGCCAGGAAGGGGAAGGGCAGCACACGACAGGTGTCAGAGTTCAATCTGATCTCCCTAAAAGGAAATGCTTTGAATGCAATAAAGAAAATAGAAGATCTTTCAGTTTTTCCATCTCCAACTTTATGTTTTGAAAGATTTCAAACCTAAGGTAACAGTTGCAAGAATAGTCCACCTAAATTCAATTAGTGGCTTGTCTCCTGTGCTTCCCCCCCTCTCTGTTTCCCCTTCATCAATTCTATAAACATTTCTTTCTTTTTTTTTCCTTGCTGTACTAGGGGATTGAATCCAGTACTTCACACATGTTAGGCAAGTGCTCTACCACTGAGCTGCATCCCCAGCCCTTCTTAGTTTTTATGTTGTCCAGGCTGGCCTCACACTTGGTGATCCTCCTGCCTCGGCAGCAGGAGCTGGGATAACAGGCATGTGCCACTATGCCTGGTTTCTAACATTTCTTAAGCATTAGCTCAGTGGTCTGCCCTCTGGGGTTCACTGTTTATCAGGGAGGTCAGACTTGTGAACCATGCAATAGGAATGAGAGGGACTATGGGGATTGGGAACACAGAAAAAGGAGCAATGATCCATGCCTGCCAGATTCAGGGGTGTGTCACTGACAGGTGACCTACATGGAAGATAAAGGAAGAAAAGGGTTTCTAGGCAGAGAGAACAGTCCATGTGAAGGCCAGGAGGAACCAAAGACTAACGTCTGAGTTTTGATTGTGCTGTTCTTAATCTTCTGCTTTTATCTTTTAAATTTAGATGGCAACAAGGGTTCATAGCTATTGCTAAGCTGTGGCCCACATCATACTCAGGATCTTACGTGCATCTTCTCATTTAATCCTCACGAACTTGTGGAGTCAGTACTGCTATTACTCTCACTTTACGAAGGTGGAAAAAGTGGCTCAGTTAAGAAACTTAACAAAGGAGACCCAGCTTGAGTGGCAGAGTAAATGATCCCTACTGAAGGTCGGTCTATATCCTTAAAGCTCTACAGGTGAAATGCTCTTGCCCAGGACACCCGAGACTTCCAGGTTCGGGGGGTGGGGGGCGTGCGGCTAACATAACCTTTCCCACCTTGGGGTCTTTTCAGGCACATGGTCTTCTTCATCTTAACCTCACACAATCCACATTTTCTATTCATATCATGACACAGATCCTGTTGCTCATTAATCCCAGGATCATCACAAAATCCGGGACAATTTCATATCTGTTACTCTCTGTCTTTGCTACCCTAGACATCAAGATCCACACAGATGAGTCCAGACACAACCCCCCACCCATCACTTCCTATTTCACCAGCAAGGCCACTTAGTGTTCACAATGAACATCACACTGAGCCCAGATCTTTACACATGAAACAGTATCTCATTTAATTCTCTCAGAATTTTATGTAGTAGTCTCAGCATCTTTAATTAACGGTTTGGGTCTCAGAAAAATTATATAACATGCTCCAGGTAACTTGACTTGTGAATTTACACCCACATCTGGCTTTGAAAGAGCAAAAGGAGATTTGATATGAAAACAATCAAACAAAAAAATAAAACTAGTTTATAACAAAATCTAGATAATGGTTGATTTTGTTTCTGTACACAACAACCCCCAGGTGTCATTTACAGTTCTTGGCACTGTCAATAAGGAGAAATCATCCTTCTGGTTCAAAATTTCCCCACTTTTTGCCTCCCACTGCTCTACTTCCTTTTAGTTTATTTCTAGCTCTGATTTGAACAGTAATTTACGCTAATTTTCCTTAGGAGATGCTTTGAAGATGGACATGTAATTTCAGTATTGAACACTAGATGGCACAATCACCACTCTTATAAAAACTTCCTTACCGGTCCTTTCTCCATGAAGTATCAGGGGAAAAGCCTTCAACAACTGTCTGGTCTCACCTTGACTTGATATTTACTACACATATGATCTATAATGGCTGAAACACAGCATTAGCACACACACTTCCCCTCGCTCTGAGGATACCAACTGTCCATGGGGGAGGAAGGAGGAAGAAAGAAAAGAAAAAGCTTATTTTTTCCAAGAGCACACCAAGTACCACTGAAACTCCAGGCAAGTCACTTTAGTTATATCATACATTTGAAACCTCACATTGGATGTGAGAGGTATTTAAATTAGGCTTCTAGAAACAGGAAGTCCAAAGGAGAAAGATTCTTCATTCCTGAAAAGCTTATCACTGCTTCACAAGGGAGACAAATACACATTCAGGTTTTGTCAAGTACAATTTTGAGAAAAAATGCTAGTATTAGAAACCAAATGTTTGACTCTGTGACATCTCCGGAACTTTTAAATGATAATTATGGCTATTACTGATCTTCCTCCCTTTTGTGGAATCAGGAGAAAATAAATAATCCTTCTCAAGGTTTTATTAGGAGACCAGGTCCTAAAAATCCTCGGGCATTGCAATTATTAGCATCTTCCTTGGAATCATGAAAATAAACCATGATAAAAGTATGTGGGAAAAATAATAAATTTCTAATCATCAGGAGATGGGTTGGTAAATAAAAATTTGATATGATCCATATAAGATAAAATAGAACTCATGGAAGATACTATTTAGTGAATGTCAGAAAATTACATCAAGAGCTGTGTTGCTCACAACAATTTTTTCCCCTCTCAAATCTAGTTTGTTCTAAAAAGTAAACAGTTACTTGAATACTTATTCTGTGTCTTTCAATAAACTTCTAATTACTTTACCCCATAGGACCTTTATCAGACTTTTCATGGTTTTGTCACCTGGAATACTGTTCATGATTGAAATTTCTGCCATTCTGACCCTACAAGTCACAGAAGATTCATTTTTCAATCAAGTAAAAACATAATGTAAATATGAAGTCTTTCAAAGGCTCCTAAGCACAGGTGGCTTTTCCAAGGGATAAATGAAGGTTTCCATCTAAAGGTATTATCCCTACGCAAAGAGCAGGCCTACCTGTCATAACTAAATTTCAGTGTTTTCTTTCTCTTTTAAAATATCTGTTCCAGGATGTGTGAGCAGACTTATAGACCAATGGGATAAAACAGAAAGCCCAAATCAAATGATTCCATACAGTGGTAAAAATGGGGCCTTAAAATAACGGGGAACTACTCAATTATGGTACAGGCAGAACTAGGCAGCCAACTGAAAAATACTAAAATCAAATTCACACCTTGCAAGATACACTAGGATAAATTCTAAATGGATTAGTGTAAAATATAAAAAAAATGTGCCAGATGAAGTGGCCCACACCTGTAATCTCAATGACTTCAGAAGCTAAGGCAGGAGGCTCACAGGCTTGAAGCTGGTCTGGGCAACTTACTGAGACCCTGTCTCAAAATTAAAAATAAAACTGGGGTTGTAGTTCAGTGGTAGAGTACTCCCGAGTTTAATCCCCGGTTCCAGGAAATAAATAAATAAATAAACACATGGAACCATAAATTTCTGAAAGAAAATACAGGAAAGTTGTTGTTGTTGTTTTTAACAATTTCTCAGTGTAGAAAGTCTTTCTAAATCACACAAATTCAGAATCAAAAGGCAGAAAATTGCTCAATTTGCCATTTTAAACATTTAAAACTTCTGCACAGCAAAAAAAGTAAACCAAACCTCAGGAGCCCAGGGCTATGTAAAAAGGCTTCAAGCTAACCAAAAACCCCAAACAAAACCCCTGCAATTTATATACTAAATAACCTCTTTAATGTATGAAAAACTCCTACTAGTTAAGAAAAAGATCAACAACCAAAGAGAAAAATGTGGGAAGATTAGAAGACAGATCACACAAAAGGAATGCAAATGGTTCCTGGGTCAGCAGGGCAAGGTCAGGGGGACTGGGGCTGGCAGGTGAGAAGTCTCAGGCACACCTTTAAGGAGACCCTGAGAACTGAGCAAATGCCCCTTGGCTTTTGTATCCAAGGCGCCTCAATCACCTGAACCTCATCCCAGGCCCAAAATGGTGCTTAAATATCACTCAAAATAAGATAAAGACAAATGAGAACTACATAAGACATGATTTTCCACCTATCAGATTGGCAAAAATCCAAGAGCTGGATAACAAACCACCCCCATTCATTACTGGTGAGAGTGTGAGTTGTTCCAATTGCTCTGCAGAGCAATATGCCACCTGCCAGTTATTAAAGTCACAAATCCACATGTGCTCTGGACTCCCCTCTAGGAATTTATCCATCAGATACTTGTGAGCATGTACAGAAACCTACATACAAGTGAATTTACGGCCACACTGATGGTAATGGAATGACATATGTGTGCATCATAGTTGAATTACGATTAGTTCATACAGGGTAATATCGCACAAGCATGTAATGAAGGATGCTGGTCTTTAGGTATTGAAATGGAAATCTCTCCAAGGTGCATTAAGGAAAAAAACCAAAGTATACCGCAGTGTGTGTGATATGCTACCATATGTGTCAAAAAGAAGGAAAAAGTAATATAACCTGAATTGACTTGTAGACACATAAAAATGTCTGTCTTAATAAAGAAAGTATCAAAGAGTAGTAATTTCCTGTTGGAACATGGGGAACTGGGCAGATGATGGGCAAAGGTCATACTTTTGATCTTAGAGTCATGTAAATACCTTATCTATTAAAAACACAAAATATGTGGTGGTGCATGCTTGTGATCCCAGCTACTTGGGAGGCTGAGGAAGTAGGATCCTCAAGATCAGGAACAATCTGGGCAGCTTATCAAGACCCTGTCTCAAAATAAACAATAAGAAAGGGCTGGGGTGTAGCTCAGTGGAAGAGGGCCCCTTCTTTAATCCCTAGCACTGCTAAATAAATAAATGGAATAAAATTTAAAAATCGTACCCTGTGTGTTTGCCCTCCCATACGCATGCCTACCTAGAGGCAGCACGCCTCAGGCTGTCTTTTAAATGCCTTCCTATCACATTAGTTGCTGCTCATTACAAAGTTTGACCTGACTTTTGGCAGGAATTTACATGAGCTGCCCAAACTTGGTGTTAGGATGATAGATGTTCCTTGCACATCTTCACCCAGACTTACAGGCTCCACTGAAGTCATCATTAGACTGAGCAGATGGTGTCAGGAATAATAAGAGTAATGATGATAAAGACTGACCTTGCATTGATATTACCAATAAATAACAAACTGATTCAGCAAGAATGCACAGGAACCAAAGGAATAGGGAACTGCACTCACTTTGGTCCTTGAGTCTGAATAGAAACTGCACGGTTTTCCACATGCAGCACAGCTTTCTGCACTCCTAAAATTTTCCTCCATGCCTTGGGGAATGGTATCTGGAGAGCTGACCTGGTATGTGGCATTGCACAGCTCCCGGGTGCCTGTAGCATGATGGATGGTTTTCGGACGGTGCTGGCCTGTGCTTGGTTGAGGGGCAGGGGTGAAGGTAGGGGTGGAATATTTGACCCAGAAGACTCTTCTCTACTGAAACTTCCCTCATTTCTCTCTTATAAGTGCCAGTCACCACCCCTGTTAGAAGGCTTTAGGGAAAGGGCCCCTGAACCTCTCTATCACTGCGGTCTAGAAAGGACCAAGAGGAGGGCCAGAATAGAAGCTCTGGATGTCCTGTCCTAATTTGACAGAAGCAACCTCTCTTTTATCTGTTTTACTCCTGGAGATCCTGGCTGATCTCAAAGTCCATTCATGACTCATTATATCATCCTGTCTCCTGGGGAGGCTTTCGGGGCCTAGAGAATGATTTAATGGAGCCATTCCATGGCTAAAGACGGCATGTGTTCAGGAAGATGCGTGGGCTCTCTGGAGGAACTAAGAATGGCACCATAAGGAGGAGAGCAGACCAACCCAGGAGAGCAGGCAGCAAGCACACAAGGTCATCTCCTCGCATGTCAGGCCCTGAACACCTCAGGTGTGCTGGGTCCTGGGTTAAAGGCCTCACTGCATTTCCCCAAATCCCTCAGGTCCATAGTGTCACCACTTGTCACCTGGACCTGGTCCTCCTCAAAGACCTTCCTCTAATGCTCCATTTAACACGTGCTTCCCACATTCGCCCGCTGTTGCGGAACACAGTTAGCTGCTAGTGTGCAATTCTTTTGCTTATAAACCAACTTTTTGCTACTTTCCCCACCATATATTAAGCTCAATGAGTGGCAGGAACTGTGTGAATCTTTCCCACTGTTTTGGTGCTGGTGCCTGGCCCAGTGTACGAGAGCCAGTAGCTGTTTATTGAATTAATAATTATGTGTAGTATTTAAGTGTTTACTAATTATTCAAGTATGTATTAATCAAGAAGTCCAAACAATTTTTATGTTAGGTAGTTGTTCCAGTGAACATGAGAAAAATGAGAAAAATAATAGGTAATAGGAAAAATAAAGGTAGAATATGATAAATTATTTCATCAGTTTTTTTTTTTTTTTTTTTTTTTGGTACTGGGGATTGAACCCAGGGACACTTAACCACTGAGCCACAGTCCTAGTTCTTTTTTTTTTTTTTTTTTTTTAATATTTTTTCTTTTTAGTTGTCAATGAACCTTTATTTTATTTATTTATATGTGGTGCTGAGAATCAAAGCCAGTGCCTCACACATGCTAGGTAAGCCTTGTACCACTGAGTCACAACCTCAGCCCCCCTAGTCCTTTTTAAATTTTTTTTTTTTTTTTTTTTTTGAGGCAGGGTCTCACTAAGTTGCTTAGGGTCTCAATCAGTTGCTGAGGCTGGCTTTGAATTCACAATCATCCTGCCTCAGCCTCCCAAGCTGCCACGCCTGGCCATTTCATCAGGTTTAAGTTCAGTTTCAATTTGAGAATTTAAGAGGTCCTGAGAAGAGAGTAAGGGCTGTGAAGTTTAGTGCTTGGTTCTTCCTACTGTTGATTATTTTCAGGAAAGGAGGTCTCACAACCAGTTTATAAATCATTCCTTTGTTCATTCATTCATTGTATTAAAGCACATTTATTGGATAATTTTATCTGTTAATCACTGGGGATACAAATATAGTCTCTCTCCTTTGGGTGCTCAGATACATGTCCAAATAACTATAATACAATATGATGAGATTTAATAGTCACAAGTGGGAAGTACTTTTAGAACACAGTTTATTTGGGGTGGAAATAAGAAAAAGAGTCCACAAAGGGTCACCTAAGCTTGGACTTAACGTGTATTAATCATGCAACTACCTGGCAAAAGAGGACAATTTACCCCATGCAATTATTCTCTTGGTTTCCTCCAGGTAACAATATAACTCTAAGCAAAGTCCACAAAATAGAACTAGTAAGAGCAGCGGGGAAAACAGCAATTTAGAGCAAATGGGTAGAGAAATGAGCAAGAGCAACTCGTTTGGTTCAGGAAGGCACAAAAATGTTTAAAAAGGAGGAAGATGGAAATTTGGCACCTGAACACACACACACACACACACACACACACACACACACACACACACACGATGTCATCTTTTCCTAGTTGGGGCAATACAATAGTCCAGAGCTTATCTCTGAACCTTTGCAAACAGTTGTCTTGTTTTCATTCATTGAATAGACATGAACCTGTCTACTGATATGTCCCGATGGAAGCCAAGTGGTGTCCCAGTACATGCTGAGTGTGGGCAGATGGCGGAGCTGCAGGAAGAGCCCTACAGCCAAGGGTGATAACTGACTGTGGGGGTGATGGGAGAGGGGAAGGTCAGTGAGTGTGGGGCTTCACAGAAGGCTCTGGGGGAGCATGTGCTCATATTTTCTAGGTTTTTCTATCATCTCTGAAAGGGCTCAAGGCATTCGTGGTGAACAACAGAAAAAACCAAGGTGAGGGAGACAGGCACTTGAGTAGGTGCCAAGAGCTCTTGCAAACCTTCAAGACCTTGGGCTCTGGGGACACTGCCAAGGGGGGTTTCTCTTACTTGTTTAATCTGCACTCAACTGCCCATCCCAGGTCTAAAACGAGGAAACTGCACTAGATTCAAGACTACTCTCATTTGGGTGATATCCAACATATTGAGTCACAAAATACCTTAATTCATTTAGACATTTATCTTAAGAATTTGTTCAAATGGTAGGCTAAAGCCAAGAGTGTACACAGAACTATACTCCAGGCTGACAGGATGCATGTGCCTTCCCATTGTGGAGGCCCAAACTGGAGGCCCTGCTGGGTCAGGGAGTAACTCATCCCAGCCTGGCCAACACTGGAGCCAGGAGGCCTGGACTTCATTCCTTTGGCGATAGGGAGGCCCAGATGGAATTTAAGCAAAAGAGAAGCATATCCTGATTTGTGTTTTGGAAAAACAGTACTTTTAGAAAGAAGGCATGAGGAATATAAACCTAGGACGGGGTGAGCACATGGTTGTTTTGCATTACAATACACTACATTTTCTGTTCTCATTAGGTTCAGCCTGAAAAACCAACATTAATTGTAAACGTGCATGTAGCACTTAGTATGTACAACTCTCTTCATCCTCATGACAGTGAAGGTGGGATTAATAGTCCCTACTTGACTCTGCCATTGAGGAGGTAAAGGCATGAATGAAATCATTTGTACATAAAGTGTGAGTGCTGTGTCTGGCACATATTAAACTCCCAGAAATGGCTCCTTTCTGTCTTGTCTCAGCCTCAGCACTTGTCCCCTTTGTGATTCTAAAGTCACCTATTCTTGGCAAAGCACCTACTCAAGAACTGTTCCTTCATGACCACATACTTTTTTTTTTTTTAAATAGCAGGGACAGAGATAGGTCTTGGAGTGACCCTGACTCTGTCAGGATCCTTCAAGTTGGGAAGCCTAACATTTCTGAAAGGTGGTCTCCAGAAAGCTAGGGATTTTTTTCCTTAGTCCTTTATACAATATGACCTTGTTCTTTCAAATGCCTGATACACTTTCAAGTTAAAGTTCCATCTATTTTTATTGAATTGTCAGCAAAAATAATCCTACACATCAAATAAAATTTGGAATTTTCAAAAACAAACAGTTTAAAGCTAAGATCAAGTAAAAAACAGTACAGTTAATAAGTTGCTTAAGATAGAAATTAAGATCACATTCTCTGTTAATTGGCCTAAGTGCTATTTCATTCCCATCAACGACATCATGACTGAGCAGGGCTAGAATTGTCTTTGAGGCCTCTCTGAAGACTGGTCCTATATAACCATTCGATGTCAAGGGGGCTGGGGTGAAGCAGGTGCAATCTCTGCAGCCTCCTATACATCTCCTGCTTTTGGAAAGGCAAAGTGGGAGCTCTGGTGTCCTTTCCCTTCAAGCCCATTTATATGCAGCCAGGGACCTGGAGCCAAAGTTTGGGATCCTGTCCCTGTCAAGGAAGGGAGAGCATCCCAGCATGGAAGGACCGGAAATGGATCCTCCATATTCTTCTTGTGTTCCGCCCTCCACAAAACCAGTCCTAGGATTGTCTGCTTCCTTCCCACATCCTTCCAGCTCTTAGGTCCAACATGCAAAGGAGCCTCAGCAACTGGGCAACATGCCTGTACCAGGAGCTGGAACTGAGCGCTAAACTTACACCAGGTGGGCCTGGACCCTTTATTAGCCTTGATGTGGGACAGGACACTCCTCCCTTTGCCAGATTGCAGATTTATCAAATATTCTCATTTACTGCATCCCACTCTCCTTAACTTCTGTTGCATACCTGGCTGTTCTCTTGAACTTCACGGGGTCAGGGAAGATTTGTGGTACCATTGCGGAGACACACACATTCCAGGAGCACTGTCTGTGAATGACAGCTTTCTCAGTCACAAGGCAGGGAGACAGAGATATCAATTTGAATTCCAGGCTGCCAATCAAATTCCCAGAGGGCACTTTACCCTTTGAAAACTGCAAAGTGAACAGAACCTCAGCCTGGGAAGCAAATGTACTTGCTATTTAAACTGAAGTTCTAGGGAGGTGGGAGTAGTCACAGCTCTGCCAACTTCCATGATGGAATTTTAGCAAAGGCACAGAGAATAAATATGAAGAAGAATCAAAGTGGTCCTTGTAACATCAGATTCCTATTAAGATATCCGTATGTTCATCTCAGCCTTTGAGCAACTATTATTTGCAAACCGTGTTGCCCTCTAGTTTGAAAGTTTTTCATCAATTAGAAGAAATCCATAGACATGTCCTTATCAGTGTTTGCTTTTCTTTCATATCACCAGTCCAGAGACCCTTACTGCAACACTGAAAAAAAACACTGCTTCCCCTGTGAAGAGGCCCAGCTCATCTTCCCTCCAAGTCATCTCACCACCCCATATTTATATGCCTGGCCCTTTGTTGATTTGATTTTAATCAAAGGATCCCTCAAAACTTTGCTATTTAAAGTACTATCCAAGGACCAGCGACGTTAGCATCACATGGGAACTCCTAGGGAAAGCAGACTCAGGTCCTTCTTCAGATCTACTCCCTCAGAATCCACATGCCCTGGGCATGCACACTACAGTGTGTTAACACTGCCCTCAAAAGATAAGGGGAAGCTCACAAAACTATAATCTGCCCCCCCACACTCCCCCCTGCCTCAAAAAAAGCAAATACTTTTGCATAGAACACTCAAATATCATCAGATAGATGTGAGTGCCAGGTTCTGTTATGAGGGTCATGATTTGTCACTACAACAACTTTTGCAAGATCACACAATAAATCAGTGGAAGAGACAGGATTTGGATCCAGGCAGCCTGACTCCAGAGCACAAATTTTTAACCATGATACCACCCCTCCTCCTGGCAATGCCCCTGCATGCAGCAAATTAAACAATTGATTCAGGACCTGAAAGAGAAGACTAGATTACTCTAAGGTTCATCATTTTAGGGTCAGTGGCATTTAGAAGTAGTGCACATCAGAGATGAGGCTCTCAGAACTCCCTTGGGTTATCATCTGGGGATGCCAAGGCTTGAAGAGAGAGGATGTGTGAAAACCAGTGGTTTTCCCAAAGCAGCAGAAAATTGGAGGCCCAGACATATCTGAGCCTCTAGTGAACTTCCCAACGTGCTTCCCGCCTCCTCTGTGCCACATCCTAATTCTTTCAGGGCTTAGGTCTTCCAAAGGCATTTCATACACATCACATACCAAGTGAGGGCTCCTATCTTTCCTAACTTTCATTCCAAATATGAGCATATTGATTCTGCTTTGACAAGTATCCTATTTGAAACCTCCATTTAAAAGGTGAGGTGTGAGGGGAGTTTGTGCTTATAAATCACACTTCAATAGCTCTAATATCAAATAGATGTGGTGATTGACATTCAAAGTGTAACAGGAATGTTCAGATGTTATAGCCAAAGAGCTCTCTTCCTTTGATGAAAGTCATTCCTGCTAGCTATTGAGTGTTAATTAAACTAGAATCTTAGTCAGGGCTCCAGAGTCATTTGCTGCTAGGTCTTAGATCCACTAATGCTTTTATAGATGAAAGCAAGGTAGAAGTCCAGGACCAATGGATGTGGCTCTCGAACCTGGGCCATCCCATCTGAGATGCCTATTTTTAACCAAATGGTGCCTTCTGTCAATGTTGAATATCCCACAAGGAGTGTCTCCAACCCGAATGTTTGTAGAATATGGGGTGGGGAGTTTTTGGAACAGACTTCAGAAGCCCAAGGAGGTGGAAAACTCTTCCTGTTTAAAGTACAACTTCTGCTATAAAAGGCACTAAGCAACTTTCCTTTGGAAGCCTGCCTCATGTGGGGGAGGCAAGATAAAACTCGCCATCCCCTTAAAATGCCAACCTTACGATGCCACCCTTTCTGAACTTACCCGGCAGTGTCCTCTCCATAACCTCCACTTCACAGGTAGGTAAGTTGTTCCAGGCCCCACCAGGCAAGATTGCCCTCTCCCTTGTGAGATGTGTGGTGTGAACATCAATCACTTAATACCTGAAATATGCCAGCGTGAATTGAGGCAACTCCCAAAGACCAAAAGCAGAGAGCTGATGAGCGGTCCCCACCTTAGCCCGCTTCTTCCAGAGCTCAGTGCCCCCGTGTGGGCTGGGGAGCTGCAGCAGCCCCTCTATGAAAACAATAGATCAGCAGCCATGGAACAAACACCCCAAGAATCCACCCTGGACACGCAGTCCAGGGGACTTACCTTGCACTGTCCGGACACGCAGATGGCTGTACCATTCTGGTCACATGGGGTTCCATCAATGACCTTCTCTGCTTGCCGCACATAGAAGCGGTAGCCCATTGCCTGGCAGTTCAGCTCACACTTGCGATTGCCCTTCACTGCACAAAACAGAAAAAAGAGTCAGTGCTGCAGAGTCAATCAGCACCTTTTATCCCTATGTTTTTTGTTGAGATAAAAATTCACATAACATAAAATTAACCATTTTAACTAAAGTGTACATTTTAGTATATTCACGAGGTTGGACACTAGTACCACTGTCTAATGCCAGAACATTTCCATCACCTCAAAAAGAAACCTCATGCCTGTTAGCTGCCACTCCAATGCCTCCCTCCCTCCAGATCTTGGCAACCACCAGTCTACTTTCTGTCTCTCTGGATTTTGCTTATTCTGGACATTTTGCAAGTGTGCACTTTTTCAAGTTGCAAGGAAGTACTGATCTCCCATATTTGATGGCTTAGGGAAGGGCTGCATCTTGATCTGCTGGCACAGTGGAGACTCACTGCTGAGTGAATAGCACAAAGGATTTCATCATGCAAGTAACAGGTTCTGCTTTTTGACATCGTCCTGTACTTTGCCACTATCATACTTATATCAGCAATCCCACAATTTTTATGATATGACCTATATAGTTATATCAGCTTTGTGATGCTCTTTTTAAAGGCTGCTGTTTCCTGTAATGATTCATCCACTATGAGATAATTTAAGGACTCTCTCCATCATCTTAAGTTGTGTTCAAAGTCCTAAACAATGGACAAAACATCTTCCAAGAATCGAACCTTGCCTACCTTTATGGTCTCATTTCCTGCCATTGTTCCTGAAATCCACATTCTACACCCAACCAATCATTTCCTCTGTCTAGCCATTGCTCAGCTGTCCCTTCTGCCCTTCCCTCACTTGGCTAGCATCCAAATTGACCTTGCTTTAGTGCCCAGGTTACCTCCTCTGTAGGTCCCCCATGGACCCTGATTCCACATGTGCACCGCCCCCATCACAGGTGGGTTGGGCCTCTTCTAGTACAGCATGAACCATGCTTTATTGTAGCAGGGGTCTGAGGGGGCCTGGGAATGTGCCTAGCTTCATCACTTTTGCATTCCCAGCACCTGGCAGAGACCTTCACACATAGCAAACACTTCAAATCACTGAGGAATAAAAGGGATGAATACGTGCAAGTTGCCCCCATATTTTGTGGGTTTTTTTTTTTTTTTAATTTTTGGTCTTTTTCTCCCCTCCGCCTGCTAGATGCATTTCCCTGTGTCTAGGTCTTTCTCTATATCTTTGTTACTTCACACAGAGCTTGGCATACAGAGGTGCTCCATAGATGCTAACTTAATTATTCCATCAAGGAACAATTTAGCTGCTTCCAAAATAAGAAAGAGAAAAAAAGTTTAGACAAAATCTATTTCCATATCCAAAAGAAACAGACAAGCCAAGTACACACTGATTTTTTTTTTTTAAACTGTTTTTGGAGACAAGACTAGTGCTATGCTTAGCTATAAAGAGCATGTTCTAGGGTCGTGCCTTGTCAAAACATCAGATTACCAGATTGGGCAATACTGACTTTTTCCTACACAAAACAATACATCATATTTTCCCTAGTGTGGCTGCCTGACTGTCATGGCAATGAACTTCCTTCTATTCCAAAGTCATTGAAAACCACTAACAGGAAAGAACATGGAGCCTCTGGGACTACATGGTTCATGAAAGATTGAGCTGTGTGTGCACACTCTGAACTCTTAGAAGTTACAAGACTTGCTTTCCTACCCTGGCTGTCCTAAAGATATAAGACATGATCTTGGAAAACAAACACAGAATAAGTGAGGCCCGAAGCAACTTAGCAAGATGCTGTCTCAAAATAAAAAAATAAAAAAGAGCTGGGGAGGTGGCGCAGTGGTTAAGAGCCCCTTGGTTCAATTCCCAGTACCCAAACAAAGCAAAACACAACAGAAAACAAGAATACCAAGAGGGAAGCATCTTTGGAAATTACCCCAAACCAGATCCTTTTCTAGATTTAGAAAACCCCAAGGGCTAGGAGCACAGCTCTGTAGTAGAGTGCTGGCCTAATATGTGTGAGGCCCTGGGTTCAATCCCCAGCACTGTGAAAGAAAAGGAAATGACAAGTCAGAAGCAAAACTTGTCTCCTACAACTTGCTTTCTCTTTTCATCTATCAAGATCCTGTTCCTTCTCTTCCCAGGTTCTCTGGGACTAGCCAGGCACATCACATTTCAGTAGTAGTCATCTGTGACAGACAACCTCACACAGGGCAGGCATTTGGGGTTCTCACTTCTCTTGCCTTCCTCTCAACGACTTCTGTCCTTTGGGATACTATCTGCTGCAGCCGTAATTTTTTTCTCAGTATTTGCAACCATAATACAAAAGAATATTCTGAGGGGGAAAAGGCTAAACATGAAACAGTCGTGGCAAAATTTCCAAGTGGTTAATTGAAAATAACCCATAGGAATGATTTAGATCCAGGCTTTTCCCTCCTGTGGCTCAAACCAATTCCTGAGAGTGACCCCTCCCTGTGTGACTTAGATGGTGTTCCTGCCTTCTCAGATTTGCAACCGGGAGATAACTGAAACCTGAGCTCATGTGACACCCTGACAAAATTGCCCAGAATCCTTTTGCCTTAAAGAAACACTCACTCTAGTGTTTCTCGTAAGAATACATCAGGATGCCATTAGACCCTGTGTACATCCCCCAGCCCTTTACAGTTCCACATAAAAGCATACACAAAGGCCTCACTTCATCCCTTTTGCTTCTCTCTCATACAAAGTTACAATCCTGGGGCTGGGGTGTAGCTCAGTGGTAGAGTGTATGTTTAGTGTGTACAAGGCCATAGTTTCAATCCCTGGCACCATTAAAAATAAAAATTGGACTGGGGATAAAGCTGTTGGTAGAGTGTCTGTCTCACATGCACAAGGCCCTGTGTTCAATCCCCAGAACCACAAATAAATAAATAAAATAAAATAAAAATGACTGATGCCAGAAGATTTCATCATTTATCCACCCACAGAAAGGGGGAAACAGGAGAGGAAGCACAAGCAGGGAGCCACAGGAAAAGCACAAATGGGTGTGCACTTCTCTTCCCTGTTTTTCTCCCTCCTATTCCTCTCCCTCTCTGTTCTCATCCTAAAAGTCCTCCTGGCCCCCAGAAGGAACACTTCACCTTCCACACTGAGTGGTTCTCCATGTGGTTCTGGGACCAGCATCCCCAGCATCCCCTGGGAACTTACTGAAAGTGCAGACTCTTGGCCTCACCTCAGGCTTCCTGAATCAGAAACTCTGAGGATGAGCCCAGGACACAGTCAGGTTCAGAGCCTCTGCTCTAAGGAAGATCAGGCAGTGAACAGACTTGGGAGCTCCAGACTATCTTTATTTGAACAAAGATGCTCCTCCACTCCCACACCTAAATTTAAGAGGCAGACATCATCGCCCTAGGTACATGTATGATTACATGAATGCTATGAATCTACATCATGTACAACCATAGAAATGAAATGATGTACCCCATTTGTGTGCAATGAATCAAAGTGCAGTTTGTAAAAAAAAATAAATAATTTTTAAAAAAAGATAATATAACCCCAAACATAAGCATTCTAATTAAAATACTACCAAGTATCTGGATCCCTGATACTAAAGAAGTCTGTGATCATGAAAGAAATGCTGAAAAATACAGAAGCAAATTTAAATTACTCAGAATAAAGCAGTTAGTAGCTAAATGATTTACCTACAAATAGAAGTTAAAGATTTAAATTAGTTATTGAGTTCCATTTCTTTGGAAAAACCCATGGATGTAAGAGTAAACAGTTTTGGTTTTGTTTTGTTTTTAAGTAATAAACCTGACAGGACATAAAAAAATGTACAAAGGAGTTAATAGTTTCAAAATGTCAAAAGCTAGATAGCAGAAGGACCCACAGTAAAGATTTAGCCGGAAGAAAGTTGGTGCTAAGCAGGAACTGAAGCAGAAATGACACCTCACATTGCAGAGTCTCCTATTTGGAAACAGAAGGGGTTTTAAACCAACAAATCTGTTGGGATGTTTAAGAAATAGAGGTTCCATTTTCTAGAATGGCTGCCTAATGCCTCTGGAAATTAACTCATTGATAAAAACAAGAACACGGGAGTGGTTATCCCTGTATCAGAAAAAAAAGATTTAAAAAATGTTACTACAGACAAATAAAGACATTTTAAATGATAAAAGGTTATATCTCTCAGGAAGATAGAACAACAGAGCCCTAAAATACATGAAATAAAAAATGGTAGAATTGAAAGAAAAAATAAACAACTCAGCAATAGCAGTTTTCTACTTCTATAGTCCACTTTCAGTAATTTATCAACAATAAGAAAGAAAAGCAACAGGGAAAGAGAACACTCGAATAACACTATTAATCAAGTGGGCTTAAAAAATACCTATAAACCACTCCACCCGACAACAGCAAAACACACATTCTTCTCAAGTGCACATCAAACATTCTCCAGGAGGGAACAAGTAGCAGCCATTAAACAAGCCATTAAACAAGACTCAATAAGTTTAAAGGACTGAAACAATAAAGGGTATATCCTTTGACCACCTAGATTGATCTTAGGAATCAATAGCAGAAAGCCATTTGGGACAACTGTGTGGAAATTAAACAACACACTCCTAATGAACAATCAAGGGAAAAAAAAAAAAAAACACAAAGAAAATGAGAAAAAATACTTTGAAATTAATAAAAATGAAAATATAACATACCAAAGTTCATGGGTTGTTAGCCATATTGATGCTTAGAGGGAAAACTTAAAACTATAATTGCCTGTGCTAAAAAAGATCTCACATCAATAAGAGTTCAGAAACAAATCTTTACATTTATGGTCAATTGATTTTGACAAGGGTTCCAAACCAAAATCAATATGAAAACAATAATCTTTGTAACAAATGCTATTGTGACAAGTTTGCATATTGTATGCAAAACAATGAACTTACCATTTACAAAAAAGAACTCAAGATGTATCATCAACCTAAATGTAAGCACTATAGCTATAAAATTCTGAGAAGAAAATATAGCCATAGGGCTGGGGTATATAGCCCATTGGCAGAACACTTTCCTAGCATGCTCAAGGCCCTCAGCTCAAACTCCAGATTCAGAAAGAAAGAAAGACAGAGGAGAAGGATCAGGAGAAGAAGGAGGAGGAGAAGGAGGAGGGGGAGGAGGAGGAGGAGGGAGGGAGGAAGAGGAGGGAGGGAGGAGGAGAAGAAGAAAGAAAGAAACAGAAAGAAAGAAAGGAAAAAGAGAAGAGAAAAAAAGAAAAGAAAAGAAAGTACAGGCATTAATCTTTGTGATTTTAGATTTGGCAATGGTTTCTTAGATGTGTGATAGCAACAGAACAAGGGACAAAGAAAAAAATAGGTAAATTAGATTTCATCATAGAATTCCACTGAGAAAATGACATGAAAACCCATGGAATGGGACAAAAAATTTTCAAGTCATATATCATCTATGGGACTTATATCCAGAATCTATAAAGAGTGCTCAATTAAACACAATAAGATTTTCTCAATAAAAAAGGCAACCCAATTAAGGAGTGGACAAAGTTTTTGAATAGATGTTTCCCCCAAGGAAAATATACGAATTATCAATAAGGACACAAAAAGCTGCCTGACATCAACAGTCACTAGGGTAATAAAAATCAAACCACACTGAGAAACCACTTCACACCTAGGCAGCTAAATTTTTAAAAAAGAGAATAACCAGTGTTGACAGTAATGTAGAGAAATTAGAGCTTTTGTATAAGACTACACAATGCTGGTGGGGCTGTAAAATGTAATCACTTCTTTGGAAAATGTGGCAATTCTTCAAAATAGTTACCTTGTGATCCAGACATTCCACATCTAAGTTTATACTCACAAGAAAGGCAAACATATATCTACACAAAAACTTGTATGTGAACATTTGTAACAGCTATTTTAGTCCAGTTGGGGTGCTATAACAAAATAGGTCATTTATAAGCAAAGGCAACTTATCTCTCAGTTATGGAGGCTGTGAAGTCAAATATCAAGGTACCAGCAGATTCGGTGTCTGGTGAGGGCTCCCTGCTTCCTACATGGGGCTTTGCTACTGTGTCCTCATGTGGCAGCAGAGGCAAGGGTGCTCCAATGAATTCTTTTATGAGGACACTAATTCCATTCTTGAGGGTGGAGCCCTTGTAATTTAATCACTTCCTATCTTAGTCTATTTTCGGTTGCTATCACAGAATATCTGAGACTGAATAATTTATAATAAAAAGAGTTCACAGTTAGCTCACAGTTCTAGAAGTACAAGAGCATGGAGCCAGAATCTGCTAGGCTTCTAGGGAGGGTCACATGAGACTCCATGCATGACAGAAAAGCAGAAGGGGAAATAGATGCATGTGGAAGAGAGGCAGGGGACAAAGGGGTGACTTACATTATAACAACCTGCTTTTGAGAGAACTAATATGTTCCACCAAAAACTAATGCAGTCTCACAAGAAAGACATTATCCCTGTCAGGGGGCCACCTTCCAACACCACTACGCTGGAAATCAAATTTGAGTGTGAGTTTTGGCAGGGACAAACCACAATGAAGCCACAGCACTTCCTAAAAGTCCTCACCTCTGCACAACATCACGTTGGGTATTAGGTTACAACATATGCATTTGGGGGGGACACCAACATTGAGACTAGAGCAGGAGCAATATTCAGAAGAGCTAAAAATGGAAACAACCCAAATGTCCCTCAACTGATGAATGGTTAAAGAAAATATGTTGTATCCATACAATGGAAGATTATTTGGCAACAGAAAGAAATGAAGTATTCATACATGCTATGACATAGACAAATCTTTAAAATAATATGCTTAGTGAAAGAAGTCAGTCATATAAGGAGACATATTGTATAATTTCATTTATAGGAAAATGTTCAGCATAGAAATATCCATAGAGGAAGAAAGTACATTGGTGGTTTCCAGGGATGGGAGAGAAGGGAGAATATAGCACGTCTGGTAATGGGGTGGACTTTCTTCTTAGGGTGATGAAAACATTCTGCATTATCCCCAGGGAAAACCCTATCTAGTGATTGGTCCATGTGGTACAAAGACCCTCCCTTGTCTCAGATTCAGGTAACTCTGTAGGTCTCTCCCCTCACAGACCTTCCCAGGGGACTGAGTCACAGTTCAACACCTTCCTCTCTGTCCTATCCTGCCTCCTACATCACAGGTGCCTTGCCCAATAGACACTGGACACAAACCTCAGCCTCAGGACAGTGTCCTGGAGACCTGACCTAGGTCAGCGCCACACGGTCTATACTGTAGAGTGGGCACAGTCATTATCACATAAGCAGTCATTATCCAGCTAATCAGAATTATAGCACAATGCTATTGAGAGGGTGTGGGATGAGTGTGTGAGGAGGTCAAAGGAGCAGCTAATGAAAGAGGGCAAAGCCTATATTTTTAACAGGAAAATTTTTAAATGGAAAAATCTAGAAGTAATAATATAAGCATGATTTAGACATAAGGTAAATATTAAAAGAATAGCTAAAATAGGGAGTAAGACATACTGGTGAAGGAGCAAATCGAGAAATCTTTGATGTTGTAAGATAAATACATGCATACCTTTAAAAAGTAAAAATTAATTTTAAAAAATGTTAAAAATCACCTCAGCAATTCAGGTTCTGAGAAATGGAATCCTTCTGTGCAGTTACTATCAACGGTGTCTCCCAACTCTATTCAAAGTTAACACAAAAGCATAAAACTCCTATGCTGTCTTTCCAGGACCTTTGTGTAAGTGGAAGAGAAAAACGTTGCTTTCTAAGAGAGCAAAACATGGGGAAGTTCTCAGTTTTAGTGAGCTTTGCATTCACTCTGAGGAAGCAAGCGGGAACTTCTAAGAAGGATGGATGGAAAAGTGGCAGGAAAGGAGGTTTTAGCTAGTCCCACCAGGGCACAGTGTTCCCCCTTCGATCAACTGGGGAGGAAATTTCAGGTAAGCTCAGAGGAGTGATTCCATGCATGACTATGGGAGTCTATTCTTAGAGAATGGGTAACATCTGGGCGTCCTTTCAGATCCAGTCAAACTTCACAAGTTCACTCCAAGTTTAGCACTGAAGTCCTCATTTCCCAGGCTCAAGTTCCATTTTGGGGGTAGAATATATGATATCCCTGTTCAAGAAAAGCAGCCTCGTAAACACAGCCCATAAAACTTGGACGTGGCAGGTTGCTTACCCAACACATGCTGACGAGTGAAGTGTAAATGAATTAGAAACATGTGGATGCAGGTCACGAGTGTGTGTGTGTGTGTGCAGGACTTAAGTAAAATAAAAAGGTATTTGCTCAAAGCAGAGCCACAGACACGGTTTGCAGTATTTGGTCTGGGGAATAATCCAGAAGCAGCCAGAGCCAGAGCAGCAACTGCATTATCTGTGTGGTATTCCTCCTGTTTATGACAAAGGATCTGCCTGCTGTGGATTTCAAGTTCTGCACTAGACTCAGATGAATCCTCTTTAAACTGATTTCCCCAGACTGCATTTTCCAGGACAAAGTTATGGAAAATAAGATGAAGAGAATTCTTCAAAGAGCCCAGACTCTGCTCAGAAATTTAAAAACGGTTATGAAAAAGTCAGAAGAGGGATGAGACTGTTGAATTCTTAGCTTTTCCTGTTCTGAAAAGGAAACTGTTTCGGGAGCATTCCATTACTGAAGCTTAAATGCAAAAACATGCAGCTTATCAATTACTTAGTATCCCAAAGCTTCCATCCCACACTTGGAACTATGCAGTTTAAGCTTTAGAAGTTCACGTGCAGTGCCCTACTGAATCTTATTTAACTGACAGCCTTAATAGGCTTAGGTATCAGGATTAGAAACAGTGAACAAAAACGTCTTTTTTAAACCTTAAAAACATCACTGGCTCAATGTTCCGTTCCTCCTGGTATTGCTCACATTTAGACATAGTTCTGTTGGTTACAGTCTGATTTAGTAGTTCTCAAACTTAAGTATACATTAGAATCACATGGTGGGCTTGTTAAAACAGATTGATGGACCCCAGCTTGAGTTTCTGATTCTGTAGATCTGTCCTGCGGCCTGAGAATTTGCATTTCCATCAAGTTTCCAAGTGATGCCAAGACTGCTGGCCCAAGAACCACCCTTTAAAAACCACTGCTCTAAATGATGCTAACAAACATGGATGGAGGAAGGAGACCTACCTGAAACCAGTTACCTAGTTGACACCTTGGGAATACACTGCCAAAACTGGCACACAAAATGATTTTGCTACCTAAATAAAAGGTTACAGTTGTATACGTGCAAGCCAGTCAGTCAAGGTTATAGCTGTCAGGAGGCCTTGCAAAGAAGGAATGCTTTGAGTTGTCACGTATGGCTGCACTTTGCAGAAATCAGAGAGAAAAAAGGAACTCCTGTTTCCCTAGCATCTGCATTTGAATTCAGTTGTCTAATCCACATCTAGCATTTACAGTTTTTATTTGTCTTCCTTTTACTGAGTACCTACTATATGCCGGACTCTGTATATAAACTAACTCAGATAATCCTCACCTTTGAGGATGAGGGCTCTGAGGTTAGGACAAGCTCAGCAACTTACTCATGAGCACGTGGTTGGTACAGCAGAGCTCAGCTTTAAGCAGGTCTGTGTGACTCCAAAGCCCTTGTTAAGGCTGCATCACACCCTCACTACCCCATGCTGGAACTCAAAGCTACTCCAGAGCTTCCAGCTGCTGTGCTGGGTGGCCAATGGGTTACAGCTATGATGCCACAGGGACATGCCTCCCCCACCCCAAAGTCACCTACTGGAGGCCATCCCAACTGGATCTCCTGGTTACCTGGGGATCTCCTGTTCCCCAGAGGGCAGCTGACTAAAGAAGCCTGGTCCCTGCCTTACTCCCATGGCTCTCTAATGTGGCCTATTTCTGTTCTGGATTTCTAAAGCCAAACCCCTGTCTCCTACCCCTTTCCCTGGTCTACTCCCATCCATTCCATGACAGGTGTAGAACTGGCTGGGTCTGTCCCAGTGCTGGCTGTGGGGGTGGATGCCAGCCCTCCCTCTGTCTCCGCTTCCTCCACTCTCTAGCTCCCAGCTTCCCATCCTCAGCTGGTGGGTTGCCAACCACTGATGCACATTTTTAGGGCACAACCCACTTTTCTGAAGGACAGGACACATTTCTGAGAGTGGCAGCAAACACTCTGGACTCCTCTTGCATTCCCTGTGTCTGATCTGACACCCGGCTGTGTCGCTGATTCATTCTGGATTCTTCATTTCCCATTTGCTCTTCCTGCCAACTCCAGCCAGGCCTTATCAGCTAGTGCCAGAACGGCTACGTGTCCTCCCATCTCACTTCCCTGACTCCAAGCTCCCTGACCTCTCCCCATTTGTCCACTTCAGGCTGTATGGTCCACAAACAGTCCACCACTCCTGAAGAGCTACCCTCCAGCTACCTACCCTCCTTTCCACCTCACTTCCAAATGCCCCATGCTCTTTCCCACACCCGTGGCCTTGCACAAGCTCTTCTCCCACCTTCTGTTCTTGGTCTAAATATGCTCTATCTGACCTTCCAGATGTGGCTCGGTTGCCTGTTCCTGGAAATTTCCTCTCCACATTTATTCCTACTGATCTTGCCATCTCTACGTCACACCTGGAAAGAACCCAATTATCACTTAATCCTCTCATGTTACACAATAGAAAACTGAAGCTCAGAAATATGAAGACTTGCCTGGAGTCATGCTGTTGGTCAATGACCTCACCATACTTGAACACATTGAGAGTTGCTAAATTAATCATGGTGACAGCTAACATGGATCGAGTGCTTACCCAGGTACTAGGTAAGGCACTGCATATATATCATTTCATACAGTCCTTATAACACATCGTTTGTGTGGCTCACTAAAAACCACACTACTAGAGAGTGGTGGAGCCAGTGGGATTCAAATCCATGTTTGACTCAGAAACAAAAGCCGTAGTCCCAGTGCCCCACTGAACTATTAATTCTTTCATCCAAATACATATTATCTAAGTACAAGCTCACCTCCTCAAGGTCAAGGACAGTGCTGGGCATGGTGTCAAATATGGAACAATGCTTATTCATTCACCCAACAAACACTTATTGGGCACCTATTGTATGCCAGGCACTGTGCTGGGATCTAGGTATAATTGGATTTCTGTGACATTCTCTGCCCTCATGGGACAATCAACGTTCATGCATTTGTGAATTCACTCACTCAGAAAATTTTTGAGAGCCTACCTTGTTCCAGATACTATAGTAAGTGCAGAGGAAATGATAAAAAAAGACCAGGTCCTTGATTTCATATAACTATAATCTCATGGGGATGATAGACATTAATTAAATAGTCACATGAATAAATGTAAAATGATAACTGCGAAGGATAAGTGGGTGTTTAGTGTGTCAAGAGAAGAGCATTCCAGGCAAATGTATTAGTTGACTTTGTGTTGCTGCAATGAAATACCTGAGGCAAATAAATTATAAAGAGAAAAGGTTTATTCAGCTAACAATTTAGGAGGTTCAAAAGCATGAGGCCACACAGTCTCAGTTCCAGCAAGAGTGGTGAATGGTAATGGTCCAGAGTGTGTGTCAGAGCAAAAGGGTTACATTTCAAGTCAGGAAATGGGGAAAGAGAAAAAGGGAGCAAGATCAGGGCCCCATAATCCCCTTTGAGGGCACACCCCCAAGATCTAAGGACTTCTGCCTCAGGACCTACCTTCCAAAGGTTACACCATCTTCCAATAGCTCTACCTTGGGGACCAAGCCCTAACATATGGATCTTAGGAGGACTCTCACACCATGTCCAAACCATAGCATAGAGATCTACCAAGAGGCCAGGAACATGATTCATTCAAGGGACCAAGAGACATTCTCCATGCCTGAAGAAGAGGGCAAGCAGAGAGTGGCTGACAGCTGAGGAGGTACAGAGATAGGTCAGCAGTCCAGGTCATGCAAGACCCTTGTTCTTTCAGAAAAAAACAAACTTAGGGCTGGGGATATAGCTCAGTTGGTACAGTGTTTGCCTCGCAAGCATGAGGCCCTGGGTTCAATCCCCAGCACCGCAAAAAAAGAAAAAAAAAAAAGAAAAAAACAAACTTATTTCAGGTCCTGTGAATGCCATAGCTTGCCCTCTGCAGGCTTTTCCAGAGGGAACTGGGAATAGCAGTAGCTTCCAATTTGTAAAAGCTCCTAGACACGTAGTTTCATGTGATTTCATGGGAACTGGCTAAGCCAACTTTGTCCAAATTACCCAAACTTCTTCTGACCGCTTCCTTTTGCGCTCATGTCATAGTAAATCTAAAGCTGGAAAAACGCTGCTGAAAACAAATGTCATTATGGAAAAAAACACCATGCTGTTCAAACCTCTTCAAGCTGTGTGACGTGTGGTGTTGCATTTTAAAATGTTATAGTTAATAAAAAAAAAAAATGAAAGTCTGAAAGGGGTTCTGTCAGTAGATTGCTAGTTTGGCCAACTGTCAGGAAAGCAGCTTGACAGCTTCAATGGAAGCGGGAGGTCATGACGAGCTTCTTATGGTTAGGAAACCATATATCTATCAGAGCGGAGATATATATGTTAAAATGTGGAATACATACATCTCCTCCAGAAAAACTATGCAGGTTTTTTTGTCTCTTAATTTTTTTGTCAAGGACAGAGGCTGTCAAAAGCTGTAAGAAGGAACTGGGGGAAGTGAACTCTAGTACAAACTGCCCCGTAAAGGTCTCAGAAACCAGAGAAATGCAGGTAGAGGAAGCAGCAGCACTTCTAAGAGGAATACCCAGAGGGAGACGGCCTGACTTCCCTTCCCTTCCACTTCCACCTTAGTAAAATATGTATGTGTGTGCGTACGTCAGTGTGCACATGTGTATGTGTGGATTTATGAACAATGCGTGTGTGTGCTTGTGCATGTATGTGTGTATAAATGCATGCGTACACATGAATGCATGTGCATGCATGTTCAAACATGTATCTTTCAGAGTCTGTTGGTACTAGGCCAAAGTCATCAACGGCAATAAAAAGCAAATATGGGGTAGCTCTTCAGGTAGAAAAACTTAGTGCCGATTCAGAAAATCTACATGCCTGAACACCAAGCAGTGGATTCAGCAAAGGCTCTCTGTCTAAACACTGGAAAGCAGATGCAGGGAGACCCAAGGGAAAGAAGGTTTCCATGGGGAGAAAGTCTGGGTGGCTTTAGGAAAGGAATGTTTTAGAATGACATCTGAGAATTCAGGGGGAAACCTCAAGGAATTCCAGCTCACATTATCTCAACTCCTGACCACAGGAGCCAGTGAGCTGGGAATCGTCTGTGCTCCTCCTGGGGTCCCTGGGCTTTGTGCCTGGGAGACGGGGGGGGGGGGGGGGGGGGGGGGGGGGGGGGGGGGGGGGGGTAGCTCATGGGGATTTCTGGATGGGATGCTCTCTGCTGCTGTGGCAGCCTCCTGGGGAGCTGGCTTTCTCTGGTGGTTTTCAACAAAACCACCGGAGTGACTTTCTCCAGGTCACCCCTCTCCTCACAATCTGCATGCGCTTTTTACTCTCTGAGAACCTCTGTGTCCAACCCCTAAGATGGCTTCGAGGACACTGCTCTCTACAGTTGGGTCTGATGCTAACCACTCAACTGCTCTGCTCGCTGTCCTGGAAACACACCACTGCATTCACACTCCAGTGGCTCTGCTGCTTTTGCTCGCCCATCCAGAATGCCCATGACACTCTAATCTCCCTCCACAAACCCCACCTTTGCACTGGGTTCTAGACCTGTGACCCCGGGAAGCCTTTCATCCTGTCATTTGTTTAAGGAATATCTGTCTAGGGGTGAGTAGAAGGAGGTGGAGACGGACTGACATTGATGTTATTAAGTACACAAAAATGCAAACAGCCGCATAAACTCTAAGTTGTGGCAGGTGCTGGGCAGGCTGGGTCTCCCAGGGGATCTGTGACAGAGGAAGCAGCAGAGGCCCTGTGTGGGAGGGGAGGGGAAAGGCCAATGTCGCTGAACAGTAGGTTGGGCAGCCTGGGGATCAGGACCTCCTCCAAGTGTCCAGTTCAACAATCTCTCTGGATCAAGGTTGCTGTTAGGGAACAGACGGATGAGGATGGTAGGAACATGAGGTTAGGAGAATATTCTGTGAAACGGGCCCACCACGCTGACCCCCACATGCTTTCTTTTCCAAGAAGCAATTTACCTGCAGCCCTGCCTGGCCTGAGTGGGCAGGCTATGCCACATTCCTCAGCAAACTACCTGTTACCTGCAGGAGAAATGCAGGCCCAAGATCATGTCGATGGGAGGAAGCCAGGAGATTTTTGTGACCAGATCCTGAAACTCTGGGAGGTAAGGATAGTTCCTTCTAACCATAAAATCTGTAAGAATGTATGGTTAAGAATCCAATTAGAACTGGTCAGCATGGGCCAGTGTGACCTAGAGTTGCCATGACAGGGGGACTTGAAAGTCTGATGTCACCCTGCTTCAGTCAAAAGTCAAGAGGTGGACCTGGGCAGGACTCTCTGGAAACTTCTCTGGGATCCCCAACAAATCTGGAGTGCAGGAGACCCACTCTCTCTCTTGAGAGTATCCCCTTTCCTTTTTCCCTATTCCTTCAATAAGCTCATTCCTGTTACTCTGAGCAACATGTCTTAAATATTTCTGACTTGATTGCAAGAATCAGGGTTTGAAGAGCGGGGGTCTTCACACTGCCTCAGTTTCTCAGAAGACCCCAGTTCCATAACATTTCCAGGTAAAATGCAGAAGGCTCAGCTAAATAGCTCAGGTCTGTTGTATACAAAGCATGGGACTTACTTACACTGAGTGTTTAAAATAAAAGATATTACTACCTGAAATTCATTTTAACTGCGCGTCCTGTGTTTTTATTTGCTAGCCTTCCTCTGGATACAACCGAAGAATTAATCTCTATAGAGGACCCAACCGTATTCTTAATCACAAGGGTGCTTATCTTTATGTTAGCCTGACATCTTCCATCTCACTGATCTCCTGCATCCAGGCCTCTGAGAGCAGGAAGAGTCCTAAAGAAACCAGGAGGCGTGGAGTTGTTCAAGGCCACAGACAGAGAGCCACTGGGGCTTTTTTCATGCCTCCCTGCTGTGCATGGGACAGCCCTGAGCACATTCAAAAACAGCTTAATCAATTGCTTAGTTGAATTAACAAGCTCATTTACATGCCTCTGTACAGAGGGGGATGAACAGACACAATCCCACACACCCCGGAGCTTTCAGAAGCAAAATAAACAGCACGCCAGACAGAGTAGGAGCCATCTGCACATGCACAAACACAGGGACAGACACAAAGAACACCAGAAAGTGGCCGCTTCTACCTATTACACCCCAGCATTTTCCTTGAGATTGTACAAGAGCTCGGGAACCAAGTCTCGACCCTCTATGGTGGCTTGGAGAATTTATTCCTTATGCCCATTGCATTTAGAGGGCAACTGTGGAAAACGTTCATTTTTACCTTAAAATGGAAACTGTGACCCTGAAGGGATTCACTGGCCAGCCTCACTTGACCCACTGAGGTCCCAGTTATTTGCTAATAGATTTTTTTTCCAAGGCCCTCTTTACAGGCAGAACACGTTCCATCCAAATATGCACAATCACCAGAAGAAAAAGGTGGGCGGGTCCCTCCACCACTATTTACCAAACCAGTGCAGCCCTCCACATTCAGCTCCACATTCAACGGAATGCAGGGGGAATAATCCCCCTGTAAGCTTGGCTTTCATTCCTCCAAGGGACTTTAAAAGACGTCAATCCATCCCAATCACAATCAAATGCAGGCAGCATTTCACTGCCCCAAAGACAAACAAGGGTCTGGACAAATGAGAAACGGAGGTTCCCTTGAGGCAGCATGAAAAGGGAATTCAGCAGCCCAGGCTCCTTCTCAAAAGAAGCACCAGGAAGGATGCTCTTGTCAGGGCCACACAAAGCGTGTCGTGAGCTCGTCATGCCAGAACCTAATTGAAACCTCAGGCTGAAACAGTACTTTGTGGTATTTGGGGGAAAAGGATGGGCAAAGACGAAAAGGAAAAATAAAGGATGTGTACAGAAGAAGCATGAAAATGTAGCCCACTTCTTGACTGTGGGACAATTTGGATGGTGGCCATTGAGTTAAATGAGGTGTAGCCTTGCTCTCAAATTCTCTGAGATCTATGGTTGCTTTGCAAAAATTGGCTGCTGCCAGCATTATGACTCTATAGCCCATGCAACTGTATTAAAAAAAAAAATGCAGCAGGGTAGATGCTAGTTAGACCTTCAGATAAACTACCTAGTGCTTGAGAATCTAATAAACTGCATAAATAAAAAGACAAAGAGCACAATCTTTGCCCAGTCCTTACCTGGGTTTGCATGTGGGTTCTAACTAACTGAGCATGTGTCACTGGACAAGTTGTGTTTGCAAGCCTTGCTTTTCTTATCTGTCAAAATGGCTATTACAATGCTGATCTCAGAGATCTGACTCAAAGTCAAATAAGCGAAGGAACGTTGTAAAAGCACAGGTGCTCAATAAAAGCGAACTTCCTTTCTTCTGTCCTGAAACTGGATGCCCAGGGAAATGGTGGAATGTCTGCATTTGGAAGCTTTGTAAGAACGGCAGACACAGAAACATCCACCTTTATCACAATGCTGCAAGCTTTGGCGGGAAAAGCCGAGCCAGGTGGCAGTCCCCAGCAAATTCAGGCTTTATTAAAAGTCTTCTTTTGCCCTTGGGTAGGGAATTGCTAGGATGTTGCCAGAGCCCTTCTGAACTGCCTGTTCTTTTAATTTTCTTTGATAACCATCAGAGGAACATGGCCAAGTTAAAATATGCCTGGAAGAAGAGTAGGCAGGGCAGCTCCCTGGCTTTCTGGCTGCACTTCGGGGTTCTAGCTGCCAGGTAGCCAAACCTAGGGAACATCATTCAGGGTCTCATTACTCTGTGTTCTTTCTCTTCATGACTGTGGCGTATAGCCACCTGCAAGTTCCATTTCATTACTGGATCCACACAGGAGTTTTAATCTTCCTTCTGGAGAGAGTCTCCTGTTTTCTGAAGGGCCCCAGTCTCCTGCAATTCAACCATCATCCACTGACAAACACACGTCTTAATGAGGGACTCGCTACTCTCCCTTTAGCAAATGTCCCCACCAACAAGGCATTCTCAGTTTCGGTGAAAAACGTGACAGCCGCCTGGGATGGCTGGAAGGACACCTGCCACCCTACATGCCCCCCGGTGTATAACCGCAGTCAGCAAACCTTCGTGATATGGATCCCTTCCTGTGTAGCCATAGGCTGATGCTCTGCTTTCCCTTGGATAGACTTGGCCAGCCCCGAAGACCTCAAAACAGGGGGCCCGGGGGGCAGGCAGAAAAAGAGAGAATGCTCTCGGAATGCCCTTTATGCTTGCCATGAAAGAACATATTTCTGAGTAACCCCAGCTCCTACCTACTCCCCTTCCCACACTGTACTATTAGATCAGGATCCAAGAGACATTACTGGGTGACTCCATATGGTAAATTACTCCTCAAGGCAGGGCTCTGACAAATGGGCAACCACCAGGGTAGATCCAGGACAGGCAAGGTCTTTTTCTGTGGGTTGGAGTGCAGGAAGGTGGAGGAAGGCTATATGATGAAGGACAGAGGGAGATACGAGAGCCAAAGTTAGATTCAACTTCTGTAGGCTAATGAAAAGTCAAACTTCCTGGGGCTTGTCTCTGCAACCCAGAGGTCTCCCAACACTTCTGCCCTTAACTGCTTTCTAATTCCTTCTTGGTTTCTTTGTCAAGTTAAATTCACATGAAGAGTTCACCAAAAGCAGACAGTCCTCTGAAAATCAAATTAGATAACATAAAAGCTCTCTTAAGCCTTTGGCCTAGATTCTATTGGGCCCATCCTGTTTGGGTTATGATGCAATTTGCTTTTTTGCTAGTAGGAGTCTAAAGGCCAATGTTAACATTTCCTGATTCATATCTGTTGATTGGAGAACAGAGGGATTGCTTAGGATATGTTGTTGGTACTGTGTTATCATTTCACCCTTAAAAATGGAACCCATACCTCATACCCATCAGGATGGTTCTTATCAATAACAAAACAAAACGGAAAATGACAAGTGTTGGCAAAGATGTGGAGAAATTGGAACCCTTGTCCATTGTTGGTGGGAATGTAAAACAGTAGAGCTTTGGTGGAAAAGAGTGAGATGGTTCCTCAAAACATAAAAAACAGAATCATCCCATGGTCCAGTAATTAATTCCACCTTTGAAGTTATGCAACCCCAACAGAAAGCAGTCTGGAAAAATAGTGTAGGCCCATGATCATGGCAACATTGTTCACAGTAGCCAAAAGGCGGAAGCAACCAAGTGTCTGTCAGTAAATGAATGGATGAACAAAATGTAATATAAACATGCAGAATATTATTCAGCCTTCAAAAAGAGAAAAAATTCTGACATGTGCTGCAACACAGATAAACCTTGAGGACATTATGTTGAGGGAAATAAGTCACCAAAGGTCAGTACTCTATGATTCTACTTAGATGAGCCACCAGCACAGTCAAGTTTACAGAGGCAGAAAAAAGAATGGATAGCAGTGGCCAGGGCCTGCAGGAAGTGGGAGAGGTGCAGTTTGAGTTTGGTGAGATAAAAAGAGTTCTGGAGATGGATGGCACCACGTGAATGTCACTTACCTCTCCTGAACTGCATGCTCCCAATGGTGAAATGGTACGTTTTATGCTATGTGTATTTTACAATTTAAAAAACCCAATATGCTAGAATCCTTACAAACATCCAAAAGCTTGTTCCCCCATCCCCACATATCATGTTCCAAGGCATCTAATAAAACAAGTGACTAAAATTGGTGTCCAAATTCCAGGAGCTGAGATGATTTCCACCCAGACCCAACTGCCCTGCAGGGATTTGCTTTCCGGTTTCTACTCTTCCCATCTCCATTGAAAGCTGGGCATCCAGGAAGAGCTGAGCAGGAGAAAACCTTCAGAATGGGTTCTGGTAGATGGGAAAATCAGCCATCCTTCACAAACGAAGGGGATGCTGTGGGCCCCGAGCCGAGGAAGCCAGTGTGAAGGTTGCTGCATCCCTGTTCCTAAGGACAGGTTTCTACAGCTCCACTGCATTTTCCTTTTATAAAGTACCTGGCACAGAGTGGGTTCCATATAGTTTTCATGAGCAAATTAATGAGTCACAAGAAGGATAAGGGGGACAAACCAAACAGCTACCCGGTAGAAATCTAAGATGCCCTCAGGAGTGTTAAAAACCCAAATTGATTGCCTCTTTCTAGACAAATTCAAGGGATGATTTATGTATGTGAAACAAGGTCAGGTAAGTTCTTGTAAAGTACGTCTCCAGTTTTACTGTGAACGTGAGATACCCTGAGTGCGGCTTTGCTTGGTCCACAGTGTACATGTGGAAACCCCCAAAGCTGCTAACTGTTGACAACCAAATAACAAAGGTCTCTGGCCCTTCCCAGGGGAGACAAATAGTTCTGGGTGGAGAAAAAGGTAGAAGATCAAAAGAAAGTTCAGAGATCCCTGGCTGGCAGGCAGCAAGAGGGCCTGGGCCTGGGGAGGGTAACCTTTGCTTGAACCCAGAGGAATTTGGAAGAGGGTGTCTGGACTGGCAAGCAAATCCGTAAGATGCTTCTTCTAAAGTGTGCTGATCAGGATCCTAAGCTACATGCTTAAGATGCCCTGATCAGACCACAAGATTGATTTCTAAAATTTTGCTGTATATATTTACAAGTATATACAAGGAAAGATTTCTTTCCTTTTTAAATTAATGATAGCACACACGGTAAGTTTGGCATGAACATGGTATCTTGGCACAACTGGTAGAATGGTTTCAGAAAGTAAAGCAGATGCCAGGTGACACAATCCACAGGCACTGACCCATCCATCCCCCTCCTGGAATTGATTCCACATGAAATGCTAAAAAGAGCCTATCTTCATCTACCTGAAAATGTATCTGGATGAATTTTGAGGTCTTTTGTTTAGTCATTTGGAAAGAGACCCTAGGGAAGAAAAACAAGTTATAAAACAACCCCCCTTTCGGCCAAAAACCACACTGTCTGTCTACAGCTGATCCCTGGGTAAGTCCTGATTCTTAGGTGCCACTGGGTTTGGAATGAAAAAAGCCCGGAACCTCAGCATCCTGGGCAGATCTGAAAATGTTTCCCTAACACCTGAGATCACCCAGACAACAATGTCAAAAAGACCCCTTCCTCCAGCTCCAGGCAGGTTTTTTAATGTTAATGAGTTATGCTGGGAGGCCTGTGGCCAGGGTTTAGCTATTCAGTCCTTCACACACGTGATGAAAGCATCCAGCAGAATCCTCAGAAGCCCGCCACAAAACGCAGGCAAGCTGTGAAAACAACTTGACCCTCTGCCACAGCCACAAGGGAATCGCCAGAGCCCAGGAAAAAAAGAGAAAAGACAACAAAAACAAAAAACCTGAATAAAACCTTGACTCCCAAAGTAGCAGCACTGTGATGCAAATGCCCCGGAGGAGAAGGCAGGCTGGAGGCTCTTCTGCTCACAGTTTGCAAACACACAGCTCAGAAAACAAATGAGGAGGCCAAAGGCCCCCAGACAAGGAAACAGCTGGCCAGAGCTTCCATGATCTAGCAAGCACACTCTGAATTAGAAGCCTGATTCTCACTTAATATTCTTCTTTAAAATGCTACTGATTTAAATCTGGCGTCTACTTGTTCTAGGGGTCCTCACTGCCTCTCACGCCTAAGGAACAAACCATCCTGTCTAGGGAGGGGGAGTCTGGAGCGGGCCCACCACTCAAGACTTCTCTTTCATGTGGTAACATCTCCATCTGCTGGAAATTCAAATGTCTGCATAAGAGGCAAATCATGGGAGTTTTGTCTTCCTGTAAATCAATGTCGAATTTACATTTCTATTTTCTCTTTCATATGTGTCACCATTTTATTGAAAGCATCTGCTGCTTTCCCTTCCTTCTAAGGTCCCCAATGGCCTCAGCCCCATAGTGGTTAGAGCACTGTGGTCTCACCCGCTCTGGGCCTCCTCCCCACAGGTGGGCAGCTCCCTTCTCTTCCTTGACAACGGTCTGAGCCCCTTGGTTGAATCTGGAAGCAGTTTACCTGGAGGTCAGGGCTTTCGGTCCTCCTTGTGCTGGTGTTCCTTTGAACTTTGACCTTAGCTGTTCACAGCATGAGCTCCTACATTTGGCTGGGCAAACTGTTAAACAACTGCCTGTTTCTTCTTTGCTTTTTAAACCCACAAACATTTAGGTAGCTTTCCACTCCGTCATTTCTGGTGCCACCAAAATCCTTGCTCTTCTGTAGCTGGGCATTTATTCAATCTTGACTAAACACCCAGTCAATAAACAGCCTGCTATGCTTTGGGTCTTAATGTCTCCCAGGTGGTCAAAGTCTGGTCCCCTAGAGTTGCTCCTGGGAGGTGGTGGAGCCTTTGGGAGGTGGGGCCTAGTGGCAGGTCTTTAGGTGACTGGGCAACTGTAGGACTCTAGCCCCCTCCTCTTCCATTCTTTTGCTTCCTGGCATGAGAAGAGTGGTTTTGCTTCACCACATACTCCCTGTCACTGTGCTGTCATGGGCCCAAAGCAATGAGGCCAACTCTCATGTATCAGAACCTTCAAAACTGTGAGCCAAATAAACCTTTTCTCTTTATAAGTTGATTACTTCAGGTATTTTGCTACAGTGACAGGAAAATGACTAATACATAGCTCCAGAAAATTCTAGTGCATACAGGACAGGAATCCTTCCTGTCCTCAAAAATCATGAGTCCTCTGCTGTCATTTCTTTTCTTTTCTTTTTTGTTGTTAATGAACCTTTATTTTATTTATTTATATGTGGTGCTGAGATTCAAACTCAGTGTTTCACACATGCCAGGCAAGCCCTCTACCAGCGAGCTACGACCCCAGCCCCCTCTGCTGGCATTTCTATCTCTTCATTAGCTCCTTATTCATCCCTTTCCTCTTCTTCCTTTGCAGCTTAGTCTCCATTCTGCCATGACTTTCTTTAAAGTAAATGAATGAGCAAATCCACTGATAAATTATTGCTTCCTGGTGTTCAACTCACAGTTTGAACTTGATCAGCTCTCTGGGCCTCCCTCTCCTTCTCTGTGCAGTAAGGAGGTTGGGATGATCTCTAGTCCATTTTCTTTATGGTCAGAGGACAAAGGCACAGATGATTAAAGAATCTGTCTGCTTTGGAAGTCTCTCACAGATGACAAATATGGCACAGAGACTGGCAAGAAACAGCCTCGTCCTGGGAACGCCGGGCTGGCGGGGACGAGCCCTGTGGGAGAAGGCCAGGCTGTGGGAACACGACAGCCACACAAACCCAAGACAGCAGGACGCCACCGCCCTGTCCCGAAGCCAGAGAACCTGGTACTGCAGCGATGAGCAAGAGCTTGCCCCGCTCTGCACCGCGTCAGTGGAAGTGGACCTCAAGGATGAGGACACGAGAAAGGAGACCACAGCAGCCCAGTCCCGGAGCAGAAGCCTCGTAAGCGCCTGACTCCCGCCACCAACGCGAAATGAGCCACCTTTGCAGGCTCCCAAGAGAGTCAGGTGTATGAAGCAGTCACCCGCCACAGTAAGAGAGCCATTAAAAATGATGCTTTCATAGTGGCCAATGTCCCCAATAATTCAATTAAAAAGCAAGAGTCTAACAGAGGGCAATGGTGGGTTTGGCAGGACTGAGTCCAGCTTCCGGCACTGTCTTCACACAGTTGCTACAGGACATTGGTCTCCTGCCTGTGTCGCCACTGAGATTCTGAGCTTCCAGAGGATGATGGGACCTTTTATCCCTGTAGCCTCAACAGAGGTCCCTGCACCCAGCAGGTGTTCTATGAAGGCTTTCTGAATTGGGGTGGATCCACCAGAGCCCATGCTAACAGTGTGCACCTGAAGAGAAGCTGGTTCGCATGCGACTTGCCGAAGCCCAGCCCCTCACACGTGTGGTGGGAGCTCCCCAGGCCCCTCCCTGGTATCCCCTTCTTCCTCAGCATACTTTACTTCCTCCTGAAGGAAATTATCAAATGTAGTGATGGTATTAGTAAAAGACACTTTATTGCCATGTGCCAGAAAGTAGCCATGGTGAATATGCAAATCATACATCTACACAGTTACAATATTTTAAAATGAAAATAATATACCTGAAATTAAAAGCTTCCCCCTTAGATGAAGTATCCTGTGGCAGTGTACAACCTGAACAACTGTGCAAAGCAAATGATTTCTTCCTGGGATCTATGTGGCTCCTCATGAAAATTCTAAGCCTTTAAGTAAGTGGCAAGAGGTAGAATAATTTACGTTCTGCTACCTTCGTGTTGGCCTTAAGGAGTCACTGATGGAAAGGAGTGGGAGTGTACATGTGTGTAGGTGTGTCAGGGGACAGGGAAGGGGGCAAGAGTGTGATCCCAAGTAGAGGGGAAGATGATTCCTAAGAATGACTTCTGTCACAAAGCTCCCAGCCCCAGGATGTCCAGCAAATTCGCCAGCAAGGGGATCTCCCTGGAGATCTGCTCTTAGTTTAGGCACCACACAGATGCATTTGGGTGCTGTGCTTTTACCCACAGGCACACCTCCACGGGCCTGTTGTCCTTGGCCTTCTCCTCTCTGTGGAATTAACACTGCAGACCACGCCTCTTGCCCCTTTGCATCCCGGTCACTGCAGCCTCCTAGCTCCCTCCCATGAGCTGTCCCCACCTGGTTCTACTTCCCCAGAGGGTCGAGGATCACCCACAGAGTCCACATCTCCTTCCTTCACTCTCCTCTCTCCTGCTATCCCTGGAAGGGGAGGTCCCATTCCTGTTCATCCAGCCCACACACTACCAGTGTCCTGGGTCGCCACATGCCTGCTCCTCTTCCCCACCAGGGGATCCTCCTTCCTCCTCAAACCCACGGATCATGCATCCCCTGTTCTCAGTCCTCCCCCAGCTCTGCCCTCTTCTGTCAGGGCTACTATTACTCCAGTGCCTCTGATTCCCCTGGCCCTTACCCCCGTGTGAAGCCGACCATCCTGCCCAGCTCACTCCCTTTCAGGAGCGTCTCCAGCCTTCCCCTTGTACATCCGTGTCTTTCCACTCCCACCACCAGTGCCACGCAGGCCTGGAGAGCTGAGCCTCCACTCCACCCTCCCCTGCTCATCGCACTGCACGCCCTCCAGATCAGCACGCCCACCTCCCCCAGCAGAGCATGAAGCCCACACTCCAGAGCTGCGGGATTAAGACCCTGCGCAGCCCAATCCTACGTTTTGCCAACGTGTTGATCCAATGTGTTCTTGACCCATCAGACCAGCGTACGTAGGGGACCCAATCATATTCTTCATATTATGACCATGACCTCAGTTCTTTGTTTCTACTAGTGCCATCACCTGGGATCCTTTTTTGGAGGACTGGGGCAAGCTGAGGAGACAGCCAGGACTAGGGTGTGAATGTTAGCTGCCTGGCTTGGGGGAAGAGCTTATAAATGGGAGCAAGGGGGACAGATTTATTTTTCTCAGGGCAGATCAGAATTACATATGTCCAAGGAGAGCCGAGTGATCCAACCTGGCTAGAGGGTGGCCTCCAAGGGTGGCTAGAAGAGGTCACAACTCAGAAAAATGGCAGAGGGTCTAGTCCAATAGTGACAGGGCAGGCTATCAACCAAGACCTAGAGGGGTGGTCAGATGGCTCCAGTAGCTGGTTAGATGGCCCAGTCATGGTAAGCACAGTGTCGATGGGCAGGTCACCCAATATGGGGCATAGGAGGAACCTGGGTCCTGGCAAACCAGAGCATGAAGGTCAGAACAGAACCCACAGCCAGGCAAACCCTCAGACTGGACCACTGTGATCATCCTGCATCCATTCAGGATTGGTGCTGGACTGGGGACAGCAGCTGCAAGGGCAGGAGGAATCCTCACTCCTGTACCACAGCAGACACCATTCATAGATTGTGGCAGTTCTTCACCCCGGCTCAATCACGGCCTCAGAATGTTTGATGTGAGCTCCAAAAAGCCACGACCAACCAACCCAAACTAGCACATGAGATCAATTCTGCTGGCTATCCCTGTTCCAAAATCACAGGGTAGGGCCAAATCAGCCTGTGAGAGCTCATGAGCCCCAGGGGTAAATAACAGTCACAGTAGCAAGGTGCTAGGCCAGTGGTTCCCAAATGTTGATGGGCATCATAATCTTGTGGAGGGTTTATTAAAACCCAGATTGACAGGGTCTCCCTCGGGAGTCTCTGATTTAGTAAGTGTGGGATGAGGCCAGAATTTGCATTTCTAAAAAGTTTCCAGGTGATGCCAATATTTCTGGTCCAGGGACCATACTTTGAGAATCCCTGCACTAGGTAACTACTTCATCTGTCTGATCTTAACATAATGCCCAGGGCCAGCTGGGGTGCTTTCTCCTGGGCTTAAAATGACCTCTTCCATCTCCACTCCCAGAGAACATCATCAATACTGCTGATAGAATCTGTCAACAAACATGCATTGTTCCAGGGGTGACACAGGCAAAGTCCCTATTCCTACAAAAGTCACAGTATGGGATGGAGGAAGGGGAGAAGATACAACCAATTTAGTAGGAGATTATAACTCAGAGTGGAAAGTGGTACCAGGGCAAGTACCGGTGGCCCTTGGGATCACATAGCCAGAGCCTAACCCAGTCTTGGAAGGTCAGACAAGGCTGCTCAGAGGAAGGCACTGATCTGGGACCTGAAGGGTGAGAAGAAAGCAATCAGGAAGAGGGGGAGAAATCGTAACTTCTGTGTCGTGTTGTTACCTTTTGCACACACTTGTGCACACATGTACCTACTGTGCCTTATATCCTCACCTCCACAGTAACCCACCTGGACAAAGAGATCACCTTTACTCTCCACAGGCATTCCTCAGGGTGCTGGGTCCACAGCAGACAGTTTTTATTCAATAACTGAATGTAAACCTTTGCAACCATCTGGAATTGTTCTGTATTTAAGAAGGACCAGGAAAGGAGGAAAGAGAAGTGTGAAGAGATGTGGATTTGGTTGAAATCCCCTCCGTGGGCTTTCGGTGATTTCTGTGGCTACAAAGATTTCACTAATTACTTGCTGGACAGGTAATCTGACATTGAGCCCCTACAGGACACCCTGCCTCAGTTCAGCACGCTCACTTAACCCAGCAGTGCATCTGCAGATGGTGATTGATGGTCTGTGGTCCTGGCCTTGGATCCAGTGGCGGCCCAAGCCACCATCTGTAAGGAGTCTCTAGCTCGAGGAATAGCTTGTCTATGGAACTGTTTTGCACGTTTATAAACAAAGATAGGGCGTTTTCCTTTGCTGCCTTAATTTCAAGTGATTAGGCTGACCTCATTCCTGCGAGCAACCTCTTTCTTAGAATTCAAAGGTTGAAGGTCAGGGCCATTGCTCATCCTCAAGATTCATTCCACAGTGCAGCTCCGAGGAAGCTGCGGGGAGGTCCAGAGCTCTGCTGAGGTCAAGGCAGCCTTTCTGACAACTGAGTAGTAAAACGTGACTCCTTCCCCAGAACTAACACTTTCTTGTTTGGAAACTCAGATGAGCATTCTCTTATCATAGCCCCTTCCTTACTGCACCCATTTGATCTTATACAGAATGTGATTAGCTCCTGTTTCACTTTAGGTAGGATAAAAAGTGACAAACACCCACTAGCCCAGAATTCTTGTCTCTTACCCATCTTTTTCTACCCTGGAGACAGTACAGAGTCTGATACATACGGAGTGCTCAACAGAGGGAAAATGAATGCAATAAACTAAGGTATTGATTCAGTGGTCCATCTGAAAGGAAGAAAATGAAGTGTGTTTTGCAAAGAAACTTACAGCTCCCTCTTTATCCTCCATTAGAGTGCTTTAAACCCTCCACGGTCAAGGGCACTGGGGAAGGTGCAGCACTGAGCACCAGAAATGTGTGCCTGCACCACCTTGGGGGAGCACACACATCACCCAGCCCATGCACAGCTGTTCTAGACCAGAAAATACGAGCCACATTCTGCAAAGCATCCCAATCTACCCTCTGATCTAGTTTGTAATTGAATTTGGTCCAGTGTTCATATAACATCCTGATGAAAGGATTACCCTGGTGACTTCACAACAGATTGCAGACCAACAGTTCTAGCATTTTAAAAATAATGACTTTTAATTCCCAGGGACCAGGGTGCAGCATTTGTGTCTGCAGAATGTTCTCTCCAAGAAACACTAGTTCTCAATGGGAGCACCGTCTTTCATGAACTGCCTATGACCCTCAGGCTGAAAAGCCAGAGACCCACCCGCCAGAGTCAGAGGCTCTGAGGGGGACCATGGACCAGGAACATCTGTCTGGACCCTGCTGTTCATGGAGAGGCCTGTGGTTTTCCCAGGGACAGGTCAGCAGCAGTGCCAGGCCAAGAACATGAGTTCTGACTCACCATTAAAGTTGTTTTAGAAGCAGAAGGAAGAGATCTTAGGGGTCTAGAAAGGCTCTCCTACTTGCCTGGAAATGCAGTCATAAACAAGCAGTTGGGTTTCAATATGCCAATGTGTCTCAGTGATCATTTGCTGTTGTAGTTGTAAGCACCCCCAAAATGTTTGTTTGGTCACTGGGATCTCCCTGAAGGAGGAGCCATGAAAGCCCAAATTAAGAGAAAGTTCCAGAACTCTTCCTGAAAGCAGCAAATACAGTCTTTTCAAGTATCCATCAGTTACTACAGCTGCCCATGCACCAGGCCACGGCACAAAATTCACTACATTCTACAAACAGAATACACTCAGCGCTTTATTTCTGAAACCACCCCCACAAAGCAAAAAACTAGAAATTAGTAATAAAGGAATTACTTTAAATCCACCTATTTGCAAATTACATGTTTTTTTTGTACCCAGGATTGAACTGGAGCACTCAACCACTGAGCCACATCCCCAGCCCTATTTCGTAATGTATTTAGAGACAGGGTCTCACTGAGTTGCTTAGTGCCTTGCTTTTGCTGAGGCTGACTTTGAACTCTTGATCCTCCTGCCTCAGTCTCCCAAACTGCTGGATTACAGAAGCTTCCCAATCCTAACACTATCTGAATATTCTTGGATAAGTCATTTAGACATTTTTTTCCCCTTAATTTTTTCTCCCTAAAAGGAAATTGTTACAAGGATGAAAAAGAGAGAACAAGAAAGAGAGCCTGGCAGAGGGTAACAAATGTTGTGACAGCACAAAGGACAAGCTTGCAGAAGTGGATGCCAAAATGTGGCTGTCTTATCTCATTTTCAGTTAAGATACTGACATAGTAGAAGCTCCATTTTGGGTTTTTTGTTTGTTTGTTTGTATTCTGGGTACTGCAGATTGAGCACAGAGGTGCTTTACCACTGAGCTATATCCCTAGTCCTTTTTAATTTTTATTTTGAGACAGGGTCTCACTAAATTGCTGAGGCTGGCCTTGAACTTGTGATCCTCCTCCTTCATTAGCCTCCCAAGTTGCTGGGTTTACAGGCGTGAGCCACTACACCTGAATGGAAGCTCCATATGAAGGGACAAAAATTTCAGAGTTGATGAGCCAACTTATTATTACATGACTCTTGAACCCCTTATTTTTTTGGGTTTTGAGAAAATGGAGTTTGAAAGACCATTTCTTTGGAAAGAGTTGTGTTGGCATTTCCTCCTGTCAGGGCAGAGGGATGGCTCCTTCTCCCTCAAGGTAAGGGAAAGGGCTTTGAAGAGACCACTGGAGGGCTTGACCACTGGAGGGTCTTTACAATTACTGGGACACAGAGATCTAGGTCTAATTCCTGCACAGGCAATTTTTAGATTTTCTAAAATCTAAAAGCTCAGAAGCTCTGATGGTATAAGCAAAGGAGAAGTGCCCACTGAGAGCTCTTTTCCTGGATGTGGTCAGGGCACATGATTGGTGAGTGTTTCTTGCGGACCAGCTAGAAGACATGCTGGGGAGTCAGTCTGGATTCTGTTTAAAATCACAACTAAGAGGGTTCTATGGAAGTGACAGAACTCCAATGGAGAGGCAGAAAAGAGTGAACTATTGGGAAAATCAGGAGAAGAAGGGGTGGCCGGCCAGAGGAAATGCAGCAGGCAGGTCGGTGTTCCCAGTTGGGGCCTGTCAAGAATGCATGCTCAGGAATTGCAGCCACTCTCCCACAGAAAGCACCAACTGGCACCCTTGTGAGTGCAGGATGTGTTCCCTTGCTCTTCCAGCAACTGTTCACCACCCACATGCATCCCAGGGCATCACACTGCACACTGAATACCTAGGAGATGTCAGAGAGAACACGTGCTACCTGGGCTCTCACTCAGACAACCATAAGTTTAAGGGAAAGACACTGCTGAGGTTGTGGCTGGGGAGGTGAGGGTGCACCTGGCCACCGCCCACCCAGCGTCCCCTTCCTCACGTTCTGCTGGCCCACCATCAAGAGCACATGCTGAACTTCAGGGTTCGACACTTCATGCTGGCTGCAGAGACCCAGGTTTGACAAACACTGAGTTAAGAAACTAAACTCTCAAGTGAAGATACAAGTTCACCTGCCCGCTATCTGTGCAGGAGAAGCCAGCATTTATAACTGGTGTTTGCTTTGTGGCACTGGAGATGGAACCCAGGGCCTTGAGCTACACACTACCATAAATTTTGTCTTTTAAGATAATTGTGTAAATGGGAAATATTTAAGTGAAACCCAGAAGAACCCATCCCAAGGACCCAAGGTGTCCATGGCTGAAGTTAGAGAAAGTTTACGAGGAGGAGCCAGCAGAGGTCATGCTGGACCTTGAGCAGTCACTCAGCCCTGCCTGGAACGCCTGCAGGGCCTGGTGCAGCGAGAAAGCGAAGCACGGGCAGGCGCTGGGCTGATCTTTCAAGAGGTGCCAGAGTCAAAGGCTCCATTCTAAGGTGGGAGCAAGGCCACCTTCAGCTTTTAATGCAGGAGGTAGACTCGGCTAAACCCAGCAGCAGAGGACATCAAGGAAGGACGCAAAGGGAGCTGTCCTCCCAGAAGACTGAGAAGGGCTGAGGCCAGGAGGTGCCTATAACCCAGAGCCAGGCCCTGAAGGCAGCCTGGCCAGAGCAGGGAAGGAGAGGGGGCCGCCAGGGCAATGAGACCAGCATGGCAAGCTCTGGGACAGGCTTCCCAGTGAAGGTCCCTCACCACAGAGCTGGGTGAGGGCTTCCTGCTGAGGCTGGTGTGCAGAGCAGGCTCTGAGTTTCTCTGTGATGTGTAGAACAGCAGTTTTCAGGCTATATCTAACCCTGAGTTACTCCCTTTTGTAAAGCAGATGTTTGCCATGAGTTATTCCATTTTGAGCCCAAGTGCTGAGGTAGAATGACTCTGTATCTTGTTTGTACCAGTAAACAAACACCATCTACCTGGCACAACAATAAGGCACAAACTGATAATTATGTGTACTAATGAAAATGACCACCTGCCATTAATTGGAAGCACATGGATGAATGGGCATCAGAAAAATCAGGCCCATGAGCTTATCAAAACACAGCAGACCACCATATAAAGAAACCCACTCCTGAGACCCATAAAAGGAGGCGACCACTGAGACGGATATAACAATACCTTGACCCCGTCACCTGGTCATGAGTCTTGACCTGGAAAGTCACCCCAGCAACAAACCTCTGAATCTCTGTCCTTAGACTTCAGCAGAGCATGGGTTCTCCTGCTTGTGACATCCATGCATGACCCCCTCCAGGCTGACATTCTGAAACTGCCAGTCTGTCTGGACCTGGGCCTAGAATAAGTTCCTGTGCTTTGACAGCTCTACTCCCTGAGCTGGTTCACAGTCTTATCTGACCACCTACAGTGACTCTTTGCATTCTTATCTGCTCTCTGCCTTTGCTCTCAGTTCTCCTGAGCACCTGTGGACACCTTAACCCTTTCTTAGCCTTTGTTTTATATATAAAACAATAATATATACATAATTATAATATGTATATAAAGGTAAAGTGTGATGTATGACTTGAGTGTTATTAATAGTTAAGATCGGAATAAAAGAACCTGTAAGAACCTGTGATCATCTGATTTATGACTATCAGGTGACCCTCAAGGCCTTGGGGAACTGCCATGCTGAAAGTGATAAAGCCTGTAAATTTATTGTCATTTAATGAATTCGGACATTGTGGAAAGACGTAGATGTGTTTGGTCCATGTTAATAGTATAACTTGCTAATGACAGTAGGAAAGAAGAAATTGAAAATTAAAAAAAAATAGGTAGAAAGGAAACAAAGGAAAGGAAAAGGGAGGAAACCTTGTACCAAGGTTCCAGGTAGCTTCCCTCCTGAGCCAGCTCTATCTCCCAGGCCTGGCTCTCCCAAATTTCTGGGAAATCAACAAATCTTCACTTGCAATCTTAAAGTTACTGGAAGTTCACCCATGTATGAAAATCCACCTGTGCACTGTTAAGTAGCCCACCAGTACAGGTATTTTAAAAACTGAGCAAAGGGAAATATGAGATCTATAATATGATTTACTTCCCCAATGTTATCTGTCCATCGGATAAGGAGAAACTGTCCACCTAAGGATCCCGACAATCACCAGACCACTATAAACCATTTCATGACCACCAGACTGATAGCATGCTCACATACTTTCCCATGTACACCCTTTACCAAGCTTCCTTTAAAAGGAAAGCCCAAGACCCCAAGAGTGCACCCTATTCTCAATATGACCCACATTCTCCCTTGAATGTGGACTGCTTGCTTTCCTAATAAATCTGCCAGTATCTGACACATGCTGGAATTCTTTTCTGTCATGCATGTTAAGGTCCCCTCTCTACAACCTCCTTGGATTCCCTCTAGTGACACTGTCACCCTGGTCACCAACTTGAGGGAGGATATGTAAAAGGAGAGAAAAAGGAACTGGAACTGTCTTCACAGGGAACTGGTTCTAGCTTGAAGAGGAAGCTAAGTTTAGAGTGAATCAGAAGTTTTGATTGTTATACAGACTAGACACCCCTTACCCCCGAACTGAGGACCGAACCAGGGGCACTTTACCACTGAGGTGCATCACCAGTCTTTTTTTTTTTTAATTTTTTTACTTTGAGATAGGTTCTCATTAAGTTGCTCAGGCAGCCTCGAACTTGCAACCCTCCTGTTTCAGTTTCTGAGTCGCTGATCTCCACATGCACCACCAAGTGGGGCAACTGGACACTTCTCACAACTGAATTGAGATGGCTGGCAAGTTCCAGTGATCCTGGGAGTTTTTACTACTTGGGACTGATGAGAAAAGTCATGGGACTACCTGAATTTTCAACCCCGGGCAGTGACACTTCCTTCTGAACTACTTTTGGTGGAGAGGGAGAAGGGAGGGAGGAAAGGAGAAAGAGAGGCATATAATTATATTCCTTGAGTTTCTTGTTCAGTTTGCTCCATTCCAACCAGGGCTCTCCTGAGGATTCCAAGGGCCCCAGAGTAAGCAGGACAATAGATCTCCTTTCATTTTATAAAACCTCTTCCCTGTTCCCCCACCTCCGCCCTAAGATTTCTATAAACTATCTGCATATTGTGCTGTTTATGATTCTCCCTGGAAAAAGGAGAGTCCATGACCCAAGAGGTGAAACGGATGGAAGGAGATTTTTTAACAGGTGGGACAGCTAGGGCTAGCATGGCTAGAAGGATAGGACAGGAAACCTAAGCAGGCACCTTATGAGTGTGCATGGGGAACTGTGACATGTCAGGGTACCGACGGACCTCTACAGGCAAGAGAGAGTGGGGAGCTAGAGCTTTGCTTTGCCGGGGAATTCTCCCACGCAAGCCACTCCCACATGGGGTGGGGCACGGGCATACATTTCCATGAGCGAAAGTAAAATGGGCATCATTTTCCAATGATCTGACAATATATTGTTTCCAAGGAAGAGAAAAATAATAGGAGATGTAATTTAGGTGCCATTTTTTTTTTTTTTTTTTTTTTTTTTTTTTAGATCCTAAGATATTTCCTTGTTTAGGTGGAAGCAACAGGTGAAAATATTGGTGATTCAGGCTCTACCAAAAAGCTGTACACTCATACATTGTGGGTGGGACTGCAAATTGGTGCAACCACTCTGGAAAGCAGTATGGAGATTCCTCAGAAAACTAGGAATGGAACCACCATTTGACTCAGTATTCCATTCCTCAGTATAAACCAAAAGGACTTAAAATCAGCATACTGTAGTGATGCAGCCACATCAAAGTTTATAGCAGCCCAATTAGCAATAGCTAAGTTGTAGAACCAACCAAGGTACCCTTCAACCGTTGAATGGATAAAGAAAGTGTGGCATATATGCACAATGGAGTGTTACTCAGTCATAAAGAAGAATGAAATTGTGGCATTTGTGGGTAAATGGATGGAACTGGAGACTATCATGCTAGGTGAAATAAGCCAATCCCCAAAAGCCAAAGGTCAAATGTATGCAAATGCTAACACACAGTAAGGGCAGAGGTGGGGGGAAAGCACAAGTTCATTGGATTAGACAAAGGGGAATGAAGGGAAGAGAGGAGAGATGGGAACAGAAAAGACAGTAGAAATGAACCAGACCTAACTTTTCTGTTTTCATATATGATATACAACCAGTGAAACTCCACATCATGTACAATCATCAGAATGGGAAGTTACACTCCATGTATGTATAATATATCAAAATACATTCTACTGCCATGTACAACTAAAAGGAACAAATAAAAACTTTTTAAAAAAGCTTCAATTTAGCAGTTTTAAAGAATATTTTATCTGTGTTCACACACATATGTTCCATGATAACCCACCTCCCAAAAAGTCTGAAACCATGTCATACTGTTTCTCATTTACTCTGACCACAGCACATGGCCCTCATCCTGATGTGCTTTAAAGCTCAGTGCTATAAAATGGCCAAGAAGAAAACAACAAATGGTCAAAAAGTTTGTGATGAAAATAAACAAAATCTTATGAGACCCAGAAATGGGAATGTACAAAACATCTGCTCATCCATCAAGATATGACGTAGAGGCTACCTCCTCCAGGAGGTCCCCAGAGGGAAACTAGTTCTCACTGGAACCACCACCTCTCAGCTCTCCAGCCACCTGTGAGGTGGATATCAGTTTCTGCAGTTGAACAGATAAAGAAACCAAAGTTCAGAGAGGGGAAGTAACTTGTCCAAGGGCATGTTTGGTAGTGAGTGTCTAACAAGTGTTGCAGATGGAAGGTGGGAAACTGACATTTATCACACATGGTGCTACCAGGCAAAGGGCTAAGTATACGTTAGGTGCCATTTGTATAATACAGTGGCCTCTGAGACTGTTCATATCCCTCAACCACAGTTAGCAAACTGGCCTGGCCTGCCCAATATTACAAAGGGTGGTTAAGCAGAAGGCTGGGACCAAGGCAGGCTTTCTGACTCTAATCAATGTGATTCTGTGTCACCATGCTACCTCTTCTGTCATGGTCCCTGGAGTTGCCCACTGTACCCCACTTCCCCCAGTCAAACCTCAGTCCTTACCTGGATTGCTGCTGGTAAATGTGTCTCCCTCCTGCATTTCACCTTGCTCTCTCAGGCTCAAAAAGCTGCCATAGCTGCCCATCATCTACCATACCACATCTGAAAACCTCTTGTCTAGATTTCACCATCTTCTATAACCCATATAACATGATTGCATTGAACCCTATTACTAAAAGATAAAATTGTGAAAAATTTTAAAAAGCGGGGCGCAGTGGCGCACACCTATAGTCCTAGAAGCTCAGGAGGCTGAGGCAGGAGAATCTCAAGTTCAAAGGCCACCTCAGCAATTTAATAAGACCCTGCCTCTAAATAAAATATAAAAGTGCTGGGGATGCAGCTCAGTGGTTTAGTGCCCCTGGGTTCAATCCCTAGTACCACCCTGCCCCCGCAAAAAAAAAAAAAAAAAAAAAAAAAAAAAAAAAATCTTAAAAAATAAGAAAAAAGATTTCTGAGTATATTTTCCAGGGAATAAGGTGGCATTGTCTAAGGAAGCCTTTCTGGATCATTAAGTTTTAGAGGTCTGCTCCTTTCATTGTCTTTAACAGAGCTACTTTTACAACTGTATAAATTGCAGGAAACTGATATTAATGCAAATAGTTTTGTCAGGGGAGATGTAAATGTAAGCCTTCCCTGCTCCCCAAGAGGTCAGTTTTACTGAGGGAGAAAATTCTTTACAGATCTCCTGGTGGTCTTAGTGTATGTCTGCTCTCTCCTCTGAACCAGTTAGAACATGTTGGTTCCCTCAGTAATTAATGAAATGGAATCTTTGATATATGTTCATTTTATATTTGAAAGTGAATCATGATTTTGTCTTTTTTTTTTAATATTATTCCTTAACACCTATGACTGCCTGAGATCACCAGTTCGTATTATTCCATTCCATTCCATTTCTGTAATATGTTGGCTCTTCCTTTCCTTTTCAGGTCTCTTCTCCCAAGGGACCACAAATACACATGTATATACCCACAAGAGACACGTGCACACATTCACAAGTACACACATCAGGAACACCAGAATTTTTCCAGGGAGAGACAGGGGAAGAGAAGAAATCAAAAAGGGAATAAACTAATGAATTAGACGAACGTCAGCAAACCTTGGTCCTAATGAAGGGCATCCATAGAACATTATTCTACCCAATGATCTGAAGCTCCAATGTTGATAGTTTATTGGTTCTAATTCTTGCTTTTGTTTTGTTTCATTTCAGTTTTCAAAAATAAGATTCATTAATTCTGAAACTTCAAAAGATAAAAAAGAGTAAACAGTGAAATGTTCTACTTCTGTACCCCATGAACTCACTATGAGGAACGATGTTATAAATTCCTCATTTCCTTTCAGATATACTTCATGCATATTTGAGCAAAGATGTGTACATATTTATTTTTCTACTCCCATTTTACACATATTTTTTGTTCTATCAACACTTTGCTTTGGAAATTCATCCAGATCAGCACATACAGAAATTCTCAATCTTTGAAGATTTCATATCATTTCTTTGTATAGATGAAATGTAATTAATTTGACTTGTTTTCTTTGTACAGCATTTAGATTGCTTCCAATCTCTTGTAATTACAAACAAGGCTACAATGAATAATCATGGGCATTCATTGCTTCCTCCAAATATAAGAATAGCTATAGACTGAGAAGTAGAATTTCTGGATCAATGAATATATGTATTTTTAATTTTGATAGGTTGCCAAATTGCTTTCCCTAGAGGAGATCCCAAAATTACAGTTCCAGCTGCATGGTCTGAGGAAGACCATACCTTGACCATCACAGGTGACTAGGCTTTTTGATCTTCAGCACTCTGAGAGGGGATAAATGTTCTTGATGTAATTTGAAATTTCATTTTTCTCAAAATGAATGAAGCTGAACATCTTTTCACATAGTTAGAAAATATTTGTGATTGCATCTCTAAGAACCATATATTCAAGTATTTTGGGTTCATTTCTTTTGGGTGATAAGTCTTTTGGCAGAAAGAGGAGTAGCATTTTAAAATCCACCCAAAGTGACATGGCCATGAGAGTGTCTGGGGATAGAGAAATAAGTCAGTTAATTGTCACTTAAAAACTCTGCCCCAGATAAATGGATCCAGTTAAAGGACTACATGAAGGTGTTACCCTTCACCAACTCCCCATTAACTACAGGATCAAGTCCACGCCCCTTAGAATGACATCCATGGTCCTCCAGGCTCTAGAAACATCAAATAGTATGTACTTCCACATCAATGAAGTCCAATGAAATCGGACCCAATAAATGTGGCAATAGTAGAATAGAAATTTTAAAGGCAAAAGCTTTTATGGTTTTGGTGACTGCTGGGATAAAGATGGCCACAATTAATACATTTTCTCACCGTATACATCTTCTGCTTCTTATATCAAGAATGGAGCCTAATAACCCATCCTGTTGGATCTGGACTGGCCCTACTACATTGCTTGGCTAATAAAATGTGGTGAAAGTGACAGTCTGAGACTGAGGCAAGGGGATCACAAGTTCAAGACCAGTCTCAGAAACTTAGGCTGGACGTGCAGCTCAAGTGGTAGAGTGACCCTGGGTCCAATCCTCAGTACTACACATACACACACACACACACACACACTCTCTCTCTCTCTCTCTCTCTCTCTCTCTCTCTCTCTCTCTCTCTCTGCAACTTCCAGTTGGATCTTCAGAATGCTTGCCCTGGGCTGACACATGAGTCTGTCAACTCTAAGACCACCATCCTGGGAGGAAGTTCAAGCTGGCAAAATGGAGAAGTCATGTGGGGAGAGAGAGGGGACCAGTCAGTCCCCAGATCCCCCCAGCCTAGGTGCCAGACACGTGATGAAGGAGCCCTGGATGCCTCCAGCCTCGGCCACCGCCTGAGTGTAGTCAACCTCCAGGACAATGACAGGTGATGATAATAAGCAGTAAACTGTTGTTTTAAGTCACCCCATTTTGGGGTGGTTTATTCCACAGAAATGAGAGGCAAAACATAAAGGAACCACTAGACACCATGTAACAGAGTGAGAAGTACAAACAACGGATCATCCCAGATATCAGTCTTAGCTCAGTTTACATCTGATGGCCACTGGCAGGATTCTTAGCCTCACTAAGTCTCAGTTTGTTCATCTACACTTCCTGCCTCCCAGGGTTATTGTGAAAATGGATGAGACAACATAAGGGAAGTCACTTAGTAATGACTGCAGAAGGTATTGTAACAATAGATGGAGAATCAAAGATAACTTGTTAATGGCAGCATGGGAATACAAAGGACACAATGGGGTCAGGAAAGAATTTTAGGCAGAAGTCTGGCATCCAAGAAGAATGTCTCTTACATCTTCTGTGACACCAGGCCTCCTAGCTCCACGTTGGACATGCACAAGGTCCTGAAGATGAACCGCCTGACTGATTCTACCAGAAGAGAGAATGCAAGGGGGAGAACTGGCGGGTGGGGAATGGTATTGACCATTTAGACTGAGGATTATGTCAATTTATGCCAAATTAAAATTAGGAGCTAGGACTAGCCTTGCTATTATACAGTCAGCATGCTACAGTATGACCCTTTAACCACACAGCTGACAGGATCGGCTACACTAAGGCAGGCTGCGTAGGGGAGGGACATAGGAACTCATTTTCACCCTTTCCACTAGATGTCAAGCCCTGAGCTAAGTGTCTTCACAGTTTCTCTCTTAATCCTCTTCTTAGCTCTATTAGTGTATCTATTTTATACCAAGGAAGCAAAGGCTCAGAGACGCAAAGTAACTTGCACTAGGTCAACCAGATAGGAAGTAAAGATGATAATGACAATGGTTGTGATGATGCTAAAGAGACTCATGTGTCACTTAACCATGGGGATAAGGTCTGAGAAACCCATCATTCGTTTCATTGTTACATGAAAACCACAGAGTGTACTTAACAAACCTGGGTAAGCAAAATCTTGGAAGTTATGCTATTCTCCAGTCTGTCACTGCACTGGGTGCAGCAATTCGGAAGAGCATCTTGGGAGAGGAGTGGGTCATGCACGACTTCTTATAGCTCCTGAAGAACACTGCAATGTGCTCACTGGTGTACTTGAAGGCCGTGGGTTCTCACTTGCAAGCTCACGAAGGGCTTCGATTTATTGCCAGCAACACTGCCCCCCAAGCAAAGCAGTTATCTTTCCTTAAAAACCTTGACACCCGGCATTGACATGGCCTCCTTATGGACAAAAGTCCTTCCAGACACTGTTTCCACAGTAGGCAACTTTCATCTATAACGAAGATTTGCTCTGGCAACTACTTTTCTTCCACCATTAGCTTATGTAGAATTTCTAAAAATTCTTCAGCTGTCTCCCACCATCATTCACAGACACCACTCACATTCAACGATGCAATGAATATTGATTTCTGAGCCCTTCCAACCACCAGGGTTGGCAATGAATTCAACATCACAATCAGAACCAACCTTCTCTTTCAACCTCACAAACAACTTTTTGCTTTGGTGGTGATCACCAGGTGCTGAGAGAGATGTGCTCCTAGGTCTGGTCTTCAATCCAAGTCCTTAGAAGTTGCTCCATGAGTGATACAGGCCCTGCTTAAACGTTTGTTGGTCTCACTGTCTTCAATGAGCAAATGCATCCACAGCTTCCCTCACTTCTTGTCGTTCAAGTTCACAGCTACAGTGCAGTGAGACATGACTGACTGTCCAGCAATAACCAGCACCCATGTGCCACCTGCATAAGCCTTAATCACTTTTAACTTTGTTTCCAGGTCAATCACTTTATGTGGCATCTTGCTGGCAAAATAAGCAGTGGATTTTGTATACTTAGGGGCCACGATCAACAAAGTAACAGGGAATTAAATCAAGTGTGAGAGAAGATGATGCCACTGAGGCAGTAAATGGGACATCATAGGTTGCTGTAGCCATAACTGTTTAATACTAAGCTTTTTAAATAAAATAGGAGCACACTCTAAAGTAAAAATTAAACCTTAATATGGTACATGCCGAAATCAGTAACATGGTCATTTATTACTGTCATCAAGCACGGTACTTTCATGCCACTGCAGGGCAGGTCCGTTTATCACGATAACACGAGTACCATGTTGTGCTACACTACTAACAAAGGCTCAGCCTCATGCAGTAACTGTTCAGCTCCATCATAATCTGACGCGACGGCCCTCAGCTATACGTGTGGTCCATCACTGACTGGAGCACTGTTACTCAATGCATGACCATCATGTCGATCAAGTAGCAGCAGACTGTTTTAATGACTTTATGTGCATGATTTCATCTATTTCTGATGGCAAACTGAAGATGATACTATTTTTGTATCTATTTTACAGATGGAGAAACTGTGGCACAGTGAAGTTAGGTTTTTGCCCAAGGCCATATTGTTAATAAGTGGCTTAGCCAGGATATCAGTTTTTGAAATCTGGCTCCAAAGTTGAAGCTGTTGGAAGGCCCATGATTGTTCTTGTCTGTCACACTATGAGGACAGGAAAGCCCCATAAAGTGGTTGGGAAAGTCATCTAATGGAATTTCTTTCTTTCTTTTTTTTGGGGGGGTTACCAGAGTTGAACCCAAGGGTGCTCAACCACTGAGCCACAGCCCCACCCCTTTTTATATTTTATTTGGGGTCACTGAGTTTCTTAGGGTGTTCCTAAATTGCTGAGACTGACTTTGAACTCAAAATCCTCTTGCCTCAGCCTCCCAAGCCACTGGGATTACAGATGTGGGCCATTGCGCCCAGTCCTGATGGGATTTCTATTGGATAGTAAGTCCCAAGTTCTATTCTACCACACTCCACAATTAAATTATTGTCACTAACAGTTACCAAATATTTCTTGGACAGATAATAAAAAGGTCTCACTGTAAGTACAAACCTACTGTGAGAACTACCCACTAAGCCTCTGTGAAGAGAGGTCAGGGCAGAATTAAAGGAACAGCTCTGAAGGAGGGCCAGAAGAGAGACTGACCGCACGGTGAGGCAAGACAGACATGTCTGAGGATTCCCAGCCAAGTGTAACTACTCCCGTCAAAGCCGACAAAGAGGGAAGGCAGCAAGGCGGCATGATGGCCTTTGTTTGAAGGGAAGGGAAAAGCTAGCCAGGACCTGAGGAAGGGAACCGCCACCTCTCCCTGAGGAGACTCGGCCTCCAGTTCTCCTGCAGCTGAGCCCCAGTCTTAGCAGACAGCAAAGCCACTTCTTAGAACCTCGCCCAAATTTGAGGTATTTGCTAGGAATCGTAGCACGGGGCCCAAATGAATGCTTTTTTTCTCCTCTTCAAATCAGTAAGACACTTGGTAGTGTGATGGGGAACAGGAAAAACCTCAAAACAGATTATTTTACAAAATAACATAACTCAATTATTTTCAGACGGCAGAAAGGGAAAATCCATTTCTCGCCACATTTAATTTTCTCACTCTCTTTCCTTTATCCTTCCCAAATCTCCATCCCTGCATCTGGAATGTGATCCTGATGTGCGCTCCCTCTCCTCTGCCAGAAAGGACTCTGGTTGCTGGATTCTGCCAAGACACTTAATCCAGCCCCTGCCCTTATTAAAACTGCAGGCAGGCCAGTGAGGAGGGGAGGGGGAGCAAGGGCGTGGGGCTCTGCTCAGCCTCCCTAACGCCTCAAATACTTTCCCCAAACCTGGCAGCCACACCCACTGCTCTGGCTGCTGCAGCCCACGCCCTCTGGAGAAGCCGCCTACAGGGAGTCCCACCTCGGGCTGACGTGCTGAAATACACACTGAGCAGCCAGCCTGTCAGCTCCCACCCGGGCCAGGAGCGGTAGCCAAGGAAACGCACGCTCACTCACAGGCCATCCTAATGACATCCCGGCGACTGTGCAGATGTCCTGGGTCAGCAGCCTGCCATGCAGTAGCCACCAAATCCAGAGACAGTGAGCAGCGAAAGCAGCTAGGGTGGGAGGCAGGGGGAAGAGGGACATTCCTTTGCATCTTCTGCACCTGTTAGCTAACAATGAGCCACCACTGCATGCCAGGAAGAGGTGGTCCCTGGGCGGAGTGTGCAGGACACCAGCAGAGTGGCTGCTGTGTTCTGGGCACCTACTAAGCACTGGGAACTTTGGTACGAATGGGGTCTTCTTCCCCCAAAGCCACAAGGAAAATGCTGTTCACACTTTTGAGATGTGCAGTCCCTCTGTGCTGCCGCCCTGGGCTGGGCCTGACTGCCAACCTGCATATTGTCCCTTGATGTCCTTGTGGTATATGGTCCTGAAAAAGCTGTAGGAAGAAAACTCCCTGGGGAGAGAGCTGTGGATGTGGAGAAGGTTGGTGTAGGAGAGAAGGGCCATGATAGGCCACCTGTGACAGACCCCATAGACCTAAGTCAGAGCTGTGGGGCTACAGGGAATGGAGCAGCTGCCTGAAGAGAAGATACCTTTCATGAACTTTGAGGACCTTGACTTCAGCTGCAGCTTGTTGAATAAAAGTTAGTATTCTGCTAAAACTCCCTTCCTCCCTTTTTTCTCCCTCCCTCCCTCTCTTCCCTGTCTTTCCTTCCTTCTCTCTCTTTTTCTGTTCATCTATCCAACAAATTTTCACTGAGCACCACTTTGAACCAGGTAATGTTTTTCGAGGCTCTGGGGACACAGTAGAGAATGAGGCTGAAGGTTCTTGGCTCTCAGAGAACTTCCATTCTATTCAGGGTGGAAGAGACAATACATAAATAGGAAAAATTTGCCTCTGCCATGTGGGACTGTAATAAGCACAAGAGACCTGGAACAGGGGCAGCAGGCAGAGAGTGACCTGAGGGCCACCTTACGCTGGGTGCTCATGGAAGGCCTTTAAACCCCAGAAGCCACCATCTACAGAAAGTCATCAGCCTCACTGGCAAAGACACTAATTAGAATGAGTAAGGAAAACATAAATTAGAACTTGTCTGACTCCATTTTTGACATGTAAGGAAAACACTGCATGCTCTGCCCTGGGTCCTGCTGATCCAAACTCAGCCAAGCAACGGCATCCTTCTTGGGCCCTTCCCACCCATTAACTCTGCTCTCTGAGGCCCTGACCTGACTGCCCCAGGTACCTTCCCAGCTGAGCAGCTTCTCTCCACCCCGACTGTCCAAGAGCAGGGCAGAGCCTTTACTTCATTATCCTTGCCTTGGGCACCACTGCCCAAGACATGACCCAGGAACCCTCGGGACTACAGGTCCACACTTGCCACAGAAACAAGAAATAAACCCCTGGGCAGAAAGGGAAATGCAATAAACCTACAGCTATCCCTTCAGAACCTCTCTTTTGAGCACATTCATGTGCATAGCACGCACGGGTGCGCACACACACATACACTCACACACAAACACACATGCACGCGCACACACACACACACACACACACACACACACACACACCAAAAGAAGGAAAATTTCACATTACCCAGAGGAAAGCATGTCTTGTTCAGAAAGTCATCAGGTTTGGAAGCCAATTTCAAGTGAAGAAGAGCTCCTTGGTGAGTTGGGTGTAAGAAGGCCAGGATTAACTCTCACCTTCTGCTGTGAGAATGTTATATCTGTCTTTTATTACATGTGGTTTTCACCAGGAAAACCTTTACTTAAAACATGATTTGATCTGCAGTGCACTGAGATCTCCATATAGAGGATTATTAGCTCAAACAAGGTCATGGATGTGAAAGAATCCAGCCAGGGCCTGGATTGTGGTTAGCATTTGACATATGTTAGAACACGTGTAATTTTTATTCCACGGGGTGGGTTGGGAGGGAATCCTCAGATGCCATAGATTTATCCACTTACCCCACCTGAACACAGGCACCATTCAGGCACAAGAAATGCAAAGATGAACAAGAGGACTGGGGAGTTTCTTGGAGGGACAACATATAAAACCAAGTGCTTAAGCATAACCAGAGCTGGATGCGCATGTGAAAGGCATTTATTGACCACCACCCACTACTCCCATCTTGTCTGGGCAAGGATTTATTATGCACTGGGGACAGTTAGGAAAATCCAGTCTCCATTTCTTAAGCCTGGGCAGGTCATGTGGCCTGTTTAAGGCTACACAGCAAGTCTACAAGTTGTCTGGTCTGCTCAGTCTATGCTTATTAGCAACTGCCGAGGTAGAAATAATGTTAGAACCCAAAAATGACTAAAGGTGGGACCCCATGAAAGCATCAGTGGTTCTGCCTGGCACATAATGAGCACCCAGGAACTTTATGTTGAATTAATAAAGGAGGGTCATTAGTTCATCAAATACTCCCTGAGCTATAGTTTGGAGAAATAATGATCTGGGTTCAAAATGAAAAACCAAAAGTGGCTTCTCCGGACTTATCTAACTAGGTCAGTCTAAAGTCACTATGGTGGCTCCCTGCTTGACATTCCCTTTCCTTGGCTTCTGGACATTTTCCCCTCTGGTGTCCTTTGGGGCTTTCTGGCTTCTCAACCTCAGTCTCTTTCATCAGTTCCATTTCTGGATCGTTCCTTGGTACTTACACTCCTCAGGTAGTTCTACCCTCAACTTCTTCCCTCCTCCATCATCCAATGATGTCATTGGATCTCTTTACTTTGAAAAGTGTTAGACTGTCTTCTGTTCCCATATTACTTTCCACATTTTCAAGGGAGGGAACTGAAGCTCAGATGTCACAGCAAATGACAGACACAGTATTTGAATCCAGCTCAATCTAATTGTTAAGACCATGCCTCCTGGCAAAGAGCTGAGTTTATCATCCAGGCATTGAAGACGTGGGAGGGACATAATGTTGTATGGATAGCCCATAAATCAGGGGCTCCGCTTACAATGGGGACTAAGAGACCCTTGTGAGAATGATATAAAAGCATGCCTTCTCCACAGATGTGGCACATATGCATGTATCAGTAGAGAAAACATTCTAGACCACACTTAAAGAGTGTCCTAGATCTCCTGGAAACTCATCAGTGACTCCTCTGGGTCAGGGTCCTCAGATCTAAGAACTCAGCCTGTAAAGACTCAGAAAACACCTCTGAAGTATTTTAAAGAAAACCATAGCTTAGGTGTTCCTTCTCCTCTGCTCTGACTTGCTCTAGTAAGAAAACTGAAAACTACATCACATTTGGGATTTTCTTTTTTAGGATCTGATTGTTTGCTAATTAAAACTGGACACTTGATTTTTATTAACATGGCTTATTTATTACCAAAACCAAATCAGCCCAACCAACCACAGATGATGTGTCATATGAAGATTTTATTTTCTTCATCCCTCACTGCTCTTCTAGGAGTGATGTCCCTGGATGAAAATGGAGTGGCCTTCAGTGTAGACACTTTATGGTTATGCATCTGTTGATCCCTGTCTTTGGACTGGGATTCTGTGATCACTAAATAAAGCACCAAGTGTAAGTTCAGTGAAGTGTCTGGTACATGAGATGAAGTTGAGTGAATGTGTTATTAGCAGCAAAGTCCCTGGAAAGCTGCCTTGGTCTGCCTTGAGAACCTCGCCTCCTGGTCCTGCCGCCTCCCTGACCTCTCAGAAGCCACACGGACCAAGCGGCATTACCCTGAGTACTTGGGCTTCTCAGTCATCCTTCACGCCATTTCCTTTACCTAGAATGTCCTTCCACCAACAGGTCCAGATGGAAAACTCCACTGAGACCCAGCTTATGTGCCAAGATTTCCTTTACCTTCTCCCAACACTCTGGTTGGAATTCATTTTTCTTTCATGAGGTTCATAAGGGCACTATGGAAAAACCTCAACCATGGCACATGGGACATTGTGTCACTATTATTTACTCTTCTCCTGTGTATCTCCGAGCTTCTGAAGCAGGACCTATAGGTCTAACTAACATTTATATCCCTAACAGATCACATAGGGTCTCCATAAATGCTCTTTGCAATAAACCCAGTCATACCAACAAATCCTTTCTAAGTCCCCAAGGTATCCAAGGTATCTTACTAAGGTAAGCCTTAGCAAAGTTTCACCATGTTCCAATTTACCTGGTTTTTAAAGACTTACACTTCCCAGCCCCATTTGTAAGGCACCCAGAACACACAGTAATGATTGCTACTCAGCTATGGGGCCATGACTATGGGAAACATTCTGCAATTTATCTCCATACAAACTTGTTGCTAAGGGGAAGAAACAGGTCTCCTTCTCAGAAGGAATAGCTGGCAACCAGCAGGGCTTTGGATAAACTCAGGCCATGCATCTTCAGCCAGAACTGTACCTCGTGGACCGATCATCAAACCTCAACCTGGCTGAGAACTGCATGTTACAGAAACAAGAACACCAGGAGTGAAGGGCCTGGAAGCTTCAGTCTTTCCAAATGAACATTCACCATGTCTCTGGTTGGGAACGGATGCTAAACAAAAAGAGAGGACAGGAAAGCATCGACTCTGTTCAAATCATGGACCTGCCAAACAAAGACACACGGTAACCTTTTCTTTTGCTAAATTATTAGGCCCACTTTAGAAGCCAAAGAGGAAAGAAGCGCAGGGTTGGCGTGATTCTTCAAAGGGAATTTTATTGGGTAGCTGCACGAATGTATTGAGAAGTATTAAAGAAAAAACCAGGGTAAACTGTGGGTGGAAAAGCCAAATGACAGAAGGAAATGGGGTTCCTAATGCAGACCAGAGTAAACAAGTTTCAGTTACTTGGTAATTAACTCCTGAATCTATATGGACCCCCAGGAGGGAGTAGGAGACAAAAGCACAGGCTGGGAGACATGTTGCAGAAAGGAGACTGGCTTCCATGCTGTTTCCAGCCCAAGCTGGAAAAAACGGTCACCAGCCCAGGTAGGGCCAGTCAAGTGCTGTCCCCAATCTTTGGGGAGAATCTACATAATACACCAGAAGTAACCAGGGCTCAATACAGGTAATGAAGGCAGAGAACCCATGAGGGTAGCATTATTATTTTGAATAATAATTATTTTGAGGTTACAAAGGCTTGCTTAGTTTGTGTAAAAGGAGGAACTTAAGACCAGGTGGCTGGGAGAAGCCCTGAGGTTGGAAGTCTCATGAAATCTGTAAATTGAGAGCAAAATCAGTATTGAGAGGGCAAAATCAATCAATAGAAACAATACAGTTTAAGGGGTCCTAGGGCACACCTGTTTTTCTTATGCATACTTTCCCTTAAAAAGGGATTTTGCTTTTCTTTTTTGTTTGGAATAATGGTGTCTACATAGTATTATAGTGGGAAACGCAAATAGGAACCAGATTGGCCCTGCCCCTCTCTAGCTGAGTTCAGGCCTCTTGCCCCTATTCCACAAAAGGCAGTCTGGGCCGGATGATCCCCAGGTCTTGCAGGCCTCACATCTGGTGATGGATTTACCACCAAGGCTGAGCTGCAGTGCAGGGCTGTTCTCCGACAGTGCAGATGGACTTCCGTTATTCCCGGGGTTGATTCCCAACCACTCACCTGATACCCCAAGACCACAGCTGGCCTGCAGAGCACTTCCCAGAGGCCACTGGTCCCCCAGCCAGTGCTCAGAGCAAAGCTGTTCCAACTGCAGCGTGTTGACAGACTTGTCTGGGCTCCTGGAACACAGGGGCCTGGGTGGCCTCACATGTCAGATCAACTTTAAGGGGATAAGCCACCTCTCTTCCTAGTGGTGTTTTTTAGAGGAATTACCAACAGGCTGAGTTTGTGAAGTGTGTGAGTGTGCCCCTGGATTCGCCTACAACTGTGAGTACACTCACACAGAGCAGCTCCCACATCTGGGGTGGTACGCCTTAGCCACCAACTCTGGGTTTTCATCCCACCCCAACCCAGGCCCTCAGTTTATCCCTCCTGCTCTCCTCTGTGACCTGCTCCTAAACTTTCATGGACATCTCAGGCTTGTGGGCCATTCTGTCCAGCTGAACTTCTTGGAAATCAAAGAAATTCAACTTCAGAGTTCTATAGAGGGCTGTGTTGGGAGAATTTTATTTTTAAGGGATGAAGGAGTAAAAAGAAAACTCAAGGCACAGTATGTTCACAGTATGTTACAACGCCGTGGCTCCCTGTGTGCCAGATATCCAGAGGGGAGGTCACTGGATTAGCCACTCACAGCCCCAGGCACAGAGCTCAGGGCTCCTGATTCCCAGCAAAGGCCTCAGTTCATCCTGCTCCACTTCTGAGCTCAGCAGGGAATGACTGTCTGAATTCTAGGGCGCTCGGCTTCCCACCAAGAACGGCTTCAAAGCAAAGGTGCCAAAAAGAAACATTAAACAGAAACCAATATCCCCTCATTTCATAAACTGGAAAGCATGACTTTGGGATATTTTTAGTGAGTGACTGTGGTCAAACTCAAGGACAAAATCGAGTTCAGCTTCTAATAATGAAGCTTAAGTTAATGTATCTCACCTTGGTTTTGGCATTGCAATCCCCACTCTACCTTTTTTTTTTTTTTTTTTTTTTTCCTTCTTTTCGGGTACTTTGCAGTTTATATAATTATAAGGCTGGAAATCTATCACACCAGCTGGGCAAGGATACACCATAAACGTGCTAGAATAAAATATAGATGGAGATTTAATTATCATGCTACTCATGCTTTTTAAATAACAGCATGTCAGCACTTCCATAAACCGATTTGCATTACGTTAAAATTAATGGACTGGAAACCTGTGCTCCTGCTGAAAAGGACCATACCCTTCTTTTCCTCCCACTCTCTACCTCCTTCCTGAGACCAGCTGTGAGTCCCCCACACTGAAACTCCTCTGCAGTTATAAAGCCCCTGTGGCCTCTAAGAGTAAGGACCCTTATCCTCTCCCAAACCCACTGGCTCAGACACGCAGGGCCAACTGGAATAATCTTGGACCAGCAATGGCAGCAGCAGTTGAGACTCATTAAAACACAGAATCTCAGGCCCACCAGACCTACTGAATCCAGAATCTGCATTTTAAATGTTCTAGGAAGTTCTTCTGCATATTAGAGTTTGAAAAGCACTCTTTTAGAGGAGGAGGCCCAGTGCCAAAGGTTGAATGTTGGGGAACTAAAAGGACTAACTGGAATTGAGGTTCCAAAGGATGACCTAAAAAACAAGCTTTTCAAAAACTCAGGTGAGCAGGGCTGATTACTCTCATTTTATAATCACTGCAGTTATTAGTCCAACATTTTCCAAAACATTTTCAGTTTCAAAGATCTGTTTCATTTCCAGCCCACGTATTGTGATTGGTCTGGGACAGTAGGGATGGATCTGGGGGCATTGGGACTGAGTACTCAGAGGTGACATTAGTGAAGTGGCTACCCTGCTGGTGTGGAGACAGGTTAGTTGGCACAAAGAACTCCTAAGGGTTTGGATGACCCAGCTGATCACCCGAACAATGAAACACTAAGTTGAAATCAGGATGAGGGCAAACCAGGAAGGATCAATGTTAAATTATGGGGGGAAACAGAAGTTTATGCAGTATATACCAGAGCTGAACAAATGAACTCTCGCCAATAATAAAATGTTTTATGTTTATGCTGTTTAAATGTGGTAGCCACTAGCCACGTGTGGCTACAATATAGGTAGCATGACATTTTACATTTTATTAAGTTTAATTAGTTTATTTATTTTATTTAGATTTCATTAAAGAGTTACATGTAACTTTTTTTTTTTTTTTTTTTTGGTACCAGGGATTGAACCCAGGGGTGCTTAACCACTGACTCTCAGCCCTTTTTTATATTTTATTTAGAGGCAGGGTCTCACTGATTTGCTTAGGGCTTTGCTAAGTTGTTGAGGCTGGCTTTGAACTCATAATCCTCCTGCTTCCACATCCCGAGCCCCTGGGGTTACAGGCGTGCACTGCTGCACCTGGCTTGGCTGCCCTTCTCCACAGCACAGGTTTATAAAGACACCATGGCAACCTCCCAAGCCCACCTCTGGCCTGGACGGACTAGCAGGGTCTTCATCAAGGGAAGGGTTACTGATGGGACACCAAAGGTACCAGTGAGGTAAGGCAGAAAGGCTTGGATGAGCAGGTTTATACATGTAGAAAATGAAGGTCTTGATGAAGTCAAACTCTTTGCCTTTAAAAGTATGTGTTCAGGGGGCCAAACAAGGAAGATGACCATCTGGTGTTGGCCCAAAGCAAGGTGCCAGAGTCCTACTGGGAAGAAGATGGTATTCACATGAGAGGGTGGCTTGGCACTAAGAGGCATTTTCACAGGGTGGGATAATGGGGACAGTGGAAACCAGCTGTATTCAGGGTGATTGAGCAATAAATAAACATAAAAATAAAGGGAGCTGGATTTCTCATTATCAAAGAAGAGAATTACAAATAAGAGAGAAAAGTACAACCATAGTTTTCTACTGTCAAAAAAGACACAGGATTCAGCCTGAAATGGCTCTCACTGGTCCAATGCAAGACAACTGAGTCTCAAAGTAAGTCATGACAGTAACAAATGATAATCCACTGAGTAAAAGAGAAGCCCACTGTCCATACTGATACAAAGAAATGACTGATAAAGGAGCAAACTGACATCATGTACCTCCAGATAGGATACAATAAGAACCCACCTTCACTCCTGTGACTTTCTTGCCCCAAATCCATAACCTGAATTGAATCATGAGGAAATATCAGACAAGCCCAAGCTGAGGACCACCCGGTATGATCATGGTCTGTACTCCTCAAAAATACCATGGTCCTAAAGTCAAGGAAAGACTGAGAAATGGTTCCAGAACAAAAGAAGACTGAAGAAATCTGACAACTAAACACAGTGTGTGATTTTATTTCATTTCATTTCATTTGCTTATTTATTTTTGCTGTGTTGGGGATGGAATCCAGGATTTTGCACATGTCAGCAAGAGCTCTACCACTGAGCTACACCCCCAGACCTACAATGTGTGATTCTGAACCAGACACTTCCACCGTATGACCTTACTGAAACAATCGGTTAAATCGAAGGATGTCTGAAGTTAGATGGTAGTAGTACACCAATACTAACTTTCTGATTTTGATAGCTATTTTATGGTTGTATGGTCTTTGTTTTTTGGAAACACAAAAGTAAGGGTGATGATGAATCACACTGGCAACTTATTCTCATATAGTTCGATCACAAAAGAACTCTGGAGGTCCAGGGTTTCAGCTTGTCTATAACTCTGAGACTTTTCAAAATAAAAAATTTAAATTAAAACTACAGACTATATTCACCTGTTTCTGGCCGACGCACTGTCAAGTCTTCGGGGCATCTCAGAAAGATGCTCTTCCCTGGTAAAAAGAATCGCATGAAGGAAAGGTGCTTCCCTTTCATCTGACACAGACATTTCGGTGTCCAAGCTGAAGCCTCTTTGGTAACTGCCTTGCAAAGGGGAAAACACAACAAGAAACTCGGAGAAGCCACCCAGAGACCTGACATTGTCAAGTGACTGAGTTAACAAGTCCTCTAATTGGCTATATCCAGTTTTCTTGTTACATGTAATTTATTACCAAATCCAAATTGTCTAAAAAAAAAATTTTTTTTAAACTGTGTTCAAACAGCACTGGTTCTCTTATGCGAAGAAAGAGGTCAAACACAGAGTTCAGACTCTCCCCTCACAGGTGTCTTCGGTTTCTGGGACTCCCTGTTCCAGCTTCCCTCCTACACCTCCTCCGGCCCAAGATGGGAGCTGCTGGCACAGGAAATAGCCTTCCTATTTGGCAGGCTGCTATCGTACCACTCCTTACTCACAGTCAAGCCCTTCCTACACACACACACACACCTGCATGCTGAACACAAGTGTACTATACAGGTATGAGAAATCACATTATTACAGCCAGTGTCATAGACCCTGGTTAGACTAAGAAGAATCAAGGTTAAAGACAAAAGAAACCTGGAAAAGTTGTTTTTGTTTTTTCTTTTTACTTCATCCTTTGATAGTTCCTCCCTGAATATTTCACCCCCTGTAGCCTGGACACTTCTTCTTACACTTCTCCCTCCTGACCACCCACATACTCAGAATTCCTGGCTTGTTTTCCCACCATCACGCCTAAAGGGCACCTCCCGCCTCAGCAGCTCTTGCAAGCTGGACCTGAGAAATAGATGTCAATACCATACCATTTTCAAAATCCTTCCCACGACCCCAGATTCTGGTGGGTGGGTAAAGCCCATGTTTGGTGAGTCAATCTCCTAATGCACAAGAGAGTATCCATACATAGCAGAGAGCATAAGAAATCTTTCTGAATGCATGATACCATGTGGTACTTCCATATTTTTTTCTGAGTATGAAATAATTCCCCTACTTGAGGTCAGAGAACCATTTATACATTTACCTTTTTTTTTTGTTTTTTCCAAAACTAGCAAGGAACAACTGAAGACAGGCTTCCAGCATGGTGCTAGGGGTCAGGGATAGGAGAGGGACATGAGGGTTTTGGAGCAGGCATCTAGCTCCCACCCTGCGTGTGTGGCTGGTGAAGTGGCTCAAACATTTTTTGAGAGGTTGCCAATGGGGTGAGTTGGATGCTGCCCACTGTCCCCAAAGAGGCCCACATTCTAAACCTGGAACCTGCGAAGGTAACCTCCTTTAGAGTCTGCAGATGCTGTTAAGGATGCTGAGAAGAGATCATCCTGGGTTTAAGGTGGCCCTAAATCCAATGTCAGGTGTCCATATAAAAGAAAAGCAGAGGGAGATTTGAGTCACAAGACACAGAGCACGGAGATGGAGGCAGAGATTGAAGTGATGCATCCACAAGCCAAGGAAAGTCCAGGGCTGCCAGAGGCCCCAGACACTGAAAGGAGCAAGAAAAGCTCTACCTGACAACCTCCAGAGGAGACCAGACCTGCCAACGCGTTGACTTTGGAATTCTGCCCTCTGGAATAGTGAGAAAATCATCTGTTTTTCGCTGCTAAATTGTGGTAATCTGTTATGGAAACTAATGCAGTGGACAAGGCAGGTCATTTTGGAGTGGGCTCTGTCCAGAGAAGAAACAGTTTCTCCTTCCAGTTATGGTATCATGAGACCACGAGGCACAGACACGAAAGCCCTGGCCTGAGGGGGAATGGAGCCTGTCGTGCGGTATGCAGCAACAGCCGCCTCTCTCAAGACCCATTTTTGTATGCAGAACTGGAGAGAGGGAGGAAAGAAGCTGAGAACTTCAGGAACAAACCTGGGGACAAGTATCTGAAACTCGATACTTGCTACTTCTCTGGGGGCCTGGTAGGCCTGAGACAGAAAAGCCCAGAAGAGAATTCAACTTGAGGAAAAGGGGCATCTATTAATGCCCTGGGTCCCAACCTGCTCCTGTGGGTAGAGTGGGCAGCTTGGGCCGGTGCTGGCAGCCAGGTGAGGCTCCCTCCAACACAGTCACCAGGGATGAGTGCATGACCAGGGAGCACCTGCAGGGCCAAGGCGGAAGGAAGCACTGGGAAGTCAGGGGAGGAAATCTGGAGAGGGGACAACATTTAATTGTGTGGGCAGTTCAATGGGAGGTCAGAGGAGGAGGGCCCGCTGCCCAGACCGCGCCTCTGCTGTTTCTTCTCTTCTCCCAGGCATTCTGGACACGGAGCTCTCCAAGAATCTTAGGAGGCACCAAGGCCTGTGCTGGGGATGCAACCTTACTTCTTCTTCTTCTTCTTCTTTTTTTTTTTTTTTTAATTGGTTCTTTTTAAGTATACATGACAATAAAATCTATCTTGATATATTTATTTAAGCATGGAATAGATCTTATTCTAATTAGGATCCAGGTCTTGTGGACTAGGATCTCACATGATGGTGAGATTCACAGTGGTATATTCACATAAGTACATAGGAAAGGTGTATTGGATTCTTTCCACTATATTTCCTATTCCTATCCCCCTCCCTTCCCTTCATTCTCCTTCATGCACTCCACTGAACTTCTATTCTTGTGTCCTCACCCCACTGTGGGGTAGCATTCACAAATCAGAGAAAACATTCAAAATTTGTTTTTTGGGGATTGGCTTATTTCACTTAGCATGATAGTCTCCAGATCCATACATTTACTTGAAAATGTCATAAATTCATTCTTCTTTATGGCTGAGTAATATTCTATTGTGTATATATACCACAGTTTCTTTATCTATTCATCTGTTGATGGGTATGTAGGTTGGTTCCATAGCTAACTATTGTGAATTGTGCTGCTGTAAACATTGATGTGACTGTGTCACTGTAGTATACTGATTTTAAGTCCTTTGGATATATACTGAGGAGTGGGATAACAGGGTCAAATGGGGGTTCCATTCCTAGTGCTTTCCGGAGTTGCTGCACTAATTTGCAATCCCATCAACAATGTATGAGCGTACCCTTTTCTTCACATCCTCATCAACAATGTTAACATTCTTGATAATTGCCAGTCTGACTGGAGTGAGATGAAATCTCAATGTAGTTTTAATTTGCATTTCTCTAATTGCTAGAGATGTCAAATGTTTTCCATGTATTTGTTGACTGTATTTCTTCTGAGAAGTATCTGCTCAGTTCTTTTGCTTATTTATTGACTAGATTATTTGTTTTTTTTTTTTGTTGCTAAGTTTTTTGAGTTCTTTATATATCCTGGAGGTTAATGCTCTGAGGTGCAGGTGGCAGAGATTTTCTTCCCGTCGGTAGGCTCTCTCTTTACCTTCCTGATTGTTTCCATTGCTGTGAAGAAGATTTTAGTTTGATGCCATCTCATTTATTGATTTTTCATTTTACTTCTTGCACTTTAGGAGTCTTGTTAAAGCTGACGTTTGGAGTGTTGGGCCTACATTTTCTTCTAGTAGGCACAGACTCTCTGCTCTAATTCCTGGGTCGTTGATCAACATTGAGTTGAGTTTTGTGCAGGATGAGAGATAGGGGTTCAATTTCATCCTACTACATTTGGATTTCCAGTTTTCCCAGCACCATTTGTTGAAGAGGCTATCTTTTCTCCAATGTACGCTTATGGTGCCTTTGTCTAGAATGAGACAGCTGTATTTACGTGGGTTTGCCTCTGTGTCTTCTATTTTATTCCATTGGTCTTCATGTCTACTTTGGTGCCAATACCAGGCTGTTTTTGTTACTATAGTTCTGTAATATAATTTAAGGTCTGGTATTGTGATGTCTCCTGCTTCAGTTTTCTCATTAAGGATTTCTTTGGCTACTCCAAGCCTTATTTTTCCAAATGAATTTCATGACTGCTTTTTCTATTTCGCCTCTCTACCATTCATGCATAGCATGAAAGTCTCATACTTCCCACAACAGTCTTCTCTAAAACACCAACAGCCTCTGTTCCAGCTGCCCAAGCATGGTTTAAAATCTCATCAGCCATGTTATTTTTAAACTACAGAAGGAAAATGGGATTTAGTAGATGTTACTAAATAAAGTCTACTGTCCTTTTTTAAAATATATTTATGTATATGTAAAGCATTTCAACCAATCCATCATATAATGTATTAGCTTCTCCGTCTGGATGTCACCCTCTTTGCTGGAGATGTCTGGAAGTATGGCCATCTACCATTAACATGTTAATTATCATGGTGAGACTAGGAGTAATTTTTTATTTTCTTCTTGGCTCTCTTGGATTGTTTGAATTCTTTATACTGGACACATGCTACTCTTAGGAAAAAAGATGAGGACATTAAGGTCATTAATCTAAAATAAATATAGTAAGAATCTAGGGAGTGGAAATAAATAGGAATGAAGGAAGGGACGAAGGGAGGAAGAAAGGAAGGGGGAGAGAAGATAGAGAAAGCAAAGTTAATGAAAAGAAATAAAACATGAGAAAGGTGGAATGCTACCCACGGGAAGAACTGAAGAGGCCACTACCTGCATACTCACCTTAGGAACTCTAGGGACCAGCGTGGACCCTCCCACCCCATTTTCACAAGTGAACCCCCAGGGAAAGCTATAAGAAATCTCTAGCAACTCACTAAGGCCCAACGCCAACCTGCGACAGTCAGCCCGGGAAGTCGGAGACTCCCAGGAGAAGGGGAACAGCCACACACAGAGCTCCCTCAGCTCACGCCTCAAGGGCTTGGTCTGAGAGGCCACAACCCTGCAGCTACAAGGTGGATGGCATTTTAGACACTTTGTTCAAGTTTCCAGGACTTCCACCATATCTTGGTCTTTAAAGCAACCTTCAACAAGTCACTTAGCCTCTCTGGGCCTCAGGTTCCTCATCTGTGAAAGGGGATAAGAGGCCCATCCTAACAAGGTGTGAACCCAACAGGCACAACCAGGACACGCTGCCCTTCCTCCGTCGCATGCAGCCCCGTCAGGGACAACCAAGTAAATTGGCAATTGTCGACTGGTTAAGTGCTAAACTCCAAATGCTGAAATGAGCCTGGAAATTCAGATTGATGTCAATAATAATCAAGACTGAGCACTAATGTGCTTTATCCATGTCTACCATTTCATTCTCATAACATTCCTATGAAGTGAATAGTTTTATGATTCCCATTTTACAAATTAGGAAGTCGAGGCTGCTATCGTTTGGGTGTTGACTGCCCTTCAAAGGACTGTGGCTAAAGACTTGGATGATAGGGTGGTGATGTTGAGAGGCGGTACAACCTTTAAGAAGTGGGGCCTTTGGTCATGCATGGTGGTGCACACCTGTAATCCCAGACCCTTGGGAAGATGAGGCAGGCAGACCACTAGTTCAAGTTGAGGTCAGCCTCAGCAACTCGGCAAGACCCTGCCTCAAGATAAGATATAAAAAAGAGCTGGAATGAGGCTCAGTGGCAAAGCTCTTGCCTACCCTGCAAGGTCCTGGGTTCCACCCCCAGTACCATGAAGAAAAAAAGTAGGACCTTCAGGAGGTCCTTGGGTCACTGGAGGTGTGCCCTTGAAGGGGACTGTGGGACCCTGCCTCTCTGCTTCCTGGCCATGAGGTGAGCAGTCTGCTCTGCCGAGCATTCCCTGCCACTGTCATCTGACATGTCTCTTTACTAACCGCTCAGAACTCTGACCCTGGTTTCCAGACCAGGGTCAGCCTCTGGCCTAATTTCTGACAGTGCCAAGCTGAGGATTTCTCTTTCCTAAGTCCCTCTATATTAAGGTGGAGGGTCTCTTTTACCTTGCCCATTCCTCTCTTCTCACCACCCACACAGTTTCTGTCACTACAAGAGGTTGGGTAAGGCCACCTTTTTCTTCAAATAACCTCAGCTTTTGGTCACAGATTAGCCAAATCCAAATAATTAAACTAGCTGGAAAACAAGAGCCAGACTCGAGTCCTGATGTGCTGAATATGCGTTTGTAACTTCTCAGTCAACTGCTTCCCAAACCTCCCTGCCTTTCTCTAAAGACACCATAAAAGGAGAAATCAGAACAGAAAGAACTTCCCTGCAGAGCAGATCCACATATTAATTTATAACAGTCCACATACTCTCCGCATTACCTCACGGCCGGGTCTAGGTTCCACACGTGAGGATAAATCGAGGCAATGTGAGACTCCCTGATATCTGAAGGTGGTTCACACCCAGGTCCAAGGAGAGTTTATCATATGACGCATAAGCAGACTCTTGGCCTTTGGATTCTCCTGTGCTATTCTGGAGTGTCCACAAAGGAGAGCAGGGCAGGAGGTGTCTGGGGCTGTCACCTGAGGAGTCCTCCCATTTCATGGGTGCCAAGATTGTAGGAGTGCACAGGTAGGAGGTCACAGAGTTAATTAGGGAAACTTTGGGATTCAAAGCTCAAGATTCTGACTCTCCAATGTCTAAAACCATGGTGCTCTGTTGTCCAGGAGAGTGACTGTAGTTAACAATAAGGTATCATATATTTCAAAATAGCTAGAAGATAGAATGTTGAGTGTTCTCACCACAAGAATTATATGTGTTTGAGGTGACGGTTATGCTAATGAACCTGATTCTATCTTTACACAATGTGTACACGTATTGAAACATTATATTTTACCCCATAAACACATGCACCTCAAGTCAATCAAAAATCAAATAAAAGCCAGGTGTGGTGGTACACACCTGTAATCCCATCTACCTGGGAGGTAGGAGGAGGAAGCAGGAGGATAGCAAGTTCGACCAGCCTTAGAAACTTAGTTAAACCCTAAGCAACTTAGTGAGAACTTGTCTCAAAAAATAAAAAGGGCTAGGGGTGTAGCTCAGTGGTACAGTGTCCTGATTTCAATCCCCAGTACCACTTTAAAAAAAAGAAAGAGAAAGAAAGAAACTATCTTTAAAAATGTACTTCAAACTTAGTTTTGAGAGAAACTTTTGGAGTGGGGGAACAGTTTAACAATAGTCTAGGGAAGGGGAATATGATTAAGAACAACCCCTTGATAAGTACTACTGGGTGTTTTACACAGATTTTTCTATTCAACCCTCATAGTCCTTCAGGGAAGTTATCACCACCACCAATTTATATGGTGAAGGAACTGAGGCTGAGAAAGGCCCAGAAACTTCCCCATAGTCATTAGGAAAGAGAATCCAGAGTAGAGCCAGGTTTGACCTTCCAATAAATCTGCTTTTCTGCCTGTATCACACAGTATTCAGAAATCACTTCCAGTCCCTCAGGCCTTCCAGGATGGTCCCCCAGGCATCTCAGCCCTTTATCAGGCCCACTTGGAGGGCTTCAAAGACCCTCCCCCATGTGCCTGCTTCTCTCCCCCAGGGCACAAACTTCTGGGAGCCTCCCAGAGCTCAGTGAGGACTTGCTGAGTGAACGCTGCCCAGGCAGAAGGCCCAAGGGCTCCATCACCCTGTCCTGGCTGAGAAGCCTCTTAGAGATTCAGCAGGCCAGACCAGTTTATCCAGTTTCAGTTTAGGACAACTTTTCACATGTTAACTAGTGATCCTTGTGAGCTGGGGTTTAGCTCACAAGGGAAGTATTTGTGGTTTCCCCCAGGGTGGCACACTAAGACCACCCAGCCCTCCAGAGACAGGTTTCCTTCCAGATGTTTTGGACTTGTCCTGTTCCTGGCTCCCCCATGGGTCACTACCTCACTCTACTCTGGGGCAATAGGGACTGTAGTGCAGCCACCTGTTCCCTGAGCCTCCATACTGGAAGTCCCTGCAGATTCTACCTCTGGCCTGGTTGCCGCAGCCACTATCATCTCCCAGAGTTCTCTCTTGGATTGGAAAACCACTTTGCTTTTTAAACATATTTTAGGCATGGAACTAGTGAAGGGACTTAGCATTGTACCCAGCCAAGTCACAACCCTCCTCTGCCCATCCAAGGACTAGGGAGGGTGGCCAGTATAGTCCCTTTTCTTCCTTCCCTCCCCTTGTCCCTCTCCACCCAAACAGAGCCTCTGCACACAAGTGTGCACAAATGTATTTTTTTATGCCTTTTAAAAAACAGCCTAATTCATTAAGAATTCTAAGGGATGAGGATACTAACAACTACAACAACAAATCTGGGGATTTGTTTTAGGGGATTTAATCTTAAACATAGTAGGAAGGTCTGTCTCTTTGAAATATCATGTCCAAAACCAACGGTCTTGATTTAAGCAAAGAGCCACCAAATAAATGAAGAAGATGCTGGTGCTGGTGAGCGCTGGCATTTCTTGACCGCGTTCCTTGTGCCACGCACTCCTCTGCGCATCTCACATGTATTGTCTCATGTAATTAATAAAAGATGATTCTGCCGCGAACGTGACCAGGGATCCAAGATTCATTTCTCAGATCCAACGTGTTTCCCAGATGGGCGCAGCCCAAGCCCCATAAGACAGCTGCATGCCAAGAGTGCGCTCACCCGCCCAGGACCTGAGCACCATTAATTCTGCTCAGGAAGGAGGGCCTTTCTGAAATCCGTCACAGCCCTGGTCCATCTGTTCCATTCTGTCATTTAGCCACATTCTATTTCTGAATGTGCAGCTTCAAAAGAAGCAGACTTGTAACACACTCTCCCTTTGTCCCAGAAGGACAGTCAAGCTTCCATGAGGATATTCATTTTCCTTCTTCTATCTACCAAATTACTGACAGTTTTGAGAGCTGTGAGGGCCACAAATCTATGTAGCAACAAATCCAGATAATGCCAAGGGCATAATTTAAAAAAATCAGAGAGACGGGAGCTGTTCTTCCCCTCTCCTGTGCTCAGGTCAGACACTGGCATGCTGAGTCATTTACCCTGTTGGGCCAGCATTTGGCCATAACCTTGGTCAATACCAATTCCAGGATTGTTTGGCCCTTGGGGGTCTTTGGCTCCATGGATCCTGGGTACAACCTTGCACAGGAAGCCCCCATAGCTGGGGAATGGGAAAATAATGTTGACAAAAATAACAATAAAAAAGAGAGCTACCAATTATATTGGATGTTCAGTAAGTACATAGGAAATATACCAAATGCTCACAGACACTCTCAGACCTCATCCCTGAACCCTCCTATTACCTTCAAATTAGAAAGGCAGCTGATGTTTACCTCTTAGAGAAAAAGCTCTGGAGTAATCAAGCTTTGGTTTCAGGGCTGGATTTTGAAGAAGTCTTAACTGCCGCCCCACTTGTGAGAAGGAGAGAATTCCCTTGTTTTTCAGGTTACAAATCATGAAAAAAAATGATCCCTGTTAATATGCTTTGGATGCACTTGTGGAAAAGAGCTAAATAAGTTCTCAGTTTATGGCCATTATCATGGCTGATATACTGCTCTGGCTTCCTGTTTGCTGGGTGTATCTTATCATCCTGTCCTCCATCATGTGAAAGCTGAAGATTCAGAAGAGTCTCTCTAAATGCTTGCATGGACTCAACAGGCTTAGAGGCAGTGCCTTTCTTGAGGGCAGAGGTTGTGTCTTACTTATCTCCAAATTCTGCATTTTTGGCATAAAAGAAACAGTTGATGAATGTTATTTGGGGATAAAGGACCAGAGGGAGGGAAGGAGAGAGGGAAAGAAGAAGTCACAAGCTTCCATAGCATCATCTTGTCAACTGAAGCTGACACTGGTCCAATGTCATCTACTAAGCTCTGTAAGAAAGGTTTGCTGTCTACTTGGTACGACCTTAAATACTGGGTCTAATGCAAATGGCGCCTTTATGGGCAGGGAATAACACTGAGTCAAGTATGAACCGAAGACTTACTGCGAACGTCTGGCTGGTTCTTGGGAAAACAGAAGCACCCATGCTGATGCCATGGGAATGCCCCTCACATCTCTGCCCTTTGCACTGACCAGTTGCCAGCCACTCAAATCCACATTTTTCCTGTTCAAAACTGTAGATGCCAGAATGCCAAGGCTCCCGGCCAGAGAAAAACAAAAGCTCAGCCTAATTAGAGCGTGTTGAGGGTGAGAAAGCTGAAGCCTGAGAGGCCACACATCAGAGCTGGGAAGCTAAGGGGCAGCTGTCTGGAATCCTGATGGGCAGCTCTCCACTGCCATGACATGGTAACAGTTGCAAGGACAGGAACAAGGGGCTCGAGGTTGGCTGGGACCCACAGAATACATGCCCAATCTCAAAGCCAGGTCTCAGAATGCTCCTCCTAAAGGCCTTTTCAGTCCCTAGACTCCAGAGGAAGGAAGCTCACACCCTTGGGCTGAGCTGCTAACACTTGCATTACCTCATATTCAGCCAGAAAGCATAATGCCCAAGAGCTCTTTTGTCACGTCCTTGTGGGCAGCAAAGAGAGGATGTCCTTTTCACTCACACAGCCCAGCCTCCTCACAGGAGGACTGGGGCATCCTCGAATGTAGTTTGGGTGAGCAAGACTGAACCCAAGCCTGCAGCTGACAGATTGATTCACTGTGCCAGTATTCAGTGAGGGGCTTCTGTGTATCGGCACCATGGTCCATGCAGTGTGACAAAACAGACACAGCTGTCCTCAGGGTGATAATCTCTACCTTGTGACAAGAGTTGGGTTGTAAAACATTAATATCATAAGACTTTAACTAGAATTCATATCCCAGGCATGCTGCCCTCTAACTTGCTGGCCTTAGGCACCTGACTTCCCTCAGTTCTGGGGCAGACGAAATTAAAGAAGCAATTTGAAATACCTCAACTGAGTCCTTTCCTCTCCCACAGCTTCCTGATTTCATGCCTGGTATTCTTCCTTCTACATTCTACGACCGTGAATGTCTGTACATACCTGTACCCACACACATAGACATCATCCTCACAGATGCATCTGCATCTTTCACCTTATTCTCACTGCCACCCGCAGGGCGGGTATTTGTGGCACCATGAGAACAAATGCCCTTTGCAGACCTCCAACTACAGGCTGTGAAACTGACCAAGAGCCCCAGCTGCTGTGCTCCGAAATCCCTCATTACAGCAGTCCTGGCACCAGGCTGTGCTTCCCATGGTCTGCTCTCAGGATCCATGGCTGATCCCAGCTGGGGTCCTGAGGCAATTCTGTTCCCAGGAGACCCAGGACTCCCCTGACAGGTGACTTTGACTGCAAAACTCCCAGATGGCTTTGCTGAGCACCCCCTCCCTTTGTGATGTAGGACCCTTCCCACTAACCTCCTCTCGCGTGTTCCTTTGTTCGAGGTTAGATTGACGTGACTGTTGGACCATTCTCCAGGATGTTTCCCCTAATAAAACCCTGGCACAGTTAATCCTACCTTGGTGTCTGCTTCTTGGAAGACCCTGAGAAACAGGATTGTACTGTGTCTTACTATAGACAGGGAAGCTGAAGTTCAAGGGACAGGTAACTAGCTCAATGTCACATAGGAGATAAGAAAAGACCTATAATGCGGGATGAGCAGTTTTGAATCCAAATCCACAGGCACCTCCTACCCCTTCCACAAGAAGCCCTGGAGATGGGTCCCAAGATGTTTTCTGGGACGAAGCACACCTATCCCCAAGTCTGCAGCTCCCACACTGATTAGTGGTGGGCCAAGAACAAAGCCTAAGTTTTCATCATTTAAATCCGGGCTCCCTCCTCCCCCCCGCCATGCTCTGGAGCCAGACCACAGAGCAATCCCAGCTAGAGTGGACCTCTGTGGCGACCCCGCCCTGTGGAGCCCGTGGAGCCACAGCAGGTTTTTGCATTTACTAAGTGTGCTTGGAGACAATCATTTCATAAAAGTTAATCCACTCTGAGTTGGAGCCAGCTGAGACTGATAACTCCAAGTCTCCCAAAATGCAAAGTTCAAATGCAAAGCCACATTTCTTCCCAGTGATCTTGGCTGCCTGAGACCTGACTGTCTTCAGATGAAATCAAGTGTTCACGTGGCCACATCCAAACTTTCTTGGCCTACTCCAGTCAGAGATTTCAGAGCTGCTTCCCCAAAGCCAGGAAGAGTCCGAAGGACAGCCACCCCTCAGTCACCATAAACAGGCCAAACACACTCCCTTTTGTACCTAGGTGGCTGGGGAGACGCCCAAACACCACCTCAGGAAAACCAATCAACACTGTCTAAATGGTTGTAGCAGAAAAGTGGAAGGGGAGACAGACAGTTTTGCTGGCCAAAGGCCACTGAGAGGAAAACAGGAGAAATGAGTTTAGTTCTGTCCATGTCCCCAGAGGCTTACAGGTAGGAGAGCAAATTAGCAGGACCTTTCTCCCCACTCACCAAGACTACAAGGCCAGCGACACCCAGCAAACAGACTTCGGTCTATGTCATTCAAACCTCTGATCTGTGGGCTGATGTCTGTTTTATTTTACCAACTAGCCTCTTTCACTCTTGGCAACCAACAGAACAGTGACAGCAGCAGCAGAGGCAGAGAGAGCAAGTGAGAAAAGGAGTGGGTTTATAAAACCATATTTTAGGTCAGCACAGGACTGCTCTCTTCAACTGAGTCCCAGAAGATTTGAGAGGTCAGGAAGGAAAAGGCTAACAGTTATGGATGGCTCTACTGCAGGCCAGGCACTGTGTGCTAATTGATTTACATGCATTATGTCATCTAATCCTCACAGTAACTCTAGGAAGCTGACACCGTTATTATTATTTCCACCTTACAGAAGAAGAAACTGAAGTTCAGAATGGTGAAGCAGTTTTCCCCAGGACTCCCAACTAACAATAATAATCTGAACCTGGATTTTAACAGAGTGAGTCTAACATTAGAATTTACTCCATTGACTACAACAATATACTGTGTTTATTGACTACCCACTGTGCGCCAGGTGTTGTAATTATATGACTTCATGTATTTCTTCTAATAACTTTACAAAGTATGTGTCTTACTCACTTCTGAGAAGTGAGAACTGGGCTCAGAAAGATAAACTTAATAAAGTTCATAGAGCTCTAAGTGGGGGACCTCAGATTGAAATCATGTTCTGAGTGGCTGTGGCCATTCCTTGTTTGGTCCAGGAGGGCCTAACCATAGCAGAGCAATAAGGGGAAGCACTAACTGAGCACTTACAATGTGCTAAGCACCACTTGCCTATGTCGTCCCATTTCATTACCACAGCCCTGTTGGGGAAGTGGGTTTACCTCAGCTTCATAATGCTCGACCCGAAGTTCAGGAGGGCAGGGCCACACCAGTCCTCTAGCAAAGCTGGAGTTCTAAAGAGGTCTGCCATATTGCCTGCCCACAGAGTAAATCACTGGAGATCACCCCCCCCCCCGCCCCAATGTGCACCTTTCCACTCTATTAAAATAGGCCTTTTGGCTGATGGACTCTTTCAGGCAAGTAATTACGGAAGCGGCAAAAGATGTTTCAGGGTTTTACCCTGAGCAGGAATCCCTCAAAGAACCTTTTGGAAGTTACGGGTAGAGTGGGTCATTCAGAATCTGGCCACCTCTCCCTCAGATCTGAACTTTCCTCAGGCTGGAGCCTCCCACAGTCTGCCTCAGCCTTCCCAGGAAATGTCTCTGTCCTTTCAAGTCAGCGAGATTCCAGCCGCGGCCTGACCTCACCCTCAGCCTGGCCCAGCCCCTGTCGCCAGGCAGCTAGTTCCTTGTTTTTCCTCCCATGATGATGGATACAACCTGTCAGGAAAGCTGGGAATATTTTTAGCTGCTAACTGATTTTTATCTAAATTTAACTTTGGGCCGTAGCACAGCACCAGCAGACTCACACGCCGAGGGCAGCCAACATTTTCATGGTGACACATCGTAATGGAGACTTAGAACTTCTCAGATGCCCTGGCTCTGCCTAAGCTACAAGAAGGCTAGTGGCTCTTCAGGAAAAGGATCTTGATTATGTAGTACTAACTAGAGCCCTTGGATTGCAGGATTAGAGGGAACCCCAGAGGTTACCAACTCCCTGTCTAATGGAAGGGGAAACTGAGGCACAGCAAGCTTAAGTGATTTGAACTGCAAAGTTTGGTCTTGCTTTGTCTGTGACACCACATTGCCCCCAGGGAGTGTGCGGGGTGAACAACAACGAGACCTCTGCCGAGAGCTATAACTTTTTATTTTATACATCATAAAATCGAATGTGCTGTGTCACAGAGCCCGCCTTTGTTGAACCCTGATCTCCAGCAAGCAGCGGTGATTGTCTGGCTCAGCATATTTAATAAGCCATGGAAAGTGAACTTTTTCCAAGGTTCAGAGTCAAGAAAAAGTTCCAACTAAACAATGCGGTAAGTCGTTCTCCTCTGCTAGCACATCAGCTCCTGGAGAGGGGGTATGGTCAGTGTGATTCACTGTCATCTCCAGACCCTGGAACAGCACTTGGCACATAGGGAACCCTTGATACTTATAAAATGCAGACTGGCCAAATGAATGAACACATGAGCACCCAGGAAGAACGGAACCACCAGGCCTGAACTGACAGCTGGCAGGAAGGAGGAAGCAAAGTCACAAACAAAATCAAGCAGACAAGCTTTCCCTTCATGCTCACCCAGGTATGCAGCAAGGCAGTCATTCAGGAATTAGGTGAAAAGTTTTTGCACCATCAGGCAAGAAAAGGCAGATTGAGATCTCTAAATGGTCAGAAGCGTTTACGCAGAGGGCTTGAGTGTAAGACTGAAGACTGACTCAAAAAAGAAAAGAATGTAGAAAGAAAAGAAAGAAATACAGGAATCACAAAAAATATAGCTGCTTAATAACAGGGGATCACATGGGTTCCCCAGCCACATGCGACACTGGAGAGAGGCCTCTCGAGGCGGGGTTTTTGATAATTTTAGTCAGATAACCTCAGGGTTTGGGGCGAACACACTGTCAATCAGCAAGGCAGGACAGAAAGTGTCCCATCCCTCACTTTAGTAACTTTGTGGTTTCTAGAGTGTGTTTATTTAAATTGAGAAATCGCCATTCCCACAGACACCACTGAATTCATTAACACATTCTGAGACTCAGATGGTATCAGGTGTCTCAGGCACCACACTGTAACACATTTATTTTCACAAGTGGGTCACTAAATATATAAACAGTAAAGCTTGTTATTTGTGTATATTTGAAGGCATGTGATGTGGGGAATGGGAAAAAGAAAAGAGACCAAGAGAAAAAGCAGGACTTATGCAAAAGAAAACCAAATATACAATTTTATTTATCACATGCCCATTATATGTGCAACATTGTGAGGAAGGCAGGGGCACATGCAAAGATTAGGAGTAAAAGGAAGGAGATGAGATTCAAAACATATACACAATAGAATTTCTTGACTTCAGAGAGATTTACTTCGCAACAAATTTGTGAAACAGTTTTAGGTAAGATAAATGTTACATATCTTCAAACGTAATCAAGCATTAGTGAATCGGTCTTGTAAACTGTGTGATTCAGGGAGTCCCAAGAAGGAAGCAATAGCGGGTCAGGATAGGCAGGAGGGCTTCCTGAGGGAGGAGGCAGGAGGGAGGGAGCACACCGGGTGGCCCGTGAGAGCTATTGGCAACAGTGGCAGGCACCAGATAATGTGAGCCCCTCCAGGGTGGTGGGAATTTAAGATTTCACAGGAGGGAAAATGCCACTGTAAACAATTAAAAGCAGGAAATGTCGGCGTGTCAGAGTGTTTAGTGAATAGCTCTGCCATGCACGACACTGACACGTATTGGACCTGCCCACCACCGCTGCTTTCACACACGCTTTCTCCTTTGCTCAGCACTATAACCTGGGAAGAAAGTCCTGTTCCCATTCCACAGGTGGACAACTGAGGCTCACAGAGATTCAACATCACAAAAGGCAGCTGTAGGTCTGCGGGCCTCCCACAGTTCTGTTCCTTCTACTCTATCTCCTTACTGGATGAGTTTCATGCTGTTCACAAATAAATCATTATTCTTTCCCTGCCACTGAATCAGCCACGACTGCAGTGCAGACAGAAACTCATTCTCCATTCACATTACAGTCATTCACTTTTCCATCACCGCCGATGCCACTACCATTACTGCCACCATCATCTTCATGACCACCATTACCATCACCATCATCACACAGCAGTCACTACCAACACGGCCATCACTACCACCATCTTCATCATCTCCCATCTATTATTGCTCACTCTGGTCCAGGTACGGACATTAGCTCTTGAAATGCATTCTCTCACAGAATCCTCACGAACCCCCTTAGGGTAGATATCATTTATTATCTTCACTCTGTGGATGAGGAAACTGAGACTTGGAGAAGTTAAATCCCTTGCCCCAGATCACACTAGTGGCTGAGTCTGGGTTCAAACCACACTTTCTTTCTCCCACGCCATCCGCTTCATGCGATACCCAACTGACTAAATTCTACCCCTGGCAGCCTTGCAGAGCAGTTACATGGAATTATTAAGCAGATGTTCTTGCTCTACTAGAATGCAACGTTTATTATGGAGGCGGAAATTGTTAGAGGATTTGTTATAATGTATTTCACATGCATATCATTAGAATTACTCAAGGACGAGAAGGGGAAAAAAATTATTCCCAGTAAAATCTTTCTTTCTGGCTTTGATGTCATCATAAACCTAGAGTGGATACTGGACACACTCTACGGTTCCTGGAGATTTTCTTGTTTAATTAGTATCAGACCAGAAGTCAAATAAACTCCAATTTAACATTTCCTCTACTCTCTGATCTGGACTTAGCATTTCACCAACTGAGTACCAACTACAGAAAGTTTGAACAAATCACCATGCAGGATTTCTAGTCCATTGTATAGATGTGGAAATCAAGGTTTGCAACCATCATACATCATGGGTCCCTGTGCCCTGTTCTGAGTTCCAAGGAGTGTGGCTTATGACATAGCCCACTTTGAACCCCCTTAGACCATTCTGTGGACCTCTCTGGGTATCCACATCCCCATGTTCTTTTTATCCCTGTTCTAGCCTCCTTCCTCTCTTCCATGGGGCTATGAATTCTGCACAGGTAAATTTCTCAGTCATCTCTTTCCCACCAGTGGCAGCCTCAGGACCTTCCTGGAACCCCAACCAGCCTGAAGCTCTGCAAGCAGTTTCCAGAGGAGCTGAGAGGTGGGTGGGGCTTCCCTGCTGCCCCTGCTTTCCCACTGAGCTCCTCTTCATCCCTCGCTAGAAGAGAAAACCAAGGGTATTGAAGTCAAAAAGGAAAGGAGATCATACTGGAGGTTATAAATAGAAGTCTCAGTCTTCTGAATGAAGGAAATGATTTCTGCACACACATGAGGAGTTTGTTGTACAGTTGTGTGTAACAAGTAAGATCTGGAAATAATCCACAGTTTCCGTAACAGGGGCTAATTATACAAGTCACTTCATCCTCATATAGTGAGATACCATAGTACTATATAAAAGGAAGCCATGGTGTATGCCTTGTTAAAAGGGCAAACATTTGTTCTTGGGAGGTTAAAAAAAAAAAAAGAAATCTTGGCTATTACAGTATTTGCAGTCCTCCAAAGAACCATGACATGTAAATAGATACATAGTATATCTGTGGTATTAAGATTTCATGGTGATATTGAAAAACCTCCTTAGCAGAGCAGTAACACTTTTAGAAGGTCGAGAAACGCTGCTCTAGTGCAGTCACTGGTGACCAGGGTAGATGTTAAAGTTGAGCCCTGCATGAGAAAAGCAGGGTAGAGCAGCATGACACCACCTTGGTAAAGTACTCACTCAAATATGATGCACACTGACAGGCGACACAGTCACATCATGAGGAAAAACAGGACCCATAAATCCTCATCGTATTCTTTGAGCTGTGGGGTTACAGATAGTTTTTATTTTCTTCTTGCTGTTCTCCTTCTTCTCCTCCTTCTCTTTCTCCTCCTCCTCCTCCTTTATTTGTGTATTATTTATTTATTATAGAGAGTGTCTCTCTAAGTTGCCCAGATTGGCCTCAAACTTGTGAACCTCCTGCTTTAGACTTCAGAGTAGCTAGGAATATAGGCCTGCAATACTGTGTCCAGCTTGCATTAAAAAAAATTCTTATAATATATTCCTTATGAGAAAAAAAAGGCTGTGTGTGTGTGTCTAAGAAGTAATTGTGGCACTCTGCTGTTCTACTAGAGAACAGAGCCAGTCCTTGATTTTGGCTCCTTTGTTCTTTATTTCTTCCTAGCTGGCCTTCCTTTAGTTACCTTGGGACACTCATTCAACATAACAGTAAGATCTGCTGTGACACTGGTAGCTTTCTGCTCAAGATGACCTTCCTGGAACCCCAACCAGCCTGAAGCTCTGCAACCAGTTTCCAGAGGAGCTGAGAGATGGGCAGGGCTTCCCTGTTGCCCCTGCTTTCCCTCGAGCTCCTCCTCATCCCTCACTAGTTGGCCAAATAGTCCCACCTACTCCCCAGATGGCCTCACTGGGACTTGGCTCATTCTCCTCTACTAAGACACTGCCATTTGCCTACTGCTCAGGCTTCCTGCTTCTGCAAGGCTGGCCACAGGCGAACGTGGCTTTCTCAGTTGTCTTCATGATCTTTAATGCTAGTTGTGGTACTGAGTCTACAAAAGAGCCCCCTATGATCAACACCTTCTAATCTAGTTGTCCCTGGTATCTGTATGTGTGCTGGGGTGAGAATTGGTTGCAGGAACCCCTGTGGACACCATATCCTTAGATGCTCAAGTTTCTTGCATAAAATGGTGTAGTCTTTTCACATAAGTAGTACATACCTTACTGTATACTCTAAATCATCTCTAGATTACCTGTCATACCTACCTAGATATCTGTAATGCCTATCTAGATATCTACATATCTCTCTATATATATGCACATATACATACATACATATATATATACACACACATATATGTATGTTTAGGAAATACTGACATAGAAAAAGAAAAATCCGCACACATCCAGCACTGACACCCATTATTATACCAGATACTTTGACCCGAGGTTAGGTGAGGGCACTGATGTGGAACCTGAAACCTGAAGACACAGTGGCCCACAGTGTTGATGCCTCCATGGGTCTCCTCTCTCGCTGCATCAGGACTAGGCTGCATCACCAAGAAAGAACAACAAAGGGAACAGCCCATGATTTTTGAGATGGAGGTTGCACACTCCATCCTGACCGATTGCCTGCTTTAAGGAAAGCCAGTCACCATGTCAGGAGGTCGGATAAGCAAACCTGCGGGAGGCCCGAGGGGATAGGAGCTGAGGCCTACAGTCCATGGCCAGTGTTAGCCCCTGACTGCCACTCCAGAGACAGGCCGAACCACCTAGCCAAGCCACTTCTGAACTCCTGACCCACAGAACCTCTGTAAAAGAAATAAATATTGTTGTTCTTAAGCCACTAAGTTTTGAATGATCTGTCATGTAACAATGAACAACTAATACATTTGTGTTTTTAGAATTCTACTACCCAGTACCATAGGAAACAAACAAAATTTAAAATAGGAGGAAGTCACAAAGATTCAACAAGCCTAATAAGTTATTCTGATCTGTTCCTTGGAGTAAATTTCCTCACTTTTTCCTGTTCCTTTTTCCTGGATGGTTCTGATAACCAAACATCCTCCAGGAAGGGCTGAGTTTGTGGGGTCACCTGTAATCTTAGCCTCCTAGTCTCCCTACCTCATAGACACCCACTTTGCCAGCAAGTGCATCAGTGGAACAAGCCAGGAGAGTAGGTTTTAATGTTCCTAAAGAGCCATCAATCCCTTCCAGGCTAATTCCACTGCACTGCGTAACCTGCAGTGGATTTTTTAAAAAGCATTATGAGGTACATTTTAATGTACTCCCAGCTTGTTCTCAACTCAATTTGACCCATATTAAAAGCAAAAAAAAATCTGTGTTATCCTTTTACTCCTTTTTAAATTTGCCCATTAGTTTTAATGGTCTTTGATTGTTAATATGTTTGCATTTGTTGACTCTGGCATTTATTTGTTCTCACTGCTTTTCAGAATTGTAAGAAAGTTAAAAAAAATCTGCCCATATTAAATGGACTATAATACTTTAAGATTCTTTTAAATTTTGCTCACATCAGCCCATTTGTTGTTTTAACAGGTCTTAAGTTGTTTCAGCTGTTTTTCAGTTAAATCGTTTAACTTAAAAAATTATCGCCTGATGTTTGAGCATTTCAAGAATGCAATTACGTTTATTTCAGTGCTCTCTCACTCAAAACTGCTTTTGATTTTTAATAAGTTACTTAGTTCTAATCTATTCTTGGAATATGGTTTTAAAGTGCTGCAGGGAGGGAAAAACAATTTTAAAAGATGTGTTAACCTTATGCTTTCAAGGAGAGACCAATTCAAAAGTTTTAGAGAGAAGGGTACAGGAAGATGCTGGAGGTCTCAGCCCCTGCCTTGGCGATCGCCCTCACGCTAACAATGATGGGCAGTCCCATCCCTAGTCAAAGGCATGTCACCTCTCCAAGCCTCAGTTGTGCATCTATACAGCAATCAGATATTTAGCACCCACATCAGAAGGTGACAGTTTGCTGTTAGACAGCAGTTCGAGACTTCACAGGGGACTTCTGTGCATTTCCATGTTGTGAAGTTTGTTTTCAAAAGAAATGTTACCTCAGTACATGGGAAACCTGCATCAATGAATAGTTGCAGTAGAATAAATACAAAAGAAAGCAGAACAGCGTTAGTAAATCCTACCTATGCACTGCACTATTGAAGCCGAGCTCAGCTTGAGAATAAAGACCTGAGTAGCACAACATTTTCCTTGATGTTAAAAAAAAAAAAAAAAAAAAAAGATGTAGTTGGGTTTGAGAGAGAACTAAAAAAATAAGAACTAAAAAACTTTGTCACTCTAGGATTTGGTGTGTTTTGTTCTTTGTTTTGGTACCGGGGATTGAACCCACGGGCATCCTTTTTATTTTATTTTTTATTTTGAGACTGGGCCTCACTAAATTGCTGAGACTATCTTTGAACTTGTGATCCTCCTGCCTCAGCCTCCTGAGTCACTGGGATTATAGGCATGTGCCACTGTACCCAGCGGATTTGGTGTTTTTAATAAGGTCTCATGATTCCATCTAAAAATCAAGTGATGGTAGTGTGAGAGCACACTTTCTGGAAACTGGTATAAGTAATGGAGCAAAACACTTCTGTAATACTTTAGGAATAGTTTTCTTATATTATTCAGATCTTCTTTAATGTGTTGCCTGTTTCCCAACCTGAGCTGGACTGCATTGAATTAAAAGACCCAAAAGATGAACTAATCTATTTGAAATCTTAGTAACATTAGGGACCTCCAGGAGGAGCGAGGAAATCTTGACATAAAGGGGAGTCCACCTTGCTGGTGAACAATGGCCCAGGGAAAGGGGAGGAGAGACCAGTTTGCAGGTGGGGAGTAGCTGCAATATGGAGATGCTCAGAGGGCGGTAAATAATCCCAAGATTGCTTTCGTCTGGGTTAACTGGTGCCTTTTAATACAAATGTACAAAAGTGATTTGCTAAGCCAGATCTTACACAGAATGGAAAGTGCTCTGGAATAATTCCCTTGGACTATGATGAGATTATCATGGGTGACTAGGAATGACCGTAACACAATTTACCGTGGTATGGGAAGATGACTCATCCAAAGAATAATTGGGGAACCAGGAGTTCACCTAGGACAGTTGTGTGCAGACTCTGACCTCAGCAAATGAGAACTCCTAAGTCAGCACATTCCAAAGCACATTCTCAAGAATGTTAGCACCTAGAAGTCTCTGTTAAAACAAGAACAACACAATTACCCAAGTTCTAAAATGGTACCATGATCCTCTTAGTAGATACTGGTTACCACACCGTCCCCCTGAAACTCTATAATTCACATTAATACAGTAAAAGCTCTGAGAACTCCTGTAATAAAGAATTTGTTTATACCTTTGTTTAACCCCAATTTGTAACACTTGTTGGCCAGATAAACTTTCATTAATAGCCAAGCAAAACTCATATTCAGGGATGTCCTGATTTCTAACAGGGCACCACTGTCAATGGGACAATCTAGATTCAGGATAAAGATAGTGCTCTATTTTCTTGAAGGCTTATAGGGAAGACCAAGAATACTCTGGAATTAAAAGAGAATTTCCTAGAGATTTTAAGATGGACTTTGGGACATTTTAATGAGAATTTGGACTTCTTGTTGCATGTCAGTATTTTAGTGCTCCTAATGTCTTTGGTCAGACATAGCAGAAGTGTCCTAAGGTGACCAGTGAGGCTCATGGTGTGCTGGAAACAGTCCTGGGCCAAATGTCATCAAGTGTTGTCACTCAGGAGAAAATATTTTGCAATTCTAATGTCCCAGCACAAGTGTTAATTGTGAATCCTCAGAGACCTGATTCTAAGTCAGATTCTGCCACTGACCAACATTATGACCTAGGGCATTTTGCAGTTAAGGAAACCGAGACCCTGGGAAATCAAACAAGTTATCTAAGGTTATACACAAAGCTATGACAATCTCCGTGGCACCCAGGACTCCAACACTCTGCTCATTGCTCCTTCCTCTCTTCAAGCTCTAGCTCCCCTGTCCTCCCACTTCTCGGGACATGACAGCATCTGACTCTCCTCCAGCTATCCTGGGAGTCTATGTTCCTTCTGCTCTAAATCTTGAATTCTATGAGCCTACTTCCTCTGGGCTCTTGACCCCAGTAGCTTCCATTTCAGAATGGAATGCTCCAGTGTGGTCTGGCCTCTCTGGGAGCCCTTTGGATTGCTGATGGGATGCTCTCCAGTCTCAGCTATAGCCCCTTGGCTCTGTGCTCATGTTGGTCTGAATGACCTTAACAATTCTTGCCCCATCAATGCCTCTGTGGCCAAACCCTGAGAGCTTTCCAGAATCTTTGGTCTTTTCCATCAGGACACATACAGGAGTCTCTATCTGGAACTACAAACCTTGTGACCAAAGGACAGGTTGATTAAGATGGAATCCCACCAAGATTCCATCTCAGTGTGATCCAGAATCAAAAAGGTCCAGGTGGAGAGGACATTGAACTAAGCGTACTTAAACCCACACTCCATCCTATCCCTCCTGCAGTTCCTGGCGCTCTGTCTTCACCATTGACCTCCTCTGCCTTCATTCCAAAGGGCATCCATAGATTCTTTCCTCTTTCATGTTGAGTTTGGAAGCTTGGTTGTCTTGAGTTTTTGTCTTCCCAAATTCACAGCATTATCTCTGGCTCACGGCATCCTTCCTGGGAAGAAACTGGAACTTCTCATGAACCTCGGCAATGGGTGGTCTAGGCAGATTAAAGGACACTCCCTGAATCCTCTCTCCCTTTTCCACCTCCCAAAAGCCACTGGTCAGTTGTGTTGGGCAAGAAGTACACTACTCCTGGACATATGTTGTAAGCCCATTTCCTCTTTTAATAGTAACAAAAGTGGTGATCAGAAAAACGTTCATTGAACACTGTCCAAATATCAAGCCACTGCTAGTGAAGCCTTTTAGGTCCTTTACCTTCATATAACACCATGAGAACTTTATGAAGGTAGATACCTTGGTTTCCCCCATATATACAGATGTGGAAAATAAAGCTTGAAGAGGTAAACTGTCAAATGTCAATACTAAGTGGTAGATCAGAATTTGAAACCAGATCTACCCCAATCTTCAATGATTCCACCATTTCCCTACATAGACAATCTCTTCTTTGGAATAATAAGGAAAAACAAATTTCCCAATGGGCATATTTTGCCATCTTCAAAAGTATTCCACCTCATGCACACAGAAATGGATTTAGAGAAGACAAACACCCCTTTACTTTTTATGGGACCCTCACTTCTAATTCTGTAAATCACAAAATCTGTTTTGGAGGTAAAAGAAGTAGAGGTTCAACACTTTCATTTCAACCATTTTTGAAACCTACATCCAATTCTGAAAATTATCCCTCAGCAGCAGTTCAGACTATTCTTACACAAAGCAAACACTTAGGCAATCTAATCTCTCTAAACATTTATATTCCACCCCATCGTTTTAAAACTGTGGGTTCTGCCAACACTTTCTGAGGGACCTTGAAAGACAGTTCCCATGGCTTATTTTGTGTTGCATGAAAATATAAATGTCAGGATTGGCAATGGTTTATTAGGTCCCACTGATAACTACAAAGTATAATACTTTGGGTCTGTTCCCAACATGGGTTCTCCCACAAGAGGCAAAAAAATAGTTTTATTTGAGAATTCCTAGATTTCAGCCCTATAATGTCCATTATATTTGCCTTCTTAGAACTCCACTGAGAACTTGGAATATAACTGCCAGCCAGATCCTGCTGTCTAAGGGAGTTCAACATTCTCAGGCACATGGAGTCTCACTCGGTTCCGCTGTTGGAATGGAGGGAGTTCATCCCCAGGTTCAGTTCTATCTAGTCCTTCAGTTATGAGGAGCCAAACCTGGAAGCAGGAGGTGAGCCCCTTCCTAACAGCAATGGGCTTATGTTGGGTGGGGCACTGCATTTAAAGACCCGAGATAACACCCAGGCCTGCAAAGTCACAGTTCTGCATCTCTCATTCTCAATAAAGGTATGTGGGTTCCTGACCTACCAATTCCACAAAAGTGGACAATCACCTCAATAACACCCTGGGCTTTCCCATTCATTCCCTGAAACCTTTCCACTCTCTCTCCCTTCATCCCCCTTTCCTTTTACCCAATCTCTCCCTCCTACTCCCCCTGCCCTTTCCTTCCTCCCTCTCTCTTTTTACATTTTTATTTGCATTAAACCCTTACCATAAGCCAGGCACAGTACTAGGTGCTAAGGAGACAGCAGGAGTACCATGAACACCATCCTGTTCTCCTGACGAGTGGTTTCTGGATCTGAATGAAGGGAGCCCCTTTTTACCTGTTGTTCCTCTAATCATTTTGTCTCCCTACTGAACACATAGCTAGATTATTTCCCTGGATCCTGTGTAGTCAGGTACCATCATGTGACTTGTCTGAGTTCCAGCCATTGGAATAAGAGCAAGGTAAGAGCATTGGGTAAGAGCAAGGTATGCTACCTCCAGATCTGGCCAATAAAAACTGCTGCAAAACTCCATAGTGTCCTCTCTCACCACACACAGCCCCATGGCAGAGGATCCACTGGAGGTCACCAAGACTTTAAGGACAGTGGACCAATGAGGAAGGAACTGAGGTCCTTGAATGACTCTGTGGATCAGAGCATACCCTCCTACCCATTCACTCAGATATGGTTTATTTGTTTGTTATAGTAGTGAGTCTACCATAATGAAAACCCAAGTCAGAAGATTAAATGGCTATATTCTGTTTTTCTGTCAAGGTTCCTAAGGCTCCTATTCCTATTTGCCTGAGAATATTTAAATTTTGCCCAACTGAAGGGTCTCAAACTTCACACGAATAGTAACCAATAGGTAGCAGCTGAGTATTGTTTCTGCAGAATTTAACAAGGGTTATTTTTTTTAAAAATTCATATATGCCAAATGCATTATGAAAAATAAGTGGTTAAACTCAAGGGTGCTAGAATAACCTAGCCAAAAGGAAAAGATAAAAATTATATTCATAGCACTCTGCAAAAATAAATTGCATGTGGATTGAAACTTAAACATATGACACAAAACTTCAAAGCTTTAAAAGTATAAATAGGAAAAAAGTGTTTGCTATAAACTGACACAAGGCAAAGGAAAAAACTGGGGAAAAGTGATTATATTTAAATAAAATCTCAGTTATAACAAAAGACCTCATAAACGAAAGGATAAGCAATAGTTTAAAATGGGAGTCACAGAATTATGGCCCATGGCCTATAATGTGGCCCACAGCCAGTTTTCATAAATAAAGTTTTATTGCAACACAGTCATGTTCATTAATTTATGTATTGTCTATGGCTGCTTTCAAGCTGTAATGACAGAGCTGAGTGGTTGCAACAGAGACTCTATGGCCTACAACACATAAAACATTTACTATCTGGCCCTTTAACACAATGTACCCTGGCCCTAGGTTTGTAAGAAGTTATTTGAAATATACATAACTTACAAAGGTGTATAGTACATGCAAGTGTGTGTGTGTGTGTGTGTGTGTGTGTGTGAGAGAGAGAGAGAGAGAGAGAGAGAGACTCATGTAAACATGAGGCAAATGAGAATGGCCCACATGCTCATCAATGTGATTCTAACAAATTGTGAAGTGTTTACACTCTGCAATGTCATACATCAGGAGTGGATGACATTTACATGTACTGACAAAGATAAATTTCAAATGAAAGTTGCAAAAGGTTACATACAATGTAATTTCATGTTAAGAACACACTGAATGAATTTATATATTTTATTTAGGTGCATACCTATGGCACAGAACTATAAAAACATGTGGTGAAGGATTTTAATCTGCACAGCAGATTAAAAAGATGAATATGGCAAAATGGAAGCATGTATTCAAAACTACTAGTGAGTAGTTTTGTTATCTATTCAAATCTACTAGTGAGTAGATTTATTATTTCCTACGCTTTTCTATTCATTTGAAATATTCTAATTTAAATGATGATCCTATAAAAGTAAAGGACACAAAAGCCCAGATCCCTACTCCTGTGTAAGCCTGTATAACTACCAAAATTACAAGGCAAAGACATGTGTGTCCCCCAAAACTTAGGAGCAGTGTGGCTTTGAAATAAGATGCACTTGATTTTAAAGACCAGCTTACCATTTACTAGCTGTCATTTCAGCTCAAAGACTCTTCTTCCTCCCTTTGAGAATAAAGGTAATCCTGCAGTTTTGTTATGAGAATTCAATGAAATAATCTGGGTAAAACACTTTGCACAACACTGACGCAAAACAATTGTCCCATTTATGGAAGATATTATAATTACTATTTTTATTCGTATAAGTAAGGTCCTCTCTGAGCATACATTTGAATAATCAATATGAAAAATGAATAAGATCAACAGCACTTAGAAGTTACCCTAAAACACAAGAAGTTTGTCCAAATAGGTAAGAAAGCCTTGGCTAGTGTCTTAAGTATGGCCTGTGAAAAGCAATTCATAAATGTGAATTCATATTTGGAAGGGGCCCACCTGCACAGTCTCAAGAAGGAAAGTCCTTGGAGCGTGAATTATCTCAGCCCAGGAATAGCAAGTCCTGCACAAATAGGATGAGTTCCTAGTTTTTGGACATATATAATCTGATCATTAAAAAAGAAATATCAAGGGCTGGGGAGACAGCTCAGCTGGTAGAGTACTTGTCTCGCAAGCACAAGGCCCTGAGTTCGATCCTCAGTACCTCAAAAAAAAAAAAAAAAAAAAAAAGAAATATCAGTCTCTCTGAGACACTAAGCCTTCCTAGGCTCTCTCTGCTCAAATTCAGTGATCAAGAAACCTTTCAATAAAAATGTGGTAATATCAGTAACTACCACAGTGATTGGCACTTTACGTATCGTGTCATGCAATCCTTATTGTAATTCTTTAAGATGTCATGGTTATCACCCTATTTTATGAATAAGAAAACTGAGCCAAGCATGGTGGTGCATGCCTGTAACACCAGCAGCTATTGAGGCTGAGGCAGGAGGATCTTGAGTTTAAAGCCAGCCTCAGCAACTTTGTAAGGCCCTAAGCAACTCAGTGAGACCCTGTCTCTAAGTAAAATATAAAAAAGGGCTGGAGATGTGGCTCAGTGGTTGAGTGCCCTGGGTCCAATCTATTGGTGTCAATAAATACAAAAAATAAAAGAAAGAAAGAAAAATGAAGACAGGTTCTACAAAGTTGAGTAAAATTACATCAAGTCATATCCCATAAGTAGAAGGACTGAGCTACCAATCTGTGTTTAATTCAGCCTTTGTCCAGGTTATATGCATTGCATCATATTATGCTACTTGCTCTTCAGTTGGAATAAATGGCTTCCCCTATACATAATCCTTTAAGGAGAAGAATGCTGGGACCAGCTAATGAGTCTCTAGGTTACCAGATGATTGCATTTCTTATTTCTAATAATTTAGAGCTCGTGCAACTCTGATTATGCAGAGGGAATAATGAACTCCGGAATGTTGTATTCAGAAAAAAGTCCCCACTTTGGCAATGGGGAGGGCCAGTCTCTTTCTTCTCTTATTCTCCTATTCTCACATCTCTATCACTTCTCTGTTCAAGTTCAAAATATTTACTGCATAATTTAGACAACTGTAGAAAAAGAACACAGTTTACACAAAAGAAGTTGGTCTCAGAGGGAATATAATTGACAATTATATGATGTGATTACTTAGCTCAGTAAAGCATGGAAGACCTCCCTGAACACTTCTAGGTTACACCCACAAACCTGCAGGAACTTGACTCAGCAAACCAAAGAGGAGCTGGCACAAATTATTTGGCACAAGTATTAACAGGCACCTCATATTTCTCCTCGACATCCTCATAGTTCCACCATTGCTAGAGTAAAAGTAGAAAGGTCCAGTTCTGATCCAGCAATCTTTGTTAGCCAAGGTGTTAAACAAGCGTTTCCATAGTTCTATGTCTATGTCTTTATTCTGATACCATTTTTTAAAAAGACAATTCATCCCATAACTTTTTAGCAGGCTCTCAAAATCTCTCTCCTGTCTATGCACATGATCCTTGACTCTTAAACAAACAAACTATTAAAATCTTGTAATATAAATTCTGGGACTATTATTTTAAAAAGATTTTTTAAACAGTAGTTATTCAAAACACAAAGTGAAGATGTATTACTGGGTGCCCACCAAGGTTTGGTGTCAATAAATACCAGTCAATCCATCATGTAAATATTTTTAAAAATTATTTCAGTAAAATCTTGGAAAACTCATTCAGAGATAACAATGTCCACAATATGATCACTTGAATTATGGTCGCCATCTTGAAGGTCTACAACACAATGCACAATTCTCATATAATTCCAGTACAAAACATTTTTCACAAGGATATAGTAGCCTAAATTTCCTAGAGAACAGAAATGTGGTGCTAGGAAAGTACACAGATGTTCAACTTTGAAGTGATACAAGATGATGCCAAAAGTTGTTCTGAACACATCCCACCATGTTTTAGCATCTCTCACCAGTGTGGAGTCTAGATAGATGACTTTACCTACAGCCACTTACCTATGTGTTATCGAGTTACTTTTTATTTGAAAAGACTCTCCCAGGACCTCATGATGAAAGTAGAGTTACAGAATTATAACTATGAAAGTGCAACTTTTAGGCTGATTTCACGTTACTCTCTTTCAGCAGAATCATGGGCCATTTTCAAGAACGATCTACCTGGTCTGGGAATGGGAATTAAATTCCATAGGGATAAAATAACATTTCCCATACTAGAGGGAAATCATTCTTGGTGGTGAACATAATAAATGCAGGTACTCCTGCTAAACCTTACCACTACGTTTCTAAAATTTTATTTATAAAATTTAGACCATATGGGAATCTGCTCCCAAGATAGGTTCTTGACTACAATTGAAAGTCACAAGCCACCTGATTCTGCTACAGCAGCAATTTATCTCTGTTGCCATTTCTGACCTCTAGTCTCATCTTCACTCTCACATCTCCAACTTAGGCTCTTCCTGCTTTCTACCCAAGGACAGGCAATGAGATGATATTAGTGGGACACATAGTGCTGATCACCCATTCTAAAACTTTGAAATTATCCTTGACTTCTTGCTCTGCTTACACCAAGACAAATCTTCCTAAATTTTCCTCATAATTTCTCATTCACTTTGATTTCCACTTGGCAAATTCTACATTCACTTTTTGGGGCATAAGGCGATACATATATATTTGTATATGTTATCACTGTTAGTGGATTCTTCTACTAAGAATGTAGTAGGACCATGGTATTTGTGGTGATGGTGGTAAAATACAAAGACAATATTTTTGAAATAAGATGTTTCTATTTTCCCCAAAGCTCTTTACCCCTTCAAGTGGAAGCCTCTACATCCTCCCTCCCAACAAGAACAGAAACAGCCTGAATAAAGGAGTTTCACTAGTCCTTGATGGTAAGAATAGTGTTTTCTGAATCCCTGATCCCGGAAGTCAAGGTGGGTGGTGGGGAGAGGTGGAGACACAGAGAACCCATAAAGAATAGCTGTGGACCATGAACTGACTTAAGTTTGAGCCTGCATCTTCAGAATGATTATCCCACAAAGACTGTTTTTAACTAGACAAGAGAGTGAAAATATAAGTACACTTGAAAGTACAGTTTTATATTCTGCATTCTTTTAAAATAAGACCCTATAAGTTAGTTACAGAAATACTTTTAGAAAGCCAGAATTCTGTTCCTCTGAGTCTACTGCATAAATTTCAAGCCTGCTTCAAGAGGCATATTTATCATTTAAAATAACTAAACCAAGTGGTGGTGATAATTGTGATGCAAAGAAGATTATGCTGTAAGCATGGTTTGCCTGAGGCTGGGAACATAACCACTTTGCTCTTTTAAAAGAAAATATATAGTATTTTCTTATAGTAACTGATCAAAATTGGCATTACCAAGCCTAAGTTTTGAGATAAGTTGTTCTAGCATAAATCAAACACAAGAAAAAAAAATCCAAGTACAATTTAACCCCTTTCTCAATAAACGGTGACTTAACAATCCTTTAAAAAAAGAACTATAATAATATGGCTAAATGATCCTTTCTAACTCACTCAAAAACATTTCTGAGGGCCAGGATTCTCTAAAGGTGAGAGAAGCTATGTTATTTTCAGCATGCTAGCCTTCAAAGCTCTTCCAGATAGAAAAAAATCCTCCAAAAAAAGCATCCATGTGCCTTGCCATATGTATTGGGTCATAGGGGCTAATTTAACTGATGGCTTTAATTGGATTTTGCTAGTAGTAGCTGCGCTGTGTTTTTTTTTTTTTTTTTTTTTTTTTTTTTTTTTTTTTTTGAGTACCTGAGTCCTTGTTCTGTTAGAGACAATGGACATCAGGAACAAACCAGTCAAGGCATGAAGGTCACAGAAAGCCAATGCCAGTAGAGGTTGAGCATCCCTAATTCGAAAATCCAAAATCCAGCATGACATGTATGGGTGGAAAATACCACACCTGATCTCATGTGACAGGTCACAGTCAAAATATAAATGCAGTAAAAATTCTGTAAAAAATTACTTTCAGAGTATGTGTATAAGGTGCATATGAAACATGAATTAATTTTGTATTTAGACTTGAACCTAGGTCATCCCTAAAATATCTCATTATATCTGTGAAAATATATTTTAAAAATAAGAGATTCCAAACACTTCTGGTCCCAAGAAGACAAGGGATACTCAAACCTGCACTACTCTGCTGAGATGGAGGAAGACGAGGCAGATTGTGAGCTTCAGCCAGGAAGTCAGCCGCTTTGGGGAAGGGATGAGTATAAAAAAATCAAAAAGAAAAAATGACATGATTCTCCTAAGAAACTTTTTTTTTTCCCAAGGCAGACTCTGTCTTCTCCTTAACACAATGTTTTTAGGAATTTATTCCTCCTTCACTCCAAGGAATAGACATTGAACCCTGTTGGGTACATGGTCCAGCAAGCAGAGCTATGGGGATGGACAAGATAGAGGAAGTCACTATTCCTATGAAGCTTTCATTCCAGGGAAAGAAGTCAGCCAGCTCCACAAAATGCCAGATGCTTATACATGAGGTAAAGACAATAAATAGGTAACATGCTAGAGAGTGGTGCTTCTCAGAGGAAATGGCAATTGGATGTGGCACCTGAATGACAAGGAGGGGGCCACAGGGAGATCTGGGGTTCAGGTCATTGCAAGGAGCACTGCTGGAGGAGTGGGGAGAGGGCCAGGGTGCTGGCATGGAAGGAGCAAAGGAAAGGGCAGGATGAGGTCGGAGGTCAGCGCACATGGCATGGGAGGTTTTATTGGTTTGCTAGGGACACCATAACAACACACCACAGACTGGGTGGCTTACATGGGACAAACTTGTTTTCTTGTCATTCTGGAGGCCGGAAGTCCCCAGTCAAGATGTCAGCAGGGTTAGTTTCCTCTGCAGCCTCTCTCTTGGCTTTCAGATGGCTGCCCTCTTGCTGCCTCTCTTCATGGTCATTCCTCTGTGAGTATGCCTCCCTAGTGCCTCTCTCTCCATGTGTCCTGGTCTCCTCTTCTTATCAAGCCACCAGTCAGATTGGACTGAGGCCCTTCCTAATAGCCTTCTCTTAACTCAATTATTTCTTTAAGGACGTATCTCCAAATACAGTCACATTCTGACATTCCCTGAGGAAATTAGGGTTCAAATACACAAATTATAGTTCAGTCCTTAACAGAGGTTATGAAAACAAACAAACAAGAACTTCTGGATTTTTTCCCAAACACAATAGGAAAGCAGAGGAGGATTTGAAGCAGGGTCATATCACAAATGGTAACTGCTGCTCTACTGTGTGCAGCATGGACCATGGGGAGCAAATGCAGGCAGGCCAGGTGGGAGGGTATTTGCAGCAGCCTGGACAACAGGTCTAGTAACACAAGCATGGTAGCATGGATAGGAGAAAAGAGGACAGACACAGGACATACCCACGAGGAAGAGAAGACAGGGCTTGCTGATGGATTAAATAGAAGTGAAGAGAGGCCTTCAGATCATTTGGTTTGAGCACCTGGGTGGACTGAGATGGAAACAGCTCATTTTATCCTGCACATGTACAAAAGAGAAACAAAACATCGGTGTGCAAGGTTATGACCAATTTTAAGTCTAGGAAAAGGATGTGTGGAATTATAAAGCAAGGCTAAGTGCACAGTTGGAAGGAAAATCAGCAACTGCACTCTGTAAATCCTAGGAACAGAACAGGAAGTATTGAGAGCAAAGCACTTTTCTAATTAGTTCAAAAAGCTTCTAGGAAAAGGTCAGATTCTAGGAGCTATTCAAATGATGCACCCATGCCAGAGAAGGTTGGAAGTCTTCCAAAACACAGCATCTTTTGTAATAATAGAATTTTTAGCTGAGCTGGTGGCTATCTCCTTCCAAGATTACATTTCCAGGCCTTTCTTGTGGTGAGGTGTATCCACATGAGGCATGTGTGGCCAATGGGATGTAAGCAGAAGTACCTTCCGCCGACTTCCTGAAAATCTCCATTTTAAAACAGAAGTTCTGTGTATCTTTCCTCATCACCTCCCCTTCTTTTTCTCTACCCTGCTTCCTGAAATTGAACATAATGGTTGGAATGCTGACTGTATCTCGGAATTTAAGAACTGGGAGCAAAGCCTGGGGATGGGAGTGGTGTGTTGGGAGGTTCCAGGTCTAGAGCACAGCACCACTCCTCCACTGGGTGATCTTCCTCTGGGCTTTTAACCAAGGGAGAAACTCACTATGGCTTGTTTAAGCCACTCTATTTTGGGTTTCTGCTACTTTAACACTGAACTGAAGTGGAGCTGATGCAATAGGCAGGAGATAATTGGCACATTGTGGTGGAGAAATTACACAATGTTCCAGGCATTTTTTAAACTTAGTGATAACTAGTTTCTAACAGATCTCTCCCAATCCCATGGTATAAGAGAGTCATAAAGTCTGTGTCGGTTTCCTAAGATGAAATCATGCTAAATGGAGAGAGGTAAAATTGTAAGAGCAGAAGTCCTTAAGTTAAAGGAGACAGGGCTCCAAGGACCATTGTTTGAAAACCACTGCTCTAAATGACAGTGATGCACTGTCCAGTTGACAGTTTCCTATGGTCTACCAGTTGAAATCCTTCCTCGAACTTTTAGGGGTTGTATGAATAGTAAATATTATAACAAGCTGCACATGTGGGGAACCATCAATGCTGGACATTGATTTGAGAATACAAGTATCAGAAAGTCAAGTAGCAGAAGACAGCATCAGGGGCTCTAGCTAGCCATATGCTCAGTATAGCAGGGCCTACATGCCACACACACACCTGCTTATTAAGAATCAAAGAAGAAATGTACACACACACACACACACACACACAATTCAACAGTGGTGTTAAGATCATTCAGTGGGGAAAAAGAGTGTCTTCAACCAGTGGTGTTGTGACAACTGTATATCCACATGAAAAAGAGTGAAGTTGGACCATTTACAAATATTAATTCAAAGTGGATCAAAGACAAATGCAAAATCTATAAAATTCTTAGAAGTAAATATAAATCTGAAGCTTCCTGACCTTGAATTAGGCGATGGTTTCTTAAATATGACACCAAACATGTATGTATCAAAAGAAAAAATACATATAAAGAACTTCATCAAAGTTGAACACTTCTGTGCTTCAAGGAATACCATCAAGAAGATGAAAAGGCAACACACAGAGTGGAAGGAAATATTTTCAAAGCACATATATGGTAAGTACCCAGGATATAAGAAGAATACTTCTAATGTAATGATAGAAAAACAGCTCAATTTTTATATGGGCAAAGGATTTAAACAGACATTCTCCCAAAGAAAACATACAAATAGTCAGTAAGCGCAAGAAAAAATGGTCAGCATAATTAGTCACTAAGGCAAAACAAAATAAAACCACAATGAATACGACTGTACTCCACACTAGGATGGCTAAATTTGGGGCTCAGGGGCACTTGACCACTAAGCCACATCCTAGCCCTAGGGTCTCACTGAGTTACTTTAGCACCTCCATTTGGCTGAGACTGGTTTTGAACTTGCCACCCCTCTGCCTCAGCCTCCTGAGTTGCTGAGATTACAGGTGTGCACCACCTCACCCAGCTAGGATGGCTACAATTTAAAAGACAGATAATAACAAGTGTTGACTAGAATATAGAGAAATTGGCGTCCTCATACAATATTAGTGGAAATGTAAAATGGTATAGGTACAGTGGCACTTACCCAGTTCCTCAGCAAATTACAGAGTTACCATGTGACCCAGGGACCCACTCCTAGGAACTTGTCCTTGTCCACACAAAAACTAGTACATGAATGTTTACAGCAGCATTACTCATATTCACTAAAAAATGGAAATAATTCACATGTCCATAAGCAGATGAACAAAACATGATGTATCCATATAAGAGAATAGTATTTGGCAATTAAAATAAATGAAGAACAAATGCACACTACTACATGGAAGACCCTTGAAAACATATTAAGCTAACTGAAGGAAGCCAGTCACAAGTTGCCATACGCCATGTGATTCTATTTACATAAAATGTCCAGAATATGAAAATTCACAGTAGAAAAAAGTAGATTAGTGGTTACAGTGGACTGGGGGGAGGTGGTAACTGGGAAATAAGATTTGGGGAGATGATGGCAATGTTCTAGAATTCAGTTGCGGTGATGGCTACACAACATTGTGAGTACAATAAAAACCACCAAATTGCACACTATGAAACAGATAAGATGAGGAATGTTATGTTATGGGAACTTTACCTCAGTTAAAAATAAATGAAAAATGAAAAAGAGAGAGCTATCTTAACCTTTCGAACCAAGACCAAAAATTGTTTCTACTCTACTTCAGTAAGCACTTAGGTGGGGGGCAGAGAATGTCAACGTGAAATCCTGTTATTTGACTTGAATCCAATTATTCTCAGAAAGTAGCAACTTAAAACTATGATTGAAACCTCTGTAGTCAGGAAAAAGTTAAGAAAGGGGCAACTGTCATGCTCAAACCCTGCATCTTCCAAAGAAAGGTCTGAATTAAGGATTGGCCCTTGGTGGACTCCTGGGAGATCGTCTCCAACCCTCAGAATACTGTCCGGGTGAGAGTGCTTTTGCATGCCTGAGAATCCCCCACACCTCATGTTTAGAGTAAATGCCTATTTTGCCTGCCTGAGGCCTTGAACACACACCGCACCAATGTGACCAGTTAACTTTATACTCAAAATTACATTTATGGTGAATAATCGTCTTTGCTCTGGGGTGGAAGGGGGCAAAAGGGGACAGAAATCTGAGTACTGAGGCCAATCACATGGGTGCTGCATGCCTATGTGACTGACCTCAGTAAAAACCCTGGGCATTAAGGCTTGGGTGTGTTTCCCTGGCCCTCACAGTTCACATGTATGTATGAACTAGGCACATCACTGTGCAACACCACTAAGAAAAGACACCTGGGGTCTTGTGCCTGGTTTCTCCTAGACTCTGCTCCATGCACCTTCTCCCTTTGCTAATTTTACTCTGTATCCTTTCAATATAATAAACCATCACTGTGAGTATAAAAAAATTTTTAAGTCCTGTGATTCATTCTAGCAAATCATCAATGAGTGTGATCTTAGAGACCCCTGACAAACTTAAAGGTTTAATATGTTGGTATATCCAGCATATCTAACATACAAGTCAATCACATGGATGCAGAGACTGAGCAAAGTACTAAGGCACATGTGGAAAAGATGGTACCTAACATGCAGGCCACATGGTCACTGCTGTGACTACAGCAAGATGGCAGCCAATCCACTACGTGCAGGACCTGAGCATGTTGGCTGCCAGTCTTACAAATGGCTTTGGAGGAGGCGTCCAGCAGCCCACAGGCCAGAGAAAATGGACTCTTAGTTAAGAAAAACAACTCTCACAGGCAAGAACCCTAGAGAGACCCCCTTGAACAAAGGAGGCAGAGTGGTCCCCACAGCTGGATGAAGATGGTTTCAAGAGGAGGGCCTGAGAAGTGGCTGCAGAGTGACCCTTAGAGAGAGGAAAAGGGAAATAATTTTGGGATGGTGCTTAAATATCCTTCCAGACATGAAATCGATGCCAGCTTAGAAATTTGAGAAATTTGTGCTTCTCTTTCAGACTGATATTTCCAAAGACTGCTCTGTGAAGAAGTGTAACAGGATATTTATATGTGTTTCACGTATCATACAAGGATCTACAATAAGTTTGGGAGACACCAGGTTAAGCAATTTAAAATAGTTTATTTCTTGTTATTTGCTTCTAACCACAGGACTTCTCAGAGCTTTAGTCTGCTAATACACTATGAAAGGTCAAATAGGAATATTACAAGCAGCACTCCTGACTTTATTTGGCCACCTAATTCTTTTTCAAGCAAAATTTCAAGGATGTACTATTTTATCGGACAAATTGCTCATGTGGTAGAAATAGAAAAGCATACTCTGCAAAACGCATATGCCCTCACCCCTGAACACTTTTAAGCATTTACCTTACTTTGTTATCTTAATTTCTTAGTAAAGCACCTGAGAAGCAAGAAGGTAAACTAGAATGATCACAGACTTTTAAGAAAAACAAACCTGGGAATGACCTTGGTTTCTGTGGATGTGGTAATCACATTTCTCAGGGTTGTTAGGAGGATAAAAATGAAATAAAATATTTGCATAGCTCAGCAAGGGGCTGGCCATAAGAGAAGATATCAATAAATGTGTAGTTCCCTTCCTTTCTCATCTTAATGTCTGCGAACCCTGATAGCTCTTACTCTGGGGAAGGCACACATCTTCACACTTCCTGCAGTGTCAACAGGAGGACACACACTCCAGTCAGCCAGACAGTGGTGGTGGCCACCAGCTGACTCTAGAACCAGAGATCCGGAATGCTGGGACAGTGGTCAGTGGGAATTCAAGGTTAGACATGGAATGAACTGTGAGGGAGGCCTTTCTCGGCAGGGCAGGCCCCAGGGTTAGTTGCACACATGGCACCACTTGGCTATTAAAGTAAATAGCTTTCCCTCTCCTCATCCACTTCTCCTGGACTACCTTACTCCCCATCAGGGGTGACCTTGCTAAGAAGGGTAATGACAGCTACCACATCGGAGGTTAGGTACCAGACAATTTATTATAACCTCATCAATCTTCCCAGCAACTCAGATTAACAAATAAAGAAAATGAGCTGAGAATGGTAGGAAACCTTTGAAGGTCACAACTAGTATGTGGCAGAGTCCAGAGAGAAACCTCCAAGTGTCTGGCTCAAACCCATGTTAACCACTACCATGGACTCACTGTGGACCCCCTACTCCCTCACAATGGGCCCATCTACTTTCCAGCCCTGCAGCCAATCCTGGAGGTGGTCTTGGGAAGACAGCTCACCCACATCAAGAACCTGGGGTCTGAATGTAATTGAATACGCCTCCATCTCCCCATGGTTCTGTCATACGGTAGATTGCAGTGGGTCCTCTCAGACTCAAGTATGGCCTCTAGAGACTGGTAATGGCTTGGGCTAGAATTTGTACTTTGATGTGTTGGGCAGCAAGATAAATAGAGCAAAACGTTCTGTCCCAGGTTGGTACACAATGGACCATGGGATTTCCATTTTCCCATCCCCATCACCCATCACCTCTGGGTTGGAGGAAATGTTTCCTATCTCTTTATGGTTTTCCCCAGAATCCGTATCACAAAACACTTACCACCTTTCACCAGCAGCAGAGCAACTGGGGAAAGGAGCTAAGGAAAACAATATAGGACCACTGGTGATGTATGGAAAAGAGGTGTCACAAAAAAGCCTCATGAGTTTATTGCCCCGGCCAAGGAGAGAAAATAGTATTTATTGGAAACATGTATTTGATAGCATCTGGATTCATTTAGTAAGCATATTTATTTCATAACAACATAAGCTCATGATGCCAGGATGATTAATGAGCTTTTATATTCTACCACTTTTTTGCATAGATCCACAAGTCTGTTAGGGAGATTAATTATCTGAGATGGGGCAAATATGCATTTTGGTTTCTTCTTTTTAGCAGGAATCTCTTATATGGAATGTAGTTCACCACAGACAGGTTGGAGATCACTAGAACCCCCAGGAGCATCTTCAAAAGCAGCAGTGCCTGAATCCTCTGAAAATAATGCTGAGGTTCTTAGGTAATATGCTTGTGCTTCCCCAAGGGAGATACAAAGTCATCAGGCTGGGCAAGAAAAAGAAAGGAGGAAAGAGAATTTGGACTAAAATTTTAGTGATAAGACTGAAAATTTTATTGTCAGATATTTTTCAGTATGCAGGATAACATCGTATACTTTAACTACATTGGAAATAGAATATACTGCAACAGAAATGCTGTTCTATGGCAAACATCAATGATGTCTCTCTTGAACTCCAACTGGGTTCAGGGTCTGAAGCATGGGTTGTCATGGCACCGTCTGACCATGAAAGGAGACAAGGCCCCCTCCTCCCCTTCATTCCTGGCCTGGTGAGGGGCAGCAAGGCACTAAGAGGAGAGGCCCTGGCCTTTGTGTGGTAGCACACTTTAGGTCACCCCACTCCCTTGGTGATTTCTGGGATGAGGTGGCCACCTTGGGAGGCATCCTACCCATGAAGAGGAATGTCCAGTTTGAGCCAGTTTTCCCCTTTAGCACCTTGGTACTCTTTCTTGGAGATGGGTCCTTCTCAGCTTCTTGTCCTGTGAGCCTAAAGGCAACAGCTAAGGTGAATCAGGGAAAAGCAACCAGACACATCTGCTTTGGGTTCAGACAAAGCAGTGTTAGAGGACCCACATTTCCTGGTGGTCTGTGACTGACCCAAGAAACCAGTAAAATATCCTCCCCAAGGACTCAAGACATCAGCACAGGACCAAGTTATAAGGAAATGTCATCAAGATGAATGGCATAAAATGCAAGACTTCTATGAGGGAACATCAGTAATAAGATGGAAAAGCCTGAAATGGAAGATTCTAGAAGAGGCCACCCATTCAAGATCCAAAACCCAATATCTATTAGGCCTCCAAAAACAAAAAGCAGAAGCCCCATCTTAAATGTGCTCTACATACAGAACTGGTTTGTCTGAACTCCACATTTATAAGTCAGCGGATAATCTTAGAGGTCATTTATCACTTACCCCACCATCTTCCCTCTTTATCAAAGCAGACAACACTGTTGGACAGAGATTTATAAAAACTTAGCCCGTGCTGACTGCCTACTTCCTGCCTTTACCTCTGTGAGGACTCTATCTGAAGGTTCTGGCTGAGAAGGGAACTGTATGGTGTTTGGAAGGTCCTGGCCAAGATAGGAAATGTAGTGGTACCTGGGTGTTTGTGCAGTCACTCTGTTGACTGCCAATCACTTGTGGAACTTTTTATAAACATAGTTCCCAGTGTTTCCCCCAGGATCTCCTCCTTAAGAATCAGAATGGCAAAGAGTTATGAGAGATACACAACTCACTCAGAAATGTAGGACTTACAGCAGGGTGTGCAGGGCCATGCTCAGGCTGTCTTTACTGGGGACCAAACTGTGAACTCACAGGGAAGCATGGGGAGGGGCTGCAAGGCCCTCCTGAGTCCTTTGTACAACAGGGAAGTAGGGCATAGCCAGCAGGCACAACATTTTTGGGGGCCACAGTGTAGGAAAGGGGAAAGGTAAGTATTATTCAGCTTTACAGCTGATGAATCTCAGGCAGCTCAGAGGAAGGGGATGACAGACCACTACACACACTTTCCTGTCAGCCAAGCAGTGGCCCAAAAAGGGATGTGCCCAGCAAGTTAAGCATAGCACGAATGCATTTGGGGACAAGAACCACAAATTTCTGCTGCCTACTTTGCCGGTTCATTCTCCAGCAACACTCCTGCAAACCACCCTGCTTGGATCTTGGGTGGGAGTAGATCCTTTTGAAGGTGGTATGGCCCCATCTCATGCACCAAGTCAGTCACAGAGCCTGCTCTGAGGCTCAGCCCAGGGCCTCTGTGTCAGTTTGGGCCTGCAGCCCTCTGTCACCCTGACTGGCATTCTCAGCTATAGTTTCTGGCTCCAGTACCTTCTTCTGGCTTCTTTGGTCCTCAGGGCCCTCTGGCTTTCCCTCCTGAGCTCACCAGGACTTGGCTTCTCTATGTGGGTGTCAATGTTGCTCTGCCTACCCCCACCTTCCACCACTCTGGCATTCTCTCCAAATGGGTGAGAGGCTCTGTCTGACCCCAGGATGATGGAATGCCCCCAAACAAGGGTGAGAAACTCTGACAGGGACAGGAGACAGTGACACTTGGCAGCTCACCCCTTACATGTGGTAAAACTTCCCAAGTGTAAACCTACTACAACTTTAAATCACGGGCTCTGAAAATATGTCCCCAAACCACCAGTCCTGACCTTGCTCCCACAGACAGACCCTCCAGTTCTTACTGAAACCAGAATATTCCTGAAGTTGCTGTGGTGGACCCTGTGAGCATCGGGCAGTAGAGTTTAGACCCCAGAGGACCCTGACTCAGGAGGGATCAGAGGGCATCCTATCTGTTCTAATTAGAATTAGAACATTCTAATCGCATGTTCTGCAAAGAATGAGTGACATTTCCACCCCTCCCACAAGTTCCATTGCTCAGAAGAGAAGATATTTACCTTGTAGGAATCTAGGCAGGCCACAAGTTCAAATAAGTTTAAAAAACAAAACAAAACAAAAAACTCCTCAATTTTAGAAATTCTGCATCTTAACTTGATTTTCAACTTACTGGAGGAAGGCTCCAGGTAGCCCAGAGAAATTAGTTTTAAAGATATATTAATCTATTTTTCAAGAAAAAAAGCACAAGAATAACTTTAATGTTCCTGCGGAAAAAGGACAGTCCAATATAGCAAGGAGAATCTTAAAAAAAGTAGAGTAATGAAGGAAAACTAGGCCTTCCAAATATTAATACATACTACAAAGGAGTTATAATGGCATCTTACTAGTTGAATATTACAGTTATACAATATATCTTATAATATAGAATTCTGTTAGAGTTATTCTAAATTTTTTATAATACTGATCATTTGATAACTGAGAGACATTGCTTTAAATTATTTACCTATATTCACTTCTTGAATCATCTGTGAAAACTAGATAATATCACTTATGAAGTAGGTATAGTTTTATCATTCCCAATTTACAGATGGGAAACTGAGGTCTATAAAAGTTAAGCAACTTGCCCAAGGTCATGCAGTCATAGGGTTAGGAAGTCTAATCCAGACTGTCTGAAACCAGAGTTAATGACTGCATTCACTACACTTGGCTGCCCCCTTAACAAAATCAACTGAAATATTCATTGACAGGGTACCTTTTAAATGAGTTATTGTTGATATACTCAAACCAATATTGTGTAGGCCTAAAACGAGGACTGCTGAGGAAAAAAAAGAAAAAGCAATTTGGAAGAGTGCTTGTGATATAATGTGAAATTTTTAAAAGGAAGAATAAAAGATGTACAGAAACTCAGTAAAATCATGAAAAATATAACTAGGCAATAAATCAAAAGAAAACATATATCTATATCTATGGAATCATGCATGCTGATTGATCTGGACCACAGCAGAGATCCCATTCCATATCAATTAAATTAAAGCCTAAGCCTGGGAGCCAGCTAAGTCATTTTTTTTTTAATTTTTATTGGTATATTATGATTATACATAGTAGTGGGACTGATTGTTACATATTTGTACATGCACACAATATAACAATATAACTTGGTTGATATTGTTCCCCAAGCATCAGTCGTTTTTCAAGATCCCCAGGAAATTGATTCTAACATTCCATCATGTTTAGAGACCTCTGAGAATTCAGAGCCAGGTAAAGGAGCCTGAAGAAAATAAGGCTCGCTCCAAAATCTAAAAACAGTTTTAATTAGAAAAATATAATATCCAATTTATAAAGAGAAAAATAAATGATCAAAAAATTCAAAGATATTAAAAAATTTAGGATGTATTTTTTACCCTATTAAAATAGCAAAGATGGAAGAGAATAATCATTCCCAACAAAGATATATGTCCAAAGACATTGACTAACACATTGTTTTAAATAGCAAAATCCTATAAACAATCTGGAGAAACATCAATAGGTGACTGATAAGACATATTATGACCTAGCTATTAAATGGGGATACTTTGAGCCACTAAAATTCACAATTTTAGGCCTCTCTTTGTTGACCCAAAAGCTGTTTACCATCTATTACTAAATGCAAAAAGATCCATTAAGTGAAACTGGATATAGCATGATCCCAGTTTTGTTAAAAAATAAACAAAGTTTTGTGTAGAAGCAAAGTTAATGGAAGTTAACCTGAATGATGGAATTGGAACTTTTTTCTCTCTTGCCATTAATCTCCATTTCTGCTTAAAAACAAAGAAACATCCTCCCCGCAACTTTTAATGAAAGAAAAATATTAGGTAGTTTGGGGAAAATGATCGTAGAATAGAGAAGTGTCCCTTTGTCCTTCAGTAAAGGCCCAGATTATCTTCTTTTTAAAAAAAATTTTTTTTTAAATATTTTTTTAGTTGTAGATGAACACAATACCTTTATTTTGTTTGCTTATTTACTTTTCTGTGGTGCTGAGGATTGAACCCAGTGCTTCACACGTGCTAGGCAAGTGCTCTACCACTGAGTCACAACCCTAGTCCCACCAGATTATCTTAAATGAAACAGTTATATCTACATCTCACTTTCTCCTTCAGCAGATTCTTAATCCTAAAAGGGAACTAAACAAACTTTCTTTTGCACAATGGTAGAATCTCAGAGCAAAGAGTCCCCTGGTGATAATTTCAGAAGCTGGGAATGGGATTCTTGGGAAGATGTTTATCAAAGGTACTTTGAAGCTGTTTTAGAACTTGCCAGCACAATCCATTTATTTTATGATCTTGCTTATAATTTCTTACTTTGGAACTTAATGGAGTTCTTGCATACTGTTCTCCTCCCAGACATTACACGAAGAGTGAAGCCAGACAAAGCAATCAACAACAACACGTTATACCCTCTAGATTTTTACTGACAGGTTTTACTCATGTCCTAGTATCTTTATGGAGAATTTTAGGGGAGGGGAATTGATAAGTGTTAGGGGTTTAAAAAGCTGAACTCTGCCTACTTATGTGCTGAGGGATTTAGTGGAAAAGGTGATAAGAAAATTCTATAAATAAAGCACTATCCAACTATCCCAAGTCCCCTCATGTCCCTGTGGAGTTCTGAAAGCTCCTAGTTAGGAAAACCTAACTAGAGAGAAAAAATATGATTTTCCAGAACTCCATTCAAGGAGGCTTTGCAAAGCGTTGGAAGGCCTCTGAAGAGGGGTTTATGGTGCTCATGATGACCACAGGAGGTCTGCTGAAGTGACAGTAGGTGGTCACTGAAATGGCTTCTAAAGTGGGCTCCTGTTGAGCACATTGTTTTCATTCTGCTCAATGTGGCCTGCAAGTTCCAACCAGAGGTGAAATAACACACTGACAGGGAAGCCACCGCCGCTGTTGCCGCTGCCCCTGGAGGTTCTCCTTTCTCCCCCTTCACCCAGCACAGTTCTCCTCTAAAGATTGTGGAGCAAATATTTGAAGAATATGAAGCATCTGCAGTCCTTAGCTTGCCCCTATCAAGCTACAAAGTATTTTGAAAATAAACACTACAAGATGACCTAAGTTTTAAAACCTCAAAATATGGTAAAACATTTCGAACAGTTCCATAAACAGTCATCCTTCCCTGGCCTCCTCTTTTAATTACTCTCCTCTATGCTTGTCCCCACTGAGCAGCTCAACAGGCTGGAGCACAACTAAGACTTGTGAAAGGCCAGGGAAGAACCAGAGAGCAGCAGGCAGGGGCAGAAGAAAGGGCCAGTGGACAGCTGGGGGATCCCAAGTATTCCCAGGCCAAGAAGACAGACCTGTAATCCTGCCCTTGTCTCCAAGACTGAAGCCCCCAAACCCCATGCCATGCTTTTTGTTCTGAGAACAAACTGAGACTGGCTTTTGTGGTCCCTGCTGAGTTCCATAGGGGTGGCCGTCACACACTTGTGCCCTTGGGTGCCCAAAGGCCCATCCTCCAACTGGTCCCTTTATCTCCTTAGGGGCTTTGGAAGATCAGGGGAGGGCCACCTCTGCCTCCAAGCCAATGTCAGGATTAGACTCATGAACAGAAAGCGCCATCAGCTCAGCCTGCACCTAGAATCCTTTACAGCCCTCCATTTTCCTCATTGTATTCTGGGAGCCCAAATCTAGCTTTTCTTGGCCACTTTTCATCTCCATGAGTCTTGGGAAGGCCTGTTTTCTGTCTTCCCAGACCAACCCTGCCTAGAGAGGTCAGGATGGAACTACCTCATTCGGCAAATTAGCCCCAAGTCGGAGCATTGAATCATGGTTCCTATCAGACCAGGCATCGTCTCTGAAGTCTCTGGAAATCCCAATCCATCCATGCCTCAGCTGCTTTCTCAAGGCAGGCCCCACCCTGCCACCCCTGCCCAGTCTCACTAGAGGGAGCTTTCCAAAGTTCTCAGCCAGCAAGACCTCCTTCAGCTCTGTGCACGTCCAAAGGCTTTGAGGAATGGAGATACCAGCTCACCTCCGAAACCAGATGGGGTCTGTCTGCCATGGCGTCCTGTCCAACACTGGGTTACCTTGACCACCACTCTCCCAGGCTGCCCACCATGGGCTTAATGGGGCTGGGTCAGTCCCATATGAGAGACAGATTAGGGCAAGTCCCTTTGTCATTCCCCATATGGTTCCATCTGCTTATGCATGATGGGGTTTGGACTGCTGTCCCTTGTATGGGCACTGCAGACTTTCATGGCCACAGGAGTTCTTTACTATCCAGGTGTGTCCCGCCACCTGGGCCTCCAGCTACTCTGAAGTTTCCAGAGCCCTATGCTAAGCCCTCCCTTGGTGCCAGCACCTCCTTTCCCTCTGTCCATCTTCCCTGAAGAAGCCTGGGCCAAGTGTGATTCGGGAAGATTTTCAACACTGCCACTGGGTTCAGCCTGTCACTTCCTTTCTTTACTACAACAAACACGATCACCATGTTAACCTAGAGAATCACCCTGAGGGGACTGGGAGAAAAAAACTGACATAGTGAGCAAGGAACAAATTCTAGCCAGAAACTCATGCTCTTTTTCTTTATCTTTCCATCGGTTTTGGATTTCCATCTTCATCTTTGGATTGACCCTTCCATCTCCCATGGGGGCAGAATTCTATGAGCACGATTCACTGATCTTTCCCTCAGTTTTACATGCTAATAGTGGATAACATTAATCTTGAATCTCTAGGCATCTCTTCCATTAAATTGGAATTGCTTTCTCATAGTTTATATTAGAAAGATGTCCATATACTAAAGCAAACCAGAAAAAAAAAAAAAAAAAAAAAAGAAAGGGCCAGTGGAGATGCTGGTCCCCAGGTTGAAGGCCAAATGAGGCTCAAGGAGCAGGGACTAGGAAAGACATAGAGGGGGCAAAGGAAACAGGTGCTGTGCCACCCAACTTATTTCTGGTAGAGGAGGCCTGTCTACCTGCTACTGCTTCTGACAGCTTATTGTAAAGTATCTGTCAATCTATCTGCCTACCTAGCTATCTATCCATCCATCCATCCATTCATTCAGGAAGTTTACTGACATGACTGAGGTCACACAGCTAGCAAACAAGTCTAAGTCTTTTGACTCCCTGCCACTGAAGCATAACCAAGTTGTAATTAGTCTACTTAATCTCGGGTTGTCTAAGAGACGATGGTCCTGAGATAAGGGATAGAACATCTTAGAAGGAACACAACAATCCAAGGGAACCTAGAAATTGCCCACAATGGGAGGCATCATTGCAAAGGAGGTCAGAGGCTCTCAAGGATAATGAGCACCTCTGACAGGTATGGGGTGAGTAGCTTCCACGCTTCATCTGACCTGAGCATTAATCCTGCAAAGTAAGCATAACTATCCTCATTTCACAGAGGAGGAATCTGAGGCTCATGGCATTAAGAAATGTGTCCAAGGTCACACAGTTTGCAAGGAAATAAAATCCGCATTTGTTCAATAGCCATGTTCTTTTGGAGAGTCATATAGAAACCACAGCCATCTAGGAATAAAGTCATCTCCAGCCTTGAAGTCAGGGGGAAAAGGTTCTAGGCTGGGTCTCAACTTTCCTAATGGAAGTAAGTTACCTAATCTCCCTAGGGGAATTGCTGATGAGACCATTGATATGCACACTGAGGGCATGTAAGGGCAATGACAGTCCTTCCTCAGGTAGGGCACCAACATCAGGGCAGGTGAGGAAGGTAGAAGAGGAAGATCTGGATCTCACAAAGCCTGAGAGGGCCCCTGGGCTGAGGACCCCACCTAGGTTGGATGGTCTCAGGAAAGAGTGGGCCTGAAGCCAAGGTCATACCAGGGACCTAACAACAAATGTTTTGCTTTCCCAGTCATGCCAGAGATTGAAATGAAAAGTTGGCATTGGCCCACAGTGTTGAAGAGAAACTGGCCATAAAACTCCAGATTGGGAGAAGGAGATTCAGTCACATTGAAGGAAGAGGTATCTAAGGAGGACTAGAAGAGAAGAAATGAAACCTCATCAAATGAAAGACAAAATACTGAGAACACACAATGTGTAGCAAATTTCACACAGCTGGTACTCTGATCCAATAGCAAAACAACTGGTGTGCTTTTAAGTGGGTACTGCACAACAGTGACATGGCTGGTGAATAATGGAAGGGTCTTGAAAAAAAAAAGAACAAAGTTCTGCCATGACGCCCTGCCTTATCTTGGGCCCAGAGCTATGGAGTTGGCCGACTATGGACTGAACTTCTGAAACTGTGAACCAAAATAAATTTTTTCACCTCTATATTGTTCTTGTCAGATTTTTGGTCACAGTGACAAAAAAAAAAATGTTAACTAAAACAGAATCTAATGCCAAAGTCTAAAGAATAGCATCAGGGAAAGGCAAGAGATTTTTCAGGGAGAAGTTGGTAGGCCATAATTATACTTTTTGAGCATCAAAAGACACTATAAAGAAAATTAAAAAAACAACAGAATTGGAGTAGAAAATATTTGCAAATCATTTTTCTGATTAGGGTCTAGCATCCAGAACTTACAGTCATGGGTCCATAAAGAAGTTCTGGTCAATGACAGACCATAAACATGGTAGTAGTCCCATAAACTTTCATCAGCTGGTGACATTATAGCCATCTTAATTTCATAAGCACAATTTATGGTGTTTGTGCAATGATGAAATCACCTAATGATGCATTTCTCAGAATGGACCCTTGTCATTAAGCAACACGTGACTGTATAAAGAATTCTTATAACTTCACAATGAAAAGACAACCCAATTTTTAAAAATGGGCCAAGGACTTGAGTAGACCTTTCTGCAAATAACTTAGACTAATAGCCAACAAGCACATGAAAAGAAAATCGACATCACCAATCATTCAAGAACTGCAAATTAAAACCACAATGATATACCACTTTATACCCACTAGGATGACTGTGATTTAAGAACAAAACTTAGGGAAGAGAAAGGACAAAGGTATGAAGGAAACTGGCTAATCTTAGGTTGTGTGAATTCCACCTCAGTAAAAATTAGAGAATGAACAAATGCCCAACAAGGACAGGAAAAGATGTATGTTACTAGAAGAGAGCACAGGGCAAGAGGTAGCAGAGTAGGAAGAAAGGGCACTCAGCTGTATTCTAATTACATTTCACTGGTTATCTCATCGAATTCTCACAAGAGACTCCAGGATGTCCATGTTATCAATTCCATTTTTCAGATAAGGAAATGGAACCTCAGAGTCATTAAGAACATACTCACATCCTAATAAATGGCAGGGCTGGGATGAGGCTTCTCCACCAGTTACCAAAGTAACAGCAACCAAGATTATGACTTCAAGGAATAGGATGGAAAACTGGACCCTTGATTTTATGGCACTTTTACAATGTGATAACACATAAAAACCTGTGATAAAATTTTATGTCTATGAAGCCAGGGACACAAAGCCTTGGCCTGTGCTGAGGATAATGCAGGACAGGTGCTGTGCAGATTTATGCAAGCTGCTTGGCCAACTCCTTCAGCCCTGCTCTGCATAACAGCTCCTCTGATCTAAAGACAAACACTAAAAATGGCTTGGCAGGAATGTGTGTCTTGCCCTAGAGGCACAAACTAATAGGGACAACTGGTCTCAGGGAGGCTTCACAGGTCACCTGGTCTGAGCAAGTTCAAAATCACACTCACTGAACAGATGTATCTGAATCACCTGGGGCCCTTGTTAAATGCAGATTCCTGGGCCCCCCTCCAGACATCTGGGGGTGGGGGGTGGGCCCAGAAATGAGAATTTTTAAAAAGTTCCCCAGGGGGAGTCCTTATATAATTGTTTGTGAGATTGTAAAGTAGTATAGCCATTTTGGGAACCAGTTTGGCTGTTTCCTAAAAAATTAAACACAGAGTTACCGTATGACCCAGTAATTACACCTCTAGATATAGACCCAAGAGAAATGAAAATGTAAGCCCTCACAAACACTTGTACGTGAATATTCCTAGCAGCATATCCATTGTTTGTAAAGTCCATCAACTGGACCAAATGTTCAACAACTGATGAATGGATAGACAAAATGTGGTATATCCTTACAACAGAATAGTATTAAGCAATAAAATGAATGAACTGCTGATACATACTGCAACATTAATGAACCCAAACATGTTATATTAAGTAAAAGAAGCCAGATGTGAGAGACCATGTATTGTATGAATCTACTTACATAGAATGTCTAAAAGAAGCAAATCTGTAGAAACAAAAAGTAGATGGATTACTTGTTGCCTCAGATGGGAACGGGGATTAACAGGACATGGGGGATATTACTGGCATAAAGAAAATATTCTAAAACTGATCTATTGTGATAGTTGCTGTAAACATTACTAACACTCAATGAATTATGCCACGAAATACCTGAATTTTATGATGTGTAAAATGTACCTCAATAGGTTTGTTGTTGTTGTTGTTGGTTTTTTTTAACTCCCAGATGATTCTCATACCCTGGCAGATTTGGGAACCACCAAAATCCAATATATTCATCTTACAATGAGGAAACCAAAGTCCAGAGAGGGAAATGATTCACCCAGGGTCACAAAGTGAGTTAATACAAAGGCAGAACACCTCTGATCTGTGTCTTCACAAAAGGAAACAGAGTGATGGGGGATGACCTGCTGAAATTAACCAAAGGGACCTGCCAACCTCAATGAGTCAGTCCCCACTAAGCCTTTCCCCCCTTCAATAGCAGGAAGTGGGCTTGTTTTGCTTGGGTGATCCAGGAAAGGGGCTCAGGAAGCAGATGGAGGGCAGTGAAAGGACTGTGGGCTGGGAGTCAGGAGGCCTGGGTTCAAAGCAGCCCAGGGAGTTCATGGTGACCCTGGGCTGGCCCCTTCACCTGCCGTAGTCTCAGCTCATTCATCTACCTGCAAACAGTGTGGAGGGCTTCACACTCACAGGATCACGCACGACAGAACCAGTAAAGAAGACATCAAATAATCCATACAAGAGATGGTTCCAGATGATTTCCTTCCTACCTGATCTGAAACCACAGGCATCCAGCTCCATCTGTTTATCTACAGGCTACAGTGGGAGCATCCCTTCCCTCCTGTGGGGCACTCTGTTCCCTGACGCAGGCACTGCTCACCCACTCTAATCTGGTCCCAGTCTGGGTTTGATCCAAGTTCCCAGGTGTCATAAAACTCTGGAAAGGTGGAAACAGGACTGTAGTTTTATTCAGATATGAGAGTCCAAGACTGAGAAAAATATATATTTAAAAAATAACAACCTTCCAAATGAACACCGACACATCAAATACTGGATTGGGTGTGGTGTTATTACAAGACCAAGAGAATGTAAAACATCCTGTAATGTATCTCAGTAGAAAATCTTTGCCAAGGGAAAGAAATCTGTCTTCTATCTAAGAGGAATGTTTGGTAATTGTTTGGGCCTTGGATAAACTCAGGCCATACATTTTGGCCAGGCGTTTACATTACCAGCTAATCACAGAGCCTCAATGTGAATACAGATATTGTGGGGCAAGAAGAGTCAGCTACAAAATTGAAGTCACGGCAACATCAACACACAGAGAGACGTGCAGCTTGTGTCAGGATGGGGAACATTTAGATCAAGAAGCTCTCATAAAAGGAAAATTGTAAACACTGAACAACCTACCTATGTGGATTCTGAGCTCTCAGCCAGAGCCATCCACGTGGCAGAAGGTGAAGGTGAAAGGGGACCTGTCCAATTCTGTGTGCTTCGGCCATGTTTTGTTTGCTTCATTAGATGAAAGAGAAATCTGACTTCTTTGAGGAAGCTCTTTGTGTCCATCATCATTAGCTCCTGGTAACTGAGCTGGACAGCGACTAACAGGAATTCTCGATAAAAGGTCACTTGGGACTAACAAGAAGACAGAGCAAACAGAAGCTCACTGCTGCTGTGACAGCAGGGCAGGCGCAGGCTGAGAGAAGGACAGCTGAACCTGAGAGCCTTCAGTTCAGAGAGGTGTTAGAGACTTGCTGAAAATGTCATTTTAAGCTGGGACAGAGGATAAATGAAATCAAAAGGAGATAGGGCGGTGGGTAGGAGGGATGGACTAAGGCCAGGAAAACACAAAGAAAAGCAAGAGAAAAAGGCAGGAGAGCAAAAATGTAAAACAAGAATGACAAATATGAAGCTCATGTGCTGCAAAGGCCTGCTGCTGCCCCAGGGGTCATGGTAGTCTCAGTGCGTCCCAGGCACATGGGACCAACTGCACTGCATGGGCAGCCTCCAGGGAAAGCACAGGTTTTCCCTTCCAGTTAAACATTCAGGGGTGACCATCTGCCTCTCCCTCCTCTCCTTCCTGAAACCCTACTGCAAATAAAAGATTTCAACAATATTGGGGGAAAGTGGATAAAGGAGTTGTAACACTGTGAATTGCACAGGTAGTATCCACCATGTGGGATGCCATGGAGAACAGAGCTAACCAGCCTGACAGAAACCCCAAGAGCCCAGCCCTTGAGGGATGGGGATCAGGATCACAATAGGAAACAGAGCCACAAGGTTCACTTTATACAGCCAGAGCACTAGTTTCCCCCAGCCTGTCTCCAAAAAGTGAGAAGTTGATTCTCTGGAGAAACCGAAAAGGGGCTGAAGATGCAGGAAGCAGGCACTGTGGAGAACAGAGGTGGGTGAGGGGCACTCACCACCAGCCACACATTCACATCGCCAGGTAGGACACCAAAGGATTCTCCTCTAGAGACAGACAGTAGCCTCAGAGGGAAAATATTCACACACTGATATTGTGTCTGGGGTCCCAACAATAAGGGTAGCTCAAAATCTGTTCTCTACGAGAAAAGGTCATCAGTCCACTATACCACCCAAGCTTGTAGAACTTTCAATCTGACTCTTAGTACCTCACTATCAAATACAAATGCTCACTAGAGGTTCACAGGTACTTGGAGAAAGCTCTGACATGGAAGACAGAATCAAAACAAACAGGAACATAACTTAGAGGTGGGGAGAAAGACAGAGAAAACAAACCTTTAAAATTCTATTATATTCTTAGTAAGTACATTTAGAATGCACATCTATGAATCAAGAATAGGATGTCACACTGAAAATAATCAGAAACAAGAAATTATACCATCATAAAAATTAAAGAGTTTAGCCGAAAATCTAGACGAGTCAAGTGAACTCCCCAGAAAATAGGACCAAAAGTCAAAACATTGGAAAATAAGAAAGCTAGGAGAATTTGAGATGCTATCCAAAAAGGAGATCAAGAAGTAAAAAGCAGAAAAAAAAATACAGAGAAGGAACTTATCAAGAAACTACCCAACATAAATTTCCAGCTTGAAAGTGTCCATTCAAAGGTAAGCACAGGACACAATGGGTTTGTGAGGGCCCTCTGCAATGCACCTCACTGTGGAGTAGAAGAATCCCAGAGATTGAGAAGACCTTAAAAGGATCAAGAAGTGAAACTGATGTCACAAAAATAGAAGCAGAATAAGAACCGCATTGGTCTTACGCCATTCTTCAAGCAGAATTCTGGAGATACTCTGAAATATATTCAGAATTTTAAGAGACAAATAATCTCCAACACTGATTTCTAAAGCTAATTTAATTATAAGTCAGGTGTGGGATATAGTAAACACATTTTTAGAAATACAAAAGTTAATAATTCCCTTGGGAAGCTACAAGGATGTGCTTCAGCCAGATAAGAGAATAAATCAGGAAAGCTAAAGACACAAGGTGTGGTAGATGAAGATCATCGTAATGGAGGACGTTAGCTATGCCCCCAACCTGGAAGACAACCAGTCCAAATTGGAGCAGGAAGGTGGAAGACTAAGGGTAGAAGGTCTCCCAGAAGAAGCAACATGAAAATGGTAGGTTATTTTTATGTGTTTGAGCACTTGGAAAAAAATTAATCAATGTCAGAAAGTTGTTGCCATGGTTAATTTTATGTGTCACCCTGAGTCACAAGGTACCCAGACATCTGGTCAAGCACTTGTCTGAATTTGTCTTTGAGGGTGTCTCTGGATGAGATTAACACTTGGATCAGGAGATGGAGTAATGCCAATTGCCTTCTCCAGTGTGGGTGGGCCTCTTCCAATGAGTTGAAGGCCTACATAGAATAAGATGGTTGGCCCTCCCTTGAATAAGACAGAGCTCTTGCCTGACAGTCTGAGTTGGGATACTGATCTTTTCTTGCCTTCACACTTGAACTCACACCGCAGCGCTTCCTGGGTCTCAGGACTGCAGGTTCAGACTGGAATGTGCACCACTGGCTCTCCTGGTACTCAGGCCTTTGACATGGCCTGGAACTACCCCATCAGCTCTGCTTGGTCTCCTGTTTGCCAGCTACAGATTTCTCAGCCTCCATAATCATGTGGGCCAATTCTTTATCATAAATCTCCTTCTCCATATATACGCATTATTAATTCTATTTCTCTGGAGAACCCTGATGAATTCAGATATAGTGAATTATTTAGAAAGAAATGTGATAACATATGAAAGAACCACAGTGAACAGTATGTTCATAGTCATAATAATGTAAACAGTGACTATTTAAAAGTTCAGCTGAATCTACGTGGGGACGATCAGGGAGGGGAAGGGAGGCCAGAGGACTGGTTGATGTAAGAGAACTCAATCCACAGTTGTCTTACAAGAAGCCAAGAAGGAATATCCAAACTGGATTGTTCATATTGTCTAGAAATATGGAGGTAAATGCCAGAAGAAAGAACTCCAGAAGTGAAAGACAGTTGCCTCTGGGGAGTGGGGTGGAATTTGGGGGAGTACTGTTTTTCATTATAAGCCTTTTAGGACTATTGGATTTTTAAATTATATGCATGTGTTCATAAATAAAAGATAATTTAAGAAAGGAAAAAGAAAGGAAACCAGATTTTCAAGACAGATCAATTATGGTATGATTGTACACGTTAAGAAGGATTTGACTGGAGTTGGCAGTAAAGCCAAACCTGCCTGCCACCTTCAGTGCGTGATGACAAGCTTATTTATCTGTAAGGAGCAGCTCTGTGTGAAGTTAAGTATTTTATGGGTTATAAGCAAAATACAAAGGTAACTAATTTATATGGTATAAGCAAAAGAGAGATTTCTATAATTGAAGTATTTTTTAAATTAGGAACTAGCAAATGATGTATCTCTGCCCTTCTGAGTAATTGACACCTAAAATAAATCTAATTACAATGTATTTCACTTCCTCTTGGCAGCAAAGGGCTTTTACAAGTGTTGGATGTCATGGTACACAAGACTATTTTTCTAAAGCAAAATAATCACATTGATAGCTAAAGAGATCCCAAAGAGACACTATCAGGACAAATGGCAGGGAAATCTATATGACATCCAAATGGAAGCTTAGGGCTTAGAATAACATTTCCAATGGCAGCATCACTCAGGGATTTAAAGGTGCTTTATCGTGCTGCTGCAAACACAGAACTCACCCTAGCTGACTTAAGGGGAAAATAAATGTGAAGGACATTATAGGCAACTCACAGATACTCCAGGAGAACCAGCTTTGAAGCTACCAGGAACAGAGGACATGTGACTACAGTACCAGGCTGACTATAGACTCGGCACTGCAACTATGGTCACCAGTGCAACCAACAGGGCAGGGAAAAAGGACTGAGGCAGTTAGCTCTCAATTGGGGATTCCAATGCCTCCCTCCCTTCTCCATCTACCACTGGAAAGAAAGAACTGCTAAATGTTCTTTGGGGTCGAATGCATATCAGCTTTGGGGAAAAGGGAGCCAGGAGAACACTTGCCCCATGCTCCAGTGTCATCATCTCATTCTTGATTCATCGCCAGGGAGAGGTGAGTTATCCAGCTAGAAAGAGAGAACAAGGAATCCTCATCACTCCTCCCTTCTCGAGGAGAAGGTAGAGGCATGTCCTGTGGTAAAGGAAGAATGATCCCCAAATGAGGGTTGAGAAGGTATCAGGAAAGGCCAGAAAGAAGTTTTGGACTTTATACACTATGATTCTTAAAACAGATCATTGTTCATCTGTTTTCTGAGTCAAACAGGGGTCCAGTACTAATAGGAATCAGAGGTCCACTTAATGTCCTCCATACTTGTTTAGCAGTTGCCTAATCAATTCTGTTGAACATTGAACGTCAAAATGAGAACCCATGAAGCCATCACCCTGGTATCTATCTTGGCCTGGGTTTCTAAAGCAGAGCTACTACTTTATTCAGGGAGGAAAATGGGGAATGGGAACGAGAAGGAGGGAGAGAAAACAGGATAGAATATGTTCCCAGATGACCTCTGCTGGGTATCCAGTGCACTATCCCTGGGATCATTATGTTTCCATATTCTTGGAAGCATGAAGTGCTATGTCTTAGGATAGTCCATCCAGATGAGAGGAAGGGAAAATAATCAACTAATTTCCATCTCCCATAGTGAGAACTATTCTCTCATGAGTATCAAAGGGTCCTGGAGTCTTATTCCTCAGAGTCAACAGGGAAGTTCCAGTGGGGCACCAAGAGACTAGGAGCTGCTGGGCTTTGTCCACAGAGGGCAGTTTTGGCAATGACTTAGCCAAGATGCTTAGGGTCAACTGAGCGGATCTGAGGCAGCACCCAAGAAATGCCTCAATACAGAATCTAGTTCATAACTAAAATTTTCATTTGAAATTCTGGCAATATTTAGCTATTTTCCCAAAAGAGAGAGAGTTACTTTCAAAGAGCAACAGTAATAGAGACCCCGCCAGTTGGGGATTTGCCCATTGAGAGTGGTTTCTTTGTTTCTGTATGCAGAAATCCCCCATGCAGAAGACTGTGGAAGGTCATAGAATCATTGTAAGGGAGGTCCAAATTCATAAATTCACCAAATGTTGTCACCAGACTTGTTATTTAAATAAGCATCACACATGCATACAGGCACTATTTTTAAATGTGTGTGGATGTTTGTGATTAATAAGATACTGGAATTTACTCAATGAACCACATGCCTATAATCCCAGAGACTCAGGAGCCTAAGGCAGGAGGATCATAAGTTCAAGGTCAGCCTAGGCAACTTAGTGAGAACCTGTCTCAAAATAAATAAATGAATGAATAAACAAACAAATAATAAATAAAAGGGCTGGGGATGTAGCTCAGTGGTGGAACACCCCTGGGATCAACATCCTGCAAAATTAATTAACTGAATGAATACATTCACTGCATTTATAAGAGAACTTTTAACAAGCCACTCTGCTTGTTGTTGTCTACCTTCTCAGACTGATTCTCTGCCTTTATTTGGCCTACTCTGGGTCTCAGAGGGGATCCCCTGCCCCTAGGCTTCCAGCTGGGTCTGACCTCCTAGAAATGGGATGGTAAGAGAAGTCAAGGTACTTATTTAGACTCCCCATTTACTCTCTCAGGTGGTCCATTGACCTTAGCAGTTCATGAGACAAGTCTCAGTTTTCCCATGTGTACAATGGGGGAGTTAATCAGATCACCTCTGGAGATTTTTAGTTGCTGTCCATATTTTTACTTCTCAAATCCTCAGAAAGAATAATTATTCAGATTTGCCAAATCAAATAGGTATAAATTCCAAGCTGGTACTTTCTCATTGCTAGTAGGATGTTCTCTTTCAAAGGGGGGTCAAAATGAGAGGATAAGAAAGTCTCTGACTAGTCTTTTTCTTGTCTCACAATAAGTATTGCGATTTCTTTTACCACCTAAATTTATGGGGCATGCTGCACTTATTGCAGAAATTTACCCAAACACAAAAAAGTCAATTTCTTCTCAAAACTTTTTCCCAAGTTGATTTTGAGGAGTGTGTTAGCCCTCAGCTATGGAAACCATGCAACTTTAGACACAGAAGGGTTAAAAATTCCATCTTGAGCTCCACATCTCCTAACACAGTTTATCAATCCAAGAAGAGCTGCACCAACTCCAGCAGCTCAGATCACTGAAAACAAATAGGAAGCATCTGAAATATGCAAGTTTGTGCCCTTGGCATTCGCCCACAGAGTGGTCCTTCACTCCTGGGTGGCAGGGGGTTTGTTCTAGTTTCAAAAATGTGCAAGATGATTTTCAACAAGTTATGTTTACCTCACGAGAGGCTATTTTAAAAATCTTTATCTGATTTTAAGCTCTCTAGCTGGGGACTTTTTCTAGGAACATATTCCTATTTCTCTTCACCACGTGAAGCTTGATTGTTTTTTCAGTTAGTGTCTGGAACTGCTTTGGATATAAAACATCTAAATTTAAAAATATGCTCATGCATATCAAAGAAGAATGTAAGAACATTAATATTATCCCATAATGCTTATTACAGATATAGCAATGGGTAAAACTCTAGATCTGTAGGTTTTTATAAAAACACTGTAGGATAATAAGCAGATTATATTCAGTTTTTCTTGGATGCTAGTATAATTTTCTAAGTATTAAATATTAACACAGTATTCAGTAAAATGATGAACTTTCTTCCATTTCCTTCTGTAAATACAAGCATCGGACCCTGTCATATTCAGCCACCCATAAGCTTCTCTTATACTTTTATTTTCCCAAGTATTTCACTTTCTCTGGTATATTTTCCAGGCAATTTTTAGTATTAATTTGCTTGTGACTATGACTTAAACTCAAATATCATGCTTTTCAAATGGGAGTATTCCTACTTATAGGAATGTTGGTCATTTGCTGAAGACTGGAAGTTTGAAGCATCAGTGATCAAAAATACAGAAGGAAATAGGCAAAATTCAAAATAATCCAAAATCAACAGAAGTTATTATGAAATCTCTCCATAATAAAACTGAAACAAATAAAAACAACAATAATAACATGATCCCAAGTCCAGCTTAGTGTTACTGGTCACCATCAATCTAAAATGTATAGAATACATATGTCAAATAAAGAGTTTGACATGGTGAAGATGAACACGGGCCTAAATCTCACTATTTAAAAAACAGTTGGTGAAAACTGGGTGGGGTGGCGCATACCCGTAACCCCAGCAACTTGGGAGGCTGAGGCAGGAAGATCCAAGTTCAAGGTCAGACTAGGCAACTCAGTGGGACCCTATCTTGAAATAAAAATTTAAAAAGGGCTGGGGATGTAGCTCAGTGGTAGAGCACTTGCCTAGTATGTGTAAGGCCTAGGTTAAATCCTCAGAGGAAGCCCCCCACCACCACACACACACACTACACACAGTATTGGTGGAAGAAAGCTGAATTTCAGTTGCATTTAAAAAAAAAATCTTGTGATGATAGAATAATAAAGAAACCATGCAAATTTTTGAAGAAAAATCCCTAGACTTTTTTTCAGTTTAAGGAAAAAGATTGGAGTTTAGAACATTTCATTGGAAAATACAAATAGTCAAGTACTAAGTTGTTCATAGTTTTCTTTGGGGTCAGTTTCAGAAACACCTGAGGAGGGGAAGCTCAGTCGAGACAACATTTGGTGAAGCCCTGTGGTTGAGATATGCATTATTCTGATTTGGATCAAAAAGAGATAACCAAGCTAAAAATCAGTCATGCCATAAAACAACGACCTTCAAATTATTCAGCAGACACAAGTGAAGGAGTAGCTGAGGGACCTCCTAGCTAGCCAGGAAGTTTTGTATTAATAAGTCCATGTAAGGGTCTTTGCTTGTCCTGTTTGTAATATTGTTTATGAAAACTTGTTAACATGTAAAATGTTTAGCTGTAACACATCCAATGAAGTCATCTTAAAGAAGGTATGATTATCCCATCTCAGTCCATTACAGTAAGAACAGTGCTGACATCTGTGAATATGCAGCAAACACTAGCATCGAGTCTGGCAGCCTGTGTGGAGTCTGGTGACAACTACTACTGCTACAGCTTCAGCTTCAGCAAGAGCAACACACTCCTTCTAAAAAGAAAAAAGGAAATGCAGACAGAGGTTCAATATTCTGCTTTTTAGTAACATTGCAATATAAAGTGCCTCTGAAAATCTGCTTCAATATCTGTGTGAATAGTGGCCATGGGGACATGGTGCTAGCTATTTAAGTTGTGGCCAGCATTCTTAAACTTACTGTTGAATTATTGATTTCCTTAATGGAGGAACAAATGCTCTCAAAAATAAAGGCTAAAGACATGGATATGATGAATTCTTTTGTTATTCACAAGTTGACTTAAGAAATGTTTTTTCTAGAGCTGAAATCTATCACCACAAGGCAGCGCTGACTATTGTAATGAAAAACTGTGAGAGTTACACAAAAAGCTTGGATCCAGGTGTCTCCAAGACAGTTTGTTTACATGCGATGACATGGTTGTCATTTACAGGGTAGCATTGGTACTCAAAATAAAGAACTACAGTTTGTTGTTGTTACTGAAGTCAGAAACACTCGGGGTCTGCCACATTACACAAGTCACTTGGCCTCTCAGCAAGAAAAGTACTTATTGAAATTTCTATCACTCAGAGCCTGAAAATGTAGCGTGAACCATTTCTTTGGCAAGGTTCTGGGCATCTCCCCACATATAATACCCCAACACTTATTTCTGTGAGTTTATGTTCTCAAACTTAACAGCAAGAAAGAAAGAGCAGCTGCTTGGATCTAGAACCTATTATTATGCAGCATGAATAATATTTTTATCAACATAATTTTTAAAATATCCAAGCATCTAATTTTTCCTCTCAATGGTAATTAATATAAAAAGTCTTTTTCTAACAAGAAAACATGTACATATGGTTGTGCAGACTGAAAACCCATGTGTGTTTGTAAGAACATATAGACACCTCTACTCTTTCTTTGTGTTACTTGGGACTATATTTCCAGCCTTCTCTTCATCCAAGTCTGGGGTTAAGGGAATTTTAAGAGGAAAGATGCTAAACACTATTCCTGTACTTTAAGAAGAATATTGTAGTATTGACCAAACACAATCCAATTAAATGTGAAATTCCAATAAGAGAACCAAGGACTGAAGAACCCAAACAGGACAGAGGGCAAGATCCTTTTCACCCAGGTTCTCCATTTACATCTCTGGGCCTACTTGCTAGCTGCTTGATCTATCTGATCTTAGCAAAGTTGTTAAACCTTTCTGAACCCAACCCTACAAACCGACATTGTTACACCTATGCTACAGAAGCATTCTCCCATGGGAGCTACTTCCTATAAGGAAGTATAGCACAATTCTTGCTACATAGTAATCATTAAATAAATGTGACTATAACTAGACAATAAGTCTTTAGTGAGCTGGGTACAGGGCCAAATGCTATTAACTGACTCACAAGCAAAAGGCATCTTACTAGACATTAAGAATGCCTAGGACTAGCCAAGGAGATAATGTCAGTATACAAAAAACAACAGGGGTATAAAGCTATATTTGGGAAACAGGGCTGGTTGGTTTGGCAAGTCCATCTTCTTGGTCTCACTGGACTTAAGGCTTGACCAAGGAACCATGCACAACAAGGTTAAAAACATCTGACCTACTGACCTTGGGATTGTTAGGAAGGTCAAAGAAATAGTGTAAATGAAAATATTCTGGGCAAGGAGAACTTAATGTGCCTGTTTTCAGTTATTATTATAATTACCACCAACCATAAGAGGGTGCTCTTTTAGGGTGCCAGGCTAGAAAGAATACTCAAGTGGAATAAGGGTGCTGAGCGACAAGGATGTAGAGGATCCTCATGGATCTGGTCGGCTTTGAGTTTGGACCTGAGGACGAGATGAGATTTGGATCAGTGAACAGGGCTGCTGGGCATCCTGGGGAGAGTCAGCACTTGAGCAGGTTCAAGGTGAGGCGCCTGGTGAGAGTGAAAAACGTGAAGGGGAAGAGTGGCAGGTGAGCACCAGGAGCTAGACCATGTGGACCCGCCAGTCAAGGAGCAGAGCTCAGATGTGGTAAATTGAAACCAAGGCACCCTGGACAGCAACACTGTCCCCAAACCCAGGCTGCAACAGTGACCAGGACCAACCTAACATTTCATAAAATAATGCGTCTCCCTCCCTTCTTTTTCTCTTTCTTTTTGCTTCTTCCCTTTTTCTGTTTTACTTCTTTCTTACAATGGTACCAGGCTGCAGTACAGTTGAACAGGGAAATAAATCATTGAACCTTGAACACTTTAAATCCGAGCACCAGATAAGGCAGGGCCTCCTGATACTGCTGGACACTAGTTGTTTAGGTTAGATGCCAAACATTTCCTCATTTTGGAAAATGTGCAACAATCTATATGGAGCACAAAATCAAAATGTGAAAAGTTGAATAAAAAAAACTTCTTTGGGAAATAAAGTACTACTCAGCTTCACTGATCTCATTTTTGGGGCTAGAAAAATAATGATATTATCAGCAATAATATAAGATATAGCACTTATTGAACAGGTGCCAGGTGCAGAAATTATTTGTTTAATCTTCTCTAAAACTTTTGGGGTGGATACTATTATTATTCCCATTTTACTAATGGGGAAGCTGAGGCCTGTGGTCTTGGGGGCAGGTCAACCTCAGAATCAGCTTTGATGCCATTCCACAAGGGCCTAAGCCAAACCACAGGGAAGATGGTAATGACTGAGCACACAAATAAGAACCTATGGTTTTGTAGGATTGGCTTATTTCACTTAGCATGATGTTCTCCAGTTCCATCCATTCAATGGCCTATACAAGATGAAGGTAACTCCATATCATGTACAACCACAAGAGTAGAATCCTAAGTAGAATAAGTTATACTCTATGTGTGTGTAATCTGCTAAAATACATTCTACTGTCATGTATAAGTAAAAAGAACAAATTAAAAATAAATAAGAACTTTGTTACCAAAAAGCATTGAAAATTAGTCATTCATAATACAAAATTCCTTTGGTAAAAAACAAATCTCTCAACCGAACAAGTCCATTTCTCATATGCAAACTCAGTTTTCAAAAGGAGGAAAGCTTATCTTAAAATTTTCTAAAGCTATAGAAAGGGGATTCCACTTAACAATATACATGAATCCAAAAGACAATTGCATATGCTGAATTTCTATAAATTAAATACTAACTGTGTTTACTGTATTTACTAAAGGACTTCTTTAGGGTAAACATGCAGTAAATATTTAATAAAATGAAAAATCATTTTGCAATCTGAATAGTCATTCAATAATTTATCTGTTTTGTAAATTTGGATTTATAGCAAACTCTTGACATTCCTGAGGCACACATCCGGAACCTTCTCAAATTCCCAGATTCACAAATATAAAAATGTTTATAGAGACTCCCAGCTTTCTCTTGAATCACATTTCCATGGAGAGTCGTATGTATTTCCTGTTCATAGCCTGACACTACACACTACAAGTTAACCATACTTTCAATTTTCACTGAATGTTTATCTCTCACATGATTGCTATTTTTCATAGATACGAAAGGATTTTTAATAAGTTAACAAGCACTGTTGCAAACGTACAAATGAGTAGAGAGCAACAGAGCTAAAGACCACTTTCCATATGTATATCTTGCAAAATAGATTCTTTAAATTCATATCTCAGCCAAACTATGTGCTACAGACCCACAGGGGAACTCACATGAGTCACAAACCTACAAGTGAAATCCATGAACACCGAGGGTCTAAACACATTTATTGAGTTTGCTTGGATAGGGCATGGGGCCTATCCACAGAATTCATTGACCTTGCATTGTTCTTGCTGATCCAAGAGATACAGAAGTTGTTTGAACCTTTTGGTAGAGTCCAGAAAGTTTGACAATAGAAACAGTGGCCACATGAATTATAAGAATTCACCTTACCATTCGAAATACCTATGCTTTATATGCTTGGGGTTCGTAAAAATCAGTTTTTAGTAATGGATCCCAGTCACAGCTGGTACACAGGGCATAGTATCCCAGTAGTTGGACTGTCTCGAAACAATGTCCTGGAACTCAATGCCTGGCTGGGTTTGAACCCCGCAAATTATCACTGACTATGAAAGACACACAGCAGGGAGGCAGAGAGTGAGTGAGAGTAAGTGAATAAGCAAGAAAGGAAGAAAAGAAGAAAGAGAAGCAAAGAAGGGGGGGGAGTACAGAAAACAAAGAGAATAAAAAAGGAATTTGGCTGCCAGTGAGAAAAAGAACAAAATACATTATCATTTCAAAATATATAGCTTATGCATTTCAGAGCATATTTAAAAACGCTATTGCCAAATTTTTAAATTATTTATTTATTTATTCCCCTTCTACTCCAAAGAGGTTTTGCAGTATTTTGCTGCCAGATTAATTTTCCTGAAGCTCAGCTGTGATTGTGTTACTCCCCTGCTCTTCACTGCCTATAAAATGAAGTCCAATTTCCTTAGCCTCCTATTTGAGGACCTGAATAATCTGGCCCCAAACTTCCAGGCCAACCTTATCCGGCACTTCTTCCCTTTATATACCCTTGCTCCAGCCAAAGTACACTTGGTGGTGTTCCCTAGGGCATTCTGTATTTTCTGCCCAAGCACCTCTACTTATTCCTTCCCTCTGCCTGGATTGCCCTTCCCCCTCCATGTGCGCACGCCCAGTCCTACTTACTCTTGGAAGCTGGGAGGCCATGCACAGGGCAGACACAGGTCATTATTAGTGGAGCTTACAGCACTTGTATATGTGCTTTATACACATCATTTCACTGGAACCTCACAACAAGAGGAAGTAATTTCTTAATTTTCTAGATAAGAAACTGGTCCTAGGAGGCTGAGGTTTGTGCCCTCTGCCCAATATTCTTCCTTCTACCCCAAGGGCATCTGTCACACAGAACAAGAGGCAGCCCCAGAAATCAATGCCAGCATGTCATCACAGCCTTTTGTTTTTAAAGGTGGATAAGTGCACCTTTCCATTCCATGTGAACTCAGATTCACTTGTCCAGTCCTGAGTCACAGTTGCATTTGGCAGCCCCTGGGGTAGCCCTTGCCAGGTTCCATGAGGCAGGACACTAGCTGACTCAGAAAGGCAGAAGCCCCAGAGGCCCAGGGAGCCAGGGTGGGTACAGACAGCCCACACTCCTCACCTGGAGATGCCATGAGAACCACCATAAATATCAGTGGATCACGTTTTACTCCTTCACATCCTAAGAACATGCTGAAGGATTTTTAAAAGGTGCCATTTATCACCAAGGGTGGGAGAGCACGTTGCTAACACTATTTATACAACCTCCAAAGCTGGCTTAAACAAACATGGCAACTGGTGTAGGACAAGGTGTCATGACTGATTGATGGGGGTCTATTAAGCATGCAAAGCCTCCAATATCTACACGCTCACTGGACAAGGGCCAGAGCTATTACTTGATGAGCTGTTATGTAACTTTAAGTACAAGTGGAATTTGGGCTGTACCCATCTGATATGCTTCCCTCTCTAATGTTTGGCATCAGGAGGGTACATGAGTTGACTGGAATGTAAGAGTCCTCTCCCTTATATTCTCCTTTTTCTAATGACAGGTAGGCCTTGCGGTCGCAGCAGAGATAGCTCACGATAGTTCCTGATGTACTAAAAGTGTGCCTCAAACCAAAAGCTTCACTAGACTGTTTAAATCAAACCCGTTTTCAATAGGCTGCTCAATTTAACATCAACACAATCTGCTAGAGCATGACTTTAGATGAAAGTTGTTTCCTGGGGTGAATCCAAACTTCAAATCAATTCCCTGGACAAGACTCACTTCAGCCCAATAAATTATGGCTCACATGATAAAAGTTTAAAGCAAAAAATATATTAATCCAATAACCATGTGAAATCTATAGTTGCCCTGCCAGTTGCGAGTCTCTGGTCTGTTGTTGACTCCTCGCCTCACTCAACTCCTGGCAAGGTTAGACCGCCTGGAGTGTCACCCCTGCAATTCCTTGGATCTCTCCATTCCTGTAACCTGCCATTTGGTCCCTCCCAGAAGAAACACCTTGCTCCTGTCAAAAATGAAGCACTGCCCTCATCCTGGCTTCACAAAGAAATAACATCCCCAGCAAAGTTTCAGAGAAAAGTTCATCTGAAGATAATGTACAACTGTTTCCATAAATTTTCTCATTAATTACTAAGTAGCAACCCTTAGTTGTAAATTCTGTTGACCTGTTCCAGAGTGGCTAGTCCATTATTGAGCATTTTCTTTTTTTTTTTTTTTTTTTGGGTGCTGGGGATCGAACCCAGGGCCTTGTGCTTACAAGGCAAGCACTCTACCGACTGAGCTATCTCCCCAGCCTCTTTTATTGAGCATTTTCGTTTTAAAAAAATATCTGCTTCTAGAAATCTTTCATTCAAAACTAGAGTTCATAAGAGGCCTTTCCCTGTTTTACTTCTGAACCACAGGCATAACACATTGGTCAACAAAGTGGTACAGTGGATGGTGGTGGTGATGGTGAGTGTGTTTCTCTAGACGTCCAAAAGAGAATGAAAAAATACAAATAAAAAACCCAGCACTGCTCATGGATCAGTAGTAATCTGATAACAATGGAGTAGCCATGACTGCTTCTGCTTTGCCTGGGGAAGCTGCAGAATCTACATCATCTGAGACCTTGCACAGAAAGGGCCAGAAACATATGATTACTTCAGTGGGCCATCCAAAGACCAGCTAACACTGTCACAGACCAACAGTGACTAGACTGTAGCAGTGACAGTCAAAGAACAGGAAAGAGAGGGGAAAGTGAAATCCCCAGAGACGTCTCCTGCGTTCAACAGAAACTGTTGTGAATAAAAACCTTCTGTTTCAGGTTAATACATGTCACAATTAGTAATCTTAAAAAATATGTTCCCATATATACTCAGTTACTAAGTATTTGGGTTGAAAGTATCTCACACAGTTGCTAGTGAAGCCTAAGTCTGCATTTAGAGATGTGCTGACCGTGCATGTGGCTTCAGGATACATGACAATTGCTTTCCGCAGCGCAGGCTGAAGATAGCTGGGTTGAAAAGCAGAATAATTCACATACAAACAACTGCCACTACCTCAGTTTTCTCTTGCTGCAATAGATACAGCCTCAGATGCAGACAGGAAAGATAATCCAAAAGCAGAATGAAAACCGTCAACAGAGATAGGCCCATTTTTAAAACTATCCCTCACTTAGTTCCTCCACCTCTGGATAAACTGCTCCCATGAAAGAATTCCTAATCTAAAGGATCACTCTGAGAAATGAAGCTTGTCCCTGACTATGTCAGCCATCATAAGTCTTCTCTAGGAAAATTATGTTCAGATGCATAGTTTGATTTGCATTTATATCTTAAATGTGAACACATTAGACAATGCACAATGACGTGTGCTCATTATATTTATTTGCATCACCCCCATTGCTGAATTTTTAATATCAGAAGCTTAATACAGGCATTTGTGGAAACCTAAGGCATTGTTTGGAAACTTTGTGAACATTTAAGAATCTCATCCCTGTTCAATAAAGATTACAGATTTACCCCATTTTTTTAAGCAATGTCAAGAATTAGTTGGTACACATATAACCATGATTTGAAAAGCCATACAGTACAGATGGCCGAAGCAGCACGTGTGCTGCTACTTCCCCTTGTCCATACAAGACATCACTAATCCATCCCAATGACATTTCTCATTCCCAAGTCCAGCACATCGGAGTCACATTCAATCAGAATGTGGCATGAGTGAAGAGCCCTGCTTGTTATGACCCAGGTACTTTACTCTAAAGAGCACAGTCAAAATGATAAATAAAGAACATGATTAAACCACAGGAATATGTTGAAGGAAAGAGAAATATTCACAGGCTGGTGAAAATAAGATTCAGGATGAAAAATGGGCTGCTTTCAAATACCTGAAGGGAAAACCTGGATCTTCAGTTCAACATGTCTCCAAAGGGTAGCCAGGCCATAAATAATCATTCCAGGCTTACTATAATGACATTATAAAATGTGTCGAGGCAGATTTTGCCCAGGTAAAAAAAGGGGTGGGGAGGGAATATATTCTCTTCCTTCTTCTTGGACTAGATATATAACAGATTTTTCCTTTGGAAGCACGCCCCACTGTGATCCATGTAATGTTCTCACTGAAATTTCTAAGAAATTGACACTGGCAATTATGTTTCCTATTTAACAGCTTTGAGGGAGGGACTGTGTGGATGGAGAATGTCTTTGATAAATATGCAAAGGAGGGGCTGAATTTACAATTTAAATATAAATTGCACATTCATCAATCACCTTCTAGCCATAAACTCTCTAACTCTAAAAGCCTCTTAATGTTGGTCAGATACTATTTTCTTGACATCAGTGTAAGGTGCAGCACAACATCCCACCCACTCCCTTAGGACATCCATACTGACTTACAACATGGTCATCTCTGCAGAGGGTGGGAGAACCGTGCTACAAGAGATTAAGACAGAGTCCCGGGATCTCCTGGAACAGTCTTAGAAACCTCGATGCAAAAGCACATTTGTTTTTAAATCAGTCACAGCTTGGTTGCAGGGATGAAGAAATTTTGTGGTGGCCCCTGTGGTAACTGTCTGTTCTCTGCTCAGTTGACTATGCTTATAAACTTTTCATTGAATTGGATTCTTTTGTTTTATTCCTAGACCTGGGCTGACCATCCAACCCTCATGAATCTGGGAGCCTGCATCTGTAGTACAGGAACACCACGGAATGGGGAAGTAACCCGCCCATCCTGAGCCCCACTACCAGGACTGGGCAAGGCAGTCTTTGTAGAAAGCTGAGTTCTTAGGGGAGAGAAACAACAGGATTGGGTTTCATTATTCAGTATTTTGCAATGAGTTTAAGTTCTATGCTTGGTTTCAAATCCTTATAATTATTCATATTCAAACTAATCTGCTTATTAGATGTTGAAATATACCCAGAGGCTTTTCTTTACTAATTATCCAGAATGACACTGATTCAAGTGCCAGGAAAGAAACTGCTTTTACGAGAACCATTTACATCTTACAGAATACCCTACAGCAGAGGTGATTTCTCCCTCAAATAATCTTTCCCTTTTCCATATCCTAAATTTCCTGGTGAACAGACTTAGAGAGATGTGTGACAACCACTTGCCTCATCTGGCACTCTCCTTCCTGTTCAGCAAGATCCAAGAAGCAGACATGTTCTAGAGACATTTCATACACATACCCCTACTTGAGGGAAGACAGGAGGAGAGCTAAACCATTGACCAGGATTATGGAAATGAGAGGCAAGGGAACAGAATCATTGCTGACCCCTTCACTTCTCCCTGATGTTGCCCCTTATACATGATGCAGCGGTCCATGCCCCTGTGTAAATGCACACTATTCAACTTGAATCAAGCCAGCACAATGATTGGAAGCAAAGGGGATCCACAGTCCATGCCATATGCATATAAGGAAGCCTGTCTGTGCAGTCTTTAGAATCACAAACACAACAAGAAAGAAATTACGATACTCACATGCTACATTACAATCCCAATCCTCCAAAGTGTTAATGATGACCACCCAACTTGTCATGAGTTTCTGCTATGCACACTGGTCATTTGAGGCCAATCAGTATGCATGCTCCCTTCTTTTGGCATAGCGTCTGGATTTCCTTTTTAGGAATTTCTCCTCCACTCCATGTCAGTTAGGATGTCCTGGTCTACTCTGGCCAAAAGGTGGGCATGTGGCCTAAACCAAGTCACTTAAGTCTTTTCTCCAGGACTTAGACTCTTGGATGGAGAAACCTTTGTAACTTTTCCCTTGGAGCAGCAGCACACTAGCGACACTGGGTTCTGTCCACCAGTCCTTTACCAAGCCAGGATCTCCACACTTTCCATTGATTCTCTGAGGTACTAGGTTATCCTTCCAATAAAATACTTCTGTATTTGAAGAACCAAAACTTATGTCTGTTGCTTACAGAAAAAAATACCCATGTTTAGATTCTGCTTCCTCACTTCAAGACTGAGGATTCCTATTCCATTGAAGCCCTATGGTTCTAAATGAGTCTAAAAATGGTACAGTTTTTAAATTTTTCACTTTTTTGACCAAAATAATTGCACATATTTAGGGGGCAAGTGTGATATTTTGATACATGTATACATTGTGCAGTGAATAAATGAGGCTAATGAACATTGCCTATTTATCATTTGTGAGACAATGTAATAAGAATGTTTAAATCTACTTCTAGCAATGTATATTTGAAATGTATAACACATTATTGCTAATGTGACTATAATCACCTTCCCATGCAACAGATCACTACTTATTTCTTCTATCTGAAACTCTGTACTCTGACCGACATTGTGCTTTCCCCTACCCATCCCCTCTCCTCTCAGACTCTGGTAACCACCATTCTACTTCCCTCTCTACTTCTGTGCTTCGATGAGTTTGAATTTTTAGATTCCATGTGTAAGTAAGATCATGCAATATGTTGTTCTGTGCCTAGCTTCCTTCACTTAGCAAAATCTCCAACTGCATCATGTTGTCTCAAATGACATTTGAGATTCCATTTTTTTAAAAAAGGCTTAATAGTATTCCACGGTATACATGTATTTTTCATGCTCTCCTCTGATGATGGGCACTTAGGTTGCTCCCATTTCTTATTATTATTGTGCATGGTACTGCAATGGGCATGAGAATGCAGATGTCTCTTTGACATTCTGATTTCAATTCCTTTGAATATATACTCAGTAGTGAGATTGCTAGATCAAGTGATAACTCCATTCTTAGGTTTTTGAAGAATCTCCATACTGTTTTCCACAATGATTCTACAAACTTATAGTCCCATTAACAGGGTACAAGGGTTCCCTTTCCTCCACATCCTCACTAATGCTTGCTATCCGTCACCTTTTTGGTTAACAGCCACCCTAACAGGTGTGAGGTCATATCTTGTTATGGCTTTAACTTGCATTTCCCTGATGATTAGTGACGTTGAGGATTTTATCATATATCTGTTGTCCTTTTGTATGTCTGCTTTTGAGAAAGGTCTATCAGATCCTTTGCCCATTTTAAAATAGGGTTGTTTTCTTGTTACTGAATAGTTTGAATTCCTTATATAGGTTAGATATGAGCTCCTTATCTGATACATGATTTGCAAATATTTACTCTCAATCAGTGGGTTACCTCTTTAGTCCATTGTTTATTATTTTTTTTTTACAGATTGCATTTTGCTTCATTATACACAAATGGGGTACATCGTTTAGTTTCTATGATTGTGCACGTTGTAGATTCATACCATTCATGTAATCATACATGTACATAGGGTAATGATGTCTGCCTCATTCCATCATTTTTCATCCTTTTGCTATGCAGAAGCTGTTTAGTTTGATGCAATTTCATTTGTCTGTTTTTACTTTTGTTGCCTGTTTTTTGGGAGTTGTATGCAAGAAGTCACTACAGGATCAGATTCACCTATGTTTCTTTTTAGTGATTTTGCACTTGTTGCTATGTAGTATCAAGTCCATTGTCCCTGAAAATTTCTTGTTCCTCCACTGAAGTAAGAAAGAATATTTAAAATAAAAGAGGCAAGGGTACCAGCAAGTCTTAGTTCTATGATGGTGAAATTTATATTGAATTCAAATGTCACCCTCCATAATTGGAAGGACAGAGGGAGAGAGGGAGAATGGGAAATGTTTTTTTAAGTATAACTTATACACAATAAAATGCATGGATCACAAGTGTGCAATTCCATGAATTTTAACAAACTGTATATACCTCCGTAATAGTCATTCCAATCATGACAGAGAATACTCCCATCAACCCAGAAGGATCTCATGCTCTTTTCTAGCTAATCTACCACCCATACCTGCCTAGGCAAACATTGTTCAGATTTCTATTACCACGGCCCTCATTTTTCTTTTCTAGAACATCATATATATAGAATTGGAGAGCATGTACTCCTGTATCCAGTTTATTTTGTTCAACATAATGTTTGGGGGATTAATCCAACTTTTTTATAACATATCAATAGTATGTTCTTTTGTACTATTGAATAATATTTCATTGGATGAATGTATCACAACTTGTTATCCAGAATCCTGTTGATGGATATTTGGGTTGTTTGCAGTTTTGAACTATTATGAAAAAAGTACTATGAACATATTAAAATCTTTTTTATGCTTGCTTTCATTTCTCTTGAATAAAATAATTATTAAATGGTGAAGCAGTTTTCTATATTAGCTTGCAGAAAAGCAATAATATACATTCTGCAGGCATAAAAGAAATTGCATATTTTAAATCTTTCCTTGTAGGATAGAGTAAGCTCACAGATACTTTTCTGTTAACTCCTTACTCCCTCTCTACAAGCTTCAATCTTTCAATCTACAGACATCCTCATTCCTCTACCATTCTAAACAAACCTTTCCCTTTCCCTTTAAAGTAGCCAATACTCTCAAGATTCCTTCGTCAAGGCAATTTCTGATTTTTAAGAGATGGCTCTCCTCACTGGCTACCCTCTTTAACTTCTTTTCAGTAGAGAAATAAGATTAGAATGGCAATCTTCCAGAACATTCTAGGATGGGCAACAGTCCATTCTACTCTTATTTTCCTGGTTCTCAGTCTCCTTGACCTTGTGCAGTGTTCAGCAACGTTGACAACCTCTCCCTGAAATCTTTATTCTGACTTTGGTATACGAGAGTAGAGAGATTCTGCAGCCAAACCTTTGGGATTCAACCTGGCTATATCACTTATCAGCTCGGTGGCCTTGAGCAAGCTGTTTCACTATTCTGTGCATCTTTTTCTTCTTAAATGAGGATAATAATATACCTAGTACATAGGTCACTGTGAGGATTAAATGAATTAACACTAAGAAGGATGCTCATTATGTAGAAGGTGCTCAATAAGTAGAAGTGACTTATCATCTCCTTTGATCCTCATTGTCTTAGACAGCTCAGACTGTGACAACACAACCCCACAAGGCCGGTACTTAAATAGCAGAAATTTACTTCTCATAGTTCTCATCCAAGGTCAAGGTGACAGTAAGGTAGTTTTACTCTGAGGCCTCTTCTCTTAGCTTACAGGTGACCGCCATCATGCTGGGTGCTCATGTGATCACTTCAGAGAGAGGCCTCTGGTGTCTACTCCTCTTCTTATAAGGACACTAATGGGGGTCATGACTTCAACATATGAATTTTGAAGGACAAAAATACTCAGTTCCTAACATTCATCCTGGTGTATTTATCAAGAGAACTTTATAAACCACAAACCTTTAATCATGGAAGAAATGAAAAATGTCTTCTACTAATGCCTGGGATTATAATGCCCAGTGCCATCTTGGATGGTGGAGCCTCTTTCCTCTGCTTCCTTAATGTGATATGTTCCAAAGCTCATTCCTTGCTTCTTGCACAATTCATTTTGTGATTCTACATTCTCTTGAAGTCTTTCTCCAATTACCTCACTGAGGCAGATGACTCTGAATGTGGATTTACAACCCTAAGGAATCTCCCTGAACTTAGATTCTCTCATCCTCAATGTTCTGCATTTGTTCAAACTTAACACGTGATAAACCAAAATCATGGTTTCATTTTTACAAAGAGGTTACCCTCTGAACTTTGCTTTGTCCTCACTGATACCTTCTTTTTTTTTTTTTTTTTTTTTTTTTTTTCTTTTTTGGCACCAGGGATTAAAGCCAGGGGTGCTTAACCACTGTGCCCTTTCAATTTTTTCTATTTTGAGACAGAGTCTTACTAAGTTGCTAAGGCTGGCTTTGAACTTGTGATGCTCATGCCTCAGCCTCTTGAGTGGCCTCAATGATACCTTTATCCCCAAAGCAACATGTTCTTATTTTGCCAGGTCTTCTAGACACATTCTAGACACACCCTCAGTGAATTGAAAACTGCTTTCTGCTTCCCTGAGGCCGCACTGGCCATTCTGAAGGTTCCTGAGGACTAAGGACTAGGACTATTAATGTCCTAACTCTGGGCCCACCAGCACTTGGTCCTAAGGCTTTCTCCCTCATATCTCATGGCTCTGATAATGCCAACTGTGTTCTTGTTTGTGTCTGGCAGACTGCTGGACTGGCAGGGCAATCAGCAACACACCTGAGCACCTGGGTACCCACATTCCATCTCTGCAGAGTTTTAATCAAAGGGAAGAATCTGATGGAAGTGCCTCAGGGCCCTATGGATGTTAGAGACTATGTGTACCACTAATATTCCCTAGAGCAAAAACTACTAATCTTGCAAGCAGTCTAATAAATGTTGCCTGGACTTAAGCAGAAGGCATTCGGGGAATTCTACCAGTGCTTCCTGCCTGTGTTAGTCATTAAGGCTGGTCACAGACATTCCAGTTCTCCTACTGAATACTTGGTAAGATAGTACCTCCATGTTCTCTTTGACCAATAAGATGTGAGCAGAAAAAATGGGAATCACTGCTGGCAGAAATTTTAAGAACTCATGCATGATTCACTGTTCTCTTACTCTGCCCAGTGGAGTTGGAGGTGAGATGCAGCTTCTACCAGCCTTCTACCAAATGGGCAGAACACACACTGCATTGTCCATGTAGCTTGAGCAAGAAAAACTTCTATTGTGCTAAGTTATTAGTAGCTGGGGTTATTTATTACTGCAGCATAAGCTAGTCACTTGATAGATGCAATTGTCAAGTTCATGTCACCAGTTGGCAAGTTCCAATTTGACTTAACCTCACCTCTGGCTTTTAGATATCGACTTTATTTAGCTCAGCTCTCAGGAACACACAGTGCACCTAAGCTGCCCAAACACAAATCTGTCCCCAGGGTTATGGATTAAGACTTAGACTCGTTACTGTATAGTCTGCAATGTCCCAGCAAACCTCTAGACTCTAGGGCTACCATCCCCCATCCCCCGAGCATGAAAACAGGTGCAGTAGTCCTCCATATTTGCAGTTTTGCTTTCTATGGTTTCCATGACCCAGGGTCAACTGTGGTCCAAAAATATTGAACAGAAAATTCTAGAAATAAACAATCCATGAGTATAAAATTGTGTGGCACTGTGAGTAGCATGATGACATCCAGCACCATCCACCTGCTGGTCGCTTAGTAACTGTCTCAGTTATCAGATTGACCACCCTGCACTATCGCAGCGCTCTGTTCACAGAACCCTTATCTCACATAACGGTCCCACAGTGCAAGGGCAGTGATGTGGGCAACTTGGATATGGCAAAGAGAAGCCCTAAAGTGCTTCTTATGAAAAGGTAAATGTTCTCAACTTAAAGAAAGAAAAAAAATTAAATATAGAGTTTACTAAGACCTATAGGATAGTATGATATGCTGAGAGACAGACAATATTTACACAATTTTCATGACAGTTTATTACTATAACTATTTTACTTGATTATTTTTATTAATCTCTTACTATATCAATTTATAAAGTAAACTTTATCATAGGTATGTATACATAGGAAAAAACAGTATATATAGGGGTTGGTGCTATCCTCAGTTTCAGGCATCTACTGAGGGTGTTGGGATATATTCCCCACGAATAAGGGAAGAATTTTCTCCAATGCCAGCATGTAAATGAGAATCTTCCTATTAAACTGTTTCATTCTAGCTATGTTGGCCACACAATTCATTGTCCAAGCCAGTTTTGAGAGTGAAAGAGAGTTGGGACGACAGGAATAAGCCCTCACAAGGATGCAAGGGCTCCCTGGTTCTCCTTCCATCCTCTTTACAACATTAGGTCGAGGGCTATGAGAAAAATTCCTAGAGGCATTCTCTAAGGATAGGTCACCATATCCAGGAAATGCGATTCAAAGCCTAAGAAGAAACATCTGGTGGAATTAATGTGCTTCTCAGAGCTTGAGCTCTGCTTTTACCGTTCTGTGTGGCACCGGACTGAATGAGCGCAGCTGTTTCCCTAAGTAGGCACATGCGAGGGGCAGCAGACATCCAAACAAAACCAAGAGCCCAATGCGAAACCCAGCCGCAAGGCATGTACACCCCACAGAAACATGAGCACCGTCTTCCTCCCGCTGGTCAGCCTGGGAGTCATTTAAGAGGAAGAAGAATTACGTGAAGAAAACAATCTTAGCAGCAAAAAGAATTATTTAAATGAAGCCAAAGTAAATGCAACTCCAGTGACCATGGGCTCCTTCTAGGCAAGTGAGAGATATGGATGTCAGTGAATATTTTAAAAGATTGCTAAATTTCCTACTAACTGCATTATAGAACCTGGGTGATTAATCTATGACTATTCTGCATTTCTCTTTACTTGGTAATACACCAGAATTCTAATTAGCTCATTAAAAAGCTCAGTGACTTATGTACTCAGTAAGAAGTACATACTGATTTTTGTTAATAGAATCTGTTTTTCAGTCTACCTCAAACTCCACTTCCCCATCTTCACTTTATGTATGTGGATCCCCTGTGACAAGGCTGATCACATGACCTGAGTCAGCTCTGTGCCTCGAACTTGGGTACAGGGATGGCAACAGTTTTCCTGAGATGTAAATGGTCCCTGGACATGATTTTTCTAGCACTGCAGTTACATATCTCACAAGCTGGTCAGCAATAGAAATTTATTATCTCATAGTTCTAGAGGTAAGGATTTGAAATCAAGGTGTTGGCAGGGTCATGCTCCTTCTGAAGTCTCTGGGGGAAGACTTTCCATGCCTCTTCCTGGTTTCCAGTGGTTGTGAGCAATCTTTGGTATTCTTTGGCATAAGCTTCTTCACTACCATCTCTGCCTCCATAATACCAAAGCCATCTTCCTCCATGTGAGTTCACATGCTATTCTCTGTGCATGCCTCTGGGTCTATTCTCATGTAGTACAGCCTACTCTATTACAGGGAGATCTATTCTTATTTGACATGTTAATTATATCTATTTCCAAAGAAAGTCACATCCACAGGTACCAGGGGTTAGGACTTCAACATAAATTTGATATAATTCAACCCAAAGCACAAGGTAAGAAAGAATCTCTCCCACTATGATTGCAAGCTCAAAACCATGTAAGCCTGATTTTATGTTTGAGAGAAAATAGGCAGAACCAAGAGATAGTGGAAGATGAGAAAGGCAGGGCAGTCCTAATGCTTTTGACTTCCTGGATTGCAGCCAAATCAGAATCCCAGTCCGCTCTGGGAATTCCCAGTAGCATGACCAACAAAATATCATTCTTGTTTACATGTATTTCATTTAGGTTTCTGTCACCTATAATCAAGAAATCCAGTTGATCATCAGGAATGAATAATGCTGTATACTATGAATTCAAATAGTTTCCCATAATCTGGGTGGGGTTATTATAAAGATTAGTCATGAATTGAAAACTGTTGAGATTAAGTGATGAGCATATAGGAGCTTATTATTAAACTATTGTACGATCCTCTGTACGTTTACCTATGTTGGAAATTAAAAAAAAAAAAAAGCTAAATCACATGTTCAATAAATAAACCCTCTCAGGTATCATCCTTAAAGCCCAGCACAAATCAGGTGGGAAAAAGAACAGAATCACACCTAACCCAGACAATAGCAGACCTCCACAGGGAAGAGTTGTAACACATGAAAATAGTACAAAGTTTTTCTTTGTAGCCTCCGCAGAGCTGCCAATATTAGACTCAAAACTACCCAGTCTTGAGTTCTGACAGGATGTTGAGGTCTTGGAGAACAGCAGCAGGATTGTGACCACCCCTAACCATGCAGAGGAGGTTCAGCAATGCAGCTTCAACCCCTGGGACATGATGGTATGTCACTGTGCCCTGAGCAGGGTATACTGAGCTGTGTACTGTGCTGGGGAAATTCATCTTCTCCCCCAGGTAGTTACAGGAAAGCAGCTCTTATCCACAGCAGCCATTAAACAAGGATGTGGCTTAAACAAAAGACAGGGTCACTTCTCCAAATGTTCACTGACAAGTATTATTGTTCCAACATGAGGATAGCATCTATGGTTTATGAAATATCCGTGACTCTGTTCCTCAGTCTAGTCACCTCTTTGGGACCCTGCCTCCTCTTGGAGTAGAGGTTCTCAATGCCGGTTACTCATTAGAATCACCTGGGATCCTTAAAAAATCCTGACTTTCAGGCTGCATCCCAGACCAATTAAATCACAGTCTCTGGAGGTAGAGTTTAGGAATCAGTATTTCTAGAAGGTTCCTCCATTATTCTAATAAGCAACCAGGGCCTCAACCACTGCTTTGGGTAGACCTAGAGCCATGAGGTGGTCACTCACTTTGGATGTGTGTCTCACTTCTCTAAGGCTTTTCTACTCCTGGTCAGATCAACCCTACTTCCTGAGTTACTCACATAGGTATACCTCAGTCAACCTACAACCTAGCTCCTTCCTCTTTGTTTAGTTTTCTAGAATTGCCAAAGTAAAATATCACCAAAGAGGCTTGAAACAATAGAAATTTATCCTCATGGTTCTGGAGACTGAAAGTTCAGAAGCATGAGTTGACAGGGCCATGTCACTCTGGAGGCTCTGGGTGAGGACTTCACCCTGGCCTTTTCCTAGCACCCAGCAGCTGCTGGCACTCCTTGATGTTCCCTGGCTTGTACACAAATCTCTGCCTGCATCATCATTCGTTGTCCTCCTGTATGTCTGTGGCCTTCCTCCTCTCCTTATGACAACACGTCATTCTAGAATAAGAGCCCACCCTACTCCAGTGAGAACTCACCCTAGCTGAGTTATGTCTGTGATGACCATATTTTCAAAGAAGGTCACATTCCAAGACCCCAGGAAGGAAAAATTGGGGGAGATATTCCTTAACCCAACATCTCCTCACCTGCACTAAGTCTTAGACTTTGCCTTTACCAGAACACGTGTAAGACCTAGCTTATTGTGAATATAATGCCTTTATAAAAAAGTATTTTGAAATCATTTCCAATTTATAGAAGAGTTGCAAAGATACTACAGATAGCTCCTGTACCCCTTTCACCCAGCTTCCTCTAATCTTATAAAATCATAGTACATATATAAAAAAATTAAGACATTAGCACTAGTATAATACTATCAACTTAAACCACACACATAATGTGTGTTTTGTCAGCTTTCCAACAATGTCCTTTATCTATTCTGGGATCCCAAGTGGGATATCACCTTGAATCTGGCATAATACTGTTAAGAATGAAAAAGGTCCAAACCAAGTTCTATGCACAGAATCAAAACTACCCCTTGAGGGTTCCCTCCCTTGCTCACCTCTGACCTCCCACCTACCCTTGTATTTGCACTCAGCTGGCCCTCATTCTCATCTGTACGTCTTTCCTACTTGAATCTGATGGTCCCAAATTTTTAAGTTGAACTTGTTCTTAACAATATTGAGGTCGAGGGGCCACTCAGAGAATTTAATAGAATATACAGACTCTCCTCTGAGAAAAATGCACTGACTATAACAATTTTGCACCCAATTTTGGAGCAGTCAGCTGTGGATCTCCCTTCTCCATCCCCAAGCACTACCTTCCACAGTTTGAACTCCCTGGGCATTGATACTGCAAAACAATCAGCACATCTCACTATCAAGCCCTCTCTAAAAACATTTTCTCCAGATCCTGGACACAGCTGGCAGGACTCTGTACTCTGGGTTTTGGCCAACACCAGCTGCCTGGCCACTGCCTTGGGTTAAGGTTGAGAAGCACTGTCCAGCAAAGCCCTTCTACTGGGTCCTTTTAGCCAACTAAGCTATCAGTATAGAAGCCCTAGCAGCTTGGTTCAACCCAATACCACTTCTGAGCATATTTTCTCTGTGATGATAAGAAATGTCTCAGAATTCAACACTTTTCAGTTCAAATGCTGTGTTACCATCTGAGTTTTAATAAAGAAAAATGACTGCAGGGTCATAAGTGCTACCAACTTCAGATCTGTTATTTTGAAAGGGCAGTGATCTCGGTCCCAAGGGCAAGGCCTGCCTTCTACTCCTTATCTTTGGAAAGAGCATGGGAAGCCCCCCTCATGTGAAAACCACACAACTGTCAACTCTACAACTCTTCGTGCTCTTAGCCCCCCACACCAGCCCTTGCCAGGTATCAAAGAAAAAAGAAACTCCACCATTGCTCACTGCCATAGTGTGTCTGAACCACCTGTTCCAACTGATTCCCCAAACCCAGTTCCGTCCCAGGTGCTCAGGGTGTTTGTTTTCATCAAGGGCCCATTGTTGAGGATGGCGCAGGTGTCATCTGAGCTATGCAACCATTGGTAAAAACTCCTCCAGAACCCTTTGCCCTGAGGTCGCACTTTCCCCTCCATTGACATTCCAGCCAGTATCACCACCATGCCTCCAGCGTCAACCAGAAAGCCACAGGGTTGGGGAACAGACAAAAACAATTCTAAAGGCAGGGCTGGCTCTGTTCTTACCTTCTGCAAATGGTTCCCATTCATAAAACCGGCCCATGAATGGCTTGTTGTTGTAGGATGCACACTGTACCTCCCGGATACTTCTACTACTTTCTGGACATACCTAATAAAGCAGATACAACGAATGCAGTTAGTGTCCATACTTTCCATAGCCCCAGTCAAATCCAAGGATACCTTTCAACTTCAAATATCAGCCTTCTACCTTGAAACCAGGTGTCTGAAATTTTGCTGATCACTTTGCATCAAAAAATTTTAGGGCTGGGGGTGTAGCTCAGTGGTAGAGCACTCGCTTAGCATGCATATGGCTCTAGGTTTTACCCCCAGCACAGCAAAACAATAAAAATAAAAATAAAAAATAAAATGATTAATTAAATGCAGATCCCCAAGCTTCTCACGAAATCAGCTAAGTCAGACCCTCTGTAGGGAAACCGAATCTTTAAAAAGTTCCTTGGATTAAGTTTTTGGCACATGGTAATTTGAAACCCACTAACTCAAACCCTCTGATCCCCACAGGTGGGTCTGCTCCCCTTCCTCACAGGTTATCCATTTCCACCTGTTTGTGCACACCCCTCTCCTTGCACAGGTTAATATTCACAGCACATCCAGAGCCCACGTGCCAGCTCTACTTTAAACATGTCATACATATTAGTTCATTTAATCTTCACAATCACCAATGAGGCAAATATCATAGCCTCATAGATTTTTCACAGATGAGCAAACTGAGGCACAGAGGAGTCACATAGCCAATGAGAGGCAGAGTCTGAATTCAAATCCAAGCAGTCTAGTGCCCACCAGCTCTCTCTCATTGTCCTCCCCATCTTTTCTAACTTCTGTCCACCATCTGAAGCAAGAGTACCTGAAATTTATCATGCAAAAGAATCATCCAGAGATCTTGCTGGAAATGCAGACCCCTGGGTCACTCCCCCAAAGATCCCCATCAGTAAGTCTGGGATGAGATCCAGGAATCTGTATGTTATCAAGTTTATCCAGGTGAATCTGACACTTGAGAATACTCAGAGAAAACATGCAGCTCCTCCTGGCTTATTTCTTTCTAAATTATAAATGGTAAATAGAGCAGAGCTTGACATAAAAGAAATGTGAAAAATAAAGTAAAATAAGAATCTCGAATTCAGTTTGTGGATGGATCAAGTATGATTTACCTCCTTAATATATAGCCACACTTAAAAAAAATATGGGGTATGCATTTTATCAGAAAGAAAGGGAAAGGAACTTGATCCCCTAAACATTAAAAAGCACCATGTATAGGAAACCTCTAGAACAAACTGCTAATACAATTGGTCAAATTCCTCAAGGATTTGTTAAAAAAAAAAAAAAAAAATCTACTGTATGCATTAGAAACACCAGGTTTCCTGGAAAAGGAAGGATCAGAGGGAGAAATGAGACTGGTGGGAGGGTGGACATCTCCTGCTTGGTAGGGGACAGTAGAGGGAGGTTGCAGTCACCGACCTCAGGGTGGTCACAACCCTGCTGCAGTTTGAGTCAAACCATATGGAGCAAGAAGCCTTGCAAAGTAGCATATGATGGGAAAGGACTGGGTGGACAGGCAGTGTGGGCTGAGCTCTGACAACCCGTGAGTCGCTGACAGGCCAGACAGCCCGTCTCCAGGGGCTTGGAGCCCACCTGCTGGCAGCCCTTGCTCTGTACCCATGTAGGCCTCCTGCAGCACCAGCTGTCCCACAAAGAGCTTTGGGTTAGGATGTTTTCCCCAATCTTTTGCCAGAGCTAAGTTCAACTAGGATGTGATCCATGGGACAGCTTGGAGAAGGCACTGGCCCTGCAGCCACACCTGAAGCGGACGTAGAGAAAGAATTACTAAGGGGTTTGTTAAAAATACAAATTTTCAACCCCATCCCAGTTGGAGGGTGATTAAAGGGCCCAGGAATACATGGTTGAGGTAATGCCTCTGGTGGTTTTGGTGCAACCAACCTGGCACCAAGGTTGTACAGGAGTGATTAAAAGCCACGCCCACACCCTATCTCCCCAACTACTTAAGGATGAGGACACTGAGACCTGGAGAAGTGGCGTGCCTTGCTTAGGGGTCCCAGAGTGACAGGAGACAGAGCCCAGAGGACTGACTGCTCACCCTGACCATAACCAGAAATGGGAGGCCAGTTGCTGGCCTGCAGGCTTTCACAACAGAAACAGGGAAGATCGAGTGGGCTAAATGTCCCATTTCCCAAATACCTACACCTATGTAAAGTCAAGCTGCTTCACATCCAGGCTTTAGCCAGAAGCCACCCTTAATTAACCTGGTGGGTCTTACCAATGTCAGAAGTTGTAGACTACAAGACATTCAGTGGTTTGTTTACCAGCTTTCTTTCCATGAGCAAAATACTTCCAAGAAGCCAGACTACAAACCAGTGAACCTTCAGAATAATCTAGAATTGCTTCGCATTTGACAACATAATTATATATTTCATGACTTAAAAAATAATCCATAGTCTATTAAATGAAAAATGTTAAAATAATTGATTATGTGTATTCCCCATATGCATGTGTGTATATGTGTGTGTAGACAGTTTAAAAGCTCTGGGAGGTGGGGTTAGAGAAGTTTTCATAAATTTTAGTCTATTTGTATGTCAAATTGTTTGTAATAAATATGTATTTATGCAATAAATATGAAAATGTATCAGTATTGAGATCTTCCAAATACATTGGCCCTTAACCAATCCTGATGTACTTGTAATTTATCATCTTGTGGTGTGTCACACTAAGGCCTGGGGCTCCTTACTGCCATCCAAGTGTATCTGCCAAGGCAACCAGTTACCTGTGATGGGTCATTCAGGATACCCTGTCCCCTGGTCTTCAACAAATTGTTTATTTCTGAACATGGCCCAGTTACCTCCTGAAACAGGAGGACTTAATGTGGCATCAGACCCATGGTGGAAGGTCAGGTGCTGAGGCAGCAAAGTCACCCACAGTGGCCAGAGTCAGCCAAGTCCAGTACAGTATCCAGCAGGCAGCTGGCACTAGAGACGACAAGGTGCCCTGGTAGATCAGCACACTCTGTATGTGACCCCAAGCAGGGTCTCACATGATACCAGGCAAACCGCCAGTTAGAGGCAGGGCACTACTCCCTGGGGAGGAGAGGGACTCAGCAGGAGCAATCCAAGACTCCCCAGGCCCAGTGGTGGCCATGGGTTACTAAGACAGAACTATGGTACAATCAAGGAACACAATCAAGCGATGATAAGGATGAGGAAGAGTAAAATTTTCTTTTTAGTACTTATTAAATGCAGAACTTTACCATGTGACTTATGTAGATTAGCTCATTTCAACCTAACAATAACTACTATTCCTATTTTATAGATGAGGAAATCAAGGTTAAATGAGCTGCTACATGAGCTTCCCAAGGTAACAGGTCTAGTAGGGATAAAATCAGTATGTGATCCAGGCATGGGGTCTAAAACTTACAGTATAGTGCTGCCTTGATAACAGTGCTACTGTGTCCCTCATGGCTCTGAGGACAAGAAAATTAATTTGAGATGGACTTCCAGACAAGAAAGCTTCAGTTGCTTCCTGCCTATTTTCAGGTCAGGTCTAGGGGCCAAGGTCAGATTCAGCCCCAAAGACCTGGTGAAGTGACTGGCCCTGGTTGTAAGGAGCGTGGGCACTGTGGAGTGAGGATTAAGACCAAGCAGGCCTGGGAAATCCTGTTTCATGTTTCTTTTGTAGATTACATCTGTTTGTACTTGTCCTACTATTATCAGCATATAATCTCCTCTTATTTTAACAGACTCTCTGAAGTTAAAACTTCCAGGTTACAGAGCACTTTACATTTGTTACATTTTAAATTGGTTGTTTCCTGATGTCTTGGCCGAGTCACCTTCACCTTGTGGGTAATTGACTTTATATTACACTGTGAGCCAGCTTCAACAGGTTTCCTGCAGACAGCTGATCCTTTCCAAGGGCACAGATTCTTATAATCTTCAGGCCAGAAAACTGAGACAGAGGGGAAAGCCACATAGAAAGGGATCAGGCTCATCTGGGATGGGAGCCTGCTAGCCAAGAAATGCCTCTGGGAGATAATCTCCATCCAAATGACTCCCACCCCAAAGAGGGATGGATGTTTCCACTGGACTCTTAATGGGAGAGAAATGAAGGAGTATTTTAAAAGAATGAGCTGAATCCTTATAAAGCAATACAGGCCCTATCCAAAGTTCCATCTAGACAATTGCCTGGAGTTGCTATGAGTCACCAAGAGTATTATGGAAACTCCGGCTACATTTCTAGTGACCCTGGTTAATCTGAGATGACAACTGTGTGTTCCCAACTTCATTGCTTAAGAGGCCACCATCAGTGATCAAACACTTACCTTTGGGTAATTAATTATGTTCATTTCCCCAGGAGATGAAGAGCACTATGCCCAATGAAGGTGGTGCCAAGGAACATGACCTTGAAGTCAGAGTGGGTCAGATATGCAATTTTTCTTTTTTTATCCTTTGCGTTGCTCTGGATTCAATCAAAAGATCAGCTACCATAGCAACCTATGATGTATTTAACATCACCACTGAAAAGTCTAAAAACAGAAATCTAGCAAATGTCCCTCACTGCCATGAGAAAGTGGCTGTGTGATCTTGTCAGACACTGAGCTTCTCAAAGTCTAAATCACCACATCTGAATGATAATCCCCCAAACCCCAATCACCAGGGATTCTGGTGAGGATTAAATTAGCATACATGAAGGTCGATGCTCACAGGAATGCCCCATGTGTCTGAAGGCACTGAAGAGGGCTGCAACTGTTCCAGAAGCCCCAGGGGCCGAAAGGTCGGTATTTTGAACAAACATTCTCTTCCTTCCTTTCTCTTCTGCAGAAAACGGGATGTATTTTCCAGCTATAGATAACCAGGCACCAAAATTTCTTTCAAGTTACACAGCACGATCTCCAAATATTTACCATCTCCTTTCTCAAGTTACACAGGACAAATCCGACCTCAAAAAAGGTGTGCTTTTTTGCCACCTCCCAGCACTCCCACAATTCTCCAGTCAGTGAAATGATTTGTCCAAAGAGTCAGCCTTTGGATCAAGCCTTGGATTTAAAAAAAAAAAAAAAAAATTCCAAGTTTTTCTTAGTTCTCAAACTTCTATTTTTTTCCCCACACAGGAGAAGTTCATAATGTTCCCCTAGAGAAAGGTGTTTCCCTTCCATTCAATACACAGGTCAAAGTCCCAAAGGATGTTAAAATGACTAAGTTTATCCATTTATCCACAGAATCCTACACTTTTAAGTACTCTGGACACACATACATATAAACACAGACCTATCCCAAGATGCTTATTTATTTCTGCCTCTTTAAATTATTTAAATTGTTTACATACCTCTATGTCTAAAAGAAGGCCTAAAAAAGAATACCTTTTCCCTGCTAAGTAAGCAGTATATGGCAGAATACACTTACTAAATACTCAAAACCCTTACTGCCCTAAAGAATAAATTTCCTTGTGGCTATTTGAGGTATCCTATCAATAAGAATTACTTCCTTCTCCTCTGCCATCTGCCAGGGCAGGGTACAACGTTTCATTCAAAGGCAAACAAGCACTGTACTGCGGTGTTGTGACTAATGAGGAAGCAGAGCAGAATCTGTCGAAATAGCCTCTTGCAGGGATCTCATAGGTCTCGGTTTTAAAAAATCGGTAAAAACGTGGAAAAATAAATTTCTAATCTTGCAAAGCAAAAAGTTAACTGACCCTTCCTAATATTGATAAATCAAGAACATAAAATTATTAACATTCTATATGTAGCCAAATGCATAACTAAAAATTAAAATATGGTTAGCAGAGTGAGGAGGTGATGGGGGAGATGTGAAGTTGATATTAGTATACCATTTAGAATTATTAGTATATTATTTAGAATTATGAAGAGAATGATTATAAAAACTAGAAATTCCCAAAATGACTGTGAGTACATTTTGGGAGAGGGACTAGGATATATCTGTCTCTACCACTGTGATATTCCTTACTACTTGTACAAGTTTTTAATAATCATGAGAAGTGACAATTGTAAACAGTTCATATAAAGGCATGATTCACAGAACTTTCAGTGGAAATTCCAAGTGGTTCAAGAAGGCAGAAAGTGGAGTTGCCAAGGCACTGGCATTAACACACATCCCAGCTAGGGACTCTGGTGATAAGCTCATAAGAAGAGATGTGAATGTGGAGCCCTGAGTCAGATGGCCTGTCCAGCCAGTAACTGGCTCCTAGGTTCCTGGCAAGCTTTACACCTTACAGAATTGCACTGAATTCTCACCTGGCCCTGTTTTCTAAGTTTCTCCTTCAAACTGCAGTCAGGAAGTTGTTTGTCAGCTCCTCTTTCAATCAATATCAGATCAGACATGGGGTAGGATTAGAATCTGCCTGCAGGGAGCATGCTCAGCTGCATCTGAGATCTGCCCAACGTCTTCCCTTCATTGTCACTTACTTTGAAGCAGAAACAACTCCACGTGGATAAACCCATTGTCAGAAGTCAGTCCCACCCCAGGGAAATATGCTGGAGAGTCAGTGATATCAGAACTCACCACACCTGTGTTTGCTAAAAGCTTCTTTTAGCCCCAGGGGTTCCCCCTTATAACACTAAGTGCACTCTGTCTAAACTCAGGATCACACCTCCTCTGGCAACAAAGCCCCCTAAAAACTCATAATCTTGTCTCTGCCTTGCACCAGGTGACTGGCCACAGCCCACCTCCAGAAGGGGTCAGGGTGTCAGCCTGCTCTCCAGGGAGAAAGCACTGAAGCCAGGGCACGTAAAGCAGGTGGGGACAGACACCCAGGCTGCCAGCACAAAGGACATAAAGTGTCTTGGTGGGTTAATATATTTAGCAAACACTAATACAGACTCCAGAATCAGTTCATAGAAAAGGATTTTTTAAAAATTGCATCCCTCAGGCATCTGAGGGATTGAAGTTTGGTTTCCCCGTCCCCTGTTGCACTGCTACAAAAACTAGCTCTCGAGTCTGGGGATTCAATGTGCTTCCACAAGAAAGACACTGAACCATTTACTGGATTCCTTTAATACTTCCTAGCTTTAGCCATAGCTGGGAAGGTGCAGCCTGCAGATAAGTCAAAACCACCTTTCTGTGATGTTTCTTCACTGCTAGAGACATACCTGCAGGTGAAGCTGTTGCTCCCTGGAAAAGCACCTGATTGCACTGAAAGGTCCCCAAACACCCACTTCTTGCTTTTTAACCCTTATAGGAAAGCAAAGGGCTTCCTTTTGGATTCACCTCTTCTTCCTAAAATAACTCTCTCTTCACCCAGGTAATCATCTCTTCTCCAGGATACCCTCACTGATTCCTCCCAAGTCTCGCTAATTCCCATCATCTGGGGAATCTGAGCGCCTAAGGAGGGGCTGGGAATGTGCAGCTCAGTGGAAGAGCACCTGCTTAGCATGAAGGAGGCCCTCCGTTTCATTACCAACTCAAAAGAGAAAAAAAAGTTCTTAGGTGGCATGTGTGATCTTTGCTATTATTACCACTGATGAATCCCTCCTATTGCACTGGACTCCCAACTGCTAATCTCAGTATCCCCGACCCTGACAGCCTAACCCCACTCAATTAGTATCCATGGTGGTCCATTCTGTGAACTCACAATAGTGGATGTTAACGGTCTTGGAATCAGACTGACTCTTGCCTCCACTGTGTGCAGGCAGAGGGAGAAAGCTGCACTAGTTAGACTGATAGCACCCTAAAAGACCACAGGGTGGTTTATCTATACCAGGACCTATACCTTAACTTCCTCATACACAATGTAGGTTTAAAAATATTATTCCGCCATAAAGAAGAATAATATTATGCCATTTGCAGATAAATGGATGGAATTGGAGAATATCATGCTAAGTAAAATAAGCCAATCCCAAAAAACCAAAGGCTGAATGTTTTCCCTGATAAGTGGATGATGATATATAATGGGGTGGGGAGGTGGGAGGGTGAGAGAAGAATGGAGGAACTTTAAATTACGTAGAGGGAAATGGGGGGTATGAAAAATGGTGAAATGAGACAGACATCATTACCCTATGTACATGTAGGATTACACGAATGGTATGAATCTACATCATGCACAACCATAGAAACAAAATGATGTACCCCATTTGTGTACAATGAATCAAAGTGCAGTCCATAAAAAATAAAATAAAATTTTTAAAAATCTTTATTTTAAAATCTCCGTTCACAAGTCATTAGTACTAATATTTATCATTGAATTGGCAGTATTTCATAGATGTTGTCTAATATGAATCAAATAATCTTAAAGACATGCTAGAATGCTTCAAATTCCCAGATGCCATCATGATAAGGTTGGGCTTACTATTAAACACAGGCTTTGGAGGGTGTAAAGAATTCACTGGCATCAAGCTGGTCATATTAGTTTCTTTCTCATCATTTTAGAACTCTGCCCCAGGAATGATTACATTGAAGCAACGCAGTGGAAATACTGGGTTTCTCAGCAGGTTCATCATATCATCAGGCAAAGGGAAAGGACTCTGAATCACAGTTAATGCAGAGGATAAAGGGGAACTGGTAGAAAGTCTGGCTATTTTGTCCACGAGTTTCATGCATTACCAATTAGAACTTGGACCATGCTCAGACATGGAGACGTTTACTCTATTCCTGTCTACAGAGGTAGGGAAGTCACAGTCACCTATCGAGGTCTATTTTATTTACTAAGACTGTGTCAGCACCTTGCCAAGACTTAAATATCTGACCACATCTGAACCTCACATCAACTCTAAAGGGTAGGGATTATCATGATCTACATTTTACAAGGGACCTTGGAAGGTTAAGTGATTTGCCAAGGAGACTTGGCTCATCCGTGTGGAAGCTGGGATTTGCATCCAGCCCAGCATCACTCCCAAACCCAAGTGCACAGGCACTATCGCACATTGCCTTGTAGGTCTAACATCTAAGGAAACCAGTTAGTTAGAATCACTTTCTGATTTCTCACTGTGTGTAAAAATGTTTCTCATTCATCTGTCTCATGTACAATGGTGAAGCCAGGCTCATATGAATTTCTGCATTTTGAGATGTTAAAGAATAAATTCTGCATTAATTGTGTGATTCTTTACAATGGAAAGGAGGTGGGAGGGACCCAGAAGACATGGCTGCTCTGAGATCATGACACCATTCTGCCTTCCTGTCTTGGACTAAGCTGTCGGATGCTCATTCCTCTTCTCTGGCCATCCTGGAAGCCTAGTTCAACTGTTCCTCTATAGTAGAGTCCTCCTCAGTCCATGATCCCTGCTCTGTGCTCCACGTGAAGTGCTCCAGCACAAGCATGGTAACCAACAGGTAGCTGCACGCAGAACTCTCTTCTCCTCTGGACCATCAGGGGGCTGAGGCAGGGGCCATGACCAGAGATGAGACACTCTGCACAGCATTGACCCCTGACTCAGACCACTCCTCATGTTTATCCCCATACATCTCAGAACTGGGCCCTATGCTGTTGGGAGTGTTAAAAAGGCATGTGTCCCATCAAAATTGGAGTGGGATATACTGTTTAAGGGATGGTGTTCTGAAACTAGTGGAGTATTTCCAACCTGTCCTGGACTACAACTCCATCTTCTTCTTCTCCCAGACAATAACTAGGAGAGATATCTAAGTGCATGCTGTTTTGTTTTTAATCTTTGGAGCGAACATAAATAATAACCTGCATTTCCTGTGAGATTAGTAAGATTTTTCACATTATTTTATGCTTTTTTCTTCTTTGGGGATTTGGGGATTCATGTCATCTCTTAATGTTGGACACTTGGGAGGATATGGACATGTTCACACAAGGTCATTGATGCTAAGATGCTAGAGCACATGGTCCATCTGGGGAGGACTTAACACATGAAGTCTGAGGCTGCTCTCCTTGGAAAGGCCTGTTGGCAAGGTTGGTCCATGGCTGGTGTCTAGGAATTTGGATTTCAGGAAGTCTTCCATCACTCTCTGAAGGGTAAGAGCGGCCCACTGTGCCTGAACTATATAAACAACCTAGTTTATACTGAACATCTGCTTTCCTTTTGGGAGTCTGGAATTTTGTAATATGCCAAACAGACAGCAACCATGTGACCAGCCCCCATTAAAAACTTTGGGTACAGAGAATGAGTGTTCCTGGTAACCACTTCACATTACCACTGATGACTGTGCTCATCCTCACTGGCAGAGTACTCTTAGGAACTTGTGCCTGCTTTCCTCAGGGCTTGGGTCCCATGTGCCTTTTTCTTGACTGATTTGGCTATGTGTCTTTTCACTGTGATAAGCCACAGTCCTGAGTAAGACCACATGCTGAGTCTTGTGAGTCCGCCTAGGGAATCGTCAAACCCAGGGAGGTCTTGGGGACCCCTGAGAGCATTTTCAAGTATTCACAGAACTTCACAAGAAGTCATGGCATTATAAAAAATATGTAATCATGGCACTTGTAAGGAATGACATCTCTCAATAAGGGTAAAATGGATGTGCACCTGGGGCAGTGTGGTACATTGTGAAAAATGTCAGTGAGAAGAAGGAATTAAGCCTACATGGTCCTGTGTCAACATGTACTTCTTTGTTTTGCCTACTTTGGAAACACCAGAGGACATCACAAACTCACAAGAAGTTTCTGAAATTTCTTGAAATCCAGTCTCCTCAGCGATGCAGCCACCCCAACACCCAGGGACGCCTGGCTGTACATAGGGAGAACAGCCCTGCTGTTGGCAGGATAGGCCTGGCAAAAAGAGCCTGCTTTAAAAATGCGAGTTAAGCGAAAGAAGTGCTAAGCAGATGTCAGACACGTTAGGCCAAATGTTCTGTCTCTTTTTCTTTCTCTTTATGGTTTACTTGGTTTTCAAAATTAAGAAATGTACTAGTCAATGGGAAAACGTGTTCTGCATTACAAAATTCATTTAATTTTAACAGAACAACAATGGAAATTCAAGAACAAGGACCATGTCGGATCATGCAAGAAATTCCTAGCTTTTTGATTTACAAAGCCCTCTTTTACATCACCTCACTTGATCCTTATAATAACTATGAAGTAGAGAATATGACTTTTTTTTTTTACCTCCCATGGTACCTAGTCTGTTATAAGTAAAGATGTTCAATTAAGACGTTTGGTTGACTGATTAGTGATGGCTTTAGAAAAGTTACTGCTTTATAAAAATTAATAATTTCTGAAGTCTGTCAGTGGAAGAACAAACTAAAAGCAATACAGGAATTCAGAGGAATTATTAAGATCACAAATTAAGTCATTTCTATGGACTCTATAGCAGGAAATATATTTTTAATGAGGAAATTGAAGCTAATATATAACAGCTGGCCTGTTACCCAGTAACAGAGTATTAAGGCAGATTAAATTATTAATGAAAAATATAGCAACTCAGAAATTTAACCTCTTAACACTCTCATTCCTTTCTCTTTTATACATGACCTTTAAAATGATATTAAAAACAACACATTTGCTCACCTTACATAGTTTACACAGATAATTAGCTCTCCCATTCACTAGCTGTGGAATCTTCTACATGTTATTTAACCTCTTTCCAACTATAAAATGGAAAGAGAAGCAAACTCATAAGGTTAAGGATGGAATGAAATAGGGTAAATAAAAAGTGCTAAGCACAGATCCTGGCTTCTTATGAATTCTTAATAAAAGTAGGTATTATTAATGCATGAAGACGGAATCAATAAATATTTATTGAATGTCCAAAGTGTGTACTCAGCCTTGATAAAACAGTACAGCTATATAGATTCTTTGAATATTGAAATACTCCTATCCAGTTAGTAAATAACTGCAGCCCAGAAGGCTTTAAATGCCATCTGTCACCCCAAATGTCCCAGCTCCTCCCCTAAGATAAGGAGACTCTTATGACCTCTCTATGAGACACCTTCATGATAAAATACCTAAAGTTTATATGCCTGGAGTAGCAGGGAGTCTACAGGAAACCTACTTGGTTGCACCTCCCCAAATATACACTTCCTTGGCACCACTGCTGGTTGCCCTAATTCAACCAAATTGCGCTTGACCCACAGACTCACGAGCAAAGAAAGAAATATTGTTGATATAAGCCACCAAGAATTTGGGGGTTGATACTTGTTACATAGGAATAGCTCTAACATCACTAGTAAGTGATTTATCAATACATGATTCTATAAGCTATGCATAAATTTCTAAAGCAATAACTTTACAAAAAAGTAAAGAACATAGGGAGATTATATAAAGAGGAAAGAGAGGGAAAGTGGTGTATAAAAAGATCTCTTAACATGGTCTAAAACTTCATGCCTTTGCTGTCCTCCATGTGCCCAGTGCCAACTGACTGGAAGGGAAGAGGAGCAGCGGGTTCCAGGCCCAGCACCAGGGGTGTGTACTCACGTCGGTATTGCAGAGCTTGTACTGCCGATAGGCCCCGATGCAGGAGATTGCTGTAGATCGCAGAGGCTGGGAGAAGCTCTGAGAGGCTCCCTGGGCCCCCATTCCATGGTTGTTGCTTGTTTCTGGGCTGTGGAAGAGACTTGAAGCTGCAGGGAAGCCTTGGTCATGGGTCAAAGGCAGCTGGTATATGGAGTCTTCTGAGGTCTGCAGTCCAGAGCGAGGACCACTGTCACTTTGGTACAGAGGTGCATGGTGGGGGAGTTGGTAGGCTGGTGGGCTGTAGCCATGCCTAGGAGCAGATGTCCCCTGGGACCTGGAATGCCGAGGTGAAGGCCTCTGTCTCCGAAGCCTCTGTGGCGTCGTGTGTGTAGTGTCGGTCTGCAGTGGTAAGATGTACGGGGCCTTACCATAGCCATACTTTCCAGGACCAATGGGACCTCGGTTCCTGTTCCTAAAGACAGACATACAAGAGAAGAGATAAACAGAGACACCTGAATTTTCATGTTTACTCAGAAGTTCATGGTAGAAGGGACCAGCTAGGAATAGAAGCTTGGGAGAGAGCCTGTGGTGGAACTGGGAGGAAGAGTGGGGGATCCGAAGAGAAGGGAATGTCAAGGAGGCTGCGGAGTACAGCAGAGGTGGGACTCAGGTGGGTGAACAGCAAATGATGTCAGTGGTTGGGGATGAGTCTGGAACAATAAACTATAGTCAGTATGTGCATCTTATGTTAGGAAGTTTGTGCATTTTTGTAGGTTATAGGGAACCAGTGAAGGTTTTTGGAAAAACAAAGATGTGATTGCAATTACAGTCATTGTAACTGCCTGTTCACTTTTTTCTGAGAAAAATATATTTTTCATGTTCAACATTTCACATCCTGTTTCCATTATCATTTATACCCAAAGAGCTTTTCCAGGGAAGTAGATTTAGTTGAGCAACAACCACATTCTAAGGCAGCCTAAGGTCTGATGTGCACCGACCTTAACCCTGCAGTGATCAGAGTGGGTCGAGCAATTGACTACGCCATCGTTCTTGAAGCAGCCCATACTAAGCAACAGGTAAATGGTCATCTTCACGTTGGCATAGATCTTAAATTTTGTAAATATTTTCATAAAGGTCTTATTGCTTCGTGAGACTTAAAGAAAATCATGGAAAGAGTGGTATGCTCATAAATGTTTAACAACTGCATGTCCAGAGAGCACAAGGCCTTGAAGCATTTGTAAATTTCTATGGTCAAATACTACTACCATAGCCAATTTCAAGCCACTGGTATGAAGACACAATCTGCTCTAAGAAGCAGATAAAAACGAGTTCCAGAGCTGGGTTTGCAGCTCAATAGTAGATAAAGCCCATGTTCTGCATGCACAAGGCCCTGGGTGCCAATCCTGGAGAAAAAACAAAAACAAACACAAAACAAAACAAAAACAGACTAGCTTCAGCACTACATGCATTTCAATTTATTATGCAACTACTATTTGCAAAATACAAAGCTAGAAATCTTGAAGAAATACAAAAATGAGTCAAAGTTCCCAAGACCCCAACCCTATAACTGAAAGCAACTAGACCATGATGCAGGGTGGGATAAGGGTCACTGGGGCAATACAGCTGTACTTTGGGGATTCTAAGACATCAGGAAGCACATCTGTCTGTGGGGAATCTGAAAAAGCGCAACAGTCACTGTTCCAAAAATTGGGAAACCCAGGTTCCAGTACTCTGTGGAAGGACTTAAGTCATCTGACTCTTACTTATTTGTAAAATAACTGAACTGAATTAAATGACCGCCAAGGTTGCTCCAACTCTAAAATTATATGCTTCCATAATAATTAATTTTACATTTATGTAAAATTGGAAATGTGCCCAAGGGTTTCTACAGGATGGCCCCATTAAAATAAGCACATTAAAATAGCAATCAAGGTGAAACATTGATTTCTGCCCTCCTGCAGAAATTCTTTCTTCACTCCACATAACCACTGAATATAAAATTTAACAGAGCACAACTAATTATTAACATCTTTATCACTAATTGTACCTCCATTCTTAGCTGATATGGTTTTGAATTAAACCATGAGGCAGTGTTTATTTTGCCTTTAGGCATTTCTCAATTAATTTTGGCAGCACTTGGGACTCTGTTAATGATGGGGGCTTTAACAGATGCAATTAAGAAGTTAGTATGTATATATATATATATATATATATATATATATATATATGTAAAACTTGGATGTAATTTGCCTTTTTCATTCTTGTGGCAGGCCAGGTAAAATGAATGACATCATGCAATGGCAAAAGAAGGGATTTTATGCATGATGTTTTTAACATCTGAAAGCCTACCCAAAATCCCAGCCTCAAAGGAGGCACTTGGTGATCATAGCCAAAGCCAATGGAGAAATGAAGACACATGCAGTATTGCATCTTAAACTTGACCATGCCCAGGATCATGTGGGATTTGTTAAGCTGCAGATTCTGGTTTAGGAGGTCTGGGGAGCAGCCTGTAGTCTGCATTTCCAACAAGCTCCTAGGAGATGCCCAGGCTGTTGGTCCACAGACCACATCTTTGAAGAACAAAGTCACTAAGCTGAAATTCTAAACAAAAAGGTCAAAATTCAGCAGGAAAAATCTATCATTTTTAGTGAAGATTGATAACAATGACATTAAAACAAAAAACCTCTGGGTTTGAGGCATATTTAGAGATCTGTTCCCTGGGAAAAGGCTGCCCAGTTCTTGCCCACCCAGAGGGCACTGATGAACCACGACTGACTTGGTCTTACCCTTGGGGAGCCGAGGAAGAACCTGCTGTTGGCTGACGACTTGTGTAAGTGTCTTGCCCAGGGCTGCCCATCACCTCTGTGGGGTAACATACACATTCACAAATGTCTACTTTTGTGTTCACACTGCCTTGTGGGGGGCTCTGGTTAATTCCAAGAACCATTCAAATTCTACCAAAACAGCACCATCATTGAAAAGATGATAGTTCAAAAGCAATGACCACTAAAAGCAATAAGCAACCAATTAGTGTATGATGAAGGAATCCTTAACTTTCTGAGTCCTTGACTCAGAACACTTGGATGAGTGACAGATTTGTTCCTAGTTGGCCAAGAGAATGCTTGTTTTCCTTATGATGTCACAGCGAATAATCCTGGTGGTTCAGAGTGGCCTCTTCCCCACCAGGACACAGTCCATCTGGTCACTTGCAGGGGGCCTCCATAGAATGAGGCAGATTTATACAGAGTTGTGACAATAAGCACAGATGTGGCCAAGGGGACCTGTGTGGCCAGTTAACTCTTCCAGGGCACATATGGTAGGTGCCCAGGATGGCTGTTAAGTTGATTCATTCTGCTTGATCTCCCAGAACCCAGCTGTGGAACTTTACTTTGGGTTCTCCACTTGTCAAAATAGTGGCTAATTTCTAAAAGTTAAGCCTTGAGAAGGAAATAGAAAAAATAGGGTTTGGGATCAGAGATGAGGAAGTCAGAAGAATGAAGTGGTTTTTGACATAGGCCCTGGAAGCCAGGATTCCTGGGTTTGAATCCCAACTGCAGCTTGCTAGTTTGGAAACTTTGGTTAAGTTACTCAATTTTTGTGTGTCTCAGCCTCTTCTAACAGGACCAGGACCAGGATGCTTCTGGTGAAACACCCAGGACGCACCATTTTGAGAGATGGTCTCAGGGTCATGCAACTATTGCCCAGAACCTGAAAGTGAGGTCAGTTGCTTTAAATATTGCACCCTACAGGCCCTCTGTCCCACTCCAAGCCCAGAACTCACCCTGTACTCACTTATAAATTAAGTTGGTAAGACTGGAAAGCATTCCCTGTCTGAAATGCTTAGGACCAGAAGTATTTCAGATTTCAGTGTTTTTTGGACCTGGGATATTTGCACAGATTTTACTGGTTGAGCATCCTTAATCTGAAATGCTCTAAAATATGAAATTGGTGGTACCCTCCTAATGGACAGTTGTAAAAATTAAATGATTTAATAAGATCAGAAGTCTTAATGCCTCCCAAAGATTATGCACCATACAAGTATTTGCTTAAAAAAAAAAAAAAAAAGTTGTAGTCTGGCCAGTTACTAGCTCTACAAACTTTGGCAAATAATGCATCTGCAGTCTTTCTACCTATAAAATGAGCCTCATGACCATTTCACATTCTCTAGGAAGACCATAATTAAAAAGACAGATAATAATAGGAGTTGGGGAAGATAAACTGAAACTCTCACACATTCCTGGTGGAATATAAACTGATATAGCCACTTTGCAAAACTATCTGGAAGTTCCTCAAAAAAGTTCCTGTTACTATACACCCCAGCAGTTTCAATCCTAGGTATATACCCAAGAGAAATGAAAATACACCTTTACACATGCCTTGCACATGAATACCTATAGCAGCAATATTCATAATAGCCAAAAGGTAGAAACAACCCAAATGCCTAGTGACTGATGTACAATAAACAAAATGTGATCTATCCAGAATGGATCATTATTCAGTCACACAAGGGTTGAAGCACAGATATATCCTGCCACAGAGATGAACTCCAAAAACATCTAAGTGAAAGAAGCCAGACATATTGTATGAATCTTTTTGTATAAAATGTCCACAATGGGCAAAACCACTGAGACCAACAGTGGTGATGGAAATGGGGAGATGGAAATGTGGGAACAGTGGGGAGATGGAAATGTTCTGAAATGAGACAGTAGTGATAGGTGTTTAACTTTTGCACATAAAACTTGTGAATCATCTAAAGTGGCAAAATGTATGCAAATTAAATCTCAATAAAGCTGTTACGTTTTTAAGATGAGAGCATGAGTAATTCCCATCTTATCTACTTACAAGTATGTTGTAAAGATCAAATTGAGGTTACCGATGGGAATATATTGTTTGGATCTGAAAGCAGTCTATCATTTGTTTTCTATTGTTTGTTTACACACCATTTAGAAAACCTTCAGGGAGTAACTTCCATGGGCATCTGTTGAGCACCAACTATGGTCTAGATTTTCTACTTGTTCACATTTCTGGTCTTGACAACATGAGTGTAACCCGTGCCCCCAGGAGGACTCAAGAGACACTAGTCAGCAGTGGTGGGTAGGAAGGGTTTCACGCCAGGTCCCTGTCCCTGTGGGTGTCTGGGAAAGTCCTTGTCTCTTGAGGCAATGGCCGTGAATGGCACTTTCTTACAACAGGCTGGCTGACACCCAGGGGCCCACTCTGTACCACATGCAACTGTGTGACGTTAATGCTGAGCAGTGTGATGATTTCAGTCTCCCTCTCCCAACTCCACACTTACCCTGGAAATGTGCCACCTCCAACCATCCCTGTGACAACTCCCACATTTCTATTTCCTGCCTGAACCCCTCCCCTGAGCATCAATCTCATATGCCCAAAGAACCTCTAGGCCAGAACCTGTGAGCTGCACAGGGATCACCAGGGGCTCTTGTCAAAATACAGCCTGTGTTTCAGCAGATCTGGAGTGGGATCTGAATCTGCCTCTGTAACAAGCTCCCAGGGCTGCCAATGCTGGGGTCCTGGCACAGCACCGTGATAGCGCCACTAGAAATCCCCACAGACACCGCCAACCCAACACATTCAGGCCTGGACCCACCATCTTTCCCACAACACTGCTCCTGCTCTAGTGCTCCCAGGAATTCTTAAACTTGAACAAGCACCAGAATCTCCTGGTGGCTTGTTAAGAAGGGCTGTTAGCCTACCTGCCAAGAGTTGGATTCTGGTCCAAGAGGGCCTGAGGTGGATCTGCGAGTGTGCCTTTCTAGGCTGCTGATGCTCTTGGTCTGAGGACCACACTGTAAGAGTCACCCCTCAGTCTCATGCCCAAGTGCCACTGTCCCCCAAAGTCGGTTGATCTTCCCTTCACCTCTTCTCTCCATGGGAGGTTCATACTCCTCTGCTCAGTCACCAGGGCCTGCAGGACATGGCTCCCACTGCCCCTCGAGTCCACCAGGTTACTGCATGGACTACTACTCCCCTTGCAGGTTCCCCACAGACTCTCCCAGTTTATCCTCCAGGCTTCTTTCCTTGTGGTTTCCTCCTCCCTGGCTATCTTCCCCAGCACCAGTGCCTGAAACAACCTCCTATCTGTACCCCAAGACTTTGCTGAAGCATATGTTCTCAATGACATTTCTCCTCATCTAAACTCTACCCTGACCCTCCGGTCCACAGAATGGATGTTCTTTCTCCTTCTATCAAACCCCACTTAACTGTCACAGCATAGTCATCTTTTATTAGGTATATCTGTTTACATACTTGCCTTAGCTTACTAGACTGCAGGGTCCTTCCTGGAAGGGGCCACATCTTATTTGTCTTTCAATCCAATAACACTACAATGACCAGCACAAAATAGGCGCTTGATAATCAGTGTGGAAAAACTGAAATAAGGGATGATTGGTTCCAACCACTATTGCCAAAGGAGGACATCCCCATACCCACTTCTACATTTAATTTCTGTTACATGAAATACTGTATTTTATTAAAGACAAACTACTATAGCCTTGTGAGGACAAGGCAACCTCCTCTGTGCAGGAATCGGTGTCATCGATTAGGTGAGCGCATTCTTGGTAACAAACACCTAGAGAAGAAACAGGTCCTCAGACTAGAAAGGGGGACCCAGCAGGGACTGGGACTTAGCCTTTCTTTTCAAAAGGAGCAAAGAATTAAGAGGTCAAGGGTGTTTCGTGCTTGCCTGTCAGAGCTGGAAAGCCACCCAGGCGAGGCTGTCAGCAGCCTGTGGCTAGGGGATAGCTTCCCACCTCTTTTCTTAGTTTCCAATACAGAATGGAATAGGAGAGTGAGAACCCTGCCTTCCAGAAGCTGGGCTGTTTGTAGTGGTTAAACTTTCCATGTTTATTTCCATTCTGTCTCCCCTCAGAGCTCAAGTCCCTGTGAGAGGCTCGGCCTCTCTCAGCTGTGCTAACATGAACCACACATGGACCACAGCATCCCACACAGCAGCAGCCCCTGGCCCACTGGCCTGCAGGAGCCACAGGAGAGGAGCCAGGACTCAGGAAAGGAGCTGGGGAGGAGCTCGGCTGCCTGCTGGTGCAGAAGGTCTCCTAGCACTGCTTCGCCTTGGAAGGTCTAGGTTTTCCAGCAGTGACATGGGCTGCATTATTTGTATTTAGGCATCTGGGTGAAGCTGCTAGGAGGGAGAAGTTCTCGCACAGAGAAGATGGGAAGAGGCTGGAGGGGCAGAGGCCTGTTTATTACTGGAGATAGCTGACTACATCAGGGATGGATGTACGTCTGTGCACAAGATTCTGTTAAGAACACTGAAGATCCCATCAACTCTTACTATGAGGGTTAATGCCCATATGATTTTAAAGGTCCTTTATGCCACATTTTCACATTGCACTGTTGTGATGTATCAAAACTAAACTCTCATGAAGTCAATCTTTGGGGCCAAATTTCCTTGCCCAGTCTTAGCACCAAAGACAGACCTGAAGAAATATGAAACTAAGTGTCACGAACTCCCAGTTACACGTGGTGGGGGTGGGGGGGCACTGATCTGAAGGTTGTGTCTATACCAGGCTCAAAATGTGCATGTGCACCCTCCCCTTCTCCTGCCATCAAGGAGACAAAGCAGATGCTTCCACTCTGCAGTGCAAGCTAGGAGAGGGAGAGGGAGGTGCGATTTACAATGACTACCATCGGCCAAAGTCCATTAATATGAACAAATGTATTCTTTTTTTGTGGGGGTTGGTGTACCGGGCATTGAACCCAGAAGAACTTAGCCACTGAGCCACATCCCCAGCCCTTTTTTTGGGGGGTGGGGTACCGGTGACTGAACTCAGGGGCACTCAACCACTGAACCACATCCCCAGCCCTATTTTGTATTTTACTTAGAGACAGGGTCTCACTGAGTTGCTTAGCATCTCACTTTCGCTGAGCCTGGCTTTGAACACTCAATCCTTCTGCCTCAGCCTCCTAAGCTGCTGGCATTACAGGCGAGCACCACCACACCTGGCATTTTTTATTTTGAAACAGTGTCTCACTAAGTTGCTTAGGGCCTCATTAAGTCAAAACCTTAATGGTTTTAATAGACACTGAAAAAACCCAGACTGAATGGTGGTAGTTACACCTAGGAGTTCTTCTCCTCAGTGCCTGTAGAGATACAGAGACGTGTGTTTGGGGATCCTCACTGCAGCCTGGGGAACTGGCAGGACTCTGAAACCCTAGCAGGACATGGTGTAAAGAACTAGCCAGTGCATTTCTCTCGGTAATCCCTTCTCTTTCCTCCAATTCTTGTAAAATGACATTGAGGATTACAGTGCCAGGAAAGGGAAGACCTGAAGATCCTCACCAGGAGAGCAAAGGTTTTTTTAAATTTGAAAAACTGGGCTTTGTCAATCCAAAGTTAAAGTCTAGGCACCTAGAGCAGAAATATAGTTCGTATGACCTGCTAAGAAGGAGGCGTTATGACCTTGGAATTATCCTTCCAAGCCAAAGGCAATTAAGATTTGAGTAGCAGGCAGAAGAAGGAAGAACTGAGAGGTCGTAACCAGAGCCTGTGGCCCGAGGTGTGGAACAAGGAAGCATGCTGAGGGGCCTGAGGACAGAGGGAGCTGCATGATTGTGGGAAGCCTGAACGCAACGCGGCTCAGGTCAGGATGTGTGAGGAGGGCGTTGTGGTAGAGGGGCCCAGCGGAGAGTGAGTAGGCCACTCTGAAGGTCTTGATGGTTCTGGTGAGAGCACAGGGCATGTGGCCCTTGGGGACTGGAGGCCAGAGGTATCGGCAGCCATAGCAGCAAGGGTGGATGGTAAAGGAGGCCAGTGAGACAAAGCACACAGCTTGCTCCCTTCACCCTCATCTGGGGGGCCAGGTCAAGAGAAGGGAGAGTAGAAGGAAGGAGAAGCATCCTGAGTGAACTGAGCACAAACCCTGAACAGATCATGCCCATCATGAAGTATCTCAGCATCTGTTTCCTGCAGCAGACTCAGGGTCAGGGACCAGTCCCGGCTATGGAAAAGTAAACTGTGCTGTGACCTGAGTTGTGGCTGTAAATTATGGACCTGATACCAGAGCACTGTTCAAAAGGATGAGGCAGATGTGCATACATTGACATAAAAAGGTCTCCAAAACACAGGAGAAAGAAACAAGACACAGCAGACACTAAGCTGAGGACACTAAGTGTGCTCCCATTATGTTAAAAGAAAGATAGAAAGAAAGAAAGAAAGAAAGAAAGAAAGAAAGAAAGAAAGAAAGAAAGAAAGAAAGAAAACAGAAAAGAAGAAAATTGTATGCAGTAAATGTATGTACAGGATACATTTTGGAACCAATAAAAATGAAATTTGAGCCAGGCACAGTAGCGCATGCCTGTAATCCCAGTGACTAGGGAGGCTGAGACAGGAGGATTGCAAGTTGAAGGACAGCCTCAGCAATTTAGTGAGATCCTGCCTCAATAAAAAAAAATTAAAAGGACTAGGGATGTGGCTAGTGGTAAAGCAGCCCAGGTTCAATCCCCAGTACCTGTCCCCACCAAAAAAGAAACTGAGCAATGATTTCCTCTGGGCGTCAGACCCAATGGGGTGGAATTGAGGCAGACTCGTTTGCCCTATTTTTTTTGTATTGCCAATTCCCCCCTTTGCACAATATAGAAAAGAAAAACACTAAATTGCTTTCCTCTGAACTTCTCAAAATACAATCCTTTACAGACGTAGTGAAGACCCTAGAAGCAGGTGTAGAAGTCTCCTGGCAGAACTCTCCCAAGGCTTGGTTTGCTCCATAAACATCGAAGAGAAAAATCAAGTGAGTAATTACAATTCTTAAATATACAGATACTTCACCTACACATCACCACTTATATAAAGCTAAAAGTCCCAAAGACTGGGGGGATAGACCTTGTTAGGGGAGAATATAGTCTTCTGGGATGTCACTGTCATTAACAGAGAAGTGGTGTACTCCCAGAAAGATTTTAGATCAGCAAGGACCACAATCAAGTCTCACACCCAGATGGAAGCTTCTGAGAGTCTGAATGTGCTCAGGCCACACACCCCATGTAAGGAAGAGCCAGGACTCTATGATATCCAATCCTACATTTTCATTAGTAGCAAATACCTCCACACATATTCCCAGTGTGGCTAAAAGCATCCCATCCATCAGGCACCCAAGTTTAGAACTTTAGATACTTCTGACTTTTCTCTCCATTGGCCTAGTTATTATTCTCCATTTAAAACACCTATATGGCTCATCTCTGTCTGGAAAACAAGTTCAAACCTGAATTTTAACACACATCAGATTTGATGTCATGTCACCACCTTTATCATCAGCTTGTGTCTATCTCCTCAGGCTCAACTCCAGTCTTCAACTCTCTCCCCCCAGATCCTGGACCAAACCTGACACTTTCCAGCCACAATGAACCACTCGCCACTTCCCCAACCCCCCAAATTCTCCCTTACCTACTTCCATACTGGTGCAGCCTTCCAGGCCCAACACAAACATCAGTTCCTTGTATGCTTTGCCCCAGATGCTTTGGTCTCTTGCAAGCCATTTACTTCTCTGGGGCCAGGCTTATGGTTGCTTATTCATGTGTGCACATAATCCCTGAGCTAGCCCTATGTGTGACACAGAAGCACTCTGTCAATGTTTGTTGAAATAATACATGTGAGAGACCAGAGCTTAATTGCTCAGCATTTCTAACTGACAGGTCAATAAGGCTACTACTGCTTTGGATTAATTAGTAGCAACAATCAGGCTCTAGGTTCTAATAAGTAAGTCAAGGCAGCCTCACATATCTGGGCGAGAAGCACAGAGAGCTAGCAAAAGTGGGTTGGTGGCCAGTGGCCATCTAGAGAGATCTAAGAACTGACATTAAAGAGAGAAAGAAGGAAGGGGCAGAGCTTAGGACCAGAAATGTGTGTGTTCCAAGGAGCCACAGATCTAAGGCGAGCTGGATGGGAAGGAGTTTGCAGCCCGAAACTGGAAAGAGCCTTGTTTTTCTGAGACTTGCCCTGATTCACTGTGACCACCTGCCAAAGGGAAAAAGGATATCATGTGCTAAGTTCAAAGAGGCTGAGAGCAAATGGTCTCGGCTGAGTGCAGATGTCTACTTAGAAGTTCAGAAGGCTGAAACTCCTGCCAGGACTGTTCTAGGCGATAAATTATCTGGTGTCTACAGAAGATAAGAGACAAAACTCTGACCACTTGGGGAAATAAAAATTAAGATGACGAAAACAAAAGCCTTCCTGGTCGACTACTGTGCCGCACACGTTATCACATACGTTGGCCATGGTGTGACCAGACCTGCTGCCTCGGCTTCCCACCAGGTGGGTGAGGTCTGGGTTGAAAAGCCAGAGTGAAAAGCAGCTGGGCAGGATTGCTCTGAGCCTTCAGGAAAGAAGGATCCCACAGGCTCACACAGGTCAGGGAGCAGGGGAGGGACATGGGGGAAGTGACGAATTTGTTACGTTAAAGGGAAAGATGTCACAGATGAACTCAGGACTACTTCAGAAGTTGGGAGCTAAGCAACATAGGTGAAGGAAGCAGAGAGGTAGTTTTGGTGGTTCATGACCGAGTTTAAAAGGCCCATTTGTACCAGGAATTCAAGTGTTAACTCATTCTTTCTCATCGGCCCAGATGTGGAATACCTATAAAAACTTAAATTGAGCAACAAATATACCACTTGTGGTGACTTTGGAATGATTGTTTGCAAAATTGAACACTTGGGAGTTAATGGGTTAAGAGACTCTATCCTCAATGACCAACCCATTGGTCTCCCAGGAGGTGAGGTTCCTGGGCCTTTCCCCACTCTTCCCCCATCATCCCACCAGAATAAAACTGAGCAACAACCTGCAGAAAAGACCCAGTCTTCCTGGGAGCAACAACCCCAGCAGGTGACAGACTCTTACCCCTGACATGGCCAGCAGGCTTCTTTTCTAGGATCATGCTTGAAAAATCAGTCAAGTGTCCCTAAGAACAAGTCATCCAGAGTGCCCACCAGTGCTGCTATGCTTTAGAGTGATGGCGAGGTTTCAGGGATCTTCAGGTGCCTTATTCAGCGTGGGCCCAGACAGATGGAATAAGGACAAGTGAGGGGACATTGAAGGAAACCAGTTTCAGTACAACAGAAATCAATGGTCAAATGGCTGCAGGGATGCTGTTAGTTGAGCATGTTATTCATGGCACAAGGACACCTGGAAGTTGCAATTCAGTGTCCCCTTAGTGGTGAGATGAATTGACCAGAGAAAGAGGCACCTTTCCAGATTTGCACAAAGACAGGAAGTGAACTAGCAGAGGACTAAGAGGAGTTTCAGCCAAGGCAGAGTTAACATTAGAGAGCTCGAGCAGACCATTTCCCCACCTTACGCTGTATCAGGCAGGACATTCCTGGAGGTGAGGAGGGTAAGGGATCAATTAGGATGTGGGTGGTAAGAAAGAGCCTAGGTTTTCCAGTATGATCACAGCCTGCGTCATCCTGGGCCAGTCACTCCACAGCTCTTCTCTCCGGCAGTTGAATGAGGATGGCAATGCCCACCTCACCTGGCTGTTGTACGGTCAGTGAAATACACAGCTGGAGTGCCTAGTGCAGGGCATGGCCTTCAGTAGACATTCTGGAAACATGGCTATCTGAAAGCTGCACCTCTCTGAAGGCGAGAGCCGCAGAGCCTCCAACTTGACTTGTAAGGACCGCCTCAGGGGCAGACCGCCAAACACGGGACTGGGAAGCACAGAGACAGCTTTGCCTGAAAGAACAGTCGACGCATTCATTTCTCCAGTGTAAGTAAGAGGAGCCCTCTCGGGACTCGAAGCTATTGCTAGTGTGAGTTGTAATCTGAACCTGACTGGCCCTCCAGGACTACAGAGGTTTAGGGGAGACCAAATGAGATTACCTGTGGGGCACAGTGCCTGGCCAGAGCAGATGCTAAGCAAATGTGGGTTCCTAACCCTTCTTCCCTGGGGACCCTCAAACAGTGCCCCCTGCCCCAGAGGCTAAACCTTTGCAGGTTGAAGAAAACTGAAGAACTATTTTCTGCAAGTTCTGCTGAATTCATTAACACAACAGCGATAATGATTCTAACACGACTTAGATTTTTGGGGATCTTTTATGTGAAAGGCCCATGGAGGAAGCAATAGTATTTCTCTCCTATTTTGAACGCCTCTCCCACTCTGAGTTTTTATACAGCTTTCTATGTACCCACATACGATATATCACTTCATCCTTTATTATAAATGTGAAATAACTCAAGCATAATAATCATCTTCCCTGCATTAGAGGAAGTTATTTAGGTGATCTGTCACCCTCTGTTAGTTGAAGGAGTTTTACTCCATCCCTAAACATATTTAGCATCGAGTTCTTAAATAATGTATTCAGTATTCCAGTAGCTACTACATTAAATGCCTGCCTGCTTTACCCATGTTCTCCCAGACAGCAAAGTAGGTCATCATTCCTATTTCATACACAAGAAAATTCAGTCTAAAGGACATTAAACAACCTGGCCAAGGTAGCATGTCTGTGTGAACAGATATCATTGTAATATTAACAAATGTTGCTGAGCAGATGAATGCTAAACTCTTACCAAGCTCAAACAACTGCAAGATAGTACACCTTCTACGTACCAAATTCACATTCATAGAGGATTACAGAGATGGGCTATTTGGAATGAGGATTTACTGGACTGAGGGGAAATGACTCTTTTCCCCCAAATCCAGGAAGAAAAACTTTTCAGCAGTAGGTCACAGTGAACTGTGCTCCAACCATGGAGGAAAAGGGGGAAATGTCAGCCAACTGCTGCTGGATCCATAGGGCCACACGAGGACCAAATGTTTCCATAGGGAAAAAATTCATGAGCAATGAAAGAAAATATTGTGTGCCTGGAGTGCAAACCATAAAGGTGGAAAGGAACACTCTAGGGGCAAGGCCTGGCCTGGGGCATTAGGTGGGAATGGAGTCAGGGGCCAGGAAGGGAGAATAGCTCAGTGGTTAAGAGCAGGGGCTTAGAGGCAGAGTCTGGTTCAAATTCCTGTTGTGCAACCTACTAGCTCTGGGACCCAGGGCTCATCACTTTGTCTCTCCAAGCACAGAATTCTTCTCATATTACAAAAGGGACACGATGGATCGTTCATGCAGAAGAGTGCTATGAAGGGGCTCAGAGCCTCATCTGGTATGTCAGTTTCCTCTAGTTGCCCTAACAAACCCTCATAAACTTGGTGACTTAAAACAACAGATATATTCTTTCACAGCTCAGGTGACCATGAGTTTGAAATCAGTGTTGCTTGGCTGAAATCAAGGAGTCAGAGGGCCATGTCAGAGGGACTACAGTCACATGCTGCATAACTTTTCTGTGAAGGACATACACCACAGCAGTTTCCCCAACTGACACCATTGCAGCCATCTCAGTCCCTGGAAGCACACTCCATGATGCTTGCATGATGTGTGTCTGTTTCTTCATCTCTTCCAGCTTCTGGTGGCTGCCAGAAATCCTTAGTATATAGCCACATTGCTCAGTTTTCAAGAGCAGCATGTTCAAACCTCCCTCTATTCTACCTTCACATTTTCTCTGTGTCTGTGCTTCAATCTCCCTCTGCTCAATTTATTTTTTTTAGACACAGTCTCAACTGTATTGCCCAGGCTGGTCTCAAACTCAAACTTAAGTAATTCCCCCACCTCTGACTTTCAAGTAGCTGGAACTACATACAGGTGTGTGCCACCATGCCCAACTGCTCTGCCCATCTTTTATAAGAATACCCATGATTGCATTTAAAATCCTCCTGAATACTCTAGGAAAATCTCCCCATCCCAAGATCCTTAACTTTAATCGCATGTGTGAAAACCCTTTTCCCAAACAAATTAGCATTTATAGTTTCCAGGGATTAGAAACTGGTATGTTTGGTGCGAGTGGGAGTTATTCAGCCTGTTACACAGAGTACCATCAGTCGTTGCTTTTGTTAACAGAGATGAGCCAAAAGAACTACACATACAGACAAGGGCTGTGGGTTGATAAGAAAGCAAGGATCTGAAAAGCTTTCCCAGGGCTGTGAGCACTCTATCCTGAGAACCAACAGGGAGGCTGAGAGTGATACAGCTCAACCACAATAGCTGCCCCCAAGCCCTCTCCTGTGGTGGTACATATCTGCACCCATGTTGTAGGCTCAGGGTGGAAGGTATGCTGGAGTTGGACAACCCTGCATCCAGGTCCCACTTTGTCCTGTACTAGAGCAGGATGCTGGGGACACCTTTACCTCAGCTCAGGGGCCTCCACTGTAAACCAGGTCTGGCTGAGACCAAAAGAACCCATACCAATGATGTGGCACCTCCCAGCTGTAAAGATGACTGCCATGACTATGACTGTATCCACCATACGTGCAGGATCCTGCAAGTGGGATGAGTAAAGGAAATGCCAGGAACTCACACTCAGGAAATTCTCCACCCCATCCTCATGTGGCGGCAACCCAGGCTGCCACCAGGTGTGCCCTGAAGGAGAAGCCCGAGAGGATTCCAGATGCAGAGCTCCATCCCCCTTCTGGGGCACACATACTTTTTCCATTGCCCGTCATATCTTTCTTCTCCAATCAGAGTTATGAATGGCTTGGAGAGGGTTCAGTGCAGCATTCTTAAGGCGAATGTGATCTTTGTTCTGATAACTAATGAAATACTTCTGACACTTAATGAAATGCCACAAGAAATGAACAAGGACTCTTTGGAGGCTTGTCTGAGATCAGAGTAACTCAAGCTTTAAATCTGGCTCCAATCTTTCCTAACCTACAGGCAGAAATGTACATACCAGTGGGCCCAGCTCTGCTACAAACCCTCTTGCTGAAAGGGCTAAAGTTTCCAATTTAGAAACCAAAGCATATTAAAACACCATTTATCTGGTTAGCATCAAGAGGTAACTTCTTGTCAGACAATTCAAGAACTAAGTGGAATTCCTGTTTCAGAAAGGAAGGAAGCACAACTTTCCTTTGAGGAGAAAAACAAAAAAAACATGGCAGACATGGACCTTGCATTTCAAATAGATACACCTACTTTTCTGCTAACTACCCAGGATGGCCCAGGAGGTTTGCCAAAATGGAACAGAGACAAGGCCAAAGAGTTCCCTTCTCCTTGCCATGTGGTTTCTGCCCCTGCCCTGTATGTAACCAGACTCCCCAGGTATCCATGGAGGGTCAGGAAATCAGCATGAGGCCCTGTGAAGTTTAATTAACAGCAAGTTCTCCTATCCAGCTCCATGACTGGTCCCACTCAGCTCCAGGCACCCTCAGGACAGAAGTAACATATTGCTGCAGAGTTATTAATGATGAAATGCAAATAGCCTCCAACACAGTGTGCAGGAAAGGAGGAGCTGGAAAAACAAATGATTCCTACCTGCAGCCAGGCACAATTCCCAAGGGAGGTGGAAATGGGTGGGTCGAGCCTGTGATGGAGGTCTGGTCCTGTCTATCCTGATTTAAAATGAATGACCCTTTCAGACAAAAATACATGTATGCATGCATACTAACACATATATTCATGTGTACACAAGTACATATGCACATACAAAAAAAACCCACAGAAAATATGGACACTCTTATAGGAAATTACAGAATTATTCCCAAAGAGTATCTGGTCAATGATAACAAAACAATCGAGACATGTTGTTTCTGAATAATATCTTGTGTTTTTTTCAAAGAACTTTTACAGTTGTTACCTCATTTGACCCTCACAATAGGCCTGTGTGGCAGACAGAGGACATATAATTACCCATGTTTTATAGATTACATTAAGTGATTCCCCTAGGTCATCCAGTTAGCAAATGATGGAGCTGAGACAGGAAATAGAGTCTAATGACTCCCAGCCAGAGATTTCTACAAGGTAAGACATGGGAGTCCTTCTAATGCAAGAGGGCTGAAACCCACGCAGAGACCAGCAAAAAGAGGTCGGATGTGTGAAAGACACTTTTCAGTAAACTTCATGTGATGAGTTAAAAGTATGAATAGAAGGATTTAAACAATTGTGATATCAATGTATCTGGAGAGACGAGAAACCAAACATTCCAGAGGGATGTTGGAAAACGTGCCTGAGAGTTACATCTCCCAGTCACTTCTCTTCCCATTATACGAATGGAAGAAAGGATGGTGGGAATGCTTAAAACAGAAACCAGCCTCAATAGCAACATGGATATAGAGCAAGAGACCTCAGGGAGTAGGATGAGACCCCTTTGGTTACAAATGTGGAAACTAAGGCCCAGAGCAATGAGGTGACTTCCCCAGGATCAAAGCATTCATGAGAGCCTGGAACTGAACTCTCGGCTTGAGATTACAGATCTTCTTGTCCTATGCCAGCTGCCTCGGGCATCTATTATCTTTAACTTCATTACCCTTACTATCCCTAATTAATACCAGAAGTCCAAATAAAGACCCTTAAGGATAAGCGTGGAGAATGCATGCTTTTTACTCTTAATTTTTCTGGGAAACAGAATTGCCTAATTCCATGGACAACAACCAGGGATGATGTGGGAAAGGGCAGTATGTCCTGGTAGCACAGAAACTTCTCTGTTACTTGGGAATTCTTAAGGCCCCCAAATGCAAGGATTTTTCTACTGCAGTAGGCCAATCATGCACCCACCCCAACCCAAGTATATACATCAGAATCCTTGGGAACTATCAGTGCTACCTTATACGGTAAAGAGACTTTGCATTTATGATCCAGTTAAGAATCTTGGGACAAGTTGATTACCCTGCATTATCCGAGGGGGTCCATTGTAATCACAAGTGTCTTTATAAGAAGGAGGTAGGCAGATGAGAGTGAGAGGAGATGAGATGACAGAGCGATGGGAAGAAGGGCCACCAGCCAAGGAAGCGTCCAGATGCTGGAAAAGGGAAGCAAATAGATTCTCTCCTGAAGTCTCCAGAAGGAATGCAATCTTGCCAATACCTTGATGTTAGATTTCTGACTTCCAGAACTGTAACAGAATAAATTTGTGTTGTTTTAAGCAATTAAGTTTGTGGTAAGCATTCCAGCATAGGCAGGAAACTAGTACATTTATTACAAAGCTAGAGGAGCAGGCCTAGCTCTCTAGCCAATGAACACTGGCTTCTTGAGATTGATAGGGTGGTGGGTGACTCCACACACTGAAAATCTCAAGGACATTAAGAACAAACTTAGATGGACTGTACATGGACACATCATTTTGCTTTAAAATGGAAAACAGTTGGCCATCTGTGTTTATGGGGCTTGTCTTTCTTGAAGGATTTCTAGTTCAATCCCCTAAGGACTGCTAGAAAGTTCCTCCCTGGAAAGGAGCCTGTGGACTTCCCCAGGCTCGCCGGGATACTCCCTCATTCTCAGCCTGTGCTCCAGCCCCATCAAACTATTTACAGCTTCCACGGGATGACGTGCTCACTCATGCCTCCAGCTCTCCACCCTGGCAGTCTGCTCTTTAGGGCAGTGCCCTCCTCACTCCTGGGCTCTGCTATAATCCTTCTTCTTCAAAGTTCAGCTCACTTACCTCTTCCTCTGTGAAGCCTCACCTGCCTCCCTCAGTTCTGCTCTGCCTACCTGTCTCTCCCTTCCCACACCCTGAGCATCCTCTTGCTAGAATAGTGCCCTGGGCACTAGGGCTTGTAAATGTCCGTTTGCTTGTCTTTCTCCTCTACTCCACCAGCATAAGCTTCTTGAGGACAAGAAACACCTCTTCTTCTTGTGTCACCAAACTCCTGACATCCCCCATCTATATCGAGTCATTTCTAATTCCTTCCCAATATTTCCTCCTGAAAAATGCAAACTCACCCTCTGCCATGAAGTCACACTGATTTCCCAAGAATGAGTCCTATCTTTGCTCTCACAGCCCACTGTTCATCTCACAGGTAGACTAACTCATTACACTCCATTGGTGGTTACACCTGAACTGTTCACTCATTAGACACAGAGGTCCTTGAAAACCCTGCCTCTTCCACGTGTCAGTCCCTTCTATGTCTAGCATAGTGCCTGCTCCACAGAAAATATGAAGGAACAAAGATTTAATGAAAATGAAAACAAAATAGGAAAAAAAAAAACAATGCTCAAGTCATCTGTATTAATTAGCCCTCAGATCCAGAGACAGCCTTAAGAGCAAGTAACTTTACATGAAGGCTTTGAGTGGCCACTTTGTAATGACTGCTAGTTGGTGTTTCCTCTGGCTTTCCCACATAGGCTTTGGAGTTCATGGTCAGTTATTTTCAGTGTTACTATGCAGGGGTAAATACTGTAGGAAGACTTCATTTTACATCTCAGATTAAGAGATATTTATTAAACAGCCTAATTAGCAAGTATTACCTTTAACTTTGAAAAAGATTTCTGAGGGGGTATGACATAGTGCAGACTGGGATTTAAATCTGCCTCTCCTGCATGCCTTCTGTGTGGTCTTGAAGTAGACATTTACTGAAACCCTTCAGCTGGTTATCTGAAGTGGGAACAACTGGTCTACCACACAGACTGTGATCTCAGGGAGATGAGATAAAATACTACCTGTGAAACTACTGCTGATGTGCTTGGCATGTGGAAGCTCGTCCCCCATCTGAGGTTCCCCACTCTGTGCTAAACACTGTGTGAATCACTCAGTTCACAGCAACCGAATGAAGTAGGAAAAGTTAAGCAATGATGGCAGGATACACAGGAAGAAGCAGAGTCCAGTGACCAATCCAAACCTATCAATTCCAGAAGCTGAACTCAGAACCATCATGTAGGTTACAGCCTCTCCAAAATTTCCAGCTCCTGGTTTCCTATAATGCAAAGATCTTTTCAGTCACCAGTGATTGAGAGCTGACCACAAACTGCTGCTGTGATGTAAGTCTGGATGGCCTGGGCGAGAATATCCCTGACCCAACCAGACAGCTCCCAACAGAAGTAGTTCCACTTCTCCACAGAGGGTTGTAGGGAGCCCACCTCTTTCTGTCCCTGAACACTTGAGGAATGTGACACTCTCCCTCACCAATGGAGATGGAAGCCGTGATTTTTGCAGCTGGGACTCTCAGGTCCTGGGCACCCACAAGTGTCTCCAGTAGGTGAAAGCTATGATTTGGTAAAATCTGCTAATGGAGGAAGTGATTGTTCTCTCTCTAGAAAATTACTGATTCAAAGCCATGGAACATCCCATTTACCAGATTCCAGCTGGTTAACTGACAATCAGGACAATTGGCTAATGTAAGCCAGCATAAGGAAGGAAGCCCACAGGGAGGGAAAGTCCTACTGCGGAATAAGCCCTTTGGCAAATGGAGTGGTGAAAAAATTACCTGAGACCTTCAAACAGGAGTGGGCACCACTCTCATAACCTGTCCCTGTGGAAACTGAATGAAACTGGCCAACATTTTCAACACACGTCTGTAAGGTTGTGTACTTGGGTTCTGAGCAACAGTGACTCTATCTGGATGCCATTTTCACTAGAGTCCTTGAAAATGGGAGGAAATTCATCTTGGTTTCAACATTATCAAAAAGAAAGATCTTCCAAAGACTTGAATAGACATTTCTCCAAAGAAGATAAAAGAATAGTAAGCACAAGGAAAATATACACCACTAACCATCAGGGGAATGCAAATCAAAACTACTACAATGAGATGCCTCTCCACAACCATTAGGATGGCCACTAACCCCAAATCGGAAAACAGGTGTTGGTAAGGATGTAGAGAAATTAGAACTCTTGTTCATTATTGCAGGAATGAAAAATGGTACAGTTGCTATGGAATACAGCATGGCAGCTTTTCAAAAACTAAAATTAGAATTACTGTATGATTCAGCAATTTGCCATCTGGGTATCCAACTGCAAGAAATGAAAGTGAGGTCTTGAGGAAACACTGGTACACCCATGTTCACAGTAGCATTATTAATAATAGCTAAAACATGGGAGTAACCCAGGTGCTCATCAATGAATGGATGGATAAGCAAAATGTGGGAGACATAAATACAATGGTATATTATTCATCCTTATAAAGGAAGGAAGGAACTTCTGACGCATGCTACAACATAGATAAACCTTGAGGACATTCTGCTGAGTGAAACAATTCAATCCCTAACAGGTAAATGCTATACAATTCCATTCATATGAGATACTCAGATCAGTCAAAATCATAAAGGCAAAAAGTAGGATGGAGGTATGCAGGGGCTAGGGAAGAGAGGAAGCAGGAAATCATGGTTTAATGGATGCAGAGTTATAGTTTTAGAAGATGAAAAGAGGGGAGTTGGTGGAGAGCTGGCAGTTCTCTGTTTAACAAGCCACCCCACCCCACTGTAGGAGATTCTGCTATGTGCTCACCAAACTTGGAAACTTCTGCTAGCTGACAGTAAGTTTCCAAATTATTTGCCACAAAAACTTGAGGTTCCAAAGAGAGACCTTCAGACCAATGGTTCCCAAACTTGGTTGGACTGGAATCCTATCAATGTCTAAGGATGACCCGCAGATTCTGAGGTCACATTATGGAAGTCAGGATTTCCACAATATATGGATGTCAGAACATCAGTCAAGGCTAAAAATCACTGTTGGGTCTGGGTCAAGATCCCAGATTTCTACAGCAGTGCTTTTGAGGCTTCTACCCGAATAGTACAGCTTTTATCTGTGTTACAAACTGAGCCTCCACCTAAGACGGATTTTGCAGAAAGGATTCTCATGCTTAAAGAAACAGAAACTTTGCAAACAACTGCTGCAAACAGTAAGAGCCTTGAGATCCCATAACTTGATTTATATTTACCTTTGTGTCTGTCCTAGGGCCTTACGACATAGTAGATGCTTAATAAATATTTGTTGGAAGGTCAAATACTTATATTTGCTATCTGGCTCCAATTAAGTTTTCAGTTGCCTGGCATAGCAACCTAACCATTTCTTAAACATCTAAATCCAACAGCCTTTGCCTCAAACCTCAAACCTGAAACAGAGAGTGGAGCAGACAGGCATCCAAAGAACATGCCGATGTTTCTCCTTGGGGTCATATACACTGTGCAAATACCTAATGACTGATAAATATAAGCAAATGTGATTTTCATCAGCCGAGAAGCGCATGACATTCATTGCAGCACAGGCCTCCCAGGCTAATATTTGGATTGTTTCATCTGAAACTGTCAAATTATAAGAGCATGATAAAAACTTGTAGGAACCTCATAGTAAACAGTAACTGGCCCTTTGTCAATAAGTTAGAAGAAGAAGAAAAAAAAATGCCTGCTGCCAAAACACACCGGCCAGAATGCCTGCAGCACAGGCCAGTGGCCAACAAGAGCCTGCTCCCTGGGCAGCTCTCCTAGGTTCTCAACCACAGAGACTTTCAAAGAAGCCCCTCTCCCATCCAGGCGCCACCAGACCCCAGCCCTCCACCCTCACAGCCACCGCAGCAGGAAGCTGAGTGCTACGGGGACCTGGGAGTCAGCCACGCCACCTTCAAATCTCAGTTCTTCCACTGGCTTTCGGGTTCTGGTTAGTCATTTAACCTCCTAGGTCTCCAGATCCACCATGGTTCACATCTTCATCAGGTCTGTAGAGCAAATGACTCCCTGGGTTTAAATCCTGACTCTTCACCTACTAGCAACGTGGTCTGGGGCAAATTACTGTACTTCTCTGGGCCTCTATTGCCTTACCTCTAAAAGGAAAACGATATTAGTATCTGTCTCATGGAGCTTTCAGTGTAAAGTTATAAGAACAGTGCTTGGCAAGGTACAGACATTTCAATAAACCCTAGCCATCATTACTGTGCAATTTTGAAATCAGGAGATTTGAAAACCAAGTACGTGTCTCTTTTTTAATATATATTTTTTAAATTATTTATTTATTTATTTATTTATTTATTTTGAGAGTTTGGTAACAAAACTCATTGGGCCACAAGCCTGACCTTCCCTGACCTCAGGCAGTTATTTATGGACTCCTTGTTATCCTACTTGTGTGAACATTTATGCTTCACTGCTGAAATAAAACTGTTTGATTGTGGGATGTTGTCCAATACCACAGAGGGAATGCCATTCATATGTGAAATACACTATGAATTATCTCTCTCAAATTTGGATGGTCTGAATTTTAAAACATATTGGCTATAAGCATTTTAGATGAGGAACTGAGGAAGTATGTTTTGGGGGGCGTGTTTGAGCTGAAGGGAGACAACACACACTAAGCCCTTGGGTTGTAGGAGGAACAGCCAACAAAAGTCCCAGAGTGCAAAGTTGAACATTCCAGTTTCCATGCAGAAAGGACTGGCCTTTCTTTTTACTCTTCAATGCCAGTCCATGGAACACACTTTTCTTGACTCCTCTTCTATCTACCCAAAGTTGGTTCCTCCTTCAGAACTTATCTGAGGCACCCTTCTCTGTGAAATGGTCCTCAGTCTGCGAACTCTTACTGTACCAGGTCAGGAGCCTGGCAGGTAGATGGAGGGTGGATGGACTGCATCTCCTTTTTCCCTGCAGGCAGCCAGCAGCATATCAGCCTGGGCTAAGAGCAACTGTCATGCAGCATCTAGCTATTGGGGGAAAACTAGCCAACCATGCTGATGCCCAACGGTCACAGTATCAGGGCAGCCCACTTGACACGCTCAGTCCCTGACAGATGGGCATTAAAGTGGTTACACAAACAAGTTACACATTTCTTAATCATAGAGAGATATCTTATGCTTTTTGTTCTTCTTGTCCATGTTTACTTGTTCTTGTTGTTGCTGTTTCTGTATTAGTATTTTTTCAGAATCTATCAGGGACTAGCACACCCCCAATATACTGCTGAATGAATGAAAGTAATCTGTAAATATCTTTTGATTCATTCACGGATAAGCTCCTTTCAGTCCCTATATTTGCCAGGGGCACTACCTAATTTGGCATATTTATGCTTTTTAGAGCTGTACGACTATTTTGATGCCACTATGCCATTACTAGAGTTTATATTTTATTGACTTAAAAATATTTAGGTCCCTAATTCAACACATCCTTAAAGCACTATGTTCACTCAAAATATTTTGGAGAAACTTCCTAATGAAGTTCACAGAATCCTGAAACCCACAGCTTGGGAAGAGTTAAGACTCCAAGTTAAGAATTAAGACTTCAACTTGCCCATGGATTGTCTCTTGGGTTAGAAGTTTCTCTGCTTGCATCATTAGCTCAAATCCACACAGCTTGCGATCAGGGATCTCTTCTCCTCCCTGCACCTGGGCAGCACTGGAACCCAGGTATCTCCACGCCCTGCCCGCTCTTACCCTTCCATGTAAGAGAGGCCTTAGCCCTTTAAAAGGCTGCAATAAATCAAAAGATAGTGGATCTAAGAATTCCTCCCCACTGGGCAGAAACAATGCTGCTTTCTGTGGTGCAGAGGACAACGTCGGAGACAAAGGCAGGGACAGGGAAGTGCAGGTGGGTGCGTGGGTTTTGGCGCGTGCATACCTTCTTTCCGCGATGGGTTGGCGGCCCCGGGTCTGCGGGTGCCTACTGCCGCGCAGCACCGCTGATACCTGGCGGCCAGCGTCCGGCACAGCCGGGACACGCAACTCCTCCCGGCTCCGGTGCAGTGGCACGGACGTGCGCACTGCTGATACGACGTGGCCTGCGTAGGCGCGCGCTGCTGCACCAGGCCGTGGGCCGCCTCGCGCGCGGTACGAGCTGGGCAGGCAGGGCCGCGTCTGCTCCATCACGCCACCGCTGCAGCTGCGAGAGCAAGCAGACCAGGGACCCCAGGCGCCCCATATGCCTGGGGCGCTTCCGCTGTCCTCCAGGGCTCCCTCAGCTGTCGCTACCCGCTGTGGGACCTGTGAAGATAGAGGTTTGTTAGGAGACTAGAACCTGTAAGGCTTTAAGCAGGGCTGGTTTATCAACTAGGCACAAGTAGGCACGGATTCTGTTTTAAAATCAGAACAGGATGAATGTAATACAGCCTGTGTCGTAGTCATCTTGTGAATTTGGTCATGAAATAGATTTTTTTTTTTTTTTTTAATGGAGGAAGGGACCCACAAAGGCAAAGAAGTCCAGGACCCTCAAACGTCATACTGCTGTTCTGGTTTGGGTGTCATGTGGTGCCCTTGCCTCTTAACTGTGGGCTACCCTATCGTCTAGCTCAGGTCCTCTGGGTCAGGCCAGAGGGACTGGACTTCCCTTTAGCTAGGTAGGTGTGCCCTGTTTCTTCCTGTAGTAAAGGTAATAGACACAGCAGAACAGAGGTCATGTTCTAGAGTCAGGCTACCTGTGGTCACATCTCTGTACCACTTTCTAGCAGTATGAATGGGAAGGTTCTTCAGCCTCTCTGAGGTCACTGCATTGGAAAGGAGGATGGTACTGGTACCTACCTCATAGGCTATAAGAAGATTTAGGTTGGGTCATAGGGGAGATTGATACTACCTAAATGTTTGTTGGTAAACATAATGATAATTTTCTGTTTCACGCAAATAAGAAGAGATTAAAAATGTCAGAAAGTTTGCAAGTTCTGTCCAAAGTGTTTTTCTATTACTCTTATTCAGTTAACTGTTCATTTGCAGAGACCTACAATGCCAGGCTCTGCGCTAAGAGCTGCTACACTGTGGCTCCTTCGTTATGCAGATGTGCTCTAGCACCAGCTAGCTATATCCCTGGTGCTGAGTTGGTGCTGAGGACCAAGAGGAAAGCATCCCAGGTTCACTCAGGTGGCCCGATCCAGCAAGAACAGAGCTCTATGCAGCTAGGGCACAAAGGTGGGGAGGCGGAGGTTCCTGGGGGGGCCTGGCTTCCCTGGCTGGAGTGGCACAGCAGGGGCACTGAGAAAGCCTCAGAGAGGACACAGGAGTGATCATCGTAGCTATGGCTATTCAGGCACTTACTTGATGCCAGATGACATATGTCATCTCTGAATCCTCAAAACAACCCTCACCACCTTCCAGAAGGGAAACAAGTTCCGAGACATCCCGTGACCTGCCCCAGACACCTTGCTGCAGTAGAGTCTGGACTCGGATGTACCCTCCTGCTCTCAGTGATTGCACTTTCTGGTACTTCTTGCTCTCTCCTCAGGAGACAGTTGCTACTGCCCTTTTGGAATGTCCTCTCTGCCCTTGGAACGCTGAGCAACTTCATGACTTTTCTTACAATGTGGGATTTTCAGTGAAAACCATGGGCTTATATCTGCAGTGCAAAATGCCCACAGATTATCTTGAATTTTTTTTTTTTTTTTTTTTAACAATCTTGGCTTTGGACAGCTCTGTTTGGCCCAAGAACTCACAGACTTGCACAGTATGCTCTTCTGTCCTCACAGTGGACCCTTGAAAGCAAGACAGCCCAGGGATTATCTTTCTCTTTGTGCAGGACAAACCTGAGAAACTAAACTCTTTGACACCCAGACTGAGTATGGTGCTAGGCCTGCAGCTGTGATGACCTGCCAGGAACTGGTCACTGTGCCTGAGGTAAGTGCCAGGAAGTGTTCACCACTGCCATGGCTGTTACTGTGGTCTGCAGAAGCCAGGGCTCAGCTCTAGCCATGAAGCCATGAAGTTTGTATAATTGAGATCACCTTTCTTTGCCTTTGTTCCAGTGCACAGAGTGGACTCTGGATAATCTTTGTAGCTTAAGTTGGGTTCCTGAGGGTTCAGGGAATAAGTAGGGCTGGATGGGTGAGGAACCCAGAGAGCCCAAGGAGCAAACAAGCATCCAACCAGGGGATCAGGAGTCCCAGCCTGGCCACACTGAAGACAGTCACAGTCCACAGCCAGCATCCACCTGTCAGTTCATGCGAGCTACTTTCAGAGAGCCAAGGGAGGTTACAGAGGACATGGGGTGGGCCAACTGGAGATGGAGTCAGAGCAAGAATAAGACGGACGTGAGAGTCCTGGGTGACTGCTGGTAGCAGTGATTGGAGGGCTGCGGTGCAAGTGTCAGCCAGGGTGCACACTCAGCCCATGCCTGCTGAGCTGGGCGCCCATGAGAGATTCTCTGCCTGCTTATAATACAGAGAAAAACAAACAAAAATAAGCATTGCTCTTTCTTCTCCTCCCTGCCACATCCTGATTTATAATATTAAACTGAGAGTAGATTTACTGAGGTGGTTAGGAAAAAATGTGCCTCAACGGGCAGGTCTGGATCTATAAAGTCACACCTAAAGTGTATTTAGTGGGTTGATCTTTCCAAAGATCGTTCTGCATGCTTAACCCTAGACCCATATTTGGGAAAAGGGTCATTACACGTGTAATTCAGTTAAGGACCTCAAGATGAGATCATCCTAGATTATCTGGTGGGCCCCAAATGCAGTGGATGTGTCCTTATGAGGCACGGAAGAGAAGACAGACTCGGAGGGGCCGAGAGTATACCTGCTGAAACAGATGGAGTGATGCAGCCAGGAACCAAGGAACGCCTGGAGCCACCAGATGCTGGAGAGGCACGGAAGGAGTGCTCCTCCCAGGAGTTCTGGAAAGAACTCAAGTTCTGGTGACGTGTTGATTTTGAATGTCTGGCCTCCAGAATTAGGAGGAAATATATTTCTGCTGTATTAAGCCATCAAGTTTGTGGTACTTTATTAAAATAATAGCGTTGGACATTTGGATCAAGGAAGGAAAGTGTATCAGCATTGGTCAGGCACCTCCTCCATGTGGGGCACCGGTGCAGGCGCAGGCACGTGTGGATGGCCAGACTCTGTGGAGGAGGCAGCAGTAGGACCAGGTCACACTTTCCAGAGCCCCTCAATGCCCCACTCAGCCACCCTCGGAAGTTGGTACTGTTCTGTTCCTTTTACAGAGCAGAAACAGAGGGCCTGAGTGGCAGCCTGGCTGTGGAGGTCACAGTGAGAAGCACCTTCAGGACTAAAACTGAGGTCTCCTAACTCCTGTTCTTGTGCTTCAGCTTGTTTCTTTTTTTCCTCCTGCAGCATGTTGCACCCCTGCCTGTGTTGTTGTTGGAAAACAGAAGGGCAAAATGAGTAGGAATAAATCCACTTCTATAGTTGTTCTAGTGGAAGGATAATTGGGATAAACGAACAAAGGCAGAAATAGGTTTCGGGCCCATTTGGGGATTTCAGTTATCCACCACCTCCTGATCCCTCAGTAACGCAGATAACTAAGACAATGTCTGTAATATTTGGATTAGACATGCAGCTATACTAAAAATCCACTTCCTAGAACTAATCCTACCCTTAATTTAGTTTCCTATTGCCAAATTGGGCAGGGTCCCTGGGGGAAGAAAACACGAAACCACATTCCATCCTATTCTATTCATAAAAATTCTCTCATTTATAGTTGAATTATGGTGAGTGACTAGAAATTCCATCTGAGTCCCCATGGTGGGACTCCAGCCACATGCTCCAGTGCTGTGTTTTTATAGTACACAGCCAGAAAGAAAGGGGGAAAATGACAGAAAACAGAAAGAAGGAAGGAACGAAACAGAGAAAGAAAGGAAGGGAGGGAGGGAGGGAAGGAAGGAAGGAAGGAAGGAAGGAAGGAAGGAAGGAAGGAAGGAAGGACAGGAAGGAAGGACAGGAAGACCAAATCAAAGAAAACTACAGGGAGGAAGGCTGGGAAGTTAGCCACCTGGTCTCGCTGATCCTCCACACTTCCTCCCCCCTTCCCAGCCCTTCCTCCTTTTTACCGACAGTCAGTAAGTTTTCTGTGAGGTCAGGTGCAAGGTGGGGAAACTTTCGAGAACTTTGAGATAAATAATATTCCGAAAATTAGGACTAAGAGAATTTCTGTTAGTCAGTGACAAACACAAAACCAAAGAACAAAATCACAATGAGACAACCAAATAATTGACACTCAAATCTTTGTCACCGGTAGCATGCTGCCCTTCCCCATGTGGCATGTAGGGACTGGGACAGAAAACCTAACGTGCTTCTAAAGTGCACCCTGAACTGCTGGATTCCTTCATTTGTAAAGAATTATAACAAAGAAAAGGACAACCTGGTGGTGATGGGAAGAAGGGTGTGAACATGTGATTCATAGGCATAGTGAGGTAAACATGTGTTTGTCCCCTAAATTCATAGGTGAAGCCCTGACCTTCAGGATGATGGTATTTGGAATTGGGGCCTTTGAAATTTAGATGAGTCCATGAGAGTGGCCCCACGATGGGATTAGGGTACCTCTCAGGAAAGGAAGAGAGACCAGGTGATCCCTCACTGCTGCTCCCTCTCGCTGGCCTTCTCCCCCTCTACCTGCCTCTGCCTCTGTTTCTCTCTCCCTTACTGTCATGTAAGGGCACAGGGAGAAGGCAGCCCTCTGCAAGCCAGGAAGAGAGTCTCACTGGGAAGCTGAATCAGCCAACATCTTGATCTTGGACTTTTCAGCCTCTGGAACTATGAGAAATAAATTTCTATTGTTTAAGCCTCCCAGTCTGAGGTGTTTTATTATGGTAGCCCAAACCAACTAATACAAGGACTGATTAAAAAAAATGTATTATCTAATTTGACCTTATAATAGCTAATGAAGAAGTTACCATCCTCCTCCCTGCAGAAATGAAAACCAGAGGACAAATTGCAAAGTTTGCAAAATTCCCACCAGGATACCAGGACACCTCCTGTGGAGAGTTCCAGCAGTGTCTGAAGTGATCTTAGGGGTCACACCCATGCAAAGAGTGATTGCTTTTAAATGATCTCATACCCATAGACCAGTGGGCCTAAGGAAATTTAGGGTAAAGTTACTTAAATGATTAAAAAAAAAAAAAAAAGACAAGAAAAGAAATGAAACATCTTCCATCATGGAAAACATGCAGGTGCAAGGAACAGAATAGATTATGAAGTTCACATTGGATGGCCTCATCCTTCTACAAAAAGGGAAATGAGCCTCCAAGGAAAGAAAGGGAGAGACAAATGGGAGGGTCACAGCGAGAAGAGGCAACAAGATGGGCAAGAGCTTCCTCTGCCTGAAGTGCTTTAACTTGAACCCTGGCCTGACACTCACAAGATTCACTTCAAGGGTTATTTCCATTTTGCAGATGTGGTCATGGCAGATCAGAGTGGCTGGCAGTGTGGTCCAGGGGATGAAGTGTAGGATTTGAAAAGACCAAACAATACAACTCTGTCGGTGTTGTTGGGTAGATGGAATGGAATGAATAAGTAGGGCATTTAACATGACACTTCACCAGAAGAAACACAGAAAAACCTCCATCTTGTCCCTTTCTTGGAAGAATACACAACCAGTCATAAATTTTATAAAGTGCAAGAAGCAGAACCAACCCTGGAACCAATTGGTGTCCTCTCCGATCCATTGGAGGTTTTCAAGGCCAGGGATAGGGTGAATGTAGGAGTAAGATTATAGAATTGAAAAGGGACTTATTCAAAGTAGACATACCATGCAGGTATCCTTTTCTTAGAGAGTACAATGTGCCCTATTTGGGGTGAGGCCAGAGTCAAGGGAGACAGGTATTTTGGATAAAATCCTCCAAAGCGTCTGATACCACCTTCCTCTTTTAAAGAAGATTGCTTGGCATTATGGCGCCTCTCTAAACAGTCACTACAGGACATGAGCCAGGAAGCCAGGGGAAGGGGGAAGGGATGACATTCAAAGAAGTAAGAGAAGGAGGGCAGAAACATTTCCATTTAACTCAGCTTGGACTGTGCAGTGTTAGGGGAAACTAGTATCCCCCAAAGATTTGTGCTTTGGAGACAGATACTGTAACTGAAAACACTTTGGGATCAGTTCTATGATAGTGTTGGTTAATGCTAGGCAGGGACATTTGTGTAAATATATATCCATGGGAAGATGTGATGGAGGGCAGCCTGGTAATCACTGCTCTGCCCTTGGGCCCTCAGGAAACCACCTCTCTGCACTGGGTTAAGTATGTTTAAATGCATTCTGGGGCCCTTCCAGCTACAGCCAAGTTGGGCAAGGTAGGTCAATGAGATACTTTCTCCCTGGAATTTGTGTCTCCAGCAGAGTGACCAAGAGACCAGTGGCTTTGGGTCCTTTGCTCCAGCAGCAGCTCCCCTGACCCCACCATGTATGCTGAGACCATCTCTGTGCTGCTACTCTCTGGTTTGCTCACTTCCCACCTGCTTATGAGACTTGTTGAAATAAATTCACCGTTGCTTTTGTTAGTTTATGTTGCTTGCTGTGTAGAATGCTAAATGATATCTAAATGATTGCAAATATTATACATGTAAAACAGGAAATGAGCTGGGTCTGCCTTTGGCACAGGACTTGGAGAAGAGAAAGCAGTTATCAGGATGACCAGTCTGGGAAAGGTTGGTCTGCATTTGGCAGAAAGCTTGGGATTAAGAAAGTCCAGGGCTGGAGGAGATGTATGGAGACAATAGTTGACCAGAGCCAGAGTGACCAGAAAACTAAGACTGTGAAAAACACTGGGGACCAGTCAGAGGTGCCCAAGACAGGCAGCAGGTAAGCTTGGACCAGAGCAGGAGGAACCATCAGAGCGACTGTGGCAGAGTTTTACAGCTTTTTTAAGAGGGATGAACACAAGGGACCAAATACAAAGATGGTCAAATAAATTGGGGCCTATTTACTCAACAAAACATTGTAATCATGAACAATATACAGTGCAATATAGAAAAAGTCCAGTTATACAATATTAAGTTAAAAAATGCCAAATGCAAACTTGAAACTATACCATGATTATACTAATGTAAAGATTCTGTGAGCCCATGAACAAAGCCTGGAAGGGGACCTGGAAAAATGAAAACATCTGATCTCTTACTGAAGCTGAGCCCAGGGTAAGTTTTCTTGTAATTTAAAAAATTTCAGTCATGGTTACAATACTGCCTGCTCAATAAATAAAAATAAGTAGATTAAAGGGAGAAAGATTCAGAACAGATTGTGGGGGGCAGGAGGCACAGAGTAAACCAAGAGTGGATGGTAGTCCTAGTCCCAGAGAGCCCCAGAAATTCCTGGTCCCCACCAGTAAGCCCATGGCTAGGCGCAGCACTAATGTTTCAATGTATTTGGTTTCGGTACTAATGTGAAATCATGTAAGATTTCACTGGTTTCTAATTCTCTTTCTACAAAATTAAACCTGCCATCTGTTCTTCATAGAAAACGAGTCACGTGCAAAGTCTGACGTTCTCAAGTCTCCTTCTGGAAGAGACTGGAAAAAGTAGATTTGGTTTTAGCCACATAACCAAGTCAACACCCGAAAGCAAGCGTTACCAAAATACACCTTGGAGTTTGAGTCCGGAAAGCAAAGTTCTGGAAAGTTGAGAGCAAATGAAAGCAGAATCACAGCATCGGCAGCTCAGCTAGGATGTGTGTTTCCTGGGACCCTATGCAGGAGCCCAGGGAGGAAGTGCTTCTCCACAGGGGCTACCCAGGCAAACCAGATCTAAATCAAGGACCCTGCTATGGTTTTCTCTGAGACTGGAATTCAGTGTCACCTATCTTGGCACCTATCTTGACATAGCACACTGTAAAAGGCCCCAAGTCTCAAGAACCTCGGAGATATGGAAGACCGGAGCAAAGCACACCCAGCCTTGACTATTGGGTCAGAATCCCCCCCCCCCCAGTGGTAATTGCTCATATAAGTGAGTTCTATAAATGCACTTCAGAAACCACTAAAAATGCATTTGCATAAAATCCAAACAAAGGAGGAGAAGCAAATGGAGTCAAGGAAGAGAAAGAAATGAGGAAAGGGAAAGGTATGAGCCACACAGAGGAAACACCACTGGAGTGAATGACATGCACCCACCATGAACCAGCAAGCAGGCTGGTTTGGGTGCCCCACAAATTCCAGGTCTGTCCACCATATTCTGAAATCCCCTTTGTCCTTCCAGTTGGAGAATCATTATCGTCAATGATCTCAGATTCATAAACTCTGCCAGACTTGGTCATGTATGCGTTACTCCATACGCATCCCAGAGAGCCCCCAGATACATACTGTAAACCAAACACAGAGAGCAACATCAACACACCCAGGTCCACTGGGTCTCCTAGTCCCATGCTGTGTTCCTCAGGGCATGATCCCCAAGGAAATTTACAACACAATCACCTCACGATTTCTGAGGCATGCGGATTTCTGATTCCCACACCAAACCTAATAGATAAGAACCTCTGGGACAGGGCCCAGGAATACGCATTTTCAAAGAAACCCCTATGATTTGAATGAATCCTCTGGTGTGAGAATCACTGGACTCACCTTTCTGTCTTTGGGCTCCACTGTGGGCTGATACTTCCTTCACCCCCAAATGCTCTAGCCACATTGTTTTACTGCCTTCAAGTTCCCTGCTTTGGGACCTACCCCTCCTGCTTCTACCATTCAAGTTGAGGCCAATTCAGATTCTATCATGTGAGACAGGAAAACATTCATGAAATGACACCTGCCTAACATGGTGTGTCTATACTAAGCAGTTTCCATGTGAAACATACCTCTAATAAAAGAGGCACAGCCACAAGCAGGAAATACAGAAAGATGAAAGAGGGAAGGACACACTCGTGGGAAACTCTGGACTGGACCCTGCCTTCTGGTCCCAGGACTGTTCTTATTCACTTTGTGATTTGGGGCCAGTCAGCCTGTGGCTGTGAACCTCAGTTTCCACATCAGTAAAATAAGCTGGTTAGACTGATGGACGCTGAGGTCCCTTCCAGGGCTAATGGGCTTTGATTTTTCCTGGAAGAACTCCTGCATTCCTTGCCACTTATTGATTTGCTTATAGTATCATGAGAAAGAGGCAATCCCAGGTTGTGCCCAGGACTCCCTCACCAGCAAAGAGGCTCCAACACAGATCTCTCCTAAACACAGTGCAAAGGAAGCCTGGATGCATTTCCACAAAATTCAAAGTCAAAACGATGCAGTGAGGTCAATATTTGAATATGATCTCCATAATCGGAAACACTCCCCCCTTCTGAAATTGACCTCTTTCATCACCAGCCACATGGAAATCATCCTCGGTTATAACTAGAAAATAACACAGAGCATGTGCCTGGGTACCGAGTCCGCCCTGTGTTGCTGTGCAGTTACTTGGGAAACAGAAGCAGATGTTTCTGTGCAATGCCTGGGTGTGTTCTTTTGTGCAGTGGCTAGCCCATTTGGCCTCATGCTCTCAACAGCAATTGCCTATTTGCAACCCAAGCCAACCAGGACAGTCAAAATAATGTGTAATGCACAAAATAAAGAGTGCCGGCTTCTGGACCCAGAGGCTGATTTGGGGAACAGCAACCTTCCAGCTGAAAATTCAGCCTGGGGATTTGGCCATCTGCATCACTATTCAGCACTCTCCAGAAAGCCGCAGGGATCACTAGGCTCCCATAAGGAAGACAAATGGAAAGCATTTTTTCTGGAACTTGTCAGCATCCACAGTGGAGCAGAGCACAGAGTAGGTGCTCAATAAACACTTGCCAAATGAGTGAGGCTGCAAGTGGATTGAGGTGGAACCCTCCCTGGATTTCCTGCCTCCGAGTCTCCCTTGCCTCCTCTGGCCTCCCTGTGCCAACAAAGCTATTTTCTGGAAAACAGCCCTACTATGTTACTCTCTTGCTTACCAATGTCTCAGGTTTTCACTCTCCAAAGGTTGAGCTCCAAATGTATTTGCCATAGAATTCTAAACCTCTCATAATGTGGCCTCAGCCTTCCCTTCCCGCTTCAACTCTACTGCTGCCCCAGTCACATTCCAGGGGGGAAGTAGGGCATGCCCCTTCTCCTCTCCACCAGCACCCTGGCTGTTCTTTCAGTTCAGATGCTCACTCTTCTCTGCCTGTGAGCAGACCTTTCCCACCCACATCCGACGGTCTCGCTCCTGTTCCCCGGGCCATGGCGCACATCCTTTTCCATAGCACTTACCGCCTGCACCATAATTATCCTTGAACACAACTGTCTCCCCAATAGCACTGAGCTCCCCAGGGCAGGGATTATGACTTATTTTATCTTTGTGTTCATACACTTTCTCTAATAGGATCCCATCCACAGTCTGTCACCTGGCAGGCCCTCAGGAAATACTGGACGGACGGATGGATGAATGACACATTTACCAACCACCCTCTTTGTCCTTCTACCCATCTGTTTGTGCAAGGTCAAGCACCTCCCTTCTCTATAGCAGCACATGCCATGGCTGCTCAGCTACTTGGCTGATGATCTATGACACCTCCAATGTTCTCCATGCTCCATGTGTCTAAATGACAGGAAGCTGATAATCCAAATGATAATCCTCTCTTTAAGCCACATCACTCAGTATTTGCTCCCTGGCTCTCCCCTGTTTGATAAAACTGTCTTTCCCTTTGACTTCCAGGATACCACACTGTCCTGGTTCTCCTCCTAACCTCTAGGCTGTCTCTTTGCTGGCTTCTCCTCCTCTATCTGCCCCTCAAATGTTGGGGCTCCATTCTTGGTCATTTCTCATCCAAACCTTCTTTCTGGGAAAACACTGTAGCATCAGCAATGATCTTCATGCTCAAGTCTCCCCTATTAACAAGTAGCCCCAAATTCTCTCCCAGGCACCAGACTTCCATTTCCAACTACCAATGAGACATAGACACCAAGACAACCTATGGGATTTTCATGTTCATTATGTCACCTAACCAAGACCTGAACACTCTCCATCTTCAGACCTTTGCATATGTGTCCCTCTTCCAACCATCCCCCAAACTAGACACAAAATGCTGCCAGTTCTACCTCACTGTCCCCTTTTCTGCATCCTGACAGCCCATTACTTGGTTAAGTCCTCACTCCTGTTTGCTTTTACCTGACATTTACCCATCCCCCACCTCAAGAATTAAATTCTTAAAATCACACCATCCAAGTTCCATGTTGGTTGACCTGAGCTGCCCTCTGCCTCCAGGACTGAATGCAGTTATCCAGGTCCTTCACTCTTTGGCCTGATGGATTCCTACTTATCTTTTAAGACTCCCCAAATGTTGGATTTTATACCCTCTTTGCAGAGTAGCCCAACTCCCCAGGTGGGAACAGCTGCTCTCTCCTTTAGCTGTCCACAGCATTTCGAGCACACTTCACTATGTTCCACTATAATTTCTGTGTTTGTGTCTCACACCTGAAGCTGTGAGACAAAAAGCAGGCATAAATTTCTTAGGCTTATTGCTTCTAGTGAATTACAAACTAAAAACAATTTACAAATGGAATAAATACAAAATTAAAAACCAATAAAATTCTAATTAACAATATTAACTTAATGGATTTGGATGGTTAATGAAATTATGTCAATATTGTTAGGTGTGACTAGAGGATATATTTAAATCTTTTAGGCTTCCCTGGTTGACTAGATTCTTCTGAGCTTGAGTATGACAGACATCATTTGAATTTTTTTCCTTTGGAAAAATGAATTTGCTTCACACCGCCAGTCCATTTATTTATTTATTTAGTTTTTTGGGAAGGTTGATCTATGAGGTTGATACATTTTAAAATGATGCTTAATGAAAAAATGTAACTACTGCTAACTGTTACACTTACTGCTAATAAGTTATTGTAAACAAGGCCACGAAAGACAAGACCCAGGCAATACAACTGCAAAGCGGGTCTGGCTCTGACCACTACAGGACAGTCTTTGGAGACTGATACCCCACGTGGTATCTCACTTCTACACCTTTGTATGAATTGCAAGGCTTTAAAACCTATTCTCACTGAAACGAAGCATTCAGTTAATAAATTATCATTTAGACTATCTGGAATGGATTTTTTTATGAATATTTTCAAGTTATTACCAAAATAAACTTTAAAAAAAATCTAATTTGTAGACTACTAAGAATCTACCCAAGACTCAAGGGGCTATGGGTCCTTAACTTATAAAACACTGTCTTAATTACAGATGAGGCTCGGAGGTAGGATTTGAACCCAGCTTTGGCTGATTCCAAAGCTCAGCTTCCTCTCACTGCCCCATACTGCTTAATTGTCAAGGCTTCTATTAAACCCAAATACTGGGTACAAAAGAATTTTGTAAAAGATAAAGTTCCATAGCATTGTTAGTTTAGAGTTTAGCTATTATTCATAAATGAAAGAAAATTATAAATTGTTTCTGGAAAGTACAAAAATGCTTTATATACTTTTTAAATGTATACCTTTATAAATGTTTTATGAAAGGAGCTGACATGTTTTGGGCAATGCCATGTCTTGCAAAATGCAATGCCTCTTTAAAGAGAGAATAATTATGTCAGTTCTTCCCCTACATCTAACAGGTTACAACACCAACCTGGTAATATTTGATTAAGGCAGTGAAGACACTCTTTACATGCTCTGTTGGAAGCAGGCTGCTGCAATAGGCGAATGGAAAACCAGGACCTCTCCAACAAAGCAAAAGATGCTGATTATCAGGGAAAATGCAATTAGGAAGGTCAGGAGTACCGTTGAGCAGCCATCCTTAAAAGAGGTGCAATAATTTGGGATTCAAACAAATTTTCCAGCTGTACCATTTCCAAAATCCAGTTGGATTCCCTGGTTAAGCTTCTGAGATCTTTCCAATCACATCTAACAAGCCATAAAATCTGTTTTCCTGTATTTAAATAATATTTATTTTATTCTTGAGGAAAGAGGCAGTCAATGTCTACTGAACGTCTACTACGTGCCATGTACTTTACTAACTTACTTCATTTAATCCTCAAAGTTGGCTCCCTCTTGTCCATCAGACTTTGATTCAAATGTCGCCCCCTTATAGAGGCCTCCCCTGGCCACAACATCAAGAGTAGTGAGTGCATGTGGTAAGTGTGTGCAAATACGTACCTTCAGAATCACATTGCTGTCTTTCGACTTTCTCACAGTAATTATTACAGCGTGAAATGTTCTCATTTGTTTATTGTCTTTTCCACCTCTCTGGAATAGTGATGCCTCACTGTGTGTACAGACCTTTTGTATCTTAGGCCCCAGCCCCTGTAACAGAGCCTGGCACATAATAGGTGCTTAATGGTTGTTGAGTGGCTACACCCTGCCAGGTAGGAAAATTCTGCCTCTGTTATGGCCAAGAAGCTGATGTAATCTGCCTAAGGTTAGGCTGTTAGGAAACCACACAAAATTCCAACCCAATCTCCCTGTTGCAGAAGCCACGAGATGTCCATGGTCCAGACTTTTCTAACTGGCACTGCCAGGGAACACTGGACATTCTGGAAGAAATCATGTGGCATCTCCCACACTATCAATTCCTTCAAGGTTTTTTTTTTTTTTTAAAGGTAGGAAAGGGTTTAATTTTTCCCTAATGTTAAGTAAATTAAAACAACCCATTATATTTTGAGACAGAATGTCATGCTCTGATTAATGTTTAAATAAAACAGTAAAGCTGAGTGTGGCGATGTATACTTATAATTCCAGTAGTGGCTTGGGAGGCTGAGGCAGGAGGATTGCAAGGTCAAAGTCAGCTTCAACAGCTTAGTGAGGTCTTGTCTCAAAATTAAATGAATAAAAAGTGTTGAAGATATGACTCAGTGGTCAAGAGCCCCTGGGTTCAATCCTTAGTATCAAAATACATAAATAAATAAAACAGTGGACTTCAAGAGAGCTTTGAGACCTCAGGAGGACACTTTGGGCTACCTACAGGCTATACATGTACACATGTGAGTCCACGTGCCCACATCCACACTCCTGTGGGGGGCATTTTGGTGGAGGGATTTGAAAAGCCCTGCACTGTACTGGTCAGCATCCAAGAGCACTGAGGTTGAAATGATTTAGCAAAAAGGAAAGGAGCCAATGGATGACCACCCTCAACAATGATTTTCGAGACCATGAGAGGTAGTTCTACAGAGAAAGGTGACAGGCTTCAGGTAAGGGGCCTGGGTGAATAGGCAAAAGCAGAGACCATTAAAAATAGACTGTGATACCAAGAGTGGTTGCAAAGTCTCTTTCCCAGAGCAGTTCAAAATAAAGCAGATCTGTTTTTCTGGGATGGCTTGGGTGTGGTCTTTGCCTGAAAGAGAAAATCTCTGGAAATTATTTCCAACTCAAGAACCTCTATAGTCCAGACCAGCAGCAGCAGCCAAATTGGGAGCTCCCACCACTGTTTCTGGAATGAGAAGAAGGGCCCCTCTTAACAGCCTGGCTTGATCTGAGACTGCTGGCTCCAGATACTCACAGAAAAGGTTACCCAGCCCGGATCACTTGCTCAGGCAGGGAACCTAGTACTCCAGCCATGCCTGTCCCACCAAGGCAGGCTCCTTTTACCACTCTGCCCATGTTGTTCCCACTCTGGACCATGTGTACAGCAGGAAGGAGCCCTTCAGCAGCTCTCATAGGCTTCCCCAAACATTTCAAGTCTCCCTGGCTCAGAATCAAGAATCCCACTCAGAGCCAAAAGCTTATAGCCCATTAAAAACCCTGAGCAAATGCAAACACTCTCTCCATTAGACAAGGAAGAAACAAAAACCATGTCTTGGGACAGAGCTAGCAGTTGCTGAAACTAGACTAGGGGCCAGAGTCCCTGAAGAGGAAATATCACTGTATTAAAAACCACAGCTATTTCCAATACTCAGAGTCAATTACATGGGAGACCAAAGGTGCCCTTGGAAGTATAGAATAGGCAAGCCGACTCTCCATGTTCCAGGCAGCCTGATGGGGGCAAATGGCAGCTAAGTTTGGATTTTCTAGCGGAAATCCAAGGAGACCCAGAGTGTTTAACAATAAGAAACCTACATTATTAGTACATATTCAAAGTCATTTATTGCACACACTGAACCTGTGAGATCCACAGCGTCCTCATTTAGGAGAGCTGCTAATCTATTTGGTTGGACTCTAGACACTGAAAGACCAAGTGAACAGAGGCACCATTTTGGAAACCTCCATCCTCTGACCCACCTCATGGGGTCCTCCTCCATTTCTTTCTTTCTTTCTTCTTCTTCTTTTTTTTTTTTTAACAACAACCTGAGAATGTTAGTCATTGCTTTGGGCCTCAAGAAGACAGAAGGCTCTATTTAGGCCTCAAGTCCAAGCTATATATTACACTTGAAATTCTACGGGGCTCTGCACTGGGAGTCATTAGGCACAGACCCAGATGAAGTGTTTCCAGGTATTTCATTCAACACACAAGTCTTCACACTGTGAATTGGATATAATAAGAAAGATTCAGAGCAAACATGGCCACCATCACACAGATATTGGCCATAAAGTTATTCCATTGGGAAGCCAATCTGGAGTCCAGGTGAAGTGGCTGCTCCCCTGAGTTCCAGAGCTGTGGGACTAGCCATGGGTGTGGCGTCGTGTGCCTCTGTGGTCCCTGGTGGCTGTGGATGGAACAGCACTGTGTTTTTGTTTTAAGCTCCCCCACACCACTGCATTTCAATTTTGTGCTTTATTGATTATAAAAATGGATTATGATGACAATAGCCTATAGTTTTTACCAAAATATACTTTGAGTTCTTTAGAAACATTTTATTAACTAAATTGGTATAAAAATATTTTGTTATCCAAGTATAAAACTCTCAAACACACTTTTCTCTATTTGGAACAATGACTTTGATCACTTGATGTGGACCATAAGAACTCTCTAGAACATGATGTTTTAGAGAAAAACACAGCATACTTTGTTTCCCAACTGCTGCGGTTATTGGAGTCTCTCTCCCAGTCAGGATTCAGGCATTTTGGGGTCCCTGGTCATCATACCACCTGATCATGTAAACCTCTCATACAAAAATTTAGCGCTAACATGACACAAGAAGTGCTCTGAGTGAGTCCCACAGCCCGTGGGAAGCCAAGTCACAACAGCAGCCCGGGATTCCAAGGCTGTGCCCGCCACCCCTCCCCCCAGTCAACTGACAAGCAAGTCAGAGAAGCTGCAGACCAGCCTGTTTGGGACAATAGGGACATAGTAAGCAACAGACCCATGTGAGGAGGGACAGGCTTCTGGCTAGAGGGACAGGCTTCTGGCTGAAAGAACAGTCACAGGAATGAAAGAGAAGCCTCTGGACTCAGGAATGTGAAGGGAGCCCTGGAAAATGCGCTCCAGCACCCCCAGCAGGAGTTGTCTCTGAAACTCCCAACTGAAGGAGAATCCTGGGGACAGTTCTAAAGGCTTCTAGAATATCTACAGTTGCTGTGGCTTCTAGAGTCAAAGTTCTCAGCCAGATGCAATTTTGCCCAGCAGGAGACATTAGGCAATGCCTGTAGACAGACAGTGGTCACAACTGGAGTAGGGGTGCTACTGGCATCTAATGGGTGGAGCCCAAGGATCCTGCTAAACATATGCTATTATACAATCAAAGCCCTCCCCCAACCTCACCCTCACACAATTATCTGATCGACAATTTCAGTGATGTTGAAGGCAAGAAACCTTGCTCTAGAGTAAGCAAAGTAAGTATGACTGACACCTCAGTCTTTTTCTCTGCAGAGTCCCAGTTCTGATACTTGTGAAGGAGAGAAATGCAAAGGTCCCAGGTCCCTAGAGCACCGGCATCACAACTGAGAGGAGGAAGGAAATGGGTCACAATATAAGAGGGAGCAAAATCCAAACAGAAAAGGCTCAAAGGGGATAGCAACGTGGAATGCAGGTGGGGACCCTGAGCTATGTCCCTGAATCTGCCTCTAATGTGCAGCGGCACCCGTGAAAAGCACCTGGGTGGTCCACTTTGCTTCTTCATATTTCTCTGGTAGATGCTGATGTGGGCTGTTTTCCAATAAGGTCACCAATAAAATAATACAGCAGGGGATTCCCAGTGAGCCTATTCATGAGAGAACTTCTTATGCCAGTTGATTAAACTTGATACTACTGAAGTCAAATTGCGAAGATATCTCAGACCCTGGTTGAACAACTGGGATCTCTTTCCCACCATATCCAGCTTCTAAGTCACCCACATAATCCTCTGGGACTTTCTCTTTGTGACATCCACCCCCACCCTCATAATCTTCTGATTCATGAAATTGCTGAGCTGGGCCCTGCAATGACTGGTCATATGTGAAGCTTATTCAGAGGTACAAGGGTGACCCCTCTCAGGGGAAGGTGGTGTGTGTCCACATGCACAGTCGAATTAACTCTACCTATAGTCAACACATCTCAGCTTGGATTTCTGAATGTCAGGGATACCTGGCCAGGTAGACAGTGCAAGATTAGCAAGCACCTTACCCTAGTTTGGAGCAAGCTTCTGACCCATAACACACCTGCTAAGCCCAAAGTGACACTAATTTATACCCTCCAACCATCTGGGTAAACTGTGGCCACTGTTCCACAGAGGAGGGATGGGTGACCCCTGAAGGTCCTCCCGGATGACATGAAAAAATTTTCCATGTTCAGGATGTTGGCTTAACACAGGCAGATCCCAAAGGGAGGGGGCAGAGCTGCCAGGCTCACAGCCACAACCACAGTGGCTTTTCCTGCCCCTGCTTTGATCTCTTTTCCCACCATATCCAGCTTCTAAGTCACCCACATAATCCTCTGGGACTTTCTCTTTGTGGCATCCACCCCCACCCTCATAATCTAGTCTTCCAAGGGTACCAAACAGAAAGGCCAACTTACCACTTCCCCACCTCCCAGACCCCAGTGAGGTAGTGCAGGCAGCAACAGGTGGCAGGTGTTTAGCAAGACCCTTTGGCAGATAAACACAGAGCCCTGTGGTCCAGTATAGGCAGCGGACATAGCCTTCTTCTTGTTGGCTTCAGTGGACAAGGGCCAGTGCACACAGCCCATAAAGCATGGAGCCCAGCTGGCAGAGCCCACTCTGCTCTCTTAAATTTGGAGCAGTCTGGGACCCTTTCATCTGCCTTGGAGTACACCGTGTGCTTTCCCAGGGAACAGTGAGAAAGAGCACCACCAACCAGTGAAAGGGGGTCTGGTCTCTGAACTTGGGAAAAGAAAATGAAAGAGAACTCTGTGGGAACCTGTGGGCCTGGAAGCACACTAAAGGCGTAAATTCTAGAAATAGCAGATTCTCCGTAGTACTGGAAGACCACATGAGGCAGCAGAAAGCAGGGTGACAACCAATCAGCCAAAGCCACTGAACAGAGGATGCCACTCCCAAGGAGGCAGGCACCCCGGAATCTGGCAGGGAGACCCAGAAACAGCCCTGCATTATTTTACTGGTCAACATGTGTTCCAAGCTCAATTGAGCTATTAAACTCCAGGTATGAGAGAGTGCCATATGGCCTCATCTGATTCCCAGGACAACTCAGCCAGCAGGTGTTATTATGCCCTTTCTGCAGGAGAGGACCCAAGTTCCAAGAAGAACTCTCTTGAACCAAGTGGAAGAGCCACATTTGAACTCAGGTCTGTCTGAAGTTATCCTGAGGTCTTCAAGAGCAGTGACTTGTCTTTCTGTCTCCTCTGCTCCAGATGCAAAGCCAGGCATGTGAAAGCAACCTAATGGGAATGCAGTGAGCTGAACTGAGCCCTCCCAAGTTCCTGCAGCAGCACTAACGCTGACTTCTCTGAAATGTGTGGCAGTCCTGACAACCCACTTGGAAACAACCCCTCCACTGGTTGCCATGCACGCTGCAATGCCATCTTAGCCCTCTCCCTGCCTCTCTGACAATTGCTCCTCTGCCATCTCTTACGTGACTCCCTTTAGCTTCTCCCCATAATGTAGCATGTTTTCTCCTTCCCATGATCCTGCCACACCTACAACTTATCTAGAATTTGAACAGATGACATGATTGACAATCACCGCCTGGAGTGTCTGCCACCAGTGTGATGCCACATTTCTGAAACTCATCTCAACGCCTTCTCTCCTGATTCCTCAGGATCACCTTCTCCTTATGACCCTTGGTGTCCTGGTGGAAGTATTGCCACTCTCTCTATATCCAAGGCTACAAAGCAGAGACATTATTTTTCCCCCTCAGTCTCCTTCACCCACAAGTTTGGTCAGTTATCAAGTCATCTTGATTCCTCCAATAATTTCTCCATTCAGTCTCTTCTCTCAATTTGATCATAACTCTCCTATTTAGGGCTCCAGAGTTCACAGTGAAAAGTTCCACCTACTTTTGCCTGAGCTTTGAAAGTCTTGAGTCCAAATGTTGGTCTGACATTTATAAGCTTTATGACTGTGTGATCTCTTCAGCATGGGTAAGTCCTTGCTTTCTCACTGGTCAAGTGTACCCATCTTGCAGGGTTATTAGTTATGGTAGATATTGCATGTATGCAGTGTCCAGCACCTAGGGGGTGCTCAATAATTGGTTATTATTATTACCACCAACAGGTGTCTCTATCACCCATCTTTCCCTCATCCCTATCTAACCTACAAGTACCTCCAGAACAACCTTCCTATTCCACCATCACCCCTTTGGCTCAAAGGGCTTCAGTGGGCCACTAATGTCCAGAAAACAAAGTCTTTCATGCCTAACCTGGTATCTAAGGTCTCTTCATTTGGGCTCTACCCTCCTTTCTAACTGGACCTGTTAATGGCTGTCCCTAGCCACCCAGTTCCCCCAGCCTATAAATGCAAAGTCTTTCTATACACCCGAGGTGAGTACATGTGGTATTGTCAGAAAACCTCATTTACTTCTAGGTTCCCAATAGATCCCTTGTGATAGTCGGCTTTCTTCCACCATAATGACGTAGGTAATTAACTTATAAGAGAGAAGCTTTATTTAGCTCACAGACTGAAGTTTCCAGTCCAAGATCAGGAGGAACCATGGCTTTGGGTCTCTGGTGGTGCTGCTGGATAGCGATGGCAAGGGCGCGTGGCAAAGCAAACCCACTCACCTTATTAAGCCAGGAGGCAGAGGAGAACAAGGAAGGGGCTAGGGTCCCAAAGTCCTCTTTGAGGGCACATCTTCACTGATCTAAGGATCCACTGATCTTAGGGCTCCATCTCCTAAATGTTCCACAACCCTCCAATAGTGCCACTCTGAAAAACAAGCTTTTAACACATGGGCCTTTGGGGAATAGTCACCCAAACCATACCACCCCTCTAGTAGAAAAAATAAATGTCCTCCCTGCCTGCCTCCATCTGTTGAACTCTTCCCAATTCTACCTTCCCAAACCACCTGGATCCCAGTATAAAGCTTATCCCTTGTTAAACTCAGTATTGCTCAGTTGTATTTTTATGTTTGGGACTAGAAAACTGTATCTTTGCAAACATCCCTATGGATTTTCACATTTCTTAGCGCCTCCCATGGACCAAGTTCTATTAAGTTCATTCACAAACATTACTGCTTTTCTACCTTCTACAATGGATTAAGGTGATGCCTTGCACAGAAATGCAGTTGATAAACATTTCCTGATATAAGGAAACAGCTGTCAATGGGAGCATGGAGGGTTGCCCCATACTGTGGAATTCAACAGACATGGTGCCAGCCTTATCCTGGGACCCTACTCACAAGGTTAGGTCTCATTTCTGTTCCAGCCTCTCTGGCAGCTGCCAGCATTCCCAGACCAGCTCTTCCATTGGAATTCCAGGTGTAGCATCCACAAGGTGATAACTGTTCAGGCTTTCATGCTCCTGCAAAGAAGCCACTGGCCTGGACTTAATGTAAGGGTGGCATGTGGGATCCCCTGGGGTGAATGTACTGCAGACCAAGAGCTGCTGGTGTCCAATAACCAGAGGTGTGCACATGTTTTGAGGCACTGAAGGGACACCATAAGCCAGGTGCAACTTTGGAGAAGGGACAGATAGGATCTGAATAGGTTTGTGGGGGCCTCTCCAAGCAGAGCCACACTCAGAGACAAGCCTTGGTTTCTAGGAGAGAAAGAGTGAAAAACAGGAATCAGACCCAACAGAGTACACAGGATGGATCACAAGAGAAGCTGTACCTTTACACTCCCACAGGTGCCCAGAGTGGCCAAATTTACCTCCCAAGAGTGTATGGAAAGTGATAGGCTGTTTCCAGAGCCCCCTGCAATGTCCTTAGCACCAAGGACTTGGGTGCACAGGTTGCTGCTACTGCTGGGAACTGGCTGGGACTAAGCCAGAGGAGGCAACTTCTACCTGATGTCAAGAAAAGTGGAAGAGAGATGTGAGTATCACTTCTTATCATCTATTAAAGAGAAGCAAGAAACAGAACATACATGGACTGTGCTACCGTGTCCTTCCAACCCAAACAGTTCTTCCTTCAGATAACCATGATTCCATAGCACTGGCCTAGAACCAAGTTGAGGAAGGATCTAGAAATTCTAACAGGGATATTTCAGTTATACCAATTGTTTCCAGGTTTATTTCACTGGCTGTCAGATCTCAGGGTAAGAAGTGTCAACATTGTACCAGATGACATGATGCTCATGGTTCTGTGTGAGGCTCACCTCCACTGCCTCTCCAGTCACCAAGCTGTGCCAGTCAGTGAGAGGCAGGCTTTAAGGTGGGGAGGGATTCCCTCTGACTGTGGACACCCTAGCCACCCCAGAAGACCCACAGCAGGGAAGTGTTGAGTGTAGCACTAGGACTCCTGGTCAAAAGTAGGAACTGCTGAGTGCCCCCCAGGAGTTCCGCCCACCCCACTAAAAGTCATTTGTATTCCTGTGCAGTCAGCGGTTTGCAGCCAGGTTTGGCTGGGGAGGTCCCACTGCTCATTTCTCTCCTAAACCTCCCTGGTGTACGGCCAAGTCTCCATTTTACTCAAACTTTAAAAACAGAAATGTACGAAGAAAAACGATTCCCAGGAAGGATGGAAACTAATCTAACGAGCAACTGCAGCTGTGCAGAGGGCTGCTGGGGATCTGGGCACCTTAGCAGAACAGAGCCCATGGGATGGGGCGGCGTCTCACGTCCTTATGCACATCATCCCGTGCATGGACAGCTGTCACGGGCAAGAGGATGAAGTTGGAATAATCAGCACCCATTTGCAGGACACTGTAGGCAGGACGCAAGCTAGAACTGTGGGACACTGAACCAGGTCTACCTACAGTTCCCAGCCTAGAGGGCTGAGGACCCGCCGTAAGGAAAACACTGACATACCTGAAAAAACGATCGACAATGGGTTCACATTAAAATTCAACAAAGGAATTTAAAACACAGTCATAACAACAAAAAACGCTTTTGGAATTCAGTTTAGAAAGGTCAAGACACCCAAGCGTGAGGAGTGATGTCACCCCTGGGGTCCTGGATGTCACCAAGGATTTGGGCAAAAATGTAGAGGAGGAAAAGAATGACCCAGCAGCAAACCCCGGAGTGAACTGGTTCATACCGAGCTCTTACATAGAAGGATAAAGAGAGATTGCAAAGGAGGCCTAGGCAGATGCAAGAAAGTCCATGTGCCAATGGAGGGGACAGTCTTTATATGCACTGGGCAGCCACTCTGGTGTAAGCAAGAGGCAACTGAGTCTAGCACTTAAAAGTGAGGGCCCAAAAGCCTAGAGTGTGCTGTTGTTTCTGTTCCACCACTTACCAGTCAAGGTTCCTAATCATCTCCAATCCTTCTCCTCACAGGTAAAGTAGGGATGATGGTAATAGTATCTACTGATGCCTAAGGATGCCGTGAGGTTTTAATGGAAAAGTAAACACTGTGCCTTGCATACAGCAAACACTCAATAGATGTCTGAAGTCAGGGAAAGAAGTAAGAGCAGATTGCATCTTTTGAGAGAAATACAATGGACAGAGATGAGACTGGGTGTTGGGTGGCTCTCTGGAAGGTTTTCACAGTGACCCAGCACTAAAGCTGCAGAGGCCAAGGTAAGGGCAGCCGGTGTGAGAGACTGCAGGCAGGAAAACGGGCCAGACAGGGCCATCAGCTGGATAAGAGGGCTTAATCCAGCTGAGGTCCCACACCTGGGAGATTAGAAGAGATGTTGGCATTGGAATAAAAATAGGGCGGCTAAGAGACAGGGCCGATTCAGTGGGTGCAGGAGGAAGTTCTGTACAGATCCTATTGGAGATGGACTCAGAGCACAAGTCAGGCCAGCTCACGGATGTGGAGAAGGGACTCCAAGGGAAAGATGGTGTGCAGAGAGGTGCTGAGGAACAAGATGGTGACATTGGGGGAAGGCTCCCATGTCAGGGAGGGAAAAGGTGAGGAAGTTAGTAAAGGAAACATAGAAGGAAAAGAGAGGAGTCAGAAACATTAGGAGCCCAGGAGACAAGAGGATGGTCCAGAGAATCAGATGACCATAGGCAACTAAGGGAGCAAGTGCTGCCAAGGAGGATCCCAGGGACTTCCAAAAGGGTGATTTTAGTAAAGCCACAGCGGCAGCCATGGAGGACAGAGTGGGTTGGCACAAAGTATGGGGTTGAGCACTGGGAGTCTCTGTGCCAAAGTGCCTCCTCTCCAGGGGTGCCATGCACCCGTAAACTCACAAAACTCCCAGGCAGTAAAAGGAGCAAGGAGAAGCACCTTCTGCTGCTCTTATTTGCTCCCTTTGACTCTGCTCCAAGAACATGGCTTCCTTCTGAAAGTTCTGGGATAGGAGCTGTCACCCATTCCAGCCTCCTGTCAGGAGTCCTCAGAGAAAACAGTGGGTGTCCACAGGTCTAGGGTTGGCAGAAAAAGAAAGGAGGTGTGTGGGAAGAGAAGTAGGGTGCCCAGCAAGGCGAATCTACAGGGAGAACTCTAGAGTTTGCACGGCTTCTATCTGCATAGCACAATACCTCTGACCCAAGCCCTGCCTGGAAGCTTAGAATACCTGCCAAGGCCCCACCTCCAGACACACAGATCCTAGGAAGGGCCTCTGAAGGGCCCAGCATCAATAATGTTTGTTTTTGTTTTGTTTTTTAACTTCCAAGGTGATTCTAACATACAGCCAAAGTAAAGAACCACTCCCCAAGGGATTTCCTTTAATGAACAGTTAAGGCCCAAATTCCACAGACTTCTAAAGTGATTGATTTTTGGAAGTGTCAGTTAGTCTGTCTTAGCAAACAAGTTTAGCTTGTGAGCCAACACTATTTGGTTGGTATTGATGAGCTGCCGGGAGATGTAAGGGACCCTCAACCAGGATGCAATTAAAAAGAAGTTAATGTATGATGTCTGCCCCCAGTTGGGGTGGGGGAGAGGGGAATGGCTAGGATGTGGCCCAACTAGGACTAGCTTCTCTAATCCTATCATAGCCTCGCCAAATAAGACTCCAGCCAACTGAGCATTTGAAGTACATAAACTCACCATCCAGCAGCCCCTGGCTTGGATGAGCACCACCAACTTCTAGGACAGAGATTCTGAGTGTATTCCCCTGGCCAGCAGCATCAGACCACATGAGGTGCAAACTCATAGGCCCATGCTGTAGGGGTGGGGCAGGACGTCTCCAGGTGAGGCTGCCCTCTGCTAGAATTTACTCGAGGGGCCTTAAAATCCTTGCAGATTGTTAAGCTCCACCAGGACCCACTAAAACATAATATTTGGAGGTATCATGGAGCAGCTCTGCTCTCTGATAGTCTGTTTCCTGAAGAGCATTCCTAGAAATAACCAAGTCTGATATCCATAGAGACCTGCTCACCAGGAACCTGCTCCAACACATACAGCCAGTCACTCCAGCTTCTCTCTCACCTCTCCAGAGCTCACTTTCTTCTTCTGCACAAGAGGGGTGCTCTGATCTCAAGGGACTGAATTGCTGCAACGATCATGAGATGAAAGCATCTCACTCCTGGTGTGGTCAGGTACTGGATGCTCAATGATTTTAGTGGAAAGAAAGAAGGAAGAAGCAGGCACAAGAAAAAATAAATAGCTTCTCTGTATGTGTGGAGCCCTGCTCTGATTACAGACAGTAGTCAGGATGATGCAAAAGATGATTACCCACTCAAAGCACAGGTAACACCCCACAGCCAGCCATTCTCTGATGGCCCCTGAAGGACTGTGCATGTCCTAACTGCACTGTGGCTCCTAGAAATGTCTCCTTTGGTTTTGTTTCCTATCAAAGTCTTGCTAAAATAATTATTTTAACATGTTAAAGAGGCAAGCTCATGACTCTTGGCTGGAGGCTTTTGCTTAGTGGAAACAAAGTCACCAGTACATCTATTTGTCTCACCTTCATGTGCAAACATTTAATTGGTTTAGTTAATGGAGTGGGACATGGGCAAGGGTCAGGCGGAATGTCCTGTAGGTGGGGAGCAGTGTGGAGGCAGCTTGGCAGGGCAAATCCTCTATCTGCCACTGGGGGTTGGGTGATAGGTCCTAGGGTGGGATTGAATCTTCCTGTTCACGGTGGGCATTTCATGCCAGCACCCCTATGGCTTTCTTCCCACCTCTCCAGGGCTCTCTCCTCTTCTCAGGGGAACCTTCGTCTGTGTGGCCCCTGACGATCCTGAACATTCTCCTTTCCCCACACTGTTCCCATGCCTTGGTCTGGCCTCCTTCTCTGTATCCTTCTCATTCTTTGAAGCCAAGGCTGAGCCCTGGGCCTCCACAGGCCCCCCTGTCAATCTCAGCCCTGGGTGGCTCCCTTCCTCCTCCAAAGATCCACATCCCTCTATCTCGCGTCTCTACTTTATTTATGACACACTTTCCACCCCTTCTAGCTTAGAAGCACTTGACAGGCATGAGCAGGGTAACCATGTAATTTACCATTAAACTGAATCACTTCTGAGAGGGAAAGAGGGTGTAATTAATAATTATATCAGGATAACAAACATAAACAAGAACTGTCCCAGACAGAGCAGGATGTCTGGCTACCCTAGTGAGTCCCATCTTATGTATCCTTAAATCTCTCTCAGTACTTGGGCCTTCTGAACGAGAGTTGACAGAGTGAAATGCAGGGAACTCCGCTAGCTCTAGATGGAGGTTTAGAAGATTAATCTGGTGATGCTGTGCAAGGAAGAGGAGAGCTAGAATAATAACAGCTCAGTTATGAATAGAAATGAGTAAGAGACATGCTGCTTTTATTTCTTTCTCTATAGAAATGCAAATGCAGCCCAAGGGCTGATGTAAGGTTGAAACAAGTCTTGCATGAGAAATGCGGTTTGCATAGTTTAATACAATTTAATATCTACTCATGGCCAGCTAAGCATCTGTCTCTAATTCCACAGCCATGGTCCTTTCAAAGTCACTGCCTTTGGATGTAAGTTTCTCAGAGAGAAAGAGCTTGTGTCCAATGCCTGGAAAGCAACAGTATTTGGCCACTAAGTTCCCCTCCATCCCCACCAAACAGCTTTTCCTGTTTTGTTTTAGCTCCGGGGGGAAGGACAATGGACAAGTCAATCAGTCCAGATCACCCTGCTCAGGGAGGAGTGACACCTGACAGCCATGCCCTTCACTAAGTCCACAGGCACAAAGGCCCAAGGGTAATGGGGGCTGCATGGAAAATGCAGCTCTCATCAGCCCTTGGGGTTGCCTATTGTTTTTGTTCTATTTTCCAGAAAGTACTTTGGTGGAGGAGAAAGGGTGTGGAGGAAGGGAGGCCCTGGCCTATCAGCAGATATTTCAATGTAGTCTTCCCCTCCCCCCATTTGATGTGGGATCAGCGCTTGCAAAGTAGAAGTCATCAGACAAGGGGCACAATGGGGGGCTCCAGGTTTTTCTCTCTAGCCACACACTCCACCTGCCTTCCTAGGTGAAGAAGGCTGCTTCCCACCATCCATGTCCCATGTACAGAACAAGATTCTACCTCTGGTTTGCTCTTATCTGTACCCACCCACTGCAAACTAAAACTGTATAGAACAGAAGCCAAGATGGTTTTCCTAGTGCAAGGACCACCTGTCAATTCCAAATACAAGACCAGCAATGACTAGTTAATGAAGGAAATTTGAGAAGTGGGACTATTCATCTATTCCTTAGCTTTCACTAAGCATTAGAGGCTTTCATTTGAAATACAAGGTGGTACCTGCAATTCCTTAGTAACTGGTATCCCCATTTTACAGATGATAAGGTACTAGTCTCTCCAGTAGGTTCTGGGGATATAGGCTTGAATCAGACATAGTCGTTGCTTTCAGGGCCTATAAAGGACAAAGCAAATGTCACAGAGGTTAAGTCACTTGCCCAAGCCTCCTTGAAGTCCAGGCTGTTAGACTGAAAACTCAACACCCTGCAGATCCTGCCAGCCCTCACTTTCCCAGAGAGGCCCCGCTGTTATTTCCCCTTGTAAGCCAAAGCCGGAAGGCATTTGAACAACCACTTCCCCAGTCACGTGGCAGCATTACATAATTAAGTGGCCCTGCCACCTGAGGAGTGGGGCAAACTACAGTGCAGTGAAAGGAAGCACAGGTGGCTCTTTCATGAAAGTGGATCACAAGAGTGCAATCCCTTAACCACAGGCAGAGCCAGATCCTATAAATGAGGTTGGCTGTCCCAGGTGACAGTGTCCCCTGGTACACCAGGCCATGTCATCCATTTGTTCTGTCTTTCTATTTGCTATTCCCTGGTCTCAGAATCGCCTTCTTCCTTCTTACCCCTGGATAATTTTTTTCCATTGTACGTTCTAATTAATTTTCTTTCAAATTGCTCCTGGATAATTCCTACTAAGCTTTTAAGAATCAGCTTAGAAATCTTCTCATTGAGTCTCAATTTCTTCATCTATTAAAAAGAAAGAACAGTAGTTTCTACCACACAAATTGTTGTGAGGAATAAAAATTAGGTACTGTGCAGCAAGCACAGGGTCAGCATGCAGAAAGGGTTCAATAAATGCACACTTGTAATCCCACACCTGTAATCACACACTTGTAATCCCAGTGACTCTGGAGGCTGAGACAGAAGGATCACGAGTTCAAAGCCAGGCTCAGCAAAAGTGAGGCACTAAGCAACTCAGTGAGACCCTGTCTTTAAATAAAATACAAAATAAGGCTGGAGATGTGGCTCAGTGGTCGAGTACCCCTGAGTTTAACCCCCAATACCCCCAAAAAATAAAACTTAAAAAAGAAATAAATGTGGGTTGTCACAATTATCATCGTCACTCTCCCCTGTGATCCCAAACTCTCTGGTCAGACCTGAACCACGGCACCTCCCATCTACACTGCAATTGGTCTTTCCTACCTCCCTCTTTAGGCTCTGAGCTGCCACATCCCTGGTGGCTTGTGTACTGCCTGGCACACAGCACATGCTCAATAACTCTTGCACTGTTTGAACCAATGAGCAAAAGCAAAATGAACCATAGGCCTTCTCCTGCAGGCCTGAGAGTCTCTGATGTGCCTTCCATATGAAAGGCCCAGGAAGAGAATAAAAAGAATGGGATGTTCTCAGTACTACACAGAAATATTCTCAAAGACTCTACATAATTCATTTGTACTCTAGCATTTTATGACCTTGATTTTCTCTGAGAGCTTTCCCCAGATGCTGAATTTTTGTTGTTGTTATTGTTAATTACAAAGGCAAAGGTTATCAAAGACAAGGGTTATAATACAAAGCAGAAAATTAAAGCAGACCCCTGTGGCCTTGGCAAAAGGAAACTAAGGTAGGCCAAACAGAATGCATGTAATACAGGGATTTATGGTCCAAATCATAACCTGTTAACATACACTAGCAACATAACAGAGAAAAAAAGTCACCACACCATCCGATGGCAAGCACATTTAGAACAATATTCAATACAATAAAATTCTAGTAAAGGCCCTCTTTAGTCATAATTTTAAAAATTGCTTTATTTTTTCTATATTGAGGATTGAACTCAATAGCATGTTCTAGGCAAGCAAACAAAGAGCTACATCCTCAGCCTTTTATTTATTTTATTTTGAGACAGGGTCTCGCCAAGTTGCTGAAATTGGCCTTGAACTTACAACACTCCTGCCTTGGACTGTCAACTAACTGAGATTACAGGCGTGTGCCACTGCACCCTGCCCACCCTAATTCTTTATATTAGCTTATAGGGAGTCCTGTGCTGGGACAGAATGAATGTATATTAAAAGTGATCACTTGCTACAGACTTAATTGGTTTTTTTTTGTTGTTGTTGTTTTTTGGTGCAGGGGATTGACCCAGGGCCTTGTGCTTGCAAGACAAGCACTCCACCAATTGAGCTATATCCCCAGCCCTCTTAATAGTTTTTAAAAAGTTAGTCTTAAGGAAATTTGGACTGTAGGAGAATAGGTGTCAGCAAGGTTAAATTCCAGGGCCTAAAGGCTTAGCTTGAAAGTTTTCATCCAGTTTAAAAGGTTGTTTTACACCTCATGTGAGCCTTGACGATTAGCAGAAACTCAAAGTCAGGATAAACCAGGGAAGGAAAGGATGCAGTTTTCAGCCTGGGGAGAGCCAAGAAATAGGGGTGAGGGACAGATGGGTCTCAGCTGTGACATCATTACCATGAAAACAAAATGGAACAAGACCACTTCCCTCACTTTGCAGGTCAGCAAGGGGCTAATGCTGAATGTAGATATCCAGGATGGAACATGGGCACTTAAATCTAACAAGAGACATTAAATCTAATGGGACATTCCAAGGAAAAATTTGCCACCTTCCAGAGACCAAAGGAAACAGTGCTACATGAGATGACAGAACAGGTATCTCTGGGCTTAAGCATTTTGAATTCAGGCTTTTGTCAGTTGGTACCAGTGGACTTCATGTCTCCAAGCTGAGGTTTCCTTATCGATTATGTGGGGATAAAAATATCTGCCTTAGAGGTGAAACAGAAGAAGTTACCAGGCCAGTGCTTATAGAGAGCTTAGCACAAGGCCTGGCAAACAGCAAGCATTCTCCTGTGCTAACCTAACTGGCAGTGCTCACTCTCAGCAGGGGAACAAGAGCCCTGGACCAAGGACTATGGTTGTCCCATCTCACACAGCAAGAGGTCCTATGTATGTGGTCATGGACCTCTGCTTCTTCCCCACAGTGATAAGCAGTGATTCTCTAAGCTATAAAGGACTGGAGACTGTCTTCAAAGATGACCTGAACAGAAGTCCTAGGAAGTCTGCAGCTTCTTTCTCTTTCTAGAAAAGCCTCAGGTTAAGGAGGAGGAGTACACTTTAAAGAGGAGCTCATTTCTGCTAAGGAGACCTCAGCATAAAGCAAAAATGACCCTGTGTTTCTACTCATGTAGTCTACAAGGAGCATGTAACATGATTCTTCACAAACAAGCCTAGGGAAAAGATGGAACCATGTGGTCAGCAGACCCCGCAGACAGCAGAGGCCATGGGCTTCCTCTGCAGAAGCACCTACCAGTTTAATTAGGTGGTCATCAACTACATGCAATTTTTTCCCCCAGGGCACATTTGGTAATACCTGGAGACATTTTTGGTCACTATAACTGGAGCAGCATCTTACCGGCATCTAATGGGTAGAGACCAGGATGCTGCTAACCTTCTAACAGCACATAGGACAGTTCAGCAAGAAAGAATTATCTGGCCCCAAATCTGAATAGTGCCAAAGATGAGAAAATCTGATGCAGATAAATCAGGCTTGGGTAGAGATGGTGCCCGTGACATTAGAGGGTAAGTAATGTAAGAAATATACTTGAGTACTCAGCTTGCAGAGCAGAGCTGACATTTGTCACAATAGCAACAATACTTACATAGTATTTACTATGGGCCAGGCAGTATTCTAAAGCCCTTATGTTGGCACAAAACCTTGCCCAAGGTCCAGAATTATTAAGCAAAACTGGGATGTCAACTGGCAGTCTGGCTTCAGGGTCCAAGTTCACATGACACTTCCTTGATAAAATAATGCATCAGTAGGGAAGGACAAATGGACCCAGTTGTAAGTAAAAACTTGCATTACATACACTAAAATCAAGACCAAGACAATAAAATTAGGAACAAAGGCCACTGACTTCTCTGTGTCTCCAAATGGACCAAGGAGAGAGAAGCCCTAGTAGGGAAGGAAGACAGGCAACACATGAAGACTGCACTTGCCAAAGTCCCCCTTCCCCAAGAATCAGAAACACATTCAGAGCAGGAACCATTAACACACACTCTAGGACAGTGACCTGAAGATTGTGCGATGATTCATATTTTTCTCCCAAAGTCTATGATTTGCGGCTTAAGTGATAAGTTATTCTGTCTGTCAAAACTTTGTTTTAACTGTAATCTGGCCTGGAAACATAACATAGTGGGGAATTTAGAAGTTATTTTAAAAACACCTTTTTATGGTTTGGATTTTGTGTGTATAAGTGTGGGAGGGAATGGAAATTTTGAGAAAAAAAAATTAAAGCACATAAAATATTCATTTTTTCTTAGAACCATTTATAGTCCCAAAGTCACTTTGTTAGGATCAAAACACACAAAAATATCTGCTCTGTATAACTTGGCTTGTTTGTAGTAAGATCACATTCGAGATATGAGTATTACAGTTTGTTCAGACAATAATAACACATTTATAACAGTATTTATTTTTAAATACTGTTATAAATGGAACTACAAACTTCCAAAGGAAGGAATTTATACTCTTGGGTTGTGAGTAATTCCGTGAAGCAGGCAAAATACCCAGGGGTGGAAGGGGATATTTCCCATTAAAAAAAAAAAAAGTGTTTTTTTGTTTTGTTTTGTTTTGGTTTTGTTGTTGGTTGCATTTTTGTTGTTGTTGTTGTTTCCACTCTGAACTTAGGGGCAATTAACAATAAAAAAGAGTTCTTTTAAAAAATCAGGGCAGAGCCTCTTCGATGGATTCTTGGACATCAGAGCCCTCCTCCAGCATGGTCCAAGACAACTCTTCCAGCAGGTCTGTTCCAGCAACTTCACAGAGGGGCAACTAAAAGTCCTCATCCACACCTTCAGTCAAAGACCTTACCCAGGTTGTGCTACCAAACAAAAACTTGCTTTGGAAACCAACACTGAAGAGTCAAGAATCCAGATTTGGTTTCAGAATCAAAAAGCTTGAAGATACAGATTCCAGAAAAGACCAGAACTTAAAAAAGCTTTAGGTCAAGTGAAGGCTATGGACAAATTCACCTTCAAGGAGAGATTCAAAGTAAAGAAGTCAGATGGTGTCATAGTAACTGCAGCAACTCTCAGTTACATGCCCTCTTCAAAGCTTTTATGAGCAACCCTCACTGGAAGATTGATTCCAGAGAACAACTTGCTGAATCAATTGAGGAGCCTGAGTCAGAAGTTCAAATCTGGTTTCAAAAGCAAAGATCTAGATTCTCTATCCACAGAAAACAAGAACTTGATGAGTCCTTGTAAGACTAGGGACAAGATCTCTCACATATTGAAGGCAAAATGGAATCAACTTCACCAGAAACTCTGGAGCTAGAATATGATGGACACAGAGACAAATTCAGTATATCTGATATCAGCAACCTGGGCCATAAACCTCTCTCACAGTCTTCCTGGGAATTTACCCTCCTGCTACAACTCCAAGCTAAGTCTTCCAGAGATGATGAACAGGACTTCAGGAGGCAGAGACAGGAACCAAAAGCACCACACAGACCTATTGATCCAGCATGGCGTCAAAGTTCAGCAGAACTTGAGAAGAAAATAAACTTAGTAATAAGTAATCATTTTCCAGTTATCACACAATGACTGATTCAGGCAAAAAAAAAAAAAAAATCAATTGGGATTAAATCTTTAACATCACTTCTTTCACTTTTTTAAAGTGAAAACTTGATGAAGAACATGATACCTACATCACCTCAAAGAATCTCCACAAAATACTGGTTTCTAATTGACACATAAAAATTGTACGTATACCATATATATTTCAATATATGTATGTATTGTGTCGTATTCAAAGCAGAGTAAGCAAATCTATCTCCTTGAACATTTATCATTATTTTTGATGTGGTGTCAACATTCAATATCCTTTCTTCTAACTTTTATTGAACATACAGTACAAAAATGGGGAAGATATCCCATTTTCATGGATTGGAAAAATCAATGTTATTAAAATGTCCATGGAATCAATATTGTTAAAATGTCCACAGAAACCAAAGTGATTCAGTGTAAATGCTAACAACATACCAATGTCATTCTTCACAAAAATAGAAAAAACAATCCTAAAATTTGTATAGAACCACAAAAATAAAATAGCCAAGGTGATTTTAAGCAAAGAGAAAAGAGCAGGAGTCATTACAGTACTTCAAATAAAAATACAGTGCAAAGTTCGAGTAAGCAAATAGTTATGGTCTTAGCATAAAAATCAGACAAATGAACCAATGTAACAGATTGGAGAACTTAAAAGCAAACCCATGAATCTATGGTGAATTGATATTCAACAAAGGTGCTAAAAGCATGCATTAGAAAAAGGAAAGTCTTTCAATAAATGGTGCTAGAAAATTGGATATCCACACACAAAAGAAATAAGCTAGAACCCTGTCTCTCAACATACACAACAGTTGATTCAAAATGGACTAAATACTTAAATGGAAGACTAGAAGAAAACAGGGTAAATGCTTCAAGACATTGTCACAAATATTTTTTGGATAGGACCCACAAAACAAAAGAGAAAATCTTAAGTAGACAAATAGGAATACTTGAAGAAGTTCAAATGGGAAGTTAAAAAAAAAAAAAAAAAAGTCTGCCCAGCAAAAGAAAAAAATCAACAGAGTAAAGAGAACCTATAGAATAGGAAAAAAAATATTTGCTCACTATATATCTTGCACATTCTTATTAATCATAAAAGTAAAATTGGTAATTTTATGGTGGAGAAACTGGCCTACTGCACCCTAACCACATGTCAATTTAACTACTCCAGGTCCCTAAGTAAGTAGAATCATACACTTGTCCTTTTGTGTCTAGTTCATTTCACTTAGCACATCTCCAAAGTTCATCTGTATTGTATCACGTGTCAACACTTCCTAACTTTTCAAGGTTGAATAATGTCCCATCATGTGAACATACTATGCACAGTCAGGTACCACATGATATTTTGGTCAACTGAAGACTGCATACAATAGCTTATATCATGTAGTGTATGTATATAAGATATACCACCTAGGTTTGTGAACGTACACTCTGTGATGTTTGCACAATGACAAAATCATCTAATGATACATTTCTCAGAATTTGACTGCTTATATTTGTATATATTATATACAACATGTGAGTTTTTTTCCACTTTTTGGTTGTTAAGAATAATGCTGCCATCAACACTGCTATACAAATATCAACTTCTGCTTTCAAGTCTTTTTTAATTCTTTACATATTTATATATATAATTGTTTATACACACACACACACACACACACACACATATATATATATATATATTTAGTTGTAGGTGGACACAATACCTTTATTTTATTTTTATGTGGTGCTGAGATCGAACCCAGGGTCCCACGCATGCTAGGTGAGCACTCTACCACTGAGCCACAACCCCAGCCCTCACGTCTTTTAAATGTATACCCAGAAATGAAATTCCTGGACCACATGTTAAGTATTTTTTTTTTTTTGCTTTGCAACAGACCCTTTTCTTTTCTTTTATTTAAATTTTCTAGAGCTTCGTTGAGGTTTATCTGAGATACAATACACTCTACATATTTAAAGTACACAATTCTGAGTTTTGATGTGTACATTCATGAAATCATCATTATAATAAAGATAATGAACATATCCATTGATCAATAAATAAATGAATAAAATGAGGCAGAGGTTATCACAGGGAAAGAACACTCAAAGCTCAATGTGTATTATTTTTGCTATAAATAGTGGGGTGGTACCCCAGTTTCTCCAGCTCACTTTATCCCAAAGGTCTGCTCCCGTGATGGACCCTTAGAATCTTCTGCAAACAGAATCTGTGACACAAGTTATTCTAGGTTTCTCATATTTCTCTCTTTTTTAATGTCTCTATTTCTGTTCATATTCCTTAACTTAAAGTCAATTTTGTCTGATATTAATATAACTGTTCTAGCCATTCCAACTCCACTTTTCTTGTGATTAGTGTTTGCTTGGTATATTTTTCTCCATCTCCCTCCTCTGCTTCTTTTTTTTTTTTTTTTTTTTTTTTTTTTTTTTTTCTCTCTTTGGAGCTGGGATCTTGCTGTGTTGCCCAAGCTGGGCTCAAATCCATGGGTTCAAGTGACCCTCCTGCCTCTGCCTCCTGAGTAGCTGGGACTACCATGTTTCATTTCTTGATCTGGAGCTTCACACTGGAGAACAACTCTTTTCACAATCCAGAGAGGGAAAGATTGAAGTAGGTAAGAGTTAACAACAGGTGACTCAGATAGAGCCGCCATAATGGGAAGGGAAACCACTAAAACTTCCTTCCAGACTTTCCAGTACCAGGTTGTCACTAGGATGGTTGGGACCAAGATTCCTCCACAGAAGGAGAGACCTTGTAAATTCCACAAGGCCAGAAGAATAGAAAACCAAGTCACATGAAGTCAGCCACAGTTGGGAAGGGTACAGGGTCCAAGATATTGGGTAGGTAAACCCTGTCACAGTCAAGGAGTTGGTAAGCATTGGTAGAGATGGTTGTTCTGTGTTCCCCTTTAAGCCACCTCTCATGAGTAATAAGCATACTCAGAAAAAATATGTATCTCAAAGGGAATCCTGACCTTCAACAAGGATAAAATGCCAGGTCTACTCCATTATTGCCAAACCGAAAACCTGAAGGACATCTTTCTGCAACATTATAAAGGACTTTCCAAAAACCTTTGGTTCCATGTCCAAGTCCTGAGCTCACTGTTCCAATTATAGTAAAAGCAAATCTGATTTTTCTATCATTAGGTTTGAATCTGAGAAGTTTTGCAGCATGAATTAATGAACACTGGAATTCTTCCCTCATCAAGGTCTTTGTACCTTAGTTTCTTCGTTTCTCATAAGAAGAAATACTCCTCATTTTTCAGAAGCAGCCAGTTGTATTTCTGCCATTGGAAACAAAAGGCCTAAGAAATAGCGGCAGGATGAGACACAGTACTGATTCAGAATCAGCTTCAGATTCGGTACCGCTCTGGGGCTGGATGCTCTAAAGCACCCCCTTGCTGTTCTTTGAAGAGCATCTTTCTTTCCTGTTCTTTCCCAAAGGACAATCAATCCAGTTGCCATTTCAGTACTGGCATTAGGTCCACAGAATTGTCTTCTTCCTCCTTTTTCTCCTCCCTTTTTAAACACTGATTTATAAAATACATAAAGTTTTAAAAGTACATAAAATATGCTCATTTTAAATGTATGAATTCTTGTCCTTTTAAGAACCAAGTAACCTCCTATGTCAAGATTTAGAATAATACTTCCAACACCCTGGAATGTTCCCTCATGCCCCTTTGCTAGTCAATAACCACCTCCACCATTGGCATCCACTCTTCTGATGTAATTTTCATTGCAGATAATCTGCCTCTTCTTGAGCTATATATGAATGATATCGTACTATAGGTACTTTTGTGGCTGGCTTCTTAAGGTCAACATAATGACTGAATTTCTTTATTGCTCCTTATATGAGAAGCCTTTTTTTTAAGTTTAATTAAAGTACAATTGACATAAAATAAACTGTACATATTTAAAATGTATAATTTGTTAAGCTTCCTCAGATTATAAAGTCATGAAGCCAATGACAATCAAGGTTATGTGCCTATCTATGACATTGCCTCTTGTTAATCCTCTCTTCTTCCCTTACCCACCCCACAAACACAGAGCATACCTCTTGGCTATTTGTATGTTATTTTTTTTTTTTTTTGAGGAATGCCTAATCAAGTCATTTGTCCATTTATGAATCAGGTTGATTGATTTCTTCTTGTTGAGTTTCAAGAGTTCTTTATATATTCTGGATATCACTCCCTTATCAGATATATGATTTGCAAATATTTTCTCTCATTCTGTGTTGCCTTTATACTTCATTGAAGGTCTTTTGAAGCACAAAATTGTAATTTTAATGAAGTCCAATTTGTCTATTTTTCTTCTCTTTTATTTACCTTTGGTTTCATGTCCAAGAAATCACTCCCAAACCCAATGTTCTGAAGACTTGTCCTATGTTTTCTTCTAGAAGTTTTATAGTTTTAGGTACTGTATTTAGGTATTTGATTCATTTTGAGTTAATTTTTGTATGTGGTGTTAGGTAAGGGTCAAGTTTCATTCCTTTGCATATGAATATCTAGTTTTCCCAGAACCATATGCTGAAGACTGGTCATTGGATGGTCTTGGCACCCTTGTAAAAAAATCATTTGACCATATATGCTTGAGTTTATCTCTAAGGCTCTCTATTCTATTGGTTAATGTGTCCGTACTTTTACCACACTATTTGATTACTATAGCTTTGTAGTAAGTTTTTAAATCACAAAGTATGAATCCTCCTGATTTATTATATTTCCAAGATTATTTTGGTTAATTGGAATCCCTGTGATTCCATTTTAATTTTAGGATGATTTTTTTCCCTTATTTCTGCCAAACATTTTGAGATTTTGAGAGGGATTTCATTGAATCCATAGATTTATTTGCATACTGTTGACATCATAACAATATGAAGTCCCCCAATCCATGAGCATGGGAAATCTTTACAGTTATGTATATCTTCCTTTATCTCTTTCAGCAATGTTTTATAGTTTTCATTGAAAAAGTCTTTCACCTCCTTGGTTAAATAACTTTCCAGGTATTTTACTCTTTTTGATGCTATTATAAATGGAATTGTTTTCTTAATTTCCTTTTCGGATCATTTTAAGTACACAGAAATGCAACTGATTTTTGCATGTTGACTATATCCTGTTACTTTGCCGAATTCATTTATTAGGTGTTTTAGTCAGCTTTTTTGCTGCTGTGACTAAAAGACCAGATAAGAACAATTTTAGAGGAGGAAAAATTTATTTGGGGGTTTCAGAGGTCTCAGTTCACAGTCAGCTCCATTCCTCAGGGCTGGAGGTGACACAGAACTGTGGGAAGCCATCCTTGTCTAGCAGAATCAGACAGTTCCCTGTCTAGTTCGCCTACGAGAATGGCTCCCCTAACTCCACCCTATCCTGTCCATCACAGAAGAAGCTCCTCCCGGTCTTGGCCCCCTTTACCTGTGTGCTATAAATAAAAGAGAGCTGGGCTACTCCATGTTATTAGAGGCCGGAGCTGGTATGGCCAGACCTGCCACGCCCCCTCTCATTTAAAAGGAGTATTGGCTCTTATGTGTTTATTGATTAGATAAGTTTATGGGTAATTGATTGATTTATAACCAACCCATCCTCTGGCAGTTACCCTTTTCTCATCCACCGGGGACCTCCACACAGAACATCATGGCAAAAGTATGGCAGAGAAGAGGCTCACGGGATGATCAGGAAGAAGGGAGCAATATTAAGCTCAAGTCACCAAATACATACCTCAAAGGTATACTCCCAATAGCCCATCTCTCTAACCACACCCTACCCACCTTCAGTTACCACTCAGTTAATTCCTATCAGGGAATTAATTCACTGATGGAGTTAAGGCTCTTATAATCCAATCATGTTCTTGTTTTGTTTCACACATGAGCTTTTTGGGGATGTCTCACATCCAAACCACAACATTAGGTCTGATAAGCTTTTTGTGGATTCTTTAAAGTTTCCTAAATAAAAGAACATTGTCATCTGTGGCCAGAAATTGTTTTCCTATTCTTTTACAATTTGGATGCTTTTTCTTCCTTTTTCTTGCCTAAGGACTCTTCCTAGAATTATCAGTACTGTGTTGAATAGAAATGACAAAAATGAGCATCTTTGCCTTGTCCAAGCTCTTAAAGTGAAATCTTTCAGTCTTTAGTCACTAGTTGTTTGCTGTTGGTTTTTCATATATGGCTTTTCTTATTGAGGCAATTTTCTCTACTCCTAGTATGTTGAGTTTAATTTTTGTATATGTTATTGTACAAAATATTGACTGAAGTACACTTTTTGTATATGGATATCCAATTCTCCCAGTACTGTTGGTTGTTAAACACTATCCTTTATCCACAGAATTACCTTTATGCCTTCATCAAAAATCAGTTGTGTACCAGGAACAGAAGCACTCACCTATAATTCTGGTTACTCAGGAGGATAAGGTAGGAGCGTCACTATTTTGAGCCAACCTCAGAAACTTATCAAGTTCTTGTCTCAAAATAAAAAAAGCCTGGGAATGTAGCTCAGTGGTAGAATGCCCAATACTACAAAAATAAAACATCAGTTGTCCATACAGGCATAGATCTACTTCTGTACCGTATCTGTTCCATTATGTATTTGTCTATCTTTATGCTAATAATATGCTATATTGATAGCTGTAACTAATAAGACAAATATTATATAGGAGAAATCTTCCAATCTCACTTTTCTTTTTGAAATGTGATTTGGCTATTTTTTTTAGGCCCTCTGCATTTCCACAAGGTTTTTAAAATCAGTTTGTCAGTTTCAGCAAAAATGTCTACTGAAAATTTTATTGGAATCATCTTAAATCAATAAATTTGGGGGAAATTGTTATCTTAACAATATTGAGTTTCTTGGCCCATAAACATGCTATGACTCTCCATTTGCTTGAGTATTTTTAGGACTCTGAATTATTTCCTTTTTCTGTCTTGTGAGCAAAAGTTCTGTTTTGTTACTTGATAGTTGCTTTAGAGTATATAGGATATATCTTTGACTTATCATAGTATATCTTTAAGTAAAATGATACCATTTCACATATATTGTAGGAAGAACCTTACAATATTATATTTCCATTTGCCTTTTCCTGGCATTTACACTAAGATTGCATACATTTTACTTATGCACATGATTATTATTTTTATTTAAAGTCAAACTTTAAAAGATATTTAAATAAAAATAAAAAATTCTTACATATAGTCATGTACCACATAATGATGTTTCAATCAAAAACAGACCACATGTACAATAATGGTTCCATAAGATTGTACCTCCTAGTGACACCATAGCCATCTTAGTTTGTGTAACTACATTCTATGATGTCTACACCATGGTGAAATCACCTAATACATTTCTCAGAACACATCCCAGTGATTCATGACTGTATTTGCCAATGTCGTTATCATTTCTGGTCATTCATTCTTTTGTGTGGATCCATATATGTCCATTTAATATGTTCCTTTAGCAATTCTTATATGGTAAGTGTGATACAGCATTTTATTTATCTTTATTTTACTTTCATTTTTAACGATATTTTTAATGGGTATAGAATTCTTGTTTGACAGTTTTATCTGTTCAGTATTTTAAAGATGTTGCTCCACTCACATGAACAACAGAAGACAAGGAATCTACTGTCATCCTTAACTTTGTTCCTATGTAATTAATGTGACTTTTTCTTCTAGAGGCTTTAAATTTTTTTCTTTATGACTGATTTGGAGCATTTTGATTATTATTGATGCCATATTCTTCACATATCTAAGGCTTGGAATTCATAGATACTATTCAGTTCATAGTTTCCATCTAATTTGGGAGATCTTCTAATATTATTCCTTCAACTATTCTGTCGCTCCACTTCTTTTCTTTATGATAGTGCAACTGCACATATAGTAGGCCACCAAAAGTTATCCCAAAGTTCACTGATGCTCTCTTTAATTCAATGGAAAGCATCACCAACAGACTACACCATTTGGAAGACAGAACCTCAGACAATGAAGACAAAATATTTAATATTGAAAATAAAGTTGACCATGCAGAGAACATGGTAAGAATCCATGAGCAGAACTTACAAGAATTATGAGATAACATGAAAAGACCAAATTTAAGAGTTATCAAGATAGATGAAGGATCAGAGATACAAACCAATGGAATGCATAATCTTTTCAATGACATAATATCAGAAAATTTCCCAAAACTAAAGAATGAAATGGAAAATAAAATATAGGAAGCTTAAAGGACCACAAATGTACAAAATTACAGCAGATCCACACCAAGCCACATTATGATGAAAATGACTAAAATACAGAATAAGAATAAAATCTTAAAGGCCATGAGAGAAAAAAAGGAAATTACTTATAGGAGAAAACCAATTCAGATCTCAACTGATTTCTCAACCCAGACCCTCAAAGCTAGGAGGTCATGGAACAACATATTTCAAGCTCTGAAAGAAAATGAATGCCAACCAAGAATTTTATATTCAGCAAAATTGTTTCAAATTTGAAAATAAAATAAAAAGCATCCATGATAAACAAAAAAGAGGGGCTGGGGAGGTAGCTCAGTCGGTAGAGTGCTTGCCTTGTAAGCACAAGGCCCTGGGTTCGATCCCCAGCACCCAAAAACAAACAAACAAAAAAAAAAAAAAAAAAAAGAATTCACATTTAGAAAGCCAGCACTACAGAACATTCTCAACAAAATATTCCATGAGGACAAAGTAAAATAAAAAAAGTGAAAACCGGCAAAGGGAGGAACTAAAGGAATAATCAAAGGAGAAACTAAATCAAATTAAAAGTCAGAAATAAATCAAAAGACTGGGAATACAAGTCATATCTCAGTAATAACCTTGAATATTAATGGCCTAACTTCATCAATCAAAAGAAACAGACTTGCAGATTGGATTAAAAACCTAGACCCAACAATATGCTTTCTCCAAGAGATTTACCTCATAGGCAAAGAGTTTCACAGACTGAAGGCGAAAGGATGGGAAAAAAAACATATCATTCATATATATTGCATAAACAAGCAAGGGTTTCCATCCTCATATCAGATAAAGTGGACTTCAAGCCAAAGTTAATCAGAAGGGTCAAAGAAGATCACTTCATTCTATTGAAAGGAGTTATACAGCAGCAAGACATAATGATTGTAAATAATTATGCCCCAAACAGTGGACCATCTATGTACATCAAACAAACTCTTCTCAATTCCAAGAATCAAACAGACCACAACACAATAATACTGGGTGACTTTAACACACCTCTCTCACTACTGGACAGATCACCTAAACAAAAGCTAAATAAAGAAATTATAGAACTAAATAATGCAATCAATAATTTAGACTTAACAGACATATATAGAATATTTCATCCATCAATGAGCGAATACACTTTTTTCTCGGCAGCACATGGATCCTTCTCTAAAACAGACCATATCTTATGCCATAAAGCAATTCTTAGTAAATAGAAAACAATGACATAATACCCTCTATTCTATCGGATCATAATGAACTGAAATTAGAAATCAATGATAAAATAAAAATAGAAGATACTCTAACACCTGGAGACTAAATAATACACTATTGAATGACAAATGGATAGTAGAAGAAATCAAGGATGAACTGAAAAAATACTTAGGGGCAAATGATCATTGGTCAAATGTTTTCTCTGATATGCAGATGCTAATTCACAATAAGGGGGGTATAGAGAAGAATAGAGTTACTTTACATTAGGTAGAGGTGAGTGAAGGGAGGGGAAGGAGTATGGGGGTAGGAAGGATGGTAGAGTGAAACAGACATTATTACCTCATGTACATGTATGACTGCATGACCGATGTGATCCTGCAATATGTATAATCAGAAAAATGAGAGATTATACTCCATTTATATATCATCTATCAAAATGTATAAATGCATTCTACTGTCATGTACAAATTAGAACAAATAAAAAAATCAATTAAAAAAAGAAAAATTTTGAACTAAATATTGGTAAATTTATTAAATGATGCATATGAAATTTTTTATTTGTTCTTTTTAGTTATACAGGACAATAAAGTTCATTTTGATAAAATTACACATTCATGGAATATATCTTACTCTAATTAGTGTCCCAGTCTTATGGATGTACATGATGGTAGGATTCACAGTGGTGTATTCATATATGTATGTAGCAAAGTTATGTCAGATTCATTCTACTGTTTTCCTATCCCCCTACCTTCTCTTCATTCCCTTTTGTCTAATCCACTGAACTTCTATTCTTCCCCCAACACCCATTATTGTGGGTTAGCTTCCACATATCAGACAAAACATTCAACCTATGGTTTGGGGTGATTGGCTTATTTCACATAGCATGATAGTCTCCAGGTCCATCCATTTACTTGAAAATGTCATAAAGTCATTTTTCCTTGTGTCTGAGTAATACTCCATTGAGTATGTATACCAAATTTTCTTTATCCATTCATCTGATGAAGGGCACCTAGGTTGGTTCCATAGCTTAGCTATTGTGAATTGTGAAGCTGCTATAAACATTGAGATTACTGTAGTACAGTAGCATGCTGATTTTAAACCCTGTGAATATATACTGAGAAGTGGGATAACTGGGTCAAATGGTGGTTCCATTCCTAGTTGTGTTTTTTTTTTTTTTTTTTTAAGAATCTCAATACTGCTTTCCATAGTGGTTGCACTAATTTGCAGTCACACCAACAATGTATGAGTGACCCTTTTCCCCACATCCTTGCCAACATTTATTGTTACTTGTATTCTTGATAATTATCATTCTGACCAGAATGAGATGGAATTTCAGCGTAGTTTTAATTTGCGATTCTCTAATTGTTAGAAATGTTGAACATTTTTTCATACATTTGTTGACTATTCACATTTCTTCTTTTGAGAAGTGTTGGTTCAGTTCCTTTGCCCATTCATTGACTAGGTTATTTGTCTATTTGGTGTTAAGCTTTTTGAGTTCTTTGTACATTCTGGAAATCAATGCTCTATCTGAGGAGCAGGTGGCAAAGATTTTCTTCCATTCTTTAGGCACTCTCTTCACATTTGTGATTGTTTCCTTTGCTATGAAGAAGCTTTTCAGTTTGATGTCATCCCATTTATTGATTTTTGAGTTTACTTCTTGGGCTTTAGGAGTCGTACTAAGGAAGAGAGTTCCTAAGCTGATAGGTTGGAGTATTAAGCCTACATTTTCTTCTAGTAGGTGCAGTGTTTCCAGTCTAATTCCTAGGTTTTTGATCAATGTTGAGTTTTTTGCAGGGTGAGAGATAGGGGTTAAATTTAATTCTACTACATATGTATTTTCAGTTTTCCCAGCACCATTTATCAAAAAGGCTATCTTTTCTCCATGTATGTTCCTGGTGCCTTTGTCTAGTATGAGATAACTGTATGTGTGTGGGTTTGACTCTGGGTCTTCTATTCTATTCCACTGGTCTTCATATCTGTTTTGGTGCTAATACCATGCTGTTTTTATTATTGTAACTCTGTAGTATAAGTTCAGGTCTGGTGTTGTAATTTGAATTTTTCTCTCTTTCTTTTGGTTACTTTGGCTGAGAGTTTGTCAATTTATTTTTTGCAAAGAACCAACTTTTAATTTTGTTGATTTTTTTGAAAATTTTCCTCAATTTTATTCATTTTGGCTCTGATTTTAAATATTTCCTGTCTTCTACTGATTTTGGTGTTGATTTGTTCTTATTAAAGGGCCTTGTGATATAATGTTAGATTATTTATTTGGTATCTTACTACTCTTTTAATGTATGTGCTCAATGCAATGAACTTTTTTCTTAGAACTTTTTTCTTAGATTTTGATATGTTGTATCACTATTCTCATTTACTTCTAAGTACTTTTTTATTTTACCCCTAATTTCTTCTGCTATCCATTCCTCATTCAATAGTGGATTATTCAGTCTCCAGTTGTTAAAGTTGTTTCCATTTTTATCTTATTGCTGATTTCTAATTTCATTTGATTATGATCTGATAGAATACAAGGTATTTTCTCTATATTTTTATATCTACTAAGAGTTGCTTTGTGGTCTAAGAAATGGACTATTTTAGAAAATGTTCCATATGGTGCTGAGAAGAACGTGTACTCAGTTGCTGATGCATGAAATTTTCTATATATGCCTGTTAAGTCCAATTATTAATTGTATTTTTTAGTTCTATAGCTTCTTTATTTATTGTTTGGAAGATCTATCTAGTGATGAGAGAGGCTTGTTAAAATTGCCCAGCATTACTGTGCTGTAATTTGATTCTTAATATTGAGAAAGATTTGTCTGATATACATAGATGCTCCATTGTTTGTGGCATAAATATTTACAGTCATTATTTCTTGTTTTTGTATTATTCCCTTAAACAATATGAAATTACCCTCTTTTTCTCTTCTGATAAATATTGTCTTGAAGTCCGCTTTATTTAATATGAGAACAGCAACCTTTGCTTGTTTATGAGATCCATGCAAATGATAGGTTCTTTTCCCCATCCTTTCATCTTCAGTCCATGGTTGTTTTTGCCTATGAGGTGAGTCTCTTGGAGACATCAGTAAAAGACTTGTATTGTTGGGTCTTGTTTTTCATTCCAAACTGCCAGTCTGTCTTTCGTTTAATGAGTTTAGATCATTTACCAATGTTATTATTGAGAGTTTTTTTTCCTGTCATTTTGATTTATATCTAGTTTTTAATTTGAATTCATTTCTCCTTTGATTGACTTCTTCTAACGTAGTTCCTCCCTCTGCTGGTTTTCATTTTTATTTTTCATTTCTTCTTCATGAAATATTTTATTAAGTATATTTTAGTTTTATTTATTGTGGAATAATTTTATTTCATTTTCATTTCTGAAGTTTACTTTTGTTGGGTATAGTATTCTTGGTTGGCATCCATTTTCTTTCAGAACTTGGTATATAATATTCCAAGACCTCCTTTTAGGGTGTGGGTTGAAAAATTCTTTGAGATCCAGATTGGTTTACCTGTAAACATGACCAGTTATTTTTCTCTAGCAGCTTTTAAAATTCTATACTTTTTCTGTATGTTAAGTATTTTCATAATAATGCTTCTTGGAGTGGATCTGTTGTGAGTTTTATATATTTTCAGTCCTATAGGCCTCCTGTATTTGAATTTCCATTATATTCTTAAAGTTTGGAAATTTTTCTGATACTATTACATTGAAAATATTATGCATTCCTTTAGTTTATATTTCAGAGCCTTCCTCTCTCCCAGTGAATCTTAAATTTGGTCTTTTAATGTTATCCCATATTTCTTGAATATTCTGTTCATGGTCTCTTAACATCTATTCTCTGTGGTCAACTTTATTTTCAAGATTATATACTTTGTTTCTGAGACCTGAAAAATCTATCTTCAAAGTGGTCTAGTCTATTGGTGATGCTTTCCAGTGACTACTTATTTTAGTTTTTTGATTCCTGAATTTCAAGGATTTCTGATTGGTTCTTTTTCAGAATCTCTATCTCTATATTGAAGTGATATTTCACTTCTTGTATTTTCTTATTTCACTCCTTACATCATCTTTTACCTCATAGATCAGTTTACAAACTTTCTAAATTCCTTCTCTGACACTTCCTCCACTGTGGTGTCAATGGAGTCTGTTATTGAGGCTATTTGGGTTGTTTGGGAAGGTTTGTTCTCTGGATTTTTTTTTTTTTTTCCTTCTTCTCCAATTGCATGTTTAATTAAAATACCTTCCAAAAACATGTATGAAAAAAAACTCTAAGCCAGAGATATTTTTGAATAACTTCTTCCTAAGTGTTTTGGCTAACTCAGTGGTCAAACAATCATGTTTAGTATCGGATCGGATGAAGTCAAGGAATAAACAGATATAATTACCAAGACATAAACCGAGATGACCCAGCAAAAATCTGTCATTACCTCAGCTGTAAGTCTCCCTACTCCCAAAAAGGGGGAGGGGGTTGGGGGGGAGTCCTCTTAAGCATACAAGACTCCAGTGAACTTCCACAATCCAGCACCAGGAGAGCTAGGAACGGAGTAAGCCATCTGTAAAGGCTGGAGTAGTCCAAATAATACAGCTGTCCCCAGATGAGGCAGAATATCCTATCTTCAGTGACGAGGATGGAAACAGTTCAGGCTTCTAAAACACATAACGGCAAGTCCAGGAACGTGGCTGGATATAGTCCAGAAATGTCGGATTTTTCAGAGGACAGTGCTGACGTGCATACCATTCTTGAGAATAAAAGTACAAAATGACTCCATTGCCCAAGAAAAGGGAAGCCCAGACCATAATGTTCCAAATTGGCCTTTTCCGACTATCATTAACAATGAAGTTGAAAGCCATTCCAAAGAACATGAAGAGCACAAAGAGCACTGGGTAGAAATAGCTCAAGCAAACAGCGAGGGCATATTCATGCACCACAGCAGATATGGCAAAGACAGCCAGCATGGCAGCAGACTTGAACCTCTTCGAGAAAAACCAGAGAAGGTCCTTGTAGGCATAGTAGTATAGCCAGTCATGGACCACCACATTCCAGGTCCTATAATAGTTAGAGTATGATGTGGAGTTCCACCAATCCTTATAAAACATCCTGTCACCAAAGTGTAATATCTCAGCAAAGGCATTGAGCCAGCAATGCAGAAAAGCAAAAAAAGCAAGGAACAGTATCAGCACACCTGGCAAGATGGAGTTAAATACACACAGGACCAGAACACGAGCACTGAAGGGCTCTTGTTTGATATTCTGAAACAAGGGGGCGCAGAGTCTCTCAAAATGTAGTACACGTAAAATAGACAACCAAAAACCTGTGCAAACTGCATAGCAACATAACCCCATCTCACAGTGGGAGTTCTGGGATAGCTGTCACGGTAGATAGGGGTAGGAGCAAACAAGAAGTACAAGTACTGGTTGACTGTGGGTGTTGGAACCGTGCTTGACTTCTCCTTAGCTGCATGCAGTACCCGGGGCACGTTTTCTCTGACAAATGAGTGAGCCTTCATTATCAAACGAATCTGTTCAAGTATAACAATGAACCGAGAAGCTGGCGGTAGTGTGTATGCTAATACAACATATGTTGGTCCAAACCCTAGAATTCCAAGCTGGAAGACCATGAATATCAAGCCAGGGACAAAAGAATAGATCACTGGATGAGAACTCTTGCTGTAACCATTGGCCCAATGTTGAAACAGGAAATAGGGAATTGAAAGTGTGCATAGGAACATGATACACCATGTCCAAACAACAGTAGGAAATTTACCAAAAGCATAAGACAGGAGATTGAACTCAAGTACCAGTCTTCCTTCATCGATGTAATCTACCACTAGTGTGCTGAGGATAAAGAGAATGAGGAGGGCAATAAACATGTGATATATTGTTCTGATGTGGTCCACTTCAAACAGCTCATCTAAAAGAGATCTCCTTGCAATAAAAATCTTTCCTTGTTCTGGAGGTGCTCTGAAATCTTTAGCTCTGTGGTTGTTTTTCATTTCTTCAAGAATGGAAAAAGTTGTGAGGGCACACCCACCATTGTCTAAGGATGCAGACTTTTCAATGAGATTTGTCACAAAATCATCAAAGTGACTGCCAACTTCCTTCATAAAAAGTGGCTTTAATTCCTCTGCCTCTGCAGCCAACTGTCTCTTCTTGGCTATCAACTGTTTTATGTCAATTCGACCATTTCTATGTGTCTCTAGTGACTCCTTTGTAGGGTTTCTCGGGTCTTCATCTTCCTCAGGGTTTTCACTGGACTTGGACATTCGATTTCTTACAGACATTTTCTCTTTATTCACCTTTGTTTTGTCTGGGCCCCAGCCGGGCTGCGGGACTTTGGCAAAGAGGGCCGGGCTGGGCAGCTGTCACTGCACGGCGATGGGAAGTTCGGCAGGGAAAGCCGTCCCGGGGCCAGGGCCCGCAACGTCGCCAGCCCAGCGGCAAACCGAGATAAAGCGCCCGGCTCGCCCGCTCCTCCGCCCCCAACCTCCTGGATTTTTCATTTTGCTTTTGTGTCTACCCTTCTATCAGTATGGATCTGAAGCAACAGAGTTTCTACCCAATGAACTTATAGTATCCCTGAAGGTTTCCAGTACCTCACAGTTAAGGGGGAGACAAATAACAACAACCAATACAAACAATATACAGCATTAAACTAAATACTTAGTTCCTACTATGACATCTACAATGTTAATTGACACAATAAATAGAAATGATATGATCAGCAATTACCATCAGTAAAAACAGCAAGCTTGTAAGAGTTTCCAATATCAAAAGGTGAACATGTAGAATGCAGAAGACATAGGACGTGATGTTTATGAGGGAGGAGGAGAGAAAAATAGAAGTAAAAAATAAAGGAAGAATGAAACAGAAAATAGAATTTGCTAGCAAAAGAAAAGAATCAAGATAAATAGACAAGTGAAAATCAATACAAAAATAAAAATATACTAACCCTAAACCCTAGTCCTCAAAAGACAGAGCCATGAAAAATAACTATCTTCAAAAAATTCTAGAAATGAGAAAAAAAGCAACAAATATGTATATGTATAAATGTCCATGAACCATTCAGTACATACACATACACACACACACACAAAATTAAAAGAAAGAAAAAGGAAACAAGAAAAAACTGGGTTCTTGATGAAAAAAATTAAGAAATCATTTCCATTGCAGAGGTCAAAAATTGTTGATGAGAATATATGTTCATTGTGTTTCTTTCTGTTTCTTCTAAAGGTATGTACTGCACAGAACAGTAGTGGCTGCAGATTATCAAATCCTTCCTCTCTGCATTGCTCATCAAGTTGCCACTTAGAGTTCAGAAATTCTCAGCTTCCCTTCTTAACAGTATATAATGGGGTGGGTTGGAGAGTGTTGTCTGCTCCAGTCTCATGGTGGGGTCTCTATAGAGTTCTGTGAGAGGAGTTCCCATAGGTGGAGCTTCTGAAGGCAGAGCTTAGGTCTAGTTAGGCCCAGGTGATTTTTTGAGTGGTTATTGGTCTGAGGATCTTAAATCAGTGTACCTCCAGGGCTCTGCCATTGTCTTTCCATAATGGGAGACTTCACCCTAGGAGTATCCCCTTGGTTCCACTTGTGAGGTAGAGGAGTCAATTCCTTGCCCCTCTGCCATCCATGGACCCTGCCCTTCCTGGCCTCCCAGGTCTTATCTCCAAGCACAATCATACCCACCCACCTGTTCGAATTCCCAACCTGGCCAGCTGGTCCTGTCGGCTATCAGACTTAAATGTGGGGATGGAATCAGGCTCTCTTAGACCTCCTGAACCTGTATTCCCTGGGTAAAACACTCTCCATGCCTGATTTTACCCTGGTCTCTTAGGCACAGTCTAGTTTGTGGGGCAGGCATTTACCAGGTCTGTTTTTTGGAACCAGTTCAGATTTCCCAGCTCCTAGTCCCCACAGTCACTGGCCAACACAGCATGGTGGCAAGATGGCTCCTGCCTCGGTTCGCAGCAGACAACTGGGAAATATGAGGCATCTTTCCCACATGAGGATACTGTGCAATATAGCCTCTGGATCAGTCCAGCAGTGTCCTTGATCTCAGATTTCTCTTTTCTAAGATACCCTGAAATGCAGCTTCCCTTAATCCCCCTCCCAACTTTGCCTGTGGTGGGTCAGCTCTAGCAGTTGCCACCACCAGTGGTGAACTTTTTTCTTTAATTTGTCATAGCCAACTTCCTGAGTCCCCAAGCTGCTCTGGATGGCCAGTATGAAATCCCAGTGAAATTCCTCTTTCACCCATCCCACTGATAAGCTGTTTATCAGCTATTTTGGTCTCACACTATAGAGTAGCTTAGAAAGCAACCTCCTCTACGCAGCCATTTTCCTCTCTTGAGAGTTTCCTTTTAGATCTTCAAGCTTACTTATTTTTCTTCTGCAATATCTGATCTATTGTTAATGCCATCCAATGTATTTTTCATCTTAGGTTCTGTCCTTTTCATTTCAAAAAGTTTGATTTGGGTATTTTTCTAAAATTCTATGCCTTTAATTATTTTTTTAATATATTGAATACAGTTCTTATAACTTAATATCCTTATTTTCAAATTCTAAAGTATATGTCACTTCTGAATTGGTTAGAGTTGATTGATTATTCTCCTCATATGGAGAAGAATGTTAATATTTTCCTGCTTCTGCACATTGCCTGATAATCTTTGACTAAATGCTAGACATCTTGTTTTTTGGCTTTGCTTGGTGCTAGGTATTTTCATATCCCTATACTCTTGAGCTTTGTGCTAGCATACAGTAAATTACTAGGAAACAAACAGACCTTTTCAATACTGCTTTTATGATTTGTTAGTCAGGTATAAGTAATGTACAGGCTAAGGTTAGTTATGCCAGCACTATTTCATTACTCTATTCAGTGTCTCCTAGATTGGGTTTTAAAGTCTGACCACTGAGAACAGTAACTATGCCTGGTGTTGCATAAATGCTAGGCACTGCTCTCTTTCACTCCTTCAGAGGACTATTTCCCAGCCTTGAACCATTTTCTTACATGCATGTACTGATCAGTACTGTATTACATCCTTGTGGATCCATTTTTCAGAGGAACTCTGCAGTCTTCTCTCTGTGAAGTTTTCTCCTCTCTGGTACTCTGTGCTGCAGACTCTCACTCTCTTGGTGTAACTCAAGGAGTCCAACAGGTTCTGCCTGGAGTACTCCCTGCCCACTGCACTGATGGCAGAAAACTCTCAAGGCAGCAAGCTGGGAACATTTAGGAATCAATTCATTGGTTTCCTATCTCTGAGTAATCACTGTCTTTTGTTGCCTGAATTCCACAGTCTTGAAAAATATTGTTTCATACATATTACCAGGGTGTTTTTGGTTGTTCCAGGTGAGAGGGTATATTTTGTTCCTTTTGTTCTATCTTGGTCATTGTGATCATGTTTTAAGTGTAAGTGTAAACCCAACCCATGATGCTCCATCTTTGCTGGAAACAAGTTTATTTTTGTTGTTATCATGTCATTGCTATTTGATAGTCTCATCTTGCAGATGAACTTATAAGTTGTTTCCAGTTTGGAATTATTGTAAATGCAACTGCTATGGACACTGTTATGCATGTTTTCATGAATCTTTATGATTTAGTATAAGGTAGCCCCAAAAAGTTCATGTGTGAGACAATTCAAGAAAATTTAAAGGTGAAATGATTGGCTTATGAGAACTTTAAACGAATCGGTGCATTAATTCACTTGAATGGATTAACTGGGTGTTAGCTGTAGGCAGGTAGGGTCTGGTTGGAAGAGGTGGGTTATTGGGGGCATGCCCTTGGGGTTTATACTTTGTTCACTGGTGAACACAGCAGTCCCTCTTGCTTCCTGGCACCATGTCCTTAGGCACTTTCCTCCTCCACACCCATCCACCATGACGTTCTGCCTCACCTCTGGCCTAAAGCAACGGCGTGGGCTGTCTTAACGACTGATACCTCTGAAACCATGAGTCCCAAATAAACTCTACTCCTCTAATTGTTCTTGTTAAATCTTTTGGTCACAGCGATTACAAAGCTGACTAAAACATGAATCTATGCCTTCCTCCTTTGTGGAGAAGGAGGGTCGGGTAAGTACCCAGAGTAGAAAAGCCAGGCTGCAGAATAAGGAGTGCTCCTCACGATGACAGGCTACCTTGTTTTTCAAAGTGGTTTACAATTTTAAACTCCCACCTGCAATGTATGAAAGTTCCTATGGCTCTTTATCCTCATCACACTTAGTACTATTTCTCATTTTATCCATTCTGGTGGTGTTATATTGAGACTTTAACTCGTATTTACCTAAAGACTAATAATCTACTGAACACATATTCCTGTGTCTATTGGTCACTTGGATATCCCTTCACATGAACAGTTTACTCTCAAGTCTTTTCTCTATTTTATATTGGATCGATTCACTTTTTATTAGTGATCTGGAGGGGTTGTTTATATATTCTGAATACAGATCCCTTATCAAATATATTATCATTATCTTTACTGTGTCTGTGGTTTTATCTTTTTACTCTTTTAAATATGTGTCTCAATTTTTAAAAATCCTCAATTCTTTTATGGTTAGAGCTTTGTGTGTCTTTTGAAAGAAGTTTTTATCTACCTCAAATCATGAGGATATTCTGATATTTTTCTTCAAGAAGCATTTATTGGTTTTCCTTTTCTTGAGTACAGCAGCAATAATGACAAGCTTTGTGTAACCTAAAACGTCTTTTTGCTCTTCTGCAGGCTTTCTGTTCAATATCCAACTGCGAGACACTGTCAAGAGGCAATTTAAAGTCACTGGTTGCACATCCTACTGCGCTAATCATGGCTGTGACCCATCACGAGGTCCTCTGCTATTTGCGTTGTGACCTGCTTATCAGTTAGCAAAACAAATATTTTACTTCACCCTTACTTCATTCTGTAGTGTCTCTGTTCTCTTTGTTTGAAAGCTTCTATAAATACATGCTGAAGAGCAGTTCCCTTTGGCTAGTGGCCCTGGCAGTGAGTATTTATTTCCTTCTAGTTTCCAACATTTTCTACATTTTCTATAGTAAGCATGCACATTTATAATTTTTGAAAAGTAAACTTAAAAGCTGAGCAGTTGTGATTAAAATGTATGCATTTCTATTTACAGTAGCTAAAGAAACAATGTTTCATAACTCTTTTCTGTACAGAGTGTTTTGGCCACACACATTATGACTTTTAAAGCAACTTAGTGTCTGTAGGGCAGGCAGTCCAAAAGTTTCATTAATTTAAAAGCTTTCTACCATCTACATATTTTCCCTAACTAATTTCCTATGATTTTTATTAAAGTCTTGGCCAAGTTTGTTTGTTTGTTTGTTTGTTTTTCTATGCTCTTGGTCTCACTTTATCCACAAATGAAGCCATGAAAAGTTTTGAAAATATAATCATCTCCCAAGTGTCATTAATTAATCACCAAGAATGGAGGCTGAGCAATCCGTTGTGATACTATTCATATGACAGGAGTAAGGGGAGGACTTATGGATGGAAACATCTGGAAAGAACTACTTATACTCTGTACCAGGGTCCTCTTTGCCTGCACTATTGTGGGACAGTTTTACAGAGCTGTATCCAGTCACCTGAGCAGCATTGAGAAATGCATAGTTTACTTGACAGCATTTGCAAATGATATCTTTTCCTCAGAGTCACTTACACTATGGAAATGCTTCCATATGCTAAGGCTGGGCACAGCATTGTGATGGGGAAGAGAAGAGTTGTCTTTTAGTAGCTACTTTTCATATACATACTAAACTACAATATACATAAATTAAGAATGCTGTCCCCTAAGAAGTTCCATAAATGATATTCTAATCTTTCCATTGCTCTCTGCTAAAGACTGGGAGTAGATTTTATCACAAAACAATGGGTCAGCAAGAATTCAACTATGATATATCTAAGTAATGAAAACAATTACCAATCATAAATCTTACATTAATGAAAAATATATACTTTCCCCCAATTCCTTTGTGTTTCCTAAAGTCCCAGGAGGAAAATATTTCCAACTCCAAATTCCAAAACATATATAATTCCAGTTAACTTATTTCTGTCCTGACTGGAAAGCAGGGGCTGGTTTGTTAAAAAAAAAAAAAAAAAAAAAAACCTCCTGTTTTTACAAATAAAGTTTTATTGGCACACAGTCATGCTCATTCATTTGCATATTGTTTCTGGTGGACTTTGAGCTACAAAAGCAGAGATGAGTAATTGTGACAGACATTACAGTCCAGAAATCCTAAAATATTAAATAGTTCTTTATGGAAAAAGCATTGCCTAATTTCTAATTTCTCATCTTGTTAGAATAAATTGATGCTACTACTGCCAGCAATGCTTCCGCTGCCAGGATGACAGCTACAGTCCTACAAAGTTCCAAAAATATTGAAAAGAAATCCACCACCCAAGAAGGGATTGAATGCTTTCTTCGCCTGGATAAACGGCAATGACCTTGGCAGCCAAAATGCATATATTTATTATATTCAACACCTGTTCTAAAATGTATGTCCTCCATATAAAGAAATCTATAAATGATTTTGCAAAAAAATTTTCAAACTCTTCCACTGAAAAGTTTTTAATAATATTTTAACAAGAAGGTGCTACATAAAAAATGTGATACTTTTTGCTCAGTTTTTTAATTCAACATTCTAAATAACTCAAACCTTTTTTTACCATTTCTCAGAACACTTTAAGAAGGATGAAGGGAACTTTTGCTCTAGCTATATCACTCAGGTCAACTTGGAAGAGAGACAGCAAAATATATTGATCACTTATAAAATTTTTTTAGCTAAAAGAGTCTATTTGAGTGACAACAAATAAAAGAATGTTGGTACAAGGAGTCACTTATTAACAATCACAATAATTCCAAACATGAATAAATAATATAACTTAATAATAAAAACAAACAGTGGTCCTTTTTAATTATTGAAGTTATGAATGGAGATGAGGCGATGGAGTAAGGGTGATATAAATTTCCAAGCAAATCTAGCAAATGCTGCTTAGACCTTGGCTAGGTTTTCCATTCATTTGGTCAGTTAGTCATTAAACAAGTATTTTATTGAGCACCTACAACATGCCAGTCTCTATTCCAGGACTGGGATTATGGCAATGAATGAGACCAGTAAGATTCCACCTTCATGGAACCAATTCCTAGTGGGGGATACAAAACAATAGAGGACTATTCCTGGAAGAACAGAGCCAGAACATAATCCATTGACCTAAAAGAATTAGAATAAACACCAAGAACACCAAGAACTGCTCTGGGAAGGGTCATGTCTAGCCAAACCAGAACATGTGGTCCCTTCCTTTGAGTCCCATCTCCCCTGGAATTCCCCTATGAAAGGATCCAGGCACCTCATTTCTGCTTAGATATGAATGGCTGCTCTCCTCTCAGAAATCTGGATTTCCTCACAGGTAGATCACAGGAGATCCCAGTAGCAAGGAGATTGGGGGACATCCTCTGAGTCCTATCATCATCTATTTCTAAGGAAACATTGGTCACACAGCTGCTGGGTCGTGGGACATCATCAGGTGATGAGCCTCGGTGGAGAGCTCACTCACTGTGCAGCACACAGAGACTGAGGGGACGCATGCCCAGTACTCTCCATCTGCCCCTCCCAGGGCTCCGTCCACCCTTCTCCACCCAGCCCTGTGACCAGGAGGCTGGCCTCTGGGGACTGCAGCAGGGGTTTCTTTTCTCTGTCTTCTGATCAGATATGGCCAGAGTCACCAGCACAGGAGGAGATGGGGTAAGAGGAAGGAGGAGGCCAGCTCCCTCCCTGCCTGGCCACCAGTGGCAGGGGCTCTGTGCCTCTACCAAAGATCATGGCTCCCAGTTAGGGCCTCTCACATAGTCACAGCTCTCTCCAATCTTCCCATGTCCTTGGCCTTGAAGGTGCTGCTGGAAGAGTAAAAGCTCCCACTTCCCTCAGTGGTTCTCTCCCAGCCCTTCCAGTGTCTTCCGTCTGCTCTCACTGTCCTCTCCTTAACTGTCCCTTCTAGGAACAAGGAGCAAAGTTGGCGCTGCCCTCTGGTCAGAGACTGATTCTGGGCACCAGCTCTGAGTTTAAGCTCCAGGGATTTAAAAAGGATGGGAGACTTGGTGAATATTTTGGAAATGGTGCTTCCTCTTAGAACCAGCAGTGACTCACCTCCAAATAGAACAAAACTCAGGAAGGTAACCTGAGTGACTCCAGGGCTTCTGACAGAGGAAAAAGGGCTCAGGATGGCCATGACCTACCTTCCTGTGTTCAGTGGAGTGCTGTGGGCAGACGAGCTGGAGTCCAAGCAGCAGAAGGGAACCCAGGGCACTGGGAAAGAGAAAATAGCAACAGGCAGGGCTGTGAGAATGCAGTTGGCAGCAGCCCCCGGAGCGAGGCAGCATCCCTGTCTCATCATTGCAAGGGAGAGGACAGTCCAGTCAGGGTCCTGGAACTGACCCTGTGAAGACGCAAAGGACCTGCCCACACCAGGGGAGGCAGCCTGGGGCTGTGGCACGGCTGTGGCATGGGCAGGCTAGCATGAAAGCCCAGCCTACCACTCTGCAGCAGGGCTTTTTTTACATCCATGTGTTTAGTCTCTTGTAAAATGGGGATAACCACAGAAGCTGGCTCAGAAGCGTGGAGGAGGACTGGACAAGGCAGTCACCATGCCTGACACAGAGCACATGCTAGTGAGGGGCAGTGAGATCAGCCTCTGAGTGGGGGTCCTGGTCCCCACCAGGGAAGCTCCTCTTCTCACAGCCCAGGCTTCCCTTGGAGTCTGTCCTTTGCCTGTCGTTAGCCCTTTGGTGTTACACGTGTTCTCATGGATGGGATTAGCTGTGTTAAGCCCCACTGTCACCAGCCCTAGTTAGGACTTAAGAAAGTTGTAGAAGTAGGAGCTGGCCGGCGCCACGATAGCAGTCTGCTAGAGAGAGTGTGACGCTTCGGATTACACATTGAGGCCACCACCCCATGCCACCACTCCCAACTGGGTGATCCTGGGTAAATTAGTATTGCTAAGCCTCAAACATTCTCATCTTCAGTGAGGGTCACTGAATGTGGCAGAGGTGAAAACACCCAGCACAGGTAATAAATCAGAAGACAGATAGGTGTTGCCGATGAATTTAAATGCCCAGAGTCTTTTGATTTCAAATCATCAATAACATTATTTTAAGAATCCCTGAAAAGAGGCCTAATTTGAACAGTTTCTAGGGCTTAACCCGGAGGGCAATTAAGTTAAATGTACCACAGTCATTCCCCAACCTTTCTGAGGTCTCCGAGAGAGCTGAGAGATGTGGAATACCACCCTGTCCTGTGGGGCTGCAGGAGAGGAAAACCCACCTGAGTCTTGAAGTTAAGGCCTGTGGAGTCAGATGAGGCTTCCACCCACCTCTAGAATCCAAAATTGCCACCCAACCCCACTTTGTATGTAAATGAGTTGAGACCCCAGAAGAACACACAAGATGGACGCAGATAGATTGATTAGACCGCAGGGCCTGTGATGAGAAGCAGGAATGGACAGTACGGTACCAAGATGCATCCTTCCTGCTCTCAGAGAAGACCAAAGGTACTAAGTATGCATATTTTCCAAAGAGAGGGGCTGACTATCTATTCAAGACCTACAAAGGGGGTGTCCCCATTCAAAGCTGCAGCCCCTCACCCACCTCCCGCCTGTAGGCACAAGAAGGATGGAGAGGGAGAGAAGTTAGCTGGGTGTAGGGAGATAAATATATATTTATCTCTATATATTTGGTACCAGGGATTGAACCCAGGGTGCTTAACTACCAAGCCACACGGGTATGGATATCTTTGAAGAGAAATGCAGGAGTGCTGAGCTCAGCCCTGCCACTACCCTAGAGTGAAGAAAAAGTTGGAGCTACCTCCCAAGCTGGGGTGCGGGGGTGAGCAAGCATTCAGAGAGCTGTATCTGAACCCCCTGGCATTTGGGAGTAAAAGTGTTGGTGCCAGACCACCCCCCCACTTTAAAAATATAGGTCAATATGTGGCTAGAGCATCAGGGACAGCAGAGTGGAGAGAGGAGAGCGGGTGAGAAGGGCAGCCTCTAGAGCCTGGAGGGCGGGAGCTTTCTGTATGGCACCACAGAAAGATGCTAGACCTAGCTTATCCAGAAAGGACTCCGCTGAAGAAGAGTGCTTACCAGGGTGAAGGGATCCCCTAAAAAGTGGGAAATGCCTGTGGAGTATAGGAACGGGGGACAGGATGGGTCAAAAGGGATCAGCCAGCCCTCACACAGCTGGCCCCAGAGGATGTTGTAGCAGGAAACCCTAGTGAGAGGGAGGGTCTCCAAAGGACAGGCAAAAGTGCCTGTGAGAGGAGGATCTGGAACTTAAAGACAACTGCCCTCCGAGGACAGCAGCACCGTATCACAAGGGACAACAATCCCACAGGTATTGTCTCTGCTCAGTTGCCCCTCCTCTCCTCTGCTCTGCTCCATCCTGGAGGAATTAACATGGCAGGGTGACTGGGCGGGGTGGGGTTGCAGTGTGAAGGGCCCCCTTCCCCACTACTGGCTAGACCAGGTCCAGCTCAGAGAAGGAAAGCTTTAAGTTGAATGAGAGACCAAAATACTTTTATCTGACTAGATTTCCTTTTTAATTGTATACCATTATATTTATATACAACACCCTTCTAGTCAAGGGATCCATTTGCAAAAATATAATGTGCAATTAGTGGTGGAAGAATCAAGACTATTAATAACTTGCTGAGGCTCTCCATCAGTGCTGTCCAACAGAACTTTCTTTGATGATGCAAACCTCCCCCTTCCTGTCCAATGCACAGATACACAGAGCTATGCAGTTCAGTACACAGAAAGCTAATGGTGCAGGTCTAGATGGTCATATCAGCAATGTTGTGGATTAATTCAAAAATTATTTACTAAAAGGATAATTATTCAACCAATTTTGAACTTTTTAATACTTAAAAATGATACCATTCATTAAGCCTGCAATGGATCAGAAAAGCTGCCCAAGATGTCCTCCAGGGATAGGGCAGGGGCTTCTAAGAGATTGGAACTCTTAGTGGTGGGGAAAAGTTAAGTTATTTTCTAGCTGTAACCATATTAGATCCAGTTTGTCCCCTAAGCCAAGAACATGTGCATCACAACTTGGGAATACACACTCCTAAGTAGCAAGACCTTGGGCAAATTACTTTCCATGCCTCAGTTTCCTTATCTATGAAACAGGAGTGTAATATAACCAACCTGTCCTGCCGACCTGAAGTGAGTTAATGTTTGAGCAAGTACATTATGAACCTGTGCCTATAAATCTGAATCATTTGTAACACATTCTGGCACTGTGTACTCATTTAAAAAGAAAACCAGATTGGTGTGGTTTCATTAAAAAAACAAACAGCAGCTCCATAAATGTGTTACACCTCAGCCCCTCTAAGCTCTTGGCACACACTGTAGCCACATATTTGTAATGCGCTCAGGAGCAGCTTTGTATATCCACTGGCCCCACATTGCACCCATAGCATTCAGAAGGACTTGGGCAGGAGGAGTGAAAGATCTTCCAGGAGAGATTCCAGGTTTCCCTCCATGTCAGAGGAACTGCGTTCCAAGCTGCCCGTCGACTCTACAGCTTCCCTCACCTCCTTCAGGTCTCTGCTCCAATGTCAGTCTCCATAAGGATTCCCTGTCCCTACATAAAACTCTCCCAGCACTCTTTCTTTGCCTCCATAGCACTTACTGTCTCATATGTCATGTCTTCCCATATCTTTGTTTAAATTTCTCCCTCTACTCACTAAAATGTAAGTGTGATGAGATTGGGGAGTTTATTTTGTCACACTACCTTATTTCCCAGCACCTAGCAGAGTGCCTGCCACCTAGAAAAAGCTTCGTGCACTGAGTGCACAACTGTGATCCCAGCAAGGTTGAGGTAAAAAAGGTGGTAAGTTTGAAGCCAGTCTTGGCAACTCAGTGAGACCCTGTCACTGAGACTGGAGATGTGGTTCAGCAGTAGAGAGCCTGCCTAGTATGTGCCAAGCCCTGAGTTCAATATCAAGTACCCAAAAAAAAAAAAAAAAAAAGGACCATTAATTAATGATGCTTTACTATCCTGATGACCTCAGAAACCTCAAGATAAGTGGAACTAGTGTGGATGAACATATTTTACAATTCCAAAGCAACTTCATCAGAATCTTTTAAAAGTTCTTTTATGAGGAATTTGTAAAATTCAGTTCTCTTTTTGCTCCTTTAGAATTTCTATGTGACCCTTCCCACCCACAACAATTCTAAGATTCCCCAGCAAAATGGTGCCTGTTGTCTAGGGGCTGAGGCAGGAGGATCATTAGTTCAAAGAGTCTCAGCAAAGGCGAGGTGCTAAGCAACTCAGTGAGACCCTGTCTCTAAATGAAATACAAAATAGGGTTAGGGATGTGGCTCAGAGGTCGAGTGCCCCTGAGTTCAATCCCCAGTACCAAAAAAAAAAAAAAAAAAAAAAAAAAAATGGTGCCTCTTGTTGCACAAATGCAACTCAAGTTATAGTTCCATGTTCAAATACTTCCTTTCTTCATCTAACTGGACCCTGGTGATGCTAAAATACATAGGGGTACCCAGCGAAATTCACTCTGGGATAACATCTGAGTTATTCAATGGGCTATGCTCTAAATGGAATAAAATAAATTTTCCCAGAGGGGAAATTATTCTTCAGGCTGCAATAACAGCAGCCAGAGCAATATATAACCCCAGGGGCCAGAGGAAACTCTGCCAAAGGCTGAAGGTTTCCCACCCCTGCTTGGCAGACTCCCCTTAGGCTACCCCACCCTGCTCACACATACCTCGCTAATTGGTAGTCTGTAGCCGTGCCCACACCTCTTCAAAATACTGACAATCTAGCCCAAATCCTTGTTCTTCCTGACCCAATTCGAAGTTACTGTAGGGGGAACGAGAGTGCATGTGTGTCTATGCGCGCAGCACGTGTGTTATTTCACTTGGATAGTTTGCTTTGGCACACGGCTCCCAGCTTGCAACGTTTTGACAGATTGAAGGCTACCAGGGCCTTTGGCAAACAAATCACACCTCCCTTCCAAGCGGCGGGGGAAGCCACATTCCTACCAAGACTTTCCGATTCACCTTGCAGTCGAAAGTACCCAACGTTTCACACCAACCAAAAAAGAAGAAAAAAAATAGTTACACCATTTACCCGCTGCTATTCTAGACTTTAAGCACTCTATCATTTCATTTCCTCATGTAGAAAATAATGCTCATTGAAATCTGATACAAGATTTCCATCATGGAACCAGGGCTCTGGGCTTCTGTATTTGCCTTGGCCAACCCTACTCCCGCAGCCCCAACACCCAACCATCCTCAGCTATAGTGACCATGTTCCAGCCACTGTGTACCTCGGACCCCTCAGTGAACTCAACACCACTTGAGTATATCAAGTATCAAAACAAGGAAACATAAATCTTTACTTCTTTTTTTTTTTCTTCAGTTAACACATACAAAGAGATATTTTGAGAGCAACCTGATCACTCCTTAGAAAAAGAAAGCCAAAGCCTTAGCGTTGAAGTGAAATTCCCACCTAGTGCACTTTGGAGATAAAAGCTTTTTTGCTACTTATGTGTTGTACCATGTTCATCTCAGCTGCCTTCCTGACAGCACTGAAGAGTAAATGCAATGAGGGAGGGAGGGAGATGGGGCAGAGCTGGCAGTAGCCAACTGACCCTTGAAGTTACCTCTGATCTCAACATTTGCAAGAGGTATTTCATTTAACCTTCACAACCATTCTATAGGATGCTTATTAGACTCACTTTGCAGGTGAGGAAACTGAGGTACAGACAGGCTAAGTCATTTATCAAAAGTACACATGCCTATTAAATGGCAAAGCCTGATTTCAAATGCCAGCAGTCAGACCCTTGGCCCTGATTCTCAACCACTCTACTCAGGGGCCTCATTAGGACACAACATATTTTTTTTTACAAACTAAACATTTGCCATTTTATTGCATTCACTTTCTTTCCCAGCCTGTATGAGGCTGTGGCTTCAGTCTTTTTTTTTTTTCCCCTGCTATTGCTTATAAGAATCACCAGAATATAAAATAGATGCAATAAGGCCTCATTTATCCAACCTCACAAAGGGACATTCCAAGTTTCAAAATAAATGAAGCAAACCATGTAAATCTCAAGTTTTTAAAAAATGCATTCTGTTTATTTTCCCTGCTCTCTTCTGCTTGGTATCCTGACGTTAAGTAACCTTTCTTAGCTACCAGGAGTCACCAGTGTGCGCGCAACTTGTGCAGCATAAGGGGCTGGCCTTTGGAACACAGGTGGTCTCTGAAGCACAATGAGGCCAGGCTTGAGAGTCCCAGACACCTGGAGCTTTTAAAATCCAGTCGGCGATTTTAAAACTTTGCGATTCCGTTTCCTTTCTTCCCACTGTCAGGGATTGCTGACCATGACATGCCTGCATCCTCTTAACTCGGCTCCCTTCAATTTGTCTTTAGAAAACCAAGCTTTTGCCAAACCAAGACCAAAGAGGCTTTGGGGAGAGGCCTGCCTGGCCTGTGTGGAGTAAAGCATTTCTATTTTACAGAACTTAGAGACACCTATTCTAGCTGCATACCAGTTTTTATTGCTTATTTCCAGGTTCTCCATGCTTGCAGTCATTTGTGTTTCCTGGACATGTGTGGCGTTCTGTCACAGCACAGCTTGTTCAGATGCAACACCCTTTGGTCAATGCCCCTGCTAGGTGGTATGTTCCCTGAGGAGCTGCTTTCTGATGCATCTTTGCAGTGAGTGGAACAATCAGCCTGGTCTTGATCCAGCCTCATGGTTAATAGCGATCAAAGAAATCAAAGAAGGATAGAATGAAATGAAGGGAGAAAAAAAAAGCGAGAGGGGAAATATTACTGAAGAAGTACATGATGATGCCAAGACAGGGACACTGTTCTTCTAAGACAGTGTTATGTGTATCCCAAAATTCCCTGCTGGAAAAATAGAAGACACGGGAAAAGGAAGACAATCCTAAAAGAAAGATTTCTACCAACTAGAGCTATTGGTTCCAATCCCTGGGGAGTCAAGTCAGTGTTAACCTGAGGCATATAGATCCACCTGGGGATGGAAGGAATGGGTAGCTGGCAGTCCAGTGATCACACCTTGACTCCATTCAAGCTGTTTTGGTACAGAATGTTCTAGCAAACCCCACAGTCAAGTACTGAGTGATGAGGACAGGGTCCAGGTACAGGACTGTGCCAGGCAGAAAGAAAAATCAATACTGTCTGGATGCTTGCCGTCATTTTATAGGTAAGGGTTTGCCAAGGCAGTCCTCCAAAAAACTGTTTTATTTCCTCCTGGTCTCTGCCTACCATTCAGATGGCTCCTACCAGCCTTCCCACAGACAAGACCCCAGCAGGTTCTTCCCCAGTGTACTTGAGCACATTTCCCTTCAGAGTTGTCTCCCATGGTGCCATCCACGTTCCCAAACCTGTTTATGCCAGTTGCTAGTGCTCTGACATTACATGAAATACTCAGCAAGTACGCAAACCCACAAAACAGACCAAGAAAGAAAGAGGACTTGTTAGTTGTTTTTACAAAGTCGAATGCTTTGGAAAGACTCAATAAGGGCGAGAAGCCAAGGGGGGGAAAAAAACCTACTGGCAAATTAGGTGTGGATGAGACAACTGCAAATAATTAGGGGCAAAAATAATAAAAACCTAGAATCATTCTGTACTCAGATTGCTTTGCAAATGTCTTTAAATTCTCACCCCCTCTTTAAAGAAACCCAAGTGGAAACCTCAGATTGTGCTTATGGGTGCAGTTTACGCAAGAAAGACAATCGGGGTTTCATGCTCAAAGAAAAGCCCTTGGCCCTACATCAGAAAATTGGTGAGTGCATGTACATGTGTTTTAAGTTAGAAATAAACTGTTGAAGGTGTGTGTGTATCATTCGTATGATTTCCATGCTTTAACCTTCATCCATAATTACCTAACATCCTGGTCAAGATAAAATTTCTACCCTCTTTCTTTCACATAAAAGATCATTATTTGTTCTTTCGATATTCAACCAATGTTTATTGAACACCAACTGCAGGGGCCAAGGGGGTTTGAGTTGCCAACCACACAAATTCTGACCTGCCTCTTTAATATGTGAAGTTCAGTACTTGACACCCAGGCCTGGCCTCTTCCCCACTTTGCTCTCCCGCTTCCCCTTTCTCCCCTCTCCTCCTCTCCTCCCTGCATTGTCCTCCTCCTTTTCCTCTCTGCTTCCTGATCACTGGCAAAGGGGCATTGATTGACCCCATGACCCTTCTAATTATCACATATTTCTTTACCCCTGAGGGGAATTTCAGTTTTTCCCAAACTAATCGTACCTCAAGTATCACTGCCTTGGACTTCCTCACACACACAAACACGTTTTCTTAGCCCTCTGCTCTGCTCCCTTCTGTCTGCGGGGTCTTTTTCGATGGCCCCAAGAGTGGCCACCCTCCTCTCTCTCATTTCCTCAATCCCTTCTGGTTGTATTTCTAAGTGGAATAGCTGACAGGCATTAAAGTAATACTTTACTGAAGTATATATCAAGGAAAGGAAAAACCTTAAGTTTTCTAAGACTAAAACCAGACACTTGACCTAAGGCCATCAACTGTAAAACCCTTAAAATGATCCAGAACGCTCCTTCCTACGATCTATAAAAATCACCATCTAACCCTGTAATCACTCTAATTACATCTGTATTTCTTCAAAAACTACTGTTCAAAATAAAAATCGCCAAACCAATTTTATTTCCTGCCCATTTAACCACCTCTTTGGCATTTAATGGTTTTATTTTCTTCTGTTTTCATTGGAAACATAAAATACGTCAGCTTTATTTAAGTATGCTAAGAGGCAAAACGAAAGGCACCTGACCAGGCTGGCCCTGGAGATCTCGACGGTGGCCAGGGTAGATAGCCATCACACTGACCATTCAGCCTCCAGTGAGAAAGCTGTGTTTCCTTTCTATCAACTACTTGACATCTGAACAAACAGATACAGATATAATTGTGCCTGCAACAAAGGTAGAGGATTTGGAGAAAGTTTTTAAGAAATACAAACCCTCGGGCTGGGGAGATAGCTCAGTCGATAGAGTGCTTGCCTTGCAAGCACAAGGCCCTGGGTTCGATCCCCAGCACCGCAAAAAAAAGAAAGAAAGAAAGAAAGAAATACAAACCCTTCCATTTCCTCTCTGATTTGTGACAGACTACAAACGTTCTTAAATCAAGCTTTGACCTACGCTTTGGTCTAACTGGATTTCACTCTCCCTGGAATTTTCATGGCATCCTAAACTTACCCAAGATTCAATGACCCACCAACCAGCTCGTCTAAAGTTAAAATCTTAGTGCCTCTTCTGCTACTGGGTTTGCCTGGGATTGTTCTTATTACCGCAGACTCTGAGCAGGGCAGAACTACCCTTGCTACATTAATACTCAGGCTGCTGTGTCTCTTTCAATGAGGGGGAAACTGACTTTCTGTTTCTCTGTGGTTTGGCAAAAACTGGGGAGGGATTTTAAAACTAACTCTCTGCGTATCAGAATTGTGAATCCCCTTAAATGTTTTTTCCTCTCAGGGATTTTCTTGGCAGCTAACTCCTAATTGCAACCTGCTTTCCCCATAGGTAGAGAAATTCTCCAGCTTTACCAATTAATCTTTAAGCATTTAGTTACTTTGATTAAATAATAAAAATTCCTTAATGTGTGGGGCGGGGGCAGGGTTTCTCAACTACCAATTTTGTCAGAGACCTCTCGTGCTGAAAGTAGTCACATCCCTTTTCCCACAAGACATTTTGGAAAATAGTCAAACAAAAGACCCTCCCCTGGTTTTGTTTTTCTGTTTAAAATGCATTTACGTGGTCCTAGAAACAGAGATGCAAAATGGTTAATGTGTACCTGGTTGGTCAAAAGGGGATTCAATGGAACCTCCAATCAGGATCCCCTATAGAATCCCTCAGCCTCATAATTCACATTTTCTTTCTGAGTCCTGACAGCGGACTCTTGGTGAAACATCCTGCGGAGCCGCTCTTTTCAAACAAACTCTTCAGCAGGACCCTGAGGCTGGAGGCCTGTCAGGACCTCCAGAGCTCCACCCCAAGGGTAGCAAGGTCACATCCACTTTCAGTTACTCCTGCCCTGCTAGTTTCTAATCTGTGGGCCGTTTCTCTGAAACAATGCACAGCTGGAGGTGAGTCCAGTCTGTGCCTCTCCCAGGGAGATGGGCATCACACCACACGCGCGCTCAGATTATCAAGGGAGGCTAACTGCTGGGGCATCGATTAGAATTCCAGAACATCAAGAGAAATTTTACAAAAGGGACTTCTCCCAAGAAATGCCCTTCCCATCATCCTGGATGGCCACATTTTTTTGAGGATCCTTAAGTATTCTTAGGAATATTTTTGATGACAGCCAGATTTATACCTGCTTCCATGTGGTGAACCCACCTCTCATCCCATGCTGGCTCTTTCTGATCCTGTTCAATATCTGACCCTGACCTCTACTTCTTTGGGCCCACTGAGTCCTAGTGCTATCATATACTGTGGTCCTGAAGCTCCAAATGATCCAGTGACATTTCTCGCTGCCCTATGGTTTTATAACGATATTTTGGGGGCTTCCACAACTAGATATACAGTTCATGTCTTGAAATGTATTTTAAACTTTTTTAAACTATGGTTTTAAAATACACACATGCAAATTTATATTAGACACCAAATATTAACCTTGAAGAGACCATCAAGCATTAACTTGGGTTGCCTAGTTGATGACTGGATATACACAGGCCTCAGAGTGAGCTTTTCCTGCCTTCTCTGCCTGTATCTGATATTCATGTGACTATGTCATTGATGGAAAGGTTTGTCAATCTCTTTCTCTGAGGGATTTTGGATTTCAGGCCTGAACATATCTGCTCATGTAAATTATACAAGCATTTACATACTAAGGCACACATATGCACCATACTTGATTAAATGGCAGGTATGGGCCTGCATGGGCAATCACATGGGTTAGCTTCATAATAACTTATTACTGATCATTTTAGTTTCCGTGTAAGTTCCAGGTATTTGGGGCTAATGTATGGTCATGGCAGCAGGGGAGACTACAAGATGTCCTAAATAATTCCACTTTGAAAAAGAAAATTCTTCCTCCTATTCTTTCAGGATTCTGAATCAGTTTATTTAAAGAGCTTCCAAATGGGGACTGGGTATGGGGAAGGTAGATACAGAATAAGGGGAAAACAGTGGAATGAATCTCACCTAACCTTCCCATGGACATAAATGAATATACCATTATGTATGTCCATAAGACATGAATTTAAAATAAACAAACAAATGTAAGTAAATAGCAGAAAGATCAATAGAGGAAAGGGAACAGGAAGAGGGAGGAGAGAGAAAGAGAGTAAGGATAAGTACTAGGGATTGAATTGAGGCAAATTATATTCTATGCATTTATAATTATGTCAAAATGAAACCTAATGTTAAACATAATTAATACTAACCAATAAAAAGTGAAGGAAAAAATAAAGAGCATCCCAAGATAGTAAAATGACCTTCATCACAGAATTGTTACCAACTACTGCAAATGCTTATCTGTATGGATAAGGATTTTCTTAAGGCTGTAGAGCTAAACAAATGCAAATTAAACTAGACGCTGAGACAGATGTACAAGTGATCATCCAGAAATCCTGACTTCAAATTTTGGTATTTATCACAACCATTTCATGGATCTCAGTGTGTCAATATTGTAAATTTAAATTTGTGTTAATAAATAGGTTAATAAAATTCTGGCATTGTCTATTTTATATATTGAGAACTTACACAGGATTTTGATCAAAGAATTTCAAACAGTCTTTCAGCTTTTTTAAAAAGTTTGAAGGGAGGTTTCAAGATGGCGGCCTAGAGGGCGGCTGCATTTCACGTTGCTCAGGACTCAGGATTCAAAAGAGGAGATAGTGAGAGACTTGGGACAGACTCAAAGCCGCCGGGTGAGTCTCTCCCGTTGGGGAGGCGTCCCGGATGGGGCGGTAGCCCCTGAACGCAGGGAACTTTGTGAAGTGGAGTTGCTCGGCGAGGCGCCCGCCCGCCCCCCCCCCCCCCCCCCCGGAGCGGTAAACACGGACAGCGGGGAACTTTGCAGAGGAGGCTGCGCAGCACAGCGCTTGGTTTCGGAGCAAACTGTCGGGGCTCCGGCGGCTGCCAGAGGAAGAGCTGGGCGGTGAGCTATTTGGACTCAGCAACCGCCTGAACAATGTGGGGGGGGGGCTGTCCTGAGGAGGTGGAGGAGCGCAGTGAGTTGCTTGGTCTCCAAGCGCCCACACAGAACACCGGGTGGCTGCCTGGAGGAAGAGGCGAGCGGCGGGTCACTGGGGTTCAGAACATATGTACGAGGCTCCAGGTGGCTGCTCAGAGGAGGGGTCGCATAGCCAGGCGATTAGGTGCAAAGCACGGTCCGGGGACCTAGGCGCCTTTTGTTGAAAGAGCTACACAGAGACAAGCTGAGGGGCAGAGCGAAGGTTCCAGGACGGCGGGCAGCTTCTCTAAGGAGGGACAACCTAAGGAGACTCGTCTGCGAAGGGCAGGGCTTCCAGGCCCAGGAGGTAGGTCCGGGCCCCTGGGAATGTTGCCTGGAAAGGCTGCCCTGCCCAGGCGGTAGTTGTGGATTGAGGGGAACCTCTAGGAGGGGAACTGACCAGCGAGACCTCCCCATCGGTTGAGTCTTCCCTGCCGGGTGAGGTTTTCCCACAAGGACGGTAAAACCAGAGACACAGGCACAAACAGGCTTTGCCTCAGTCCGCAGCCTAGTTCCCCCTTGGATGACCATTGGTCAACAAGTAGAGGCACCTCTGCCCACTAGCAGGGAATATACCCCACCTGAAGACCACCACCCCTAGAGAGGCAGCTTCCTTGGGGAACACCGCAGTATCAACTTCCTCTAAGACTTCAGGCTACTGAAGGATAAGAGGGGATACACTAGCAATCTCCAGGGACATTATAAGTCAACAGAGGAAATCTGCAACATCTCAGCAGTCCACTGATACCTGAATGACATGAGAAAACAAGGGAAGAAAATGCCTCAAACAAATATGGATGTTACATCAATAAAATCCAATGACAGCATGACAGAAGAAATGTCAGAAAGGGAGTTCAGAATGTACATAATTAACATGATAAGGGAGGCAAACGATGAAATGAAAGAGCAAATGCAGGCATTGAATGAACGCACCAATCGACAGTTAAAAGAGCAAATACAGGAAGCAAAAGACCATTTCAATAAAGAGTTAGAGATATTGAAAAAAAAACAAACAGAAATCCTTGAAATGAAGGAAACAATAAACCAAATTAAGAACTCCATAGAAAGCACAACCAATAGGATAGAACACCTGGAAGACAGAACCTCAGATATTGAAGACAAAATATTTAAACTTGAAAACAAAGTCGAACAAACAGAGAAGATGGTAAGAAATCATGAACAGAATCTCCAAGAACTATGGGATATCATGAAAAGGCCAAATTTGAGAATTATTGGGATTGAGGAAGGCTTAAAGAAACAAACCAAAGGAATGAACAATCTATTCAATGAGATAATTTCAGAAAATTTCCCAAATCTGAAGAATGAAATGGAAAATCAAGTTCAAGAGGCTTATAGGACTCCAAATACACAAAATTACAACAGACCCACACCAAGGCACATTATAATGAAAATACCTAACATACAAAATAAAGACAGAATCTTAAAGGCTGTGAGAGAAAAGAACCAAATTACATTCAGGGGGAAACCAATACAGATATCAGCAGATTTTTCAATCCAGACCTTAAAAGCTAGAAGGGCCTGGAATAACATTTTTCAAGCCCTAAAAGAAAATGGATGCCAACCAAGAATCTTATACCCAGCAAAACTTACCTTCAGATTTGACGATGAAATAAAATCCTTCCATGATAAACAAAAGCTAAAAGAATATATAAAAAGAAAGCCAGCATTACAGAACATTCTCAGCAAAATATTCCATGAGGAAGAGATGAAAATCAAAGAAGCAAATCAGCAAAGGGAGGAGCTATCCTAAAGGAACTATCAAATAAAGAGGAACCAAGTCGTGTCAAAAATAAACAAATAAATGAATAAAATGAGTCAAATGACTGGGAATACAAATCATATCTCAATAATAACCCTGAATATTAATGGCCTAAATTCATCAATCAAAAGACATAGACTGGCAGATTGGAGAAAAAAGAAAGATCCAACAATATGTTGCCTGCAAGAGACTCACCTCATAGAAAGAGATACCCATAGACTAAAGGTGAAAGGATGGGAACAAACATACCATGCACATGGACCCAGCAAAAAAGCTGGGGTATCCATCCTCATTTCAGATAATGTGGACTTCAAGCCAAAGTTAGTCAGAAGGGATAAAGAAGGACATTTCATACTGCTTAAGGGAAGCATAAATCAGCAAGATATAACAATCATAAATATCTATGCCCCAAACAGTGGCTCACCCATGTATGTCAAACAAATCCTTCTCAATCTCAGAAACCAAATAGACCACAACACAATAATACTAGGTGATTTTAACACGCCTCTCTCACCACTGGACAGATCTTCCAAACAAAAATTGAACAAAGAAACCATAGAACTCAATAACACAATCAATAATTTAGACTTAACAGACATTTATAGAATATACCATCCAACGAAGAGTGAATACACTTTCTTCTCAGCAGCACATGGATCCTTCTCTAAAATAGACCATATATTATGCTACAAAGCTAATGTTAGCAAATACAAGAAGATAGAGACATTTCCTTGTATTTTATCAGATCATAATGGATTGAAATTAAAAATAAATGAAAGAGTAAAAAACAGAAATTACTCCAACACCTGGAGATTAAACAATATGCTATTATATGACGAATGGATAACAGAAGATATTAGGAAGGAAATTAAAAAATTCTTAGAGGTAAATGAGAACAAAGAAACATCATATCAAAATCTCTGGGACACTATGAAAGCAGTACTTAGAGGAAAATTTATTTCATGAAGCGCATTCAATAAAAGAAGTAAAACTCAACAAATAAACGACCTAACACTACAGCTCAAAGCCCTGGAAAAAGAAGAACAGAGCAACACCAAAAGTAGTAGAAGACAGGAAATAGTTAAACTCAGAGCTGAAATCAACGAAATTGAAACAAAAGAAACAATACAAAAAATTGACAAAATAAATAGTTGGTTCTTCAAAAAAATAAACAAAATTGATAAACCTTTAGCCACACTAACAAAGAGAAGACGAGAGAAAATCCAAATCACCAAAATTCGGAATGAACAAGGAAATATCACAACAGACACGATTGAAATACAAAACATAATTAGAAGCTATTTTGAAAATCTATACTCCAACAAAATAGAAAATTTCAAAGATATCAACAAGTTTCTAGAGACCTATGAATTGCCTAAACTGAACGAGGAGGACATACACAATTTAAATAGACCAATTTCAAGTAATGAAATAGAAGAAGTCATCAAAAGCCTACCAACAAAGAAAAGTCCGGGACCAGATGGGTTCTCAGCCGAGTTCTACAAAACCTTTAAAGAAGAGCTCATTCCAATACTTCTCAAAGTATTCCATAAAATAGAAGAGGAGGGAACTCTGCCAAACTCATTCTACGAAGCCAATATCACCCTGATACCTAAACTAGACAGAGACACATCGAGGAAAGAAAATTTCAGACCAATATCCTTAATGAACATCCACGCAAAAATTCTCAACAAAATTTTAGCAAATCGTATACAAAAACATATTCAAAAGATAGTGCACCATGATCAAGTGGGTTTCATCCCAGGGATGCAAGGTTGGTTCAACATCAGGAAATCAATAAATGTAATTCACCATATCAACAGACTTAAAGTCAAGAATCACATGATTAATTCAATAGATGCAGAAAAAGCATTTGATAAAATACAGCATCCCTTCATGCTCAAAACACTAGAAAAAATAGGGATAGTAGGAACGTTCCTTAACATTGTAAAGGCCATCTACGCTAAGCCCATGGCTAATATCATTCTAAATGGTGAAAAACTGAAAGCATTCCCCCTAAAATCTGGAACAAGGCAGGGATGCCCTCTCTCACCACTCCTATTCAATAACGTCCTTGAAACTCTCGCCAGAGCAATTAGACAGACCAAAGAAATTAAAGGGATACGAATAGGAAAAGAAGAACTCAAACTATCCCTATTTGCTGATGATATGATTATGTACTTAGAGGAACCAGGAAATTCCACCAGAAAACTCTTAGAACTCATAAGTGAATTCAGTAAAGTAGCGGGATATAAGATCAATGCTCATAAATCCAATGCATTTTTATACATAAGTGATGATTCTTCAGAAAGAGAAGTTAAGAAAACTACCCCATTCACAATAGCCTCGAAAAAAATAAAATACTTGGGAATCAATCTCACAAAAGAGTTGAAAGACCTCCACAATGAGAACTACAGAACACTAAAGAAAGAAATTAAAGAACACCTTAGAAGATGGAAAGATCTCCCATGTTCCTGGATAGGCAGAATTAATATTGTCAAAATGGCCATACTACCAAAAGTGCTATACAGATTCAATGCAATTCCAATTAAAATCCCAATGATGTACCTTACAGAAATAGAACAAGCAATCATGAAATTCATCTGGAAGAATAAGAAACCCAGAATTGCTAAAGCAATACTTTGCAGGAAAAATGAAGCAGAGGGTATTGCAATACCAGAACTTCAACTATACTACAAAGCAATAGTAACAAAAACGGCATGGTATTGGTACCAAAATAGACAGGTAGATGGTACAGCATAGAGGACACGGACACAAACCCAAATAAATATAATTTTCTCATACTAGACAAAGGGGCCAAAAATATGCAATGGAGAAAAGATAGCCTCTTCAACAAATGGTGCTGGGAAAATTGGAAATCCATATGCAACAGAATGAAACTAAACCCATATCTTTCACCATGCACGAAACTAAACTCAAAATGGATTAAGGACCTCGGAATCAGACCAGAGATCCTGCATCTTATAGAAGAAAAAGTAGGTACAGAGCTTCAACATGTCGGCTTAGGACCAGACTTCCTCAACAGGACTCCCATAGCACAAGAAATAAAAGCAAGAATCAACAACTGGGATAGATTCAAACTAAAAAGCTTTCTCTCAGCAAAGGAAACTATCAGCAATGCGAAGAAAGAGCCTACAGAGTGGGAGAAAATCTTTGCCAATCATACTTCAGATAGAGCACTAATCTCCAGAATCTATAAAGAACTCAAAAAACTCAACACCAAGACTACAAATAACCCAATCGACAAAAGGTCTAAGGAAATGAACAGACACTTCACAAAAGAAGACCTACAAATAATCAACAAACATGTGGAAAAATGTTCAACATCTCTAGTAATAAGAGAAATGCAAATCAAAACTACCCTAAGATTCCATCTCACCCCAATTAGAATGGCGATTATCAAGAATACAAGCAACAACAGGTGTTGGCGAGGATGTGGGGAAAAAGGTACACTCATACATTGCTGGTGGGACTGCAAATTAGTGCAGCCACTCTGGAAAGCAGTGTGGAGATTCCTTAGAAAACATGGAATGGAACTACCATTTGACCCAGCTATCCCACTCCTTGGCCTATACCCAAAGGACTTACAATCAGCATACTACAGAGATACAGCCACATCAATGTTCATTGCTGCTCAATTCACCATAGCCAGATTGTGGAACCAACCTAGATGCCCTTCAGTTGATGAATGGATAAAGAAACTGTGGCATATATATATACAATGGAATATTACTCAGCCATAAAGAATGATAAAATTATGGCATTTGCAGGCAAATGGATGAAATTGGAGAATATCATGCTAAGTGAGATAAGCCAATCTCAAAAAACCAAAGGAAGAATGATCTCGCTGATAAGTGGATGATGATACATAATGGGGCGTGGGAGGGGTTAGTTTTAGGGTTAGAGTGAGGGTTAGGGAGGGGGGCAAGAATGGGGGAAGGAAGGACTGTATAGAGGGAAAAGAGGGATGGGAGGGGTGGGGGGAAGGGAAAAATAACAGAATGAATCAACCAACATTACCCTATGTAAATTTATGATTACACAAATGGTATGCCTTGACTCCATGTACAAACAGAGAAACAACATGTATCCCATTTGTTTACAATAAAAAAAAAAAGTTTGAAGGCTGGACTGCACCTAAGTGGTAGCACACGTGCCAGGGTATACGAGTCTCTGGGTTCCATACCCAGCACCATAAACAAACTAAGTCTGAAAACAGCCCAAATAAAATGGTTACAGTTCCAGTACTTGGAGTCTTTAACCTGACTCTGCACATAAAGAAAGGTTACACCATGATTTACATTCTCTGAGCACTGGCTTTCTGATCTACAAAGTAGGGATAATAGTACTTGTTCAACTTACCACTAAGTGTTGATATAAGAATCAAATTTTAAAATTTAGGTGGACATCATAGAAATTTGAGCAGAAGGGACCAGAGACCTCACCTTTTAATAACACCAGATGGATGAGGTAAAAAGCTGGGGGGTTGTAACCAAAGTGAAATATTTTTCAAAGTTCTTCAAATAATTCTATTACACAAACCATGGTAAAAAGTACTCACTGATCTAGTCCCACTTTTAGTTTAAGAAAACCTTGAGGCCTAGAGAAGTTATCCTAAAAAATAGCAGACCCTATCCCTAACCACCAACCTCAGCCTAGCACACGGTGTCCAGGTCTAGGAGGCCCTTCCAAACAGCAAACCACCACACACCTGTCCATACTGTATCAAAATAGTAGTGACATGCACACTCTTAAAACCAATTGCTTCAATTGTTTCAAGAAGTTATATAATAAGACACAAGTATCAAATCTCTTTTTCTCCTGGAGTTGTTTTGTTTGCTTTTTTCTGTTTTTGTTTTGTTTATTTCAGTCCTAGGGATGGAACCAGGGCCTCACGCATGCCAGGCAGATGATCTACTACCAAGCTACACCCCCAGTCCCTCTTTTCTTTTGAAGAGCTTCTTCACTTACCCAAATGAGCCCTTGAAATGGGAAACCATGGTGTTACAGGTCCAGGCTGACACAGGGGCTCCTCAGAGGTGTTGCCAATTCTCCTCAGCAGGTGGGAGTGCTGTTCGATTCTACAGAAATGAACAATGTTATTTTTAGCATCATATTCTCAGGAAGATTCTAGAGCCTAACCATTTCGATGAAACCAGAAATAAACAGATGGAAGATCCTGAAATAAAAATAATGCCACTGCCAGTCATGGGTACCAGGATTTCCCAGTCAAAATGGGATTATGCGTGAACATGAGGTGACAAGTTTACAGAACTTCAGCATCGCACCAGACCCACAGAGGATGTTCAATAAATTGCTCTCAGTATGATTAGCTCTGACTTGAAGTGACATGGGAATTGGCATTAGGCAAACCAGCACTGGAAACCCAGCTCTATCATAGGTTACCTGGCCACAGAGAGTCACTTCACATCTAGGTTTTCCCAACTGTACAATGTGCCTAACAATAAAAAAAATACTGATACATGCTACAACATGGATGAACATTGAAAACATACCAAGTGGGAGAAAACAGGCACAAAAGAGAACACAATATATAATCCCATTATAGGTAATATAATGGGACTGGGAGGGTAAGGAGGAGTTAATGGGAGGGTACAATATTTCTTCCTGGGGTGACGAAAAATGTTCTGAAGTTTTTAGTGATGGTGGTTGCACAACCCCATGAATATACTAAAACCCACTGAATTATATACTAAATTGGTGAAATATATAAATTAAATCCCAACAGAATGGTTTAAAAAATATACTGCAGGCTGAGGACATAGGTCAGTGGTAGAGAGCTTGCCTGGCATGTCAAAGGCCCTGGGTTCAATGCCTAGCACAGCAAAAGAGCAGCAGTAGCAACAACAAAAGTCCTTCCTAAAGAACTACTGCAGATTATTATGAAGATTAAATGAGGGGACGCATGTAACATGCTTAGCCAGGAGCTGGCACAGAGTGGCACTCCGTAAATGGTAGCTCTGATGCTGTCGATGCAAGAAGAGAGCAAGTGGCATTGAAGACTACGCTATCGCAATAAAGACAGGCAGGTGACACCTCTTGCCTACAAACATCACATTATTCTGATGCCCTCGCTAAACAGTTTCCAGACATTGTCAAGCAAGCCACTAGTTTCAAAGGCAAATTATAAATAGCATCAGAAAGCTTGGGATGGGAAGTTTAGTTGGGATATAATGGAACTTGAGAGTAGAACAGAGCACAGCCCAGCCTTCTCTCCTCCCACTTCTTACAGAAAAGACAAAAAAATGAAGCAAGGTTGCAAGGTGTGCCAGGGATCCTCTCTCACAAAGGCAGAGCTTCCTGACACCATTGCTCTTGCATTCTTCCCAGGACTTCAGGGGTGGGAAGATAAATTACAAGGATTTACAAAAAGACAGTCATGAGAATCAGACAAGTCCATTCACAGGGGAAAAGAATCCAGATTTTAAAAGTTACCACCAGCCTTTTCTGAGAGTTATTAAGAAAGTAAAGCCTCTTAACTGCAATCACCCCTAATTAGCCATCAGCAACTCATGAAATTACTCATGGCATTGAAGACCCTTAAATTCTTGGTTCTCAGCCAGAAGTTACACTGAGATCCAGCAGGAAGAAGGCCAGCAAGTGCAAATTGGAACAGTTAAACTTCTCTGAATCCAAGGCGTAGTCTTCTTGCTCTTGGCTGCAGAGCAGGTATGCACAGAGCCAGGGGATTTAATTTGGAAGTCGGATGAAGCCATTGCCAAGTTCCTAAGGACCATCGACTAATCAATAATTATTCACTCAATAGGAGAGGTGCTCAGGTCCTCACTGAGGTGCCATGGGATTCATAAGAGGGATGAGTCAATTCAGGTTCTTATTCTTACAGTCTAGCTTAGGTGGATTAGTTTGAGGGACACAGATTGTCAGGGAAAAGGATGGTGTTACCCAGAGCAACACAGGTAAACACTGTTCACTTGGACCCCAAGTCCAAATCAAGCTAGTTCAAAAGTTAACCAGGTGGCCTTTGACAATTAGCCTGTCTTTCATTTTCCCATTTGTAAAGAGGGTTTTTAACCATCTCATAGGGCTATAGAGAGTATTAAACATTTATGGATTTATGGAGAATGCATGACCTGCATGCTACACACACACACACACACACACACACGGCAGGTGTGTGGAACTTACAATCCAGATGCTAGAGAGCTATATACTCTAAGTAAACAAAAACCCAGGTATAAAACTACAACTGTGGTAAAAGCCATGAAAGAAAGTCCCAGGTACCTCAGAAAAATATCCTGGGTGGTGGTTACAGAAGTTCCCTCTGAGGCAGTGACAGGAGGAGTACGCTGAATGAAGGGGCAGGACGACCCAGGAGAGGCAACCCTGTGGGGAAAGGCGCAGGAGGAAGGAAGGAAGAAGGAAGCCATGGGCCAGAAGGCAGGGGAGAGAGGGGAGCAAGCTCAGAGCTGGCTCTACCAAGGGAATCCTCAGCTCGTGGTAAAGGAACAGTGAAGGGGCACAAGGGAAGGAGGTGTCAAAAGTGACACCTTACAGATTTAGGGTGGACCCAGGAGGTGGCCAATGGAAGTGTTCATGATGCTTTCAGAATTCAGTCAGAAAGGGAGAAGCCGTGAGGGAGGGTGGCGTGGGGTGGACTGGTGGTCTCAGGGGTCTCAAGTGGGAGGCTGCCAAAACAAATCTGAAGACGCCAGCCTGAAAACATCTCAAATTATCAAAACTGCTAGAAAATACATTTACAGCCGCTGTTGATACCACCAACCTGGGCCGTCCTCTGTGTGTATTATGCCTCCAGACACTTGCTGATAACAGAAGGAAGCCATTCTGATCAGCATGTACTTTAAAATATGGCTTATACTTCAGAGAGACCAGGAGAGAGGAGGAAAGGGATGGAGAGGAAAGGAGGAGGGGAGGGGATGGAAAGTACTGGGGGAAAACCAGCCAAATCATTGTGTCCATGTATAAATCCTGCATGTGCGTGCGCACGTGTGTGTGGTATATATGTGTGTTGTATATATATAATTAATTATAATACATAATTATATATTAATTATAATGCAATATAGAATATATTAATGTACACAATTATATAGAATATATTAATATATATAATTATAATGCAATAATAGGTATATCTCATATAATTCATTCTATTAGTGCATTATAATAGTACACTATTAAAGTTAATTAGTGTACTAATTAAAATAATAATAATAAGGGAAGGGAGATAAGTAGAGTAAAACGAGTAGATCAGGGGAGGGAGGAGGGAGGTAAAAGGAAATTACTGGGAAGATAAATTAAATTCTGTGCATGGACGAATATGGCATAATGAATTCACTGTTGTGTATAATCACAATGCACCAATTTAAAAAATTTTTTAAATATGGTTTCTTTCATCTTTGTCTCATCCTTTTAAAATTTTCATTTTGAATATATTTTTATGTGGTCAAACAGTACACTGATAGGTAAAAATAACCACACATATATAGGTGTTAGGTGTGCAAACATTTTCCTGATGTAAAAATTTTTGACAATCAGTGCAAATTCAAAAATGTTCTTGGAGGCCACTACTCTCACATGGTTTTCTGACCAACTTAACTGCTGGTCACTTTTATCCAACAACAAAGTTAAGGAGCTTGCTTTGTGAGAATCACCAGTTCTGCCATTTTTCTCGGGGTTCACCTAAGCTCCCCCATAAGCACCGTGTTAAGTCAGCTCTGCTTTTCAAACTGCAGACCAACATCCATGAGTCTGTCCTGAAATTAATTTTGTGGCTCATGACCAGCATTTATTTAAAGGAGCAGAATGAATGAATGAAACGAAGAGAAACACCAGGGTTTGTCCCCCATAGGGAGGGTACCTATTTCTTCCTTTTTTTGTCACTCAGAGTGACAAAAGTTCAAAGTTCTCACTCTGGAAGACCAGAGATAGCAAAGAATTATAGCTGATTGTGGGGAATAAAACTGAGAAGATGAGGCAGAGCCATGTTCTCCATAACATGCGCTCATTTTTGATGCAATGGGTAAGAAAGGGCCATTGTCAGCTCTGGAGGAGGCAGGGACCTAGTAAAATGAGGTTTCCCAAAAATCTGTTTGGCAACAGTATGCTGAGCAGATTGAGTCAACACGCTCTCCATGGGGCTGAGTCTGCCTTTTGAGGTCTGCTCCACTTGATTTACAGCCTCCACAGTGAACAAAAACCCTAACGATCTAGTTTCTGGTAGCACATAGGCTCCCTGGGAGTGGAGGCCCCATCTTCTCTCTGGTCCACCAAGGTACGGCATGAAGACTGAGCACATCATCTAACTTGGTCCCACAGATGTGGTTCCATGGCAGGTTCCACACCCTAGAAGTTCTCAAGACTCAGGGCAACCAAGGGCCAGGATGGATCTAAGCCAGGGCAAAAAATGATTCCCTTAGCTCCAGAAGTGCCTCTGTGCATGAACTGTGACACTATGCAGCTGTGCCCCCAACAGCCCACCTCTGAGTGTCTTTCCTGCCCCTTCTTCTTGAAGCCTGCCAGAACTCCTGAAGGCCCCACCTGACTTCAGCTGGCACTCTTGAAGCAAAGGCTCTGCTCAGTCTCTCAAGTCTGGGTCAGCAGGGCCCAACTCCAGATGATGGTTCCTCCCTCCCCCTCCCACACACATGCCTGGAACTCCCACAGTGTAAAGCCACCACCCAGACAAACAAAAGCACTGGGCCCTGGGGAGAGGAAGTGACTCACCAGCAAAGCATGAGGACCAGAGAGTTTAGAAGGAGGTGGTTCCAGAGCCCCATCCAGCACCCAGCCACATGGGACAAGGACAAGTTCTCAAAATCTGCCCATTTCTCAGCAAAAACTGCACCTCAGGGTCCTCACAGGACAGGAGCCTACATACTGGGTCGAGGTGCGGTCTCCTCCTTTCTCTACCAACATCTGCAACAAGCCCTCCTGCCCCTGCCACCATTTATGCAAAACCACTTCTCAGGCATCTTGACCACAGCTTGTGGTGCCACTTCCACCCCCTACCTGACACTCTAGCTGTGTGTGCCAGGATGTTGGCTCCCAACATTGGGGTGTGTCCTGGCCAATTTGTCTCTCATTATTAGGGAAGTGGAAAAGTCAGGAATCAGCTTGCACTAAGCACGTGAAATGGGACACAATGCACGGCTACCTAATTCCCAGCAGAGCAAGCCACACGGCAACCGGGGGTGTCATAGGCACAGGGCACCGCCACCTGATGAGGAACCAGGTTTGGGGAAAGATGATTGAGAGGACAGGAAGACTTGTGGAGCCTTAAATAACAAACAAACAAACAAACAAACAAAACCAAGGGGACTTGTGCATCTAGAAATGTGCAAATCCTGTCCTGCAGAAGGAATACTGTGAATAACTCAGCCAAAGATGGAGGATCCAACAGTGCCCCCTGTGCCAACCGGGTATGTGTGGCAGGGAACAAGCTGGCAGGTGGAAACCAAGGAAGAGATTGGGAGAAGATTGTCCTACACTGTGCTGAGGTGTGGGCAGACCAGAGCAAGGATGCACAGTGTCCCTACGCCCCCAATCAGAAAACATGGTGGGCTCGAGAATGAGCTTTGGCTGGAGAAGGGAGAAAGTCACAGAAAATAATAGCTAAAAAAGCCAGAGGCAGAAATTGGGGTCTTCCTCAAGGTAACTGCTGCTTACGATGAAAAGATTATCCAGAGTCAGTGGGAAAAGTAGAGGGTGACTTTTAAATAGTCATTATTGACAATATAGAGGGCAAATGTTCCAGCCAGTGAGAGGGACAGGACAGGGTCAGGGAGCTTAAGAGAGAAGGACCAGGCTTTACAGGTCTACACTTGATCTCACTGGATGGGAAGCTGCTAAAGGCAAAGTATTGTTATTTGGGTCGCATTTATAAACATCCCATCTCCAGACACCCTGCCCAATACCAGGTGGGCACGCAATAAAAATTGAATGGATGAATAAATGAAGCAGGAATGGCATGTGTTTCCTATAGATTTCTACTGCTTAGGAAGCAGGAACCTTGGCTGATTTCTCTCTACCTATAATTGCTGGCGCTCAGTACATGTCTCCACACAGACCTAGGACCTAGAGCAGAGTGAAGGACTAACTTGCCACAGATGCCAGCTACCTCCATGGAGGTTCCAACCCTCCCAAGTTATCTGGTGCCAGCCATGAATCCCCACACCTTTCCAGGAAATCCTGCCCCAGGCTGTATGGTATTTAGGAAAGTTGACCTTGGGGCCCAAACATGGTATATTTCTGGCCTCTTCCTACAGCCTGAGGATTGCTCTCCTGACATGCATGACATGGACGTGTCACTTGCTTATAGTTTTTCCTCCTACCCTCATGGGACCCATCCTTTTTTTCCCTGTCACATTCAAACTTAGTTCAGAATTCATTTCTTGCCACAGAACCCCCATACCGCAGACTGGCCAGCTTGCCCCAGCAACGAGAAAACACACAATCCAAGTTAGGAAAAAATGTTGAGCTCTATTACAACTCCTTGGCCACTTTCAAGCAAACACATTACTGTAGGCTTTGTTACTCATTAAGGAAAACACCTTGCTTCTCCTTGCTCACCTGGAGAAGTTAGGTAATCAACACAGATTAGTTAAGGATTTCAATGCAAACTGCATCATTTTCATGGTCATTAACTTTGGTGTGGTTTATATTTGTTTTTCATTCTCAAAAAACATTTCCCAGGTAACTAAGGAAAATATTCAAGGGCAGAAATATCAGACAGGCAAGATATTTAAAATAAATGAGCCATTTGTTCCTGCTTCCGTACAAATTTGCAGTTTCAATTTTGGATGGCATGACAATGCAGGCCGAAGGGGCGGGTGTGGGCTTCTGGGGCAAGTGCACTTTCTCTTCCCCAATTATCACTCAGTCATTTGACTTGCAGCATTTGATAAGTTTAGTTACATTTCTCCATTTCTGAGTAACTCTCACGTGCAGAACTTCAACCTAGCAATTGTCAAGGGTGTTGTTATCCCTTGGACTTGTTTTTCTTTACTCAAGACATGGGACATCTTCCTCAAAAACTTATTTTACATATATTTCTGGTACCTAGCACATAGCCTGGGGCACAGTAGTCATTTTGGGATGACAGAGAGGCCTCCCATTCAACCCCACTAGAAAGGTCTTTGATTGAAAGCAGGATTGTGCTATTTTTAAGATACTAATGCCCAGCCCACTATCTGAACAGCAATGTTACTCTTCTACAGAAACTGCTAATTGTTTCTGAGTATTGATGACATGCTCCATCCTACTCCTAAAGCCCTGACATCCCATAAACAGCCCTAATGGGATGCAGGCCACCCCACCTAGGAATCAAAGACACCTGGAGGCAGATTTCTCTTCTCTGTGGCTCAACCTTTCCCCAGTTTATAATCCCTGGGTTGTAACAATTAAAGGGAAAAGATCAGACTACTACAGACAAGTGCTGGCTGGGAAACAGGGCCTTCCCCAATGATGAGCCATCTCATTCCAAAAACTACTGTGTTCTCCAGCCACCTTGGCCAAAGGCAAGTGAGCACGGAACAAAAGGAAGCATTGGCACAGGCCACTTTACCTTCTGATACCAGGCCTTCCCTTCTGTGTAGTACAGGGCCTGTTCCTGCTTCTCACAAGTGACCCCTACAGAAGTGTCGCAAGCAACTACGTACATCTGCATGTGCACACACACACACTGACACACACATGCGTGCCAGGGAGGAGGGTGCCGGGGCATTAACACTAAGAATAAACTCAAAGAGAGCAAGTACTACATTCATCCACAAAACAGATCCAAGTGAGACTTCAGGGCAAAGTTGAACATAGCTAATGCGGTTTTCTTTTAGAAAAAAATAATATGTGTGTGTGTGTGTGTGTGTGTGTGTGTGTATACATATATATGTGTTATATATATACATATACATATATGCATATATATATAATTATGCATGTTCCCTGAATTCAATCCCCAGCTCCACAAAATAAAATAAAATTATTCATGTTTATTGAGGAAAGTCTAACTATGGAAAAATGTAGAGGAAATCCATAATTATTCATTGTCTCATAATCCAAATTAACCATTATTAAATTTCTGGTGTTCCTCTGTTTAATTTTTTTCTATGCATAATGCTTACACATATTATCTGTAGATTTTTTTTTTTTTCGTTTTGGCACTGGGGATTGAACTCAGAGGCATTCAACCACTGAGCCACACCCCCAGCCCTATTTTGTATTTTATTTAGAGACAGGGTCTCACTGAGTTGCTTAGCACCTCGTTTTTGCTGAGGCTGGTTTTGAACTCAAGATCCTCCTGACTCAGCCTCCTGAGCCACTGGGATTACAAGCATAAGCCACTGCGCCCAGCTATCTGTAGATTTTTAGATTTTTGTATAGATTTTTTTCTTTCTTTCTGTTTCTTTTTTTTTTTTTTTTTTTTTTTTTTTGAGGGAGGGACAGGGAATTTAACCCAGGAGTGCTTTACCACTGAACTACATCCCCCAGTCCTTTTTGTTTTTTATTTTGAGACAGGGTCTCACCAAGTTACTTAGAACTTCATTAAGTTACTGAGGGTTACCCCTAACCCTAACCCCTGAACTTGCTTTACCACTGAACTACATCCCCCAGTCCTTTTTGTTTTTTATTTTGAGACAGGGTCTCACCAAGTTACTTAGAACTTCATTAAGTTACTGAGGGTTACCCCTAATCCTAACCCCTGAACTTGCAATCCTCCTGCAATATCTGGGATTACAGGCATGAATCACCACATCCAAACTTACATATATTTCTACAAAAAACATAACACATGCAGTTTTGTATTCTGTTTTTCACCTTAAACCCTAAGCACCTTGTTAGTAATATTAAAAATAATTTTTAATCACTATGTTATAGTCCATCTGTAGATGCCAAATAATATATCTAATAATGTTCTCTTATCATTACTATCATAAGATACCTAAAGCAGGCTGCTTATGAAGTAAAGAGAGACCTTTTAGCTCACAGTTTTAGAATCTGGAAGTCCAAACAGCATGGAACAGGGTCTGGTGAGGGCCCTCTGAACTATACCATGTCATGGCAAGAGTCTGTGTGTATTTCTGTCCACACGGTCTCTCACTCTCCTTGCAACACCACCAGAATTCAATCGTGGGGGCTTCACCCAAAAGATGTATTCTAATCTAATCACTCCCCAAAGGCTCACCTCTAAACACCATAGTCAATTAAGTCTCTACCCTCTTAACACCATCAACTTAACACTCTGGGGATTAAACTTCTGCATGAGTTCAGGGGCACAAACCATATTCAAACCACAGCAAGCACCTTTGTTTAAAATTATTTATGTTTCTCTGTTTAGTTCCTTAAAATAGATTACTAAAAGTAGAATCCCTAAACCAAAAGATATGACAATTTCAGAATAGTTTTATCTTTAAAACTATACATGTGGATTGCTTTCAAAAAGAATGTATCAACCCCAAATATCACATGTAGTCATGAAATTTTATGATCATTATGGTTTAGATATGAGCTGTCTCCTAACAGCTCTTGTATAAGACAATGCAAGAATTTTCAGAGCTGAATTGATTAGACTACAAGAGTGTGACCTAATCAAAGGATCGATCTACCATATAGATTAACTGAATGGTAACCGTAGGCAGGTAGGGTGTGGCTGGAGGAAGTGACACTAGGGGTGTGCCTTAGAGGTTTCCTTTTGGTCCTGGGTGAGGTGAGTTCTCTCTCTACTTCCTGGCTCTCATGTCCTGAGCCGCTTTCCTCTGCCACACCCTTCCGCCATGATATTCTGCTTCACCTCAGGCCCAGAGCTACTGGGTCAACCGACCATGGACTAAACCTCTGAAACCATGCTCCAAAACAAACTTCCCCTCCTCTAATTGTTCTTGTCAGGTCTTTTGGTCAGGGTGACACAAAGTTGACTAAAACCATGATTATAACCTGTCCTATTTTGATTAATAATTAGATAGGATAGAATAACTACTGCAACAAACCACCCCCAAATTTCAATGTCTTAACACAACACAAGGTCTGTTTTGTTTGTTTGTTTGTTTTCTCAATTCACTGTCCCATGTGAGTTAGCAGGGACATTCTGCTCCACACAGTCATGTAGGGACTCAGTCTCTTCCCACCTATTGTCTAGGTCCTCAGAGTCCTTGGTTGGATTCTTTCCATGCAGACAAACAGAGACAATGAGAAAGTATGGCAGACTGAGCTTGAAAGTCCAGAAAGGAGCTTAAATCACAGCCACTCATGTCCCATGACTCAGTTTAGTCCTGTGGGGGAAACTACCTGCAAAGGAACATGGAAAATGTGGCCTACCTATAGTCCCAGGAAGAGGGATTTCATTATTTTGCAACCATGATTCAAAGATGAATAAGCTGACACACAAAAGAAATTGATGCGTGGTACATGTTATCACAGCTAATTAGGGGCAAAAGCTAGGATTAGAGATTTTAAAAAGTAGCACTTGCTAAGTGGATAACCTGTGACAGATCATGCTAAATACTTTTCAAACATTGTTTTAATGAACTCTCAAGACAACCCTATGAGATAGGTGCCATCGCTGCCTCCTCTCTACAGAGAAGGAAACTGAGGTTGGAAGCAGTGAAGCAAGAGGCCCAAGATCAACCAGCAGAAGTGGCAGCAGCGTCACTGGATTCTTGAAATCACAGTGCTTGTTTTAGTCAGCTGTTTCACCACTGTGACTAAACGACCCACCAGAACAATGGTAGAGGAGGAGAAAAAGTTTATTTGGGGGCTCATAGTTTTGAGGTCTTAGTCCACAGAAGGCCAGCTCCATTCCTTGGGGCTCGAGGTGAGGCAGAAGAGTGTGGCGCAGGGAAGCTGCTCACATGTTGATCAGAATGCGGAGAGAAAAAGACTCCACTTGCCAGATACAAATATATCCCCCAAAGTCACGTCCTCAATGTCCCACTTCCTCCAGTCACACCCCACCTGCCTTCGGTTACCACTCAGTTAATCCCATCAGGGAACTAATTCATTGCTGGGGTTAAGGTTCTCATTTTTCCTCCAAACTTTCTTGCATTGTCTCACACGTGAGCTTTTGGGTGACACCTCACATCCAAGTCATAACAGCGCTACGTCAAATGCCCCCAGGTCTCCTGACACAGGGCATCCATGTGCATTTCTTTGATGTGCTGGTCCACGTTTACCTGTTGCAGAACACGCAGGCTGCAGCCATGGCCCTGCCAGCAGGGATGTGTGTGGACCGTGCTTTGCCCTGTTCATCTCGACAGCTCCCGCCTTGAGCTCAGGATATTTCCTCGGTGCCCCCACGCATCTGCCCTCCAGCATGCATCCTGGCCCAGTGTGCATCTGCCACCATAAATCAGCCCACCACGCTCTGTACCCTTGGTGCTTCTGAATGTCAGGCAAAAGGATTTGCCTTTTCCTGCTCTGCTCCTGAGGCTCAGGCCTCGACATCTGAGTTATGCTGTTATTTTTTTAAGCGAAAGAAATCTAGTCAATGATTTGTAGCAATCACTGCTAGGCAATTCTTGTTAAAAGGCTCTGTATATATCCTTACAGAAGGAAGCAGAAGCCTGGCAAATTGCTCTGATATCCTTGACACAATTCTGTGATGAGCCATTGTTAGGTCAAGATGAATCAGGTGTGGTGATTAAAAGATTATGACAATACAAATCAGACAGCCATCGTGTAAATTAGGAAATACTTTCAAGGAAACCAAGAAAGGCAAGTCACTGGGCATCAAAGGTCACCCAGAGGTCAAGGACAGTAAAGTCAACTGGGCCGAGAAAGAGTTGATCTGTTTCCAAATTCTTTTTGTTGAACTCCCTGGGCACAGCTGTGATGCACACAAATCTGCTCTCTTTCTATCACATCTGTCGGCCCTGTTGGCTCTCCGCATTACCCAAACCAGACCCAGAAAAATGTCAGCAACAGCACAGGCCTCGTGCTAACAAGCCGTGCACCCTGCTCAGACTCTCAGCCCTGACCTCTCTGCTCAGAGTCTCACGCTGAGGTCTGGAAAGCCCACCCCACTCGAGACCAAACCTCCCCTCACACCAGACAGCTCCCTGTGCTGCCCACCTCAGAGGGAGGCGAGGCTGGGTCACCAGCTGCACGCCAGTCCTGCTCCTGCAGCGGCGACCTCACTGTCCCTCCAGCAAGGACAGGAGAGCTGGAATCCTCCTGGGGCCTGTGATTCCCCTCGGGTGGCTTAGGTCCCATCCTTTGCCAACTCGCTCAGAGGTCCTCTTCTTCACACCATCTTCCCTGGCCTCCTCCAAACCTTCAACTAGCCGGCGGCAGGGAGCGTTCTTCTGACTTTCCTATGCACCTGTCTCAAAGATGGGGGGCAAAATTCCAGGATGAGCATCCCGTTCCACTGTCCTGTGTACTGGTACCTCCAGCAACACCCCACCATTCACAGTGTAAGTCTAGAAGCCAGGGAGACAAATTCCTGCTACTTTATTCTTCTTTATCAAAAGCTTGACTGTGATGTTTCTGGGTGTGGATTTCTCTGGGTCTGCGCTCTTGAGGGCTCACTCAACTTCTTGAATCAGCCAGGATTCCACCCGAGGCTTTTTCAGTCACACCCTATTCCTTCTCTCCTAGGACCTCACAGACATAAATACAGGACCTTTTGTTACAGTCCCACAGGCCCCTGAGGTTCTTTACTCTTTTTCCTAGTCTATTTTCTCCTGTTGTTCATTTGGATAATTTCTATTGTTATAGCTTCAAATTCACGATTCTTTGCTCTCATTCTGCTTTTTAGCTTCATCCAATGAGATTTTATTTCAGTTATTGTATTTTTCACTTCTAAAAATTCCATTTGGGATTAAAAACTTAAAGACGTAAAACTGTAAAACTACTAGAAGAAAGCATAGGGGAAGAATAACTATATGACATCTATCTGGGCAAGGGTTTTTTTTTTTTTTTTTTTTTTTTGATCCCTAAAGCACAGGCAAACTACATTTTACATCTTACATTTACATCAAACTAAAAAGCTTCTGCAGAGCAAATGAAACAAATAACAGTATGAAAAGATAACCTACAGACTGGGAGAAAATTTGTGCAGACCATACAGTCAATAAGGGATCAATAGTCAAAATATGGCAGGCTCTTTTCATGGGGCGATCCAAGATGGCGGCCGAGAGGGTGACTATACCCCCAGTCGCTCCAGAACCCAGGAGTTAAGAAGGGGAGGCATTGAGAGACTCGGACTGAAATAGAGCCACAGGTGAATCTGCCCACTGGGTAAAGCTCGGCCCGGGTGGCAGGCACAGATAGAGGTGGCTTATCGGAGCAGGGCAGGGCAGCTACAGTCTTCCACAGGCAGCCCTGCGCACTCCAGCGGTGGGCCCCGCCCACACAGCCAGCTTCTCCAGGTTCTCGGAGCAGCCCCCCTAGTGAGAGCCTTTCTGACCAGAACAAGCTCCAAGTCCCGGAGACAGCGCAGCACAGCGTACTCCGGCACACAAGCAGCTTCAGGGACCAGGATAGGGCAGCCAGAGACTTCCCCAAGCAGCCTGGACCCCTGCGGTGGGAGGTGCCTTTCAAGGCTAGCTTCTCAGACCAGACCGCCCAGTGAGAGGCTTTCTACATAGAACCAGCCCACAAGTCCCTGAACCAACGGAGAGCTTCGACCCGCAAGCAGCCTCTGGGATCAGGGCAGGGCAGCCAGAGACCTCTTCAGGCGGCTCTGCCCACTCCGGCCGCAGGCTCTTTCCACGGGGCGATCCAAGATGGCGGCCTAGAGGGTGACTGCACTCCCAGTTGCTCCAGAACACAGGAGTTAAGAAGGGGAGGCATTGAGAGACTCGGACGGAAATAGAGCCACGGGTGATTCTGCCCACTGGGTAAAGCTCAGCCCGGGTGGCAGGCCCAGATAGAGGTGGCTTATCAGAGCAGGGCAGGGCAGCTAGAGTCTTCCCCAGGTAGACTTCCACACTCCGGCGGTAGGCTCCTCCCACACGGCCAGCTGCATGGTGCAGGCCCCCAGTGAGAGCCTTTCCGCACAGAGCCAGCTCCAAACCCTGGAACCAGTAGCGGGCTACGGGCAGCTTTTTTTGGATGCACTGCATTATCAAATTCCTCCAAGACATCAGGCTACTGAAGGCTGGGAGGTGATACACTGGTAATCTACCGGGACACTATAAGCCAATAGCGGAAATCTGCAATATCTCAGGGTCCCACTGACAGCTGACCAATATGAGAAAACAAGGGAAGAAAATGTCCCAAACAAACCTAGATACTACATCAATAAAACCCAATGATAGCACAGCAGAAGAAATGTCAGAAAGGGAGTTCAGAATGTACATAATTAAAACGATCAGGGAAGCAAATGAGGAGATGAAAGAGCAAATGCAGGCATTGAAGGAGGAGATGAAAGAGCAAATGCAGGCATTAAATGATCGCACCAATCAACAGTTAAAAGACCAAATACGGGAAGCAAGAGATCATTTCAATAAAGAGTTAGAGATACTGAAAAAAAAACAAACTGAAATACTTGAAATGAAGGAAACAATAAACCAAGTTAAAAACACCATAGAAAGCATAACCAATAGGATAGAACACCTGGAAGACAGAACCTCACACATTGAAGACAAATTATTTAACCTTGAAAACAAAGTTGGTCAAACAGAGAAGATGGTAAGAAATCATGAGCAGAATCTACAAGAATTATGGGATATTATGAAAAGGCCAAATTTAAAAATTATTGGGATTGAGGAAGGCTTAGAGAAACAAACCAAAGGAATGAACAATCTATTCAATGAAATAATATCAGAAAATTTCCCAAATCTGAAGAATGAAATGGAAAACCAAGTACAAGAGGCTTATAGAACTCCAAACATACAAAATTACAACAGACCCACACCAAGGCACATTATTATGAAAATACCTAACATACAAAATAAAGACAGAATTTTAAAGGCCGCGAGAGAAAAGAATCAAATTACATTCAGAGGGAAACCAATAAGAATATCAGCAGATTTTTCAATCCAGACCCTAAAAGCTAGAAGGGCCTGGAACAACATATACCAAGCCCTGAAAGAAAACGGATGCCAACCAAGAATCTTATACCCAGCAAAACTTACCTTCAAATTTGATGATGAAATAAGATCCTTCCATGATAAACAAAAGCTAAAGGAATTTACAAAAAGAAAGCCAGCATTACAGAACATTCTCAGCAAAATATTCCATGAGGAAGAGATGAAAAACAATGATGCAAATCAGCAACAGGAGGCGCTAGCCTAAAGGAATAGTCAAATAAAGGAGAAACCAAATCATGTCAAAAACAAATATGAGTCAATTGTCTGGGAATACAAATCATATCACAATAATAACCCTGAATGTTAATGGCCTGAACTCATCAATCAAAAGACACAGACTGGCAGATTGGATTAAAAAGAAAAATCCAACAATATGCTGCCTGCAAGAGACTCATCTCATAGAAAGAGACACCCATAGACTAAAGGTGAAAGGATGGGGAAAAACATACCATGCACACGGACACAGCAAAAAAGCTGGAGTATCCATCCTCATTTCAGATAATGTGGACTTCAAACCAAAACTAGTCAGAAGGGATAAAGAAGGACATTACATGCTGCTTAAGGGAAGCATAAATCAGCAAGACATAACAATCATAAATATCTATGCCCCGAACATTGGCTCATCCATGTACATCAAACAAATCCTTCTTATTTCCAGAAATCAAATAGACCACAACACAATAATACTAGGCGATTTTAACAGACCTCTCTCACCACTGGATAGATCGTCCAAACAAAAATTGAATAAAGAAACTATAGATCTCAACAACACAATCAACAATTTAGACTTAACGGACATATATAGAATATACCATCCAACAAAGAACGAATACACTTTCTTCTCAGCAGCACATGGATCCTTCTCTAAAATAGACCATATTTTATGCCACAAAGCTACTGTTAGCAAATACAAGAAGATAGAGATACTATCTTGTACTCTATCAGGTCATAATGGATTGAAATTAGAAATAAATGACAGAATAAAAAACAGAAACTTCTCCAATACCTGGAGATTAAATAATACACTATTATATGATGAATGGATAACAGAAGACATCAGGAGGGAAATAAAAAAATTCTTAGAAGTAAACGAGAACAAAGATACATCATATCAAAATCTCTGGGACACTATGAAAGCAGTATTTAGAGGAAGATTTATTTCATGGGGCGCATTCAAAAAAAGAAGTAGAAATCAACAAATAAACGACTTAACACTACAGCTCAAAGCAATAGAAAAAGAAGAGCAGACCAATACCAAAAGTAGTAGAAGACAGGAAATAGTTAAAATCAGAGCCGAAATCAACGAAATTGAAACAAAAGAAACAATTGGAAAAATTAACAAAATAAATAGTTGGTTCTTTGAAAAAATAAATAAAATTGATAAACCCTTAGCCTCACTAACAAAGAGAAAGAGGGAGAAAACTCAAATTACTAAAATTCGGAATGAACAAGGAAACATCACAACAGACACGAGTGAAATACAAAACATAATTAGAAGCTATTTCGAAAATCTATACTCCAACAAAACAGAAAACCTCGAAGACATCAACAAATTTCTAGAGACATATGAATTACCTAAACTGAACGGGGAGGACATACACAACTTAAATAAACCAATCTCAAGCAATGAAATAGAAGAGGTCATCAAAAGCCTACCAACAAAGAAAAGTCCGGGACCAGATGGGTTCTCAGCCGAGTTCTACAAAACCTTTAAAGAAGAGCTCATTCCAGTACTCCTCAAACTATTCCATGAAATAGAAGAGGAGGGAACCCTACCAAACTCGTTCTATGAAGCCAATATCACCCTGATACCTAAACCAGACAGAGACACATCGAGGAAAGAAAATTTCAGACCAATATCCTTAATGAACATCAACGCAAAAATTCTCAACAAAATTTTACCAAATCGCATAAAAATATATATTAAAAAGATAGTGCACCACGATCAAGTGGGTTTTATCCCAGGGATGCAAGGTTGGTTCAACATTCAGAAATCAATAAATGTCATTCACCATATCAACAGACTTAAAGTTAAGAATCACATGATTATTTCAATAGATGCAGAAAAAGCATTTGATAAAATACAGCATCCCTTCATGCTCAAAACACTAGAAAAAATTGGGGTAGTGGGAACATTCCTAAACATTATAAAGGCAATCTACGCTAAGCCCATGGCTAATATCATTCTAAATGGTGAAAAACTGAAAGCGTTCCCCCTAAAAACTGGAACAAGGCAGGGATGCCCTCTTTCACCACTTCTATTCAACATCGTCCTTGAGACTCTAGCCAGAGCAATTAGACAAACCAAAGAAATTAAAGGGATACGAATAGGAAAAGAAGAACTCAAACTATCCCTGTTCGCTGATGACATGATTATATATTTAGAGGAACCTGGACATTCCACCAGAAAACTTTTAGAACTCATAAGTGAATTCAGTAAAGTAGCAGGTTACAAGATCAATGCTCATAAATCCAATGCATTTTTATACATAAGTGATGAATCTTCAGAAAGAGAACTTAGGAAAACTACCCCATTCACAATAGCATCAAAAAAAAAATAAAATACTTGGGAATCAATCTCACAAAAGAGGTGAAAGACCTCTACAAGGAGAACTACAGAACACTAAAGAAAGAAATTCAAGAAAACCTTAGAAGATGGAAAGATCTCCCATGTTCCTGGATAGGCAGAATTAATATTGTCAAAATGGCTATACTACCTAAAGTGCTATACAGATTCAATGCAATTCCAATTAAAATCCCAATGATGTACCTTGCAGAAATAGAGCAAGCAATTATGAAATTCATCTGGAAGAATAAAAAACCTAGAATAGCTAAAGCAATCCTCAGTAGCAAGAGTGAAGCAGGGGGTATCGCAATACCAGATCTTCAACTCTACTACAAAGCAATAGTAACAAAAACGGAATGGTATTGGTACCAAAATAGACAGGTAGATCAATGGTACAGAATAGAGGACATGGACACAAACCCAAATAAATACAATTTTCTCATACTAGACAAAGGTTTCAACAATATGCAATGGAGAAAAGATAGCCTCTTCAACAAATGGTGCTGGGAAAACTGGAAAATCATATGCAATAGAATGAAATTAAACCCCTATCTCTCACCCTACACAAAACTCAACTCAAAATGGATCAAGGACCTCGGAATCAGACCAGAGACCCTGCATCTCATAGAAGAAAAAGTAGGTCCAAATCTTCAACTTGTTGGCTTAGGATCAGACTTCCTTAACAGGACTCCCATAGCACAAGAAATAAAAGCAAGAATCAACAACTGGGATAGATTCAAACTAAAAAGCTTTCTCTCAGCAAAGGAAACTATCAGTAATATGAAGAGAGAGCCTACAGAGTGGGAGAATATCTTTGCCAACCATACTTCAGATAGAGCGCTAATTTCCAGAATCTATAAAGAACTCAAAAAACTCTACACGAAGAATACAAATAATCCAATCAACAAATGGGCTAAGGAAATGAACAGACACTTCACAGAAGAAGATGTACAAACAATCAACAGATATATGAAAAAATGTTCAACATCCCTAGTAAAAAGGGAAATGCAAATCAAATCTACCCTAAGATTTCATCTCACCCCAATTAGAATGGCGATTATCAAGAACACAAGGAACAATAGGTGTTGGAGAGGATGTGGGGAAAAAGGTACACTCATACATTGCTGGTGGGGTTGCAAATTAGTGCAGCCACTCTGGAAAGCAGTGTGGAGATTCCTCAGAAAGCTTGGAATGGAAACACCATTTCACCCAGCTATCCCACTCCTTGGCCTATACCCAAAGGACTTAAAATCAGCATACTACAGAGATACAGCCACATCAATGTTCATTGCTGCTCAATTCACCATAGCCAGATTGTGGAACCAACCTAGATGCCCCTCAATTGATGAATGGATAAAGAAACTGTGACATATATATACAATGGAATATTACTCCGCAATGAAGAATGATAAAATTATGGCATTTGCAGGCAAATGGATGAAATTGGAGAATATCATGCTAAGTGAGATAAGCCAATCTCAAAAAACTAAAGGACGAATGATCTTGCTGATAAGCGAATGAGGACATATAATGGGGGGTGGGAGGGGTTAGCATTAGGTTTAGGGTTAGGTTTAGGGTTAGGGATAAGGAGAGTGGTAAGAATGAAGGAAAGAAGGACTGTATAGAGGGGAAAGAGGGGTGGGAGGGGTGGGGGGGAAGGAAAAAAAATAATCAAACATCATTGCCCTATGTAAACGTATGATTACACAAATGGTATGCCTTGACTCTATGTACAAATAGAGAAACAACATGTATCCCATTTGTATACAATTAAAAAAAAATAGTCAAAATATATGAAAAACTCAAAAAGTCTATTGCAAAAAGAGAAAAATAATAGGCAAGGGACCTGAGTAGACGCTTCTCAAAAAAAAAAAAAATACAAATGGTCAAGAGATACATGGAAAAATGCTGAACATTGTTAATTTAGGAAAAACATTAAAACCATGATGATATGTCATTCATACCTGTCAGAATGGTTATTATCAAAAAAACTCCAGTCAGAATGGGAATTATCAAGAATACAAGCAACAATAAATGATGAAAAGGTACACTCATACATTGTTGGTGGGAATGGAAATTAGTGCAATCATGGAAAGCTGTATGGAGATTCCTCAGAACACTTGGAATGGAACCACTACTTGACACAGCTATACCACTTCTTAATTTATACCCAAAGGACTTAAAAAATCAGCATACTATAATGATGCAGACACATCAATGTTTATAGTAACTCAATTCACAATAAATAAACTATGGAACCAACCTAGGTATCTCCAACAGATGAATGAATAAAGAAAATGTGATATATATACACAATGAAATATTACTCAGCCTTAAAGAAGAATGAAATTGTGGCATTTGCTGGTAAATGAATGGAGCTGGAGAATATCATGCTAAGCGAAATAAGCCAATCCCAGAAAAACTAAAGGCCAAATGTTTTCTCTGATATGCAGATGCTATTCACAATAAAGGTGAGGGGCAAGGGAAGAATAGAGGTACTTTGGATTAGACAGAGAGGAGGGAAGAGAGGGGAGGGGGAATGGGGGTATGAAGGATAGTAGAATGAATTGGAATATATATGCATATAAGATTACATGACTGGTATAATTCTACATCATGTACAACCAGAAGAATGAGAAGTTATACTCCATTTATGTATGATGTGTCAAAGTGCATTCCACTGTCATGTTTAACTAATTAGAACAAATTTTAAAAACAAGAAAAAAAAAAAAACACTGAAGATCAAAAGTATTGGCTAGGATATTGTTTTAGTCAGCTTTTTCCCTGCTGTGACTAAAAGACCCAACCAGCACAGTTGTAGAGGAGGAAAAGTTTATTTGGCGACTCACGGTTTCAGAGGTCTCAGTCCGGGTTTCCAAGATGGAGGACTAGAAGGGAGGCTGTGTTCCTTGTCACTCCGTAACTCCTATTTCAAGTCGAGGATATCTGTTTCTTGGTGAGGCAGTTTTTGCTGCTTATCGATCCCCTGCTGTTTACCCCATTTGTCTGCTGTGATCACCTGCAGTCTGCCAGCATATCAACGCCTTTTTTGAGTGCAGATTGCTCACTGGCAGGCGCCTATCATCCGCCATTTGCCTGCCTCTCGCCTGTCCATCGCCTGCCTTACACCTATCCATCACCCGACGCACAAGGTTCACCACCTGATCGTCCAACAACAGTCAGCAAACTGATCGCCGACCACCAGTGGAGCACCAGCTGCCTGCTGTTACCTGGAAGTTCACTGTCACAGTACCTGCAGGTTTGATTACACGTAGCTGCCGCCATCTTGAGACAATAGCCAGGCCCCATAGGACCCCTGGCCGTACTGACTGAGCCCCATCTCCAGGATCCCTCAGCCCGACCGATCACTCCCTGCCTCTGGGGCTCTCACATCGACTGACTGCTCCCTGCCGCCATGACCCCCAGACCAACTGACTGCTCCCTATCACCGGGACCCCAGACCGACTGATTGCACCCGGCCTCCAGGATCCCACAACCCACACCAAACACACCCGACCTCCAGGAACCCTGCCTGACCAACTGCACCCCGCCTCCAGGACCTCCAGCTGACCACGTCCACCCCTGAGCTGCAGCTCCCCATTTGCCAACACATTCGAAGCCAGAGCGGCCATCTTGGATAATCCTGGAAGCCTGAGCTCCGATCTTTGGGTGGAGCAAATCCCATCCTGAGACGCCTGCTGGAGACTTGAAGCTCATTGTCAGGTACCTCTCATGCATCAGGCCACTGAACTCTGGGAGGCTTCATTACTATATGATTGTTATACTGTAGATTTTCTTTTTTCTCCTTATTGAAAATTTTTAAGTTTTTATTTCTTTACTTTTCTTGCTCTCTTTTCCTTTTGTTTACCTGTTCCCCCAGAGTCTCTTTCTCCCTTTTTTACATGCTAACATCCAATTTCTTTTTATTACACTCTCACCCTTTCTATTATCTAGAACTTCTGTATATTCTTTTCTTATCCCATTAACAGCTACATCCTACATCCCTCTGCATCCTCTTTGTCCTCCATTAGAAACTGCAGACCTTATTGCAAATCTGTTTGTTTTACTGAAGATAATATTTGAACTCATTCTGTTTATTATGACAATTTTGTTATTGTCCTCATAGGGGTTATTTGGTCTGGGATTGCATAGTGTCTGAATTGGGCACTGCTAATATTGATCTCCCTTAAAAGAAAGGGTTTTGGAAACCTATAAGGTCACTATAAGCCTATAGGGAGAAATCTGCAATACCCCTGATCTGCATTGCCAGAGGTCTCAGTCCATGGACAGCATGCTCCAATCCTTGGGGCTCGACATAAGGCAAGAACAACATGGTAGAAGAGTATGGCAGAGGGAAGCAGCTCACATGAAGATCAGAAAGCAGAAACTCCACTCCCAGATACAAATACATACCCCAAAGCCATGCCCCCAATGACCCACCTCCTCCAGCCACACCCCACCTGCCTCCAGTTACCATTCAATTAATCCCATCAGGGATCAGTTCACTGATTAGTTTAAGGCTCTCACAACCTAATCATTTCCCCTCTGGACCCTCTCTTGTTGCCTCACACATGAGTTCTTGGAGGACATCTCACATACAAACCATGTCAGAAATGGAGAAAAGGGAACTTCTGTGCATTATTGGTGGGAATGTGATAATGCACGGCCATTGTGGGAAACTGTATGGAGGTTTCTCAAAAATGAAAAATGGAATTACCTTATGACCCAGTAGCCCTCCTTCTATTTCCCCACAATAGACTTTAATCAGTTTGCTGAGGAGATGTCTGCACCCCTAGGTTCACTGCAGCATTCTTCACAATAGCCATGTTACAGAATCAACCTGGGTCCATCAACAGAGGAATGGAAACAGAAAATGTGGTGCATACACACAAAGGAATTCTATTCAGTCATAGAAAGAAGGAAATTTCTGTCATTTGCAACAACATGGATAGAACTGAATATTATGCTAAGTGTAACAAGCCAGGCATAGAAAGACAAATACATGTTTTCACTTATAAAATAATTGAACTTGTAGAAGCAGAGAGGAGAATGGCTGTCACTGAGTCCTCAGCATGGCGGCCATGGGAGGTGAGGGCCAAAGAGCACAAAGCCTTAGACAGGAGTAGTAAGCTTTTTATTTTAAGTGTCCCACAGCATGGTGAGGACAGTTAATAATACTCTATTGTACATCTCACAATTACTAAGAGATTACATTTCAGATGTTCTCACTACAAAAAGCAAGACATATTTGAGATAAAGGCCATATTGTTCACTTGCCCACTTTGTATTCATAAACTGTAACATTGCTTTGAACCCATAAATATATATAATCATAAATTGCCATTTTTACAATAAAATTGGTTTTAAGTTTTTAAAAAATATAATTTCAAGAGTTGGGATGTGGCTCAGTGGTAGAGCATTTGCCTGGCACATGGGAGGCCCTAGGTTCAATCCCTTATAATGTAAAAAATCAATAAAATTTCCATTTGCTGAGTCTTTTTTCTTCCATTTCTCAGCTGAAACTTCCTTTTCATTTGTTTCACGCATATTCACAGTTGCTCACTGAAGCATAGTTATGGTGGCAGCTGTAAAATCTTTGTCAGGTGACTCTCACAACTCTGTCATCCAGTATCGGCATCCATTGTCTTTCCTCCTTCAGCTGGAGAACTTCCTGGTTCTCCTGTGGTGACTGAGTTTCTACTGGAACCTGGGTATTTTTGATTCTGTGTTGTGAGCTCTAGGTCTTCTTTAACCTTCCACTCTAGCCGAAGTCCTCTGACACTGCTCTAGCAGAGGCAGGGAACTTTCTCATTGTGGCCAGATGGGGACAAAAGGCCATATTCTCCATTTGGTCTCCACTGGCACCAGAGAAGGAAAGAGGAGCCCATCACCTTTCTGGGCAGAGGTATGGGTTCCAGGTCCCCCGCAGGCCTCCACTGGCATCATGGGGGGAATCTAAGTGGGATGCCTTGTTATTGCTGGGTAAGAATCCTAACAGTTCATGAGGCCCCCTCTGGTCACCCCAATGGGGAAGGAAGAGACATTTTATTGCCCTTGTTTGAGAGTGGAGGTCCAGGCTTCCTGCATGCTTCAACTGAGAAATGAGCACTTGGAAATGTTCTAGCCTATCACTGTTCATTTAAGAATGAGAAATTAGTGACCCAGAGATGAGCAATGGCCATATGGCAAATTAGTGCCCAAGTCAGGACTCGACATTCATGCCCTTGGCTCCAAGACCACTTGTCCATAAACCAAAGAGCTCCCAGCCCACAGGAGGAATGCCAGCCCCCACCCAACATAATAATGAAAACTCAGTGGCCAAAGGATAGCAGCTGCCTCCCTTCACATCCTGCCAGACCCCAGGCCAGAAAGCACACATGGCTGCGTGCCATCACCCCCTAAACAACACAAACACACGTCTGCTCGAGACGGGCCTTCCATCCAACACACACAGCAAAAGCAGGCTCTCGGGCCAAGAACCACAGCATCACAGTCACCTTCGGGGCTGGTGGTCTTCCATCTGGAGAGGATCCTGGCTTTCCTTCCGCTGGAATCCCTGAGACCAAGATACACCCAGGAGCTGTGGAACTCAGAGCAGCCAGCAGGCCAGGCGCCCTCCTCCTGGCTGCGAGCTGGGTCTGCACCCAGCGGGAGTCGCCTTCCTTGGACCCGGGGCCTCTCCTCTGGCCCCGGCCACCAGGCTCAGCACAGTGCTGCTTATTCTCTAGTAAGGGAAAGCTGGTGACCCCAAAGGGGAAACTCTGCTTTCTAACAGTCTTTGTTTTTGTTTCCATTTAAAAAGGTTAGTGACTTTATTGCATGTGGAAAGAACCAAAGTCACAATTTCAAAGAGGCTCAGCATGTTTTGGAGCTGACCAAATACACAGAACTTTGAAATGGGGGGATAGGGAAAGGAATAAAAGGAACAAAAGTTTATTCCACATTCACCGTGTGCCAGATACACACTTTGGTGCCCCCCTGTGCCCTCCCCTAGCTTTCACAATAAAAATTCCAGCCAGATTCAAGTTCCAAGCTCCTTACCATAGGCCATCAGACTGTTGGGAATTAGTCAGAGTTGCTGGACTCCAGGATGGCACAGAATAATAAACAAGCGTAGGAATACTGTTTGAAACATGAACTAGAATGACATGCAATGAAGTCCTCCCTCTGTATCCTCAGAATTGGTTCCAGGAGCCCCACAGATACAAGACTCCATGGATGCTCAAATCTCTTATATAAAAGGGGGTTATATTTGCATATAACCTATGTATATCCTCCTGTGTGCTTTAGACCATCTCTAAATTGCTTATAATACCTAATTTAATGTAAATGCTACATAAATGATTGTTACACTGTATTGTTAGGGGATAAAGACAATAAAAAAGTGGAAAAGTATGTATATGCTCAGTACAGATGCAATTTTTTTTAACAAATATTTTCAATACCCAGTTGGTTGAAACTGCAGAATTTGCAGATACACAGGTTGACAATATTAATAAAGTCAGGGGATGCCAAATTTTTTAAATAATATTTTTAAATAAATTATTTAAATTTTTTAATTCATTAAACTACCTATGTAAGGAATTACAAACTGTGTTAAAGCGATTACCTATGTTGGTATTTTGCAGACTGGTAATCCCACAATCTTTTGCTAGAACTTATAAATTGAGCTATACTCTCATGAGCACTGGAATCTCTGTGATTTTGTTAATTCTTGGGATAGTTTAACACTCATTCTTATAATTTAAAATAATTTCCAAATACTATTGTCACTGAGACCAAGCATCAATAAACTTGCCTGTGGGGCAAACCTGACCCATCACAGGTTTTTATCACATTTTCAAATGGTTGAATAAAAATCAAGAGGAGAAGTATATTTTACGGAATGTGAAAATAATGCCACAATGATGAAATGAGATTTGTAGTGTCCATAAATAAAGTTTTATTGGAACACATAAATGCCTGTTCATTTATGGACTGTCTGCGGCTTCTTCCTGCTCAAAAGGCAGAGCTGATTAGTTGCAACGGGGACCACACAGCCCGCAAAGCCGAAAGGTGAACTCTCTGGCCCTTGGCAAAAAAAAAAAATCTGCCGACCCCTGATCTAGACAGTCCATCAAATGGTGGTGCTGGTGCCAGATGAAAAACACGCTGGGACAATGGTGATGACGACGACAGACACAGCCAAGGAACCATCACATTATACAGAGGGGCAATTTATGAGGGAGCCCACTGTGGCACTTTAGAGGCTCTGCTGACAAGACGAGAAGCAACATTAGAGCAAAACGATGCATTCGGAGACCGTGCCACGCATGCGGGCCTGCTTTGCATCTATTCTGTGGGGAAAATGGTCTGAATTATGAGAGATCTGAATTCTGTGAGGTCTTCAAGAATGTAGCCCTCCCATAAAACACCCGGCTGGGCTGGGGCTGGGCTGGGGCTGGGCTCAGTGGAAGAGCACTTGCCTAGCGTGTGTGAGGCGCTGGCTTCCATCCTCAGCACCGCATGTAAATGAATAAAATAAAGGTCCTTTGACAACTAAAAAAAATTAAAACACAGAACACAACTGGCTTCTGCTTCCTTTCTCCTGTCCCTCTCCTATGCCATTTCCTCCCTGTGGATTGTGGGCCCACTCGAGTCTCTTTGAATTCCCACCAATCTGAGTCCTGTGCCCTTCCTCTGAGTCCCCCAGGCTCTCTGCTGGATAATCTTTATCAGAGTGACTTTCCTGTCACCTGCCTCCTCCTAAGGCTGTAAGCACTTCTTCCTCCAAGGCAAGAACACCTCTTCTTCATCTGTAAGATGGACAGAAGTTCTAGCGCTCACTAAGGTGTAAACAGTAGGCACTTCGTGTCTGCTAGGGACCGGATAAGCGTCCTCCTTGTTAAAAGCTTGGATCACAGTCTGTGGCACTACGGGGAGGGGAGGGACCCTTTAACAGGAGGGACCTAGTAGTTAGGCCACTGGGGGTATGTCCTAAAGGGGATATTTGGACCCTGGCTCCTTTTTCTCTCTTTCTCATTGGTTCTCGGCCACCATGAGGTGACCAGCCTCCTCTTTCCTATGCTCCTACCATATATATGATGGTGCCACGGGCCCAAAGCAACAGGACCAAGCAACAATAGACTGAAGCCTCTGAAACTGTGAGCTCAAAGGAAACTTTCCTCCCTAAGTTGATATCCTCAGAGTTTGACTTGGTTTGGTTTTACAGTGATGGGAAGCTAACAGCATGACGGTAGGAATGAGCCAACACTGTACAGACACTACCTTCGCTACTTCCTGTAGTAGGTACAAAGATTATCAGCCCACTTCACACACGAGGAGATGACTCAACAAGGTCAGACGAGCAGCAGCCAGGACTGGGATGCACACACTTTACCAGGCACTGGCTGTCACCTGAGGCACAGTGGGGGCTGGGACGAAGCCTGAGTGACAGGACACACAGCCAAGCCCATACAGAGCCGCCACTGCTGATGGGTGCGACTGCAGAAGCTAAGACCTTCCACTTCAAGGGACCTCTGGGAACATGGATGCAGCTTCCTTCTATGAACTCAGAAACCCTCACCCCGTGGCACTTCTTACATCCCGGGCTAAGAGGGAGGTGTTGAGTTCCTCCAACCTGAGTCTGAAAGAACAGTAACCAACAGGGAAGGAGAGGTTGGTTGGCAGCTAACACCTGTTCTGTTTCCGGTACACTCGAGCGCAGGCCTCCAGGTGCATGTTCTCTGCCAACCCGTGAGCAGCTCCTGCTTTTGACCTGGTGATCACGTGGCCTCAAACAGAATTTCCAAAATGGAACATCACATCAGAAATGGAAAAACAGCAGCAAACTCAACGCTCATGTTGATGGTACTAATTCTCAGATTAGGAAAAAACTAGAAACAACCCAGATCCCTATCAGAGGGCAGGGAAGAGCTAAGGGAACTGTGGAGAGTGAATGATGAGCAGCAGTATGCTTAAAAAATGACTAGGTCAAACAACAATAATAGGTGTTGGCGAGAATGTGGGGAAAAAAACACACTTTTACATTGCTGGTGGGATTGCAAATCAATGCAGCCACTCTGGAAAGCAGTATGGAGATTCCTTAGAAAACTCAGAATGGACCCACCTTTTGACCTAGCTATCCTGCTCCTTGGCCTATACCCAAAGGACTTAAAATCAGCATACTACAGTGATGCAGCCACATCAATGTTTATAGAAGCTCAATTCACAATAGCTAGATTGTGAACCAACCTGGATGCCTTTCAATAGATAAATAGATAAAGAAACTGTGGTATATATACACAATGGAATATTATTCAGCCATAAAGAATAATATTATGGCATTTGCAGATAAATGGATGGAATTGGAAAATATCATGTTAGTGAAATAAGCCAATCCCCAAAAATTAAAGCCCAAATATTCTCCCTGATTACTGGATGATAATATATAATGGGGGAGGTAGGGTGGGAGGTGAGAGAAGAATGGAAGAACTTCAGATTATGTAGAGGGAAATGAGAGGGAGGGGTATGAAAAATGATGGAATGAGACAGACAACATTACCCTATGTACATGTATGATTGCATGAATGGTATGAATCTACATCATGCACAACCATAGAAATGAAATGATGACCCCGTTTGTGTACAATGAATCAAAATGAAGTCTATAAAATATATATATATATATATATATATATATATATATATATATGACTAGGTCAAATGTAGGCAAGGTTTACACAAAACCATATTAGGTTAAAAGATAACTATGCACATGTTAAGTTAAAATATAACCATGTATCAAGGAGAAAACGACACTATAAGGCAGTTGGTGTATTATTCACATATGTAAAAAGAAAGGTTTATTTTGTTACTGAGGAACTCACTGATTTGCTAGTTCCCCCAGAGTACCTGTTTTAGAGTAGGATGACAGAGTTCAAACATTACTCTGATATCTACTTGCTCTAGCTCACACAGATTGAAGAGAAAATTATATAAATTCTCACAGATAAACCCAAGCACTTGACATGGAGCTCTGCGATTGGTAGCTTTCTCCCTCAGCTGGCCAGAAGACCCTCTGAAATTCAAGCAGAGTAAAATCTTGGGTCTCAACCAAATCATTGCTAAGTTAAGCAGGCCTAGGTGCCAGCCAGTCTGCTGGACACTAAGTGGAGCTGGTGGGTCAGCACCCACCATGTAATGAGACTTCAAATTCACAGCCACTGCTCTGCCCTCCCCAACCAGCCCAGGCTCACAGATGACACTCACTACAGGATCTCAAAAGGGCCTCATGTCCACTGTCAGGTTTGACCCTCCTATCAACCACTAGTTGAGTGTAACTCTTATCAGCTGCAATACAGGATGAAGAAGGGGAACGCAGATAAACCAGAAAATGGGCAGACCTGGGATCTGCTCCAGGTCAGGCTCTCCACTGCTCCTAATTTTACAGTCTTTACCCTCATCCACTTCCCTTGGGGTTGCTGGGTCATAGCAAAGCTAGCAATGCACAGAGCTGGTGCAGAATCAGCCTGTGCCACCAGAAGTTCAGGCAGATGTCACTATCCAGCCCACCAGCAATCTGCCTGTCTGGCATGGAGGCAGGGGCCAGGGGCCAGGGTGGTGTAATCAAAAGGGCAGCAGGAGGTCACCAAGCCTGCAGCAGAAGGAGGAGCCAGAATTCAAGGCATGTAGGGTCAGGGGTCAAACAAGTAAGATCAATCAGAGTTAAGTCATGGATTCACCCAAAGCAAGCCTCAGAGGCCTGCAGACGAGCTGTTTTGCATCCTCTGCAAGAGATGATTCTGGGATTCAAATGGAGAGGCAAGGAAAAGATAGCTAACATTCAAGTGCCACTTGAAATGCCTGAGACTCCTTTTAAGCATTTTACATTCTCATGAACCTCACCCAGGGTATTCAGTATTTTCACCTTCATTTAATGGATGGAAAATTACAACATATTAGTCAAGGAAATTGCTGGAACCTAGGCTTGAACTCAGGGAGCCGGTTGGGCAGGGCAGTCACACGGGCACCACTGAGTCGGGCCTGACCTGGAGAGGAGGCAGGTCAGGACCAGGAGAGGATGTCCAGCCAGGACCAGACGCCCTCCCCTACCTTCCTTCAGATGACAAGCGGTGCGAGGAGCAGCATTTGGGGGGGGGGGGGAGTACATTTGGCAAGTACAAACTTGTAACTTGCTGATATGATCGGAAGTTTTCCAAGAAGGAAGCGAGGTAGGGCAGCCTCCCAGCAGGCCCTTTAGCCATGGTCACAGGAAATTAATCTTCTTCTCTCTCCTGACCGTACCTCTCAGAAAAATGGTTCAGTCAAAGACATGGCTCGTGACCACCCCCGCTCGGCAATCACAGGGCTGCATCCCTGTCGTATATCAAAGAAGATGCTCCCTCGCCTCAGATACCTGCAGGTAATTCCCCTGCCGTTTCCCTGCTGGGCTCAGAGGGCTATGGCCTAAAGGGTTAACATCTCATTTCCTCTCTTCTTTCAAGCCTTAATCCCCATCCTGAGCTGGGCACATTCCAAGCCCACCTGGAGCAGGTCAAGACGAGCTCCCAGCCCATGGCTGGCCCTTCATTTCCCCTGGCAGGAGATTAGATGAGGCGCCCATTAATCACTCATTACTTTGGTCCTCCCTGCTGGCCAGGCCTTGGGCAACTGGCCAAGAAGCCCAGAGGGTGGGGCAGTCTGCCTGCTGCCCACCCCACTGTGTGCCGCCTGATGCCACCCTTCCAGGACAAGACACAGAGAGGCACAAGTCTGTCTCACTGCCCTGTGGATCATGGAACACACCCAAGAAGCATGGGGCTCGGGGCTACTGCCTAAGGGATCAGAAAGGTCCACTAGAGAACACTCCATGTGTTGGGCCCTCCGCTGAAAGACGAGGTGAAGGGAACAGGAGCAAGCAGGAGATCCTCTTCCAGGATGACTACGCATCGGCAAGGAAAACAGCTCTGCCTGTTTCTTAAGTTGTTCCTTATGGAATTTAAAGGGAAACTGGGGACAGGGAGTGGGAAGAGGAGGGGATGTTGCGTAGATAATTATTATTACTGCACAGCTGGCAAGGTTCATTTGCTAGTTTCAAATATAGGATCAAAAAACAGCCTTTCTGACACGATCCCCTGGACTGAGGGGTCTGAAGGGACTGAGATTTCATATATATGTATATATATATATATATATGCATTTTTCTTTAGTAATACATATATTGATATACTGAGTACTGACAGGCTGCCAAGTACTGACCAGTCACAGAGTAGACAAGAATGGTAGGAGGACTGACCCTGACCACTTACTCTGTGCCAAGGTTTTGCCTAAGGCACTGCATATCATTGCACTTCGTCCCATCCAAGCCCCTTGTTACTTGTGGGGAGACAGAGGATGGGGAGGGAGGAGGGCAAAATAAAGGCCTGTTGGATGAGAATCTGTCAATGGCCAGACTCTACTCCGGGGAATGAGAGGAGGGGAGCTAGTATGTCAAGTCCCATCCTATTTGGCAAATCCTGACCACCCCTTCGTGTCCCCAGCAACTTGGGGCTCTCAAACCAAGGCAGCCTGCTCTTTCTCCCTCAGCACTTGCTCAGGCCCCCAAAGAAATTCACAGTGAGTCCCGTGGGGGTGGGCTTAGATGCCTTCTGGTGGGATGAAGGCTGAAGGGAATGTGCTTTGCTTTCAGGACTGAACTGAAGACCCCTTTGACCAAGCAAGAACACCCAGCTTTCCATTGCTCATGCCTTAGAGTCAAGGTCAAGGGCTCTGTTAAAAAGGAAGGTGCCACCTGCAATAAATAGAGGCATCTTAACTCTGCACCTGTCACTAGAACTTCATTTTCAAGACAGCCCAGGGCAACAGTTTCACACCTGAGTTTGATGAAGAATCACCTGAGGCAGCCTTTAAAATGCCAGTTCTCAGGCCCTGACTCCACACTAGAACCTGTTCACTTTTTTCCACCAGATCCTAATTCTGATTTAGACATGGAAAAGTGGGTAGGGAGACACTGTCTTGCAACATTTAGATTAGTAGAGGGGAAATGTGAATGGGCAGTGGGGAGGTACAGCAGAGTAGAAGGCAGATAAGATCAAGATAAAGAGGATGGGAAGCAGAGTGAGGGGTTGGGGCTGGGAAGGGTTGGGCAGCTCTCATTTCAGCAAAGTGGACTTGAGTTAGGCAACATCTGAAATGCCCAGGTGAAAGCTGGCTTTGGTTGGACATTGTCCATACCAGCACGCACGTCTCTGGGCCTTTGTTTCATCTCTTGCTGCTCAGCATACCCCAGGTCTCCCAGTCTTTCCATCTCCTTGAACTCCTCCTTGGACTGCAAAACCCAGCTGTAACTGACCTACATCCTCCCATGCAGAATCACTTTCTCTCATTCATCTCTGTCTCCTTGATTGAGTACACGTACACACACACACACACACACACACACACACACACACACACACCCTTGATTGCTCTGCAGTTATTTCTTTGCTTCTCTTTCTCCCTCCAGTGGTCATTTATCATCGAGTAGCCTGCCAACTCCATGAGGGCAGTGATGCAGTCTTGTTCACAGTGTAAGCCCCAGCACGCAGTGACAGTCCCTGGCACACGGCAGATGCTCTGAAATAGCTGCTGGAGAAAAATTCGACAGAAATGAATTCTGCGGAGCCATTGTGATGTCATGAGAGGAATGATGTGGTGAAATCAGAATTTTAGGAATATTAATCTGTCAGCATGAAAAAAGATGGATTAAAATGAAGACAGCGACTCGTGGCTGGGAGTCAAGAGGGGAGATTATTACTGTAATTTGGATATGGCTTAAGGTGGGGGCAGGAACAATTCCTTGAGATATCACAAAAGAATGTGGAAGGGACTTTGTGATGAATGAGTTATCAATGTAGGGGACAGTACACCAGTGTTGGGGGCACTCTAACATCAAGGGATTCTTTCTGCAACTGGGATAAAAGTGGTACCCTGGAGAGCAATGTGGGAGACAGAGAGGGACAGGGCAATATCCAGCTTCTCTCTAGGACATTGATTGCATCAAAACAAGCATTCGTAAATAAAGACTAAAACTCCAGGTCAAAATCTCCAACCCTGACCTTACCCCCAAACTCTGGGCTGTATTTTCCGTTCTCTGACAGCTAGTTAAAAATATTTCTTCATAGCACAGGGTGCTAAAAAGAAGATAAGACCAAGCTGGGGCCCTGCCCAGGGCTGGGCACCAAGGGGATCACATGAGTTCTACTGGCCAGCCCTCCCCCCAGGAGGCCCGCACAACTGCTTATTCAGTAGTGGCTCCTATGTTCTGATCACCCAAACTCTTTCTCCAGGCCAGGACCTCTGGGAAATCCCTGCTGCAGCCCTGCAGAGGTTTATAGGAAAGTCCCAGGACTCCCATCTGCTTCCTTGCATTAATTTCAAGGGCTAGGATTTTGTTTTCTAAAGGAATTCAACTATGGTGCCAACAAAAATCTATAGGAATTGAGTAGGACTGTATTTAAGTTACATTCATAAAATGTTTACTCTTTTGTATACTGAAACCAATAAGACCCTATTAAGCCCAGAACTCCATCACCTCCAACTCTATCCAGTCCAAGAATATCAATGTAGCAAAAGACTAATGCAGGTTTCAAAAACTGAGTGAGCTTTAAAAAACATATTTAGACTCTGCCCGGGTGCCTTCAGCTGTGAAAGGAGAGTTGAACAAACTGATTCCTTGGACCCCTCTCGGATATCTACTTCTTATTCCAAATTTCAACAGGCATCCAATGATTGCTTCAGCTACCCAGGTCCAAGGCTTCAGTTCACTTACTCCCAAAGAGGGCATGCACTGTGTGGTGGGGGTGGCAAATGCAGGAAAAGACAGATTCCAGCGTGCTCTTTTACTAGACAGTAGTGGAGGCTGGGGGTCAAGGTGCTGGGTGTGGACTGCTTAAAAATTCACTAGACCCATGAATTTCAGATGCTAAGGGGGCCTGAGAATGCCCTGAAATTCCCTTCCTAATCAGGGCTGATGCTATTTCAAAGAAAAATAAAAATTAACTTCCAGATGTCTAAAACTGCAAGGTGCAAACTGTGCAAAAGCTAATTCTGTGGTGTGACAAGGGGCCGCAGGTATTCGGGCTTCACTTGAGAAAGTGTCCCAAGCTGGCGTAAACAGCCCGTGTACTTAGGCTCCCAGAGGCGCAGCCTTGCAGAGGCTTAGCAGAGACTGACACACGGATCTGAGGCTTTCTAGAAAACAGCTTGGCCGAGGCCCCAAGCTGGAGCCCCAGGCGCGAGGAAGCGAGGCTGGGGTGGGGGACGCACCGGCAGCGTGTATATTCGCAGATCCCCCTCCGACCCGACACAGGGAGCTTCATGCCCCACCCCGAGGACGCCAAGTCTGCCAGTCCCTAGACTTTCGGAGTCAAGAGGGTGGAGGGGTAAGTGAGGGCTCCCAGGCTGATCTAGACTCCCGAGAAGGGACAAGAAGGATAGAAGCAGGCGCAGCCGTCGGCACGGACCCGGCGCGCACTGGCTTCCCAACCCGGAGTGGGCGCAGTCCCGCGGGACGCCAGACACACCCACTGCGCCCGGCCGCCCACGCCAGTCCCCCTGTAGGCCAGCGGGCGCCGGGCTAGGGCAGCTGCCGGGCCGGGCCGGGCCGGGCCGCGCGGGCGGCGCGCAGGGAGCGCTGGGCGCGCGGCTCTGCTCACCTGGCGGTCCGCGTCCGGAGCGGCCAGCGGCCGCCTAGCCTCGCCTCGCCCCCGCGTGGTTCCCGGCGCCGGGCAGCCTCAAGCACCAACGCATGGACGGCCGCCCCCGCCGCCCCGCTCCCGCCCTCCACGGGCTCCCGCTGCGCCCCGATTCCGTGTCGGGCTGCGCGGGCGGCCAGCGTCTGGGGCGCGCGCCGACAGCTCTGGCTTGGAGTTTGCGATCGGGAAAGCGGGATCCGCGCTCCCTGGATCCCTCCTCCCTCCCCCACTCCCGGCCTCCCGCTGTCATCTGGAGACGCTCCTGCCGCCCCCTGGCGGCAGTCTCGGGAAGGACCGGCCCCCATTCCACCCCTGAGACCCCAGAGGGTTCGTCTTAGACCGTGAAGGAGATGGATCGCTCAGCTGGACAGGAGGCATCATCCAGTAGAGGGGAGGACCATCTAAACAGAGCTATGAAGGCAGGACGTGGCGATCGTGGGAAGGAGACAGGTCCGGGCTGGCCAGGACCGTCTCAGGGAGGAGAGGTAGAGGACAGCAGAGACCAGGAGGTAGGTTAGGGCCAAAGAGTGGAAGGTTTGGATTCCCCCTTAATCTTATCCAGAGATTTGTTGGGAGCCATTGAAGGACCCAGGCACAGGAGAGGGGCAAGGGCATCCTTGAATTTTGGGACAGTCATTCTGGCTGCAACAGAATGGGGCTGAGGTCGAAGTACACAGTTGGTGAGGAAAGCTTTGCTGTAAACCAGAGCAGAGAAGATGGGCCCGTGAAGAAGGAACACACACACACACACACACACACACACACACACGTGCGATAATACTGGGCTCCTTCTGAGCCCAGTATTAAGAGAAAGGACAAGAGCCTCTGTGCTCCAACTAGGGTTAACAAGTGGAAGATAAAAGCATACTCTCGCAAAGGCAAAACAATTCGGCATTACTTCTTAGGATACTCAAGGCAATAGCTTGTTGCAAAAGAAAAACAATAAAAATCACATTTCAATCTGTATTTCCAATCCTTTCTTTCTATTAATTGGGAACTACTGTTTCAAAGAGGGTATGATCAAAGTTACACAGCTAGTTAATGGCAATAAATAAATAAATATGTAGGGCCCAGTTTCTTGACTCCTAAGCCTGTGTTAAATTCTTCAAATTCAAATACAGGTATTTAGAACTGAGGAAGTAGGAAATTGAGTGGCTGTGAGAAAATGTCTCTCCTTTCCAAAAGGCAGGCAGGGGGGACCCTAAATGTTTGAAGAGTCGTCCAGGTATAGGCGGCTCCCTTAATATGACTCAGCATGTTTGTTTGACTGCCACTAACGCCTGCCCACAGGGATGTTCGAAAGTGCAGGTGTTACCTGTGCCATAACGAAGGTGGTATAATGCAGGCTCCTTGTCCCAGAGCCAGACCACACCAGGTATGGGTGCAGTGTGCTTTGTGGGGGCAGAAGAAAGAGCAATGGAAAAGAGAAATTAACAAAAGGTCAAGGGGCAACCCGAGAGGTCAAGCCAAAGAAAGACTAACTCTAAGGGCCTGCAACCTGGGCAGGGCCCGTGCTGATCCCAGCTGGTTCAAATGGGATGAAATCATTCCACACTTGACCAAACAGATTTTGATATGAGTGAGGACCTGGTGTGAGTGGGATTAGATGGATTCTGAGTGTCATAGGTCCCACAGGTCCAGAGCCAGTGGATCAAACAGATCTTGTAAATTCTGACCAGTTTAATCATTGAAAACCAATAAAACTTTCCACAATGTTCTTTCATGCCACTGAATTGTGCACTTAAAAATGGTTAAATTTTATGGTATGTATGTTTTTACCACCATTTCAAAAGAAGAAAGCAAACCTCATATAAACTTGTTCACACTGGATTGATTTATTAATTCATTGAAGAGACATTAATTGCAGTGCTTAGTGTGGCCTTGGTCCTAGGAGGCAAAGGTGAAATGGAGAAAGCAGTACAGTCTAAAAGGGGCTCAGGGAAAAGTAAGATACAGTAGAAAACCATATTAGTAGGTGGTAGGTATGAGGGGGGAATATGCAGAAACATCTGGGGACTCAGGAGCAATCTCTACCTCAAGACAGAAAATCTGGGATGTCTGGGTGAACTGAGCTGTTGAGGGAAGGTCATCAGATAGGTGTGACATGGACAGAGCTCAGGAGCATAGGATGTGTATTTATTTATTTTTAATGAATTTTAGACTTTACAGTTTCAAAAACAATACAGAGAGTTCCCTTATAACCCAGTCCCTTTTCCCTTAAGGTTAACGTCTTCCATAATCAAAGTATAATTATCATTGACCAAAATTAATCCAGCTGACTTAGGTTGGCTCTCTAGAACGGATTGTGATCCACTTCGAACTTAGCCAAATTGTTTTGACCGTATTTTGCTTGTATGTCACAGAATATTCTCTTTAATTAAAGTCAAGACTATACTTACTCTAAACAGAGATTTACATGATGTAGGAGCATCAGTGAAAATTTATGCTAAAACAGTTAAGTTTTTAATTTTTCAGTTTTGTGATATGTCTACTTTTACACAAATGTATATGTATATATGAATCAGATTGGGAAGATTTGATCCTTGTGTATAAATTAAGCTACTGTTTCCTCACCAAAAGAGAGGACAAAAGGTAGGTGCTTCCAATCACAGTCAGAGGCCAGCCCAGGGTCATTTAACCCATGTGTCTGCCTGACATGTCAATGTCATCACTATACAGAGTCTCAGGAGGTGACCCTCTTATACCTCTGCAGTGTCTACTCCCACTGGCCCTAAGTGACAGACAAAACACATAATCCCCTTATGTGTCAGTTCTGAATCTGTAGAAGAGTTGGGTTTATACCTGTCGTCCCAGAATAATTATGCATTAGTTATTAGTCGTGGCCTCCTCACTCCATCACCCCAAGTAGGGTGGTAAATGATGGGGTCACCCTGCAGGGCACCTCCACCACCCCACCTCACTAAGCCTGCTGTCTGCGGACAGCCACATCCACAGAGCGCTCAGTCACCTCTCCTGTGGTTGCCAGGCCTGAAGCAAAGTGTCCAAACATGGCCAGGCCTCCCCAGAGTGTGAGGAAGCACATACAGCCAAGCGCCACTGCCTGGGTTGTCAGAGCAAGTGGAACTGAAATCAGAGCAGCGTGCGCACAGGCCGCAGGCAGGCAGTGTGGAACCCAGCCCCTCACTTCACTAAGAAGCACTGAGATTGCCCGAGACGGGAGAGACTATGCAGCATTTCCCACATTTATTTGACTGCGAATCCTTTTACCAGCAGAACATTTCTCGGGGCCAGAGTTTGAAAAATTGCACTTGGAAAAACCCTGCTCTGAGCTTTTGATACACCCTAGTGTTTTCATCCAGATGGCACTTCAGGGGTTTCTGTCCTGGCAGGGAAGGAATCTACTATATCATTCCCTACTCTGCTAGCATTTGGAGGTGGAAAGAAAACAGACATATGTTCAAACCCCCTAATTTCAGGCTCCAGTTGAGGTACCAGGATCCCTCGCAATGCTTGTAAAATTGCTCCTTTCATTTTCTAGGCTGTAAACTTATGTACACTGGAAAGCCAAGGCAAGCTTGTGCCCAATGAATGAATAATAAGGAGACTAGGGGAGCATGATAAACAAAACCCAAAATACTTTGAGAGCTGGTAAACTTGCTGCTGTTGTCAATTTAAACTATTTCTAAGCATCTAGGGGCAAATTTCCTCCCCTGTTTCCCCCCTTAAGCCAGTTATTTTTCTTCCTCCTCCAGGGGACTGGGATGTTGTCCTACAGACTGAGTTCATGCTCCTGCCTATGGCTGGTCCCCTACTTGACCTATAACCCAAAACAAGGCCAGAGAATAAATAATCTGCAGCTACAAGCTCTGAAGACATCAGCAAACTGCTTTCTAGATGGAATGTCACAGATTCCCAAGAGGCATCCCAGGGTCATCAAGCACATTTTGGGTTATCTAATTCTCTTCCCTTTCTTGCTTCACTCCATCCTCTTTCTCACCCCACATCCAGTGGGAGATAGGAAAGTTCCTATTACCTGGTACGATACAAGTTTTGGAATTCCAAATATTCAGATTATTTCTCTCTTTCTCTTCTGCACTTACAGCCAAGAGGCATCCTTTGGATTTGAAGTCTCTTTATTCCAAGAGTAGCAACATTAAGCAAAAAAGGTGACATAGTGGCCTCTGGACTCACAGGTGAGAACAATGGCCATCTAGGGAGTAAGTCCATCTGCAAATGCCTGCTCCTCTCAAACAGGACTGATCAGTCACCCATCCAACCTACATGTGCTAAAGCCAACTACATGTGATTGAAAGGAGAACAAGAAACATCACCCAAAGTACAATGGAGACATATGGGAGGGACAGTTCTAGACAGAAGGAAGTGACTTACAAACATCCTGAGGGAAGCAGTGGAGCCCTGAGTGTCCAGGAGAAGCCCAAGTGAGCAATGAGGGAGGCCAGGCAGAAGGGTGATAGGGGGTCTGATGTTCTCACTTGACAACCACAAAGGCATGGCTCTGTCCCATCAGAGCAGACACAAGTCTCAGGCTGCAGCAGGGCTCTGGAACCCCTGTTGTCCTGGATGCTGAAGTTAAGGGAGCTCCATGGTTCCCAGAATGGAAGAAGGGGTGGTAACTTGGGGTAGAGGCTGTCAGTCAGCAGATACAGAAGTGTATTGTTTTCTAACAATTGAGAAGGTTCCCTCAGCAAAACCATTCCATGTCAGTGGTAACATTTTTGGTACCATTATGACCATGTTTATGCGTTGCATCGTTTTCAAATGAGCAAGAGGAAGCCTCGGAGGATTTTTAAGCAGGGGCTGACATGATCAGGTCTGGGTTTTCCCAAAGAGAGAGAGGGGAAAAAAAATCCCTTTTGTTATTAAAAAGGTTGGGGGTGGGGGAATGCAAAAACATCATTCCACAATTCTCTTGTAATGAAAAAAACTAAATGTAAAATAAAACAAATCCATCATTATAAAGGAATGCCCTCTGTTTGCCTTTCCCCTGCTTCCTGGGAGACTCTCCTAATAAGGTCTTGTCCTTCACTGGCTGCACATGCTGCTGCCTGGTACCTCCTGTGACCGGTTCTGCAAATCTCCAAGACAGCCAGCGGTCTACAGTTCTCGGCCAGGAAGCAGTTTCTGTGTTTGAAGCTAATCAGCTTACAGTGTGTCTGAAATTGCTGTCACCTTGGCCTCATTGGCAATTTTCCCTCTTTAGCAAACTGGCTTTCTTGTTCAATGAATTGATTTTTATAAAGTGTCAGCGATAAGGCATATCCAACCATTGCTGGCCAGATACAGCTTGCATATAAAACTAGGATAGTACAGAAGGTGGAGTTAAAAGCTTTCCAAGTTCTTTGGTTGACCTTGCCTCACTCACCTTCACGTCGCCTCTCCAGTAGGTGGAGTGCTTACTGGATGCCGATTGTGACATCTCACCAAGCTTGGTGGCCTAGGTTTCCAATTTTACCCCATTAGTGCTTCATGTGTGTGGTTCTCTTCATAATGGTGGAAACTTTTGCTTGTGAGAAGCAGTTTGGTGTAGTAAAAGAAGGCTGTCAGTCCCCCAACCACTGTACCAGCATCACCCTCTGGTCATTCCATTATAGAAACCACCAACCCTGGAACTTTAGTCACCTCATCTATAAAATGGAAAGAACATAGTTACACCTGTTGGCAGAAAGGGGGCCAGTTCACACCACCTTTTGAAGCCCCTTCCAGCTCTCAGATCTATGAATCTCTCAGACATTCTGCAACAGGGAAATTAAATGACTCGTTTTTGGATCCATCTGGGAAAAGATGACACACACAGAGAAGTATGTGACCTCTTATTTTAAAAAAATTTTTTTCAAAGTGCATTTGAAATAGCTTCTTTCATTCCTGGTAATGTAGAGGATTACCATGCAACTACAGCACCACATAATGGCCTCAGGAGAAAACTCCCACAGCCTGTGTCTTGAGTCATAAAAGATTAATTGTAGAGCCATTGTGCTCATTGATTTGGGTAGGACTAAAGATCACCATGTAGGTGACCCTGGAATGGTTCCTGTATTTCTCTTGAGTTAGGTGCCATTCCAAAAGCTAAAGGATCAGTGTCTTCCTAAGCTCATCTTTCCCTATTGGAATGGAATTCTACAGGTGGAAGAGAACAGTTTCTCCTATTCAGATAAGGAAAAGAAGGTCCAGAAAAAAATCAGTTGCATACATTCGCACTATGTGTTTGATGGGAAACCAGGACCCAGCTGGTAGGCTTTGACCTATTTCAGTGGGTCCCCTCCCCTGGTCCTGTCCCTCCTAAGTTCATGGGTGGAGAAAAACAGTTCTCATGCTGTCAGAAATAGGCATCACATCCATTAAAAGCATCTTAAGTTTCAAATATCATAGACAGGAAAGCTGAGCATTTTAGGCCTCACTTGAAGCACATTTCATCTAATCAAGGCTTGGGGGTTTTGTTTTTTCCCTGTATGCCCTATCTTCCTCGCAGCTTGTCCAGAGATCCTGCCCAGAAATATGGATTCAAGTTTCTACTGCTATCCTTGTCTTTTCCTAACTCATCCTTTCTCCAGAATTATTATTCTGTGGACCATAGGCTTGTTCAGGAAGACTTCTGAGGCCTGAGAAGGATGTCTTCCAGTGCATCGGAAGGGTCCCACCTCCAGCACCCTGCAGCCTGAGCCCCCAGCCTGAGCCCCAGGATTGCCTCCTTACCTCATGTCTCCATGATGATGAGCTGCATCTGTTCCTGTCTGCCATCGAGCAAGCCACGTGAAGGTAGAAATCATCTGATGTCCTTGATAGAGACCTCTGGAAGAGACTTCCTTATCTGGTGTGTGTCAGGGAAGGCGTCCTAGAGCAGAAGGGTAGAAGGAAGGCTGCAGAGTCTAATGGACAGAAAACGAAGCTATGATTCAGGAAAACTAACAGCTGCTCATTTTAATCTGGGTTCTAGCCAGGTGACCTTGAACAATCACCTGCCCTCACTGAGCCTCAGTACCCTCCTTGCAGAGAAGGCGCCCTCACTGCCCACTTCACTCAAGTGTAGAAATGGGTAGAGACGCTCCTGTGCCTGCTACCTTCCAGCTTAGCATTCCGGCCTAGCAGAGTTCGTCTGTATACTTGGTTCGTCCCTTCTGTCTCCCTAGCTATATTGCCATTCTTCTACTGTCACATGAATGTTCCAGAGGGCGAATGAAGTGTATGGGACCAAGCAGAGAAAAAACATGAGCAAGAACGAGCACGTAGATTAAGATATAAGCTTCTCCTGACCTCGTCCTAGGCGTGGAAAATAACACATTGGGGGAAAAAGCCCCACACCATCCTGATGCAATCAGATACTGTGTGCAGGTCACAGGGTGGGCCAGAAGGTCCCTTTCTTTTTCTTTATTTTCCTTTCTTTCCCTCCCTCCCCTCACCGTCCTTCCTTCCTTCCTCTCTCCCTCTTTCTCCCTCCCCCCGCAACAGGTGTTGCCAGAGGACAGAGAAAAGAAACACATTTTCACAAGATTAAGTTTAATTGGGAGGTCAAGCTTTTTTCTTGTCAGCATCTGAAATTCCCTTGACGCTAATAAAAACCATCTTCTCTGTAATCGTTTCATGAAGAGGAGGCATTCAAGTGACGGAAGACACATGGGTTTTACAGTCAGGCAAGTGTGCACCTGGATCCTGGCTCCGCTAACTAACTGCGTGACTCTGGAAGAGTGACTTTGAAGAATCTGAGTTTTTTTCTATCTCAAATGGAGATAATGATCCTTGAGGTTTTGGCAGTCTCACCATTTCCTCCTCAGGGACAAGGGAGGACTTCACTTTCTTGTTTCCTTGATGTTAATTGTAGCCATGTGATTCACTTTGGCCAATGGAATGTGACTTATCTTTTTTTAAGAACACAGCTTTTTAAAAATTAAAAAATAGATAGAAACTGGCAAATGCTCTAAGACTCAGCGTACAGATAATGATGTTCCTTTCCCACTGGAGCTAGGACTATTGGAAGTCTTGGTTAGCCTGACACTCAGAAGAGTGGGACAAGTAAGACACCCTCATCCCTTGTTGGAACTTCTGTTTTATTAAACTACTGAGATTTGAGTTTGTTTGTTAGTGCAGAAAACCTAGCACACTATGACTGATACAGTAGTTATTACCATAAAATATGATGGCATTTGTAAATGCAACTTAGAAATGCCAAAGTGCTTGGAAGCCTTTGTTGTTTCACTACACAGAGGTCTGAGGTAAGGGGGTAAATTCTTGCATAGGTCAGGTCAGCCACAGAAAGCTGTGATGAAAGAAAATTTCTGAAATGTCCTAAATTTCATTATGAGGGCAGAGAAGCGAAGAGATAAGTTAATTAGTTAATAGCCATGACCAAAAACAACAAAAGGCTGTTCCCCATTGCTGAATGTATGTTGAAAACTTGACTTACAAACCCTGGTGACCAGCCTCCAGGTGCCACTGCCTCCTGCTTATGTTTTGAACTACTAATTCCGACCAATTCAGAAGTAACAAGTACTCTTCATGGACTGTCCAATTCTGAGATTGTCCTTGCTCTGCATTACCCTGTGCCCTCTGACTAGAGTCAGTGTAAGTTCAATGTAAAAAACTTATGCTCCCCTTCTCCAAATTTGCATTGTAAAACTGCTTTCAGCTCTTACCAGACATTTTTTCAACTGCTATCTAGCTCTGATGATGGTGGTTGCAGAATATGTCCCAGGATTTGGTTCTTTTCTGGCTCACATCCATAACTATTCAATAAACCCTTTATTTCAGAGACTCCCCTTGGTCTCAAGAGCTTGAGTTTACTAGCTACAATTTTACTCCAGACTATTTGTCTCCACCAGGGGCCAGAATCAGGATAGACCTGAAAAATCTCCAACAATTCTGCCATGGCACCTAAATACCACCTTTGCCTTTGAAGAAGCTCCATTATTGATAAAGGACCAATCCTAAATCCTGAAGGGGAAAGTTAGGGAGATTGGTCAGTCCCTGGGGAGGAAACTCATTAGGGGAGGCTTAAATAAACCACCTGGCCATAGGCCTACCTGTGTATTCCCTGAGTAACTATCATTTGTCATTTTATGACCTCCAGCCTTCTGTTTAAAAAGAGACAAGAAAGTTGAGGATGCATGGTTCAAAGAGCAAAGGGAGCAAAATAGCCACCAAGGAACCCAAGAGAGTCAAAAACTAGGTAACATCAGGCAGAACCTCTAACCATGTTCCAAATGTCTTGGGTAGGGATGGCTAGACTCCAGTCTTGGAGCCAGTTGCCTATTATAAGAGCCTATGGGCTCCTTCTCCGATTCCACTGAGGTTGACTTAAAAACCACAGGATGTGTTGGGTGTCCATCACTATATCTGATTTGTCTTAATGAAAATAGATTATTACCTTAAAAAGAAGCCAGATGCTTAATCCCATGATAAGAACCGTCACCAGAAACTGTAGGGCAGGGGACAGGAAGGAGTCCAGCATGATAGGAAGTCCAACAAAGATGCTGAAGATGGGAAGGGAGACCAGCCCAAAGGACCAGGGGATGGGACCACCTCTAGTAGGCCAGTGAGGAGGCTAGGGCAATTTCATAAGTATGGCAGGTATTATGTGCAACTGTGCTTATTCCTTCTTTTCTAGGAAGTAATTGAGAGCAAAAAACTCTTAGACACCTGTCGATATGATTGTGGGGACCTCTGTGTGAACCTGTGATCTGGTACAGTCTTCTCTGATAGTTATTATCAGACAATCATGCATAAGAACCCTTCTTCCATAATCTCCTGGCTCTATTTAGTTTATAGGGTTGGCACAAGTGATTCCATTTTGATTCTGACTAGGAGTCAGTGTTAAAACATTTTTTGCCATTGAGCAACCAAGAGGCTTAGAATGAGTGATTCTTAGGCTAAACTTACCTGGAGTCCATTGTTAAGTATAGTCCTATCCGACCTGAAAGTGATCTCTAGCATCTTCAATATTGGGCCAGATTATCTTGTTAGGAGTTGCACTTCTGCAGAATGTTAAGAGGCAACAGTTACAAACTTTTGCAATGAAAATACAAAGCAAAACTAACAAGAGTGAAACAAATTCAGTTTATATAACTCTATAGCTTCAGTCTTAAAAATTATCTTAATGTGTTTACAAGAAGATTTTAAATTAGCCAGATCCAAACAAGAATATCAACTTTATCATCCAAAACCCAAAAGTGAATTTGCCAGAAAATATGCCATAAGATATTATCACAAGCTTGCTTTAAAAAAAAAAAAAAGTGCCAGGGTAAATATCTCTGCCAAAAAAAAAAAAAAAAAAAAAAGGGAGTAGTAGCAGCAGGCACTCCTGCCAAACTGCCAAAGCTACGTATTTCTAGGCAGATTGTCTTGGTGATTTTGAATTAAATTCTGCCTAAGGCTGTCTTCAGGACCCATTTAGAAAGAGGCTTTTTCTGTCTGATGGAACTAGAGTCAGTGCTCAGGAAATGTTTTGGGTCAGCAATGCGTTATATATTTATGGAGATTGCTTTCCAGAAAGATACCCCCTTTTATATGTCTTGGAAAACTCCAAACACCAATGGGTATAGGGCAAAGTATAGCTTGACCATTCCTATACACACGGCTCCTGGATGAGTTCCTTTCCACCCAGGAATAGGTTCTGTTCTTCTGATGTGGTTTCCTATGAGATTATTCGTGCCATGGGTAAGTTGTTATGACTTCTCCAGCAAGACCCTAGTCATGGCCAGGCGTGGTGAATCACACCTGTAATCCCAGCTTTTGAGAGGTTAAAGCAGGAGGATCACAAGCTTGAGGCTTGCCTGGGAAATTTATCAAGACCCTGTCTCAAAATTTAAAAAATGAAAAGGGCTGGGGATATAGCTTAGTGGCAAAGCACCCTGGATTCAATCCTTAGTAAGAAAGACGCTAGTTACCTAGAAACACCCAGAGTGGGCATTTGTCTTCTTTCTTCAGAATCTAGGGACCCTCATGTAAAATAATTTCTAATAGAACTGTTGCTGCAGCCAGCAAATCAATCCCTTAGACTCTGTCAATCCAATTACCAAAAATACAGACCAACATCCAAATTAATAGACAAAAGAGTTATGTAATGTAAAGCAATCACATTAAGCTTGACATGGTGGTGCATGCCTGTAATCTCAGTGATTCAGGAGGTTGAGGCCAGAGTATTGAAAGTTTGAGGCCAGAATGGGTAACTTAGCAAGGAATAAAGGTTTATTTTGTGCTTGCAGTTTCAGAGGTTCAATCCTTGGTCACCAACTGCATTACAATGGGCCTTAGGTGAGGCACAGCATCATGGAAAAAGGTGTGCTGGAAGAAAGCTACCCAACTTACTATGGTCAGAAAGCAGAGAAAGAGGGGGTGAGGAACCAGGGACAAATATAGTCCCTGAGGATATGCCTCAGTGACTTACCTCCTATAGCCATATCCACCTACTACAGTTACCATACAATAATCCACTGAAACAGATTAATTCACTGACAAGGTTACCATGAAGATCTTAGCTGACAAGGAAAAATATAATCAACAAAGACTAACACAGGAAAAATACAAATGTTAGAATTATTGATGATTTTTTTTTTTTTTTTTTTTTGGCGGTGCTGGGGATTTGAACCCAGGGCCTTGTGCTTGCAAGGCAAGCACTCTACCAACTGAGCTATATCCCCAGCCCTATTGATGATTTTTAAAGCAGTAGTTATAATCATACTTCATGAAATAAAGGCAAACACTCTTGAAACAAATGGGAATATAGGATATTTTAGCAAAAGCAGCAATAAAAATGGAAGATGTAAAGACAAACCAAATGTAAATTTTAGAAAAGAAAACAAGAAAATAAAATATTTCTTGAGTAGAAGTGAGCTTGAAGATATATCAGTAGAAATTATCTAATATGAACAACAGAATTAAAAAATTGAGGGAAAAAACTATTGGAGCCTCAGAGACTTGCAGAAAAATACGAAAAAGTTTAATCTTTGTGTCCTTAGACTTTCAAAAGGAAAAGTTTTTTGAATCAGAAAAAAATTTTAAGCAATAATGGTGGAAAAACTGGCCGTATATTCCCCCAAAACACGAACAAATAGATGCAGAAAGTCAATAAATCCCAAACAGAATAAAATCAAAGGAATCTATACATTATAATCAAACTTGTGAAAGCAAATAACAAAATAAAATTCCTGAAAGCAACAAATGAGAAAGATTCACTTCATGTAGAGAAACAATGATTCAATGACCTTTCCCATCAGAAGTCATGGAAACTGAAAGTAAGTAAAATATCATTTTTTAATGTGCTGAAAGAAAGAATTGTGAAACCAGGATTTCATATCTAGTAAAAATGTCCTCCAGAAATGAAAAGGTAATAAGGTAATAACGATTTATTTATTTATTTAGATACAGGTTCTCACTGGCCTCAAATTTGTGATCCCCTTCCACTGATCTCCCACGTTGCTGGGATTACAGGCATGTGTCACTGTACCGACTAAGACATTTTCAGGTAGAGGAAAAACAGTAGAATTCATTGTCATCAGACCTCTTCTATGGGTAAATTCTTCATGGTAAAGGGAAAGTATGTCAGGAAAAATCATAACTATATAATGAAGAAAGGGCAACTGATATGGCAAATATTTGGAAAATGTAATGGAATTTAAGTTCTTTAAGATATATGTGGTCATTGAAAGCAAAAATTATAACAGTGATGATTATCTGATGGAATTTTCAATGTATACAAATGCAATACCATGATGACTATACAAAGCAATGATGCCAAAGGTGGAGGTAGGTTTCTATTCACTTGAATTATAAAATTCTTTATAGACTGTGAAAAAATAAGAATGTATACTATAATTCCTAGAGCAATTACTAAAATGTTCAGAAATATAGTACAAATATCAATGAAAATTTTAAATGGAATACAAAAAACCATTCAAATCATTCAAAAGAAAATAAGGGGGAAATGAAAGCAGAAGGAACAAACATAAAATAGATAATAAAATGGTGATCTAAATGTAAGCATATCAATTCTTATGTTAAAATAAAATGGTAAAAACATATATTAGTTATCTGTTGCATGTTACCACAAACTTCGCTAAAAACAACACACATTTAGTATCTCATGGTTTCTATGGATCAGGAATCCCAGCAGGCCTTAGCTAACTGCTCTGTTCCAGGGCCTCTCATGAAGGTACAACCAAGATGTTGGTCAAGACTGGAGTCACATTTGAAAGCTTGACTAAGGAAGGATTCAACTCTAACCTTGCTTATGTGGTGGTTGGGAAAATTCAGGTTCTCTGGGACTGATAAACTGATGGCCTGGGTTCTTAGGTAGTGTTGGCTGGAAGCCACCCTCAGTTCCTTGCCTTCTGAGCTTCCCCAACAAGGCAGCCAGGGAGTGAGTCTATTGAGAAAGTGTACTAGTACAATGGAAGTCACAACCTTAGATCACATAGCCAAGGAAGTGACATCCCATCGCCGTCAGCTTATGCTATCAGTTAGAAGCAATCCACAGGACCTGTCCACACTTAAAGAGAAGGGATTAAACAAAGGCATACATTCAAGAGGTAAAGATCAACGGGGTCCATTTACCTGGCCACCTGACCTACCAGTTAAAAGAAACTCACTTTACTTTAAATATCATGATATAGGTATGATCAAAATAAAAATATGACAAAGATAAACCATGAAAACATTAATCAAAAGAAACCTTGATTAGTATTTAATTATTAGACTTCAGAAAAAGGAAAATTACCAGTGATAAAAAGGAAGCATTGCATGATGACAAAACCAATTAATTCACAAAGAAGACGGGGCAATCCTAAATGTTTGTGTACCCAACTATAAAATTCAATAATACAAAAACCAAAAACTGACATAACTGGATGGAGAAATGACAAACCCACCAATAGTGTTGAAGATTTCAAAACTCCTCTTTCAATAATATAAAGCATATGGAAAATCAGCAAAAATATAGAACACTATCATCAAACTCGCCTAACTGATATTTATAGACCACCCCACCAAAAGCAGAATACACATTCCTTTCAAGTGTACATGGAACATTTGGGTCTTCTCGTGCATGAAATAACTTCCCCTGCCTGCTAGGAAGCAAGGCATGTGACCAGAGAAGTAGTGGGTAGTGGGGGGTGGTGCAGGGGGTAACATTTTCTTGCTTCATAATCCAGGCAAGACCCAACCCTCCTAAAGGTCACTGTGGGACCATGAAAAGGCTGTTCTCATTTTAATCCAATTGCAACCAGTTTAAACAATTGGGAACAAATTTTATTTGCAGAGAATAGTTTGAGCACGTTTGATCTGATTAGCCCCGGAGTGTAGGCTTGTAGGGTCTGGTTTTTAAACACCATGTCCAATATTTTCTTTCTGTCTAGGAAATATACTTTTAAAAATGTGGTTCATATGAATTACCTTTCCACTTCAGTTAAACTATGAATTGCTATATAACTTGTCTTCTCCTTCAGCCTTTACCTTCTGTACTCGTTTTCTTTCTATTTATGTACTAGTGTGTAATTTGGATAAGTAAATATGATTATGTATCAGACCAGGTGGTTTCTAGGCAGTCGACATCATTCTGAATTTGTTTCCACATTGCCCATCAACCAGGAAGTCTGTTACTACGTGAGTGATGAATTTCCCTATATCAAATAATTATTTTGTTCAGAAAATTTTCAAATTGAAAACAAAAAGGTTTATTGGAAAGTTGTATTCACATTACAGAAGGACCGTTCAGAAGTTCATGTTGTCAACATATTTACCATAAAAGCAACACTGCCTTAGTGTTCCATGTCCTTGCAGATCGGAGAAATTCTTTCTCTTTGAAAATGTGTCCTACTGTGGGTCTGGTTCCTCATGAGTTATTGAGGAACCAATATGTATATATTTTGTATATATGAGTATATACAAAAGCATTGTCCCCAGGGAAAAAAGAGGTTCCCCAAAAATGTCTTGGTGAGAAGTTCAATATGGGAACATGAAGTTCACTACCACACAGAGAAACTCATCTCTAGATAATCGGGGGGAAAACTTTTTGGCAAATAACTTGCCCTAGTTTGATTAAAACTTAGGACAGTATACAGTGTGGGAAATAATATTTGTGCCCAAAGTAACCTATGGATCAATGAAAATTATAAATTGTGTCCTGAATCAATAAAAAGTTTACTTTTGATCTTTTAAAAATATAGACAGTCAAAGCCAGGTGCAGTGCTACACACCTGTAATCCCATCTACTTGGGAGGCTGAGGCAGGAGGATTGTTTAAGTTTAGGGCCAGCCTGGGTAACTTAGTTAGACCCTGTCTCAAAATAAAAAATAAAAAGGGGTGGGGATGTAGCTCAGTGGTAGAGCATCTTTGGGTTCAATCCCCAATACTGAAAACACATACATAGAGTAGCCCCTTCATATCCACAAATTCTGCATCTGTGGATTTAACCAACTATGGCTAAAAAAAAATACTAAGAAAAAATTGCTCTGTACTAAACATGTACAGACTTTTCCCCTTGACATTATTCCCTAAATGATACAGTATAACAACTATTTACATAGCATTTACATTGTATTTGGTATTATAAGTGGTCTGGAAAGGATTTAAAGTATATCCTGGGGTTGTGGCTCAGTGGTGGAACGCTTGCCTAGCGTGTGGGATGCACTGGGTTTGATTCTCAGCACCACATAAAAATAAATGAATAAAATAAAGGTTCATCAACATCTAAAGAATATATTTTAAAAAATTAAAAATGAAGTACATGGGGAGGATGTGCATAGTTTCCTTGCAAACATTGCATCGTTTTATTTAAGGGATTTTTGAGCTCCATGGATTTTGGTCTCCTTAGTGCCAAAAAGTGATAAAATGTATAATGACATCAATAATCTATCCATCTCTTTTTTCCCATTGTTAAATAGTTAATAATATATCTGTGAAGCCATCTGGCAATGTTACCAGATTGATCAAAACTGTTTGAGCTGGCGTTCTCCAATTCAATGGGGGCAGGTTGAATCTGACCTCCTTAGAACCCACTGGAACTGGCTTTAATCAACTAGTTGCTTCTTAGAGAACCAGTTGGTTTCCCTTAGAAATCTGAGGTTCAGAGTGACCAAGCTCCTTTGAGCCTGCCCTGAACCACCCTGACTCAGATTAAATCATTTAGAATGCCTTAATCTGATCTGAAGAGCAAAAAAAGTGGGGACTGTAGGAGCCCAGATCACTTAGGGTAACAGAGTAAAGAGGGTGACAAGATGGGGGTATTCTGTCTGTAAGCCTCTGGATCCCTGGTGGAAACGGAGACTCAAGAGTCAAGACAGCATGTTTTGTCTGTATAGAAATATGGATGAAGATCCCAGAGGAGGTAGGAGGGCAGAGAACGGAGGGACTAGGTTAGAAACAAAGACATATTGTAATTAAGTTGGGAGATTACATGGATGTGGTCATGGTTAGTTTTAATATCATATGAAAAAATATTCTATCATAGAGCTATAACTTCGGTTAAATAATTTATGGAGCTGATTATATTCTTTTGACAATTCTATCAAATTTCCAAGAGCTGGTCCCCCTCCCTGAAACATCTGGAGAACACGTGCACTTCTGTGTCCTGTCCTCCCCATCCCTCCCCCACCCCACAGAAGGATGAGGATGGAGAAGGGAGGGAGGCCTCTGCCAGCAAAATGCCTCCTGTTCAGGGCTGGATCCAGCGACTGCCTCTTCCCCACTCCCTGTTGTCATGTGACCAGTGTCAGGGCTGTGGCAGAAGTCAGGCAGTCATCACCAGCCCCCTCAACAGACTGACCCTACAGTTAGGGTGACCATGTGTCCCTGTGTGCCATGACAGTCCTGGTCTATAACTGATCCCAGTGTCATTATTAATAGTGACTTCTGTTGCTCAGTTTGGCAACAAACTCTATGATCCTGGCTCCTTTGTCCCTCTGCCCTTCTCTTCCTTTAGCCACAGAAATTTTACCCATTTAAAAAAAATTATTTTTGTAGATGATTACCCTTTCTTATAACTGAAAATTCCTTCCTTTGAAGATAACTTCAGAATTTTCATCTCCTTGTCCTGAGCCCATAATTTCCATGTAGATATTAAAACAATGACCTCAGTGCCAGCAGACATGACACAGACTGACCATCCCCATCGCCTACTCTTGCACCCACAAAAGTGTCATCTGAGTATTTATTGAACCTAGTCCCAACACTAAAGATAGGAAATATTTGTTCTCTTGTTGGAAAATAAAAGTGTATTTGCACATGTTGCCAGGGTTCCTCTGGAAAGGATCCAGGGATCGTTCCCAAAATTCCACTTCCAGGTGTGTGCTTCTTTAAGGAAATATTGTGCGGCAGGGAAGGAACACACTGTGCAGGGTGCCATTGGCTGTAGGCGTTGCTAGGGCAGACAGTCCTTATTAGTGCATAGCAAAGGAAAGAGTCACAGGGGAAACAACATGAACGGGCAGCACGCATGCTCCACTGCCTGAAGAAGCCATAACAGGTAACAGACATTTCCAGAGTGTGGGCATTGAACGGTCTGACTCTCTGGGCTGCAGACCCACAGCAAGCCAGGCTGGTAGGGAAGAGGTGCTCTGTTCTGGGATTGGGGAACGAGTCCATATTTCCGCTGGGCTCCAGAGCTCCCCTAAAGCCTGTTTGGCCTTAACTTTAGCCCTAGAGAAAACTGGGGTCCTGTTTCTTTGGGGAGACTGAGAAGCTTGGCTGTCTGGCAGTTGCAGTGTCAAGAGGTACAAAGGAGACAGGCCAGAAGCTGTGGTTGACAGAGGCAGACGCAGCAGCCCCTGGCGATGGGCAGCTTGTCCAGAGTGAAAGCTAGGGCTGATTCATAACCTGTGCCCACGAGGAGAAGAGGGACCAAGTCCCGTGGGAATTTCTGAACTGGCTGCACAGTGTGCACAATGCTAGATACTGTCCAGCTCAGATGACTGTGCAGATGAGAAGAGGGAGTCTGTCTTGGGTCAGATGTCCCCAAAGACAGATTCTGAGATGGAAATTCTGGAAGATATAATTTACCTGGGAGGTGATCTCAGGAAGTAAGCCCAGGAGCAGGCAGTTGAAATGGGGAAGGGAGATGGTTGTTAAGGGGCGTGCTAAAGAGGGGGTTACCACTGTGGGCAACAGAGGATCCTCCAAGAAACTCTGGAACGTGCCTTGGCATTACCCGTGAAGGGGTGGAGGAAGGGTTTTTATCCACCAACTCCTGCCCCTTCCTTAACTTACTGGCACCCTGGCCTAAAGGACCCTATCCTCTCTGAAGGAGAGTCCCATTCTCCCTTCAGGAAAAGGAGAGAGAGAAGGCAGCAAGAGAAAAGTGAGGCTGGGGAATTAAGAGAGCAGAAACACACACGGAGTTTGGTCGGCATCAAAGCCCCAACATGCTGCCATGGATGGATGTAGCTCAGCCATGGAGCACCTGCTGAGCATGCGTGAGGCTCTGGGTTCCGTCCTCAGTTCTCGGGGAGAAAAGTCTAGACATGAAAGACTGGAAACCTAGGTTTCCTGGGGTGGGATGCTTCCCCCTTCCCTCCTCTTCCACTCATACACCTGCTCCCTCCTGCCCACCCCCAACAGCCCACAGTCTACACCCAGCTGTAAGGCTGAACAGGAGAACTGGAGTTGAAGCTTTTATGGCAGCTCCATACAGAATCTTTAAACAGGCAATCCTAAAATGATGCCACTGGAGCTTCAGCTTATAGGCTGCTTTCACTGGGGGCAGGGTGATCCAGTGGCCAGGAGAAGGTCCACTTTCCTCCCTTGTTAAATGTGTATATGTAACATGAATTGTTTCTTCTTCTTCTTCTTTCTTCTTTCTTCTTCTTCTTGCTTCTTCTTTCTTCTTCTTTCTTCTTTTTCTTCTTTGTGGTGCTGGGGATGGGACCCAGGGTCTTGTGCATGCTAGGCAAGTGCTCCACCACTGAGCTACAGATGTTGAAGTTTTCTCATCTATAAAACTGGGTAAAGCGATAGCAAGCTTCCCATTGACTTGCTGTGAGAATCAATGGGGCAATGTCTTTATCATATCATCTGGCACATAGTCAATACCCAATAAATTCTAGCTATTTTTAATTCTCACTCATTCAACAAATATTATTCAGTCTCTTCCACATGCTAGGCCTTACTTCAGGCACCAGTGTACATTAGGGAACTCTGTAGACTTAATTATTGACATGAAATCTAGATTCTATTGTCTTAGAGATAAATAATGAATAAATTAACAACTTATAATTTCAGGTAACATATATGCAAAATATATGAAAAAACTATGTAATGGAAAAAAGTAAGATGCAGAGATCCTGGGGAGACCATTCTAAGCAGCAGGAGACATGAAAGCCATGAGATGAGAATAAAGCTAGTGGGTTGAGAAACATAAGGAGGCCCGTGTAGCAAGAATAAGGAGGGCACAAGAGAGGGGATGACAGTGAGGGGCAGATGAAGTGGGGCCTCCTGAGTCATTTAGATTTCATTCTAAGTGTTGCATAGTGTTGACATGATTTGACTGACTTTTAAAAATATAACTTAAGAGGCAATGGCAAGAATAGACAGGGGTAGGGTTGACAGGAGAAGCAGCAGGGAAATGAGTTATGAGACCATTGGATATGCAGATAGGAAGTGACCAGCAGATGAGGCCAGACGGCGTTGCTGATCACCTTGGGAATCGTGGTTTCTGCATTACTGTGGAGACTCAAGCCTGAGTGACTTGGGTGAAAAGAGGAACAGGAGGAGGAGAAGTAAAGATGGCAGCCATTCTTGAGAGGTGTTCTGCTATGAAGAGAGCAAAATGAAGTCATAGGTGAAGGAGGGAGTAAGGTGGTCAGGGAGAGAGTCATTTACTTGTTCATTAACTTTTTAATCTAATAATGGATGCCACTACATGTTGATATGCTAATGGGCTGAGCCATTAGAAATGGGAAAATCAAAACAAGAGAAAGATGTCAAGTCCTTGAACAGAAAAGAGGGACAAGACACCTGTGCAGAGATGGCAGGTTGGCCTGGACTGAGGCAGTGGCAGGTCATCTTTTGTAACAGGAAGAGATGCACAGGATAGAAATATAGCTGCGCAAAATATTCCTAGATGCTTGGGAAAATGGCTTCTTCTCTCTAGAAAAATTCCAAACATTCAACATAAGCACCTGTTACATGGTTCAGCTGGAGGTGGAGGGTTTGTGCTGCCTGCCAAGTAATGATTTGGGTTCATGGTCAACCCCATCAGCGTAAAAGCAGGGGTCATGAGGTCAGAGGCAGTACTCATTTCAAACTAGGTAAACCTTCAGTAAAGGTTGGATTGACTTGGATTATGAGAAACTACTATCATTTGTTGAAGATCTCCTTAGAAGACATATATAGTTGGCACAGAAATCCATCATTCTGGAGGGTACATACAGCATCCACAGTTGCTATTTTAAATCTTCTGAGAGAATCTGTCTGCAGATGGCAAACAGGTAAGGATGGAGCTCTCCATCACTGAGAGCTGAGATTGCCACCAACGTGGCCTCTGTTCAGCAAGATGTCCTCCTCTTAGCCCTGCTTACTCATCCCACTGGGTTAGACTGCAGGTTCCCTGAAGGAGGAGGTGGTGGCTTAGTCAGTACTTGTGGCCTTCCTCTCCTGTTCCGGGCTCAGTCAATGTGTGTCAGTGCCAACATTGATGGGGCCTGCTCCCATAAAGGAGCCCTTTTCACATCGTGTTCCCTTACAGGATTTTCATTGAAACTTGAAGCCTGGACCCCTAAATACCTCTGATACAGTCTTTTGGAGTTATCCATGAGGAAAAGCTTCCATGTTAGATGTCTGAAGTTCCAGTATATTCTACTGGTGATGTGGCCCTTCCTGCCATAGTTAAGTGTAGGATTTTCTTATTTTCCTTCAGAGCCCATGATGTTGGAGGGATGGGAAATAATGTTTCTAAAAGTCCTAGGTCAGTTTTTCAATAATACAGAGGCAGAAGAACATGGTTCATGGTTTTTTTTTTTTTTTTAACTTTGGACCTAAAGTTAAAACTTCAAGTTACAACAACCTCGGGAGGTCCACACTGGAACAACAATCCTGAGTGGTCCCTCCACCCTAATACACAGTGGGGTGGGAAGATTTTGTTCACCTATCTGCTCTTTCCCTGGTCCCTGCCTCACCAAGAACAATCTCTTTTGTTCTCACCTTAAGCCCTGAAGTCACCTGGACATTCCTGCTCCTTGAGGTCAAAAGTCTATAAGATAATCTAATTTTCCAGACTTCCAAAAGTGTGTGTTGTGTTGTGTGTGTGTGTGTGTGTGTGTGTGTTGCTGGAAGTTGTATCCAGGACCTCACACGTGTCAGGCAAGTGCTCCACCACTGAGCCACATCCCCAGCCCAACAATGTCCTCTTCTTAGCATGACTCCTGTGCTCATCTTCTCATGACTCCTGTCCACCCTCTCATCTTCCCAGTGATGTTCATAAAAGGGGCTGAGGCTGGAAAAATAGACCCAGTCTGTGGGGAAGCCTCCATACCTCAGTAGCTGTCTGGGAACCCTGAACTTAGTACTTTGCTTAGTACATGAAAACTTGTTTTTCTCTATGGGATGATCCATAGAGAACTGCATCCATAGCAACTCTGCATCCCAGGTGGTAAATGTAGTTGGGGGAGGAGATCATGAGTGAGGAGGGTCCCCAAACTTGCATCGAGGTACTCTTGGGGAGGAATATCAACACATCCAGTTGTGAACCTTACTTTGGCAGAAGCTCAAAATAGGTCAAAGACTCTGCTTTAGTTAGTTAATTACATTAGCACATCTAAAGAAGGAAGGTGTGGAAACCAGGTTGAAGTAGGTGAAAACTTGGCATCTAGAAAGAGCTCAGGCAGAAGCACTCCTGGGAGGAGCCCATCCCTGCCCTGCCGAGGGAGACTGTCCTGACCTGCACTGTGGGCCTCAGCTCATCACTGTCTCCTTCTGGCTGGCTCAGGAGGGTAAAATACAAAAGAATATCTGTGGAGTCTCCAGCACCAACCATTACTAGATCAAAACGCTTCTCCTTGTCTCTGCTTCCAAGACTGAGAACAGAGTGCACCCAGGGAGTGAGAGGCCTGGTATATGGAAGCAAATATTCATGAGATGGGGGCATGCATGGGACAGGAACACCAAGCATGGGTCAACAGAGCTATCCAAACTCAAATCAACACCCTTCTTTAACCCCACATTTTACAAACTACAGTGAAGAGGTATCTGAACATTAAGGTTAGAACCCTGTCCTACACCTTGAGTGATTTAGTTGTGTCAGGGACCCCCAGGATCATCCCAGGTTCAGTCATTCGTCCAGCATATATCATGCTCCACACTAAGATTACTGTGAAAGGGTACAAAGCAAAATCGGCAAAGGAAAAAGGCACATGGGGAGAGATCCAGAGGAAACCAAGAGCAAGTTCCCGAGTCTCCTGCCAGTGGAGTCACATGTGACAAGCATTATTCCTCCTGTGTGAAAGTTTTCTCCCTGCACACTCAACAGAGACTCCATGTTGGGGGTTGTAATGGGGATTGGTCACCTAGGTACCCTTTGCCTAACAGGTATCAAAATTCCAGACTCTCAGAAGGAAAGGTGCTCAGTATGAACCATGTTGTTTGTACAGTGTAGGCACCATGAGCAACCCTCATTATTGATGAAGGTTTTATAAGAGTTTTGAACTGTTTACTGACCAGATTCCCACGGAACAGCCAAAGAACCACTTTGCAAGTGGGCCTTTCTAGGCATGGTGTTTCAGCAGCTGAGTGAACTCTTTTCTGCACAGATGCAAAGATTAACATTATGCTATTTGTAGAGTGACACTGTAAAGTTCTCATTCACAAGTACAGTTTCAAGTATTAACAAATCCGTTGCTATCTTTTGATGACTTAAGATAAAGCATTCCTCCAAATATTGATGTGGTTATATTTTTTCCTACCTAGAGGATCATATGTATGACAGCTGTCAATCTTCTAGGACCCCGAGTTGGCAAAACAGAACATATCCATAAACCCACCACCCACCCCACCTTCTGCCACCACATTGTATCATGACCCTTCACTGAATTGGGCTTTGATGCAACCTACTTGATGTGGAGGACTAAATATTACCCAACAAACAGTTCTTTTTTCATCCTTGTCCAAGCCAGAATTGACCAGCATAACCTTCCTAATCCCTGGTTCCCAAACCTGGAAGGGCTCATGCCCATCAGCATGGAGAACTCCTTGAGGGGACTCTTTTGGAGGCAGTACAGAGAGGAGTCCTCCCTTCTGAGTCACTGGGCGCCTCCCCTTGTTACCTCCTCTCTCCCTATTCCACTGTCAACCTCCACCTCCTTCCACAGTGGGACATCAGTGACTTACCTTTGATTTTCAGAAGCAAACAGTCATCCTAGCTTAGGTTGGATCAAAGTGAAATGTTCTTCAGACATTTATTCAAACATCCTGTGATCTGTGAACTTTACCACCCTGAAGTCAATCTTGAACCCACACAAAGGTCATGACTGAGTTGCTCTTGGACCCAGGGAAATCCTAATCCTGAACTTCATTTCACATAATAATGACTTCACCTAGTTTATTTGTCTTTTTTCAAAGGGCAGAGTTTAGGGAAGCAGTGAAGGGAAAATTGTGTCTATCTAGCTCAATTGGTTCATTCACTGAAGCCAGATTTGGGTGTCCTTTTCACATTCAGAACATGACCCCAGTGGGAAATTCCCTTCTGGGATCTTTTTCCCTCCAAATTTAGAATCTGAGTTGTCTCTGTGTGGGACTGGGAATATTTCAGGATAAATGACATCACGAAGACCCAAAGAAACAGATGTTCAGACTTTCTGTGCCCCGTGAATTCAGTTTCGTGCCATCTACTGGAATGGAAACTGTCCAGGCCAGCCGGAGGGAGTTTCTAAGATGAATGGGTGGGAACGCCTGCTTTCGTTTCATTAACTGAGAAAGGCCTGGGCTGTTACTAAAGACATCCAGAAACAGGCATGAAGAGCTAGCTCTCGAACCCACAGCAGGTAAGGACTCTGGCTCCACTGAGATTTGTAAGTGAGATGCTGAAATAATTTTTCCACTCCACTCCCTCTCCTCTACCTCCAGAAAGACATGGGATATTTTTAGCAGAAAAAATAAATGTCCCATAAAAAATGATCATAAAAATACCATGTGTGGGACAGGGCACCTTCTCACCAGTTTCCATGAGATCCCTGGAGTGACCATTAAACAAAATTTGAAGTCAATATGGAGAACCCTACAGGCACAGGCCCACACTGGTCTGAAAAAAGCTGGGAAAAGGAATACAAAGAAGAAACTGGCCAAAAGACCCCCACGCATAATTAAGGGGTGTGTGGGCTGGTGCAGATTCACAAAGCACACGGTCTACTCTTCTGTGATCTCATGACATGACCTCCCCGGGCACATCTTTCCTGATCTTTCTGTGGTATCTGACACGTTCTCCCTGCCCTTGGCCTCTGTGGAACTATTCTGTCTTCATAGGACAGTTCTGCTGCAAGCTGAACAGAGTGAGACTGATTTTTCTTCCCAGGTTACTCATCTCTTCATTTCCCTCCTCAGTTAAAGGCACTTTCATTCAGTACCTCTAGCCCAAACCTAAGTCCTCTGTCCTCCGACTTCTCTCTCTTACACCCACATCCATTTTGTCAGCAAATCCTGTTGGCTCAGCTTCCCAAATATCTGGAGATCAGACGGTCCTCCCCACCTGCACTGTCCAGCCTGGCCCACGCCCCCCACGGCTCTTCTGGTTGTTGACTGAGCCTTCCGGCTCTTCCCTGGTTTTGCTCCTGCCCCTTGCACCATGGGTCTCCGTGCAGCACTTAGACTGATACTGGTAAAATTAAGGTAAAATGATGTCAGTCTCTGCTCAGAGACTTCCAGTGCTTTGTGGAGGGGAAACCAAAGTCACCAGGAAGACCTGCAAGGCCTCGTGTGAACCGGCCCCTTGCCAACGCTCCTCTTTTCCTCATTAACTGCCCGTTCGCTCCACTGCAACCACGCAGGTTCCATGCTGGGTTTCACACTCCCAGCCTCGCTCTTGTCTCCTGACCCTTGCCTTGCTGTTCCCTCCACCAGAAATGCACGTCCCTCAGATGCCCTCGCCACTCACTCCTTCACTTTCTGCAGGTCTTTACCTGAATGCCACGCCAACCAAAGTCTCACGTGACTGATGTGTTCGATTCCCTTCTTCATCTCTCTCGTAGCACCTAGTACCATCTAACCTACTACAGAGTAACCTTACTTCACTTATCGTTTATTATCTATCTCCCCTGCAGAATATACGCTCCGCGGGGCGTGGCCCCACCAGGGCGTGGCTCCGCAGGGCGTGGCTCCCTCTGGATTGCTTTTGCGCTGCACCTCCAGCCCAATCTGTTATTGAATAAAAAGACCAAACGAATGGCTAAAATCCACAGGGCTGCTGACTTTGCTGCTGTAAGCGGGGCACCACTCCTGGTCACAGGAACTGTTTGTCGCCCGCCTCTCCTGAGCCCTCACATCTAACTAGATATTCGATTGCTCTGCTTCTTCCTCCACCAGGGTTCTGACTTGAGGGAAACTCCATAGTGAACTGATGTCACACAGTCTCTGCTCCCTCAGGAAAAACATGACAAACCCTCAAAGCCATTCAAGGCAAGTGATTTTGACAAACTCCAAGCCTCTGATTCCTCTTTTGTAGAGTGTGGGCTCCCTCATACTGACTCCTCTTCAGTCCCTGTGTAAACGGCGTGAAGTCACTGACTTGTCAGCAGCATTTTTCCAGGTGTTGACAGGAGGCAGGCGCTCTTCGAACACGCTTCCCTCCCCCACCTTCCCCCATGCCTCTGGTGGCTCCCTTCACTGAGCAACCCACCTCCTCCATGGGTACATGATTTCTTCAAGTTACTCCCTGGTTCCAAATTCTTCACGCTCATTCTGAAGGAGGAATATTTCATCGAGTGCATCCACACAGAGACAATCACACTAAATGAAATCATAGTACTTGGCGACCCAAGCCCACAGGGAACTATGAGGGGTCAGTTCATCAGCAGGGCTGTTTGATCCTCTTGGAGACCTCTAGGCTCCACAGGCTCTTACTTATCTCTGAGTTACTGTGAATCCTGACCCCAAGTCTAGTGTGCCCTTCACCTCTTCTCCCCTTAACCCATCAAATAACAATATACCACTCAGGACCCTCACTGAAGGCAGGCCTTCCTCTGGAAAACCCGCTGAGACCCTCCCCATGGTGGGTTTAGCCACCTGTCCACTATGCTGAGATTATTAGGTGCTTCCACACCATAGCACCGACTATGCTGAGTTGCCCTTGGCTGTTTAGTCATCTGCCTCCCCACCTCAGATGTGAGCCCTTGTAGACAGGAGCTGTGTCCTATTCATTGGGCGAACTCCATGTCTAACATATATTTGGCACATAGAGGTGTGGAATCAATGCTTCTGAATGAATGAGCAGGTGAATTGGTGGAAGAGTGGATGAGTGGATACCTATATGAAGAAATGTAACACTCCTCCAGCCCAGGTGGAGCTCATGAAGGCAGATGTGAGAGGTGAGGAAATCATGCCTGTCAGGAACAGACCCACATGCCCCCGGCCTGTATCCTGGGTCCTTTCTCTCCCCGCACACACTTGTTCTCTCTGAGCTGCCTTGCCCATCGGCTGGCTTCCATTCCCATCCTAGTAGCATTGATTTCCACAGCAATGGTCCAGAATTCTGTGCCCAACTTAAGACAAGCTTTTCCAAAAATGTGTTTCTTGCCTATGGCTTTTTATATGAATTTTTATAGCTACTGTTTCTTCTATGAGATGGCTTGTCTCTCAGGATCCTGGAAGCGTTTACCTTCCTGGAACAAGCAAGTTTTCTCTTTGAGGAGAAAGTGTATGTTGTACCCTCTGAATCTCTTCCTCTGAGAGGCAACTGCTGCATCCTGTTCTAAAAGGACTTAGGGGCTGGGGACATAGCTCTGTGGTACAGTGTTTACCTAACATGCACAGATTCAATCTCCAGTGCTCCCCCAACACCCGAAAAAGAATGTGAAGGAAAATGTATCCCCTGTTGCCATAGAGACATGGTATTTTACAGTGACAGAAGACAGAGAAGCCAAGTTATATTCACTTGCCTTGCAATATGGTATAAAATGTAAATACTCAGCCTGGACATGTAGGGCAGGTATGGGGAACTTCTGGCCTCTATCTCCTAGCTCAGTGTTCTTCCAACCTCTGGCAAATGTGACAAACTGTGATTGCATTAACAAGAAAGATTTTTATCAGCCAGATATCACCCAGTCTGGAAATCACCCAGAGCCAGTTGGAAGGCACAAGGGTGGTGAGACATTTTACAAGCATGCTCTGGTTGTTCTACTCCATGAATCAGAATTCACTTGGGCTTCTTCCCTTTCAAATCAGCTCTTTTTAAAATGCCTGTCCATTCTCCAGAACCTGTGCTAAGTTTTCAGGGAAGTTTTTTGCTTTCGGCTCTTGTTTTATACTGTCGACTGAAGTCATAAAGTTACAAGACATGAGAGAGGGAAAGACCCTGAGAGATCATCTGGTCTAACCTCCTCGTTTTACAGGCAAGGAAACTGTCAGAGTGACTTTAATTTTGTATTTTATGAGGGCTATTTGTGTTGATGTGATTGACTGCTCTGCTTTGGAGACTGAAGATTTGCAAAGGGAAGCATAAAAAGTGTCAGTGCACTTCCTGACAGGAGGGCAAGGAGGTGGCAGCTCTCCTGTTCTAATTTCCTATGCCACACCCTCCACCGGTTGTAATGCAAGATCTTGCTACATGCTTTACACCTTCCGGGGTCGGAGTGGCTACAGCTGTAGACAATGCTACTTCTCTTAGGAGAGCATGGACTGATCCGAGGTCACTTCCTGCCAATGTAAAGGACTGAGACCTCTGAAGCAATAACCCATTCAAGTAGTTAACAGTCCCCACTGTTTCCAGAGAGAGTTTCTTTCAGGGGTTCTGACTGGTTGGGTTTCTTTACATGGATCTCATCCTGCACACTGTAGCCATGCAGTCTCCCGTATTTAATAGGTACTGAGTATTAGCAGAGAATGTTCTTTGACAGCAAGACATGGCTTGGTGTAAGAGTGGGGTACACCTTTGACTATTGTGGTGCAAGAAGCTGGTGGGCTGAAGCTTGGAATCATTCTGGATAAGACACAAAATGCAGAGCTAGAGAAGCAAAATTGAACACTGTTTACAGAGCCACAGGATAAGATCAGAAATGGAAAACTGGTTTCACCTCAGTCTGGGATTGCCTACCTGGAGTACTGTACTTAGAAGGGCCACAAGGCTGTCAGTGGAAGGAATACCGTTATGGATTAAGGATGCCACCATTAGGCTTGGGATAGGGAGGGGTAGCAAGCATACTATGTCCTTTCTTTTTCTTTTCAATTAACATTATTTTACCCAAAAATGATATACACACAATTTTAAAAGTTGAATAGTGCTTCCAAGGTTTTTAATGTAAAACAGCAGGTCTCTTCCATAATCTTGCCAGCAGGCTCCCTCTCCTCATTGAGGAAACCATGTTAACAATAAACTTTGGTTAGAGAATGCTGTGGAAATATTAAAGTATGAAGATTATTCTGTGAAAAATTATGGGTGATTTGAGAGTAAAAGCAAGAAGCTATTGGCACCAGTTAGAATATATAGCAATATAATATAAACTGCCTTTTGTAATCCATCCAGGATGGCATGGATTGAATGGACTGAAAATGGTAGGGTGAATTAAATGGTAAATACTATTTAACCACCAGAACAAAGCCCTGTAAGGGAGCCCTGTCATTGAGAGAATGGTGGTGGTGGTGTGGGGGTGTCATTCCCCCTAGCTGGGCAAGTGGGGATTGACTAAAGTACCTGGCCATCTACCTAATGAATCCAGTGGCCTAAAATGGGGACTAAAGCTATCCTGGACCAGGCAGCAGGTGGGACCATCACAGAGAGCAGGCATGGAATGTACCCATCATGTCCACCCTGTCCACTCCCTGATGGTGGAGCCAACTCAGGTGCAGGAACCCAGAAGCAACCTGGCTTGAATGGTGGCAGAGAGGATTTACTGCATCTACTCAGGATCATCTGGTTTTCCTTTTCTAGTCCTTAATATGGTGAATTACAGCCACTGGTTTTTAAAATGTTTCTCCAATCTTATACTCAGGGATGATATCCCCAAGGTCATGATGTATTATCTTTTTATATGTCATTGGATTTGACTCACTAAGATACTGTAAAGGATTTGTGTGTCTGTTCATGTGGTGTTTTGGAATGGGGTTTTCTTCCCTTATACAGTTCCTGGTTTTGGTATCAGTCATGTTGAACTTAAGAATGAGTTGGGAAATAGTTCATCTTCAATTTTCTGGGAGAGTTTGTGAACAATTAATATTCTTTCTTTCACAAATATTTGATAATTTACTACTGATGCTGTACAAGCTTGGAGTATTTCCTCATGGGAAGGATTTTAAGTTAAAATTCAGTTCCTTTCATGGATATGGGAGTATTTGGTTAATCTATTTCTTCTTGAATGAGTTTTGGCACTTTGTGTGGTTCAACCAAGTGGTTCATTTCATCTAAGTTACTGAATTTGTGTGTGTAGAGTTGTTCTTCCCTTGTTAATCTTGTAATTACCATAGAAATGATGCCACTTCCTGTTTATTGACATTGGAAAATTAAATCTTCTATTGGTTTTAACCTATCTGACTACAGATTCATCAATTTCATTGATTTTTTTCTTAAAGCAAGTGTTTGGATTCTCACTGATTTTTGGGGCCTCTTGAACCACTGAGTCCTGAACTCCAAAACAAATCCCAAAGCTTCCAAAAGGATGAAGGTCACTAACTAAATCAAAGTCAAGACTGAATCAATGTAGCCTACAAACCAAAATGGCAGGAGATAACAAGCATCTATCCATGATGCATTTTAATATTCTGCTGGATTCATCTAACTAATATTTATGGAATATCTTTTATTTCATTTTTATAACTAAACCTAATATATAGAAAGGCAAATTTCATCTATAAATATGAATACATATATATGCATATAAATATATTCATACATATTGTATGGTATTCTTCTTGTTCAGTTTTATCCATGTCCTCTTAGGATATTAAAATAAGCCAGAAAGTTTTTGCTCTTTTTCTATTTTCTTGAATAAGATTAGAGTATGTCTTTTTTTTTTTTAATATCATCTTCCCCCTGGAGTCTTTTTAAGTATATTTTTTTCTAATTACCCCAAAATAAAAATTTAATGCTACAGATATGCTGTATACCTCGGAGAGTCACAGACTATTTTAATATCTAAGGTTTTTTTGTTCTCTCCCCCAAAGTCAACTCCTTTCAGTATCATTGAGTTTGTACAGTTATCACCTGTACAACAAAGCTTTCTGGGCTGCAATTTTTTGAAAAGGAAAACTTTGGTTACTATTTCATTTTTTAAATGCTTGCTGGTCTATTTGGTATTTACATATACTTTTTTTGGCCCATCCAGCGCTTCTTCCAACTTTTAACTTTGCTGATCTTCATTGTTGTTTGTTACTATGATTATAGATTATATCATAGTTTTTCTTGTTTTTTAATTTCTGTCCTTAGTATGGTCTCCTTTCTAATTTGTTACTTTGTTCTAATTTCCCCCTTCATCTTGAATTAAACACTTAGCTCATTTGTTTTCAATCTTTTTTGACTCCTGATAATTTTGCTTACTGTTATGGTTTAGATATGAGGTGTTCCCCCAAAATTCAAGGTGAACCAATTAGGTTATGAGGACTTTAACCTAATCAGCACATTAATTCCCTGATGGATTTAACTAGAAGACTGTAGGCCGGTAGGGTGCGGCTGGAGGAGGTAGGTTCCTGGGGGCATGCCTTTGGGGTATATATCTTGCCCTTGTTGAGTGGAGCTCTCTCTCTCTGCTTCCTGATGTAATGTCTTGAGCTGCTTTTCTCCACCATGCTAGTGCAACGTGATGTTCAGCCTCACTTTGAGCCCCAAGGAATGGAGCTGGCCATCTACAGACTGAGACCTCTACAACCATGAGCCTCAAAATAAACTCTTCCTCCTCTAATTGTTCTTGTCAGGTCTTTTGGTCACAGCAATGAAAAAACTGATTAAAACACTTATATTTGTAAATTTCCCTCTAAGTACTGCTTTGGTTGTGTCACAAATTTTGTCTTAAGATGCTGTTAGTTTATTCCGTTTTCTATAATATATTCATGAATTATTTTTTAATCTGAAGATTATCTAATTGTATACTATTTCATATCTAGACCTGAGAGGTTTTTAAAAAGTTACTATCAAGAGCTGTGAAAAGAATGGATTTTGTCCTACTTGAAGGTTAACAAGTTAACCAGTCCCAATTTTGGAAAAAAAAAAAAAAAAACCTGCAGAAGACTCCATGAGACTCCTGGGTCGGAGACAAAGGACTTAGCCACTTCATTTCCTCATTGGTTCCTCTCACCTCCCCAATTCTCATGAAATAACATGAAAGTAGAAGGGATATTATTAGAGAAGAAGAGAGGGATAGGGGAAGGAAAGTGGGTAGAGGCTGGTAAGGGAGGATAATGGTATGGGTGTGGGTATGATCTATGGGTACAAGAGAATGCTGCAGGCAGGTGTCTGTCACAGCTGAAGGACTCTGAGCTTAGACAGCTCCAATCTTTTCCAGGGAAGTTATGAGCCAACCCACCCAACATTTGCTCCAGAGGAAAATGACATCTTCATTTTATTAGACAGCAAATAAACCTGCTCTGTGCCACAGAGGGAGATATCCCTTTATTTTCCAAGGCTGTTTCCAGAACAAAAGCTGACAGTGTCTCTACACATAACATACAGAAACACTACAGACTCATGGAGAATTGTCTCCTGACATTTACTCTTTTGTAGTTTATTTCTAACACGAGTGCACTGTAATCAGAGAAAGTAATCTACATAATATCCAACTCTAGAACTATTTATGGAGCAGGTAGGGGAAGGTCTCCTGCAACAATGATACCACACACCACAGAACCTGCAGACCCCTTTCCATGCTCAGCATCTTCACCAGAATCTCTTTCATTCATACTCTTTCCAAAATTCTTGGAAAGAAGATTAGTTTCAAGAGATAAGAAGTGATAAGCTTCTTAGGCTGCAGTCTTCACTGAAGGTGAGGAGAGACAGGGAATGAGGAGCCACATGCTTTAGGAAAGCAAGTCTCATACAGGTATTCTCACCAGATTCTCATCTTGCAGAGTCTTCACTGTCCTGATTCACTGCTCCCTGCCTTCCCAACGCTTCCATTCCCTGCTTGTCCCTAGTGCACACACATCTGGCATCTGCACTGCTGTTGCTAATTTCTCTTCTGCAGAAGTGATGGGACAAGAAAATACCCTGCCAAAGCAAACATGGGGCACAATTTACCCTTTATGGCTGCACCTAGTGCCCCACTATGTCCCAATCCCAGACCCCAACTTACTCTTAGCTCTCCTCGGACCTTATCATTTTTTTTTATGTGAATTCCTCAGACTAAGATTTCCCTCCCTGTTTCATTTTCTTTATCCTAGCTGTACATTAGCAGGATTTGAGGAACATTTTAAAAGATAATGTGCTCAGATTTTGCTTCTGGAGATTCTTTACAAGGGCTTAAGGAGGACTTCTGATTATCAGTGATTTATTTTATTAGTTTTTTGTTAGTTGTATATGAGTAGAATATATTTGGACACATCATATATAAATGGAATATAAGTTCTCATTCGTCTGGTTGTACATGATGTAGAGTTACACAGGTTGTGTAATCATATATGCACATAGAGTGTATCAATGATTTTTAAAGCTCTCCCATCTGATTCTAATGTGCAAGGAAGGAATTCCATCACTGTCTCTAGTTTCATCTGGGTTGATTTGGGGAAGGGACCTCATAGCCCAGATGTCTTAATTTTCTTACCAGAAATTGAAAATCTGTATACTGTTTAATGCTTAAATTATTGAATACATGTACCTGATAAATAAATGTTATACTATAGAGACCCCTGCATACCCATGTTTATTGCAGCACAATTTACAATAGCCATGTTATGAAATCAGCCTGGTGTTCATCAATGAATGAATGGATAAAGAAAATAGGGTATATATACCCAATGGAGTATTATTCAGCTATAAAGAAGAATAAAATCATGTCATTTGCAGGAAAATGGATGAAACTGGAAATCATCATGCTAAAAAAAACAAGTCAGATTCAGAACAATGATTACTGCATTTTTTCTTTCACATGCCAAATGGGAAGGGAGACAGCATGAAAATAGAAGGGAGACTATTAGAGAAGAGGAAGTGGGCAAGAGAGGGGAGGATAAGAGAGGAAAATGGGGGTGGTGATACAATCAAAGTATGTTCTATGCATATACAAATATGTCAAAATGAAATCCAATTTTCTGAATAATTAAAATGGACTAATATGTTAAAAATAAGTTATCTTGATAATTTAAGATGATTGATTAAATTCTCTTCAATCATTTAAGATGCAATTTTAATTCTCTGTAGCTGATTTTTTCAACACTTCAAATGTCATAAAACTTGCACAAATGCCATGACTACAAAGATTATTATTACACTTACACTTGAACCTATTCTAAAGCCTCAGAACAATGGACTTATTCATTTCTTTGATAATTCATGTGCTTGTTTTATACCTTCCTAGGGGATACTAGTATACTTATTTTAATATCTTACTAGGGTTTCAGTAATATATTTTTATTTCTTCCCAGGGGTAGAATAATATTGCTAGACCCAAAGTGCAAGTCCATGTGCTCAGCCCCTCCAGGCTGCAGGATCTGGGTTTGTGGCAGATCCATTTTCAGTCTGGGCACAGGACTCATCATCAGGCAGAGTTAACTTCCATTGTTACCATAATATGGTTTTAAGGTCACACCTTCACTTAGGTGTTATTATTTTTTTTTACAACCTCGTGTCTTTCAGGAAATTATGTACTTTTAAAGTCTCACTTTGCCAAGTTACAAAACCTGATATTCTATCAATATGACATATTTACTTGGTATGTTACCTTTTTAAAGAATTATGTATTCTGCATTGGTGTTTTATTAAAATGAGTAGGGTCATCTAATGTTTTCATTTCCTGTGAGATGAAGCATTGGGTCTGGGTAGTATACTCTTTCTGTCTGGCATTTTTGTCTAATTTATCTCTTTGGAAGAACCTTGCTGTGAACTGAATAAATGTTTATATTCCCCCAAATTCATACACTGATATCTGAATCCCCAAGGCAATGGTATCAGAAAGTAGAGCCTTTGGGATTAGGTAATGACCACTCTCATGAATGGGATTAGTGCCCATGTAAAAGAATCCCCAGAGAGCTCATTTGTCCCTTCTACCACAGGGAAACACAGCAAGTTGCAGCCATCTGTGAGGAATGGACTCTCACCAGACACCAAATCTGCTGGTATCTTGATCTTGGTCTTCTTAGGATCCAAAATTATGAGAAATAAACAAAATGTTATATATATATATATATATCATTCAGTTTATGTAATTTTGTTACAACAGTCCAAATGGACGAAGAACTGGTTGGAACTTTTTTATGTGATCACTGATCCTGATTAAGTATTGGGATTTCTGTCCACTTAAATTATTACATGTTATTTCAGTACTAACCAAAGCAGTCCTCTCTCTTTCTAATGGAATTTCTGTTAGTATCCTGGAGTACTTAATTTTATTTTTTCCTCAGAAACAAATATATACATATATATTTATATTTTTATAAAATAGTAATTTAGTGGGAGAAACAAACTAGCCATATAAAAACAATGCCCACTTGTTAAAATCCATTAACAAGAGATATATCCATAATTGGTTACACATTTTTTATTACAAGTGTATTTTTGTACTAATGATGTTAATTTTCCTTTTTTAGGGTATAATTATGAATCCATGGCCTTTCCTAGACTTAACTTGCTCCAAGTACCCATAATAAAAAATACATATTTTTTGCTCACATGGTCACAGCTTAGTCAATGGAAACATTTAATTGGATTCTTTGGCTTTTGATATCATTCCCCCCCTCTTTTTTTTTAATAAGACTCTTACTTTCTGGTACCAACAGGATATTTCAGGCTCATTCTGATTCTTTTTTTTTTTTTTCTCCCTTCCTTTCCCAGCACAAGGAGCCAACTGTCCTCTGAAGAGTCCTGCTTTCTTTTACTTGACAATAGTATTAAACAGTGGGCCCAAGAGGATGCAGTTGAAAGGAGATGGGTGAACTTTCTGCCAAGGCTGTTCAATCATTTGCATTGGAAAATGTAAGTTTAAAAAAATCATGGTTTCCAGTGATTTTTTCAAATTTCAAGATGTTATATTGCTATACCCTACTGTTGTCAGTAAAGTATATCTCCTGGCACAGACACTTTCTACCTAGTAACAGCAGTCAGATCAGTAAACATTGAACTAGTAAGGTCCAAGCCTGCCCTGCCTTGAGGGCTTCAGGATGGTAGGAGATAAGCTGGAGGGAGCACACACCTCTACCTTTGGGCCTTCCCACCTTCGCTGCTTTTTGACTGAATATCTTACCTCCCTTGGCACATAATAACACTGAGAATAATTTACGGCAACAGAGATAAACACAGGGATTTAAAAAAAATGTTCATGGAGGTCTTGGAAGACTGAGACCAAAAGTAAAAAGACTGAAAACTGGAGACCTTCAGATACAAAGGGATGAAAACAAATTCATTGATCAAAGTGAAGTCCAAGGCTAGCCCAGAGTTTAGCATGGAAAAGGGCAAGAATAAAGGGCACAGCATAATACATAGTTACAAACGCCATGCATTTGATATTCTTTGTTTCTTATAATAAATAACTTTGAGTCATGCTCTTCCTCTAGCTCTAATACTTGCCTAAATCTCCATTTTGAGTGTGCTTTTCATGTGGGTTTTGTAATATTTGGCAGTTTTTTGAGAAACTAATGGGGGGAAAAAGGGAGATGTGCTCTTTTGTGATGAGAAAGGTGTGGGAGAGAAATCTCTGAGGGTATGGAGCAGGAAAGATAGCAAGAGGATTATGGAGAGATTTGGGACCAAAAACAAAGGGAGACAATACAGATACAGAGACAATGATTGATGTTGAGAAAGGACTTGCAGCAAGATTTGAGAGTAGCGAGCAATGTGGAGAGAGGAAAGGAGGACGAAAAATGGAGGGAGCTGTTCATATAGTTTCTTTCCTAGATTTTAAATGTAAATCAGATTTACTGATTGAAACAACCAGCAAATTTGAATAGTTTTAACTGAATTCAAATCCAACACATAGGATATAGAATAATTAAGGATCACACTCTATGGGATTAAGTGCATATTTCTAGTCTCTGTTTTGTTGGATACTATTGGGTATCAGTTATTGGCCTTCTCATGTTTGATTGTAGCATCTTCATGGGCACTGTGGAGGGTTACACTTTGTTTTCTGCATCTCACTTCCTGTCAATCAGGGTGCCAAATATCTCTGCAATCTGACATATAGAGCTGGGATTAGCTGAGAGTCAAAGTTCTGATTTGCCTGAAAAATGGTTGGTCAGTTCAGTCTTGTCACTATCTCCATCAGTGTCAGAATGGAAGCCAGAAACATTATTCTTTTCTTTTTTTTTTTCTTAGATTTTTATTGGTGCCTTACAGTTGTATGTAACGATGGGATTTGTTGTTATATATTTGTACATGCATATAATATAACAATATAATTTGACCAATATCACTCTCTAGAACTTTCCCCCTCCCTCCCTATCTCCTACCCGTTGGTCCTTTTCCTCTACTTTTCCCCCCTTTGATTTTCATGAGACCCACCCCCACTTTTCCTTTTTCCTCTCTAGCTTTGGCATATGAGAGAAAACACGTGACCCTTGACCTTCTGAGTTATTTTGCTTAACAAGACAGTCCTTTTTCCTGTAAATGACACAATTTCATTTTTCTTTTTGGCTGAATAAAACACTTATCTGATGACGAACACCTAGACTGGTTCCATAGTTTGGCTGTTTGTGTATTGTGCTGTTATAAATATGGGTACGTAAGGATCACTGTAGTACAATGACTTTAATTGTTTAGGATAAATACCGAGTAGTAGTACAGCTGTTTCATGATAGTTCATGCCTAGTCTTTTTTTTTTCTTTTTTTTTAGTTGTAGATGGACGCAATACCTTTATTTTATTTTATTTATTTTTATGTGGTGCTGAAGATCAAACCCAGTGCCTCACACATGCTAGGCAAGTGTTCTACCACTAAACTACAACACCAGTCCCATGCCTAGTCTTTTGAGGAACCCCAATACTGATTTTCATAGTGGTTATACTAATTTACAATTTCATCAACAGTGTAAAAATGTTCCTTTTTCATTGCATCCTCTCTAGCATTTCTTATTTATTTTATTTTATTTTTTATTTTTACAGAATGCATTTCAATTCTTGTAAGCAAATGGAGTACAACTTTTCATTTGTCTGGTTGTATGTGATATAGAGTCACACCATTCATGTAATCATACATGTACATAGGGTAATGATGTTTGTCTCATTCCACCATTTTTCTTTCCACCTCTCCCTCCTCTCCCCTCATTTCTCTCTACACAATCCAACATTCCTCCATTCTTCTCTTACCCCCTCATTATGTATCATCATTCACTTATCAGAGGAGACATTTGGCCTTTGGGTTTTTGGGGATTGGCTTATTTCACTTAGCAGGATATTCTCCAACTCAATCCATTTACCTGCAAATGCCATAATTTTATTCTTCTTTGTGGCTAATATTCCATCATGTATATATACCACAGTTTCTTTATACATTCATCTATTGAAGGGCTTCTAGGTTGGTTCCATATTCTAGTTATTGTGAATTGAGCAGCTATAAACATTGATGTGGCTGTGTCACTACAGTATGCTGATTTTAAGTCCTTTGGGTACAGATCAAGGAGTGGGATAGCTGGGTCAAATGGTGATTCCATTCCAAGTCTTCTAAGGAATCTCCATACTACTTTCAAGAGTGGCTGCACTAATTTGCAATCCCACCCACAAAGTATGAGTGTAACTTTTTCCCCATATCCTCACCAACACCTATTGTTGCTTGTATTCTTGATAATAGCCATTCTAATCAGGGTGAGATGAAATATTAAGATAGTTTGGATTTGCATTTCTCTTATTACTAGTGATGTTGAACATTTTTTCATGTATTTGTTTTTCATGTATTTGTTGATCACTTGTATATCTTCTGTGAAGTGTCTGTTCAGTTCCTTAGCCCACTTATTGATTGGGTTCTTTGTATTTTTTGTGTAAAGTTTTTAAAGTTAGCATTATTGTTATTTGTATTCTTTTTTAAATTTTTGTACTGGGGAGTGAAACTAGGAATGCTTAACCACTGAACCACATCCCCAGTTCAGTCCTTTTTAGTTTTCATTTATTAATTTTTTAAAATTGCATCAAGCTATTATTGCTAATAAAAAATTCAAAGTTAAAATTAAGCTTCTAAAACATGATAAAACATATACCCAAAATAACAGGAAATATCATTGCAAATGATGAAATGCTAAAGTTGTTTTAACAAAAAATCAGGAATAAAATGGTGCATATCATTCTTGTCATTGTTTTACAGGGTCTGTCAAATGAAATATGTCAAGAAGAAATATAATTTTTAAAAATAGTGGATTTTTGTTTTTCTCAATATATTGCATTTCTGCCAAAGTCAAGAAAGTTTTGTAAAAAAATCAATAAAATTTGCTAATTATAAAATGTCTATTTTAGAGGAGGATGCATGTGCTGCTGAGAAGGTGTATTTGCTTGATGATGGATGGAATACTCTATATATGCCCATTAAGTCTAAATCATTGATTGTATTATTTAGTTCTATAGTTTCTTTGTTTAGTTTTTTTGGAAGATCTATCCAGTGATGAAAGAGGTGTGTTAAAGTCACCCAGTATTATTGTGTTGTGGTCTATTTGATTCTTAAAGTTGAGAAGGGTTTGTATGATGTACGTTGATGCTCCATTGTTTGGGGCATATATACTTATGATTGTTATGACTTGTTGGTGTATGATTCCCTTTAAGCAGTATGAAATGTCCTTCTTTATCCCTTCTAACTAACTCTGGTTTAAAGCCCACTCTATCTGATATGAGGGTGGAAACCCCTGTCTGTTTATGTAATCCATGTGAATGATATGTTTTTTCCCAACCTTTCACCTTCAGTCTGTGGATATCTTTTCCTAGGAGGTGAGTCTCTTGAAGACAGCATATTGTTGGGTCTTTAAAAAAAAATCCAAACTGCCAGTCTATGTCTTTTGATTGATGAGTTTAGGCCATTAACATTCAAGTTTATTATTGAGATATGATTTGTGTTCCTGGTCATTTGGTTTATTTTTAGTTTTTAACTTGACTTAGCATAAATATTATTCTTATACTTAACGCCTTCAATGTCTGCATTACAACTTCACAAAATGCTCTGCTGCTGGCTACCTGTCCCTTCCTGTAGTCCAGTTTTGTAAGCTAGATCACATGACCAGTGTTTCACAGAACCCGGTGGAAGAATGGCTATCCAGCTCTGCTTTTAGCTTGGGAAGAAAGGCATAGAGTGTGGACATCTGAAAATGTGTAAAGCTAGCATTTTTAAAGCCCATTGAAAAAACTTCCTTCTTGTTCTCTTGTTGCAAAACCATTTCTTCATGTTACTAGGGGCTTGTATCATGTACGGCATGATTGGATGATAAGGCTAAAATGCACTCTTCAGATCACAGCAATGGGGCAAGGGACTATTGGTTTCAGTGTCAAAATCGGCCAAAGTGCCCTGGGTTCAATCCCCAGCACTGCAAAAAAAAAAAAAAAAAAAAAAAAGAAAAGAAAATCGGCCAAAGCACTGGTCCCAAAACTTGGTAGGTCGAAGAGCCATGTGGGAGCCTATTAACATTGCTGGTCCCAACCCACAGAGATTTGGTCTGAGGAAAGCAGATAGGGATACATGACTGAATCCTAAGACTCCCACAAATGATTCTGAGGTGGGCATCCCCAGGCTATTCTTTGAGAGATGTTTTCTAGCTTGATGACGCTAGGTCTTTGCTTACATTTTAGAAGGTGTCTCATCATTTCTGAACTCTGTGATTCTCTGCTTGTGTCAGGCACAGGTTGGTCTAAGTCTTCCTTGGAGGCTACATACCCTACTGTTACCATCGTCGACATAAGTTCTCAGGTCAGATACCTGATCTCTGTTACACTTGACCTATGGAGATGATATAGATTTATTATGAGTTTCATACTTTACTTGGTGTTATGGTTTGGATGTGAGGTGTTCTCCAAAAGCAGGACATGTGAGACAATGCAGGAAGGTTCAGAGGAGAAATGATTGGGTTGTAAGAGTCTTAGCCCAATCAGTGAGTTAATCCCTAATGGAATTGATTGAAGTGGTAGGGTGTGGCTGGAAGAGATTAGAATTGGGGCATGGCTTTGGGGTATATATTTTGCATCTGGAGAGTAGAGTTGCTTTCTCTCTCTCTCTCTCTGTTTCCTGATGATGCAAACTGCTTCCGCTGCCATGCTCTTCAGTCATGATGTTCTGTGTCACCTTGAGTCCTGAGGAATGGAGCCAGCCTTCTATGGACTAAGACCTCTGAAACAGTGAGCCTTCAAATAAACTCTTCCTCCTCTACAGTTGTGCTGGTGGGATCATTTAGTCACAGCAGGGAAACAGCTGACTAAAACACTTGGTCTAGGTAGTCCTTTCTTCCATTGTACAATGTGTCCTTGTAAGCCTTCCAAGAATCAAGAGCTCAACAGGGAAATTTATATATTATGCAGGGTGGGGAGGACTTTGATTCCCAGAGAGCTAAAAAAAAAAAAAAAAAAAAAAAAAAGGAGACTAAACTCCATAATAATGCCATGCCTTTCAGATTTTATCTTTGATATGTTTCCAGCATTTTGTACATGTTCCTTACATTTTTTTCTTTCCTTGTTCTTCATGACAATTTCATCATGTATAATGATTTCCATCTCTGACTCTATTATATACCTGTGAGGTTTCACTTCTTATCACTAGTATCAGAATTTCACATTTTCCCTTTTCCACTTGCTTTGTTGAGCACACATGGTGATTCTTATAAGACAACATTTGGCAGCCAGGGAAGGCCACTCTAGGATAGCTTAGAATGCTCTTGATGACTGACTTAACAAACTCAGAACTTTGCATCTGGAAGGTGCATAGGGGTGTCAATGCTGAGGGTTTAAATCTGGAGTATGTACTGTTGTTCAGAGACAGAAACTGAAAACTGTCTCTGGAGTGGGAATCAAATTTAAATAAAACCGATTTGTCTATACAAAGCCCAAGCTAATCATCCAGATATTTTGCTAAATGCTAAAGATATAGCAGTAAAGGGACAGATACTGCCAGGGAACTTACAGGCTGAAGGAGGAGACAGGTATGTAATCAGGAAATTATAGGGAAACTCTATGAAAGAAGTCCAGGTGCTGTGTACATGCTGAAGAAGTCACCTCATCCAGACCAGGCTGAGTATGGGTCAATGAGGTGACAAAGAAGGAAGAGATGTTACAAAATATCCAAGGCCATAGAAATAAGAGATAGCATGGTAGATATGGCAAATATGTAGTTTTGAAGATGTCTACAGTATTTCCCATTTCACACACTCTTTTGACAATGAGACTTTGATACCCCACTTCTTGAGAGCTGTGCTTACATGCTCTTGGGTTTGAAGGGAATTATATGTGAATTCTGAGGCTAGGTTGTAAAAGATGTTAGAGTGTGGGACGCTTGCTTTTAGAACCCAGCCACCATGCTACGATGAAGCCCCTGCACAGCCATGTGTGGGTGTTCTGGGTGACAGCTCCAGTCTTGAGATTCCAGTCAGTAGCAAACACTAAACACCAGAAATACAGTGATCAAATATCAGATTATTCCAGACCCTAGCTTTTGCATGTTGCTTGCTAAGGCCCCAGATCATGCAGCGAAGACTACGTTCAGCAGTGGAGAGAACATTAATCATCAGGCTTTCCCTCCATTTCTCTATAATTTCTTACCTCTCACCTTCTAGGTGTGGTTGGTTTCTTTCATGGTATTAAAGGAGTTGCAGGGGCTCCAGGATTCATATTTGCACATCTTCCATTCACAGCAAGAGAGGGAGAGAGTCATACAAACAAAACAAAACAAAAAGAGACTACATGGGCCATGGCTGTTGCTCAGTGGTAGAGCGCTTGCCTAGCATGTGTGAGGCACTGGGTCCCATCCTCCACACCACATAGAAATAAATTAGTAAAATAGAGGTACCATGTCCATCTACAACAAAAAATATTTTAGAAAAAGACTACACTTTTCTCCGATAAAACCTCTCAGAGGAATTTCATATGTGGATTGGCTTGGGCCAAATTTGCTGTGCAGTGACTGAAGCAAAAGGGAGACTAATCAATCAGTACGACAATCAAGGCCAATCCCTAGAGCTAGGAAGTAAAGCTGACCCACTCAACCAAATTTCTGCTACATGGTAGAGGAGAGTATTAAAATCAAAAACATAACTGGGTGCAGTGGCGCATACCTATAATCCTAGCAAGTCAGGAGGCTGATGCAAGAGGATCACAAGTTCGAGACCAGCCTCAGCAACTTAGTGAGACCCTGTCTCAAAATAAAAATTAAAAGGACTGGGGGTGTGTTCAGTGGTAAAACATCCTTGGGTTCTATCTCTAGTAATCCCCCCTCAAAAAAAAAAAAAAAAAAAAAAACTGCCAAAACAAAAACAAAACCCAAAACATGAGCTCTTACGTATGTTTCTCAAACCATTTTCTTCAGACCACTGGTGGACCCTGGCAGTCTAAATGAGTGGGCTGAAGGCAGTTTGACCAAAACTACCTTTTAAATTCCTTTTGCCTACATCCCATAGATTTGGAATATAAATTAATTCTAGTTTTCACTGAAGTATGGAAATGCTCTTAGTTTTACATTCTTAAAGATTTTCTCCACTCAGAAAGTCAAGAGTTGAATGTTTCCTCTTCTGTGGGCATTAGAGAGGAACAGGAATTAAAAAGGGGGTATCTCATGAAAATAAAAGGGAGATAGTAGAGTAGAGAGAAGGAGGAGAAATGGGAAAGGGAGGACTCACAGAAGGAAATTAATCAAACTGTCATTTGCAGATATGAACATATCACAATGAATTCCACTTTTATGTCTAACTATGATGCACCAATTAAAAAATTAATCAATAAAATAATTTTTTCCATGTTCCAATCAGTAGTTTTCTGCTGAGAATCAGTCAGTCTACTTCCTTGGGGCAGTATCCTTCTCACCGTTTACACTCTACTGTCCACTTGACTCTGACTTCTGGGAGGCGGCATCTGTTATTGCTCAATTTCATAATTCCAGCCACAGCACAGTGCCTGGCAATGTATTAAGTACTCAATAAATATTTGTCAAATAAACGTTTCCCTAATTTACATACTTCTTGTTCTGTTGTGTGATCACCCCCAATTCACAAAAATGATTTGTTGAAGGTCAATTAATAATAAAATGCAAATAATATAAACTGAAATAATGAGCTCACTCCAGTGCAAATACAGGATGAGAAAAGTAATGTAAAAATGAGAATAGAATCTGCAAATATGATGATTTTACACAAGAAGATGAAAAATAAAAGTGTGAATGGAAAGTGCAAGAGTAGTTTGTTTTATGGAAAAATCTGAAGTTCATTTAACTGGTGATCCTTTCACCCCCAGCTCTTAGATATTTATCTATTGTAGAACTATTAAATAGAGGTCCCAAACCACTTTATGTAACTGTCAAACAAAGCAGCACTTCAGTAAATAAATTGAATTTTCACAGAACAAATAAAAAGTAGTGCTTTCAATGTAAAGTTGATAAACTTTTCTACTAAAGGTCAAACAGAGACTAAAACTGCTGAGCCACTGGTGTTATATTCTCAGAGTAAAATAGATAAGAGCCATATCATTATCTAGAAATTGTAAACTAGCCATAAAGTTAATGCCAAATATTTTGTTTGAATAGAAAGTTGGAATTCCTTTATCGATTGTTATTGTTGAATGTTGCATAATATCACTGGCATACAATGTGGAGACCAATTACTCTCACGTGCATGTACAGGCAGATATTTATGGTTCTGTTAAAGCCAGGCTGTGCAGTATGACTCAGAACTTGGCAATCTGTGTGGTATGTAAGAGGGAAGGATGCTCAGTGACACTCTTCTCCAGGGAAATCTCCAACTGGAGAATATTTTCTTTATTTGTCTAGTTACTATTTTGTGAACCATGCCATAAACTGAAAAAGAGGCATTCAGATTGTTATGATTATCAGCTGTGTTTGTAGCAAGGAAGGTTGCCAACAGGTTCCAATATGTTAATAAAAGAGATCCACTACTGCGCTATTCACAGAGAAAACACTGGTGGCTTGTATTTTCTTGGTGATGAGAATAAAAATAACTAAAATGGGGGCTGGGGAGATAGCTCAATCGGTAGAGTGCTTGCCTTGTAAGCACAAGGCCCTGGGTTCGATCCCTAGCACCCAAAAAAAAAAAAAAAAAAAAAAAAAAAAAAAAAAAACCAAACTAAAATGAAGCCACTAGTTATATGACTTTCATCATGCTAGGGGAAGGGACAGGCAACAATATGGGATGCAAGAGGATGATGGGGTCCTGATCTCTGGGAATAGGTGACACTCAATAACTCTGACTGAGCATAAAAAGGGAAAGTCCATCAAGGTTACCTCCTTAACTTAAGCTGATCTTGGGAACTAAGGCTCAGTATCCCAAAATAATACAAAGAAGGTGCAGTGGTGCACCTCTATAATCCCAGAGGCTCAAGAGGCTGAGACAGGAGGATCACAAGTTTGAGGATCACAGCCTCAGCAACTTAGCAAAGCCCTAAGCAACTTAGTGAGACCCTGTCTCAAAATAAAAAATAGAAAGGAAAGGGGCTCTGGTTCACTGCTAAAATACTCCTGGGTTAAATCCTCAGTACCAAAAACAAACATATAAACAAAAAACAACAAAAGAAATAATACAGTGGGCCAGGCATGAGGAATAGATCACCCAGTCCCCTAGACACCGAAAGGGGATAAAAGAGCAGATCAACCAAAACAGATTGTAGCTTTCAGCATAGTAGGAAATGGGAGAGAATTGTTTTGTCAGCAAGGAGGCATGATTTTGAGGACCATTCATTCAAAGTCTCTTGCTTTGCTCCAATTACCCCAGGTAGTTAATGCTCAGTAATAATACAAACTAGGAAGGACAGAGAAAAACTAGAGCTCTTACCAAACACTAGAAGCAGCAGGAATTTTTCTATATACCATCCTTACCTGATAAGCCAGTTCAGCTAGTGAATAAGGAAACAACATGTGTGAACTTCCCAGTGGACCAATGTGGCTTCCAACATAGTATATATGACCCCAATACCTGACCTTGCTTCCATTCCAGAAAGTCTATAGTATAATCCTGGGCGATAGGATTGGAAAAGAGAGAAGGGATCTGAAAGTTCCCAAGATGAATTATCAAGTGAAATTTCTCAAAGCAATCAACAGTTATGGCAAAATGTCAGAGAACTGAATCTTAAATTTATGGTTGGGTCATGTCAGAATTTAGAATTTCCTATTCATGGTATCATTTTTACAGAGTCTTGGAGTCACATGATACTTGAGGAAAGTTTCTAAAAAGGGTAAGAAAACTAAAAAATAGTGCAAACCAAATAGCCTGTCTTTTAAAACAGAAAGCTCAGAAAAAATACTGATTCATGACCCAAGTGGAGGATACTATTTAAGACTTACATTCAGAAAAAAAAAAAAAAAACAAAAAACAAAAAACAAAAATAAAAACTTAGCTCTTGGAAATTATGTAATAGCAAAAATTCAAAATTCATTATGGAAACTTTCTGTTTCCAGTAATGGAGAACCATGTTGTTTGACTTAACTATCAACACTGAATAGAAATTTTGAACAGTTAGATAAAATACATCTAGATATTTTTAAAACATCAAAAACAAGATGAGACAATAAGGAATTTCAAGATCAAAAGAAAGGAAAATTCGGAAAGGCAAAGGAGCACAGAGCCACATGGACTGTGAAGATGCTTGCCAATCCTGGAAAATGAGGGCCTTTGTTATGATGAATCACAGAGGGTGGGGATAGAAATGGATTTCAAGCCCTGAACTTGGTTTACGGTAGACCCAGACTAGCAGTGACCCCATTGGTCTACTTTGCTGTATGAATATTATATTTCTAATGAGAAAAATTCCCCCAAATCAATAATATATCGTGGATATAGAATACAAAATCAATATAGTAAATTATCATTGTTTATGGTTATTACCATCTATGAAGTTGCTGAAAAGCTGTATTAGCAAATACTGAATGTTTGCTTGCTCCTATGGAAAAAGCAGAGTTATATTCTCTGAGGCAACACTATTTTCTCCCAATCAATACACTATTCTGTTTTATGGGTACTTCTGTTTGAAAAGGTCTTTTAAAATGTATATTGTTGATTAACATTGAGTCCATTGACAACACCACTAACTCATACCTAAACAAAGCTTACCTAATATATGTACCTCACAACTTTCTTGCACTTAGGAATATTACATTTGAGCACTACTCCTAGGGGAGTTTTTCACAGCAAAGTCACACAAAGAAGAATGAAAATGCTATTAACAAGATAGTACATATAAAATGAAAAGGAAACTTGTTTACATTATGAGAACTGAAATAAGAAGGTAGAGTATGGCTTACTTGATCCCAGCTGGGAACATGCCTATAAAATGTCTGTGTCTTAAACTTTCCATCATTCTGGGCATGTCTACAAATATAAGTGAAAGTTTCATAAGTATTGATTTTGGGGTTATGAAAATGTTAGCTAACAAGCAAGTTCAAATACAGAATGGCAAATCAAAGGGTCAACTGTATAGAAAAAACAATTGTATTACTATATCATTGGAATTGAAATTTTAATATACCTTCAATATATCAAAAATGCTGTTAGTCAGCTTTCTGTCTATGACAAAATACCTGAGAAAGTCAACATAAAAGGAGGAAACACAGATTTTGGTTTCACGGTCCATGGCCATTGGGCCTTGTTGCTTTGAGCCTATGTGACACAGTACTTCATTGCAGGAGAGTGGGCAGGGAACTGTTCACCTCTTGGTATCTGGGAAGCAAAGGGAGACACAAAAGAACCAGGGTCCCAATATTCCCATCAGGGACATGCCCTCAATGACTTACCTTCCTTCCACTTAGGCCCCATCTCCTGAAGATTCTACCACCTCCCAAGAGTGCCACAGGCTGGCAGCCAAGCCTTTAGCATACAGATCTCTGGAGGAAATTTAAGATTTAAACCATAAATAAATGCTAAGGAATACATTTACTTCCAAGTAAAATTGAGATTGAAACCTACAACCCTGAACAATCTATTCTTTGCACAAAAGCTAACAAGTGTTCTTTCTCTATGTCTCTCATCAAATTGCAAAAAAGGAAAACTAGTTATCAGAAAAAATAATTTTGAACAATCTAGAGATATATCATATTTCATGATGATGATAGTTTATTAAAGATCTCCAATTCATCTATAGATTCAATAGAATCCCAATAAAAATTCTAATAGTCATTAAAAAAATGTATTGGCAAGTTAATTTGTTCAGAAATGCAAAGATATAGACTACCTAAAACAACTTTTTAAAAGAACAACAAAGTTGAAGGAATTATATTACTTGATTTCAAGACCTATATTCAGCTACGGTAATCAGGACAGGGCAGTATTTGTGTAAAATAGAAAAAGGAACAGAAAGAAAGTCTAGAGAGACCCACAAGTATGTGACTCAATTGATTTTTTTGAACAAATTGTCAAGGCCATTCAATGGGAGAGAAGAAACTCTTTGAACCAATTTATACTAGAGCAATTGGGTTTCCATAGGGAAAAGAAGGTGAAGTTTGACTTCTACCTCAAGCCAGTCACAAAAATTAATTCAAGAAGAATCATAGTTGTGAGTGTTATAGCTATAACCTAAAGCTTCTAGAAGAAAACAAAGTATCTTTGCAAATTTGGAGCAGAAAAACTATTTTGAGAAGAAGTCATAACGAGAACTTGGTATGAAAAATGGATGAATTGGACTTTCAAATTCAAAATGGAAGTATTGTGTGTAGAAAATAAAATATAAAGAACTCATACAAATCAATAAAAAGACAATTCAAGTAAAAAAAAAAAAAGGGCAACAGACCCGAAAATTTATTTCACCAAAGAAGATAAAAAATGATTACATAAAAATGTGCTCAACATAATTAGACATTAGGGAAAATAAGATTAAAGCAACAATAAGATGGCTGGAAAAGTCATGAGGATAGTTAAACATTTTTTAAAAGCTTAGAACAACTAATGTTGGCAAATAATGTAAAGCTGTTAGAACTCTATACATTGTTGGAGGGAATGTACAATTGTAACCGTCAAAAAGATTGCATGGCCAAGTCTTATAAAGGTAAACTTAACAACTATTCTCTGACCCAGGAGCTCCACTGCACAAAAGAATTTGCACAAAAATGTCTTTATTCATTAGAATCTCAAGTTGGAACAACCCAGTGGAATGGATGAACAAACTGTGATATCTTTAAACCAAGCAAGGAAAAAGAATGAATTATTTATATGTAAGACAATATGGTTGATTCTCAAAAACATTATGTTGTGTAAAAGAAGTGAGGCACAAATGAGTGCATACTGTGTGGTTGCATTTGTAGGAGTTCCAAAACAGACAAAGCAATGGAAAAATTGAAATAATTGTTTATCAGGGAGGGCAGGGGTGGACTAAAAGAACTTTTCTGAAGTGATTAATATGTCTTGTATCTTCACTGGGATGTTGATTATATTTTCAAAATTAATAAAATTGTACACAAGTGCATTTCACTGTCTGTAAAGTTCATCTTAAGGGGGGAAAAAGAAACCCTGAACACAATCTCTTCTTTGCACAAAAGCCACCAAGTTTCCCCCCACCCCCTTTCAGCTAGGAAAACTAGCTGTCAGTGGGTAAGGGAAACAACTCAAACTCTATTCTCTGCTTGTGGGAGAATTTGATACAAATCATTTTGGAGAGCATTTTGACAATACTGAATACAGCTCAATGTGTGCACATGGCCCAGCAATTCCACTGCTAATTGTGTACCCTGCAAACATATGTGAACAGGGACATTCAAAGCAGCAAATCTGTTCTAGTTTTAAACTAGAAAGCTCTTGATGTGATAAATAAATCAAGGACTGGCTGTGCAACTGAATATCAAATAACAAATGAAAGATCTACTTTCATCAATGAGGATAATGCTCAGAAACGTAACACAGAGTGAAAAGAAGAAGGCATGTTGCATTGTGCCATTTATATAAATTTGGAAAATATAAAAACTCAAATAAACTCCCTATGCATTATGCATAACAGGCATAGTATGAAACATGAATGAATGAATAATAAGTGTGAAATTCAGTACAGTGGTTACCTTTAGGGAGGAAAAGAGAGTGCACGGGGGCTCCATCTCTACTTGTAATGTGTTATTTTAAAAATCTGAAGCAAATGTGGAAAATATTAAGATCTGTTATGCTTGGTGGTGGATGCAGGGTATTTTATTTGAGATACTACTCTGCATACATTTCTGCAAGTTGAAATATTTCAAGATAAACAAGAAGTCAACTCTGTGACTACTGAGCTTACATGGACTGGTTTAAGGAATTAATAGTTTTATTGTCTCCTGAAGAGAAATTACAAACTATTTCACACCCCTATAAGTGGATGTCTTCTTTAGGAGTCATCTACTCCTTAGCTATTTGAATATGCTTTCACTCTTTCCATAAAGGATTTGAGGTAGCTTGAAAAAAAAAAGGCACATACAATAAGTAAGGAAAACATTAAGGAGAAAATCAGGATCAAAGATAACAAATATTCCATCAATACTGGTGGACCATAGTTGCTGTGATCAAATTTCAAACTTGGCTCTGAATTTCTTGGCAACAGTAACCACTCCATCTCTAGCTGACCCATAAAAGCAGGTTAGAAAAACTAACATTTTTTCTTCAAGGCTTAAACTTAATGTTTTCCTGAGCAGTCTCTATTCTGTTTTGTATTTTGCCTTACTAACCAGCCAGGTCTCTCCCTCTTCTTTTATCCTTCCCTCCCTTGTTCCCTCCTTTATTTTCTTTCCTTCCTTCTTTCCCTTTTCCCTTTCTTCTTTCTGCCCCACCCCTTCAAGAATTTCTTATTAAACAATCTGGAACCCAAGAGGATCAAACCCAGTTTTTGCAAAAAAAAAAAAAAAAGGTGATCAGGACAAGTTTTGGGTCTGTCCACAAATTATTAATTATAGACAAGCATGGCACCAAAATATGGAAAGACATAGGTGAATTATTATCACTCTATAGATAAGCTTAATCACAATGAAAGAAATCATAAAGAAAAAGAATGAGAGATTTGACCACACGAAAAAGCTAAGATAAATTAAAAATCAAAAATAAAAGGCACATAAACTATGATTATCATTTAACCAGTGACCATTTTGTTCTCTTAAAGATAATATAAACAAGTACTCCAATAATAATAAACACTATTATTATTATAATCATTATTTGTGATACTGGGGAAGAAATCCAGAGCCTCACACATGCTAGGCAAGTGCTTTACCACTGAGCTACATCCTCAGTCTGATGACTCCAAATTTTATAATCTGGTCCAGCTCACACTGCTTAACTCTCAACTCCTATATCTACACCTACTAAACACCTGTGCTTGGATATTTAACAACCATTTCAAACTCTATATGTACAAGATGGACTCCCTGATCTTACTCCTCAAAGATGCTCCATTCATGCTCCCGTTTCACTTGATGGGAACTGGATCTTTTCAGTCGTCTAAGCTCAAAACCAAGGCACCATCATTCCCTCCTGCCTCCTACACCCCCCATCCAATCTATCAGGAAATCTTGTTGGCTCTGCCTCTAAAGTATAAGTCAGACCCCATCACTTCCTGACACCTTGATCTAAGTACCATACCTTTGCCTTCTAACTGGCCTCCCTAATTTGGTTCTTGCCCTAACCCCTTCTTCAAGTTGATTATCTAACAGTAGTGGTATGAATTCAGTCAACATTTTTTATAATATATATGTATATAAATATTTAAAATATATATAGTATAAATATATATAGTATAAAAATGTTGGCTGAATTCATCATACCACTACTGTTAGAAAATACATATATATCCAAATATGTAGTACTGTCCATGTGCTCATATACATTTCACACTAATATCTATACTGTACTTAATGTTCTTCAATGTGCTGTACATGTAGGATTGTTTGAGAAGTTCTCATATAATCCATTTGCTATTCTACAGCATAATAACAAAACATAAAAGCAAATTGGGAAAGACAATGGGTATCATAATTTTTCCTAAATGCAGATCCTTAAGGCTAACAGTGAATGCAGGTCCTGTCTACTATTTATTGACTGAAATATCCTTGGATGAGTTATTTAATACTCTATGCCTCAGTTTTCAAATGCTCAAATAGGGGTAACTAGCATTCATATATTATAGTGTTAGGTGATAAATGTGATGATGCATATGAGGAGTTTATAATAGTGTAAGACACTGCTCAGTGAATCTTCCTTGTTACGGTTATTGCTATTCATCATGGAGAATATAAATCGCAGGGTATTCCCTGCTCTGAACAGAAATAGATAAGGAGAATGGCACGGCTGTACTGGCTCACATGCCAGGATTTCAGTGGAGTGAAGTGGGGAGCTGATACCATCCTCAGACTCAGTAGCACAGTTAACTAGCCAAAGATCTGACAGCATTCTTGGTAACCAGTCCCAGATCTGGCACTTAAACATCCAGTTGCTAAACCAGATTGTGGGAATAGTATATCCCTGGTTGGGGGGTCCTGGATGCTTCTACTTTTGAGAAAGCCACAATATTCTATTTCTGCTTGAGTTCCCTTTTGCAAACAAAGCAGTCCTCCAGCATACCCTAGAACCTTTTCCCCTTCCCTGGAAATCCCAAGTAGAAAGGGCATGTTCCATGAATCATCACTTACTCGTAATATAGGATGGTCCCTTAATCCCAGACACAATAGACCCAGGTCCTCCTGGTCCTTTCATTTGGGGTCATCCTCTCTTAGGAACTCAAATAAGCAAAACAAGTTTGGAGGATAGAACTAGATGGAAGGACACAGTCACTGGGAGTTTAGGACCAGATAAAGTAAGGATTCATGAGCAGAAATCAGTATGGGGTAGGGGGAGCAAACAGGAAGAAATTTAGGTACAAACAAAGGAGAGACCAAAGCTGAGGAATGGGTGGCTTGTTTTCCAGAACAAGACAGAAACCTATTTCTAGGCCTGAAGCAGAAGGTGTGGGTAGAGCCAGCAGTGGTTGGGCAGGCTTCCTGCCAAATCAGCCAGTGCTGTGACCTTGGGTCCCTCAAGTTCTCAGAAGAACTGGGGAGGGCTAAAGAACAAGTCAGGGATGGGAGGATTCGGCAAGGAGAGAAAAGAAGCTGGTTAGTTTGTTTATTAAACAGCTAGGCTATTTACCTGCAAATCCCACAGCCAGCAATAGTTCCCCACATTCCTGAAGAGGTACAGGTTCTTTTATCTTTCCTATTTAGTGTAAGTCCACCAACAGGATATTCTTAATTTTCCTTTTAACATCACCCTCAAGGTAGGATCTCATTTCTACACCAAGACAAAAACCCTAGGAGAGATCACCAGTCACCAGCCAGATGAGAAATGGCCCTTGTTCCAATTTGGAGAGGCTGAAGGATCACCAAGAAATGCTAACAGCTCTTCCTGTTCTAGGGCACCAAATTTATGGTTCAACTGGTGTCCAAAACAGTTAAGAATAGCTCTGTTTATTGGTTGTTTGCTGTGTGCCGGCATTGTGAGAAATGCTTTGCATGCACTATCTCCTTTGGTTCTCACAACAATCTTAAGAAGTAAGTACTATTATGAGGAAACTGAGGATCAGATGGGTCTTAAGTTAGTACGCTGGTAGCTTAGTGCCAAAATGTTAACCCACAACAATGTGACTTAAAGGTTATGTTCAGAAAAATTATGTTTGACCTACTAAACCTGAGCACTCCTTCTCAGGGAGAGTGACCTAGATATCTTAAGGATGTGGTTCCTTCTTGGGACTACAACAGCCACACACCCAGTGTTCTTCCAAGCATCACTGTCTGTATGATTTTGCTGTTTTGCAACTTTTAGTTTTCCCACATCCTGGTGGTCCTGTTGACATGATGGCAGCTAGGTGAAAGCTGAGCAAAGTGGAGAATTCCTATTTACTGATCTGTAAGATTTTTTTCCTGAAATTGTATGTACCATCTCTAGTCATGGTAAAAGGCTGCAACCCCCTGCTCACTAGCATGAATGAGGCCCAAGCATTGCTCACATCTTGTTTATCTGTTTGATCTTCCAATGGAATTTTAAAAATTAGAAACTTTCATCCATGTATCCTTAATACCTCTAAGGTACAGGTAGACATACACACCTATAAAAAGAGCCCATGGTGGTCAATAAGGAGGAAACGACTTTCAGTGAAGCAGACTTACTGATCTGTGACTCAGGATCCTTTAATATCAAGCATTTTCTTCCTATCCCAGTATTGACTCCTCATTGTAATATTCTCTGCCCACAGTGACTCCTGGGCCTCCCTGTGGTTCCTTGAGGATGCATCCCTTGAGGAATGGGGCCTCTTCCTATGTAGGTGAACAGCAGGGATCCTACTGTTCATAGCAGAACATAAAGATACATCAAATATGACAATACTGACTGAACTAAGGAGGCAAAAAATTTTTTTAACTAATGTATGTGTTATTCTTTCCCTCATAAAAAAGAACATATTTTGGCTTTGAAATCATGACATAAAATAAAAAGGCAAACAAATGAAAACCATCAGCTGAAAGTAGGTAGAAGCAACTCATGCTGACCCATCAGCAAGTGCCATGTGCTTTGGGCTATAGCGGAGGCTCTGATCAGAGTAAGAACGGAAGGTGCATTGCCAGCCTAACACCCAAGCCATCTGGTAAACACATATATGAAATGAATCCTCCCTTTTTCCTGCTTTCCTTCTTAACCTTTAATTATGAGAACATAGGCAATATGTTTTGATGCTACTCTTCCTATTTTGTAGGATAATGTTTTAACATATTAATCTGCATATTTTCAACCTTTTAAAAAAAAGTAAAACTGCCAAAATCAACTGTAAAAGCCATCTCTATTTTTGGTCAGTTATTTGCTGTAGGCAGAGCTTCATATAGGAATTTTTATTGCGGATTTCTATAACTGCATCCCTAACAAGCTCAATGAACATCTGTGGCCAAAGCTTCTGCAAAGCTTCATTTTTCATATTGATTTCTGTGGCTTCCTTCACAAGATCTTCTATATACATCTTGCAGAATTTCTTTTTCTCCTTTATTTCCTGTTAAAAAAAAAAACTGTTTAAAATCATAACCAACCCAAAGTCAAAGCAGTGATTAGCTGATCTAGAGAAACTTGAAATAATCTATTCCGAACTGCATTCACTAGATCATTACCACTATTTCTCCTATCTCAGTTTGGTGGCTTAGCTCACACAAGTCAGCTGAATGCACAGTCTCATGGCTTCAGTGGCTAAGGTGGCAGTGTAGAGACACTCACAATTAGTATTAGTTTAGTTAATATCCACATACTTTAAATAATCATACTCTGAATTTACTCTCTAGGTTGGGAAAGCATACAGCAGAATATTACACTGACATGTGGTCTTGACCTCTGGATAAAGTTGGAGAAAAGTGTACAGGAGGAAAAGAAAATATATAAGCCTGAATGTGGACCTCTAAATAATGTTCCCTCTCAAGTTCTAGGTTTAGTTGTCTATAAATGAAAAACCTAGTTCTAAACATGACAGAGAATTTTGGGACAAGAAGATATTTGGGATTTAGGCCCCAATTTCATCACAGAATCTCAAAAAAAAGCTATTTTATCAGGGCTGAAAGTATAACTCAGTGGTAGAGGGCTTGTCTAGCATGCATGAGACCCTGGGATCCAACCCCAGCAAAAGCAAACAAATAAACACACATGCACACACACTCAGAGTTGAATTTAAGAATGCAACATTTATTTTGGCTAGTGATACTGCTGGAGAGTGTCAAGGTTTGATCATGAAAGGTGTCATGTGTCATATCTGGAAAAATCAATGCAATACATCATGTGATCAGAATTAGAGGGAAGTAATTCATGTCAATGAAGAAGGATGGAAATAATAAATGTTGACCATAGATTTAGGAAAAAGATCCACTTAAAAAAACTCAAAATCAAAATGACAAAATAATATCAAGATTAATTAAAAAGCTAAATTTAGACTATTATAAATATTGTCATTAAAATTACACTTAGGGCTGGGGAGATAGCTCAGTTGGTAGAGTGCTTGCGTTGTAAGCACAAGGCCCTGGGTTTGATCCCCAGCACCGCAAAAAAAAAAAAAAAATTATACTTATGAAGATTTTTAATTTAAAAAATGCTTATATTACAATGTTAAGTGAAAAAAGAAAACTTAAAATTTGATAGGGATTGGGTAACATGAGTACATGCATTTCAAAACTCAGCAATAGTACACCTAAGGTTTACATTTCAGTATGTAAATTTTACTTCAAATTAAAAAATTATATCAAATATTGAACTCTATTCAATGATATGCATGCTGAATTATTTAGGAAGAAGCATATCAATGTCTATAATTATTATGAAAAGATTTTAAAAAACATGAATAGATATGGGTAGAGGGATGGGAGATTTGTCAATGAAACAACTATAACTATATAGTACAATATTAATGGTAGAACATGGGTTTTGGCTGTATAAGTGTTTACCATTAAATTCAACGTGGCTGTATGTTTGAAATTTTTAGTAAAAGCTGGGAAAGAATACATAGAAAACTATTGAAAAAAATAAACTGAAGTAACAGTAAGAGTGTCTGAGTATTTTTCCCTCTTTTTTCAATTTTCCTTATTTTTTCAAATGTTTACTATTTTTACAATGAAATATATTTTTAAATTCTTCATTAATTAATATAAACTAGAAGATACAAATTGCACTTTGTCTAGCAGAGGCAAATTCTGGAAATTTTCTTATGACATGTAAGACATCTTAAAATAATCACCCAGCATTCAGGGGTCAACACGCTGATGTGATACTGTTCATGGGCTGAAGCAACAGATTATGGGCTATCCTATCATAAAAAACATGTGCAGATTTTGATAGGTTATAAACAATAATGGTTCCAGCTGGCTGCTTCTTTGATGAGTCTAACTTCTCTGACTCTGAAACACAGTCTGGAACTCAGTCACCTGCACTAAGTTAGCTTGATGAAAACAGCATGAGCTGCTCCTTTTTAACACTCAGTAAACTAGAGCTACACAGAAACTAGCAGCATGAAGGACAAGTGTGATTCACTAGAGATCAGTAACTAAAAGGGCAATCTTTTACAACAAGCAATGCTCTTTTACAGGTAGAAGGCATAGAGCATATTTAGTAAGCGCTCTATTACACATTTCTGAATTTCTTATAATAGATTTTAAATTAAAAAAAGACAAAGTTTCATCATTAAGACTAGACAAAATTTTATAACAGCTTAGGGATAACAAAAATAAAACTTTTAAATGTTGTATTTTGTTACATCATTTATACATAATACAAATTAAAATTAACTTTTGATAATGGACATACGTATAATTTTTGGTGCTTTAAAATTTCTTGCTACAGTTGCTTCTATTGTTCCCCAATGAACATGTTGATACAGAATTATATTTGCCATAATAGCCCTTAATTTAGTAATTGTGTTTGAAAACATTTTTATCTCTTCTCTCCTCCAGCCAATTGCTCTGTATGCCTGTGCATCATACCCTATAAAAACTCATCAGGTGTCTGCCAGGACTACACACTCTGCCTGTCCAAAACAATCCCATGAAGAGCACTTATGACATAGCTCTCTCTCCCTGATCCATCAAAGAGCTGTTATTCTTTGAATGTCTTTTTCCTTCTCAAATGCTTTGATATACCTATTTCTTTTAATCCTATAATATTACTAGGGGTTCAGAAAGCAAACAGTTTGCAAGTTCAATCCTGATGAGATGAAATCTATATAATATTGTTTATATTATTTCATTGAACTAGAAATGTGTTGTTGCAAAGATGGTTTGGAAAAAATATAAGTAAATGGTGGAATTGTTTTAGAGAAATTTTAACTATAATGGTATTTGTATTAGTATTTAATCTGTATCTCCATTTTACAAATAGGAAACAAGGTCAATAAAGGTTGACAGAATTTATCAGGATCAGACATCATCTATTAAAACTTCCTTAGAGAAGATTTTAATCTAGACCTTGAAGAACTGGCAGTCTAGTTGGGAGATGGCCTACATAAATAAATGGAAAACTAAAAAATAAAATAGTAATTTAAGTGCTGAATAAAATTGTCATCCAGTAAATATAATCAGTGCTCAGAAAAAGAAAGCACTCTTTTCACTGGGTAGTCAAGTCACCAGAATATAATGTAAAATTATCCATGATAAGAAATCAGAAGGTCTCAGTTCTAGAGGCAGCTCAGTCAAAAATTCACCATGTGATGCTGAAAAATTCACTTGAGTTTCCAGTTTTCCTTATCCAAGAACAGAACCAGATTCTTTAAAGTCTCTTTCAGTATTCTGCATCCATCTTGAATCTTTTTTGTTGAGTTAAGAGAATGGATGGACAACTACCAAGTGACAGAGCTTTGCCATGTATAATGAAAGGGTCTATTTAACTTGATTTGTGAGGAACACACCTCAACTGATTCTCTCAACAACTCAGTATGTACAAAGAGAGTCTGAGGACTTTGTGCTCAGTGAGTTAAGTATTTTTCAAGACGTGGGGAGTATAGTGTAAGTGAAGGAATGCTGGCCTGTGAGTTCAGAGAGTGATTAAGCGACTTGGGCAAGGTCTCTCAGGTAATAAGTGGTAATCAGGGGCTCAAGTCCAAGTCTCCTGACAGCCTAGTGTTCTTTCCAAAATATTATGTGGCTTCGGATTTCTTCTTTTCCCTTTAAATTTCCTCAAAACAGGAGTCAACATTCCCTGTTTTTCCTTCTTCATTGCTTATTTATTGATCAAACCACTTTAATTAAGATTTTGCTCATATGACTCCACTGCAGTTATTTCTATTAAAAAAACATCCCAATGACCTTGTCTGCTAAATTTATCAAATTTTTCCTTTACATTTTGTGCACATGGAGTATTATAAAATCATAACCCACCCAACCAAGGTCATAAAGATTGTCTCCTATTTTTAAAATAAGAACTTTAAAGTTTTGCTTTTGATCTGGAGTTAATTTCTTAGAGTACATGTGAATGCGTTCAATATGTTTTTTCTGATTGGAGATCCCCTTTCTTCAGGATCACTTGTTAAACAGACTGTCCTCACTAATTTGCAATGCTTACTATCTGCATCCGTTCCCCCATCAGCATGGCATAGTTTTGGCCCTCTGCTTTGTTCATAAGTCTAGTTGTTTCTCCCTGTGTTGCTTTAGTAACTATCACTTTATAATAATGCTTGATATCTGCTAAGGTAAGTTCTCCCTGCCTTTCCTCTCGAGTATTTTAGTTCCTTTGCTCTATCAGACAACTTTTAGGATATGCTCGTGAAGTTCCACAATAACCCCATCCACACTTGAATTAGAACTGATATATACTTATGAATAAATTTAGGAAGAAATAACATCTTTTAAACATAGAACATTTCTGTACATTATTTAGTTTTTCTCTAGTGACTTTCAACAAAATATCATAATTTCCCCAATAAAGGGCTTATACATATTTTATTACCTACTTCTCAGGATTTGTTGTTATGGTAAATGGTATGTTATTTTAAATATATTTTTGAATAGACAAAAAAATGCATATTGGGTTGTTGGACCTTTATCTTACTGATTTCTAAAAGCTCTTTATAATTTAGGGATATGAGTTGCAAACTACTTTTTCCAGTTGGTCATTTGTCTTTACTTATTTGATCCCCCTGAAGACCTTTCTCATTCCAAGGATATGCATTGATTTTCCATGGATTTTTCTAGAAGTTTCATGCTTTCATTTTAAACTTTGGAATTTCTGACCCATTTGGAATTTAAACTGGTATAAGATAGTATGTCTGAATCCAGCTTTTCTTTTTCTCAAGATAGTTCCTCAGTTATCCCCAAATCATTAGTGGATAGTCTCCTTGACTTATTTGAGATTACTCTGTAATCACATGATGTCATCTTTTGTAATTGGAAGTGAACCTGAATTTTTCATTCTATTCCATTAGTCCTTTTCTTCACAACCACCCTATTTAAGTTGATAAGCCTTTAAAATATGCTTTAATATCTAATAGTGCTAGCTGCCTTCTCATTGTTCTTCTTTTTCAGCATATTGGCTATTATTATTTTTCCACATGTACCTTAGGATCAACTTGTTTAAAAAAAGCCTCAACAAAACATTTTTTATATTCTTATTTGGTTCATATTAAACTTTTAAGTTAACTTAAGGAAAACTGACATATTTTGCTTGAGAGCCTTCTTTCTTATTTAAAACATAGTAGGCTTTTCTATTGTATAAATATTCTGTGTACTTAATTTTAAGGTTTTCCTTATATACATCTTGCATATTTATCTTTAGTTTATTTTTCCATTTTACATTACTATAATGAACTGAGGCAGGCTAGTTTATAAAGCAAAGAGCTTTATCTTTGCTCACAGTTCAGCAAGTTTAACATTGAGGGGTAATCTGGTGATGGCATTCCTGGTGGCTTTGTCCTGAGGTAGTACATACAGGGCATTATAAAGCAAGAGACATGGAGCACATGTGTCCATCTTTTGGTTTTTCTTATCCTATAATGCCACCAGTCAGTCAGTCATAGGGGCTCCACATGATGACTTCATCTAAACATTTCTCAAAGGCACCCCCTCTAAATACCATGGTTGAATTAAGTTTTTACCTCTTAATATCTCACAATAGAGATAAAATTTCAACACATGAACCCTTGGGTGACAATTCCATCATATCCAAACCAGAGCAATTTAGTATTTTATCTTTTTATGTTGCTACTTTAAGGACTTTTCTTCTACAATATCTTCTTTCTGCTTATTATTTGTAATACGGAAGGTATTCATTTAAACTCTGTTACTGAATTTTAATACTTTTTATAGTTTCTCAATTAATTCTCTTGAAATTTCCAAGTATTCAGTAATACCGTCCACTAAGTTCCTGCCTTTTGAAGTTACTGCTGATTTCTTTCTTTTACCTAAATGTATTGTGTCAATAAATAATGATGATGTTAGGTGTTCTTGTCTTGATATTGACTTCAGGGATGTATTAGTGTTCTATTTCTGTGTGACAAGTTAACTTACACTTTGCAATGTAAAACAACATACATCTATCAGCTCAGTTTCCAAGCATCAGTAGTACGGGAATGACTTTGCTGGGTGGTCTGCTCAGGCATTCATAAGGCTATAGTGAACGTGTGGAACCTTCAGGAGGTGGGGCCTAGTTGAAAAAAGTTAAGTCACTGGGTGGTGCCCTTGAAGGGTAGACTGGGACCCCAACCCTTCCCCCTCTCTCTCTTTCATGGCAGCCATGAGGTGAGCAGCTTTGTTCTACCACATACTCTTTGCCAAGATGTTCTGTCTTACCACAAGCCTTAAACAACAGAGCCAAGACACCATGGACTGACACCAAGCCGAAACAAATCTTTTCTCCTTTCTTAGAAAATCTGACTAACACAGATTCCAAAGAGACATTTCAGAACTAGGAGAGAAGTGAAGGGAAAGGAATATAAAATCTAATCAAATGAAGTTCTGAATCTTCCTCTGTAACAACAGTTTTGACATACTGGGTTTTCAGCTACAATATGGCATCAATAAAGAGTTCATAATTGTTTTAAAAACATTTGAAAACCACTTATCTGGTTGTTTCACTTCAAATTTGATCAGGAGATACATAGCATGTGTGCTCACTTGCTCTCACTCTCTCCTCTCCCTCTTTTCTTTCCCTATGTGCACACGCATGCACACACACAAACACACACACACACACACACACACACTCACTCACACAAACCCCTGTGGTAAGGAGATATATAAATACATCTTTTTTTTTTTGGGGGGGGGGGTACTGGGGATTGAACCCAAGGGGCATAACCACTGAGCCACATCCCTAGTCTTGTATTTTTTATTTTGAGACAGGGTCTTTTATTTTTGAGATAGTTGCTTAGGGCCTTGCTAAGTTGTGGAGGTTGGCTTTGAACTTGTGATCCTCCTGCCTCAGCCTTCCAAGCTGCTGGGATTACAGGCATGCTCTACTTTGTTCAGTGATACATCTATATCTTTATTTTATTTTTTTTGTGTGGTACTGGGGATTAAGCTCAAGGACACTCTACCACTGAGCTGTTTTGAGACAGAATCTTAGTAAGTTTTCCTGGTTGGCCTTGAACTTGCAATCCTTTGGTCTCAGTCTCCCAAGTCTTGGTATTATAGGCCTGCACCACAGCAACTTAGTGAGATCCCAATCTCAATTAAAACAAAATAAAAAGGGCAGAGTATGTAGCTCAGCAGCAGAGCAGCTGTTTAGCATATGCAAGGCCCTGAGTTCAAACTCCAGTACCACAAAAACAAACAAAAATTCTGTTGAAGAATCTTAAAACTCTACTATGACTTAGATGTCCTGTTTCTTCAACTTTCCTGTAAGCTTCATCCAGGCAGGAACTGCAGGTTTTTCTTCTTTGTAGCTCCTGCAGTGCCATAATATTGTATTACCCCAATAAACCTTGAACACATAAAGAAATAAAAGACTGGTTCCAGTTTCCCTGGCTAAGTATCTCTACTGGGAACACAACAGGTTATATTACATTATTAAGAACACAGAAGTTCAAGGTGTAGAATAAAATATATGAATTAAAACATTAAGAGCCCAAGACAAGAGAATAGAGATGGAGATTCTGTGGTGTCCTCTGCTGGTCTGGCACAGGCTGGTTAGCTACCCACACAAGCCTGTGTTTCTTTTCTTAATTCACATAGATGAGGATCCTTGGTCCAATTTTTGGTATAGATTTCTTTTGAACATTCTTTTCTACTGAAAAAAAGATATTGGAACCATATGCTCTTCTTCATCTCAGGGCTCTACTTCTTCCTATTTTCTTGGTGCCTACTGTCCTCAGCTTTGTATGTAAAGGGAGGTGAGACACACAACACCCAAGCCTCCAGTTACATGGAAAACCAGGGACTAGATTTCAAAGATTAATGGTATTTTACCTCTAGCTTTTCATGATAAAATTCTCTTGTGGTATAATTGAGTGTAGCACGATTTGTGTTTTCTCCCACAAGTCTTTTGCTGTCGTTATTTTCTTCAATGACAATACCAGGTTTTTTTCCTTTGGTTTCTAGTAGATACCGAAATTGCTTTTTCCTGTAGAAAAATAGTAAAGAGATTTTGAGGGTTGTTTATCAGACTTAATAAAATGTCTATTTTTTGTTGACTTTAGAGGGGAGCCTATGTTTTCTGAACATCTACTTTATGAATCTGATTTTATTATTTATTTGCACTCAGTTTGGTATCCCATTCTACAAATTAAGGTATTCAACACAATTTTTTTTTATTTTGTTCTATAACTACCAATCATTAAAAAAAAAGGTCTCAAGTATTTCTAAAATGGAAAAAAATCTTTACCTTAAAACACACACACACACGCACACGCACACACACACAAAATAATCAGAGCCCAAAACAATTCAGTTAAGGGGGGTAGTAAACCAAATTTTTAGTGTTTATATTCTATAAAACATGTGTTAGTTATCTCTTACAAATCACACAAATAGTGATTTCATTATGCAGTTCAGTAGTTTTACTCATAGCTAGAAAATGAAATAGGATACTGATTAAACTTTTGTTTTGAAAAACAAAAACAAAAAACTGAAAATCTCCAACCATGGGCATATCAGGCAAGATCCTAGTAAGTGGTAAAGTAATGAGATAGGAAGCCTCATTTGATCATGAAGAGGGACATAAGTAGTGCTCACAGAATTACTTATAGAGCAATCAGCACTGAATTCCAGAGGACTGCCACTCACATCCAGGAAGGCTGATTTCTGGGTTCCATCATTGAGGGTATCTCTGAATAAAGTGATACTACCACTTTACCGTGAACTGAAGATTGGGAGCAGAAGAGGGATATATCTTTAAAAAATCCCTTCCTTTTTTATTTAAAAGTATAACAATTATTTTAGAAATTCTTGTGAAGTATAAATTTTGAAAGGCATAGAGAAACAGATAAATATCATCCATTAGTCTATACCTCATAAGTTTATATAAATTCATAACATTATTCACACTGGACACATTTCTGAGAAGCTTTTCCCATAAATTTTAGAAAAGGTAAGATCATACCATACATATCATTTTCTATACTGTTTTCACTTAATATTATGTAATAAGCATTTTCTATGTAATTAAAAATTATAATCAGTGAATGAATAAAAAGTCATTTGTGATATAGATCACAATTTATCTAAACACTCCTCTTGATTTTCTAATCAAGTCTAGTAGTATAATTTTCTCACTTTTGTAAAGAAATAAGCATGGTGTATAGATCTTTATTTGAATTTATATTTTATTTGATTTTTACATTAAAAAGCAATGCCACACATTTTATACCAGCTTTTTTTGGTCTTTTCAAATACTTAACTCTGTTTTGAACATTACATCTTTAACTTTCTTCAGGATTATTTTGCTATTCTTTTTTTAATTTTGTAAAATACATGTTCAGTTTCATAATTTAAGTCTTTAATCTTTCCTAATATACTCAGTTCAAGGCAAACATGTTTCCATTTAGCACCACTTTAGTGATCCCACAAGTTTTGAAATGTGGCACTTTTATTATATTTCAACTCACAGTAGTTTCAGTTTTCCATTATGCAATTGTGTTTAACCCATAGGTCATTTAGAAATATGTTTCTTAATTTGAAAATACATAGGAATTTTCTGGTTGTCTTTTTGTAACTGGGTTAAAGCTTAACCACATTTTGAACAAATAATTTGTCTATGTGATTTCAATTTTTTTAATCTGTTGACATTTGCTTTACAGATAGTACTTGATCAACTTTAATAAATGTTTCATTTATACCTGAAAAGAATGCGTATTATTGGAAGCAATGTTTTCTAAATGTTAGAGGTCAAATTTGTTATCATATCATTCACATATTTTACTTGGAGGTGATTAAAACTTCTCACTCTAACTGTGGACTTGTAATTGTGTCAATTTGGGGTCAGAAGTTCTCAAGGTTATGCTAAAAATGCACACAAAATTAAACTTGCTATCTTTCTGGCAAGTTGAACCTATTACTTTGAAATGATCTTCTTTATTTATAGAATTGCTTTAATTGTCAAGTCTATTTAGTCTTCAGTGGCTGCTGTTTTTATTTTAGATGTCATTGATATTATCTTTTCACCTTTTTTTTTTTGGTACAGGGATTGAACTCAGGGGCACTCGACCACTGAGCCACATCCCCAGCCCTATTTTGTATTTTATTTAGAGACAGGGTCTCCTGGGTTGCTTAGTGCCTCACTTTTGCTGAGGCTGGCTTTGAACTTGCAATCCTCCTACCTCAGTCACTGGGATTACAAGCTTGCGCCACTGTGTCTAGCCTTTTCACATTTATTAGTGCATTATAGTTACATATAATATTGGGGTTTGTTTTGACATAACTATACAAGCATGGAACATAATTTGCTCCAATTCAGTCTCTAGTAATTCCCCTTTCCCTCCTCTCCTCCCACTCTCTGTTCCCTTTCCTCTTTTGTACTGGTCTTCGTATTTATTTATATTTTTTTAAGTGAGTGCTTTATAGATATACCTAAAGGTGAAATTCACTGTGCTATATTCGTATATGTACATTAGATAGGTTGGTCAATTTCATTTCACTGTTCCTATCATTCCCATCCCTCCTCCCTTCCCCATTATCCCCTACCTCTATTGCATTAATTTCTCTTTTATTTTCACGAGACTTCTGCCCCCTACTTTCCCCCCCTTAATTTGTTCTAACTTTCACATATGAGAGAAAACATTCAACTCTTGATTTTCTAAGTCTGGTTATTTCACTTAGCATGATGTTCCATTTATCAGCAAATGCCATAATGTCATTCTTCTTAGCAGCTGAGTAAAATTCTTTGGTAGAACACAATGAGAACTTTAGCAGTTTAAGAACTGACAGACAGGCTGCAGTTTTGCATGCTGACACAGAGTAGCTCTGCTTACTAACACTTAACCATAGATGTCTGCAGTAACTAACAGGTACCTGTAAAAGATAACAAAGTAGCAGAAGCAGGAAATAATGTAGCAGGGACAGAAAATTCCCCTTTAGGCTGAATGTAGTAAAAATCACTGAACTGTAAGAGACAAGAGTCCCTAGGCTGTTGAAACCCATATAAGGAATATAGGATGTACTCTCCAATAAAATTGCACTAATTCTCTTGCTTTGATGTACCCAAAACTTGCTCATGTATAAAAGTAAAAGCCCTGCTGCACTTGGGGCTCAGACTTTGGAACTTATCCCTCTGGGCTATGGTATCACTAATGAAGTGTTGCTTGTAGATCCCAGTGTCCTGATCCTCATTTCCCACTATATTTCCATTGTGTATATGTACCAATTTTTATTTATCTGTTTTTCACACTTTTTTACTTGCAAATTTTATACAACTTTATGTTTCAAGTGTGTCTCTGTAAACAACATATAGTTAAACTTCATCATTTTATTCAGTCTGGCAATCTTTGAGTTTTAATCAGAAAAATTAGTATATTAGCTATTCTTCATATGACAATATTTTGGTCAATGACAAATGACATTATAAGATGGTAGTCCCATACAATTATATAACATAGTGATGTCATGGCTGTTTTAGTTTATATAAGTAAACTATGATATTTGCATAACCATGGAATCACCTAACAACACACATCTCAGAATTTATCCCTATCATTAAGTGATGCATGACTGTGCATTGAATATAACACTCATTATCCTGTCTTTTGGCTTTTACAATAGCTATTTTAAAGTCTACTGTTGATTCACACTCCTTTGAAGATGACCTCTTTCCCTGGTTGTTTGTAAATCTTTCACCTTATTTTTAGTGTTCTGTAGTTCCCCTGTGATGTGACTGTGTGTGAATTTCTTTTCATGTACACCATTTGGAATTGGTTCACTTTATTTAATGTGTGAAGGTTAGAGTAATTCATCAGTTCTGAAATTGTTTTTTTGCCATTTATCTTTTTCAATATTGCCTTTATTCCATGCCATTTAATGTTTTTTTAAAACTCCAAATACATGTTAAACCTTCTACCCTTATCCAAATTTATTAGCCAGTTTCCCATATATTCTATCTTGCTTTCTATTTGTGATGCATTCTGAAAAATTTCTCATAGCCCATCTCCCAGCTTACTTAATCTCTTTTCAACTGTGTCTAATTAGCTGTTAAACCTCCCTATATTAAGTTTTAACTTTGTTTGTTGTATTTTTCATGTATAGAACTTCCCTTGGTTTCCTTTAAGATTTGATGGATTACTTTTTAAAATTTCTTATTATCTCCCAATATTTTTAGCTTATCTTTTATGTCATGAAATATACTAGACATAGTCATTTTACAATCTATCAGTAATAATATCTAAAGTATTCACGGGTCTGTTTTTGTAGTCTATTATTTTCTATATGATGTCTTATTTACTTTTATGGCTGGTTATTTTTATTATGTGCTCTTACAATTTAACTATGGGCATTCTTTGAGAGAGAATGAAGGTAATTTTCTCTAAAGAGAAAATACATTTACTTTCTCCACATATCCAGGGATCATGATGTTTAAAATTTAATACTATTTTAAAGTACCCATTTGATATCAATTCAGGATGCAAATCTATATGAGGATTGCCTTTTGTTTATATCTACTTAGGATCGACTTTCTCCTTTTCTACTTATACCAAGGCTACTTTCCTTGGACAGTTCTGAGTGGGGAAAAGGGGCATACTTATTTTGGACACACTTTATGTTAACAGTATAGCCGAAGGGGTTGTAGCTCAGTCTTGGGACTATCTCAATTTATATTCAGTGCTTTAAATGGGGCTCTGGGTTTTGAGCACCATCCTTCCCACTGCTTGAGGTTAGCAAAACCAAAATTTAAATTTTCTTTCTTTTTCTTTTCTTTTTTTTTTGGGGGGGGGGTGTGGGGGTACCAGGGACTGAACTCAGGGGCACTCAACCACAGGGTCACATCCCCTGTCCTATTTTGTATTTTATTTAGAGAGAGGGTTTCAATGAACTGCTTAGCACCTTGCCATTGCTAAGGCTGGCTTTGAACTCAAGATCCTCCTGCCTCAGCCTCCCAAGCTGCTGGGATTATAGGTGTGCACCACCATGCCCAGCTGTAAAACTTAAGTTTTCTTGAAATGGCTCTGGGTCAAATAGCTTCTATGATATTATGAAATATATATTGGTTCTTCCTCTCTCTCTCTCTCACCACCCTTTCTGCCCCCATTCCCTGGCAAAAAGTTCCTAAAAACTTTGAAATTGCAGGAGTGGTTAAGTGTTTCCTTTATGCTAATAAGATAACAAGAGATTGGGGGGCCTCTATGTAGCTTCAAGATGGAGGCCGTTTACCAGAAAGACTAAGGCACTATTAGAAGATAGATTTTGTTAAGAATTTTGCATCTGTATTCATCAGGGATATTGCTCTGAAGTTTTCTTTCCTTAATGGATCTTTGTCTGGTTTTGGTATCAGGGTGATACTAGCTTCATAGAATGAGTTTGGAAGGATTCCCTCCTTTTCTATTTCATGGAATAATTTGAGAAGGGTTGGTGTTAGTTCTTCTTTGAAGGTGTAGTAGAACTCAGCTGAGAATCCATCTGGTACTGGGCTTTTCTTGGTTGGTAGGCTTTTGATGGTGTCTTCAACTTCATTGCTTGAAATTGATTTGTTTAAATTTTCCATGTACTCCTGATTTAATCTGGGTAGGTCATATGTCTCTAGAAAATTGTCAGTGTCTTCACTATTTTCTATTTTATGAGAGTATAAAATGAAAAATACTTTGATTATCATCTGTATTTCATTTTGTTCATTGTGATACTTCATTTTTCATTGTCAATTTTAGTAATTTGAGTTTTTTCTCCTTTCTCTTCATTAGCTTGGTTAAGCGTTGATCAATTTTATTTATTTTTTCAAAGAACCAACTTTTTGTTTCACCCATTTTTTGGGATCTTTTTTTGTTTGTTTTAATTTCACTAATATCAGCTCTGATTTTAATTACTGCTTTTGGTGTTGATTTGTTCTTCTTTTTCTAGGACTTTGAGATGTAATGTTAGGTTACTTATTTGGCAACTTTTTATCCTTTTAATGAGCTCAATGCAATGAACTTTCCAGTTAGAACTGCCTTCATAGTGTACTGAGATTTTTGATATATCACTATTCTCATTTACCTCTAAGTAATTTTTTATTTCATCCCTGATTTCTTCTTCTATCCATTGCTCATTCATTAGCATATTATTTAGTATCCAGGTGTTAGAGTAGCATCTATTTTTTATTTTATTGTTGATTTCTAATTTCGTGCCATTATGATCTGATAGAATTCAAGGTATTATCTCTGTTTTTTGTATTTGCTAAGAGTTACTTTGTGTCCTAAGATATGGTCTATTTTATAAAAGGATCCTTGTGCTGTTGAGAAGAAAGTCTAATCAGTCATTGATAGATGAAATATTCTATATGTATCTGTTAAATCTAAATTAATTGCATATTTTTAGTTCTATAGATTCTTCATTTAGTTTTTGTTTGGAGAATCTATCCAGTGTGAGAGAGGAATGTTAATGTCACTAGTATTATTGTGTTGTGGTCTATTTGATTCTTGAAGTTGAGAAGGGTTTGTTTGATGTACAGAGATTGTCCATTGTTTGGGGCATAAATATTTACAATTGTTATGTCTTGTTGATATATAATTCTCTTATATCTTTGTCCCTTCTGATTAACTTTGGTTTGAAGTCCACTTTATCTGATATGAGGATAGAGAACCCTGCTTGTTTACAAGATCTATGTGAATGATGTTTTTCCCCCATTCTTTTACCTACAGTCTGGGGAAGTCTTTGCTTATGAGGTGCATCTCCTGGTGACAGCATATTGCTGGGTCTTGTTTTTTAACACAATTTGCCAGTCTATGTCTTTTGATTGATGAGTTTAGGCCATTTACACTCAATGTTATTATTGAGAGATGATTTTATTCCTTGTCATTTTACTTCTTTTTTTTAATTTGAATTAATTCTGCTTTGATCAACTATTCTTCTTGTGTACTTCCTCCCTTTGCCAGTTTTCACTTTTATTTTTCATTTCTCCTTTATGAAATATTTTCTTGTGTATGTTTCATAGTATGGATGTTCTAGCTGTGATTTCTCTTAACATTAGTTTATCATGGAAGATTTTTATTTTATCAATTCTGAGGCTTAATTTTTCTAGGCATAGTTTTCTTGGTTGGCATGCATTTTCTTTCAGAGCTTGGTATATATTATTTCAAGACCTCCTAGGTTTTAGAGTCTGGGTTGAGAAATCCTTTGAGATCCAGATTGGTTTTCCTCTACTTTAAATGTGACCCGTCATTTTGCTCTGGCAACCCTAAAAATTCTGTCCTTATTCTATATGTTAGGTATTTATATAATAATTTCCCTTGGGCTGGGGAGATAGCTCAGTTGGTAGAGTGCTTGCCTCGCAAGCACAAGGCCCTGGGTTCAATCCCCAGTCATGCAAAAATAAAAAATAAAAAAAAAAATAATGCCCCTTGATGTGGTTCTTTTGGAATTTTGTATATTTGGGGTCCTGTAAGCCTCCTGTATCTGATTTTCCATTTTATTATTTAGGTTTGGGAAATATTCTATTATGTCATTGAAAAGACTGTGCATTCCTTTCATTCGTAACTCTGAACCTTCATTTATGCCAATAAATCTTAAATTTGGTGTTTTCAGATTATCCTATATTTCTTGGAAGTTTTGTTCATGGTCTCTTAACATATTTTCTCCATGGTCAACTGTATTTTCAAGATCCTCTATTTTGTCTTCATTGCCTGAAAAAGTCTGTCTTCCAAGTAGTCTAGTCTGTTGGTGACACTTTCCATTAAATATTTAATCTGGTGTAATTCCTTAATTTTGAGGATTTCTGCTTTTTTTTTTTTCAGAATCTTTATTTCTTTATTGAAGTGATCTTTCACTTCCTGTATTTTCTCTCTAATTTCACTCCTTACTTCACCTCACAGATTACCTTAATTATGTACATTCTGAGTTCCTTATCTGACATTCCTTCCACTGTGGTGTTGATGGATTCTGTTATTAAAGTATCTTGGTTTGTTTGGGGCAATTTGTTCCCTTGCTTTTTCATGTTGTTTGTGTGTACACCCATCTAACAGTATGGATATGAGGCAGCAGATTTTCTACCCTGTAGACTTATAGTGACTCTGAGGGTTTCCAGTTGCTTACCATTTAGGGGGAGATAAATACTAACAACAACCAATGTGAACAATATACAGCATTTAACCAAATACTACCTGCTATGCATCTAGAATGTTGTCACAGTAAATAGAAATGATATGATTGGTTACTGCCCACAATAAAAACAGTAAGTTTGCAAAAGGGTTTACAATTTTGAATGGAGGATAGGGAGAGAACAGAAGTGATGAAGAATGTGATAATTATAAGGGAGGAGGAGAGAAGATAGAAATAAAAAATTAAAGGAAGAGTGAAAGAAAAAGAGAGACTGACTGTTAGTAGAAGAAAAGAGAGAAAGAAAATCAAGGGAAACATAAGTGAGAGAAAAAAATATAAAGAAAAAATTTCAAAACAAAAAATAAAAGAATACAAAATAAAACTAAAATATACTAATCAAACATCCTCAAAAATCTGATTAATTGCCTTCAACTGATGAATGGATAAAGAAACTGTGGTATAGATATATACCATAAATGCATTCTACAGTCATGTACAACTAATTAGAACAAATAAAAATACAACCCTCCCAAAAAGAACAATCTACATAGAATTAAAAAAATTATTTTTCAGAAAAAAAACTAATCCATGAAAAATAATTGGCTTTAAAAATGCTAGAAGCGAGGGGGTTTCAAGATGGCGGACTAGAGGGTGGCTGCATTTCATGTTGCTCCAGGACGCAGGATTCAAAAGAGGAGATAGTGAGAGACTTGGGACCAACTCAAAGCCGCCAGTGAGTCTCTCCCATTGGGGAGGCGTCCCGGATGGGGCGGTAGTCCCGGAACGCAGGGAACTTTGTGCAGTAGAGTTGCCCGGCGAGACGCCCCTCCACCCGCTGGAGCGGTAAACACGGACAACTGGGAACATCATAGAGGTGGCTGCTCAGCACAGCGCTTGGACTCGGAGCAACCACTGGGGCTCCAGGCAGCTGCCTGAGGAGGAGCTGCGTGGCGAGCTGTTTGGACTCAGAGCGATCGCTTCTGAACACCGGGGGGCTGCCCAGAGGAAGAGGAGGAGCGCGGCGGGTCGCTTGGTCTAGGAGTGACTGCATCAGAGCTCCGGGTGGCTGCTCAGAGGAGGAGGCGAGTGGTGAGTTGTTTGGACTCAAAGCGACCGCTCCTGAACACCGGTGGCCTGCCTGGAGGAGGAGCGCGGTGGGTCGCTTGGTCTCAGAGCGACCGCTCCTGAACACCCGGGGGGCTACCCAGAGGAGGAGGAGGAACAGGGCGGGTCACTTGGACTTGGAGTGACTGCCTAGGACTACGGGCAGTTGGTGGGAGGAGGAAACGCGAAGTGAGTTGCTTGGACTCCTAGTGACTGCTTCGGAACACCGGGCGGCTGTCTGGAGGAAGAGGTGTGTGGCGGGTCTCTGGGACTCGGAGCTATTGTATGGGGCTCCAGGTGGCGGCTCAGAGGAGGGGCCGCATAGCCAGGTGATTAGGTGCAGAGCAGGGTCCCAGGACCTAGGCGGCTTCTTGGTGGAAGAGCCGCACAGAGACACGCTTAGGGGCGGAGCGAAGGTTCCAGTACTGTGGGAAGATTCTCTGAGAAGAGGCAGCCTAAGGAGACTTGTCTGTGAAGGGTGAGGCTCCCAGGCCCAGGAGGTAGGTCCGGACCCCTGGGAACGTTGCAGAGGAAGGCAGCCCAGCCCAGGCGGTAGTTGTAGATTGAGGGGAACCTCTAGGAGGGGAACTGGCCAGCGAGACCTCCCCACCAGGTGAGTCTTCCCCGCCGGGTGAGGTTTTCCCACAAGGACGGTAAAACCAGAGACACAGGCACAAACAGGCCTTGCCTCAGCCTGCAGCCTAGTTCCTCTTTGGATGACCATTGGTCAACAGTGGCGGCACCTCTGACCACTATCAGGGACTATACCCCACCTGAGGGTCACCACCCCTAGAGAGGCAGCTTCCTTGTGGAGCACCACATTATCAACTTCCTCTAAGACTTCAGGCTACTGAAGGATAAGAGGGGATATACTAGCAATCTTCAGGGACATTATAAGTCGATAGAGGAAATCTGCAATATCTTAATGATCAACTGATTCCTGAACAATATGAGAAAACAAGGGAAGAAAATGCCCAAACAAATCTAGATGTTACATCAATAAAATCCAACGACAGCATGGCAGAAGAAATGACAGAAAGGGAGTTCAGAATGTACATAATTAAAATGATCAGGGAAGCAAATGATGAGATGAAAGAGCAAATGCAGGCATTGAATGATGAGATGAAAGAGCAAATGCAGGCATTGAATGATAGCACCAATCGACAGTAAAAAGAGCAAATGCAGGAAGCAAAAGATCATCTCAATAAGAGTTAGAGATATTGAAAAAAAACCAAACAGAAATCCTTGAAATGAAGGAAACAACAAAACAAATTAAGAAATCCATAGAAAGCATAACCAATAGGATAGAACACCTGGAAGACAGAACCTCAGATATTGAAGACAAAATATATAACCTTGAAAACAAAGTTGAACAAACAGAGAAGATGGTAAGAAATCATGAACAGAATCTCCAAGAACTATGGGATATCATGAAAAGTCCAAATTTGAGAATTATTGGGATTGAGGAAGGCTTAGAGAAACAATCCAAAGGAATGAACAATCTATTCAATGAAATAATATCAGAAAATTTCCCAAATCTGAAGAATGAAATGGAAAATCAAGTTCAAGAGGCTTATAGGACTCCAAATACATAAAATTACAACAGACCCACACCAAGGCACATTATACCGAAAATATCTAACATACAAATTAAAGAGAATTTTAAAGGCTGTGAGAGAAAAGAATCAAATTACATTCAGGGGGAAACCAATACGGATATCAGCAGATTTTTCAATCCAGACCCTAAAAGCTAGAAGGGCCTGGAACAACATTTTTCAAGCTCTGAAAGAAAATGGATGCCAACCAAGAATCTTATACCCAGCAAAACTTACCTTCAAATTTGACGATGAAATAAAATCATTCCATGATAAACAAAAGCTAAAAGAATTTACAAAAAGAAAGCCAGCATTACAGAACATTCTAACAAAATATTCCATGAGGAAGAGATAAAAAACAAAGAAGCAAATCAGCAAAGGGAGGAATTATCCTAAAGGAACTGTCAAATAAAGGAGGAACCAAGGTGTGTCAAAAAAATAAATAAATAAAATTTAAAAAATGAACCAAATGACTGGGAATACAAATCATATCTCAATAATAACCCTGAATATTAATGGCCTGAATTCATCAATCAAAAGACATAGACTGGCAGATTGGATTAAAAAGAAAGATTCAACAATATGTTGCCTGCAAGAGACTCACCTCATAGAAAGAGATACCCATAGACTAAAGGTGAAAGGATGGGGAAAAACATACCATGCACATGAAGTCAGCAAAAAGGCTGGAGTATCCATCCTCATTTCAGATAATGTGGACTTCAAGCAAAAGTTAGTCAGAAGGGATAAAGAAGGACATTTCATACTGCTTAAGGGAAGCATAAATCAGCAAGATATAACAATCATAAACATCTATGCCCCAAACAGCGGCTCATCCATGTATGTCAAACAAATCCTTCGCAATTTTAGAAACCAAATAGACCATAACACAATAATACTAGGTGATTTTAACACACCTCTCTCACCACTGGACAGATCTTCCAAACAAAAATTGAACAAAGAAACCATAGATCTCAATAACACAATCAATAATTTAGACTTAACAGACATTCATAGAATATACCATCCAACCAAGAGCGAATACACTTTCTTCTCAGCAGCACATGAATCCTTCTTTAAAATAAACCATATATTATGCCACAAAGCTAATGTTAGCAAATACAAGAAGATAGAGACACAATCTTGTATTCTATCAGATCATAATGGATTGAAGTTAGAAATAAATGAAAGAGTAAAAAACAGAAACTATTCCAACACCTGGAGATTGGCTATTATATGATGAATGGATAACAGAAGATATTAGGAAGGAAATTTAAAAACTTCTTAGAGGTAAATGAGAACAAAGAAACATCATAACAAAATCTCTGGGACACCATGAAAGCAGTACTGAGAGGAAAATTTATTTCATGGAGCGCATTTAATAAAAGAAGTAAAACTCAACAAATAAATGACCTAACACTACAGCTCAAAGCCCTAGAAAAAGAAGAACAGACCAACACCAAAAGTAGTAGAAGACAGGAAATAGTTAAACTCAGAGCTGAAATCAATGAAATTGAAACAAAAGAAACAATACAAAAAATTGACAAAATAAATAGTTGGTTCTTCAAAAAAATAAACAAAATTGATAAACCTTTAGCCACACTAACAAAGAGAAGACGAGAGAAAATCCAAATCACCAAAATTCGGAATGAACAAGGAAATAGCACAACAGACACGATTGAAATACAAAACATAATTAGAAGCTATTTTGAAAATCTATACTCCAACAAAATAGAAGATTTCGAAGACATCAACAGGTTTCTAGAGACATGAATTGCCTAAACTGAACGAGGAGGACATACACAATTTAAATAGACCAATTTCAAGTAATGAAATAGAAGAAGTCATCAAAAGCCTACCAACAAAGAAAAGTCCAGGACCAGATGGGTTCTCAGCTGAGTTCTACAAAACCTTTAAAGAAGAGCTCATTCCAATACTTCTCAAAGTATTCCATAAAATAGAAGAGGAGGGAACCCTCCCAAACTTATTCTATGAAGCCAATATTACCCTGATACCTAAACCAGACAGAGACGCATCGAGGGAAGAAAATTTCAGACCAATATCCTTAATGAACATCGACGCAAAAATTCTCAACAAAATTTTAGCAAATCGCATGCAAAAACATATTAAAAAGATAGTGCACCATGATCAAGTGGGTTTCTTCCCAGGGATGCAAGGTTGGTTCAACATCAGGAAATCAATAAATGTAATTCACCATATCAACAGACTTAAACTCAAGAATCACATGATTATTTCAATAGATGCCGAAAAAGCATTTGATAAAATACAGCACCCCTTCATGCTCAAAACACTAGGAAAAATAGGGAGAGTGGGAACATTCCTTAACATTGTAAAGGCCATCTATGCTAAGCCCATGGCTAATATCATTCTAAATGGTGAAAAACTGAAAGCATTCCCCCTAAAATCTGGAACAAGGCAGGGATGCCCTCTTTCACCACTTCTATTCAATATCGTCCTTGAAACTCTAGCCAGAGCAATTAGACAGACCAAAGAAATTAAAGGGATACGCAATAGGAAAAGAAGAACTCAAACTTACCCTATTTGCTGATGATATGATTATATACTTAGAGGAACCAGGAAATTCCACCAGAAAACTCTTAGAACTCATAAGTGAATTCAGTAAAGTAGTGGGATATAAGATCAATGCACATAAATCTAATGCATTTTTATACATAAGTGAGAATCTTCAGAAAGAGAAATTAGGAAAACTTACCCCATTCACAATAGCATCGAAAAAAATAAATACTTGGGAATCAATCTCACAAAAGAGGTGAAAGACCTCTACAATGAGAACTACAGAACACTAAAGAAAGAAATTAAAGAACACCTTAGAAGATTGAAAGATCTCCATGTTCTTGGATAGGAAGAATTAATATTGTCAAAATGGCCATACTACCAAAAGTTCTATACAGATTCAATGCAATTCCACTTAAAAATCCCAATGATGTACCTTACAGAAATAGAGCAAGCAATTATGAAATTCATCTGGAAGAATAAAAACCCAGAATAGCTAAAGCAATCCTTGGCAGAAAGAGTGAAGCAGGGGGTATCGCAATACCAGATCTTCAACTCTACTACAAAGCAATAGTAACAAAACGGCATGGTATTGGTACCAAAATAGAAAGGTGGATCAATGGTACAGAATAGAGGGACAACGGACACAAACCCAAATAAATACAATTTTCTCATACTAGACAAAGGGGCCAAAAATATGCAATGGAGAAAAGATAGCCTCTTCAACAAATGGTGCTGGGAGAATTGGAAATCCATATGCAACAGAATGAAACTAAACCCATATCTCTCACCATGCACGAAACTAAACTCAAAATGGATTAAGGACCTCGGAATCAGACCAGAGACCTTGCATCTTATAGAAGAAAAAGTAGGTCCAGAGCTTCAACATGTCGGCTTAGGACCAGACTTCCTCAACAGGACTCCCATAGCACAAGAAATAAAAGCAAGAATCAACAACTGGGATAGATTCAAACTAAAAAGCTTTCTCTCAGCAAAGGAAACTATCAGCAATGCGAAGAAAGAGCCTACAGAGTGGGAGAAAATCTTTGCCAATCATACTTTAGATAGAGCACTAATCTCCAGCATCTATAAAGAACCTCAAAAAACTCTACACCAAGAATGCAAATAATCCAATCGAACAAAATGTGCTAAGGAAATGAATAGACACTTCACAGAAGAAGATGCTACAAGCAATCAAACAAACATATGGAAAAATGTTCAACATCTCTAGTAATAAGAGAAATGCAAATCAAAACACCCTAAGATTACATCTCACCCCAATTAGAATGGCGATTATCAAAGAATACAAGCAACAACAGGTGTTGTCAGAGGATGTGGGGAGAAAGGTACACTCATACATTGCTGGTGGGGCTGCAAATTAGTGCAGCCACTCTGGAAAGCAGTGGGAGATTCCTTAGAAAAACTTGGAATGGAACCACCATTTGACCCAGCTATCCCACCTCTCTGGCCCTATACCCAAAGGACTTTAAAATTCAGCATATTACAGGAGTACAGCCACATCAATGTTCATAGCTGCTCAGTTCACAATAGCCAGATTGTGGAACCAACCTAGATGTCTTCATTGATGAATGGATAAAGAAACTGTGGTATATATATACAATGGAATATTACTCAGCCATAAAGAATGATAAATTATGGTATTTGCAGGCAAATGGATGAAATTGGAGAATATCATGCTAAGTGAGATAAGCCAATCTCAACAAACCAAAGGACGAATGATATCGCTAATAAGTGGATTGATGACACATAATGGAGGGTGGGAGGGGGTTAGTGTTAGGGTTAGAGTTAGGGTTAGGGAGGGGGGCAAGAATGGAGGAAGGAAGGACTATATAGAGGGGAAAAGAGGGTTGGGAGGGGTGGGGGGAAGGAAAAAAATAACAGAATGATCAAACATTACCCTATGTAAATTATGATTACACAAATGGTTATGCCTTTACACCATGTACAAACAGAGAACAACATGTATCCCATTTGTTACATAACAATAAAAATAAAAATAAAAATAAATAAAATTAAATTAAAAAAAATGCTAGAAGTGAGAAAAAAAATATGAATATGTATAAATGTCCATGAACCATTAAGGTCACAATTAAATAGAGAAAAAGAAAAAGAAAAAAATCTTGATTAAAAGTTAAAGAATTATTTCCATTTGAGTTCAAAAGAGTCTCAGCTTCCCTTTTCAGTAGTGTTGGGTGGGGTCATCTGGAGTATGATGCCTGCTCCAACCTCAGGGTGGAATTGCTAGAATGAGAGAGTTAATCCCATTGGTAGAATTCCTGGAGGTGGGATTTAGGCTTAAGCAGGATCCATATTCTTCGCTAGTGCCAATTGGTGTGGAGATTTTAAATCAGTACACCTCTAGGGCCCAGTAATTGTCAGTCCATGCTTGAAGACTGCACCCCATGGATCTTGTCTGTGTTCCACTCATGATGTAGGAGACAGTTCTTAGTCCACTCTGTCACCTGCGGACCCCATTTCCTGGCCTGGGGTTCAGTTTCCAAACTCAATCTGTCCTGCTCCTGCCCTTTCAAAACCCTGGCCTGGTGCATCTCTCTCAGGTAGTCCTGCAAGCAGCCAGATTAGAGAGGGAGGGAGAGAGCTGGGTGGGTTTCTACGACCAGTTGTACCCTGTGTAAACCTCTCTCCACATTGATTTTCTCCCGGTCACTTAGGCATACTTTATGTCATGCGTCATGGGTTTGCCAGGCTTGTATTTTCAGGTCAAACTTGGGTTTGCCAGGAATTGGTTGCCCCAGCTCCTTGCCCCCACTGTGGCTGTGAAATGGTTCCTTCCTCTGTCTTCCACATGCAGCTGGGAGAGATGCAGTTTCTTTCCCGTACAAGGATGTTGTGCAGTGTACCTTTTGGTTTAGTCAGGCAGTGTCTTTGATCTCTAACCTCTCTAAGACATGCCTCAGTCCTCCTAAAATTGTGGGTTCCTTTAATTCCCTTTCCCTCCTTTAAAGCTCGTGGAGGGACTGCTCTGGCTGGTGCTTCTGGCCGCAGCAGTGGCTGTGGCACTGGAAATTTCTTCCTTATTTTATTACATCCAACATCCTCCCCCTCCATCAATTTTTGTTGTTAATTAGTACTTGTTATCATTGCTGAACAGGAAAGAAACTCAGCAGACTTAGGATCCTTCAGGATGTGGGGGAATTTTTATTTTCAGGTTATTAAATTTTTAAAATATTATGCACTATAGTATTTAGACGAGTATAATTTTTACTGATTTCTTTTAACATCATCATTTCTTAAAGTCAATGACTCCATTAGGTTTTTTTTTCCCCCAGAATGATTCTAAGGGTTCTAGATGGAATAAACAGATCAATTGTTATACTTGAGTTAGATTTGAATTCGGAACTGAGCTAAGTGGAGAAACTGGGGTAACATAGAAAGTATTCATTTTGTTGATATAAATTATAGGAGGGCAACATGGCTCTGAAGCCAGGTTTTAGGGAGGGGAAGGAACTTTCCAAAACCCAATACGAGTGAAAGTGGTATGATACTGGGATAACAATCTCCTATTATCCATGACTACAGCAAAGGTGGCAGCTTCCTTAGTGGGCTGCTTCTATGGTGTGGTACTGGGAGTCGTCTCTGGTGGCCCAATGTAGAGACTGCTTCCTCAACTCTGCTAAAGATTTTTAGATATCTAATTCTTATGTATCAACTGTCTCCTGCATGTGCTAGCCAGAGTGACTTCTACTATCTATAACTGAATCATGGCTGATACATCATCCTTGACTATTCTCCTTCCAATCATGCTATGTCCTGTAGATCAGTGTTCTGCCAGGCAAACCTTCTAAATGTTTGTACATCATACTCTTCTCCATTTCCACTTCCTTAGTTTGAGTCTTCATAATCTCTCTACTTAAACTATGACCAGCCTCCTGATTGTTTTCCATTCCTTCAACCTCTGTCTGCACACATCATGGCCTTTCTAGAACATAACCTAAACACATGATCATTGTGCTTAATTATAGGAGAATAACTTCTCATTTTGTTTTGTACAGATTGCAAGTTCTCAGATCATAGTCGATTTTTCTATCTTCATATCTTATCACTTATGCACAATCATTCCATGCTCCAATTATATTGAACTAGTTACAATTCCTTATACTTTTATGGATTTTTTTCCCCCATATGCCATACCTTGAAAACTCCTAGTAATTTCTTAGGAACTAGATAAAAGGCTATTTGTTTTATGAAACTTTTCCCAGTGTTGTTCCAAAACATGGTTAGTCTCTTCTATGCTGAAAGATTATATTTTGTTGTATATCTTCAGCTTATTACACTATAAACCACACAAGAACAAGGCTTTGTCTTATTTGTCTTTATGTCCCCCTATACTTTGAATGAGGCCAGCCACAAAAAGTCTAGGATACGTGTTTGTGTGATGCACACATGGAACAGTAAGAAGTATGTGGAATTTCTTTCTTTTTCTAGTGTAATAGTAACCTATAAAAACTTTAAAAAATAAAGGTTACCTGGCATCACCCAGAATTGAAATCATACCGGTACTGAGGTAACTCAGAAGATGCTACATGTCTAGGATTCCAAAGAGCCTTCAGCCATTATCATGTCATTCTGTGTCACCTGAAGAGAAAAAAATAGAGAGGTGTCCAAATGGCATTGTTTCTTAGTTGGATACATATAATTCCAAAGAATATTTAGATTAAATATTTCCTTTACTTCAGGAAAGCACATCCCTGGACTAGAGGGAGAAGAGTTTCATTGATATTTTTCTTTCTTCCTTGAACCTAAAGAAAATGAAGATGGTACGAACGTGGGCTCATTGGAAATCTACTGGAAAGTGATTAGTTAGCTCTGACTTAGAAGGTGTGTTTCCCGAGAATGCCTGAGAGGTCTTAAATTCTTAATGAATTTTTTTCCCCGAAATCCTATAGCCAGATTTAATGGGAAAATTCCCATGTGTCAGTGGGAGAGATTTATTTAATAACGTGTCAAGGGGTAAGTCATGGTGTTGTTCATAGCTTGCTTATAAGGATAATTTAGTTCCTTCCTTGAGAGATGGAATTCTCACAGGATGAGCAAGGATGCTGCTATCACTCACTTTATATCCGCCTTTCTCACCACAAAGAAAAACTTGTCACAAGTAGATCCTGTGAGGATTCACTCCTGGGTCAACCAAGATAGTACTAAAGCTGAAAGCAGAACTTTGGTTAATTTTTATGTTTTATTTAATATAAAATAGGGTTGCTTGCATTTTAAATAGTGTCAGTTTGTCTGCACTATATAATTCATGATTCCCAACCAGGGGTCATTTTGCTCCCTAAGGAACATTTGACATTATCTGGAGACATTTCTGCTTATCAGAACTGATGGAGATGTGCTACAGAGTGTAGTGACCAGGGCTGATGCTAAACATTTCAGAATGCACAGGGAAGTCCCTACAATAAAGAATTTTCTGACCTGAAATGTTAATGAAGCTTAAGTTGAGAAACTCTGGTATAAATTTTGGATCTTTAGAAAATTTAGTCCTAACATTAGCTGTTAAGCTAATACTACATAAACATCTTCTGAAAAATAAACCCATAATTCACATACACATAAATGAGTGCAGAATGACTCTTACCCTGGTCCCTCAAATTCTTTCTTTAGCTGACGTCTAAGTTATTTGGTCCACTATAGTCACCTAGTGGCCAATGCAGGCCACTACTCCATCTTTTTTTCTTGACGCTCATAATTAATTCTACCTCAAGGAATATCATTATCTCTTATACAAAGAGAAGTAGAAATGTTGTGTATATTATCATATAATGTCAAGAATTATATTATTGGGTATATATGTTTAATATTTCAATAAAGTATAAATATTCCTGAAATTGATGTTTTCAAAAATTTATTTTGGAATAAATTACATACATATATATATAAATATATATATATATATTTATATATATATATATTTTTTTTTTTGGTACAGGGATTGATCCCCGAGTTGCTTAACCACTGAGCCACATCCCCAGCCCCCTTTTTAATTTTTTTTATTTTGAGACAGGGTCTTGCTAAGTTCCTTAGAGCCTCACTAAGTTTTTGAGACTGGCTTGAACTTGTGATCCTTCTGCCTGTCTCCCAAGTCACTGGGATTACTTTATCAGTTATTTCTAATTCTTCTTGACTTTATATAATTTTACTATCCCTTTGTATTTAAAAGCTCCATAAGAATGGTTATTCCTCTAATAGTCTTTAGGGTTAATTGGGGTAACAGTTCAGCCATTAATGAGGGAAAATCACTTAGCAATATCTAAAATAACCATTCTATTTTCAGTTCAGACTAACTTCTGAAAAACCTTTGGGACTATTTAGCAGGGCCTACCAGGGACTCACAATCTCTCTTTGGGGAAGTCTGAAGGGTCCAGAAGCACACACAAGACTGAACCAAATTTCTTAACAGTCATGTAAAGGTTCCAGATTTGCCTGATATCTTCTATAGATGGCTGATACTGTGGTCATGGACCTATCATGGTTGCTGTAGATTTCATATGGCTGCTTTTACATCAACCCAGAGATCTCCATTCTCCTAATAGTATGCTAGACTTCTAAAATCTAGGCTGGACATAGCTGTAGTTTACCAGTTGTAGGGAAATATAGTGACTGTGCCAGCAAGGTTGACTATAGTTCATTTTATAATAAGGAAGTTTTCTGAATTTTTAGAGATATTATAATAAAACTAACAATATGTGAAAGGCTTTATCTTCTTTTGGATGATAATTTAAACTCAGTAGAGGTAGAGGATAGTTTCATTTTTCTTCCAAATTAATAGTTAAAGTGACCATGGTCATTGAGTAACTGGGAGATAATCCTGTGACAGCTGAATCAATCTAAAAATAATTTTTCATTGATAATTTTCCAGCTACTCAGATTCAGATCTGCGTTAGCCAACACACTCATGATACAGGTAGCTGCTACCAACTATTAATAAAGCAGTCCAGATACTTACTTATACTTTATTTTCTCCTCTCTCTCATTCACATTCCTCCCTCCTCTCCCTCCTTCTCCCCCTCCCCCTTCTCTCTCTCTCTTTCTCTGTCTCTCTGTCTGTCTCTCTCTATTTTATTCCTTTACCTTATTACCTGACATTTAAGTTTTACTTCCTCATTCCTTCTTGCATGCCAGGCAGTATAGAAAGCACTTTGAAAAATACAAAGATCACATTACCTATCAAAGACTTCCTTTTTTTCTTGTTTTAAACTGTCACTCTTTAGGAGCCTCTAAGTAACTGAGACCCTGTCTCTAAATTACACACACACACATACACACACGCACACATATATATATAGAGAGAGAGGGCTAGGGATGTGGCTCAGTGGTTAAATGCCTCTGGTTTCAATCCCTGATATCAAAACAAAATAAAACATAAAACGTAAACAAACAAAAAACTGTCACTCCTACTAACTTTTTATCTGAGTACTTACTAACAACAGTAAAAGTGCTTATTACTTACTATTCACCATGAACTTATTGCTATTTTATTTTAAAAATTTGTCTAGTGCTTTAGAATTTGGGAGTAGATTTTTAGATTTCTGATATTTAAATGTCAAGCTTAAAAAAAACAGTATTTCTCAAAAGTTCTACCATTATTACCTAGATTCTTAACCATTTTTAAACACTATTTTCCCCAAAGGGAACATTTTTATTCTGCAGTTTGCATATTCCTTTGCTTACCTCTGTTCCATTTATTTTCTGCATACTAAAATGGCTCAGCCTAAACAGTACATAGTATTTCCAGAGCGTAAAATTGACAACTGGATTTCCTTGAGGATCAATTGTCAGCTGGTCAATACGACGAAGTTGTGCTAGTGCATTAAATTGCTGCAGCATTATAAGATTCGTTCCTTGAATTTAAGGTGCTGCAATAATAAAAAACACACACAAAAAATCTGAACATTGAGTTTAATCATCTTAAAATATTAACATCAAAACTTCAGTGATCATTCCCTAAGTAAATCTATAAGCTTTGGGCTTAGCAAATATGTCTTCAATTACATTAAATCAACTGGATTATATAACTTTAATCCTGCTATTGCATCATTGATGGAATCCATCCAATATTTATTTCTGGATGATTCCTTCTGCAAAAGATATCTTCTCTTATTAAAAAACTAGGATTCTTAATAGTTATATAAACATGAAATAATTTGGAATCTTTCAGACATTACAATGATTCTACACGATTTATATTGAAATTAAACTAACAAAAGAAAAATTGGAAAGAAAAAATTTCAAAACTTTATTAGGCTTAAAAAACTTCTAAAAACTAGTTTTAGTCACTATTACTTGTATCTTGCCAAATACTATGTATGCTGGTTAAGGTTATAGAAAAATCAAATCTTTACAAATGGAATATTAAACAAGTATTTTGTGAACTTGGAGGCTCTTTCCTAACATATTATCTGTACCTCTACCTATCTTATTTAAGGAGGAGGAAGTAGGGAAAAAAGTACAAAAGGGCAAGTGAGGGAAATCACTCAGCTGACAGAGAAAAACTACATTCATAAAAACTCAAGAGGGAACTCATTATAAAATTGCAGTTTCTGAAAATGCTTAATAATAAATAATATAACACCATAATTAGAGAGGCTAATTTCTCAAAGCAAGTTTAATGTGTTACTAAAATTGTTTTCAAAGTTGTTAGGGGACTACTGTAAATATTATATAATAAACTACTATACGTTACATAATATATGCCTAGTATTGTCTCATCAATGCCAGGTACATACCTGAATATAAAATAGGACTATGCAGTTCTACTGAATGCTTTATAAAGTAGAAATATAATTTGAATAAAATTGATAGTATTTCATACTAAATAAAGGCTCATTTTCAGAGATAAAATTTCTAATGCTAACACAAAACTACAAGATCATTTATGACTACTAATTTAAATCCCAGCACCAGAAAATCAATACAAAAGTTTAGTCTCCCTTCCTGCATAAATAAAAGTTAAAACAGACCTTTGGCTTGATCATACAAGTCATGATTAAGAATAATCCAAAGATACTACTAGAAGGAAATGTTTACCAGAGAATTAGGAAACTTAATCTTCAATTTGGGGAGCACTTGGACAATTTCATCAAATTCTATGAATGTGAAGGAGACTGTTGTGACCATTCCTGCTGTTTGAACACTCCAATTTCGATCCAGAGATTCTAGTGCTCCTGAGCCATACAGGGAAAGTGTATCTCCATCCACTTCGACAAGGTGTGTGTCTGTGACAGATAAACCTAATAAAGCATTGTTGAGTCCTGAGTCTAGAGACCTGGGGACACCAAAATATGATTTGAAGTGAAAATGTTATTGTGCAAGTAAATAAAAGAATATAAAGACACATTGGAAAAGTTCTTTTCAGTATTATATTCATTTTTTTTCAATTTTGTAATTAATTTTAAATAGACTGTGGAAGGTTTATATTATTCTAATCACATATTTTAGTTAAAAATAGGAATTGAATCCAGGGCCAATCTACCAATGAGCTACATCACCAGACTTTTTTATTTTTAGTTCTTATTTTGAAAAAAGACCTTGCTAAATTGCCCAGGCTAGCCTTGAATTTGTGATAATCCTGCCTTAGTCTTCCACACAACTGGGATTACAGGCCTGTACCACCACAGCTAGCCCATTTAATATACCTTTAATATGTCATGGATCTTTTTTCATGTCAATACAAACAGGTTTTTCCAATCTTTAAAACTATAAGGCTGGAAAAATGTATTTTATTAAGTAATATTTTAAAGTAAGAATCATAATATGAAAACATATTGGAAAACATAATAGCTATTTAGTTTACTTCTTAGATGCTTGATTAAGTAGTATCTTTGACTTTCTATTTTTGAATTCCTCAATGTTTTTTGAAATTTTGTAAGTGCATACACCAAGTATAATTGTTAAAGATTGGAGATTTCCTCCCCAGTTTGAAATAAAAAATAATGGAAAACAATCCATTATTTATATTATATATTCACAAAATACTTTACTGAACATGTAACTGTATTTCCAAAGTAGAAGCCACATTATCCATAAAAGGCTATGTAATTAAAAGGAGCTAAAGAATAAATAAATAGCTTGATCCAACTCAAAATTTTGTGAATATAGATTGAAGTATTACACAGCCTCATAATTTAAGCACTACATGGCTTTTGTTGTAAATGTCTTCATTCTGGCATTTCTGCTTTCAGGAACTATTTGCTTACCTGTGGGTTGTTTTCCTTTGTGCTGTGATGTGCTTTTGTATACTCTTCCAAAATGCCAATTCTCATACTGTATATGTGTTTATAATTTTGCCTCTTCTTACAGAGTGAATTTGTTGAAGCTAATGAATATCTATCTATCTATCTATCTATCTATATAAATATATACATATATATATATATTTTTAACTTTGGGGAAGTATAGTAATGGGCTTTACACAATTTATACTCCATTAATTAATTATTAAAGATAAGACTGACAAACCATTATTACTCTATTGGTTTATCATACTTTGGCAGTACCACTTAACCTTTTACATATTTGTTTATTTAGTAACAACCCAGGTAGTAACATCAGTATGTCCTACGTGAATATGCAACCAAGAAAATATAAAAATGCTTAATTTCTACCAAACTTAGGGGCTGAAAAGAGACAATAATCAAACATTCAATGAGCAGTAGTATATGAAGAGTCTTAGATGATAGTCTTAGAAAGGTAAAGGCTGATAGCACAAAAAGATAAGGATTAGTTCCATTTATTGTACTTTGGGTAATACACTGAGCAAGGTAGAAGGTATAAGCATTACTGGAATAGGACAAAGGACAGAAGTTTGAGCATTTCACTGCCACTAAAATGAGGAAAACTTGATGAAGAGTGCATATTCCTACTGTAGCACTTACTGCATCACATTGCAATTACCTGTTAATTTTTCTGTCTGTCTTACTAAACATTGTGATCCTTGAAGGCTTGAATTTTGCCGCATTTGCTGTAGTGGAGCCAACATCTGCCATAGTTCCTAGCACATTCTTCATCTGATACATATTTCTTTAATAAATTAATAAAGTGAGAAAAACTTTATGAGGATCTATTGAATTTTAAGAAGAATGTTCCTCCTATACCTGTGGTTTCACAAATGGTACAGAATCAATGATATAGGCACAGAATGAGGGTTTTATTAGCAACAAGGTTGTCTCAGGTTTGGCAAAGACATAATGAAGGAGGACACCTGCGGGGATCTTCATTGCTGCTGCGGCCCACATGGACTCAGTGCCACGCTGCGGCTCCCCATCTACTAACAAGTGGTGATGCTTCTGCCTGCCATCATGGATAACCTCTGATCTGGACGCTGCCATCTTTAGTTTGGACAGCTCCCATCCTGGGACACCGCATGATCAAATACCTTTCATGCATCAGGCTACTAAAGACTGGGATGTTTGAATAGTACATTACAGTTTTTTTCTAGATTTTAAAAAATTATTATTATCCCTATATTTCTATTTTTTTTATCATTTTTTGCACTCTCTCTATTTTCCTCTTATCTGTTTCCCTGGAGCTTTTCTCATGCTAACAACCAACTTCTTTTGATTCCGCTTTCACCCTTCCTATGATCTAGTACCTCTATATACTCACTTCTTATCCCATTAACATTATATCCTACACCCCTCCCCATCCTCTTTGTTCATCATTAGAAATTGGAGACCTTATTGCAAACCTATTGTTTATGTTGTGGATAATAATCAAAATCATCATCTCTGTTTATTACAACAATACTGTTAATGTTTTAATAGGAGCTATTTGGCTTAAGACTGCATATTGTTTATATTGTGGGCTGCTAATATTGATCTCCCCCTTAAAGGTGAGGTATTGGAAACTTGCAGGGATACTATAAACCTAAGGGGGAAAACTGTAATACCTCGGATCCACACTGCGAGAGGGGAAGATACACAAATAGCATGAAAAAACAAGGGAAGAAAGTTACTCTAACAAACCAAGATGCTATATTAATCGAATCCATTGACAGAATGGTAGAAGGTCAGAAATGGAGTTAAGAATGTACATAATTAAAATGATCCACAAAGTAAAGGATGATATAAGAGAACAAATGCAGGCAATGAATGATAAATCCAATAAACAGATATAAGAGCAAATACAGGAAGCAAAAGACCACTTCAATATAGAGATAGAGATTCTGAAAAAAATGCAAACAGAAAATCTTGAAATGAAGGAAACCATAAGCCAAATTAAAAATTCATTAGAAAGCATAACCAACAGGTTAGATCACTTAGAAGACAGAACCTCAGACATTGAAGACAAAATATTTAATCTTGAAAACAAAGTTGATCACACAGAGAAGATGGTAAGAAATCATGAACAGAATCTCCAAGAACTATGGGACATCATGAAAAGACCAAATTTAAGACTTATCAGGATTGAGGAAGGCACAGAGATACAAACCAAAGGAATGAACAACCTATTCAATGAAATAATATCAGAAAATTTCCCAAACCTGAAGAATGAAATGGAAGTCAAATACAAGAGACTTATGGGACACCAAATGTACAAAATTACAACAGATCCACACCAAGGCACATTATAATGAAAATGCCTAACACAAAATAAAGATAGAATTTTAAAGGCTTCGAGAGAAAAGCATCAGATTACATATAGGGGGAAACCAATATGAATATCAGCAGATTTCTCAGACCAGACCCTAAAAGCTAGAAGGGCCTGGAACAACATATTTCAAGCTCTGAAACAACATGGATACCAACCAAGAATCTTATATCCAACAAAATTTACCTTCAGATTTGATGATGAAATAAAATCCTTCCAAGATAAACAAAAGTTGAAAGAATTTACAAATAGAAAGCCTGCATTCGAGAACATTCTCAGCAAAATATTCCATGAGGAGAAAATGAAAAACAACAATGTAAGTCAGCAAAGGGAGGAACTACCTTAAAGGAAAAGCCAAGTAAAGGAGAAACCAAGTCAAGTTAAAAAACCAAAAATAAGCCAAATGGCCAGGGATACAAATCATATCTCAATAATAGTCCTCAATGTTATTGGCCTAAATTAATCAAACAAAAGACACAGAATGACAGATTGGGTTTTAAAAAATACCCAACAATATGCTGCCTTCAAGAGATTCATCTCATAGAAAAAGATAACCACAGACTAAAGGTGAAAGGATGAGAAAAACATACTACACACACAGACTCAGTAAAAAAGTGGGGGTTTCCATCCTCATATTAGATAAAGCAGACTTCAAGCCAAAGTCAGTCAGAAGGGATAAAGAAGGACATTTCATACTTAAGGGAATCATAAATCAGGAAGACATAATGATCTTAAATATTTATGCCCCAAACAATGGAGCATCTATGTACATCAAACAAACCCTTCTCAATTTCAAGAATCAAATAGACCACAATACAATAATACTGGCAAACTTTAACATACCTCTTTCACTACTGGACAGATCTTCTAAACAAAAACTAAATAAAGAAACCATAGAACTAAATAATACAATCAATAATTTAGACTTAACAGACATATATAGAATATTCCATCCATCAATGAGCGAATACACTCTCTTCTCAGCAGCACATGGATCCTTCTCTAAAATAAACCATATGCACAAAGCTACTCTTAGCAAATACAAAAAAAAAATAGAGATACTACCTTGTATTCTATCAGATCATAATGGAATGAAATTAGAAATCAAGGATAAAATAAAAAATAGGAACTACTCCAAAACCTAGAGACTAAATAATATGCTATTGAACTATGCATGCATAGCAGAAGACATTAGGGAGGAGATAAAAAAATTCTTAGAAGTAAACAAGAACACCAATAAAACAAATCAACCTCTCTGGGACAGCATGAAAGCAGTGCTGAGTGGAAAATTCATTGCATTGAGCTCACTCAATAAAAGAATAAAAAGTCAACAAAAAATGACCTAACATTACATTTCAAAACCTTAGAAAGAGAACAAATCAACACCAAAAGTAGTAGAAGACAGGAAACAATTAAAATCAGAGCTGAAATCAATGAAATTGAAACAAAAGAAACAATTCAAAAAATTGACAAAACAAAAAGTTGGTTCTTTGAAAAAATAAACAAAATTGATAAGCCCTTAGCCACACTTACGAAGAGGAAAGAGAAAACTCAAATTACTAAAATTTGTGATGAAAAAGGAAATATTACAACAGACACTACTGAAATACAAAACACATTAGAAGCTATTTTGAAAAACTATACCCCAACAAAATAGAAAATCTCAAAGACATCAACAGATTTCTAAAGACATATGATCCACCCAAACTAAATCAGGAGAACAAACACAATTTAAACAAATCAATTTAAAGCAATGAAATAGAAGAGGCCATCAAAATCTACCAACCAAGAAAAGCCCACTACCAGATGGATTCTCAGGTGAGTTCTGCCATATCTTCAAAGAACTAACACCAATCCTCTTCAAATAATTCCATGAAATAGAAAAGGAGGAAATCCTTCCAAACTCATTCTATGAAGTTAGTATCACTCTGATACCAAAACCAGACAAAGACCCTTAAGGAAAGAAAACTTCAGACCAATATCCCTGATGAACACAGATGCAAAAATTCTTAACAAAATCCTGGCAAGTTGCTTACCAAAAAAAAAAAAAAAAAAAAAAAAAAAAAGATAGTGCACCATGATCAAGTCAGTTTCATCCCACAAATGCAAGGTTGGTTCAATATATGGAAAGCAATAAATGTAATTCATCACGTAAACAGACTTAAAGTTAAGAATCATATGATCATTTCAATAGATGCAAAAAAGATATTTGATAAAATACAGCACCCCTTCATGCTCAAAATACTAGAAAAAAATTGGGAAAGGTTATCTATGCTAAGCCCAAGGCCAGCATCATTCTAAATGGAGATAAACTGAAAGCATTCCCTTTAAAAGCTGAACAAGACAAGGATGCCCTTTTTCACCACTTCTATTTAACAGCATCCTTGAAACTCTAGCCAGAGCAATCAGACAGCCAAAAGAAATTAAAGAGCTATGAATAGGAGAAGAAGAATTCAAACTAGCACTATTTGCTGAACAAGGTTCTATACTTAGAGGATCCAAAAAATTCCACCAGAAAACTTTAATAATTAATAATTAATAATTTAATTCATAAATGAATTCAGCAAAGTAGCAGGATATAAAATCAATACTCATAAATCTAATGCATTTGTATTCATAAGTGATGAATCCTCTAAAGAGAAATTAGGAAAACTACCCCATTCACAATAGCCTCAAAAAAATAAAACACTTGGGAATCAATCTAACAAAAGAGGTAAAAGACCTTTACAATGAAAACTAAGGAACACTAAAGAAAGAAATTAAATAAAACCTTAGAAGATGGAAAGACCTCCCATGTTCTTGGATAGGCAGAATTAATATTGTCAAAATGGCCATACTACCAAAAGCGCTATACAGATTCAATGCAATTCCAATTAAAATCACAATGACGTACCTCATAGAAATAGAAAAAGCAATTATGAAATTCATTTGGAAGAATAAAGAGACCCAGAATAGCCAAAGCAATTCTTAGCAGAAAGAGTGAAGCAGGAGGCATCACAATACCAGACCTTAAACTAAACTACACAGCAACAGTAACAAAAATGGCAAGGTATTGGCACCAAAATAGACAGGTAGACCAATGGTACAGAATAGAGGACACAGAGACAAACCCACATAAATACAGTTATCGCATACTAGACAAAAGTGCCAAAAACATACAGTGGATAAAAAAATAGCCTCTTCAACAAATGGTGCTGGGAAAACTGGAAATCTATATTTACCAAATGAAATTAAATTTCTTTCTCTCATCCTGCACAAAACTCAACACAAAAAGGATCAAGGACCTAGGAATTAGACCAGAGACCCTGCACCAAATAGAAGAAAAGTCTAAAATCTTCATCATGTTGGCTTAAGACTTGACTTCCTTAACAAGACTCCCAAAGCACAAGGAATATAAGCAGGAATCAATAAACGGGATGGATTCAAGCTAAAAAGCTTTTTCTCAGCAAAGGAAACAATCAATAATGTGAAGAGAGAGTTTACAGAATGGGAGAAAATCTTAACCACATGCACTTCAGATAGAGCACTAATCTCTCAAAAAACTTTACACTAAGAATACAAATAAACCAATCATAAATGGGCTAAGGAACTGAGCAGATGCTTCACAGAAGAAGATATACAAGTGATCAATAGGTATATGAAAAAATGTTCAACATCTCTAGTAATAAGAGAAATGCAAATCAAAACTACCCTAAGATTTCATCCCACTCCAATTAGAATGGCTATTATCAAGAATACAAGCAACAGTAGATGTTGGTGAGGATGTGGAGAAAAAGGTACACTCACACATTGCTGGTGGGATTGCAAATTGGTGCAACCACTCTGGAAAGCAATATGGAGATCCCCTAGAAAATGGAACCACCATTTGACCCAGCTATCCCACACCTTGGCCTATACCTAAAGGACTTAAAATCAGCGTACTAAATCACACAGCCACATCAATGTTTATAGCAGTTCAATTCACAATAGCTAGATTGTGGAATCCACCTAGATGCCCTTCAATAGATGAATGGATAAAGAAACTGTGGTATATATACACAATGAAATATTACTCAGTCATAAAGAGGAATAAAATTACGGAATTTGCAGGTAAATGGATGGAGTTTGAGAATATCAAGCTAAGTGAAATAAGTCAATGCCCCAAAACCAAAGGCCAAATGTTTTCTCTGATAAGTGGATGATGATACATAACAGGAGTGGGGGAGGGGGTAAGGGAAGAATATAGGAATGTTGGATTGCGTAGAGGGAAATGAGGGGGGGGAAGGAAAGATAATGGAATGAGACAAATATCATTACCCTAAGTACATGTATGATTACACAAACAGTGTGACTCTACATGTGTACAACCAGAGAAAGGAAAAGTTGTATAATGAATCAAATAAAAAGTAAAAAGAATGTGAAGGTGGAGAAAAAGCTAATTGATATAGGGATGCCTTGTGGCTCCAATAACCAGCAAAAGTAGTTTAGTTTAAATGGGAAAATGATGGGTCACTAGAGTTACATATCAAGAACATGAATAAATCCTTTGGGACATCTTCTCCTTATTATATATTTGAAAATACCTTGCTTTTATTTTTTATATGATTAAAAATTCAAGAAGAGACTTCAAAATAAAAAGTCTATCATTAGAAAGGGGTTATTTATTTTGTGTAAACTTTGATCAAAGAAACTATTGAGAAATAAGTGAAATAAAATTGTCTACAATTGTCAAAACAGTAATGTGATTACAAAAGCAGAAGAAAGTTATCTCTAAATTATATGGATCTCATGAAGTTTTTTTTTCAAAAAACAAATATGAGTTTGCTGGGCTACGGACTGACTCATACTTTTCAATAGGAAATGTAGCACCTGTTAATCCATTTCAGTTATGTTTTGAATGACTTTGAGTTTAACCTCAAGCCCTAGCCAGTATTAATAAATTTGCTCCTCTTGGGAGGGTGTGTCCAGATTTCCTTAGAGAAGACTTAGAGGACTGGGATGTCACTCAGTCGTAGAGCACTCATCTAGCATGCTGGGTGCAATCCTCAGCATGGAAAACAACAACAACAACAACAAACTTAGTAAGTGTTTTAAACAATGTTTTAATGTTGGAGATTGTCCATCCAGTTTTCCTTGTATATATAGTATATATCTTTTTAGTTATAGATTTCTAGATATTAATTCATTCCTTCACCCATTAATTCACTGAACATCTGAAGAAAGCCCACTATATACAAGGCACTATGCTAAGAATTCTCGCATAGATCACTAAATTATCTCTATTGATAAGGACAATTGGTATAGAGGTCGTGTGCAAGTTTTGGGATATATCAAACTTACCACTCACTTTTATTGGGCTATGGTTCCAGAAACATGAATTCCCTAATCTTACGCTGCAATCAATCCAATAAACACAGGAGACATAATTTCTAAATTGAAATGACCTCAACATCTCATTAAACCAATAGTTTTTTTGTGGAGAGCTTATTATGTGTCAGATAGTGTTCTAGGCCCTGGAAATATAAAAATAAATCAAGCTATATTTGCCCTCAAAGAGCTCCCATTCTGGATGAGGGATGAAAAGAAAGAGAAGTACATACATCATATGTATACATAATGTGCTTATTGTCATATAATGAATATTTAAACCATATGCTATGGGAATACAGTAAGGAATGACTAATTCTTCTAGAGGGAAGAAATCAGGTTTCAAAAGGAAGTAGCATTTAAACTGATTCTTGAGTGATGAATAGTAGAATTTCATCAGGAGTAGGAGGAGAGGGGCATAATGAAGAAAAAACAAAAGTCTGACTAAATGCAACATATTCATGTAAGTATAATTTCAGTATGGCTGGAACACTGAAACATAGGACTGGAATGCTGAAATATATAGGAGAATAGCAGCTAGAGATGAAGTTGAAAAGTCTGATTTTATCTTGTAGGGTTGAGGAACAGAAAAAGTTTTTAAATAAAAAAGTAATAAGACCTTTCAATACATGTTTTTAAGCAACTTCAAAGCACCATGCAAGGAGCTAAGTACTGGTGCTGGGGATATAAAGATGCAAGAAATAAGATGAAGTGGGACTTCCAGGATCCACTTCACAGTTGATAAACTGTGTGGCAGATTCAGCAGAGAGAAGCTAGTTGACACTACCACACTGTAAGAAGACCAGTGCAATAGTGTCGACTAGTCCTTATAAGAATATAACAGAAAAAAAAGTGATACAGTGTAGTAGAAATGGCCTTGGCAAGAAAATCAGGCCTTAATTCAAATTTTAGATTGCTTGCAATTGATAGATGATTTTGGGGTTGGTCTTTTCAATTTCTTTGAGTTTCAGTTTCATTGTATGTAAAATACAGCAGACAGTGTGACATCAAAAAGGAATTATCTACAAGATTTTAGTGGTTAATTTCAAGTTGAAATGTTAATCTATTGACTTGATCTTTATATGAGAATAAATTAGAAAAATACTGTACTTCTTCTCAATTAGTGGACAACCCTAAGAAAAGACAGGGTGCTTGACTTAAAGCAATAAAGTAATGAGTTCCTGAAAGGCAGGCTAAATGTAGAACATACTCCTAAATGTCCAGATGGAAAAAAAGACAGTATTTTAGAGGTTCATGTATTTTTTTTAACCTTTAGGCTTTTTACAACAGGCTAGAACAGAAATACTTAAAATCTTTCGGAAGATTCTTTTCCTAGTGAATAAGTGGTGCTGATTCCTATAATAACTTATTTTATGAATTTCTATTACAACATTCATAGGTGTGGAAATTCATTTTATGCATTACATTTTATTATACTAGTGTTAGCTAAAATACCAGTGTTCATAGACAGGAAATGACCAAAAATAAACCAGTTTCACTGCACACATCCAATGTAAGCAAAGAAAACATTACACCAGTATTTTCCCATTCCTGCCAGGCAAGAGAAACCTGCCATCTGTCATTTCACTGTAGAGCTGTCCCAAGTATAGTGAACAGTGAAATCATTAATGGGATATAGCAAAGTTTTAAAGAATTTCTTCTCTTTATGTATCTATAATGTTTTCATGGACATTTGTTTCCAGGCATTTAGTTACACACCCATAAGCCAAAGGTTACAGACACTGTAACAAAGAATTAGCCACTTTTTTGGCATTAAAAAATACTAAAGACTATAAATGACTACTTAGAATGGAAAACTTTATGCAGTATTAAAAAACAAATTGAAACACTAAGGAAGAGACTTTGTGGCTCTCTGGAGTAGCTCTCCACCCTCAGAAAGAGTAAGGTTCATATCATTCTCAAAAGATAAATTTTAATTATATTTTTAAACTTACAGAAAATGTAGTAATATAACTACTAACATTTAAAACTCTTCACTTTGCACTTTCATATAAAAGAGCAGATTGACAAACACATGTGTTTAAGACCTTATTGAAGAATGGTAAAATAACTGACAAGATATAAACTTACAACAAGAAGCACAATAGGGGAGGTAGCAGGAGATTTCAGCAAATTTATGGAAGCTGGAACATAAAGACTAGTTATAACACAAGGGGAGAGAGTGATGACTTTGAATATGCAATGGAGATAAGAACAAAGATGGCAGTCAAACTGCTTGAATGAACTGTGAAAAGAGTAAATATGATGGAGGCACAGGGGCATTAATTGAAGATCTATAAAAGGTAATTCCCAACTACCTCTCTCACTGCCAAGAAAACACTCAGGTGGAATGGCATTACAGATCAGCGGGAAAAGAAAAGAATACTTGATAAATACCATTAGGGTAACTAGCTATTCCCCTGGTGGTGGTAGGGAATCAGACCTTAATCTTACACACAAAAAAATTCCAGGCATAATACAGACTTTGGAAAGGTCAAATTTTAAAACTTCAGGAAGACAAAATGAGTGAACATTTTTATAATATTAATGTAGTAAATAACTTTTTTATATGTTTAATCTAAAGGTAAAACATTAAAGAAAGGTATACTTTTGGTGTTTTCAGCATATAATCAGTTTTTAAAGTCAAAGGCATGTATAACATTACTTAGGGGGAAATCAGAGAGTAATAAGAAAGCCCAGGAAGGGGTCAAAATCTGAGGAACTCTACCATTTATAGTTTGAAAGAACAGATATACTTGAGACTATGAGAAAAAAAAAAACCCATAATACCAGAAAAAAAGGTCAAAGGTTTTGAATAATATGACATAAAATAATAAACTGTAAAGAATGATCCAAAAGGAAATAACAAGACTATATTAGGTCATAGAAGCAGCAGACTTCAAGAAGAGTAGGCTCTATTCAGTACCCAAATAAGAAAACCAAAGGCCGAACATTCTCTTTGATATGTGGATGCTAACACACAATAAGGCAGTGGGGATAAAGTTCATTGGATTGGATGAAGGGGAATGAAGGAGAAGGGGGGGGGACGGGAATAGGAAAGACAGTAGAATGAATCAGACACAACTTTCCTATGTTCATATATGACTACACAACCAGTGGAATTCTACATCATGTACAAAAGCAGGAATGGGAGCCTAATAAATTGTATGTATATTTGTCTATGTATATATAATACGTCAAAGTACACTCTACTGTCATGTATATATATCTAAAAAGAACAAATTTTAAAAAAAGAAACTAGGAATAATATAGTACAGGTAGCAAATTTATTCATTTTTTAAAACTTAATCAGAAACTTCAGAAAAAAACAATCTCTGTAAGAAAGTCATAGCTCAAATATAAAGCAAACTAAAATAGGGCAAGTGTTTGGACAACTTTTGAAGTATAATGAAGAGGACATTCAAATTCTACACTGTGAGAGAGGTGACTTATCACACACAAGGGATCCTCAATGAGTAACACATGATTTCTCATAGAGATCATTGAGGCCATAGGCAGTAGGACGATGTAATTAAAGCACTTAAAGAAAAAAAAAAAAGTTAACCTAGAATTTTATATATGACAAAACTGAACTTTGAAAATAAGAGAGAAACAAAGATATTTTCTGATAAATAAAAGCTGAACAAGTTAATTGCTAGAAGAACTGCCCTATAAGGAATATTTAAGAAATCCTTTAGGCTAAAATTAAAGAATACTTGGTAGTAAATGAAAGTCATATGAAGAAATAAAAAAAAATCAGGAAATATAATTATGTATGTAAATATTAAAGCCAGCATTACTGTATTTTTGGTTGATAATTCCTCTTTTTTCTATATGATTTAAAAGGCAAATGCATAAAATAATTATAAATGCATGTCAATATACACAAACTTAAAGATGTAATTGTAACAATAACAACCTAAGGGGAAGTTTTTATATACTACTTCAACTAAATTGGTATTAATTGAAATTAGATTGTTACACATTAAAAGGCTAATTGTAGTCTCCAGAGTAACAAGTAATAAAAAATTTACAAAAATACAATAAGATGAATGAGAAGGAAATAAAAATAGTACGCTAAAATTAATCAAATATAAAGGAAGGAAGTCATAAAGGAATCGAGGAACACACGCACAGACACAAAAACAATAGATAGAGAACAAATAGAAAAATGGTATATATAGAAGTTCTCAAATATCAGGACTTGATGAGATTAAAATTTCTAATTAAAAAGCAGTGATTAGAATCTCACAAAAGAGGTGAAAGACCTCTACAATGAGAACTACACAACACTAAAGAAAGAAATTAAAGAAAACCTTAGAAGATGGAAAGATCTCCCATGTTCTTGGATAGGAAGAATTAATATTGTCAAAATGGCCATACTACCAAAAGTGCTATACAGATTCAATGCAATTCCAACTAAAATCCCAATGATGTACCTTACAGAAATAGAGCAAGCAATTATGAAATTCATCTGGAAGAATAAAAAACCCAGAATAGCTAAAGCAATCCTTGGCAGAAAGAGTAAATCAGGGGGTATCACAATGCCAGATCTTCAACTCTACTACAAAGCAATAGTAACAAAAACGGTATGGTATTGGTACCAAAATAGAAAGGTGGATCAATGGTACAGAATAGAGGACATGGACACAAACCCAAATAAATACAATTTTCTCATACTAGACAAAGGAGCCAAAAATATGCAATGGAGAAAAGATAGCCTCTTCAACAAATGGTGCTGGGGGAATTGGAAATCCATATGCAACAGAATGAAACTAAACCCATATCTCTCACCATGCACGAAACTAAACTCAAAATGGATTAAGGACCTCGGAATCAGACCAGAGACCTTGCATCTTATAGAAGAAAAAGTAGGTCCAGAGCTTCAACATGTCGGCTTAGGATCAGACTTCCTCAATAGGACTCCCATAGCACAAGAAATAAAAGCAAGAATCAACAACTGGGATAGATTCAAACTAAAAAGCTTTCTCTCAGCAAAGGAAACTATCAGCAATGCGAAGAAAGAGCCTACAGAGTGGGAGAAAATCTTTGCCAATCATACTTTAGATAGAGCACTAATCTCCAGAATCTATAAAGAACTCAAAAAACTCTACACCAAGAATGCAAATAATCCAATTGACAAATGGGCTAAGGAAATGAATAGACACTTCACAGAAGAAGATCTACAAGCAATCAACAAACATATGGAAAAATGTTCAACATCTCTAGTAATAAAAGAAATGCAAATCAAAACCACCCTAAGATTCCATCTCACCCCAATTAGAATGGCGATTATCAAGAATACAAGCAACAACAGGTGTTGGCGAGGATGTGGGGAAAAAGGTACACTCATACATTGCTGGTGGGGCTGCAAATTAGTGCAGCCACTCTGGAAAGCAGTGTGGAGATTCCTTAGAAAACATGGAATGGAACTACCATTTGACTCAGCTATCCCACTCCTTGGCCTATACCCAAAGGACTTACAATCAGCATACTACGGAGATACAGCCACATCAATGTTCATTGCTGCTCAATTCACCATAGCCAGATTGTGGAACCAACCTAGATGCCCTTCAGTTGATGAATGGATAAAGAAACTGTGGCATATATATATACAATGGAATATTACTCAGCCATAAAGAATGATAAAATTATGGCATTTGCAGGCAAATGGATGAAATTGGAGAATATCATGCTAAGAGAGATAAGCCAATCTCAAAAAAACCAAAGGACGAATGATCTCGCTAATAAGTGGATGATGACACATGATGGGGGGTGGGAGGGGTTAGTGTTAGGGTTAGAATTAGGGTTAGGGAGGTGGGGCAAGAATGGAGGAAGGAAGGACTGTATAGAGGGAAAAGAGGGGTGGGAGGGGTTGGGGGGAGGGAAAAATAACAGAATGAATCAAACAACATTACCCTATGTAAATTTATGATTACACAAATGGTATGCCTTTACGCCATGTACAAACAGAGAAACAACATATATCCCATTTGTTTACAAAAAAAAGCAAAAAAAAGCAGTGATTAGCAGAATAGCTTTTTTACAAAAATATCTAAGTATATGTTGTCTGCAAATTAATAAATAGGTAAAATTAAAAGGACAGCAATAAATATTTCATGCGAATAGTAGCTAAGAAAGAGCTGTGGTAGCTACTATCATTATACAAAATAGATTGTATATGAAAATTGTTCTGTCTGGCTTGGTGGCACACACCTGTAATCCCAGCAGCTCAGGAGGCTGAGGCAGGAGGATCTTGAGTTCAAAGTCGGCCTCAGCAAATGAGAGGCACTAAGCAACTCGGTGAGACCCTGTCTCTAAATAAAATACAAAGTAGGATTGGGGATATGGCTCAGGGTCAAGTGCCCCTGAGTTCAATCCCCAGCACCCCCTGAAAAAATAGTTCTAAAAGACAATTTTATATTTATAAAAGGATAAATCCCTTAAGAAGATATAACAATTACAAACATACATACCTAATCCTCAAATTATATGAAAAACAGAGAGAAATGGAGAAATATTTCCATAACAACAGTTGGAGACTTTACTACCCTACTTTCAATAATGAACAGAAGATCAACATATATATAAACAGAGAACTTGAAGAACACTATAAACCAAGTAAATATAATAGACATTATATATAATGCTCTAACTAACAAGAGAATATACAGAATATACATTCTTCTTAGTACATGAAATTTTCTCCAGGATAGAACATAAGTCAAGCCACAAAATGAGTCTCAATACATTTTAAAAGGATTAAGCTAATAAAATATATCTTCCCTGACCACAATGAAATAAAACTAGAAAACAGTAATAACAGAAATATGGAAAATTCACAAATATTTGGGAATTAAACTCCACACTCTTAAAAAACCAATAGGTCAAAGAGGAAAGCACAAGAGAAATCCAAAAAATAACAGCCAATAGTGTACAAAGTGAGAAGAAAAGTAAAAAGAAGAGTGATAGACTCATTTTGCACTGTGCAGATTTAAGAGCTACTGTCTACAGTGGATGGAATAAAAAAAAAAGATTTAATTATATATTATGAAAGTTACCAGTAAATGAACTATAGATATATTGTTTGGGGAGGAAAAGAGTTGAGCTGAATCTTCATCTACTATAATAACAAGTATTATATCTAAATCTCTAAATTAAAAAATAATATCAAATGAACTTAAAGACTTGACAGAAAAGGAGTCTTTAAAAAAGAGTAGCCCCAAAGATAAAAGGAAAACCAGGTGAATATGATATAAAGAAAGATGAAGAAAAAAGCCTTTCAACAATGAACAGTCACCTATGTCAAATGCTGTTAGGAGGTCAAGTAAAATGACTTAAAATTTAAAAACCAACACAGACATATTCCAGTTAAAAGCCCTTGGTTGAGATAAGTTCAAGCTCCAAATTTTATATGTAAGAGATTTTATAGGAATCAGATAACCACAAACTAAACTGAAGAAAAGTCTACAATCCCGTAAGTTATAAATAACTGATCTTGCATTAAAGTCTGTATTAATTATTCAGTATCTATCCCTAAAGGTTTTTTTTCCACCTTCATATATAAATGTCTTCATTTACTAGTTCTTAGGTCATTAAAAAGGAGTCAGATCAAGAGTATGCAATAGTGTTGCCATGGCACTTTGAACTTATTTATTGAAAACTTGCCAGAAATTGTGGATCCATTTCCTAAGGATTCTTTGCTACTTAGATATTAAAGAGAAGTTCATTTCTTTTCCTCCCCTTGTCCTTGCTCAAGCATTCTATGTGAGCTTTATATTTTTTCTTCTGAGAAAGAGGGAAAAAGCCAAAGTGAGGGGAAATACGATGATACTGGTGCTTTTTTACCAGGGACACTTATCTTCTTCTCAGTGCCTCTGACCAAGAAGGTACCAATCAGATGTCCTTCCATGCTTGAGTTCCCCTATACTTTCTTACTTCCTCTCTACTGAACGTACACATCACTTTTTCTAACTTTCTCAAACTCTTCCTCATGTTTCTTGCTTAAAAAGCCTGACTTCAAAGAATTCCCAATAAAAATTCTGAAAAATTTGGAAGTAACTAAAAGGCACAAAGGTATTTCATTTCTCTTGATTGCTTGTTTTTGAGACCATAAAAATAAAGACTCCATAATTTTAAGTTATTTTAGAGAGTTACATAAGTTTTGGCCAAAAGCTAAAAGTTCAAATGTCAAGAAAGAAACATTGTCTGAAATCCATCTGTCAGTTAGTTTTTCCAGACAGAAGAGCTATTTAATAAAAAAAGACACTCCTGCACTTACTGTAGCTGTCAGTACTGATAAAACCTGAACAGGGAACACCCCAACAAGAGCAAAGTATACATGGTAGAGACCAGGAGATAGAGCTGATTATTTGTTGAATACTTTGAGTCCTGTTTCTAAACTCAGTTACACATCAGTAACTTCAGTCTACAGTAGGAGTTTCAATTGTTCTCTCCTGTAGTGACCTTTACTTCTACTGTTCCAAGAACCCACTTCCAAGGCCATGTATAACATTCTTAATGTTATTCCCTAGATATAATCTACCTCTAAAATTTTCAACATCAAAAACCCAAGGACTTAGGAGGCTTAGGAAGGAGGATCCCAAGTTTGAGGACAGCCTGAGCAACTCAGACCCTGCTCAAAATAAAAAATAAAAAAGGGATTGGAGATTATAGCTCAGTGCCCTCTGAGTTCAATTCCCAGAACTGAAAAACAAAAACAAAAACAAAAACATCAACTCACCCTGACCATAAATTCCAACTATTTTAATTCATTATGAATCCTCTCATTTCATATTACTTAAGGTTCAACTTCATTTAGATTTTTAATTGAAGAAATATGAAATTTTCTCTCAATCTGTTGACAAGCCTATTCTTCAATTCCTTAAAATCTAGCCTAGAACACATGACCATCATTTTTAATATTTTATCAGTTATTTTTAGTTATACATGAGACCATAATTCATTTTAATATAATTATATATACAGGGAGTATATCTACTTCTAATTAGAACCGCTGTACCTTTCTTTCCCCTTCTCTTTCCCCACCCTCTGCTCCCTTCTCTCTAATGATTTCTCTGCCACTTACCAATAATTATTTTTTAAATTAAAAAACAATGAATTTCTTGTGGATGAACATGATGGTGGGAATCACTGTGGTATACTGATATATGTAAATAGGAAAGTTATGTTAGATTCATTCTACCATCTTTCTTTTTCCTATTCCCCTTCCTTCCTTTCATTCCCTTTTGTCGAATTCATTGAACTTCTATTCTTCCGTCCAACTCCATTAATGTGGGTTAGCTTCCACATATCAGACAAAACATTCAACCTTTACTTTTTTGGGATTAGCTTATTTCACTTAACATGATAGTCTCTAGATCCATCCATTTACTGGCAAATGTCATAAAATCATTCTTCTTCATGGTTGAGTAATACTCTATCGTGTATATATACCACATTTTCCTTATCCATTCATCTATTGAAGGGCACCTACCTTTGGCTCCATAGTTTAGCTATTGTGAATTGTGCTGCTACAAACATTGATGTGGCTACATCACTGCAGTATACTAATTTTAAATCCTTTGGATATATATCAAGGAGTGGGATAACTATGTCAAATGATGTTCCATTCCTACTATTTTGGGGAATCGCTATACTGCTTTCCAGAGTGGTTGCAAAAATTTTCAGTCCCACTAACAATATATGAGTGTACCCTTTTCCACTTCCCCGCCAACATTTATTATTACTTATATTCTTTATAATTGCCATTCTGGCTGGAGTGAGATGAAATTTCAGTGTAGTTTTAATTTGCATTTCTCTAATTGTTGAACAGTTTTTCATGTTGAACAGTTTTTCATATTTGTTGACCATTTATATTACTTCTTTTGAGAAGTGTCTGTTTAGTTACTTTGCCATTTGTTGATTGGGTTGTTTGGTTTTTTGGTGTTAAGTTTTTGAGTTCATTGTATATCCTGGAGATGAACACCCTACCTGAGGTGCAGACAGCAAACATTTTCTCCCATTTGTAGGCTCTCTCTTCACACTCTTCATTGTTTCCTTTGCTGTGAGGAAGCTTTTTAGTTTAATGCCATCACATTTATTTATTTTTTATTTTACTTTTTGTGCTACAGGAGTCTTGTTAAGGAAGTCAGTTCCTGAGCTAACATGTTGGAATGTTAGGCCTACATTTTCTTCTGGTAGATGCAGAGTCTCTGGTCTCATTCCTGGGTCTTTGATCTACTTTGTATTGAGTTGTGTGCAAGGTGAGAGATAGGGGTTTAGATTCATTCTACTACATTTGGATTTCCAGTTTTCCCAGCACCACTTATTTAAATGGCTATTTTTTTATCCCATGTATGTTTATGGCACCTTTCTTGAGTATCAGATAACTATATTTTTTGTGGGTTTGTCTCTGTGTCTTCTATTTTAGTGGTCTTCAAGCCTGTTTTGTTACCAATACCATATGTTTTTGTTACTATAGCTCTGTAGTATAATTTAAGGTCTGGTATTATAATGCCTCCTGCTTTGCTTTTCTCAGTAAGAACTGCTTTGGCTATTTCTGGTCTCTTACTTTTGCAAATTAATTTCATACCAAGAGCAATATTTGTTATTTTAATGGGAATTGTATTAAATCAGTATAGCACTTTTTGGTAGTATGGACATTTTGACAATATCCAAGAATGTGGGAGGTCTTCCCATCTTCTAAGTTGTTCTTCAATTTCTTTCTTTAGTGTTCAGTAGTTTTCAATGTAGATGTCCTTCCCCTCTTTTGTTAGACTGATTCCCAATTATTTTATTTTTTGAGGCTACTGAGAGTGGGAGAGTCTTCTTATTTTTTCTTTCAGTATATTTATCAAGAGTATAGATATGTGATTGATTTATGACTGCTGATTTTGTATCCTAGTACTTTGCTGAATTTACTTATGAGTTCTAGAAGTTTCTGGTGGAGTATTTTTTGGCTCTTCTAAACATAGGATCTTGTCATTGGCAAATAGGAATAGTTTGAGCTCTTCTTTTCCTATTCATAATTCCTTCAGTTTCTTTCTCTTGCCCAATTCTTCTGGCTTGAGCTTCAAGAACAATGTTGAATAGAAGTGGGCATCCCTGTCTTCTTCCTCTTTTTAAAGAGAATGCTTTCAGTTATTCTGTATTCAGCATGATGTTGACCTTGGGTTTGGCATATATAGCTTTTACAATTGTTTTAGTCAGTTCTTTTTCACTGCTGTGACTAAAAGACTTGACAAGAACAATTTTGGAGGAAGAAAAGTTTTCAGAGGTTTCAATTCATAGACAGTAGTCTCCATTCCTCAAGGTTTGAGGGGAGGCAGAACATCGTGGCAGAAGAGTGTAGGGGAAGGAAGTGGCTCACATGATGATCAGGTAGGAGGAAGGGAGGGATATATATATATATAGAGAGAGAGAGAGAGAGAGTCCACTAACCAGATACAAAATATATACCCTAAAGACATGTCCCCAATGACCCACCTTCTCCACCACACCCTACATGCCTTCAGTCACTATTCAGTTAATCCCATCAGGGAAACAATTCATTGATTGAATTAAGGCTCACATAATCCAATCATTTCTCCTTTGAACCTTCTTGTATTATTTCACACATGAGCTTTGGGGGACACCTCACATCAAACTACAACAACAATGTTGAGGTATGTTTCTTCTTTCCCTAGTTTTTCTAGTGTTTAATAAATGAACAGATGATGCATTTTGACAACTGCTTTTTCTGCATCTATTGAGATAATCATGTGATTTTTGTCTTTAAGTCTATATATGTGGTGAATTATATTTATTGGTTTCTGTATGTTCAAACAAACTTGTATCACTGGGATGAAAACCATTTGATCATGGTACACTATCTTTCCACTGTGTTTTTGTGTGCAATTTGCCAGTATTTTATTGAGAATTTTTGCATCTATGTTCATCAGGGATATTGGTTTGAAGTTTTTTTTCCTTTCTGTATCTTTGTCTGGTTTTAGTATCAGGGTGATACTAGCTTCATAAAATGAGTTTGGTCGAGTTCCCTCATTTTCTGTTTCATGGAATAATTTGAGGAAGACTGGTGTTAGTTGTTCTTTAAAGAACTGGTAGAACTCAGCTAGAAACCCCCAGTCTGGGTTTTTCTTTGTTGTTAGGCTTTTGCTGGCTTCTTCAATTTCATTACTTGAATTTGATCTATTTAAATTTTCTATATCCTCCAAGTTCAATTTGGGTAGGTCATATATGTCCAGGAAACTGTCAATGTCTTCAAGATTTTCTAGCTTATTGAAGTATAAATTTTCAAAATGGTTTCTGTATTTCAGTAGTATCTGTGGTGATATTTCCTTTTTCATCATGAATTTTAATAACTTGAGTTTTTCCCTCTTTCTTTTGGTTAGTTTGGCTAAGGGTTTATTGGTTTATTAATTTTGTTTATGCTTTCAAAAAACAAACTTTTTGCATGGTTGATCTTTTGTATTATTTCTTTAATCTCAATGTCATTGATTTTGGCTCTGATTTTAATTATTTCCTGTCTTCTATTGATTTCGATGTTGATTTGTTCTTCTTTTTCTAGGGCCTGTTATGTACTGTTAGATTTTTATTGGGTATCTTTATATTCCTTACTATATGAGTTCAGTGCTGTGAACTTTGCTCTGGGAACTGCCTTCATAGTGTCCCTGAGATTTTAATGTTGTATCAGTATTCTCATTTACCTCTAAGTATATTTTAATTTCACCCCTGATTTCTTCTGCTATCTATTCATCATTCAAAAGTGTACTAGTCTCCACGTTTTAAAGGGGTTTCTTTTTTTTATCTTATTGATTTCTAATTTCATTCCATTATGATCTGGTAGAATGCAAGGTATCATCTCTAGTTTTTAATAATTGCTAAGATTTACTGCTTGGTCTGTTTAATAAAATGATCCATATACTGCTGAGAAGAAAGTATATTTAGTCATTGATGGATGAAATATTCTATATGTGTCTGTTATGTCCAAATTAATTGTATTTTTTAATTCTATAGTTTATTTAGTTTTTGTTTGGAAAATCTATCTGGTGATGAGACAGGTATTTTAATGTCACTCAGTATTATTGTAGTGTGATCTATTTGCTTCTTGAAGTTGAGAAGGGTTTGTTTGATGTATGTAGATGCTCCATTGTTTGGGGCATAAATATTTATGATTGTTATTTCATATTGTTCTATGATTCCTGTAAGCAGTAGGAAATGACCTTCTTTGTATCTTCTGACTTTGGTTTCAAGTCTACTTTATCTGATATGGGAATAGTAACCCCTGCTTGCTTATGAGATCAATGAAAATGATATTTTTTTCCCATCCTTACACCTTCAGTTTGTGGATGTCTTTGCCTAAAGGTCAGTTGCTTGGAGACAGCATATTGTTGGGTATTGTTTTCTAATACAATCTTCCAGTCTGTCTTTTGACTGATGAGTTTAGACCTTCTGCATTCAATATTATTATTGAAAGATTATTTTATTCCATTACTTTGACTTATTTCAAGTTTTTAAGTTTAATTAAATTCTTTGATTGACTCTTCTTCTAGTGTAGTTCCACTCTCTGCTGGTTTTCATTTTTATTTTTCATTTCTTCTTCATGAAATATTTTGTTGAGTATGCAGCCTTTCTAGTTGTGAAATTTTTTTAGCTTTAGTTTATCATGGAAGGATTTTATTTCATCTTCAATTCTGGAGCTTAACTTTGCTGGCACAATATTCTTGGTTGGAATGCATTTTCTTTCCAAGACCTCTTAGGTTTTAGGGTCTGGGTTGAGAAATTGTTTGAGATCAGGATTGATTTACCTATAAATGTGACCAGTAATTTTTCTCTAGCAGCTTTTAAAGTTCTAGTTCTGTAAGTTTTGCATTTTCATTACAATGTGCCTTGGAGTGGGTACATTGTGATTTTGCATATTTGCAGTCCTATATGCCTCCTATATTTGATTTTATTTTTCAATCTTAAGGTTTGGAAATTTTTCTGATAGTATCTCATTGAAAAGATTGTGCATTCCTTTAGTTTGTATTTCAGTGCCTTCATTTATCCTGATCAATCTTAAATTTGTCCTTTTAATGTTATCTTTTATTTCTTGAAAATTCTGTTCATGGTCTCTTAATATCTTTCTCCATGATCAGCTTTATTTTCAAGATTATATACTTTGTCTTCATTGCCTCGAACTCTCTTTCAAGTGGTCTATATATTGGTAATACTTTCCACTGAATTTTTAATTTGCTTTTTTGATTCCTTCATTTTGAGGATTTCTGATTGATTCTTTTTCAGAATCTCTGTCTCCTTATTGAAATAATCTTTCACTTTTTGTATTTTCTCTCTGATTTCACTCTTGACATCATCTTTTACTTCATATAACAGTTTATGAACTTTCTAAATTCCTTCTCTGACATTTTCTCCATTGTGTTGTCAATGGAGTCTGTTATTGAGGCATTTTGCATTGTTTGGGATGGTTCTTTTCTTTGCTTTTTCATGTTGTTTGCGTGTCTACCCATTTATCAGCATGAATCTGAAGTAGTAAAGCTTCTATCCTATGAACTTATAATGTCCCTGTAGGTTTTTGGTACCTCACAGATTAGGGGGAGACAAATAATATCAACAACCAATTCAAAGAATATACAGCATTAAACTAAATATGTAGTTCCTACTATGTAATCTACAAAGTTATTGGAATAATAAACAAATGGTATGATTAGCAATTCCCATCAGAAAAAAAACAGTAAGTTATGTATTATGTCTGGCATTAAAATCAAACAACATGTGTCATCTATGACTTCCACAGCATTAATAATTCCCACAGCATTAGTGGTCGAAACCAGCATTATATAAGCCAATTATTGCTAAAAGATGTTAATAATAGAGTTAAATTAAGAGGGAAGAATAATAAGTGGGTAGAAAAGAGTTGGCAATTTCAAAAGGTTAACAGGGAGAATGCAGGAGTGATGTCAGATGTGATGGTCATGAGTGAGGAGGAGAGAAAATAAAAGTAAAAAATTAATGAAAGAGTGAACCATAGAATCTGGCAGTTAACAAAAGAAAAGCAAGAATGAGAAACAAGGGAAACAGACAAATATACTCATCAAAACTCCTAACTCTCAAAGACAAAGAAAAATGACTGACTACCTTCCAAAATTTCTACAAATGAGAAAAAAGAAACAAATATGTATGTGTATAAATGTCCATGAACCATTGACAGAGAGCATGCTTGCACAGATACACGAAAGAGAGAGAGAGAGAGAGAGAGAGAGAGAGAGAGAGAGAGAGAGAGAGAGAGAGATCCTTGAGGAAAAAATTAAGGGATCATTTCCATTGAGGTGGTCAAAATAGTCAAGAGAATATATGTTCACTGTCTGTGCCCAACTATCTTTCTTTCTGTTTCTTCTTAAGACATGTACTGAGCACAGGCATAGGGGCTGTGAACTGTCAAACACTTCCTCTTTTTGTGTTGCTCACCAAGTTGCCAGCTGGAGTTAAAAAATTCCCAGCTTCCCTTTGGGCAGTATGAGGTAGGGTGGGAAAGGAAGTACTTTCAGCTGGGGTTTTGTCTGCCACAACCTGATAGATACACTTCCAGAGTGGGACCGCTACAGAGTTCTGTGAGAAGAGTTCCTGAAGGCGGGGCTTAGGTCTAGTCAAGTCACAGGTGCTTTGTTGGGTGGTGACTGCTCCAGAGATATTAAGTCAATGCACATCTAGGGCCTGCAGTTGCCAATCTCTGCTGGGAGCTGTACCCTAGAAGACTACCTGGGTTCCACTCATGGGGCAGGGAAGCCAATCCTTCATGGTTTCTGTTGCCTGAAGATACTGCCTTTCCAGGCTTATCACGCTTAGTCCCTGAGTGTATTCACAGTCCCCATTCAAATTTCCGACCTGCTTCAACTGGTCCTGCAAACTGCCAGACTCAAAGTGAATGAAGAGTCAGGATCCCCTTGGCCTCTCTGACTTGTATACCCTTGGGTAAAATATCTCTAAGCCTGTTTAGTTCTCTTTCTTAGGCACAGCCTAGGTCACATGCAGGTGCCTGGCACAACCATGTAAAGGGCCCATCTCAGATCTCCTGGTTCTCATAAGCTGCTGGCACAGCAAGGTTGCCTCAAGATGGCTCCTGCATCAGCTTTCCAGGAACAATTGGGAAATATGAGGCATCTTTCATGCACCGTATATTGTGCAGTACAGTCTCTGGATCAACCTAAGGCAGACTGCCCCTCAGATCTCAGGATTTTCTACATTAAGTCTGTCCTTTGTATTTCTCAGCACTTTCCCTCCTTTTGTGCTAATGCTGCTGCTACTGCTAGTAGCTTGGCTTCGATGCTGTCTTTTTTCTTTTTTTATGTACCACAAGTTTCTAAGTCTCTAAGGCACTCTGACCATCCAATATTGAGTTTTAGTGAAACCCCTCTTTCACCCACCTGCCACAGAAGTAGTATTCCTGCTGCTTGAATCCTGAGTCATGGAGCAATAATAAATATGGCTTTCCTCTACTCTGCCATCTTGTGGTCCCAGACTCATCATTTTTATCCTTTGTCATTCCCATTGAGGCTTTTTATTTCTTGTCTTCAACCCCTTACCTCCTTGCTCTTTATCAGACATTGGTTTCTCTACTGTGTTCAAGTTACTATGTGCTTCTAGATCAAACTCACCCAACAATTCAGAGTGTAAGTGCTATCATTTCAGTGTCTCTAACCTCATTTAGTTCCTCAGAATTTTCCTTTAACATTTAAATATCTTCTCACTTAGCCACCTCTCAATATCAACAAGACCATGAAAAATGGAGAGACATTCCATATTTCTTAAAGTATGTTATCATCATAACAATGTTAATTCTTCTGAATAATAAATCAATATATTTAAAATAAGATTCTCAACACTTATTTTATATTTAGATTCAATGATTTTTAAAGTTTATATGGAAGAGCAGGTATGTGAGAACTGAAAATTAAAAAGAACTATCCCTATTAATTATTAAAATTTGCTATAAAACTACTATAAAAGAATCTGGTATTGGGATCAAAACAGATGAGTATATTAATAAAATGGAATAGACAGTTCACAAATATATCTACATATGTACATGACTTGACATAAAGATGGTATTATTAAAAAAGAAAAAATATTTAATTAAGAAAGACTACTAGAAAATTGACCAGTTAATTAAAATAAATCAGGTTAGACCATCATCTAACTTCCTATACAATAAAAGTAAATTCAGTATATTAAAGGACTTTTAAAAATCTTATTAAAATTTTAGGATAACATATGCAAGATTACTTGGATAAATGCAGAACTGGAAAACCTTAAGTAGAAAAACATTTAAAAAATCAGAAATAGCACTTATGCATATTATTTTATAAATCTAAATACATTTAACATTATACAGTGTGAGAGCTCTAACTCAGTAAAATTATATTTTGATATTTAAATGGTGTTAAAAATACCTCTAGGGCTATTTAGAGTTGGTATATTACATAAATCATCAATCAGAATTTCTATTTTTGTTGCCTTATTTCTTTAACTGAAACAGCTCTTACATGTGGTTTCCCAACTGAGCTAGAGGAAATACACTGATTAATATAAAATCCTATAATTAAAATTTAGAAAGTTTGTCTAAAAATATGGCAGACTCTCACTCCAGAAAATATGTAAAACATTATTTAAATGCCTCCAAAATAATTTCCTTTGGTACATTCTTTGCATGTGAATAGCTTAAAGAAATCTTGCTAAAAATCTGAATTGAAAGTCATACTATATTTAGTTTGAAATGTGTTTCAACATTTGGTTAAGGTAACAAAACAAATGGGTTTCATTAAATTAAAACTTAAATATATTTTATCTTTTATTTTTGATTTTACCATTGAATTATGTATATATATATTTAAGTTACATATATATCATAAAGAATATATATATATATATACACACACACAGACACATATATATGCTATAGGCTTTATGTCCCTCTCATTTTCTTGATTCCAATATGCTTTCTTGACAGTAAATTAAATATGTGGAGTCTAAACAGCGTAGTTAGAACTGATCATTCTATGATACAAGAAAAGAGGTGTGAAGCAGCTGGAAGAAACAGATCATATGGAACACAGTTGGAGTAAATAATCAGATTTTATGCTGATTTGCTTACTACTGTTTGCTAATAAGTAAGGTTTTGTGCTGGCTGCTAGGGATACAACAGTGGTCAAGAAAATCAAGATTTCCTTTTCTTATGAAATTTGTATTGACATCACTGATATGAAACAACTAATTGTCAACTAGTTATTTAACTGTGGCTAGAGTAAGTACTAAAGAAGGGGAAATGCAGGATACTGGGAGAGAACAGAGATAACTGATCTAATCTCTGAAGTTAGAGAAGGTATTGAGGAATGTGAGGGTCAAACAAGACAAGGATGGGGAAGTAGGGCAAGGAAGTGGTATCTGGGCAGCAGAAGACTGTTCCTATAAGAAAGGTTCTAAGGTAGGAAGTAAATGGACTAAGAGGAAGTCGGTGAGGTTGCAGCCTCAGAAGGTGGTTAATGGTGAGGGATGGCACTGGTGAGGTGGCCAGAGTGCCTCATAGGATGTACTAAATAATCTAGACTTTTTTCCTATGAAAAATAGGAAACCACCAAAGGGTTTCTTTTTTTATAAATTTAAATCAGGGAAATCTTAGAGTCAGATTTATATTTTTAATCTTTCCATCTTATTAATTTAAACTTCCCCTTTCAGTAAGTTTTCTTATGAAAATTACTCTTTCAGAATAATTACATGTGAAAAGTTTTCCCATCTCCACTCCAAATTCAATTCTCTAAAGACACAAGTATCTTGAAGAATACCACTGCATACCCTGTTTCCTCTGGAAATGCAGAGATGGTGCTTCCGTCACTCTGACAAGGGTCCTGAGGAGGAGAATCAGAATCTTTTCTATCTGGGTTTGTAGAGATATTGGTCACTCGTTGTTGCAAGTCCCACTTTCGAGCTACGTTGTTAATTGTTAATCTTTTCTTCTCCTATAAAAAAGTAAATTGTAACAAGAATTATATAGTGTAAATTTTTGAAAGAGAATCCAAGGAGCATATTGTTGTACCTTCTTAAAACTCTTTTGAAAAGAGACTTCCTTACACATAGCTACCCAATACACATTCTAAAACAAAGTTCAAGAGGCCTATATTTATCTTGTATACCCAAATATATCAATAATGGTCTATCATCCTAAAGAAAAAAATATATACAAAACATAATTAGTACTTAGGAACTTAATTTATTAAAAATAAACATAACCACTGGATAGTGAAAATATACTATCTGAAATTTTAATTTGACAGAAATTTATATGCCTCTGTCTTTAAACATAGCAAGGAAAACTAATAAACATTTAAATTTTCCTACCCAATAATTAGGACAAATAAGATGGAATAATTGCAGTAGCAGGAACTTCAAACCAGCATTTGAAGTTTCATAGTATAAACTGTCATGTCAGAGAAATAAAAAAAAAAATACTGTTTGAACTACTAAAAGAAATTATGGTTGGGCATAGTGGTGCAAGCCTGTAATCCCAGCGACTCCGGAGCCTGAGGCAGGAGGATCATGAGTTCAAAGCCAGCTGCAGCAACTTAGCAAGGCACCTTTAAGCAACTCAGTGAGACCCTGTTTCTAAATAAAATACAAAAAAAGAGCTGGAGATGTGGCTCAGTGGTTAAGCACCCCTGGTTTCAATTCCCAGTACCAAGAAAGAAAAAAAAAATAAAATAAAAGAACAGAAAAGAAATCATGCTAGGCTGAAATTCTGCTAGATATCTAGAATCATTCTGGAAGAAAAGGAAAGAAATTAATCCATCATATGCAACAGATGCTTTACAGTAGTGGTTCTTAAACTTTAGAGTGCCTGAAATCACCTAAAGGACTTTAAAATCAGACTGCTGAATCTCACCCTATTCTGATTTAGTGTCTTTGGACTAGGACCTATGAGTCTGAAGTCTAGCATGCTTCCACCTCATGCTAATGTTACTAGTTCACAGACCTCACTTTGAGAACTACTGACTTAAGACATTAGAGGTCAATTTTCTCACAGAAACCCTATTGAGAAAAGCAGATCTAAGTTACTGAAGGAAATTATACTAGATTATAATGTTTAAATCCCATTTATGGATAAAAAGTATTTGTGCCAGTTAATTTTTTACTACCAAATATTATCATTTTAAAATGGTTAATCAATTAGATCAGGATGCCAAAAATAGATACTTTCTCTTTCTTTCCTATGAATATAATCTTCCAATGAAAAAATCAGCTGAGTAAGATATTCATTGCTCTTATTCGTCTGTTAGGAAGAGTCTCTGTCCATCTCCTCAGAGCCTATATACATGTAGAATAATTATATTTAGTTGTGTCTCTCTTTTTTCTGTATTTCTTTAAGATTCTAGCATGTGTGTGTGGCATTGGGTAGGAATGAAAAGTGATGTGACTTGCTTAATTAAATGAAACTTTTTAAACTTTGTTTCTCTATTTAAAATGTTTTTAGGCCTGGGTTTTTTTTCTTATTATTTGGTATTTCAAATTTGTATAGTTAAGTGGGTAACATTTATTATGTGTATAATTTGGAGATGTCTTGATATTTTATAAATGTCTCCTTATGTAATACAAGTAGGATTCTGCTATTCTACTGTAAAAACATTATCTCCCTAATCTGTAATAAAAAGGCATCTTACTTCAAGGAATTTTACTTCTGTTATTTACTGATGACTATGCCAAGTCAATTCTTAATCTAAGCAATGCTGTTATTTTTACTTAGTGCCAAGGTCACAGGATCCATGAATTTGGCTTTCTGGCTGACAGGGGTTGGCAGAGAATAATATACTTACTGTGGTTTAGATAACAGGGCTTAGAAAAAAGGCACTGAAATAACTTTACACTATAGGGTATGTTAACAAATTTGTAACAAGACAGTCTTTGAAAATGCAAACATTTTCTTATACCCATAAAAAAGTTAAGCTTCCTTTACTTGGGTTATTAAAATCAAATCAAAACCAGGTAGACTAAGAGAATGGATAATTTTATTGGGGACAGGAAAAAGGAGTGTAAGACAGGATTGTATCCTGAGGTCAGGTGGGGATCCACTGGCTGGCCAGGAGGCCACAAGAGGGCTCTAGATATCTACGGAGCAAGAAAAAAAAAGAAAAAAAAAAAAAAAAACAAAGAAGCCAAAGAAAAGTTGGATTATGTTATAGATTCTCCATGGCAAAAGAAGGTACCCAATGCACAGTTTATTCTCAAAGATCATTTAAATATTTGGCATATCAGCTATAATTATGTTTGGAATTGCTAGATTGTTATCAATTGCCAAGTCTATATTAAAGTGACTTAGATGATGCAAAATTTCAACTTCTTCTATTTGAGTCTATTTACAGTCCAGGCAAGACCACACTGGTATATGCCATAAATACCACTTCTCTTCATTCCCAAGGATACAAGAAAAATAGAAAGAAGAGGAACAAGGTAGAAGATGCAGATTTATGAAATCTTGCCCTTCTTTCTACTCAGCCCATCCCATTTTCTTAATGATCAATATGTAGTACTACATGAAAATAATCCTCAGAAAAGGCTAAATATCTGTCATGATTCCAGCTCTGAATGAGGGCTTGAATCCAGATCTACTGATTTCTCACGCTTCTCTTCTTATTAAAAGTAAAAGAGCTAACTAAGTAGAATTAAAGAGTTCTACTTAGTGACTTTTAAGGAAAACATTAGCTGTTTTCCAACATTTTCATAAAAATGTTCCAAATATTCTTTTAAATGTTTGCTAAATATTTAATGGTACATTTCCCCACACGCTGATGCCAAGAAGCAACTGAATTGGGTATATAACAATTTTTTTCAGTTGAAAGGTGAAGTCAAGTATGATTTGGTGCTATCGGCAATTCTACTTAAACTGGAAGGAAGCCTTATAGATAAATAATTAACAGAATTTCTTTGTTCATTCTTCCTTTCCATACTCTAGAGCTCATACGAGAGTGTTCTATAAGTCTGAGATCTTTATTTTCTGAACACATGTATGCACGTATGTTTTTCCATTCTTTCATTTATTTACTTGTTCACTTATGTGTCTGGTAGAAGCAACCGCACGATAGGGAATACTATTTTTTTAAATGAACATGCAATGGTAAATCTCACTCTTACAGATTTTTAAAAATACTACCAATGGCTTTATTTCCTGTAAACCAGGGTATTTGGGGCCAGCTCTTGAGGATATTTCAATATAGGAAAGAATAAAGTTCTGTTGGCTGAATCAGTAAAAAGGCAGAGATATCAGAAGAGGGCTTAGGCATATCTAATTAATGGTATAAGGGGTAACAAAAATTTGGAAGGACTCAGAAGGTTAAAGATAATAACAGGTGAGGAAATTAGAGCACATTTAATAATGGTAAACTCTGGTTCCTCTATTTTGATCTTGTAATCCTGGGTTGAAAGGGTTTGGGAACAACTTCTGTTGTTAATACAGAAATCATTTTCAGAGTAAAACACAGATTTCAAGTGTACAGTTTGATCATTTTTTGACAAATGCATGTACTTGTTTAACTCATATCCCTATGAAGATAAAGAACACTTCAATCATCCAAGAGAATTCTCTGTTTTGCTAACCCTACTTCATAGAACTATATGTACCTACTAATAATTTTTGGTATTCTGAACATCATTTTAATTTTAAAGAGAAAAATACCTAAACAGGATAAGAATGAAAACTGATAATCAGGATGATAGCCTTAGTTTTAGAACATAGTCCAGGCAAATCCTGTCTTAATAAAACTTAATATAGAATTTTTTACAGAAAACATTTTATTTAAGGAAAATATATCCAATAAGCTCACTCACTTAAAGCAGTTTTAAAACAAATTTTCATTCCTAAATTCCTCAAAATCTTTACCACTTCTATGGTAAAGGAACAAACTGAGAAAATTTTAAATTTAAACATCTATACATTGGGGATTGCAATTTCTTGGCAATTTACTGAGGCCCTAGGCAACCCACCAAGACACTGTCTCAAAATAAAAAAGTAAAAAAGCATTGTGGTTCAGTGGTTAAGTGCTTCTGGGTTCAATTCCTGGTACAAAAAAATAAAGCAAAAAAAAAAAATCATTCAAAACAAAACATGTAGCAGAACTCCTCAAAAATAACAGTAAAGCCATGTGTGGTGGCACATGTCTGTAATCCCAAAGACTCAGGAGGCTTAGGCAAGAAGATTGCAAATTCAAGGCCAGCCTCAGCTTAGCAAGGTCCTAAGCAACTTAGAGAGATCCTGCCTCAAAAAATAAAAAGGGCTGGGATGTGGCTCAGTGGTAAAGTGCCTCTAGATTAAATCCCCAGTACCAAAAAAGAAAAGAAAAATCACAACAAATATATATATGTACATATATACACATACATGTATCAGTTAAAAAAATACATAGGTATATCAGTAAAGATGACAGTATTATAGTGCCATTCAAGTTGAAATTGCACATGCCAGAGGATGGACGCACATGGTGATGCACTGGTTTAAAACAAATGCTGTAACCTCTATTATATTTATTTTTCATCTTTCAAAATTTTCCAGCTCTTGCATTTGTTTTATAATGTATATTGTAATTACTAAGTGCAGGTTTATTTATAGATAGTAACTTATCTAGGAGTGCTTGTTTACAAAAATCATACTACTGAGAATAATGCACAATTTAAAGTTTAGAAACCAATCTTCCAATAGATAAGCTAGCTAGTTCAGTGTATGTGCATGTGTGCACACACAAGAATGCAGGTAGCAGAGAAAATACCTTAAGCAAAGATTGTTTATGACTTTCCCGCTTCTTCTCTTCCTCTTTTTTGGCTACTACAGATGCCATACGCCTTTCTTCTTCCTAAAAAAGAAAAAAAAAAGTTTCGCAAAAATACGATGAAATATTTAATCATTTTTTAATGTTGAATATTTTTGGTCCTCAAAGTCTGATTTTTCTTCTTAAGGGATACGCTGATTGCTAACAGAAAATAGGTCCTCAAAGAAAAAGTATGTTTTTCTTTAGTTTCTTCTTCCTTCCTAATCCTTAAAAAAAATGTATTCTTAACTCTACTCCAAACTCTACAGGTAAGATGAACCTAGGTAATTAGTACAAACAAAGAAAAAAGAGTAGAATAAAGGAGGAGTCTTTTGTGTATTTTTCTTTTTATAATTTTCCTTTGAAATTTTGTCAATCATACTTCAGTGAAGTTGGAAAAAATAAAGACTATGAAATATATTACTGTTCAGTTCACAAAATTAAAAAAAAATCAGTCATAATTCCAATACTCTCACAATTTCTATGTATAGGTTTGAATATTTTACAATGAGTACATTTTATAAAGTAGTAACCTGTTGATACAGATTGTACCTTTCCCCCCTGAAGAATGTCAAATTTTAATAAATTTTAATAATTTAACTTTTTACTTTTCATTACCATAAGATTTATAGGTAGTAAAAAGATGTTGTAATTTGAGAAAACAATTTCTTCTTTCAAGATAAGCTTGAAAATACCCTCAGAAAAACTATAAAAAGTAACTTGGTACAACTAAGTAACTAAGCAGTACTCTCATAAATGAAATTAATTCAATGGTGGGGGTATTCAACATTAGATTACACATAGTTGAAGAGAGAATCAGTCAACTGGAAAAAATTTAGGGGAAAATTTCCTATATGCTTTCATAGTACCTGGTACCTCCATCAAAGCACTTAACTTGCTACATTTTAATTATCGCTAGCTCCATTCTTTCTGCCTCCTGCCCCATATGTTAAGCTCTATGAATATATCAGACTTAAATATACATTAAAGGAATGAACTATACATCTTCACATATCAGTTCAAGAATTTCCTAAATCTATAACTGATAATCATATGGTAGACAATTTCTAGGAATTTTAGTTATGTTCGTATATTGACTTCCATAAATGTAGTAATAATTTACATTTCCTACTAGAAGTGAACATTTGATTAAAACCTGATGGGCAGTCAGAACTAAAGGCATTAGCATAAAAAGATATCAAATATTCCTGTATATTCCCAAGTTCAGGTCACACTGTGAGATAGTACTTTTTGCCCCCTGGAAGATAAGTATGGCCATATGACTCACTTTGGCCAATGTCATATAAACAAAAGTAACATGTATTTACTTCTAGATGGAAGTTTTCAAAGACAAGTATGACGCAGCTGTTTTCTCTCTCGCCTCTACTGTAGTAAATAAAAGAAAGTTCCAGATGGGGGGTACTTGGAAAGCCTGAGCCCTCCAATGACAAAAACTAAAAACAAGGATCCCAGGCTACATACCATGGACAGATAGATTATTTTAAACTTGTTGATTTAGCCCACTGCAGTTAGAGAAGTTGATACCAAAGCAAAATCTAGCCTGTCCTCACCAAGACATATGTTATAGTAGAATTAAGGAAGGTCAAAGCAGCTATGAAAATATATTCCACAAGGTGAGCCATCATACTTGTTCCTGACTTAAGATAAAGACTTAAGATAAAGAAATACACTTAAAAAATACACAAAATACACAAACATAAATTATTACAGAGTTAAAAAAAGAAAACTAGAAAAGCATTCACTAGAAGATTCTAATTTCAGAAATGAGGAAACTATGCTCTAAGAAGTTAGTAACTCATATGAGGTCACACAGTTAGTGACAACATGAGGATCAGAATCAGAAGCCATGTCTTGCCATGAAAATTGTAGTGTATTTTTATAATAAAGATATATTTAAATTTTTTAAAGTTAATTTTAGAGAGATGAAAAAAGTGAGATCAGAATTCATCAGAAATCTGCCACATGATTTAGTTGTTTTAAAGGGAATGGAAATTCAATGTGAGTTTTGACAAATTTCAAGTGCTTTTTCTCAAAATGGAAGATAATTCTTATTCCTTTAAAAAGCTAAATAGAGGTAATGAGGAGAAATAAACTGAATAAAAAATTCAGGCTGGGTGCAGTGGGACACACCCATAAACGCAATGGGAGGGGCCTGGGAGACTGAGGCAGGAGGATCATGAGTTCAAAGCCAGCCTCAGCAAAAGCGAGGTGCTATGCAAATCAATGAGACCCTGTCTCTAAATGAAATACAAAATAGGGTTAGGGATGTGGCTCAGTGGTAGAGTGCTCCTGAGTTTAATCCCCAGTACCAAAAAAAAAAAAAAAAAATTCAGAACTCTGATTCTTAGCATTGCAAAATAGCCGGTTTAATGATTCTATCAAATTCTTTTATACAATAAATACTGATTTGGTAACAGAGTATAACCTATTTCAGAACAAACTTGAAAGAGCAAAAAATATACTGATGTTCAATGTTGAATCATCTATAAAATGTGAACCAGAAACAGATTGGTTATTCAAAGAGCCAATTTCAAGCAGTACTGGAAACTGTATGGATCACGTACTACACATACTTAAGAGATGATTTCATCAGATTTTCAAAAAGAATTTCAACTTCTATTAAAGGCAGTAGAGCTTTAAAAGGAAATCTAAATCTTGGAAAACTGGGTTTTTACCAATCAATTTAAATATTGAGTGTTTTAAGGAATTTTTACATTGATGGCTGTATTTCAGCTCAAATAATTATAGAATAACTAAATTTAGAAATAAACCTTTACTTATGAAGATAAAACTATAAATCTGTTTGTAAGACAGGAAAAAAAACCTGTAAAATCCTGGCACCTTCATGATAATAGTCCAGTCCCAATGTCTGGGACAAAAGCCATATCCTTTATGTAGCAAAAGAAAGGGAGAAGATCAGGACCAAAAAAAAAAAAAACAAACAAAAAAAAACTACATTTTTTCTTAGTTTAGTTTGACTATGAAAACCAATATAAAAATAATTTTAAGTTAATTAAGTAGTGCAATGATTTAATAGGTGTTTGATAACCTAGATTATACTTTGCTAGCAGATTATTACAGCTCTAAAACGATGTATATATTATGAGAAGTTTTACTCCAAAATAAATAGTAGTCCTAATATAGGCAGCAATTTATTCTGTGGAATTTTCAAAAGTACGAGGCAATGCATTTTTTAACCACATATTCTAGAAACAGCCATTGTTTTCCTTGAATGTGCAAAAAAATTGAAACATTTTAAAATCACAAGTTTTTTGTTCTAGAAGAGATAGACTTATTTTTCTTTCACTCAATCTCTTTTAACAGAGAAAACTGATTTTTCCAGTGTCATAGGTAGTGTTAAATAAAGATTAGAAGCCATGCACCTGATGTTTACCAGGAGGAGAATTAGCCATCAAAAACTAACAGCTGAGGGTCAGGGGTTGAAAACTCAATAGGTTATGCTGCTGTAACAACGTCTAAGGTGACACTGAATTATAATAAGAAAAGTTTATTTTTTGAACATGCAAATCTACTGCAAATGTCTTCAATGTAGTGGCTAAATGTTCTTGGGTGCTATTATCAATAGCATCTTCAACTCAATATATATTTCCATAATGACCACCACAGAGGAAGAAAGCACAGAGAATCATGCATTGGCTTTTAAATAATTCTGCCTGAAAATGAGATACAGTACTTCTACTCACATTTTATTGGCCAAAGCAAGTTACATGGCAACACAAAACTTCAGAAGGGAGGAGAAATGCCATATTTCCACATCAAAAAGGAGAGGAGAACCAAATCATCATGTGTTAGAAATGTCTACCGAAAGAAGAAACCTACTTTTGTCTGAAGTGAGTTATTTCATTTTTTTGAAGGGGCAAACTGTAAACATGTTTATATTATGGCAACTAAATGTGGATTTAAGGTAGAAACTCTGACATTTTTTCTTTCAGAATTTTGAGAATTGTGAGAATTGTGCCTGTATTCCCAAAATGCTGCCTTACAAATAAAAGGAAGAAAATTCTACTTCCCAGAATTTTTTTTATATAGTGGCCCTTGTTCTAGTTCCTCAAAATGTGTCTTCTTTATTTCTCTCTCTCTCTCTGTCCCCCCTACCCACCCCAAAGTTGTGAAAGTAGTTAAAGGCCACAGCATTATCTCCCTTATATCTTCTCCTTTGTTAACTAATCAAACCAGCTTCCCTGGAAATGCTCAAATTATTGTTCTCCTCTAAAACTAACAATAATTCAGGAGTAATCTGATTATTGAAGAAAAAATGGGATGACTGTCTTCATTTCCCAATGTCTTTATTTCTATAAATGAATATTATTTTAAGTAACATTAACTTAACAATCACTTCTTGGAATTAATTCAGGTTGAGCTTATCAATTCCAATGCATTATTTTCACACAACTGCTAAGTCTCATCCTCCACAACCCTGCATTTGTGCTGAAAATTGTTTTGTTAGATTGTCATTATGACAATATTTTCAATTTATCTGTTTTTCTTAAATTTTGTTAAATTCTATTTTTCTAGATGAGGGGTCAACAAACTTTTTCTGTAAAGGGCCTGATAGTAAATATTTTAGGTTTTCTGGGCTGTATATGATTTCTATTTTATATTCTTCTCTGTTCTTCCATTTTTAACAAAATATGTTTTAAAACTATAAAAAAAATTCTTAGCTTAATAGCTAAACAACAGCAGGATGCAGAATAGATTTGGCCTGCAGGCTATAATTTGCCAAGCCCTGTCCTAGACTAATGGGTTACTTTTGGATTCTGATTTAATCAATCAATATATGAGGATCTCTGACTTCTTCTGTTAGTTTCTGTCATTTACACACTCTACCAGAGTAACATCAGAATTTTCTCATTTAGACCTTAACAAAAATGTTGAATAGAACAGGCAAGAAGAAAACCCCTCATGGCACATCAGTACAGATTCTCTAAAGGTTGGCATCAATCCATTCCTTCATGTTTTGTAGATACATGGGAATCAAAAAATCCACTTAACCATGTTATCATACAGCTTATTCAAAATGATGTCAAAAAAGACTTTTCCAAATGCTTTGCTTAAATACCAAAACACAATCAGAGACACTTCTCTGAAAGGGTCTATTAATAATTACCCTTATTTTTTCATCACACATTTATATATGCATTATAATGTACCCCATAAATGTGTCCGGATACTACATCAATTTAAAAAAATTTTAATGTCTAAAATAGGAACCTAATTTTGTTTTGTATGGATTGCTTTTAGTGAACTAATGCTGCCTCCTAGTGATCAATTCCTTAAGTACTCAAAACCATCTTTTAATAATTCAGTTTATATTTCTTTCATAATATTAGGTTGATTGAAATAATTTGGAGAATTTATATTCTTTTCTTTTCTTTTAAAAACAAATGAGTTCACCTTAACCCTCAGCTACTCTATTATTCTACACCATATCCCAGAAATGACCTCCAATGGTCTAGCAATTTATTCAGTTCTCTAGATCAAGGATTAACAAATTCTAGTTCACCGGTCAAATTCATCCTGCTAATTGTTTTTGTAAATAACACTTTATTTGAATAAAGTCACACTCGTTAAGTTATGTGTTGTTCATGTCTCCTTTTACACTGCAATGCAAACACTGGGTACTTTCAACAGCTGCTATATTCTTTCAGCACCCTTTGCATTTTGCACACCTTTATTTTGCATAGATATATCCTCATTCCTTGTCATTCTTCAAGTTTTAAGTCAAATATATTCTCCTTCGAAACTTTTCCTATATCTCTGGCAGACTCAGGAGTTGCTTTGTTCTTCAATATCATTTTTGCCTAGGGTGTCCATGCATGTATACATATGAGAGTGTGTATGTAAGCATATAAGTGTGTATTTAAGCATATACAAGCACGTGCATATATATACACATGTATGGATATGCCATATACATGGATATGCACAAACACACACAAATATGATCTAACTGTCTCATCCAACTTGCGTTGTCATTTTGCATCATCATCTGACTATAAGTCTACCTCTGTAGTAGATCAAGGAGTGGCAAATTCCAGCTCAAAGACTTCTGTAGCAGACTGTAATTAACTCTAGAGCACAATTTGTGACTCTGATATTGTCATTTTTAGTGTCTACCACAACCCTATTATAGAAACTCTCAGTTCATGAGGCTTAAGAGTTTTATCAGGAATTTTTTCACAAGTGCCTTTAGGTCAAAAGAAATATATAGCAGCTCCATTTACTAAGTAGAGAGATCCAAACAACTAAGCAAGCAACTTAGTAGCCATTTGAAAAAATAATATATGTAAATTGAAAGAAAAATATTAATACCATTATTAAATAATCACAAATATTTACCAATGTAATGTGTGTAATCTGTAGGGCATTTCATAACTTCTCAAACATCAGATTTACGCATCAGATTGGATACTGCTACCCTCACTCCCTGTTTCACACTGGTTGGGTATACTATTTGTTTTTATCATAATGACCACTGAAAACTCAGCTTTGTAAGGGTATGATGTGATGTTAAAATGGTAAACCATCATGAGCTAGTAGTTTGCTCTGTGACTTATAGATGCCAAATCTCACTGTTTCCTTTAAAAACTTAAAAATATTCCACAATGCCTAAGTGAGTTCACACAGTTTAGAAATCATAGCCTTAGTGCATAGAAGATCCTTACATATTTGTGTAATTCACCTCAGCTAAAATGTTTATACAGTACATGTATACCAAAGTTGAATCAAGATTTTGTTTTTAAAGAGAAAAAATTGTTAAAGAATGAATGTCAGAAAATTTTTAGCCAGATGGTAAATATTTGGGGCTTATAGACATATAGTCTCTAGCAAATACTCAACACTGCCACTGCAACATCAAAGCAGACACAGACAATAAGTAAATAAACAGGCACCATCAAATGAATAGGAATTTGCTCCAATACACTTTATTCACAAAACAGGTAGTCAGCTTCAAATACCTGCTTATCAGGAATCCTTTAAAAGGTCCATTTTTTCCACACTCAGGTTAACTAAAAAGTTAACTAGAAAGGTGAAACTAAATATCATCAGTTCACACTGATATGCATAAATTTAAAATTCTATGAGAAATGGGATTACAAAGGTAAAGAAAAGCTTCACAAGGAAAAACCTGGAAAACACCATCAAAGTAAACATCATCAGTAAATGAATAAATATGAATCATATCTCTTGATAGGATGCAATGAGAACATAAATTTACTTTTATGACATTTAAGCCAGACCCATAAGTAAAAATTTATCATGAGCAAACAGCAGAAAATATGAATTGAGAATTATACCAAATAACCAACCTGTAATCTTCATAACTTTCAAAGTCATGAAAGAGCAAGGAACTATTCCAGAAAAACAACACCTTACTCGCACACATACACACACACAAACACAGACATGATAACAAAATGCATCTTTAGCACTGGATCATTTTGCTATGAAGAACACGATTAATATAACTGGTGAAAGTTGAATGTGGCACAAGAATTAGATGCAATTTTTCAATGTTTATTTCTCAATTTTATGTTATACAGTGGTTTTATAGGAGATGTCTTTGCTTATAGAGTTGTTGGGGAATCAAGTCAGCATTTTACTCTCAAATAGTTCAAGAAAAAACATTCTTTGTACTGTACTTCTTTTTTATAACTTTGAGAGTGTTTCTAATTTTTAATTTTAAAAATTAAACCATGAAAGAGCAGATATGCTCTATATTTATGTTTATATGCTCTATAAATATTGTTGCTCTTTAATTATCATTACAGATGCCCCCATTCTACTTCCAGGTGACCTTCCCCCATTTCCTTACCAGGCAGACACATCCTATGAAATGTGAAAGAACAATGAATATATACAGTATCATTCTCCTTTATTTAAGGAATGAAAGTTAAGTAAATTTCACTCAATCAATAAGACTTTATTAAACATTAGTAAGTTCAACTACATCCTCAGCATTATGTGAGAAAGAGAAGGAAAAGGAAAAAAATTTATAGAATATCTGTATGTGTTAGGAAAAGAAAAAGGAAGAATGGTTACTATCATAAATACTATATTGGTTGGGTAGACAAGTGTGACATACACATTCACTATGAAAAACACCTAATTAAAAATTAATTTGTATAAATCTGCTCTATAGCTAACTTTTCCCACTAGGCTCAACCTTATCAGGAAGAGCAATCAGAAGTATCAAGGATGCTTAATTAAGAAAGACCTAGAGGCAAGGGTAAAGATTTATCCCTAAAATATAAAATAATGTTGATAGTACAGATCTAATTAATCTGAGAGGACAAAGAATCATATGTCCATGATGGAACAGAGAGAGAGGGAGAACCCTAGGAGGTTCTTCATGTAGATTACTTCATTCACACTTCAATATTTGATAGCCTCCCTCAATGTCCATAATATTGCTAAATCATAAATGAAAAAAAAATGCACACACTGTGAAGCTGGTATACAAAGAACAAGTCACTTGACAATAGAGTAAACCTAGATGACAACACAATCCACGTCAAAATTAGCAGACACTAGAAGAGAAAACACAGAGGCTTGGGATTTTTTTTTCTTAGGACAGAGATGATCAAACTGAAGCTATTAATAGATATTTTTTGAGAAAAATAAATAAATTTGGAATACAATGAAAAAAAGTCAGGCAAGTCTTTTTCTTAGCGAACTTCTTAAAGTTCTCTATGCTAATATGCACTGAGTACCTAAAAAGAGGGGGCTAGCATATGCATGATTACACTGAGATCAGCAGCCATATCAAAATATTGAAGTAAAGCAAATAGAGAATTAATTTTTAAAAAGAGTTACATTGGGAGGTACAACATTAACAAAAATAACTCCATACAAAACTTTCTAGGAGCCTCATACCCCTCCAAAGTTTGATACTTTATCTTCACAACAACTCTATGTCACAGTGTAATTATGATTCCTATTTTACTTGGAGTAAAATGAGATATATAAAGATCAACTAAATTGCCAAAGGTCACATGGCTGAAAGTAGTCAAACCAGTATTCAGACTCAGTCTGGCTCCTGCATTCAAGTTCTTAATCATTGCACTATGTCACTCACTTAATGAAGTCCTTACCATCCATTCCAAAATAAATTATTAGTTGGATATTAAGCAAGAATGTAAAATAAGCATGATGGTTAATTTAAATAGAAGGCAAGGAATTTACAAAACTCTCTTTTCAATAAAATTGGAGATGGGGGCAGGTAGTAGAAATTGGAATTTTAATTATGAAATATACAGTTATGATAATGCATAGTTCCATAATTGACTAAAATTAAGAAGAATTTTAAGCAAAGGGTAGGCACATCAATTTCCTAATCCACCTAAGGAAAACAATATGGTAAACACTTTGAAAATGTTCTCACCGTGATTCTCTTCATATCTAGCTGGCGCAGCTGCATCATATTCTGAAGGACAGTGTGTTTGTACCATGACTCTTGAGCTATTGGGTTGCCATCAAAAGTGATGTCTGATAGGGAAGTAGAGTCAGCAAGACAGGAAACACTGTCAAAACTACAGGAGAAACAAACCATTGGATTATTCTGAGGCCTTCAAATAATACTTTAAATTCTGTAACAGACTTTTAAAAGAACAATTTTAGAATTACAGAAAAATTGAGAACATAGTACAAAGAGTTTTCATATACTCCACACTCAGTTTTCCCTATTAACAACATCTTGTATTAGTATAGTACACTTGTTACAATTAATGAGCCAAAATTAATACAGACTTACTAACTAAAGTCCAAATTTCATCCAGATTTCCTTAGTTTTTACCTATTCTTCTTTCTCTGTCCCAGGATCCCACTCAGGATACATTATATGTAATTGTCAAGTTTCCTTAAGATTCCCTTGACTGTGACAGTTCTCAGATTTTTATTGTTTTCAATAGACTTGACAGTTTTGAGAAACCTTGTCAGCTATTTTGTAGGATACACTCTGTTAGGATTTGTTGGATATTTTTCTCATGATTACACTGGGGTTAAGGTATCTATGTTGACTTATCACTGTTGATATTTGCCTTGATCATCTGACTCAGGCAGTGTTTTCCAGGTTTCTCCAATGTAAAGTTATCATTCCTTCCCTTTTTTTATACTGAAACTTTGAAAGGAAGTCACTATACAATGTGCACCCCACACTTAGGAAGGAGTTAATTTCCCTCTCCTTGAGGTCACACTATCTAATAAGTTATTTAGAATTTCTCTTCCCAGGAGATTTGTATTTGGGGATCCATTTATATATTTTTATCAGTTTAGACTTATGGTTATTTATTTTATGCTTTGGGTTACTGATAATACTACTTTACTTATTTTGTTGTTCCAATTGTTCCTGTTTGGGCCATTTTAGAAATTCTTTCAATTAACTCCTATATGTTCCTTGACTCCCATCAATTTGGATTACTATTTTTAGTGCTTCCTTAATTTGTGGTACTATAATGTTTTGTGGATTCAAATATTTCCTGCCTAATTCTTAGAATCCACCTCATCTCTGAGGAACCACAGTTTCTGTTATGGGAGAATGATATTAGAAACAAAGATCTAGGAACTAGGTACACTTTTTGCTAATGTGGTATCATTTCTTTTAGGTCCTCTCACTCAGCTGAGAGAAATACACACACACACACACACACACACACACACGCACACACACACACACACGTATACATACATATACCTTAACATTTCTTTTTATAACCATCTGTATCTATATTAAGCTAAACACAATTCATAGTAATGTCTCCAAATCTAATCTATTACCACATGGATTATTTTAGCCTACTGTCCTTTCTTGTCTGAAAATTCCCACTGCAACAAAGAGAAATCTGGCTTCTACTATCTGCTACCTATTTACTTACTCAATTCCAGTATATCTGTATAGAGGTATCAGAAGTTATAAACCGTACTCACAATGGGAAATAATTTTACGAACTTAAATACAGTGATTAAGTATAATTCCTTTTGCATTGAGTCTCACAGATTAACTTCCCATGTTATATAAGTCAGTGCCTCTATCCCTTACCCCTTCATGGAAGTTTTTTATACATTTGAAATATATTGTTAGATTCTCTGCTTAGAGTTTGCATTCCTTTCATGGATCTTCCAAGTACCTAAATAATTATTTAATTTTTAAAAATTTGCACACATTGAGGTTCATGTTTTATCACTGTAATGTTCTACAGGTTTTGACAAATGCATAATATCATATATTCACTATTAAAGTATCATATGGAATAGTCATCATGGCCCCCCAAAATTCTCCTGTGGTTTATCCATTCAATTTTCCTCCCTTTCCCCTAATTCCTGGAAATCAATGATCTTTTTATTGTCTCTACAGTTTTGGAATTTAAGGAATGTCAAATAATTGGAACTAAATACTACTAGCATTTAGCTTTTTCATATTGACATCTTTCATTTAGTTATGTGCACTTAAAGTGCATTCTTCCATGACTTTTCATGGCTTCATACTTAATGTTTTTATCAATGAGAAATGGTCCATTGTGAGAATGCAGCAGTTTTTTTTTAAATTTTTAATTTGTTTGAAATAGTTATATATGACAGCAGAGTGCATTTATGCATTTTGATCAGTCATACATAAATGGAATATAATTTCTCATTTTTCTGATTGTACATGTTGTAGGATCACATCAGTCATGCAGTCACATATGTACATGAGGTAATAATGTCTGTTTCACTCTACTATCCTTCCTACACCCATAACCCTTCTCCTATCTTCACTCCCCTCTACCTAATCTAATTCTTCCCTAGTGCCCCCTCCCCCACTTGTTGTGAATTAGCATCCACATATCAGAGAAAATATTCGGTCTTTGGTTTTCTGGGATTGGCTTATTTCTCTTAGCATGATATTCTCCAACACCATCCATTTACCAGCAAATGCCATAATTTCATTCTTCTTTAAAGTTGAATAATATTCCATTGTATATATACATAACCCACATTTTCTTTATTCATTCATCTGTTGATGGGAATCTAGGTTGGTACCATAGTTTAGCTATTGTGAATTGAGCTGCTATAAACATTGATGTGGTTGTCTCACTGTAGTATGCTGATTTTAAGTCCTTTGGGTATAAACTGAGGAGTGGGAGAGTTGGGTCAAATGGTGGTTCCATTCCAAGTTTTCTGAGGAATCTCCATATTGCTTTCCATAATAGGTGCACCAATCTGCAGTCCCATCAGCCATGTATGAGCATACTTTTTCCCCCACATCCTCACCAACATTCATTGTTGCTTATATTCTTGAAAACTGCCATTCTGATTGGAGTGAGATGAAATCTTAGTTTTGATTGGCATTGCTCTAATTGCTAGAGATGTTGAACATTTTTTCATATATTTGTTGATCGATTGCCTTTCTTCTTCTGTGAAGTGTCTGTTCAGTTCATTAGACCATTTAATGATTGGGTTATATATATATTTTTTATTGTAAACAAATGGGATACATGTTGTTTCTCTGTTTGTACATAGAGTAAAGGCATACAATTTGTGTAATCATAAATTTATACAGGGTGATGTTGGTTGATTCATTCTGTTATTTTTCCCCTTCCCCCCACCCCTCCCATCCCTCTTTTCCCTCTATACAGTCCTTCCTTCCCCCATTCTTGCCCCCCTCCCTAACCCTCACTCTAACCCTAAAACTAACCCCTCCCACACCCCATTATGTATCATCATCCACTTATCAGCGAGATCATTCTTCCTTTGGTTTTTTGAGATTGGCTTATCTCACTTAGCATGATATTCTCCAATTTCGTCCATTTGCCTGCAAATGCCATAATTTTATCATTCTTTATGGCTGAGTAATATTCCATTGTATATATATGTCACAGTTTCTTTATCCATTCATCAACTGAAGGGCATCTAGGTTGGTTCCACAATCTGGCTATGGTGAATTGAGCAGCAATGAACATTGATGTGGCTGTATCTCTGTAGTATGCTGATTTTAAGTCCTTTGGGTATAGGCCAAGGAGTGGGATAGCTGGGTGAAATGGTGTTTCCATTCCAAGTTTTCTAAGGAATCTCCATACTGCCTTCCAGAGTGGCTGCACTAATTTGCAACCCCACCAGCAATGTATGAGTGTACCTTTCTCCCCACATCCTCGCCAACACCTGTTGTTGCTTGTATTCTTGATAATCGCCATTCTGATTGGGGTGAGATGTAATCTTAGGGTGGTTTTGATTTGCATTTCTTTTATTACTAGAGATGTTGAACATTTTTCCATATGTTTGTTGATTGTTTGTAGGTCTTCTTCTGTGAAGTGTCTGTTCATTTCCTTAGACCATTTGTCAGTTGGGTTATTTGTAGTCTTGGTGTTGAGTTTTTTGAGTTCTTTATAGATTCTGGAGATTAGTGCTCTATCTGAAGTATGATTGGCAAAGATTTTCTCCCACTCTGTAGGCTCTTTCTTCGCATTGCTGACAGTTTCCTTTGCTGAGAGAAAGCTTTTTAGTTTGAATCTATCCCAGTTGTTGATTCTTGCTTTTATTTCTTGTGCTATGGGAGTCCTGTTGAGAAAGTCTGGTCCTAAGCCGACATGTTGAAGCTCTGGACCTACTTTTTCTTCTATAAGATGCAAGGTCTCTGGTCTGATTCCGAGGTCCTTAATCCATTTTGAGTTTAGTTTTGTGCACGGTGAGAGATATGGGTTTAGTTTCATTTTGTTGCATATGGATTTCCAATTTTCCCAGCACCATTTGTTGAAGAGGCTATCTTTTCTCCATTGCATATTTTTGGCCCCTTTGTCTAGTATGAGGAAATTATATTTATTTGGGTTTGTGTCCGTGTCCTCTATGCTGTACCATTGATTTACCTGTCTATTTTGGTACCAATACCATGCCGTTTTTGTTACTACTGCTTTGTAGTACAGTTGAAGTTCAGGTATTGCAATACCCCCTGCTTCATTTTTCCTGTGAAGTATTGCTTTAGCAATTCTGGGTTCTTATTCTTCCAGATGAATTTCATGATTGCTTGTTCTACTTCTGTAAGGTACATCGTTGGGATTTTAATTGGAATTGGATTGAATCTGTATAGCACTTTTGGTAGTATGGCCATTTTGACAATATTAATTCTGCCTATCCAGGAACATAAACCTTTAGCCTCACTAACAAAGAGAAGACGAGAGAAAACCCAAATCACCAAAATTCGGAATGAACAAGGAAATATCACAACAGACACGATTGAAATACAAAACATAATTAGAAGCTATTTTGAAAATCTATACTCCAACAAAATAGAAAATTTCGAAGATATCAACAAGTTTCTAGAGACCTATGAATTGCCTAAACTGAACGAGGAGGACATACACAATTTAAATAGACCAATTTCAAGTAATGAAATAGAAGAAGTCATCAAAAGCCTACCAACAAAGAAAAGTCCAGGACCTGATGGTTTCTCAGCCGAGTTCTACAAAACCTTTAAAGAAGAGCTCATTCCAACACTTTTCAAAGTATTCCATGAAATAGAAGAGGAGGGAACCCTCACAAATTCATTCTACGAAGCCAATATCACCCTGATACCTAAACCAGACAGAGACACATCGAGGAAAGAAAATTTCAGACCAATATCCTTAATGAACATCCACGCAAAAATTCTCAACAAAATTTTAGCAAATCGCATACAAAAACATATTAAAAAGATAGTGTACCATGATCAAGTGGGTTTCATCCCAGGGATGCAAGGTTGGTTCAACATCCAGAAATCAATAAATGTAATTCACCATATCAACAGACTTAAACTCAAGAATCACATGATTATTTCAATAGATGCCGAAAAAGCATTTGATAAAATACAGCACCCCTTCAAGCTCAAAACACTAGAAAAAATAGGGATAGTGGGAACGTTCCTTAACATTGTAAAGGCCATCTATGCTAAGCCTATGGCTAATATCATTCTAAATGGTGAAAAACTGAACGCATTCCCCTTAAAATCTGGAACAAGTCAGGGATGCCCTCTCTCACCACTCCTATTCAATATCGTCCTTGAAACTCTAGCCAGAGCAATTAGACAGACCAAAGAAATTAAAGGGATACAAATTGGAAAAAAAGAACTCAAACTATCCCTATTTGCTGATGATATGATTATATACTTAGAGGAACCAGGAAATTCCACCAGAAAACTCTTAGAACTCATAAGTGAATTCAGTAAAGTAGCAGGATACAAGATCAATGCTCATAAATCCAATGCATTTTTATACATAAGTGATTATTCTTCAGAAAGAGAAGTTAGGAAAACTACCCCATTCACAATAGCCTCAAAAACATAAAATACTTGGGAATCAATCTCACAAAAGAGGTGAAAGACCTCTACAATGAGAACTACAGAACACTAAAGAAAGAAATTAAAGAACACCTTAGAAGATGGGTTATATTTTTTTTGGTGTTAAGTTTTTTGAGTTCTTTATATATCCTAGAGATTAATACTTCAGCTGGGGTGCATGTGGTAAAGATTTTCTCTCAATCTGTAGACACTCTTTTCACATTACTCATTGTTTCTTTTGCTGAGAAGAAGTTTGGAGTTTGACTCTATCTCATTTATTGATTCCCAGTTTTACTTCTTGTGCTTTAGGGGTCTTGTTAAGGAAGTTAGATCATAGGCTGACACGGTGAAGATTTGGGACTACTTTTTCTTTTGGTAGGCACAGGGTCTCTGTTCTAGTGCCTAAGTCTTTTCTTTTCTTTTTTTTCTTTTCTTTTTTTTCCCTTTTTTTTTTTTTTTTTTGCAGTGCTGGGGATTGAACCCAGGGCCTTATACTTGTGAGGTAAGCACTCTACCAACTGAGCTATCTTCCCAGCGCCTAGTGCCTAAGTCTTTGATCCACTTTGAGTTGAGTTTCATGCAGGGTGAAAGATAAAGGTTTAATTTCATTTTGTTACATGTGGCTTTCCATTTTTCCCAGCACCATTTGTTGAATAGTCTGTCTTTTCTCCAGTGAATGTTTTTGGCACCTTTGTCTAGTCTGAGATAATTATATTTATGTGGGTTTGTCTCTATGTCTTCTATTCTGTACCATTGGTTTATGTGTCTGTTTTGGGGTCAATACCATGCTGTTTTTATTACGGTAGCTCTGTAGTATTGTTTGAGGTCTGATATTGTGATGTGTCCTGCTTCACTTTTCTTGCTAAGGATTGCTTTGGCTATTCTGGGTCTCTTATTTTTCCAAATGAATTTCATGATTGCCTTTTCTAGTTCTATGAAGAGTGTCCTTGGAATTTTAATAAAAATTGCATTAAATTTGTATGGTACTTTTGGTAATATGGCCATTTTGACAATATTGATTCTGCTATCCAGGAGTAAGGGAGGTCTTTCCATCTTCTAAGGTTGTCTCCAATTTGTTTATTTAGTGTTCTGTAGTCTTCACTGTAGAGGTCTTTCATCTCTTTTGTTAGACTGATTCCCAAGGGTTGTTTTTTTTTTTTTTATTTCATCCATGATTTCTTCTGCTATCCATTCATCATTCAGAAGTGTACTGTTTAGTTTCCACATTTTAAAGGGTTTTTAAAAATTTTTATCTTATTATTGATTTCTAATTTCATTCCATTATGATCTGGTAGAATGCAAGGTATTATCTCTATTTTTCATATTTGCTGAGAGTTGCTTTAAGGCCTAAACTGTGTTCTGTTTTATAAAATGATCCATATTCTGCTGAGAAGAAAGTGTATTCAGTCATGGTGGATGAAATACTCTATATGTCTGTTAAGTCCAAATTATTGTTTTTAGCTCTGTGGCTTCTTTATTTTTTGTTTGGAAGATCTATCCAGTGATGAGAGAGGCATGTTAAAGTTGCTCAGTATTATTGCATTGTGGTATATTTGCTTCTTTAAGTTGAGAAGGGTTTGTTTGATGTATGTAGATGCTCCATTGTTTGGGGGATAATTATTTACGATTATTATTTCTTATTGTTCTATGATTGCCTTAAGCTGTATGAAATGACTTTCTTTGTATCTTCTGATTAACTTTTGCTTCAAGTCCACTTTATTTGTTATGAAAATAGTAACCCCTGCCTGTTTATGACATCCATGAGAATGATGTTTTTTCTCATCCTCACATCTTCAATCTGTGCATGTCTTTGCCTACAAGGAGAGTCTCTTGGAGACAGCACATTGTTGGGTCTTGTTTTTTAATCCAATCCGCCAGCCTATGCCTTTTGATTGATGAGTTTAGACCATTTACATTCAATGTTGTTATTGAGAGATGATTTTTATTTCCTGTCATTTTATTTCTAGTTTTTATGTTGAATTAGATTCTCCTTTGATTGATTATTCTTCTATTGTAGTTTCTCTCTCTGTTTCATGGTTATTTTTCATTTCTTCTTCATTAAATATTTTGTTGTGTATGCTTTGTAAACCAGGCTTTATAGTTGTGAATTCTTTTAGCTTTAGTTTAGGATTTTATTTCATCTTCAATTCTGAAGCTTAATTTTTTCTGGGTATAGTATTCTTGGTTGGCATGCATTTTCTTTCAGAACTTGGTATGTATTATTCCAAGACCTCCTAGGTTTTAGGGTCTGGGTTGAGAAATCTTTTGAGATCAGGATTGGTTTACCTATAAATGTGACCAGTAATTTTTCTCTAGCAGCTTTTAAAGTTCTAGTTCTATAAGTTTTGCATTTTCATTACAATGTGCCTTGGAGTGGGTACATTGTGATTTTGCATATTTGCAGTACTATATGCCTCCTATATTTGATTTTATTTTTCAGTCTTAAGGTTTGGAAATTTTTCTGATAGTATCTCATTGAAAAGATTGTGCATTCCTTTAGTCTGTATCTCAGTGCCTTCATTTATCCTGGTCAATCTTAAATTTGTCCTTTTAATTGTTATCCTATATTTTTTGAAAATTCTGTTCATGGTCTCTTAACATCTTTTCTCCATGATCAACTTTATTTTCAAGATTATATATTTTATCTTTGTTTTCCATTGAAATTTTATTTTGGTTTATTGATTCCTCCATTTTGAGAAATTCTGATTGGTTCTTTTTCAGAATCTCTATTTCCTAATTGAAGAGATCATTCACTTCTTGCATTTTCTCTGATTTAACTTCTTACATCATTTTTACCTCATATAACACTTTAACTATGAACTTTCTAAATTCCTTCTCTGACATTTCCCCCACTGTGGTGTCAAAGAAGTCTGTTGTTGAGGCATTTGGAATTGTTTGGGATGGTCTGTTGCCTTGCTTTTTCATATTGTTTGTATGTGTCCCCATCTATCAGTATGGTTCTGACTTCTTCTAAGTGAAGGACTACATTGTGAGCTTCTTAAGAACCTGTATTGGGTGATTATACAGATGAAGATATTTTAATTCACTGTGTGATCTCTGTTGATCCAAATATCAGTCCCACTTTAAGCAATGCCACTGAGCCCTACTTACTACAGGGCTATAGCTTTTGGGCCAGGTCTCATTCTATTCAACCTTTGTAGTTGATCTCTGCTGTTTCTCAAGTTTAGGTATTTACCAAATGTCTCTCAATTTGGTTTTCCTTCACTGCCTTCCCTCTTACTGCAAGGAGATCCAGGAATGCTGTCTTGCTCACTTCTACCATCTTGGGCCTCCCATCTTTGTTCTGTGTTTGAGTTTTAAAAGTCTCTTTATATTATGGATATGTGATTTATCAGATATATTTTACAAAATTTTATTTCAGTCAGTGGCTTATCTTTTTATTCTCTTAGCAATGTCTTTCACAGGGTAGAAGTTTTTAATTTTAGTGATGTGCAACTTAATTGATTTTTGTGTGTGTGTGTGTGTGGAGGTACTGGGATTAACCCAGGTATACTTAACCACTGAGCCACGTCCCTAGCTCTTTTTATATTTTATTTTGAGATAGGGTCTCACTTATGTTGCTTAGAGCCTTACTAAATTGTTGAGGCTGGCTTCAACTCATGCTACTCCTGCCTCAACCCCCAAGCTACCAAGATTACAGGCATGTGCCACCTTGCCCAGCTGATTTTCTTTTAAATGGATCAAACTTTTGGTTTTGAATCTAAAAGCTTATTGCCAAATCCAAAGTTGTCTGATTTTTTCCTATGTTTTCTTCCAGAATTTTTATATTTTGAAATTTACATTTAGATCTATGATCCATTTTGAGTTAATTTAATAAAAGATGTAAGACCAATGTCTATGTTCTTTTTTTTTTTTTCCATATTGACATACAATTGTTCCAGAACCATTTGTTGAAAAAGTATTCTTTCTCCATTGAATCAACTTTGCTTCTTTTTTAAAGATCACCTGGCTGTACCTATGTGGGTCTATTTCTGGGTTTCTACTTGGTTCGGTTGATAAATATATCTGTTCTTTTACTAATACCATGATGCCTTGGTCATTATGGTCTTTGTAACATAGCTTTGAAATGATTCTAAATACACAGTTTGCTATGTGAATAGCATGCTTTCCTGTGCTATGAATGTGGAATATAATCACCCTCCCCATGAAAACATTATATCACATCTTATCAGATTATATATGTGAGTTATCAGCTTTGAGTATCAGACTCCAAAACACATATAAATCCACAATTTTCACAGACATTGAGAGTTTAGCCTATGAGAGGGCTACCCTCTATTGGCCTTTGAACTGTTCTACAAAGCCTCACCCACCAACAACAGCACTGCTTGCTACTGTTGAGCATCCTTGAGTGTGGTCATGGATTTCTACTGTACTGATTAAACATTCCTACCCAAAAACCTCTCATAGGAAGGTACTGCTCAAATCTCAATTTGACTTAACATCTACAAAGGTGTGATTGCATCCTACTGGAGCAACTAGGCTGTAACAGTTGGACTCTAAATTGTATCTCACTCACTATGCAATATCTGTATCTCATCTATATAGTGTGTTCTCTGTGAGATTTAATCTTGTTATGTGCCCCATTTTTGAGCACTGTAAATAATAAAAAGTGAATTCCTTTATATGGCAATAAACTAGGATTAGAGAAATTGTAATTTTATCATCTTCTTATTTTAACCATATAAAACATTCTTGAAATGGGCTAATGTGAGTCCTCTAACTGTGTTCTTCCTCAGTATTGTGCCACTATTCTTGGTCTTGGCCTTTCCATCTGAACTGTAAATTCCATTTCTTAATATCTATAACAACTTTCTGGGGTTGTGATTGGGATTTTCATTTTTAAAGAAAGGAATAATCACTTTTCTAAATACTATAGCACCTTGGTAAAGCTTATTTATATGGGAGGTCAGTGACTCAAAATACCTAATATGAACACTAGTGCTTAAAAATATTTTATTTGTTTAGGCTTTGTATTGAAAATTCCTTCTTATGTATTAAAAAAAACTAGAAGACAGAATATTTATGGTACATAAAATAACCTAGCTAATGGCAATTAAAGTGGAGGCAAGTTTTACAGCAAGAATAAAGTTCACTGTTTTTTATTGTCATATTTTCTTTGCAATCAAGGTAAAAAGATATTCTGATATTAATTTGCACTACATTGTCTTTGAGAAATGTTTGCATGATTATGAGCAGACATTTTAAAACCAGGTTGATATATGTAGATGAAAATGAGAGATTGTAAATTTACTTAATAATCATTTCAAGTGTAAGTTAATTTGAACAAATATTGTAATTTTTCCCATTTGACATGAACCAACTTCATTTCTTTCATGAATACAAAAAATCTTAGAAGTTTCTGGTAGTTGAGATAGTTGTTTAAAATATGCCTCTCTTCCCCATAGTTGCTTACATAAAGCTTGAATCAAAAGAATCAGTACTTCTGATAATTTCAAAACTGAAATACAAGGCAATGTTTTATTGCTTCCACATTGTTAAAATGAACTAACTTATCACATGCCCTTCATATATATTTTCTATGTGTATTTCCTATCTGTTAAATGATGTCATCATTACATAAGCTACCACTCTACACCACTCCCCCTCTCAGAAACCAAGGTTTGGGGCAGGAACTAAGAAGAGATTTTAAGCCTGGGGGACTAATATGATAAGAACTGCACTTAAAGGGTTGGGGATATAGCTCAGTTGGTAGAGTGCTTGCCTCACATATACAAGGCCCTGGGTTCAAGCCCCAGCAAAAAAAAAAAAAAAAAAAAAAGAACTGCACTTAAGAAAATCACATTTTAGTAACATTATAGAGGGTATAAAGCAAAGGAAAGAGGTCATTATATTGCAGTAATAGAGATAAAACAGTCAGGACCTAAATATCAGAAACTATAATAGTTGTTGTAAAAGTAAAGAGGAGATAGTTTCTGTGGAAGTTTAGAATGTAGAATAGATAGACATTAGTAATCATTTGGTTGTGATAAGAGGGATCTAGAATACCACCAAGGTTTTTCTCTCAGGAAAACACTTGCAGTTGCACTTATAAGAGTACATGCTTTGTCAAAATTAATAGATCCTACACTTAAAATTAGTTCATTTTATTACATATAAGTTCTATCTCAAAAACTGACTCGGAGAAAATAGAGATTAAACTGTAAAAATACATATTTAACAGGTCACTTTTATCTCCTTTATCTGCAACACTGGAACACGGGTGGCCACTGGCTATTAGGACATGTTTCAAAAGGGACTTCACTAAGTTTTCCTCCAACTACCATAGTATAGGAACTATAATCTCAATCCTAATATATTAACTAATGTGAAGAGCAGAAGCAATAGAGCCAGGAGATGGTCTATGTTGAAGATTATTTCCCCTCAATGGCCTAATATAACTGAACAGAATTAAGCTTCTTGTGGTTCAGAAACATACCATGACTACTGCCAGTACACCTAACCTATCATTCAATAAGTGTATAATAAGGTTTTGGTGAATGAATGAAAGAAAATAATGAATTGAAATTATTCCAAAGGGCTTATCCTTGATAAAAATAAATATATGCTTTATTACACTATTCTTGGAATTATTAAAGATATGATATTAAAGATTCATTATGAGCTATATACATAACTAATCAGGTAGCTGCACTAAAAAATGGAAACAATATGCCCAGAAGCATAGAGTTTGGATAATTTCATTTTATTGTAGGTAGGTTATAATTTTATATTTTCTATTTATACAGATTAGACTGCAGAGAGTCTATGATTTGAGTCTGTGATTTATTTCTTATCACTACATATAATTTTAAACCAAAGTTATTATAACTGTTCCCATCCCTATCTCTTATAAATTACTCTGGGGAGTAAAACTCGTCTAATAATTTCCAATCTAATTAGTCTAATAATGGGGGTTTTACACCTATAACTAAACAGCATCTTCAGTGAATTCAAATACAAATCATATCTGTATGTATAAGAGAAAAAAGTATGCCCAGTGAATGTAATCAATATGAAGCATTTCAGAGATCAAAGAGACCTGTAGGTGCCCATTTGATCTATGTTTACAAATCAAGCACAACAAAGGGGGCATCGGGAATGGGAGAATCACTTAATCTTCAATAGTTATTATCCTCACAGCCAACTCCCAGGTTAGTTGCTAGTGTAGATGATGACTGAAGTCTTTATGCTTTGAATGGTTTTATTAAAGTAACAGTAAATTTGTATTGGTCCAGGAGATTCCTCGCCAAATGTCATTTCCATCTGCCAGGCATTTGACCAATAAACATGCCAGACATTCCTGGAAGCACACTGACGAAATGCATATAATTTTAAAGACCTTGTCTAAACAAATAGGACAATATTCTTAAGTATGAATACAGGATAATGAAAGGTTATATTCCAACTAACCAAAGAAAATCAAAATCAGACTGCTTTAAAAAAAAAAAATAACCTGGAAATAGAACAGTAAGTATAGTGGCGTACTGGCAACAGTCTCCCTCCACCCGCCTCTCTTTGTTAAGAACACTCAGTTGCTCATCTCTTCAGAGTAACAAGAATGGAAAAGCTTTGGTCCAAAAGCTGGGCTGACATTTAACTCATATTTGACTTTAATCTTTTTCCAGATTACTCATACATTTGTTCTTCCCTAGTAGTCTCCTCCCAATGCCACATCTGCTTCCTATCTGCTAAAGAACCTATAGAAGAACAATCTGTCCCTACTGACTAAAATTCACATCTCAAAGGGAAAAGAAAATATTTTACAGCATTTTGTGCTTACATAATAAAATATAGAGAAAGAAATAAAATTTCCATGTATGTATGTATGCTGCATAGGTATTTAACTAACAATTCTTAAATATCTGTCAAATATCTCAAATTGGAAAGTTACCCTTATAAATAAGTTAAGTACTTTAGAAAAAGGGTTCTTACTCTTTCATATCAATAATGTATCATGAACTCTGAAATAATATGAATGAAATCATTAATATTTCTCAGTGAGAATTTTACTAAATAGTTTCTATGTACCTAGCAGGCACAAATGAAATGAAATATTAGAACAAATTATCAGGTATGCTTTTAAAGTTTTATATATAGAAAACTGACAAAGCATAAAATAACTAGAGTGATCTATAAGAATATAAGTAACTATTGAAGAGTGAAGCTCAGTTAAAGAAAAAAGTGTACAATGCTGGTGTTTGCACTGCTGATAGAATGACTTAAAATGTCGGACAAAATAAATTTGGAAAAAATCTTCCCAAATGCATTCATGACCTACTAAAACAAATCAGGACTACATGAACCAAAAAAAAAAAAAAAAAAAAAAAAAAAAAAAAAAAAGATAAAAGAGAGTAAAGATGGAAACCCAGAGAGGTGAGCAGAAGCTAGAAACTGGCCTTTATGGTCTTAGGGCATTTGCCAAAACCTATAAACTTAAGCTTTGGTTTATATGATCGTCAAGGCTGGAGGACAGAAGACAAATTCTAGGAGACACAAGTTAGAGAGTCTAACTCCATACCTGTCCATAAATGGGAACTGAAGGGCTACATCCTCAAAATGAAATGAAATAGTTAAAAAACTTTCCTACCTGCTATCCCAGAAATATTGCCTACTTCAACATTTGGGGCTAAGTAGAAAGGAAGTAAAATTCTTCCCTGATTACTTTCAACCACAAACCAAAACTTGAAGCTGGAATCCACACTAAATGTGTGGTCTAAGATATTTCAAGAGGAGAAAAAAATTTTTGAAAAAGTCCAAAACTGCCTATGCCTATGAGAATCTGACAAAAACAGATTAAAATTCTCTATGGGGGAAACTATCCCAAAGGATTCTCAAAGATAAAGTACCAAACAACAGGAAAACTAACTCACAGTTCAAAAGGAAATAAAAGCATTCTGGTTGACAGTCAGTAGAAACAAGTGGCATAGTCAGATAGGTGTTGGCGAGGATGTGGTGAAAAAGGAACACTCATACATTGCTGGTGGGGTTGCAAATTAGTGCAGCCACTCTGGAAAGCAGTATGGAGATTCCTCAGAAAGCTTGGAATGGAAACACCATTTCACCCAGCTATCCCACTCCTTGGCCTATACCCAAAGGACTTAAAATCAGCATACTACAGAGATACAGCCACATCAATGTTCATTGCTGCTCAATTCACCATAGCCAGATTGTGGAACCAACCTAGATGCCCTTCAGTTGATGAATGGATAAAGAAACTGTGGCATATATATATACAATGGAATATTACTCCGCAATGAAGAATGATAAAATTATGGCATTTGCAGGCAAATGGATGAAATTGGAGAATATCATGCTAAGTGAGATAAGCCAATCTCAAAAAACTAAAGGACAAATGATCTCACTGATAAGCGGATGAGGACATATAATGGGGGGGTGGGAGGGGTTAGCATTAGGTTTAGGGTTAGGTTTAGGGTTAGGGATAGGGAGAGCGGTAAGAATGAAGGAAAGAAGGACTGTATAGAGGGAAAAGAGGGGTGGGAGGGGTGGGGGGGAAGGGAAAAAAAAATCAAACATCATTGCCCTATGTAAACGTATGATTACACAAATGGTATGCCTTGACTCTATGTACAAATAGAGAAACAACATGTATTCCATTTGTATACAATAATAAAAAAAAATACAAAAAAAAAGATTTCAAATTCAAATAATGGGATTATCAAACAAAATATTTTTTAAAACTATATTGCAAGCAATAAAAACAGGCTTGAAAATAGGAACAAAATCCATGCAAATCTGAAAAGACACTAACCCTCTGGAAATAAAAATTTTTAATTAGAATTAAAATTCAAAGATAGTGGACAGAGATAAAGGGAATAACTTTATCCTGTCTGTTCTGTACCAACTAGTCTTTGGAGTGTATCTTCTTTACAGAAGAATTATAGGTAGAAGAGAAGAAGACAAAGAAGAAAGAAGAGGAGAAGAGGGAGAAGAAGAGGAGGCTAGAATATTACAACTTTGTAATTCCTATTGCAACAATGCAGCCCCACAATAATTACCAATTACTGTTAAATACTCCAGTTAATGGTGATGGAAAACTTTATTAATGTTACTAATACAATCAACTAACAGCTGAGCCTAGAAATCAATTTTAATATTACTATAAGTAAAATAAACATTAATTTCCTTTCTCTCCTTTTTCTTTCCTCCTTTTTAAAAAAGTTTTCTTTAATTTTTATTATCCCGTTTCTCTCCTGGTGCTGAATAATAAGCAATCATCTATGTGATGCATGTTCATTACAGTTAGTCACTGGAGTTCTTTTTCATGCATGCCGATAATAGGGGTTCTTAGGCACTAACAGGTTCTTCTAAGGAATTTAAAGATGTCATCTAATAAGAAGTCATTCTTTTTAGATCACAAACTAAAATTATGATTGAGATGATCATTTTTTTTTCACATTCATGAAAAAGATCCCCAAATTTCCTTGGGGAAAATATGAAAATAGTACATTTTAGTTACACAAAATAGTGAAGTTCATTTTGACATAATCATATATGCATTGAATATAATTTGCTCCATTTCAGTCTCCAGTGTGTCCTCTTCTCTTTTGCTCCTCCCTCTCCATGTTTCCCTTCCTCTATTCTACTGGTCTTCCTTCTATTTATTTAGTGTTTTTTTAAATTGTGCTTTATACATATACATAAATGTGAAATTCACCATGGTACATTTATATATGTACATAATGTAATTTGGCCAATTTCATTCTGCAGTTCCTTCCTTTTTCCCACTCCTCCTCCCCTGCCCCTCTTACAATGTTTAAAAAGTTACAGACACTTGGATATTTGAGAAACTAAAGTCATACCAGAAAGAAACAAATAGAAGGCTGTAGATATAGATAGGAAACAAAGAAGATGAAAAGGGAGGAGATAGAGACAAAGTTAGCCAAAAGTAATAATGTTAAATTGTGTCTTTAGATATCTTTTGTTACAACAGTATCATTGACAACAATTCAATAAAGGGAATAACTATTATTTCTGTAATGCAAAATATGATAAGGATAATTCTGAAAGGCATACTCATTTTAACCACCTTCAAGATTTATATTCATTTAGTAATTATACTGACTATAATGCCAGTTGAATAATCCAAGTATGCAAAGAAACTAAGTAAAGCAGTTATTGCTATATCTATTATCTGAGTGAGGAAAACTAAGCTCTGGAGAGGTGGATTGACTTGTCCAAGAACACCAGGTTTTGGAATTCTCTCATTCTGTTTTATGATGTATGCTTGTTTACCTTTACAGGGAGTATGTCTTGTTCAATGCTTATTAAATTTTTTATTATCTTTCTACCTACTTCTACTAACAAAAACATTTACATATGGTATATTTCTAAGTGAAAAAACAGGTTCTCCAAAAGGCAGTCCCGAGGCTTAGGACTTCAATACATGAATTAGGAAGGGACACATAATTCAGCACATATCACTTATACATAAATCTCTACATGTATTCTTAAGCTTGATCCCCTTTTATTCATACCCATAATTTTCTTCTTTTTCCAAAGCATAAACTGACAAAGGTTTGACCTCTAATAAAAATGGCAGTTATCATGGGAAAGTTATACCAAATTTAACTTGCTGCATGACCCAGACAGAAGATTGTCAGCAAGATTTCAACATGAAACTGGTTTTGGTGAACACAGCATCATTTCCTCTAAGATTTCATTAGAACATTAAATATTCATATAGTACTTTTGACCTTCACAACCAACTTTTAATATAGTAGCATAATGAATCATTGCTGTTTATCTCTTCATACTGTGAATAAAGATTTGATACATCATTTCATATAATAGTCAAGTGACAAGAATAGTAACAAGAATGCTATATTAATTTTCCTCTATATTGAATGACATCATTTTATGATACATATACATGTATATATACAAACACACGTATGTTTACATATATACATGCATTTATATCATGTTCTTACATTCATGGGCAAGATAGTAATTTCTATATATATCTAGCTTCTCAAGTAATAAATAATTCCAAGTACTGGCTATCTAAGTCTATACAAGCACAGTTACAAATCTAGGTAAATTTTAACTTCACGTTATAATCTTTAAGATATCTATATAGCCTTGGGGATAGATAAGATAATCCAAAAACAGACTAACATTTATACTGAAACCTTTTTTTAAAACTTAATAAGAAAAAGGACCTGAGATTATTGTAGAGGTAGAAAGATGAGTAAAACTTAGTTGCTCCCTTTAAGGAAATTACATTTTAGTAGAAGAAAAATAGGAATATACACATAATATGTAAATACACAAATATATATATATATACACATATGAGGTAAAGGCAGAGGCATAAACTGAACATTCCAATTCACCTTCCAAAAAATTAACATAGAACAAGAACACAAAATTAATGTCTATAACACAAACTAAAAGCTGGAGAATATCCAAATATCAAGTCACTTATAAGTACAAAAATAAACACTAAATCCTAACAAACTCTTAGATACATCTATTGAGAGTTCAATGGACAGAAAAGGAAATATGGGAGGGGGACTGTATGAAAAGGAGAAGAAAGGAACTAGCAGTGACCTAAAACCAAACTGAAATCATCATCAGGAACAGTGTAAAAATACTGGAAAAGCAGAAGTAGATCAGAGCATGTACTTTCAAGGGCATATGCTATTCAAGGTAGTTGCCCTCAAAAGTCAGGGCTTTTGACAAGATAGAAAGGGAGGTAGAGAGCCCTTTAGAGACTGGACGATGAAGAGGGAAAAGAGGGGAAAAGGGCAAAGAGGAGAAATGTAGAGCCTTGCAGGACAAAAGAGAACCAAAAAATAAAGTAGGACCAAGCAACACACAACTACTTCTCACCACAAAAAGAAAACCAAACATTGAAGGAAATGTACACTGTTACACTGACAGAAGCAACATCCTTGCACTGAGATTTTTATAAACCAAACAAATTTGCAAAATAAATAGGCAAAAACAGAATAAATCTATACAAATCATTTTAAGACTAGAAAATGAAACTCACTCAGTTTCTCCCAAAAGTAACATAAAGAAAAAAATTATAACACAATATTCCAAACTGAATGAAACATCCTCAATTATGTATCTGGAGTAAAGAAAAAACTGTCTTGAATAAGAAATTTAAAAATTAAAAGCAGAAATTAACAATATGAAGGAAGACATTAAGAGTTGATTGTATCCTTTGTTCAGTAAATCAAAGACTGAATTACAAGGTTCAAGGGAGAGTACAGCCAAATATTTACCAAGCAGCACTGAAGAAAAGCAGAGAAATAATCAAAAGAATGAAAATGAGGTAAAGAAGGAAAGTGGCTGAAGTAGAAGAAAGTCACAGAAGAAAACAAATATGTGTAACTAGAGATCCTACAGAAAAACAACACCTGAATAGAATACCTAAAACTATAATCCAAGAAACTTCCTGTAAGTAAGAAAAGACCTAAATGAACACACCAAAAACACCCAACAAATGCCTGGGGAAACCAATCCAGAATAATCAACTTGAAAAACATGCTAAAAAAGCTATTAGACTTTAAAAATAAAGGGGGAAAAAGTACTCAGATCTTTTAAGCACAAAGATCAAAACTGAAATCAGACTGACATTAGATACTCTAAATACAAATTTATGATGCAGAACAACAGTGAAACAGTGTTTTTAAAAAAAATCCCCAAGGAAAGAATGAGTTAACCAAAAATATTTAGAAAAACTGTCCTTCAAGTGTCAAAGTACAGAAAACCAGTTTTAAACAGACAAAATAACAGAATATTCTATACTCAAGAGCCTCGGCAGAATATACTAGATAAGCTACATCTATTAAGAGATGACTGGGAAAACTTGAGCAAAAGGACTGACAATGAACCTTTAATAAATAATGTAAATATAAAACTAAAATAGAGACAAGAATATGGGAGGGAGGACAACATGCTAAGTATTGAATATAATGTGTTTTATGTTCTGGAAAGGAAAAATGCAACTAAAAATGGAAGATGGGAGAAGGAAAGGGGAAGGTAAAATAAATTCTTGACTATTGTACAGGCAGAGCAAAAGAGTTAAACAGTATTAAAATGATAGGGCAGGAAAGGAGTTAATAATAGGAAACTAAGGCCATTTAAATGACATTAGGTACAAAGAAAAATTCTTGAAATATTCTAGATATTAATCTCTTGTCAGAAGAGTAGCTGGCAAAGATTGTCTACCATTCTTAAGGCTCTCTTCACACTCTTGTTCCTTTGCTGTGCAGAAACATTTTAATTTGAAGACATTTCAGTTATCAAGGTTTGTGTTTATTTCTTGAGCTTTAGGAGTCTTATTAAGGAAGTTGGTGCCTGTGCCAATATGCTGGAGTATTGATCCTGTTTCCTTCTAGCAGTTGAAGGAAGTATTTCTGGTCTAATCCCTAGGTCTTTGATCTACTTTGAGTAGACTTTAGTACAGAGTGAGAGATAGGGATTCAGTTTCATTCTTTTAGCTATGGGTATCCAGTTTTCACAGTCTGTTTTCTCCAATGCATGCTTTGGCACCTTTGTCAAGGAGCAGATGACTGTCTCTGTGTGAATTTATCTCTGTGTTTTCTATTCCATTGGTCATCAATCAACATCCATTATTTGAAGAAAACACTCAAGAAAACAGAAGTTGATGAATACTTTCTTAACATGATCAATGATAATGGCAGATAGCCCTAACATCAGCCCAGTATTTTACTTAATGTGGAAACATGTGAGGCATTTCCACCATGATCAGGAATAAGGCCTGTGTCTTCACTAATCTATTACAATGCAATATTTTGCTGAAGGTAATAGGCAATGCAATTAAATTTGAGAAATAAATTAGAAGTATAAGACTTGGAAATAAAGTAAAACTATCTTTGATTGTAGATGACATATGGTATACATGGAAAACCATAGAGTTGTGCTATCCTGTATGTTAGCCCCTAGCCACATGTGGCTACACCTGAAACATAGCTACTGTGACTAAGGAAATAACTAGTTTGCTTTATTTAACTTTTTATTTATATTCAAATAGTTACATGTGGCTTGTGGTAACCATACTGAACAGAGCAGGTATAGAATATTTCCATTAGTAAAGAAGGTTCTATTGGACAGTGTTGCCATAGGGATAAAACTAACCGAAACAATAAAAGGCTTAAGTAAGGTAGCAGTATATAAAATTAACAGAGAAACCATTAACCTTCACATACACAAACAATAATCAGTTCAAAGACATAATGTTAGAGAAAATCATAATGAAAATGATTAAATACTTAGGAATAAACTTTAAAATATGTAAAATCTATATGAGGAAAGTTTTAAAACATAACTGAAAGATGCAAATGTAGACATAAGTAAATGGAAATACATTGCTTTCTCTTGCATAGGATTACTTAATGTAAGACAGGTCAGTTTCCCTAATTTATAAATTTAATGCAATCCCAAGAAAAGTACTAACAAACTTCTTAATAGAGTTAGGCAAGCTGTATTAAAGGTAGCCATTCAAATCATTGGAATAAAGATTTTTTATTTTTATTTGTATTTGAGAAAAGTAACTCTCTGAAAAAGGACAGGAAGACCATGCTGTGGAAGAAGGGAGAAGCTCTGATATCTAGGTCAGGCAGACAGATGGCTCTGTGAGGTGAGGGAGACTGGAAGCAGAACACACGTGAACACACACGTGCCTGTGCACGTGCTTGCACACACGCACTGAGGAAACTGGATAAAATATGACCCTAATATGAAGGGCTAGCTAGCTTTAACATTAATGTGAGCAAAGAATGAAGAAAGAATAATTTACTGAATATCTACTGTTATTAACTTCCTATCTAGTTTCCATTTCCTTGATAATAGAAGACTTCTTTTCTGTAACAAACCTAATCCACAAAATGATCCCCCTGCCTTGTCCTCAGGGTGGGGAACATATGTCCCACGATTGAGCAAGTCCTTGGTCAGAATGATCAGTGACCTAATTAAGTACAATGAGAACCTTCTGCAGCAGAGGTTCCCAAACTGTAATGTATGTTCAAATCACCTGGGAATCTTTTTAAAATGATATTCTGATCCAAGAGAGTGGGCTTGAGATTCTGGACTTCTATTAAGTTACACTGTGATGCTAACACTGCTGGTCTAGGGACACAATTTTGAACATTAAGGCTCTCCAGAAACATTCTTCCAGAGGTATCAGGGATGAAGTAGTGTTCATACCAGAAATGCTAAGTGACAGACTATGATTCTCAGGCTGTTGAGTTTTCCACAAGTCACAGAGTTTGTTTTATGTTTCTGTCATTTGTAGCTTATGTGTTCTCTATCACTATAACATACAATCATAGAAGCCAAAAGCTATGTTGAATCTTTGTCACTCTCCATGTTTTATTTGGTGTTTTACATGAAGAGCTATATAATCAAGGTTCTTCAACAACCACCTGGGAAAAAAAAGAATTCTTTAGATGAAAGAGATGGAGAAGATATTTTAATGAAGTGGTAAAAATTGTGAAGGAGGAGGATCAACTGGCTACCACTCTTGAAGTAAAAGTAAAACATTACCTTGTATACCCCTTAGATAGTTTATATCCTATACCCACTAGCTAAAACACTGGAATCACTTTCAAAATTCCTGAAGTGATCACTTTGGAGAATAACAAGCCAATACTCCTGAAATAGCAAGCTCCCAAAATAAAACAAGCTGAAAAAAAAAAAAAAAACAGCCAAAAAATACTACCTTGCTAACAGATTTCTTCAGTGCTTCCTAGGAGATTTTAAACTACAAACCATGGTCTCTAACTTGAGAGTCTACAATTGAATTTGACAATTTCTTTTTCAGCTATAAGAAGAAAGTTTTACAAAAAGAGGAACTAAATAGACATTTCTCAAAAAAAAAATGTACAAATGCCCAACATTTGTATATGAAAAATAAATCATCAGTGAAATGCAAATTGAAACCACTCTCAAGTTTGTTAGAATGGCTATTATCAAAAAGACAAAAAATAAGTATTGGTAAGGATGCGGAGAAGAAAAACCCTTGTACACTGTTGATAAGAATGTAAAACAACCATATGGAAAATGATATGGAAGTTCCTCAAAAAATTTAAAACAGAACTACTATATAACCCAGAAAACCCCATTTCTGGGTGTCTATTTTAAAAAAATGATTACATCAAAGAGACATCTGCCCTCCATGTTCACCACAGCACTATACAACAGATTGACAAATGAATGAATAATGAAAATGTAGTATATGTATGCAACATAATACTATTCAGCCTTAAAACAGAAAGAAACCTTGTTCTTTATGACAATATAGATAAATTTGAAGGACATAATGCTAAGTGAAATAAACCATACCACATGATCTCATTTATATGTGAAATTTAAAACAGTTGAACTCCTAGAAGCAGAGAATATACTGGTGGTTACCAGGGCCTCAGGGGTGGTGAATGGGAGGTGAATTGAAAGCAAATTTTCAATTAGACAAGAGAAGTTCAGGATATCTACTATATGACATGGTATTATCATAAAAGTGGTATGTACATTAATGGATACATTAATTAGCTTTATTTAGTCATTCTACAATGTACACATATACTGAAATATCAAAACATCAACTTGTACACCATATAAATCATTCACATATATATAAATGATAGTTTTGAACTATACTCCAAATGTTTACAAGTCACTAATGGTATCTTCTTATGCATGTAGGGTGAACAAACCTATTTTACTTCCTTTCAAGGCAAGAATACAGAAGTATCCTACTTATTATAGAGAACCCCAATTCCTTTACTTACATGCAAGTAAGATTTTTTTTAAAGGAGAAAGTAACCCCCTCTTTCAACCTAAAGTTCCTTTCAAGATCAGGTATCTATTTTCCTTCCTGATCAAGTTACGTTTCAGCATTCCATAAGTCATCTTTAATACTAAAGATAACATGGAGAAAGAAAATAATTAAACCCATCAATCTCCCCCCACACCCTTCTTACAAAGTAAACACCCTCCTAAAATTCATTTGTAAGAACAAAAGACACAAAAGAGCTAAAGCCATTCTAAGCCAAAATAGCAATGCTGGAAGTATCACAATACCTGACTTCAAATTATACTACAGAGCTATCGGACCAAAAACTGCATGGTACTGGCATAAAAACAAATACATAGGCCAAAGGTATAAAAGACACAGAGACAAACATATATTGAAGGACATACCATATTTTAAACAAATGGTACTGAGAAAACTGATTATCCATATGTAGAAGAAAGAGTCTAGACCCTTATCTTTCACCCTGCACAAAAATCAACTCAAAATGCATCAAAGATCTAGGAATTAGATCAGAAAATATGCAATCACAGAAAAAAACACAGGATCAACATTTCAACACATAGGCACAAGTAACGACTTTCTCAATAGGACCCCTAAAGCTCAGGAAATAATGCCAAGGATTATAAATGGGATGGCATCAAATTAAAAAGCTTCTGCACAGCAAAGGAAACAACTAACAAGTGAATATGAAGAGAGATCCTAACGAATGAGAAATATATGTGTGTGTGTGTGTGTGTGTGTATGTATCTATACATATATATACACACATATACGTAGAGAGAGAAAGAGAACTTAGAAACTTAACACCAAAACCCCCCAAATAATCATATTAATGAATGGGCAAATGAACTAAACAGAAACTTCTCAAAAGAATAAATAAAAATGGTCAACAAATATATGAAAAAATATTCAACATCATTAGCAATTAGGGAAATGCAAATCAAAATTACACTGAGATTTCATCTCACTCTAGTCAGAATGGCAGCTATCAAAAATACAAACAAATCAGGTGTGGTGGTGCACACCTGTAATCCCAGCAGGCTGAGCCAGAAGGACCACAAATTCAAAGCCAGCCTCAACAACTTAGAGAGTTCCTAAACGACTTCGAAAGACCCTGTCTCAAAGTAAAAAATAAAAAGGGCTGGGAATGTGACTCAATGGTTAAGAACCCCTGGGTTCAATTCCCAGTACCAAAATAAATGCAAATAATAATAAATGCTAGAGAGTATGTAGAGAAAGGGAACACTTTTACACCATCAGTGGGAATGTAAATTAGCACACCCATTATGCAAATTAGTATGGAGGTTCCTCAAAAGACTAGGAATGGAACCAGCAGAAGATTCAGCTATACCACTTCCTGGTATTTACCCTATAGGATTAGAGTCATCATACTATAGTGATAGATACATATCTATGTTTATAGCAGCACAATTCACAATAGTCAAACAATGGAACAAGCATAAGTACCCTCAGTGAATGAATGCATAAAGAAAGTGTGATATATGTACATACACACACAATGGAGTTTTATTCAGCCAAAAAAAGAATGAAATTAATTCACATACAGAAAAATGGATGGAACTTGAGAACATTATGTTAAGTGAAACAAGTCAAACTCACAAGGTTAAGAGTCACGTTTTTTCTCATATGTGGATGCTAGAGAGGAAAAAGGAAAAGAAAGAGGTGGGTGGGGGTCTCATGAAAATAGAAGGGAGATCAGCAGAATAGGGGAAAGAGAATGAGGTGGGGGGAGTACTGGGGAATGTATTGGCCAAATTATATTGTTATATTATGTGCACATATGAATTTGTGACAAAAAAAGTCCACACTTATGTACAACTGTAATGAATCAGTCAAAATACAGAAAAAAAGTAAACTCCCAAAAGAAGTAATATATCTGATTGGAAAGCCTAGGAGAATGCAGAGCCATTGTGCATACATAATAATCCTAGGATCTCTTAATTTTCTTTCAAGTCACCCAGTCTCCAGGATGGGGGTGTTCTATTCATCTCCACTCCTCCCAGAGAAGTAACTTTTTCCCAACTCCTCTGCCAGTTAGTAAGAGAGTGAGAAAAAAATCTAATTCAGGAAAGATGTATTACAAAGACTGTTTGTAGGTAAGCATCTAAACTGCACCGAGCTCCAATTGTCTGGTACCTGAATTCATTGATTCTAAACTTAGAACTGAAGAAAAAGGGTATGATAGTCAATCACCCTTTCAAACATCAGGTCAGCAACTTCTATCAATCCTTATAAATTTATTCCCAAATCATTTAACACTGATCTTAGATTACATGTATTTCTGTATCACAAATAAGAAAAAAGGATTTTTTTTGAGAATGACATGATTTTGCAGTCTTAGAAAATGATTCTGGTTTAAGTAGTTATTTCCTTAATATATTCAATAAAGAGTAGCATGAGACACATCAAGGAAAGAAAACTTCAGACCAATATCCCTGATGAACATAGATGCAAAAATTCTCAATAAAATTCTGGCAAGTCACATACAAAAACATATGAAAAAGATAGTGTACGATGATCAAGTGGGGTTTATCCCAGGAATATAGAATTGATTCAACATATGGACATCAATAAACATAATTATCATATCAATAGACTTAAAAACAAGAATCATATGATTATCTCAATGAATGCAGAAAAGCATTTGACAAAATACAGCAAACTTTCATGTTCAAAACACTAGAAAAACTAGGGATGGTAGGAAAATATCATAACATTGTAAAAGCCATATATGCTAAACCCAAGGCCAACATCATTCTAAATGGAGAAAATTGAAAGTATTCCCTCTAAAAACTGAAACAAGACAAGGATGCCCTCTTTCACCACCTTTACTCAATATTGTCCTTGAAACTCTAGCCAGAGCAATTAAACAGAAGAAAGAAATTAAAGGTAGACCAATAGGAAAAGAAGAACTCAAACTATCACTATTTGCCAATGATATGATTCTGTATTTGGAAGATCCAAAATAATCCACCAAAAAACTTCTAGAACTAATAAATGAATTCAGCAAAGTAGAAGGACATAAAATCAATACCCATAAACCAAACGCGCTCCTTTACATCAGTAATGAATCCACTGAAAGAGAAATAAAGAAAACTAACCCATTCACAGTAGCCTCAAAAAATATTGGGACTCAATCTAACAAAAGAGGTGGAAGACTTCTACAATGAAGACTACAGAATACTAAAGAAAGAAATTGGAGAAGAGCTCCTGGATAGGCAGAATTAATATTGTCAAAGTGGTCATACTACCAAAAATGCTATACAAATTTAATGCAATTCCTATTAAAATCCCAAGAACATTTTTCATAGAACTAGAAAAAGCAATCATGAAATTCATTTGGAAAAATAAGAGACCCAGAATAGCCAAAGCAATCCTTAGCAAGGAAGGTGAAGCAGGAAGCACCACAATACCAGACCTCAAACTATACTACAGACCTATAGTAATAAAAATAGCATGGTATTGGCACCAAAACAAACACATAGACCAATGGTACAGATTAGAAGACACAGAGACAAACCCACATAAATACAATTATCTCATACTACACAAAGGTGCCAAAAACATTCACTGGAGAAAAGATAGTCTATTCAACAAACGGTGCTGGGAAAAATGGAAAGCCACATGTAACAAAATGAAAGTAAATTTTATCTCTCAACCTGCATGAAACTTGACGCAATGTGAATCAAAGACTTAGGCACTAGAATAGAGACTCTGTACCTACTAGAAGAAAAAGTAGGCCCAAATCTTCACCATGTTGGCCTACGATCTGACTTCCTTAACAAGACCCCTAAAGCACAAGAAGTAAAATTGAGAATCAATAAATGGGATAGATTCAAACTCAAAGGTTTCTTCTCAGCAAAAGAAACAATCAATAATGTAAAGAGAGAGCCTACAGACTGAGAGAAAATCCTCAGATAAAGCATTAATCTCTAAGATATGTAAAAATCTCAAAAAACTTAATATCAAAAAAATATATAACCCAATCAATAAATGGCTAAGGAACTAAACAGACACTTCACAGAAGAAGAAAGACAATTGACCAACAAATATATGAAAAATGTGCAACAACCCTAGCAATTAGAGAGAAGCCAATCAAAACTACTCTAAGATTTCATCTCACTCCAATCAGAATCGCAATTTTCAAGAATACAAGCAACAATAAATGTTGGTGAGGATATGAGGCAAAAGGTACACTCATACATGGCTGGTGGTACTACAGATTAGTGCACCCATTATGGAAAGCAGTATGGAGATTCCTCAGAAAACTTGGAATGGAACCACCATTTGACCCAACTATCCCACTACTCATTTTATACCCAAAGGACTTAAAATCAGCATACTACAGTGAGACAACCACATCAATGTTTATAGCAGCTCAACTCACAATAGCTAAATTATGGAACCAACCTATGTTCCTTCAACAGAAGAATAAATAAAAAAAATATATATATGTATATATGTGTATATATATGTATATTATATATATACATATATGTGTGTATATTATATATACACATGTGTGTATATTATATATATACATATATGTATACACACACACACACATATATACATACACACATAATGGAATATTACTCAACTTTAAAAAAGAATGAAATTATGGCATTTGCTGGTAAATGAATGAAGTCAGAGAATATGAATATCATGCTAAGTGAAATTAGTCAAAATCCAAAAACCAAAGGTTGAATGTTTTCTTTGATATGTGGATCCTAAATCACAATAAGAGAGGGGGTTGTGCTGGGAAGAATAAAGTTATTTTGAATTAGGTAGAGGAGGGTGAAGGGAGGGGAAGGTATGGGGGTAGGAAGGATAGTAGAGTAAAACAGACATTATTACCTCATGTACATATATGACTGCATGACTTATGTGATTCTACAATATGTACAATCATAAAAATGAGAAATTACACTTCATTTATGTATGATTTATTGAAATGTATAAATGCATTCTATTGTCATGTATAATTAATTAGAATAAATTTAAAAATTAATAAATAAAATGAAGACTAGATATACTAATTCATAGTTTTTTAAAGATATTTCTACAGGCAGATAAAGTAATAAAGACAAAAGTATGGGGTCTTCTAGACAAATAACATGATATTTGAGAGGAGTTTAAAGAATCTAAATAGATACGATTTTTAATTGATTTCTAAAATGTTCATTTTAAATACCAGCAGGGTCTCTGACAGAAAAGCCAATCTGGCAATTATGGATAGAATTAAATCATTAATTCTTAAATATAGGAATGATATATAAGCATAAAAATTTGAAAATCTGGTAGACAAAACTTGCAATTTTGGTCACGATAATACCAAATAACTCTTCTAATAACAACAGCTATGAAATGAACAAAATATATAATTCTAATGTTGAACAGACAGCATAGGGTTATAATCCTTGAGAGAAAAGAAATATAAGAGAGTCACATTCATCTTGGCTTTCTGCCTGGAAGCACTTTACAAATCACAGAACATGGAAGTCATGCCAAAAAGAGAAGACAGGTCTCACTGGGTAGATGAAACAGAGGTCAGAATTAGGGTCTCTGGAGATTACTATAATTTGGACGGTAGGGAATGGAGAGGAGGGAGCTATGCAAGGATAAAAATCCATAAGCCTGCAGAGGGGAATCCTGAATATCTGGTTGAACATTAGGATGCACATGCACAAGGTGAGACTTCACAAAATGAGACCCAGCAAAATGTAACTATTGAGGAGCCATGAATTCAAAAAGAGTATCTATAGGCCAAATGGAGCTGGGAGATGATGGAATTCCAACTGGCAGTCCCAGAAAGGTCATGCTTCAGGTGTAGGGATACTCTGTATTGATAAACAATATGAATATCTTCATGTTTCTGCATGGTGAGGGCTTTCTGAGCAAAGAAAATTAGCACCTGGATTAAAAGATGGTTGAACAGAGACTTCAAGAGTGATAAAGAAGGTTCGTTTTCATTAGGAAGAGAAGGTGTCCCCCCATCCTACTGCCTCTGTCTCTCTTCTCTAGAGGGAAGAGGGCTCAGCTATTAAAGCAGCTCCTATATAAACACTCTGAGATTAATAATTTTGGATTCTCTACCATCACCACCAATACATGTAGATTACATCTGCCTTCATCAATAAGCCTTGAGGGACAAAATAGAGCATGGGAAAACAATGCAATATACTCTGTAGTAAATAATCAGTATTCCTGTGATCCAGAAATCTTATGTTTACTATCAGGATAAAATAAATATTTATATAAAAACATATTAATCTAGTTCTATAATAAGTTTCATACATTTGGCCTATTCAGTACAAAAATATTGAAAGACTAAAAATAAGCCTCAGCAGGATTGATTTGATTCTCTAATAGGTAATCAAAACAAAACTTGATACTTCTAAATTAATATAACAAAACCCATAATCTCAACAATATAATATCCATAATGCCAAGAATACAATCAAAAATTGCCGGATGAGGATGAAGCAATAAACTTTAACATACATTAGTGAGAGAAAAAAAAGAGACACTACAAATACTACCAGATGACACAGATTTTAGAATTAGTAGGTAAAGGTTTTAAAACTTATTTTATATATATAAAAAAATACCTATGTAAATACAAATTAGACATTTTTGCACTATGGAAAGCTATCTTCTCTTTGCATCAGATGATTTGGAAACATACCTGAAGCAAGGTTTCAGTTTTTCTCCAAGAAGGAAATTTAGATCTACTCAAATGTTCAAAAAGTATATCATTAAAATCTTAAAACCACTGAAGAAAGTCTTTGGTCTGGAAGACTTGAGACAATTGTTAACCATAATCCAAGTGGAATATGAAACAATCTTAATTTGGCTTCTTTGCCTTATTTACTTTCTGGCAGATTTATGTCCCAAGGGATAGTCATGATGAATTAGCTGCAAACTGAATCCTCAAACAACTAAATAAGATAACCTACTGAATAGGCTGTTAATAATTATCTATAAATAATGAAAAGCATTGAATTAAAATTTGACTTTACTTGTTCATTAATCAAAACCAATAATTGTGTGCCTTCTCTGTGCCAACTGTGATAGATACTATGATAAGTTGAACATGGCCTACTTGGACACAAATAAAACAGACATTATAATACTCTAAGAGGTAAAGGAGTAGAAAAAGGATATAATTCTCTTTGGGATGTGGATTGGAAAGATAATAATTCTTGTTTGGGATTTCAGTTTTGATCATAAAAGATAAAGTTTCCTCCAATAGATCAAACTTGAAAGTTCTGCAGATTGAAGTACATTTGGGGGGTTTTGCCA